>NW_027202937.1:29582500-30782500 GCF_024711535.1 Dipodomys merriami | reverse complement strand
TGGACAGCACCCAGGCCCTGAGTTCAATCCTTAGCACTAGAACAGCAACAAAAAGAATAGCATCCTGCGTCTGTCCTCCACCCCCAAAATGAGGCCACAGCTTCTGCCCAGGCTTCTCAGCCCCACAGGGAAGCCCTCTCCCACAGGAAGAAGAGACTGTGAACCTAGTTGTCATGGGCTGGAGACAGCACTCTTGAACATGAGCCTGGCTCACTTGGTAATGTATCTGAGTTGTTCAGGTTAATGACCAGCTGCCCATAGCTGAGAAGTGCCCACTGCCCAGCTGAGGGCTAATGATATCGCTATGGGGTGTGAGCTGTGATTCTGCCATGGACTAGCTGGGCACCTTGAACAGCTCTGAGCTTTGGTGACTTAGTTTCCCCAAATGAAAAATGAGGCTACAAATCATGCTCATGGGATAGCTCAGAAAGCCTTTCATGAGCTCAGACACGAGAGGCTCAGAGTTCTCACGCAAT
Organism: Dipodomys merriami; assembly: GCF_024711535.1. Taxonomy (NCBI): domain Eukaryota; kingdom Metazoa; phylum Chordata; class Mammalia; order Rodentia; family Heteromyidae; genus Dipodomys; species Dipodomys merriami. The sequence goes on along the minus strand of NW_027202937.1, from coordinate 30,782,024 downwards.
ATGTGTCATGAGTGAATTAGAATTTTCCTTAATGCCTCATGTTGGGAAAATATCCTAGAATTAGATAGATAGTGACAGTTGCCCAGCTCTTTCAATCTGAAAAAAAAAGGAAGTGTAGACTGAAAGTTTGGTTTAATGGCATATAAATTACATCTCAATGCAGAAGCTGTAAGAAAAGAGTTAAGTATATATTTGCCATAATATCCACAAAATCCCATTCCAGAGGTATTTCCCAAGAGAAACACAGTCAGGATTGGATCAAATTGGGCTGGCTCTGAGCAATGAGACCACTCTGAAGCCAGCAGCCCATATGCCCTTCCACCCTCCCCAAGGACAGTGACCACTCAGAGTTGGCTGGCAGCCACCAGCAGAAGGGCCTAGGGCAGATCTTACCATACATTTGTAACAGAGAGTGGCTTTTGGTGATTGCTAAACTGGAACATTCTGATTTCTGCTCTTTAGCACAGGAACCTGGCAGCCCCTTTGCTTTCCCTAGGAACAGGAGGGTCCTGACCTCCTCCTTAAGGCAGAAACATCTTACTATCAAATGAGTGGCTCATTGATCAGCAGGGAGCTGATGAGAAGTGCAGAACTCTGCTTTTCTCCCCCAGCTGCTAAATCTGAATTTTCATCTAGCAAGACCTGTTATGATCCATATGTGTCCTATGGAGCTGGAAAAACCGTTGCCCTAATAATGTGTTCCTTTAAATCAGGCAGTGTGGGACTGCCCGCCACTGAGGCTCAGCCTCCAGCTTGCAGACAGGGAGGAGGGAAATTCCACCCACTGGAGTCTCATTTATGGATTCTCTCATGTCCCTAGCACCCAGCTGGCTTCAGGCTTAGATTTTTGTTTTGTCATAGCAGCACCTAATACATCATCTAAGCTAAAGTGCCACTTCTTCTTTTTAAGATTCTGCAGAGAGGCTCCCAGCCCAGATGCCCAGCCCACCTAGGGAGTGCCCACGGTTAGCAGGCAGGGTGTGTTTAGTCCATGATGGCTGTCAGTCTAGCAAATCTACCCAGAGATGCTTAGCCTTCCTGTAACCTGTGTGAACGGGAACAATCCAGCAGCCCCTGAGGGGTACACAGCACGGGCAGCTGAGCAGAGTATTAAGAGGTTGCAGAATGCACCGCTGAGATTGAGAGGGGTCTTCCAAGCTTGTAAGTTTCAAACTGAGGCAAGCAGCTGAGAGTCTGTCCATGTGGAGAGTTCTGCCCACAAGTGATCTTTGCATAGGAGTGTTTCTCAGAGGCTCCCCTACCTGGGTGCATCCTCAGATGACAGCCCTCTGGAGTCCTCTGGAGCTTGTTGCTCAGTGGCAGGAAGGAATAGAAGGAACAGAGCAAGGCACTGCAGACTCCTGCCGGCTCTTGCTCCACACTGTTGGCAGAAGACTAAATGTGTTTTTGTGGCTGCGGTGTTACTGTGGCCCTCTGCTACCACTGCATCTTCAGGTGGGTTCAGGCAAAGGAAGTCTCGAAAGGCCCAGAGAATTCAGGGTAATCTCAGTAAATGCCCAAAGAAGTGTCATTTTTGCCTGTCTCAAATGCCCTGGCTTCGGGCAGCTGGACAGAACTCCATTCCTTCCCTCTCATTCTGTCATGCCCTTCCTTCTCTCCCTCTTCCTCTCCCTCTCTCCCTCTCTTCCTCTCTCGCTCTTCCTGCATTCTTTCTTCCCTGCCCCCATCCTTCCCTTCCTCCCCCCTCCTTCTCTTCTCTTTCCACTTGTCTGCTGGCAGGCCCCTAGCAGAGCCTGACCTGGCCTGCAGTAATTCAGACTCAAATGATAGAATGAAGCCACAGCCCCTGCCAGAGGGAACTACTTTGGGTCTTGTTATCCCACTCACCCCCTTTGATGAGAGAAACAGCACCTGGCAAATCACCACTCCCTGGCCCAGGCAGCAGGCCACCGCTCCTGTCAGTGGGCATTAATCACCTGCCCAACAGGCCACGGAGCCAGCACATGGACCTTCTGGTCCCCACAGAGCTCCCACCATGGAACGTGGAACAAGGTAAGCTAAACTGTGCTGGCTTCCTTGCCTCATGCCTCAGGGCTGACCGGCTCTGCTGAGGTCATGGTCGCGCTGTGCTGATCCAGCCTAGACCCTGGCTGACACTAACTGGTAACCCAGCAAGGCTCTAAGTGGTGTTTGCTGGTGACTTGGTCTGGGCCAGAAGGAGGGCTGTGAACTGGTACAATTCCTGCACTGGGGTTTAGCAGGGTCACTTACGTGCATTTTCCAAACTGCAAACAATTTGCAAAGTGGTTAGGAGCTTGGGCTACGGACTTGGGCGATGCATGTTCAAGAGCAGTGACTTTGGACACGGGGCCCTTTACCTCACAGAGCCTCACCTGTTGGCTAGCACACTAGGTAGCCAAATGATTAAATAACATAATGGCTGCTAAAACTGCTAGCATTTAGGACCTCAGACAATGAACCAGAGAAAGAAAACCTGACTGTGGGCTCACTTCCGGGGAGCTGCCATCCCCACTGAAGGGATTGTGAGGTCTGGAAGGTTCTGGAAAAATGTGGTACTTGAAAGTATCCCAGGGGGCTGGGAAGGTGGCTCAGTGGTAGAGCGCTTGCCTTGCATGCATGAGGCCCTGAGTTCGATTCCTCAGCACCACATAAGCAAAAAGAAAAAAGCTGGAAGTGGCGCTGTGGCTCAAGTGGTAGAGTGCTAGCCTTGAACTGAAGAGCTGAGGGACAGCGCCCAGGCACAAAGTTCAGGCCCCACGACCGGACCAAAAAAAAAAAAAAAAAAAAAAAGAAAGTATCCCAGGTCTATCTGGATTGGAACTTTAGAGACCATGGTGTTCATGACCTCTATTTTAGAGATGAATCTTTGAAGCCCACTTGGGTGGCTTTGCTATAAAAATCAGAATGTTCTGCCCACATTGGTTTAAACAATTATCTCCTCGTGCTGGCAGCCTGAAGGAGCCAGGGCTCGTGCTGTGGTCCACACTGCCACTGAGACCCAGGCACTTTCAATTTTTTGACTTTGCCACCTGTGCTGGTTGACCATGTCTTCTCTCATTTTCTTACTGGGGCTGCAGATGTACCAAGCAGCATGTCCTTATACAACAGCCTCCAGAATCTGCAAAGAAGAAAGCAAGAGTCTTAGCTCTTCTTCATGAAGTGTGTGTGTGTGTGTGTGTGTGTGTGTGTGTGTGTGTGTGTGTGTGTGTGTGTGTGTGTGTGTGTGTGTGTGTGTGTGTGTGTGCTGGTACTGGGGCTTGATTTCAGGCCCTCAGGCCTCACTCTTACCTGGCTCAATCACTCAAGGTTAGTGCTCTACGATTTGAGCCACACTTATACTTCTTTTGGCTTGTTGTTGGTGAATCAGTGATGAGTTTCATGGGCTGTCCTGCCCAAGCTGGCTTTGAACCAATAATTCTCAGATCTCAGTCTCTAGAGATTACAGGCATGAGCCACTGGCACCTGGCATGAATTTCTTTTACTATTGGAAGAAGCATTTCTCATCCACCCCTCAAGTCCTTTCGGCCAATACTGGGCTCCATACACATATCTCAGGCCTGGTGCCATTTCTATTTCTCCACTTTGTGTTTGCTTGTTCAAATGGAAGGTGGTTCAGCGCATTGGGAGGGAGCTAATCCATCTCAGGGAACTCATCAAGCTCAAGTTGAGAGTCCAAACTGAGCACAGTGTGGCCAGAACAGCTTCTGTCTCAGAGCCCACGGACAGGTGGGGGAGTGGAGTCAAGCCTGGGGCCCAAGGACGGGACATCACTAAGCACCATTGAGCTTCCCACAGTTCATGCCTTGAGGTGTTTCTGCCACAGGTTTGGGGAAAGAGGAAGAGGGTGATGACAGGCTTGTATGGATTAATCAGTTCATGACAACATTAGTATTCACGATGTAAAACATTGCCCTCGGAGCTGGCATTGGGCAGCATGTTTACTCACTGCCAACTGCCTTTCCTTCGAGTGTTTTAAAGCTCTTTACAAATGCTAATTTATTTATGCCCATAACTCATGGTAAGGTCTATGTTCTTTGTGGTGCTGAACACATAGAAGTGGAGGGAGTGGTCCAGACTCCCCCTGAGCCCCATAGAGCTTCCCGCTGTACTGTTCTCCGGGACAGGATGCATCACCAGAAATCATAATGCTAAGCCCTTGGTCATTTTTTCAAACTAAATGTTAGGAAAGCAATTATGGGTGACCAAAGGCTTAGAGGCAAGGAATAGACTAGGGTCATTGGGAGGCTGTGAATGAGGCTCTTAATGGCTGGATCAAGTTTTAGGAAGAGAGACAATGAGAGATAAAAAGAGATGATGGGAGATGAAGAGATGTTTTGGATGCAGGTCGCACAGGTCAGAGCTGTTGGTGGCAGAAACTAGGGCCAGAGGCAAAGTGCCAGATGCCCAGCCAAGAATATATATGGTCCCATTGCTTTGTGATTTCTATACCAACCAGAAATTGGTGTGTACTTTTCTTCCCTAAGGACCTCAGGTTTTAATGGATTTTCACCTGCCAAACAACTACATTTGTCAAGTAATAATTTATTCATTCCCCCAGTTTAAAAAATTATTCAAAGATATATATAACTGCCAACCAGAGCCTCTGATCAGCAGGCGGTAACCCTTAGTAGCACCCCAGGGTGATTTAATTCTTGCCCAAAGCAAAGATGCTTGACATTTTAGGTAATATGAGCAGCTTCATTGTGGGAAAGTGGAATTCCCATTACACTTCATGAAATAGTCAAAGAGCTCCCAGAGCCCTGACAGTAATTCACGGATCCCTGGGCCATGAGGGACCCCTATTGAGAACCACCACACGATCTCCCACATGAAGTGAGATACAGAGGAATATTAAGAGTTTCACAAGTAAGCCATCAAAGGATCTGCAGCCAGAATTAAGCTCCCTACCAACCAAGAGTTTTGGACAAACCATTCAATCCTCCTGTGCTTCAGCTTCCCAATCGGTGAGAAATTTATTATACTCATAAGGGTTCTTTGTTGCAAGCAACCAAAACAACTTTTGCCTATTTGAAGGAGAAAATAAATGTATAAAGGATACTGGGGAAAATATTTGGCATTTCCTCAATAAGTGGAACATAGCATATGACCCAGTAGTCCCATTCTGAACTGAAAATTCCTAGATGAAAATGGTATTCGGTCCAAACTTGCATATGAATATTCATAGCAGCTCCCTTTACAACTGACAAAACCAAGACAGCCAATGTCCGTTGACAGATGAAGAGATTTAAAAATAATATGTGCACATATTATTCAGTCGTAAAAAAGAATGTAGCACCAATACATGCTCTAACACAGATGAGTGTTACATTAAGGGAAAGAAACAAGACACAGAACATATGATTCCACTCACAAAAGATTCAGAACTGGGGCTGGGAAGGTGGCTCAGTGGTAGAGTGCTTGCCTTGCATGCATGAGGCCCTGGGTTCGATTCCTCAGCACCACGTAAGCAGAAAAAGCTGGCAGTGGCGCTATGGCTCAAGTGGTAGAGCGCTAGCCTTGAGCTGAAGAGCTGAGGGACAGTGCCCAAGCTCAGAGTTCAGGCCCCACAACCGACAAAAAAAAAAGATCCGGAACTGAAAATCATACAAATTAGTGGTTTTCACCTGCTGTAGGGGGAGAAGAAATGGAACGTGTCTGCTTAGTAAGCACGGGGTTTCCATTTGTGGTCAGGACTTGATGTAGAGTGTGGCTAAGTGGTACAGTGCCTGCCTAGCAAGCATGAAGCCCTGAGTTCAAACCCCAGTATTGCCCAAAATAAGGGGAAAAAGTTTCCAGAACTAACTAGTGGAGATGGCTGTTTACCATTGTGAAAATGGGCCTGGGAGAGAGTGAGGGATCAGAAGACACTGTACAAAAGGAAATGCACTCATTACCCAACTCATGTAATTATAATCCCTCTATACATTACCTCTATAACAACAACAAAGTAAGCTAATTTAAAAAAAAAGAAAAGAATGCCACCAGGTTGGAATTAAAATGTGGCTAACATAGCTGAGTGCTGGTGGACCACTTCTGTAATCCTGGCTACCCAGAGGCAGAGACCTGGAGGATCAGAGATCAAGGCCAGTTGAGGCAGAAAAATCTTCAAGATTCCATCTCCAATTAACCATTAAAATGCTGGACTAGAAGCATAGCCCAAGTGGTACAGCATCAGCTGTGAGTAAGTCCAGGACTCTGAATTTAAATCCCAGTACCAGCACACACACACACACACACACACACACACACACACACACACACACACACACACACACACACACACACACACACACACACACACACACACACACACACACACACACACACACACACACACACAAATAAAAAAGGATTTCGGCATGTTGCAGAGTGGCCGGGAAAGCAACAGCTTCTTCTAGACCAAGCACTTGAGGACGTGGCTGCACACTGCAGATATTGTGGGCTCAGTGGTGGAAGGCAGAGGCTCCCTCCCCTGCAGCCAGCTGCTCCAGCTGTCTGACAGAGGTTGGGGCTGGCTGAACTCTGAGAAATTCAGCTGACTGAGGGAGGCTGGGTCATGCTTCATCCATGATACAAGGGAGGCATTCAAATTGTCTACGTTTTCAGCCAGGTTTGCCTCCCACTGAGGGCAGGGCAGGGCAGGGCAACATGTCTCAGATGCAGAAGGTGGCTGGGAGGTGGTCCAGCTTGGCCAGGATACACAGACAATGCCTGATTGAGACAGCGATCATATCTAAAGTACGTAGCATGCGGAGCTTTAGAAATATCAACATTCCTGACCTCTTCTGTAAAATACAGCCCTGACGCAGGTCACAGCAAACCTAGCTCTTGAAAGGGTTTTCAGACTAAGGTCACTTTTTCCTGCCACTTTGTACGCCTCTAAACACCCCGACACTTTCACCACCTGCAAACCCTTTCTTCGAGGACAATGGCTCATTGCTCTTCCTATCTAGAGTTTTCTAAACTGTGAACAAGACGACAGTAGCAGCTGGTGGCTTGTCTAGTGGACACTAACCCTTGCTTTTGGCTCTCTCTAATTTGCAACATCTAAACCTGGCTCTACCCACTCAGAAACCCAGTAACTGTGGCATGGCACCCGTGAGTCGGGGCAGCTGCAGGGACATGGTCTGCCCTGGATGGCAGGTGACTGCTCCATGCCTTCAGGAGGGGATGACAAATGTGGCCTGCTATGGGTACCCTGGCCTCTTATCCCCAGTGGAGACCATTCTAAAAGGATATTGGAGGGAATGAGATGGATAGTGCCCAGGATTAGAGACTTTTTAAGAAAAGTTCTATCTTGATGTAATTTTAACTATTCAGAGAAGTTGCAAAAATAATATAATCTCCCCTCTGTGCTTCATGCAGAGCCGCCAGTGGTTTACCATTTCATTTTACTTGCTTTGTAATTAGCTGTCTCTGTCCCTCTCAGACAGCGCCATCGTACCTCCAGATACTCCTGTGTGTTTCCTAAAAACAAGACGAATCTTGTATGTAACTTCTGTATAGTTGTTAAAATCTAGAGATTTAATGTTGATACAATATTATGATCTAATCTGCAATTCATATTGAAAGTTCATCCGTGGTGCCAAAAATGCCCACTGTAGCTATTTAAGGATCTTTAAGATGTCAGTTTCTAGTTTAATTACACCGGGGTCAAAGAATATGATCCTAGAAGATATTAGGGTTCCCTCTAGCCACAGCCCTTAGGAATCTGTTCCCAACTCAGAGCACTCAAGGCAGCAAGGGTGTGCTTTTTACAGAAGCCCTGTGGGAAAGCCAGACAAATGCCATTACAGCTTCTCACTGTTCCTGTCCCTGGCCAGAGCCCTCAAATTCTTCCTGAACAATTTTTGTCCAGAAGTCTGTGCACACATATCTACTCACACCAAACACAACATGCACACTGTCTCATCAGGAATATATCTTGCTTGGGCTCTATCACGTTGACTTGTAGTATCAACTCTGACTAGAATAAATGTGACCCCAACCCAGTGATTTTCCATTTCAGTTGGATTCAGCTATAGATCTATCTAATTCAATTACTTCATGATGTCTTCTTAATATTATATGAAGACATCTTTGGGGGACTTAATATAAATAATAAAAGAACTCAGTGAGATGAGACTAAACACATATATAAAATAATCTAGATACCATATGCTCAAACTTATGAATATGTCAAACAGCGACTCACTGGTGAATAAATGCACAAATGAGGAAACTTTGTTGGAACACCTCAGATTGTATTTTGTAAAACAGTATTTAAATATTCGACATAGTTTAGTAAAATTCTGGAAAGAATAGAGAGCTGCTCTATTTTCTTCTCTGATGCCTCCCTACTCCGCAATATTGGGGTGTGAATTCAGGGACTCACGCTTCCTTATCAGGTGCTCTACTACTTGGGCCATGCACCAGATCCTTTCATTTCAGTTTCTTGTGCTTCGGGTCTTGTGCTTTTACTTGGGTAACTGTGATCTTCCTACCTCTACCTTCTGCATAGCTAGGAGCATAGGTGTATGCCATCATACTTGTTACCAAGTATGACTTCGTTCTGAAGTACTTAGGGTCAGGGCTTCAGTAAATGAATTTCGGGACAAGGCACAATGTAGCCCATAGAAGATGGATAGTGTCTTCAGTCACTGAGACTTTGGTACAATAATGCAAGTTTTACATTACAAAGACTGACATTATCTCCATCTTAAGAGTAAAGAAAGGTCCCAGAGAGTAAGCAACATCTGTTCAGAGGTGACAGGCCCAATGTGGGGGAGGGGAACTCCTTGCTCCCTATTTGCTGGAGATACCTATACCTGAAAAAGGCTGAATACATACCTGCTCCCTGTTGCTGTCTCTTTGGATTGGCTCAGTCTTAACCTGATTTGCTCTTTGTTATTGTTTTGCTTTTTAGATAGTATCTTGATATGTAACTCAGACTGTCCTCAAACTTATGATTACCCATTCGCCTCCACCACCCATTTCCCCCTTGTCCTACTTAACAATATCAGCAATTTTGGACATTATAACCAACCAAATGGCACAGAAGACATAATAATGTGAAGATCTCATATTCTATCATTTAAAAAATACTGAAATTATACATGTTGTACATAATTATAATCCTAGAATTCCAGAGGCTGGGAGAGGAGGATGAAAAATTTGATGCCAGCCTGCAAGACTGTGTCTTACTATAAAGAGGAACAATACACCACTCTGTGTGTGTGTGTGCATACTACCTTTATTATTTATTTATCTGTAAGGAGTTGTACAAAGGTGTTTCAGCAAATTGGTTCATATGTACAGTGTATCTTGGCTGATGTCCCCTTCTTCCATTCTTCTCCTCCATCTTTCCCAACTCCATCCATGCACGCAAGTTATGTGGTTCCATTTTTACATATGTACATTGAATATAAATCTTCTCCTACCCTGCCCTGCTCCATTCATCTATTTCCCTCTCTCCACTGACCTTTCCCCTAACAAAACATGTTCCAGCTTCCTGCATACCACTTTTCTTCATCGGTCAATGGACAGAGGGTAGGGAGTCTTGCTAAAGGGGCTTGGCAGAATTCTTGCCAACTTGGGCTCAATAGGCCAAAGAGGAGTCTTCACCCAGAACAGGCTCATGGCCTGCTACAGTGGGAAGCAGATAGTTTGTGCTCTGACTTGAACTTACTAAATTTGAGATGTGTTCGAGTCAGATGCATAGTCAATGCATGAATCTGGTGCTCCTAGGACAGGTCTTGGCTGGATATAAAATGTTGATTATCAGTATGAAGATGGATTGGGAAGGTACAGCCTTCATTGTGCTCCCTGTGAGATAGAACCTGACAGGCCAGTGTCAGGTGAGATTGTCTTCCTGCCCCAAAAGGAACAGAACTATTTTTTCTCCTTCCTTGGACATGTGAAGACAATCAGGACTGATCCTTTAGAATGAGAGAAAAGTCCGATGTTTCTTAATTATTGACTAAAAACTATATGTATATACATATTTTATTTATTTTTTGGTGCTGGTCTTGGGCTTGAACTCATGGCCTGGGTACTGTTCCTGAGCTTTTTTGTTCAAGGATAGCACTCTACCACTTGAGCCTCAGCTCTACTTCCAGCTTTCTGAGTAGTTAATTGAAGAGTCTCATGGAATTTCCTGCCCAGGTTGGCTTTGAACCATGATCCACAGATCTCAGCCTCCTGAGTAGTTAGGATTACAGGTGTGAGCCACCAGTGTCTGGCTTGAAAATATTTCTATTGTAATAACTATAGTGGTAGAGTGGGTGCTTAGCATATGTGAGACCTGGGATTCAATCCTCAGCACAAACTTTCCCTCAATAAAAACCTCTCCCCCCAAAGAACCAAGTATAAATGTTGTCTTAGTTCAAACTGTCATATTACCATACTCTAGGTGGCTTATAAGCATAGACATTTACTTCTTATCATGCTAGCAGGTGGCAGCACCATAGTTAAGTTCTAGTGAGGGCTCCCTTTCTGGTGCGGACGGCCAAGCTTTCCCTATGACTGCACATGACTAAAAACAACATCTCTCTCATATTTCATATTACAACTCTTTTTTCCTGTCTTATACCTGTCTAAATTCATTTGTGCTGCTGTAACAAAATGCCTGAAATTTGGTAGCTTACAAGGAACCAAGGTTTATTTTCTCACAGGTCTGAAGGTTATTTTGTATTTTGTAATACTCATGATTTATGAACTGTGTTTTTCTCAGTTGGCATTTAGTGTTGGTTATAATTTTCTTAGCTATGAAATAATATATTGCCTATATATACCACAATTTATATAACCACTCTCCTGTTATTTTATATGTCACAGGCCATCTGTCACCAGCACAAGAAATGTTGCAGTGAACATCTTCATATGTAATGGCTTTTCTTTCATACACACACACACACACACACACACACACACACACACACACACACACACACACACACACACACACACACACACACACACGTATATTAAAGGTGATGAACAGGGGAGTTACAGTTACATAAGTAAGGTAATGAGTACATTTCTTTTTAAACACTGTTAATCCTTCCCTCATTTTTCTACTGCTGACCCTTCTTATTTCCCTCCCCCAAGTTGTAAAGTTCATTTCCAACATAGTGTCAAGTGAGTATCATTGTGGCATTCGTTCACCCTTTGTCCTGTGATTCCCTTTCCCTTCCATGGATGTATGTAAGTTTATCTGATCTGTAATGGCATTTCTTTTTTTAATTTAATTTAATTTTTTTGGGGGGGTCCAGTTGTGGGGCCTGAACTCTGGGCCTGGGTGCTGTCCCTCAGCTCTTCAGCTCAAGGCTAGTGCTCTACCACTTGAGCCACAACGCCACTTCCAGCTTTTTTCTTTTTGCTTATGTGGTGCTGAAGAATCGAACCCAGGGCCTCATGCATGCAAGGCAAGCGCTCTACCACTGAGCCACCTTCCCAGCATTTCTTATAGATTAGTTTGTTTGGGCTGAACTCCAGGTGGAAATTTCAGAGTCAAGGGATACTACTAGCAAGAAGACGTTTATGATGAACTGAACAGAGACTTAAGGATAAAACAGAAAAAAAAAAAAAAAGAGCAGATTTGCAGCAGACGTTAGTGAGCAAGTTTAAAGATCCCGAGGGAGAGAAGCAGGGCTGTGTCACTCTGGCATAGGTTGTCCTCTGAGTACAGAGTGTTGGGTGCTAATCTTTCTAAACCTTTCTGGATGCCCTCAGGCAAAGTTGTGGGAGCAGAGCAATGAGAGATTCCGAAGATTCAGAAGTACTCAGCTCAGATCCACCTGAAGCTCCAGCTCCAGACCTGAACAAACGAGTTACCAAGGAGACCTCCCTCTCCCCTCTTTTCCAGGTTAACAGTCCTGAATCTGAGCAGGATGTCTGGATAGAATTAGTTCAAACCAGGGGGAAAAAAAGTGAAAATGACTTTAAAAGACAATTTAACTGTTAACTTGAGGGATGGGGTGCCAATCACAACACAGAACATTCTGGTCTGTTCCTTTTTCTCTATGACTTCAGGGCTTGATCTTTTCTCTGTGGTGCATTTGCTTCTACTTTGCTTTAACAAAATAAAACCACCTGTGTGTTCCATAGCATCTAATTACTTACAGCCCATGGAGGGTCAACTGTCCCTGCCACCCAAACTCATGGGGCCCCATTGGGATACATTCATGGAAGCATAAAAGGGTGATTATGATGTTTGGGTGTTCTTTTTGTCAGACACTTGGAACAAGGGGGTCTCAAACTCACATGCTGAATCCCAGCAGGGCTTTGTTGCCTAAGGGTAGGCAAATTCCAGGACCAAGGAATGTGTCATTTCTCTGTGCTCAGAGAAATTTCAGAAGCCTCTTTCACCCCTTTCTAACTGGATTTCCACACCCCTGTTGGCTTTTCTCAGCCTTGAAACCCAGCCTCATGGAGCCTCAGAGCCGAATCCCTAGCTGGGCTACAGTCTTTTATCGGATGTGACTTTGTGAGATCAAAACTTTAAGAGCTGCTGCTGCTTATCAAGTGTGTTTTCTGTAGTTTGCAGTCAGAAACCAATGATTACTTTCTTTCCAGTTTTGGACTAATGAGACAGAACAGCAGAATTTATCACCAATAGTATGTGACTTATGGATCACAAACTGGGTGTGTAAAAATATACACCTTTTCACATTTTCTAGAATGCATTTTCCAGCTCTGAACTTCAATTCAGAACATTAAAAGCATCATGGCAGCCCAGTCCCACCAATTCTCCCCCAAACAAATGAACATCTTGGCTTCATGATGCTTGTTCCTTCCCCAGAACTGGGATATAATTAAGGGACTGAGAAAAGCGCTATTGGCCATGGGGGAATGGGGTGTTCCAACGGGTCTTTGGTCATTAGTACATCCACGGTGCTTCTGGGATGTCTTTAGTGGACACCTAGTTACATCCCCCCCTATGCCACACCAGAGGCAGAAAATCCTGTGTCTCTACCTTGGTTCTATCTGATTGGACATTTCACATGGCTCTTCTTTTCTAGAGCTGACCTGCCTCTTGAAGAGGTATGCCTGAGTTTGGAGAAAGGAAAGTGGTGGCAGGGACTTTCTTTTTTTTAATGTTAAAGCTTGTTGGTTAATCAGGTTTTCATTATTATCACACATGCTTGAGCTAAACCAGCTTAAAGAGAGGAAAGATTTATTTGACTCATGGCTTTGGAAATGTCAATCCACAGTTGGCTGGCCCATTCTTTGGGACCTGTGAGGAGGGAGCAGTGCATGGTGGGAATGTGTGATAAAGGAAGCTACTCACCTCTCACCTGTATGTCATCCAGGGATCAAGGGAAGTAGGAGATTGAGAGGGAAGGGGAGGGGGAGAAGTTTGTGTGTGTGTGCATGAGTGTGAGTATGTGTGTGTGTGAGAGAGAGAGAGAGAGAAAGAGAGAGAGAGTGTGTGTGTGTATCATCCTGATATCCCATTCAAGGGTGACATTCATCAGTGATCTAACTTCCTGTCACTCAGCCTTGCCTCTTAAAGGTTCTACCACCACTTTCCAATAGCACCAGGGGCTATGGAAGAAGCCTTGAACACCCAAACCACAGCACCTATGCAATTCCTCAAGATGCTCTATGAATTTCCCTTTCCTAACTTAAAAACAAAGAACACAGAAGTGACTTACTTGGGTTTTACATCTGTCCTATATCATTAAGCACACCGTCTCCCACTCTGATCTGTCTCTGTCTTTCTTTGTTTCTGTCTGTCATTAATATCTTAAAATAGCACTCTGCAAACTGCCCCTTTCAAGTTCTTATATCCTCATTCGAGGGTCTCATTACCTTCAGTCATCATCCTAGGTCCCTAAACTAGCTGAGAGGGCGGCACTTTCTCCAGCCGCCCTGGAGTGGAAAGGTGAGCGGCACACTGCATGGACTGCATTTCAGTAGATGAGCATGACTCCTCTGAAGGAAGGTGCAAAGTCTGGCCTCCCACACATCGCTCCCTTCCCACTCTGTTCCATGCATGAGCTCCAGGGACTGCAGCTGGACTGGAGGGGTTCCTGAAAAGTGGGAGTACCAGCGAGGTTTGGGTCTGCGGTCCTGGAATGGGCAGGAGGGGCTGATTATGCTGCTTGCTGGTAAGTGGCTCATCCTAAATTCTATAAGGCCCTGCAAGGAGTTGTCCCGACTTATTTTCTTGTGCCAGTGCTAGGGCTTGAACTCAGAACTAGAGCACTCTCCCTTAGCGTTTTTGCTCAAAGCTAGTGCTCTACCACTTGATCTGTAGCTCCTCTTCGTGCTCTTTGGTGGTAAATTGGAGACAGGAATCTCAGGGACTTTCTGCTTGGGTTGGCTTTGAACCAAGATCCAAAGATCTCAGCCTCCTGAGTAGCTAGGATTACAGGCAGGAGCCATTGGTCCCAGCTTGTGGAAAAACATTTAGACAATGAAAACACACTGACAGAGAATCAAATTTAAATTTTGAGTATTCAAGTCCAAGGGAAGTAAAATGGACACATTTCCTCCCAACTCTCCTGAGTAGGAGAGTATTTTGAGTATTCAAGTCCAAGGGAAGTAAAATGGACACATTTCCTCCCAACTCTCCTGAGTAGGAGGCTGTCAGGCTGAAGATGTCCCTGTTAACTCCCTGGGATTGACACCAACTTGGATTTCTAAACACCTCTTTAGAAAGTGGAATGGGAGCTGCTATGGTTTGGGTATGGTTTGTCCTCCACAGGTTCCTGTGTGAGATGTCTGGTCCTCAATGAAATGACATTGAGAGGTAGTATGTCCTTCAGAGAGTGGTGCCTAGATCATTGTTGGTTTTACCCTGGGAGAGATTACTGTCTTTTCCTGGGAGGAAAGGCAAGGCCAAAGGTCCTGTTGGAGAGGCTGGCAGGCCAATCAGGACAGCCCTTGCATCTGTCCCTTGTTCTGAGAATGTAGTGGCAGGCTCAGTAGACAGAATGCTGCCACAGCTATAAGTGACAGCTCTTCTGCGTGGTGGGGGTAAGCAGCCAATGTCTAGGAGTGGCCTCTTCTTTTGATGATTTAGACAGAGATCCCTTGTACTATGGCTTAGATACCTGGCCCTCCATCCCTGAACTCAGAACCAGAGCACTCTCCCTTAGCTTTTTCTACCACTTGATCCCCTCTTCTGGCTTTTTTGGTGGTTAACTGGAGATAAGAGTCTGCTTGGGCTGGCTTTGAATGGCGATCCTCAGACCTCAGCCTCCTGGTTGGGACTAAGTTGCTCTTGGAGGAGTATGGCAAGGCAGGACCTTTAGGATGTGACAAGGTCACATGTTTCATGGTTGCAGTCATGTTGCTACAGGCTAGCATCTTGGGTGGGCTAGTTATCCTAGGGTGACATACTTACCCTGAGAGTGTGCTAGTTATCATGGGAATGGGCTAGTTATGGTGGACTTAAGAGCCTATAAAAAGAAATCCAGCCCAAGTTCTTCTCTGTCTTCCTTGTCCTTCTGTTCTGTTATGATACACTATGAAGGCCATTGTCAGATGCCAACATTGTGGACTTCCCAGCCTCCGGACTGTGAATGAAATAAACTGACATTTGTTCCTGAATTACCAGTTTGCTAGAGCAGCAGAAAATGGATTAAGGTATTTTCCTTGTCTTTCTTGGGACACTGCAGCATCTCGGATGCCATACTCTGCCTCTGCCCCCCCCAGTAGTCGTGGGGTTCAAAGGCTACAGGAAGGGAAGAGGAAATTCCTGCTTTCAGTGCCTCCCTGAGCATTCACCCCTCACCTGAGACCTTGGCTCTCACTTGAGCTAAGGTAGTGGGCCCCCCCTTAATAGACCAAACTCCTCTAATCTACAGACAGACAGGCAGACAGACAGATAGGCAGATAGATGGAAAAACAGAGGTTCAATTCACTTACTCATTTGTCCATTCATTTATTCATTCATCACATTTGTTTATTAATCAGTGCAACCATTAAAGGAAAGATACAACACCTTTACTACTCTTGCTACCTTAGGAAATTTCCTTAACTTTCCAGCTATTTCTTCCCATTCACTTGAATAATAAATTTGCACCCATTAAATGATATATTTACATATAAAGGACCTAGCATATGGTAGAGGCCCCATAAATGATGCTTATTAATATTGGAACCACTTCTATTTCAAGCTGAGGGCTACACAGATGGATTATCCCAAACTTGCTCTAAAGAAATTTATCTTCTGTTACTCGTGTCTCCTTCTATGTGTCTCAGGGAGATCTCTTCAGGGTCAGACCCTCCTTGGGCTGGCTCAAGGAGCAATTTAGCCCAGTACGTGTTCTCCAGCATACTCATTTCTCAAAAACTCTCAACCTAAGATGGCACTGGGCTCATCCTGCCCTAGGGAATATAGGGCTTCTTCCTTTTCCTGGTTCAGCCGAACCTGGCCAGATATCTGGGGCTTCTCACCAATACTCCTGGCTCCACCCCACTTGGGTATGGGTAGAAGAGTGACATGTAGGGAGTTTGGCCACTGGCTGTGTAGCCATGGGCTTGCAGCGGGTGTCTGCAGAAAGAGGAGGCTGAAGCCTGTCAGGGAGATGTTCGGATTGCGTTTGGGAGCTCCTAGAATGGAGCTGGAAGGCGGTGGGGGCATCACTGCCTCCTAAGCACTAAGTGAGCAAATGTTTGGGAACCAAGGTGCCAGAGCAAAACTGCCTGCACTGTTGTCCCTGTCCCTGTTCAGCTCAAGGCACACATGTGCTAAGAGACTTTTGGCTCCAGGCGGCTGGTAGACATCGGCTGACAGATTTGGGATCTGATAAGAGGCTGTTGATTTCTTTCGTTTGTGCAATGTCAGAGATGAATTTTAACAGTTAAAATGGGGAGGGGGGGAAGCCTAGAACTTTGCCAGAATTGTAACACTGGCTGTTTCTTTTAACGATTTCCTGAAGCTGTCAACTTCCAGAACTGGAAGAGCCTATTTCTGTGAGCCTTGTTGTGTGCCTTCTGGGGAACCAAGAGCTGAGCAGAGCAGAAGCAAAGGCAGAGGTCTGTAGGGATTCTGGCCTTGGAGCTCTGGATGCCACTGCCCTCAGGTCCTTCTTTCCTCTTGAACACCCAGTGGTTCTCCTGGGCAGGCCAGGGACTTCCAACTTGTGCTGGGTTCCACATCCTGAGGGCTACAGCCTCGGGCAACTCATTAGGCCCGCAGCGCCCTGTGGTCCTAGCAGTAGTCCACCCACAGAACAAGGAGTGATGATGTTGATGATTAGTAATTATCCTCCACAGAAAAGGACTGCAAAACAAACCTTCCTTGCTCAAAAACTCAGACAAGAATGTTTTTTTTTTAATGTTTAAATGTAACCCCCCGAGGCTGTGTTCTTTTGGAAGTCACTCCACTCTACAATCAGGCAACCCAGAAGAATGACTGAATCCATGATTTGAAGAATGGGGACAAATGGCCTTGAAAAACAATTTGCCCTATGTCTTAACTTCTTACTGTGCTAGTCAGCTTCCTGTTACAATGACAACATACCTGAACCATCATCTTAAAGGAGGGAAAGTTTGTTTGGCTCATAGTTTCAAATGGTTCAGTGTAGGATCACTTGGTCCTGTTGCTTTGGGCTTGTGGCAGCACAGCACATCAAAGCAGGAGCACTAGTAAAGAAGACCTGGGTACCTCATGGTGACCAAGAAGAAAATAGAGGCAGGAAGGGGCTGGCTGCTGCATTGGCCCAACTTCCTGCCACTGGATTCATTTGATAAAGTGGTGGCTGAGGGTTAGGTTGACCCCAGCATTGAAGATGGAAGACTGGGTGTCTCTGTAAAATCTGTGCAAGACAGCATGGCCATTGTCATGGCCTAAGCTACTCTTGAGGGGAGCCTCTGATGCCTGCCTCACCACTGTGCCAATGATGTCATATTTGACAGCTTTGTCCAGTTAGTCAGATGCAGGGCGGGGACTTCTGAGTGGGAACCAGTACAGGTGGGAACCATGGAAGACTACACCTGTAGGATTCCCATTCAGCTCAGAAGTGACCTTGCCAAGCCTCAGCAGTCCCAAGGGGGTAAAATGCTGCTGTCACACACCAGAGTTTTTCAAACAGTCCACCCAGGGACCTTGGCCCGAAGGTTCAAGTGGCTGTTGATACAGGAGGCATTGTTAACAATCTTGAAGAGGGTGGAATACTATTACGTTCATGAATCACAGACAAGGGGACCAGCAGAAGGGGCAGAGATGGTAACACTAGTAAATGCCATAACTTAGCTTAACCTCAGCATTTACTACTGGAGGGACCTCATTTCTAGAAGGTGAAGAAGGATGCCCTATTGATTACAGTTAAAGAGGTCACTGAATTCTATATAGGGGTATCACATAAGAACATGCAGATTCAAGAATGGAGGTTGATTGAGGCAGCATTGGAGGGGACTAGATCTACTTTGCTGTAGTTAAAAGAATCCCTAGAGGCCAGATGCTGGCCATATCTGTTTACTCTGACCTTCCATAACAGGTCTCAGAAATGCAGCAGGCCCTGCATGAGATGATGCCGAAGACATGACTGTCTATCAGTCCTCACATGGGCACAGCCTCCACAATGACATTCTCCAACAGATTGCTACAGTTGATGAACCTGCACTGACTTGTCATTACCACAAACAGTTTGTAGTGGACACTTGGATTCACTCTTGGGGTAGTTCATTTGTGAGTTTAGACAAAGGTGGAATGATGTGCCATTGTATGGTCAGACCAAGTGGTTTCATTGCTCTCAATAATCCCAGGTGCTCAGCTTATTCACCCTCCCCCTCCTTAATTATCTCCATCATGTTTCTTTTATAGCATGTTATATAGTTGAGCTCATACGGTAGGTAGCTGTTTTAGATTGGCTTCTTTAACTTTCTAATATACATTTCACACTTTGATAGCACTTTTTATGTGGTGAATAATGTTCTTGATACGGCACAGTTCATTTCCTCATTCACCTACTGAAGGACACTATGGTGGCTTCCAAGGCTTGGCAGTTATGAACAAGTCTGCTCATATACACTGTGAACAGCTTGTTACAGACATAGTTCTTTTTAATATCTCCATTGGGTAAATAACAAGGAGTGGGGTTGTTTGGGACCTAAACAGCTGTCATCTTAGATTTGTGCTCTGAAGCCTGGAGGGTCACCATTGTCATCCTCTGGTCATTTGGTTAGCATACAACCACCACTCATGACCATTAAAGGACACTAAAGGCCAGTGAAATCAGACTCAGTGGAGGTAGTGTTTAAACAGCCCATTGGGTGGTCCTCCAGCATTGGAGGTCCTCCAGTGTTGAGCATCACACCTCCCAGGCCGAGGATTTCTACACAGTTTCTCTACATAGGGAAAGTTGCTTTGATTTCAAGAGCAATAGGGAAATGGTTAAATGACCAGCCATTTGCTCTGCTTTGTGATACCTTCCTATTAGTGGTCTTCATTTGACCAAAAATCAATTTCATTTTTCTAGAAAGTCTCTCAAGTGACATTTACCACTGCCTGTGTTTGCTTCTTTCGACGGAAGCCCAAAAGTCTTCCCCCCCCCCCCAGCCCCCACTGAATTCTAGCATCCCTGGCCCACCCAGGCCACTTTGGACATTCTCACCCAGTCTAGCTTCTCCCAGCTCTAGGGACAACAACACTTGTGAGGAGTAGGGTTTGCTCTGTCTAGGAGTGGATATGGTTCAGCCCCCTTCCCTCCAGGGGATCCTTCACACCTGACCACCTCCTGTGGCTAAAAGAAATGGGAAGCATCTGCCTCTCAGCCAATGACAGTGTAAAGAAATCACAGGCTATATGACTTGGAGGGTTATCTGGGGACTTGCAGTTTGAGTGTGTCTCCCAAATTCATGTGTTAGAAGTTGATTTCCAGTGCGGTAATATTGTGTGGCCTAATGTGAGGTGAATGAGTCATAGAGCTCTGCGTTTGTGAATGGAGTAGGTTCCTCACAGGGCTGAGTCCCTCCCACCTCCTCTCCTTCTTTGCTCTTCCACTATTCTACTGTGAAATGGTGCAGCAAGAAGGCCGTCACCAAATGCTGCCATCTTCCTACTGGCTTTCCCAGCATTCCAAACTCCAAGTCAAGAAATTTGCATTCATTAAAATTACCCAACCCGTCATGGTAGGACAGATGAAGATGATATCCTTCCAGAACAACAGGTGAATGAAAACAGAGCGATCCTTCTAGGCATATGCTAGCCCTCTTCTTGATAACCTGGTCACTCAGACTCCTCAGAAACTTGCGAAGTCCTACAGCCACACACAGAGCCTGAATTTTCTAGCGAGGAGATGGGGTGTCGCAATGAGCAGCTTGTAGGCATGCTTCACAGGGAGAGGGGGCTGTGCTGGCTGCTCTTCTGTCAGTGTCAGGTGTTCCTCACTCTCACACCTGCCACGATTGGGACACCTCCCATGCTCTGCTTCCAACCCTTTTTGGATCCTCCATTCAGAAAGTCTCCTGCTCCTTACTCCCTGACCTATCCCAGAAGGACAGATGTTTTCCTGGGAGGTAGCTGGTCTCAGATGGCAGCACTAACCTGGAAAGCATCAGATGGCCCAGTGTGAAAAAGACATCTGATTTGAAAGTTAGACCAGAGCCTCTCTGCCCTAGCATAGATTAGACCCAACCAAATTCAGAACCAAGGAAAAACAGAGGCTAAGCCCCTGAGCAAGCAAGCTCTCCAGGGCCATGGGAGTGGGGTGGGAACTTCTCCCCAGGTGGAGAAGCCACATTCCTCCTCAGCTTCCTCATCTAATTTTTCCCCCTGAGCTGGGAACAAGCACATTCACATGGCTAGAGATCTAGCCCACCATGCTTCTAGAGTTGTCTCATCTTCACAAACTGAAACACTGTGTTCATTAAAGAGCTCTAGGAGCCATCATCCTCTTTTATGTTTATGAATTTGACAACTCTCTGCATCACAAGGGAGTGGTCTCATTTATATGTCTACAGAATTAAACTTATAGGAAGAGACTACAGTAGTAGTGACCAGAGGCTAGGGGAAAGGGGGGGTAAGGTTGGTGAAAAAAAAAATAATTTCAATTTGACAGTAGGAATAAATTCAGGAGATGTATGTTCAACATGTAAGGATGGTTAATAACAGTATATTTTATACTGGAAAACTGTAAAGTATAATACATATGTAAATTAGCTTGATTTAGCCATTCAATAGCGTATCTATCAAAACATTATGTACACTACCTATATATATATATATATATATATATATATAATTTTTATTGGTTAATTTAAGAGAACATGGGCATTAACTCATCCAGACGAAACCAAGAAATCTGAGAGAACACACAACCGCCACCATATGTGGGTCCATCTACAGGTGGCCAGGCTGGGCGCCTTAAATGCCCTCCTGTGTCAGCCTTTCTCCAGCCCTGAAGGGCAGTGCCATCTCTGTTCAACAGTGAGAAACACAAGGCTCAGCCAGCTCCTCCCAGATCTAAGTACTAGTCCCAGTGTCCTCTCAGGACTCCATCAAGGGGAACATAGAGAAGCCAGCAGGGCCTGAGCATAGCGATACCCCTGGGGAAGGAAGTCCTGTTTTGGCCTTTAAGACAGGCCCAGGAAAGAGATGTCCAGAGTTAAAATGCAAATTCCCAATGAAAGCCACCCGACTTAGTTTGGGACTGCAAAGAACTTCAAAGCAGACAAATGACAACTGCAGAAGCAAGAGGGAGAAATGGAAGCGGCACTGTTGTGGGACAACATGGGTTTGGCAAGGGATGGATTGGACTGAGAGTTATCCTGGCGATGAGACGCAGCAGCCGGTGGTCATGAAATATTTATGAATGGGGAGCGGATGCTGCATTCTGCAGTGCAGCACAGGGGAAAGCGAAGTTTCAAGAACACTGTAATAGCAAAACCCTCCATTAATTATCGGAAGCAAGCTGTAACGCCAGTTCCTATGGCAACGGGTCCCCAATGGATTCTGGGCTTTTTTTTTTTCTAGCTGCTCCCATTTACTGAGGTACATTGCATTTGTTTTCCGCTGGAGGTTTTGTCCTTTTGCAAATGAATTCATCCTGTCCTTGCCACTGTGGCTGGAGCACAGACAGCCAGGCCACAGGCCTGGGGAAAATTAAAGATTATGTAATTTTGAGCTAAATGCTCTGGGAGGCCACCAGTGCTGCTGTGGACACCTCTACTTCTGGGGGTGGATGGGCAAGAGGGCTGAAGGGAGCAGCTAGTGAGTGAGCATGAATCACTCAGGGGCCCCATTCGAGCCTCTCCCCTCCCCTGGCCCATCCTAGTCTTCCACAATCCTGGCTTTCCCCAGGAAAGAATCTTTGGACCCAAGCAGCTATCAAGCAACCTGCCTGCTGCAGTGGCAGTGGGACCTAATACTTGCACACAAATCTCAGACTCCAGCCCTCTGGGCTGGGATGTTGGGAACAGTAGCTTGCTTTTCCAGGGCATCAGCTGAGCCAATCATAGCTACAGTGTAACCCTTCCCCACTTGGGGTTAGATCTCCTTTGCTCCACCATTAACTATCTCCTCCCTTCTGGCTGAAGGGAGTTTTATCTGGTGACAGTCTGAAATCAGTTCTTCAAGACAGGTGTCTCTGTGACTGCCTGGCTATGTGGACTGCAACTGTCCTGTCCCAGGCCACAGGAGTGACTCCGCCACTCTGGGGCAGGGACAGGGAGGCCAGCGGCATTACCTTTGCCTTATTCCAGCTGACAAATGGCTCTCATCACTCCTGACCATGGCATCTGTTACCCACTCAGAAGGAAGAGCCCTTGTATTCACTCTTAGAGCTGCGGCGGTAGTTTAGGGGCTTCTGGTAGTCTCAGAAGGGATGTATGTGACTAACCTTAAATGATATGTAATATCAATATTTGATTTTATCACCCTGAGCTTCACTGTAGAATGAGAATGAGATGGTTGTGTAGATTTATTTGCTCTGAGACTGACAAGTAATACACAATAGATTGCTTGTGTCCTTGAATGCAAGGTTAAGCTTTGACATGGCTACCGACGCTGGCAGATGTGAGATGGGTTCCCAAACCATGGGGTGCTCATCCCATCCAGGCCTCTGAGCTCTGGCCTTGAGGAGAGATTCCCCAAGTCTTCCAAACAACTAGGCTCTAGAGCCAAGTGAATCTGGGTTTGAGTCCTCCAAGCTCAGCTGTGTGATGTAGAGGCTATTAGCAAACTTCTCTAGGCCTCTACTCTTCTTCAGTAAACTGAGGCTGATGGTGGTAATAACAATCCCTACAGTTACAGGAGGGGCATAGGAGCAGTGGAATTGTGACTGTGCATGTCCATTGCACATGGTCAGTTGTTCTTCGTAATAATGATCATGGGACTCTGTTCAGGTGCAATCAGTCCCAAGATGAGGCATTGTGAGTATCTGTGAGGGGAGATCAGATGACAGTAAAAACAGTGAAGTCCAAGTAACTGAAGGTAGAGGCAAAGCTGTAGCCAGGGACATGAAGGATGATAGGTCAGGGCATGAGCAACTAGGAGACATGGGCAGGGAAGCCTAGGATGACCCCCCCCATCTCCTGCTGTAGTGGGTCCCCCATCTGAGGAGAAGAGGAGGCAGCCAGGATGTCTCCACAAGGTGTGTAAATACAATCAGGTTTTTAAGTCAACACACACACACACACACACACACACACACACACACACACACACACACACACACACACACACACACACATCTGGCTCTGACCCTTCTTCACATCTTCCTCAGAGAAAGGCTTTCTGGGAAGACTTGGAAAAGGAAATGCTTTGCTGATTCTTTTCAAGTTGATACATAAAGATGTACAAATTATAGAGTAATACACGATGTTTCTATACATATATCCACTGTGAAATTTCATAGCTATCTCCTCAAACAATTAGTGTTTATTTTTGGTAAAAAATATTCAAACTCTTCTAGAGTCAGAGTCTGTAGCTCAGGCTGGCACGGAGCTCTTCGTCCTGCCTCTGCATTCCAGAATGCAGGTATTATAGGCATGCACTGTCATACCCACCTCTTTTTGAAATATACACTGAATTATCAATACTTATAGTCACCTTACTATAAATAAGACCCTAGAACATATTGGTCTAGGGGTACATTGATCAACCTTTTCCCCTTCACTCCCTCCCCAGCTGTAGGCAACCAACCTTCTACTCTCAACTTCTATGAGACCCCTCCCCCTTTTTTTGTAAGATTCCACACCTGAGTAAGCTCATGGACTCTTGTTTTCCTGTACCTGCATAACTCACTTTAAGGAGGTTTCCAAGCCGACCATGTTGTTGCGAACAATAGGATTTCTTTTTTTTTTTCTTTTAAATTTCTTACATCAGCATTATCAGTGGAAGACCCTGCAGGGGCAGCCTGCCCCACCCCCTTGTTGGTGTCCCCAGTGCAGAGAACAGAGCCCACTGGTGCCATTTGCCACCTGCCTTGGGTCCCAAGAAGACACCTGTCAGGCATTTGTTGTCAGAGGCTGAGCAGAGCCAGGGCCCAGGGCATCATGGGAGGACAGCGAGTGAGAAATAACATCCAGGTTATGCTGAGTCGTCAGAGGGGTGAGGGAGGAGGAGGGATGATGGGGGAGGAGGGAGGATGAGGGAGGAGAGCATGAGGGGGAGGTAGGAGTCCAGGTTCTGCTTCTGCGTTTAATGGGAAAATGGGAGATTTCCCAGGCAATTGCTCTTGAGTGCCTATTGAAATTAATGCTTCATCCCAGTGGCACAGCTTTGTGAAGAAATTTGTCTCTCAGAAGGAGCAAAAGAAATGAGGAGAAAAACATTAAAAACCTAACCTGAGCACAGAGAGCTGCAAAAATGGCTGGATGGTATGCTCAGGGCTGCAGGCTGAGCACTGGTGAAGTGGCTCTCAGGTGACATGAAGTGTCTGAGCACAGAGACTCCACGTGACAAATAGATTAGGAGGGACTAGCCAGGCAGTGACATGTCCGTCTTAGGGCCAGTGTTCCTCTGCCACCCCTGGGGTTCTGACAAGATTGCCAAGTGACAGGATAACCCACAAAATGGTACCTAGCACATGGGCATCTGGCTCAGTTCTGTCTGATCCCTGTGGCTAGGAAACTCAAGACCTGAGTGCAGTGTCTCCCCGGCTGTGGCGGTTTTCACAGCTGGTCAGTTTTCCCACCACTTTGAATTCTCAGCCAACACATGTGACTCGTAAGCACTTTGTGAGTCAGGCAATATCCCACCAGCAAGGGGCAGTATTCATGACTGGAGTTCTGGGAGCTGGGGCTCTCATTGGGACAAGAGTTTAGAGTCCTTTCCAAGCTCGTTACAGGGGCTGGGAAGATGGCTCAGTGGTAGAGCGCTTGCCTTGCATGCCTGAGGCCCTGAGTTTGATTCCTCAGCACCACATAAGCAAAAAGAAAAAAGCTGGAAGTGGTGTTGTGGCTCAAGCGGTAGAGCGCTAGCTTTGAGCTGAAGAGCTGAGGTACAGCGTCCAGGCCCAGAGTTCAGGCCCCACGACCAGACCCCTCCCCCCCAAAAAAACAAGCTCGTTACAAGGTAAAGCTTGGAAATATTGTGTGTTTTATCCATCTAAACAATTAGAGTTGGAGTTCTTAGTTGCCCTAATATCCTCCCATCCCCATCCTCAGGTGTAAGCTGGGTGAGGAATCCGCTCAGCCGTGCTGCGCCATCTCCTTCCAGCTTTGGGCAGGAACATCAAAGCCCTGGGAAACATGAGCTTCACTTCTCAACCCAGAGGCTGCCCCTGCAGGGCTCCTATAAAACTGTCACCTTGCTGTGCTGAAGCAGAGCATCTTGGGTGCCTCATCCCTGGAGTCTGGATGGTCTCTTATAGCTTGTGTGCCACCTGGATGAGCGGAGTCCTAGCCCTCACTGCGTGTAGCACTCTATGGGGTCTCTTCTTCACCCCAGTCCTATGGGGTAAAATGGACAGAGGCTCTTTCTGGCCTGAGGATAGAACAGCTATTGGAGATCCAGAGTTGGGCAGAAAGTAGAGACAAGAATGGACAAAAGGGAAGGCTACGGATGGGAAATAGGGAAGGAGCCCGGATTGGCATGGCTTAGGAGGGGCTTCTTGGCCCTGGAAGACTCTGGACTACAAGATCCCTGAGCTCTCCTGACCCTGAGGACTCTGGGAGAACCAGGAGAGCTGAGATCAACAGTCTTCAACCAGTCCTGTGCCATGAGGGACAGCCGGAATGACCTATGGTTCCCCTGTGTGACCCAGGCATGTCACTCAGCTGATGATCTGGCCTAATCCCCCCCCCCATAAAAATCTAGATAGAAAATAATTTTATTTCTGGATTTGTGTA
The DNA here is from genome assembly GCF_024711535.1 of Dipodomys merriami. NCBI lineage: Eukaryota > Metazoa > Chordata > Mammalia > Rodentia > Heteromyidae > Dipodomys > Dipodomys merriami. The sequence goes on along the minus strand of NW_027202937.1, from coordinate 30,755,813 downwards.
TACAGGAAATCTGATGGGAAATGTCTCACTCTGCAGCTCCTAAACCTGCCAGAGAATAATGGAGAACCACTGATTAGAAATAGGGATAGTGAGGAGGTGATAGGTGGGGCTGGGGGCATCTTTGTTTCTAGTTCCTGTCCTGCGGTGGCCTGGGCTCCCTCTGACTCTTCTTGGGATTTGATTTCATTCATGTATCTTATCATTTTGGTGATAGAACACACTGTATCTACTTCATAGAAAGGTAATAAGAAGCAAGCATTGAGTGCCTACTGTATGCAGCTGTCCTACTGGAAGAGGCAACACATGACTTTCCCCAGAAGAAAATAGTAAATAGTTCATTTCTAGTTGAGAAACCAGTTTACAGAGCTGATGGAGAAAGGCACTGATTTGTGGCTGAGGAGGGACACAGGCAGGGATGAGAAGTCTCGGTGTGTGGGGGGGGGGGAGCTTCCTGTGAATGTTAATGCCTTTAAAGCTGTTTGTTCAGCAAAGGGGGTAGATTTGAGAAATTAGGAGTTACAAATGTCTGCCACATATCACAGCAAAAGGAAAATATTTCCACTTTCCCATCATGTTTCAGTAGCTCATGCTATGACCCCTAGGACCTTATACTTGAGAAATGTTCATTTCTTATTTTGATTATGAATTCAATAAAATTAATTAAAATAATGTAAAATTCATAAACGACTGTGTGTGAATCAATGCTAATACAATGAGGTTCTTTTTTCTGATTCCTCATCTGTGGAAACCCAAGAAAATAGTTTCTAAAGCAACTGGAGTTGTGCTCTTCAACATCTTTCTCCGGCTGGGAGGGATAAGAAGTATCAGCCTAGTGACCAGGAGTGTAGACTCTCTCTAGCAGATGGACGGCGAAGACACACAGAGGCATGGAAAAGGGAGCAAGGGAAGAGGGTGTGTGGGGTGCAATCTAAGAGTCCACCTAGAAAGCTCTGAGCTACATAATAGATGGAGGGATTTTGAGTGTGTGTGTGTGTGTGTGTGTGTTGGCCTTGAACACAGGGCCTGAATGCTCGCCCTGAGCTTCTTTTGCTCAAGGCTAATGCACTACCAGTTTTTGGGTCGTTTATTGGAGATAAGAGTCTCTTTGACTTTCCTCCTGAGCTGGCTTTGAACTGAGATCTTCAAATCTCAACCTCCGGAGCAGCTAGGATTATAGGCCTAAGTAGCTATTTTTTTCCTGTGCTTTTCTCATAAGGCATATGACAAAATATCAGTTGGGATGCATTTGGCTGCAAATAATAGAAACCCTAATTCATCGTGAGTGGAACAATTAGAATCTGATTTTTAAAAAAAAATCAGCTAACAAGAAGCCCAGCAGGATGGCAGTTCCAGGATTGATTAGCTTACAGGTCTCAAAGATTCAAGTCATTTGCAGCTTTCTACCATCCTAGATGGTTTGGCCTGCCCTTGTATAGGTTGCTCTGCGAATGGATCTAGGATGATTGCTTTGGTTTCATGAACAATACCCTCCCCTAAGTACAAAGAGAGAAAAGCAAACATTCTTATATTTGTTTTTAAGAAAGGAAACCCTTTGGAACAAACCCAGATGTAATTTTTTCTTAGTTCTGTGGACCTGAATTGCAGGCTTACATCAATCATTCACAGGGAAAGTCATTCCATCACATTTGGCACAGAGCACAAATGCTCAGGAGAGCTGTCTCACCCTCCTTGATGGTACTGGAAACCTGGATAAGGATGAACAAAATCAGAGCTCTACTCACAAAAGAGATGATGGATAAGGGAGACACGGTGCCACCCTGTCCATGCGACACAGGTGCTCTGCCTTCTCTGTGGGACTCAGTGTTGAAGATTTGGAGTTTACACTTTTGGTCATGCCATTGCTTTTCCTCTTCTCAAACGGTCAAGAGATTCATCTCAAGCAAATGAACAAAATATAACAAAGAAACAACTTTCTTGCAGTGAAAATATTTGGGAACAGGCCATAAGTGAAGAAGTAGAAAAATCTTCTGGAAAATTGCGAGGTGCCCAAAGTATGCTTTCTGATGCGGGAGTCTTTCTTTTCTGTATCGGTCCTTCCTACTCAGTGTCCATCTAGGAGACCCAGCACTTCTGCACTGTCCTCTCTGTGGAATCAAAGCATGATCCTGACCCATGACAGGGGACAAGGATTAAATGGAATACTGTATCCCATCTCTGCCTGTCTTTCAGCTTTTTAGCCATCTGAGCCTGAATTTTTTCACCTGCAAAGAGAATAATGACATCACCCAGTAGGATGTTGCTAAGGTAGTTACTAGTAACTGTTTATTGTTTTAGAACAAGGTAACTGCTAGTAACTTTACACTTTAAGTGGCCTAATGAAAGTTGACTTCTCACTGAACGTGTCCAGTGTAGCTAATTCTGATCAAGTGGTTTTCTCTTTGACTTCATCCTTCCATTCTGTGACATAATTGACTTTGACATATAGTCTTTCAAGTTTCCAAAGGAAAGGCTTTTACATGGTTTTGAGTCGTTTCATCATTGAGAACCTAGCTCTAATGGACCTGGGATAACCAGCTTTTTGGTTTGCCTAGGTAGACATGTGATGAGCATTAAACTAGTCCCTGCTACATTAGTATGTTATAGTTGATATTATCTTTATTAATATTAAAATTAAAAACGGCAATTTCTCAGATGGAACTATGGCCCCCAAAGAGTTCATTGATGGTCTTTGCATTTCCGAAAATGAGCCTTCAGTGCTGGTTTGAGTAGTCTAACACAGTGAGAAGTCCAGTGACTTGTTCCCGTCTCCCTACCCCCCACCACAATCTCTAGTGTAGTGTTTGATACAGCAGGTATTAGCTTAGAAACAATGAGATTTGCTCATGGCAGATTTTCTTCATCACCTCCTCAGGTTCCTTTCCTATTTCATATCCCTGTACCCCTAGTTTGCATTTACTCCTAGGACCTATATCTTGCGCCTCTTCATTACAGGGCTTCCCAGCTTGTTCTGGAAATTGCATTACTTGTGAGACTGGAAAGTGCCTGGAAACATATACCTTTCTGAAAAAAAAAAGTCTTTGTATCAGTCTGCTTTTCATTACTGTAACAAAATACCAGAGGTAGGCTAACTTAATAAAGGAAAGAAGTTAGCTTAACTTAAAGTTAGAAGGGCGTAACACTTCCATAAGTTTGTCTCTGATGAGGATTACTTGGCAGATGTCAGGGTCACATGAGAAAGGGACAGGAAGCCAGAGTGGTTGGGGTTTCTCAGTCCCTTCTCAGGGCATAGCCTCAATTGATGTAAGAACTTTCCACTAGGTTCTAGCACTTGAAGGTCCTAAGCCACAACATTGCCTTACTAAGAGTAAAGCTTCCAACCCATAAACTCTTGGGGACATACTTAACCCATATTCAATGGCAGTTGTCCTTAAGTAGTGGACAGAAGAGCTCTGGAGCGCCTGTCATTCTTCTCCTCCATGTTTGGCTTTCTACATCCCTTCTGGGAACACCACCCAGCAAATCACCTTCTCAGGAATCCTCAGGTTCTGGTAAACCAGTATGAAACAACAGGTAAACTGAGGAAATCTGGATTTTAAAGATCCTAGTCCCTGTTGAACCAAATAGCTGAGAAGGGTCTCTGGGAGTTGCTCCCCAACTCTGTTCCTACCTGCACAAGTCAAAAGATAAAGGCAGACTTGCTATGATGTAGAGTCTGGACAGAATGGAGGACTTACTTAAAGGCATTTTTAGCAGCTTATCAGCCTACAAACATGCACCAAAGGGTTCTGAGAAACAGGGCTGAGCCCATGGCTGGCTGGCAGGCTTTTCTCAACAGGATATTTATGTTGTAGACTCACTGAATTTGGATATAAATTGCATGTGAGTTTTTAAAGATTCTTGCTGAGATGATAGTTGGGCCTATTTAAGGTACTTCTAGCTGAAGCTGATCATGTACTAAGGAAATTCTCTTCTGCCTCAATATAGAATCTCTTTGGTTTTGGTTAGGTCTGGCTTGACCTGCAAACTTCTGGTTTCTCTCAAAGATTGGAAAAAAAGCCAGTAGTAACCTCAGAGCAGGTGTAGGCAAGGTTCAGTGGATATGTACCAAGCCTAGCCTCAGGTTTCTTGTGACAACTTTGGCCATAGTCAACATGATGGATCATGAAAAGTGCCACTCAGATCCTCTATCAATAAGGAGTGGCAGGGAGTGGGGATGCATGCCTGTAATTTCAGCTATGCAGGTTGCATAGGTAGGAGGATCACTGTCCAAGTCCAGCTCAGGTAAAAACAAGAGACCCTATCTGAAAAGTAAACTAAAGCAAAATGCTGAGGCCATGGCTCAAGGAGTACAGCATTTGCTGATCAAGGGCAAGGCCTTGAGTTCAAACCCAAGTACTATCAAAAATAAAAATAAGGACTTGCTGCCCAGACCTAGGAAGTGCTACTAGCACACAGCAGTTGCAAACTTAATGAATGATTGCTGGGTGTATATTATATGTACCTAGAAAAATCAAGCATCCCAGTCCAACTCGGAACAACTCTAATGAGCCATCTGAGCTCCCAAGGCCCACCACCCAAGGCATATCTCTGGCCTTGGCATTCTTCCATTGTATCCTCTACCCTCTTACACAAGGGGTGGCTCCTTAATCCACATTCTGCACAGAAAACTCCATTTCTGAGGCTTCCTTCAAGGCCACTGACTCACAATCATCCTGATTTCCTCCCTCAATAATCACGATTCTCTCGGGAGGCATCAGAGATACATAGATCAGCCACAATCAGAGCTCCTTCTGGGGGAATGTCTGGTCAAGGCCAGGAAGAGGAATAAGCATCCTAGTTCCTGTGTGAAGATGGAGTCATGGCCAGAGCCACAGCATTAAGATATATCAAGAGACTCTTGAGGTCTATGCCAAGTACAGGGCTGTGTTTATCCAGATATAGTCCCTGAATTTTCTCTCTCTTATACCCTTATACCCTGATTCTCAGCAAGCCAGCAAGTTCTGCAGAGGTCAACAGTCATCTCTTTCTTGGATTGTATTATTTGCTCCCTGCTGCTCTGCCTCTTACCATCTTCACTATGGCCAGAATGATCAATGTGTAATTGAATCTCTCCGCTGCCCCCCCTCCCCCGCCCCCAGTACTGGTCCTGGGTACTGTCCTTGAGGTTTTTTGCTCAAGTCTAGTGCTCTACCATTTGATCCACAGCTCCACTTCTGGCTTTTTTGGGTGGTTAATATAGATAAGAGTCTCAGATTTTCCTACCTAGGCTGGCTTCCAATCACAGTCCTCAGATGTCAGCCTAATGGGTAGCTGGGATTAAGGATATGAGCCACTGGGGGCTGGCTTGCATTTCTTGCAGCTAAGATATTTCATTAGTTCTTTTCATAATTACTAGCTTCTGATTCATAACTGTCTTTGCTCATTTGATAATAGAGACTATCTCATATGCCTCCAGGATATTATCTCTACAGAGTTTTAAGTGTGTGTGTGTGTGTGTGTGTGTGTGTGTGTGTGTGTGTGTGTGTGTGTGTGTGTGTGTACCAGTACTGGGGCTTGAAATCAGGGTCTAGGTGCTATTCTTTAGCTTTTTTTTGATGAAAGCTAGCACTTTACCATTTGAGCCACGGTTCCATTTCCAGCTTTTTGTTGGTTTATTAGAGGTGAGTCTTGCAGACTTCTTTGTCTTGACCTAGCTGGTTTTAATCCTCATCTCAGCCTCCTGAATAACTAGGATGACAGGCATTTACCACCAGTGCCCAACTACATCCACAGTTTTTAACATGGTGCTCATTACAGGGCAATTTCAAGAAACAATTTTTGCAAAAAGTGGTGTTTTTATTTCCACATCAGATTTCAGTGGTTTTTGGCTAAACACAATTAGAAAACAGCTGCAAGAGATGGCAAGTCATCAGATAAGGAAGAAATGACTTTGTGTTTCCTTTTCAAGTCTGTGGGGCTAAGGACCCAGTAGGGTTCTGTGTTCACAGGACTTGCTTCCCCTTCCAGAGGAAGTAGAGCTTTGTCACCTTTCAGGCTCGCCCAGAGCTTGACTTCTCCTTCCCCTGAGCAGAGAGCTCATTTCCCTCTGAGATCTGATGCCAGTTGCCTGCTGCTAGCAGAGTGGCGTGGAGCCTGCAGAAGTTGCTGCAGGACCATCACAGGGCATTTGAGGAGAATGACGTTAGTCACTGGGTCTTGGGGTCGCAGCAGGTAGGGTGCGGAGGGAGGGCTTCATGCTGCACCATTCTGAATCATCTCTGGGTGCCAGCACCTCACCCCACCTGCCATTATGCCAGCATGGCCATGCCATCGACACCCATTGGTCCATCTTCTTCACAGTGGCACAGCTGCAGTAAGGGAGCTCTAGGAAAAAGGTGCTGTGGCACTTGCGGAGGAGGGTGCTTTAGAGATCCTAGGCCCCCTCTCCCACCCCATCCCTGCTAAATAGAGGAGGGAATCTGGACAGAGCAGAGAGGACCAACTCAAGGTCACACAGGCAGTGATGAGGGAGTTTAGGCCAGAATGAAAAGTTCCTAATTTCCAAGGCACTGGGACCTCACCCAGTGCCCTCCCCCCCCCCTCTTTCCCTCTTCCTACTACATCCCTAGCTGCTTCTCCTTATCTTCCTCTTCTTCCTTTTCCTCTTCTTCTCCTCCTTCTACTGGAGTTTGAACTTCCATTCTTGCACAGCCTGTTTGCTCATGACTGGTGGTCTACAACTGGAGCTCTGCCTTCATTCAGTCTGGCATTTTGCTCGTTAATTGTATATAATTGTATATAAAGGCTTCTTTGCAAGGGGCCCCAGAATGGTGAGACCCCTTTGTTACAAGGTTTGGGTTTTTGTTATAGCAGCTTGAGGAACAGAGTACAGACACAAGACAGAGATCCACTTCCTCTTTTCATTAAGATTGCAAAAAGTTCCCATCCCAGAATCCCTTCTCTCCTCTTCCCCCCTCCCCACACCCAATCCAAAGAATAGCACAGCTAGCATGCAGGGGTGTATTTAGTTCAATGAAGGCTGGAGGTTTATCATCCCTAGGAGATGTTTAACCTTAATGTGGCTGGGATGAGTAGGGCAATTCAGCAGTCCCTGACGGGTAGGCAGTCCAGGCAGCTGACCTGATTGTCAAGGGATCCTAGATCATGAAACTGAGATTGAGAGGGGTCTTCTAGCCTGGGAGCTTTGAATTGAGGCAGACAGCAAAGGAGGGTCTGTCTATGTGGACAGGGTCCAGACCATGTGCTCTCTAAGCTGGTATGCTGCACACTCAAGGGCATGACAGATATTCAGCCATTAACTTTCTGTGACACTTATGATGAAAAAAAGGTTCGTATTTTCTCTTTCCTTCCTTCCTTCCTTCCTTCCTTCCTTCCTTCCTTCCTTCCTTCCTTCCTTCTTTCTTTCCTTCTTCCTTCCTTTCCTTCCTTCATTTCTTCCTTTCTTTCTCTCTCTCCTCCATTCCTTCCTTCTTTCCTTTCCTTCCTTCCTTCCTCCCATCCTTCCTTCCTTCCTTCCTTCCTTCCTTCCTTCTTTCTTTCCTTTCTTTCTTTCTTTCTCTCTTTCTCTCTTTCTCTCTTTCTCTCTTTCTCTCTTTCTCTCTTTCTTTCTTTCTTTCTTTCTTTCTTTTTTTCTTTCTTGCTTGCTTGCTTTTCTTTCTCTTTCATAAGAGTACTAGGGTATGAACTCAGGGCCTCAACTCAAGGTCTTCTTCAGCTTGCTTGGTCTCCCGTGGCTGGTGCTCTAACACATTGCTCTAACACTTGAGCAATGCCTCCACTTCACCATTTTGCTGGTTAATTCGAGATAGAATCTTACAGACTTTTCTACTGTCGCTGACTTCAACTGTGATCCTTCCACCTTAGCCTCTGAGTAGCAAAGATGATACGCATGAGCCTATACTATAAGTGCTGGCTCACCATTTTTTTTTAAACATTCCCGTCCTGTGTCATAACTGCAAGGATCAAGGATACGTACTTCTCTCTCTCTCTCTCTCTCTCTCTCTCTCTCTCTCTCTCTCTCTCTCTCTCTCTCTCTCTCTCTCTCTCTCTCTCACACACACACACACACACACACACACACACACTTCCACTACCCTACCAACATGCTTTGCTCAGATCTCATTAATGCTGAAATTCTTGCTGCTCCCTGACTACTTGGTCGTTGCCAAGCCCAACCTGTGGCAGCAAGCAGAACTGGGGAGCTGTGGTCTGAAGCTATGAATGTGGTCTGGCCATTGCATGCACCAGACCATGTCCTCCAATTCTCTCTAAGACACTGGGCATTCATTTATTTCCCCATTAGAACAAGAGCTTGATTCTTAGGTTCCAGAGCTACATGTGGAATGAAGTCACTCCAGATGTCCCCGATCTGGGTGGGTTTCATTTGGCAGCTCACCCAGACTTTGTCTTTGCCTTACCTTTCCCCTTCCTTCCAGGTGTCACTTTGTCACTTGTCCTTCAAGCAAGACCATCACCATGCCTGGCACCATGTGACCTCATCCCCGAAACACTGCATTGTAATGATTTCTTCATGTCTCTGTCCCTTGCTTTGTGGCATCTTAGACAGTTTCTGTCTCCAGTACCTAAAGATGCTGGGGCTGAGAAAGGGTCTTGGTGCTCAGTGGCTGGCTGGAATCTGAATACTTGGGATCCTCAGAGCAAAGGGGATTTGGGGAGGCAGAGCGAGGGATCCCCACTTCAAACTGTCATCTCCAGTTGAGGTGGTGGGTGACGAGAGATAGCTGCTCAAGCTTCCTTACATTACAAAACTCCAACTTACCAGAGCCTACCAGGGTGTGTGGGTAGGGAGTTCTCCAGAGCAATGGGTGACCTACCCCTTTCCAGGAGCGTTTCCTAGAGGACGCATGATACGCTCTGGGAATGAAAGGTTCCAAATCAGTCCCCCTCGTCACTTGACAACACTATTTGGCTTGTCAGCGGCTCTGAGTGACTCTACTAAGAGTCATGAATTGTAAACCGAGAAATATAAAACATGAACAGCAGGGGGAAGCTCCCCTAGCTGGCCCCAAAGTCCAGCAGGTGCCTGGGCGGGAGAGCCGCCTCTCTGGGGCTGTCGGCTCGGTGCCCCGCACCCCGGCGCGTTCTCCCGCCCGCCTTCCGTGTCTAGGCATCCGTCCCCGCTCTTCAGGATTTTGTGTATGCCTATTTGCAATTAAAAACAAAAAACAACAAAAAAAACCCCCCACAAACAAAATAAAAAAATAACGAGTTGGAACCCAGAGCGGGAGCTGGCCAATGGAGTGCCGCGCTGGAGCATTACCGCATCAGAGAGGCTGCCCATTGGCTGGCTGGCGCTGAGGCGATGGCTGCGGCTCGCCGCCCTCCCCCTGGGGTTTGTCGGGGGGCGGGGTTCGCACGTGTCTGGGCTGCACCGTGAGCACCGGGGGGCGCGGACCGCGGGCCCCGACTTGGCCCTAGGCTCTGGTCGCCCAGGGCCTGCCCAACCTCGGCTTTGCAGGCGCTGCCAGCAGCCTGCTGTGGCCCGGGGTCACAGGCGATCACGACTGACGTTCACCCCTGGGGCAAGTGAGCTGGTGGTGCTCGGGCCGCCTGGCCCTTCCCGCCTCATCAGCCCAGGCCCCTGCACCTGGAGTCTTCCGTGCCCTCCCCAGCCCAGCTGAGGCTCACCTGATCCCCAGCCTCACCTTGATCTTCAGCCTCACCCCAGCACCTGTCTCCAGCCTCCTTCTCCTGCTAGATCAATACCTGGTTTTTGCACTGGACCTGCGGTTTCTGGAAGGAAGACCACATTCCCAATTCTCTCACATCTGGATGTGACTAAGCCGTAGACCACGGGAGGTTCAAGAATGTGTCTTTAAACAGGGCAGGTGGGGAGGGGGGGATCATGCGCACACTTGTGAGTGCACGGAGATTTGTTTGGAGCCACTGGCTTATGTAACTGTGGGGCTTTCAAGTCTGAACTCTGCAGATTCAGCGAGGAGTTAATATTTCAACTCGTTTGGACTCTGAAGGCAGAAGTCCCTTTTTCTCCTAGAACCTCAGCCTTTCCTTGTAAAGCCTTCAACTGACTAGGTGAGACTCAGGCACAAGATAGAGGATTGCCTGCTTTACTCAAAGGCTCCCTAATCAAATGTTAATCTCATCAGAAAAACACCTTGACAGCAGCATCTAGACTGGTTTTGGGAAAAACTGTGGCTGTGATGAATTGACTTTTGTTCATTCACCTCTGTTCATATGTGGAAACCCTAACCCTTAGAATCTCAGAATGTGACTGCATTTGGAAATGGGGCTATTAAAGAGATAATTAAGAAAAAAAAGAGATAATTAAGTTAAAATGAGGTGTTAGGATGCACCAGAATCCAACCTGATGGGTGTCTTCTTTTTAAAATTATTTTAAAGTAGTTGTACAAAGGGGTTGCAATTTCATAAGTCAGGTTATGAGCACACTGATTCTTGGTCCATGTCACCCTTCCTTTGTTCTCCCCCATTTTGTCTTTGTTCCAGGTGTTTTTTGGGGGGGCGGTGGTCAGTCGTGGGGCTTGAATTCTGGGCCTGGGCACTGTCCCACAGCTCTTCAGCTGAAGGCTAGCAATCTACCACTTGAGCCACAGCACCACTTCTGCTTATGTAATGCTGAAGAATTGAACCCAGCACCTCATGCATGCAAGGCAAGCACTCTACCACTGAGGCACCTTCCCAGTCCCATTCCAGGTGTCTTTTTAGGGAAAGCAGGTAGATAGAGAGTTACCATGGATGCCTGGGCCTGAATGACAGCATACAAACCAGCAGCAGGTCAAGGAGACAGGGCTCAAGCAGAATCCAAAGTGCCAGCACCTTAACCTTAGACTTTCATGTTGAAGTCACCAGCCTGTGGTGTATATGACACTTCTAGAAAATCAACAAACGGGGCTGGGAAGGTGGCTCAATGGTAGAGTGCTTGCCTTGCATGCATGAGGCCCTGGGTTCAGTTCCTCAGCACCACATAAGCAGAAAAAGCCGGAAGTGGTGCTGTGGCTCCTGTGGTAGGGCGCTAGCCTTGAGCTGAAAAGCTGAGGAACAGTGGCCCAGGCCCAGAGTTCAAGTCCCACAACAGACCAAAAAAAAAAAAAAAAAAAAAAAAAAAGAAAGAAAGAAAGAAAAAAAGAAAAGAAACGAAAATTAACACACATGACCCGCTAAGTTGCCAGGTATAATTCACCATCACAATGGCACTTATGTGACACTTATTTAAGGGGGTGGCCTATAGTTTGCAGAGCAGTGGGGACTTTTCTACCATACCAGTGAACTGGGCTATAGATCCCTGATGTTAGTCCTGATGAATGGCCCAGCAATGTCTAGGTCAAATTTGGCTTTGAAAGATATCTCTGAAATTAATGATCTGTAAAGGAGAATTTGAGGCCAACTGCAATAGCACAGACTAGTAAAGGGGAGGAGTAGTCATAACTATAATGGGAAATCTCAGCAGCTTGGCATGAGGGATAAGGCAGTAGGAAGGTCTTGAATCAGTGGATGGAAATGCCTCCAACCAAAGGCGATGACACAGGCATTTCCTACTCTGTGGTGGTGGCTCAAGCTCTGCGCCAAACAATGCACTGAAGGGATCTAGGAGGCAGTGTGTTATGGTAGTGTGGAGCTCAAATCTCCATCTCCCTGTCTAGATATGAAAATTTGAGGAGCAAGTCATGTTTTTTTTTTGGTGGTGGTTGTAGGACTTGAACTCAGGGTCTGGGCACTGTCCCTGAGCTTCTTTGTGATCAAGGCTAACACTTTACCATTTGAGCCACAGCACCATTTCCAGTTTTTGAGTGGTTAATTGGAACTTTTCTACCCAGGCTGGCTTAGAACTGTGATCCTCAGATCTCAAAGTAACTAGGATTATAGGCATAAGCCACCAGTGCTAGGCTGGAGCAAGTCATCTTTATACTATGCTTGTATGCTCTCTCAGTCTCAATTTGCCAACTTGCATGCCTCCCTCCCTCTCTCCCTCCCTCCTTCCCTTCTTCCTTCCTTCCTTCCTTCCTTCCTTCCTTCCTTCCTTCCTTCCTTCCTTCCTTCCTTCCTTCCTTCCTTCCTTCCTTCCTGCCTGCCTGCCTGCCTGCCTGCCTGCCTGCCTGCCTGCCTGCCTACCTGCCTGCCTTCTTTCCTGCCTTCCTGCCTTCCCTCCTTCTCCCCCTCTCTATCCCTGACTCTCTCTTTCTCCCCTGTCATCATGAAAGGGCAAATTTTAGGAAGAACTCAGGCATCACTGTGGATACCCCTGCCACATAAGGAAAACCATAATTCTTAGCAGACATGACTTGTAGTCTTCTGGCTTAAACCTTCCCTCCCTACCCTTCTTCTTTCCTCTCTCTCCTCCTTCCTTGTACTGGGATTTGAACTCAATGCCTCACACTTGATTGGCAAGGGCACTACTGCTTAAGCCACATCTCCAACTTTTTTTTGTTGGTTCTGATAGTCTTGCTTTATGCTTAAGCTCACTGGGACTTTGATCCTCCTATTTGTGCTTCCTGGTATTACTGGCATGACAGATACATGGCACTGTGCCCAGTCATTGAGTCTTAAAACTTTTTTTTTGGCCTAGGCTGGCACCAAACCATGGTACTCTAATCTCTACCTTCCAAATAGCTAGGATTACAGGCATGAACCACTGCACCTGGCTCTGTTTGAATCTTTGACTCTCTTCCCCAAATATCTGAAACTAGCCTGAAGTTTTAGAAGGATCTTTTTTTTGAGCTGCATTGAGAAGTCTGGCTGCTGCTATTCTAAAGGCAGATTTACCTGGGAAAGAAGCTCCTCCCCCATCTTTCTCCATAAAGTTAAGCCCTTTCCCAATTAGAGCCCGCCCAGTCTCATCACCAGAGGGAACAATCAGGAAGAGATCAAGGATCTTTAGAATCCATATTTGAATCTCACCACTTCACCCAAGTCTCTATCAATCTCTCACCATTGCCCACCTGCCCACTGCCAGGTCCCAGAGCCTTCTCTTTCTATCTGAACCTTTCATCCTCAGGAGATCAAAGGGCAGCTATATGTGCCTTACTGTGACAACTGTGGTGAAATAATAAATGAAGAAGGGCCTCCCATGGTGTCTGCCTCCAAGTGGAAAGGCAATAAAAACCAGAATTTTCTACTTCTGGAAACTTCATCTCTACATTATGTCCCTTCCCAATTAAATAAAGAAGGAATAGCAACTACAAAATGCACTCCAAGGACTTTAAATCATCTCCTCATGTACGAATGCTGGCACCCTCTGTTACTTAAAGATTTGCTTACCCCATGTCAGAAGTCTCTGCATTTCAGTGATGCATGCCTTTTTAGTTTGTTTCTGCCTCTCCCTGTCATGCTCTGAAGGGCTTTGCTGCCACCTTCATCTTGGGGGAATTCTGGGGACTTGGGGGTTGGTGGTGTCTATTAGCTATGACAGGTGCAAGCAGGAAAACAGGGAGCTGGATTGAACTCTTTGCTGCCTTCAGGGCCCTCTCCCACCCGAAGCTGTGTTCGCCCTTACAACCAAAGAGAACTCCTTTCTGGGAAAGTCTCTGTCATTTTTTCCCTTTAACTTCTTAGGGGAATGCAGAAATCTCTGCACGCTCTTCCCTACCAGGTATTTGGCTATTTGATAAACCAAACTCCTTAGCAAGCTACCTGGGGTGTGACACTCCACCCAACGGCCACGATGTGATTGCCTTCTGATGAGGACACTACAGTTTGTATATTCCTTTTGCAAACATGGATGATTCAATGAGCATCTATGCATCATGAAACATCAGGCTGAGGCTCTTAGTCTGCATGGGAAGAACCACTTGGGCTAGTTCCCACCCCATTGGTAGTGTCCCAAGCTATTTCCTGTGCAGACCTCAGTCATGACTGTAGAATCCATTGTGGCTTCCATTTATTGTCCTTTGTAGCTCCTACTTATTACTCTATTTATTTGGCAGATAGCCAAGCCCTTGTGGCTCACACTTGTAATCCTAGCTACTCAGGAGGCTGAGATCTGAAGATCACAGTTCAAAGCCAGCTCACGGCAAAGAAGTTTGTGAGACTCTTATCACTGACGAACTAGCAAAAAGCCAGAAGTTGAGCTATTGCTCAAGCAAAAGAGCTAATGGTACCAGGTCCTGAATTCAAGCTCCAGTACCAGCACACATCCACACACAAGGAAAGGAGCTCGCAGATCACCAATGCCTCTCTTGCACACTACATGTGCCAAGGACTGGGGCAGGAAGATGGCATCATTACCACACTCAGTGCTCCCTTAGGCAGACACCATCATCATCCAGGCTTTGTAAGTAGAAAGCTAGAGTTCAAAGTCATTGCCAAAGCCCTACAGCCTTCAGTGGCACGACCAGGTCTTGTGCTGAATTCTACCTGCCTGAAGCTGCATTTTTCCCATGCACACTGTGATGTTTTCTCTCCTTTCTGCTGCTGGGACCAATCCTAAGTACTCTGTGGCATTTCCTGTGTGAGGGTGTTGCCCGGTCTCTTCCTGCCAGGGCTCCTGTGCTTGGGCAGTGGATGGAGGCTGGCTCTGCGGCTCTGGGCAGCTGGAAGGACCAGGCTGGGAGGCAGGTTGTCTATTGATTGACTGAAATTGGATTTGTTGACACAAACTGCCAGCATCTCACCGTGATGAAAGGATTGCCCACCGGCCTCATAACAAGCAGAGATTTCCCTGAGGGCCGCCAGAGCTGCTGGTGTGGTTCTTTTGTGAGGAGAAGAAAGCAATTAGGAGAACGGGGAGGTTATTAGGTCTTATTGCTTCCCTCAGCTCCAGAGCACAGCGCAGGCTGCACAGTGTGGGATTTCCTAGCTCCCAGTCCTACGTGATGGAGATTTTGTTTGAGCCTCTTCTACTGTGTAAAAGCCAGTCGAGGGACCAACACAGCTCATGTATGCTGACTCTGAAACATATGGTGAATGCACACACAGATTTGGGTCACCCAAAGAAACCAGCAGGTGGAACCAGCTTTAGCAGACTTTAAAAATAACAACATCTTTGGGGTATAAAAACAAATGCACAAATACACAAGACTAACACATCTCTTCCCCAACCCCACTTGCTTTCTCTATTCTGGTTCACCCACTGTTGAATTAAAAATGCTCAGACTGGCATGGCTTAAAGGTATATGCAGCTAAGAAGGCCCGCTCTCCACATCTGCAGATGGCCAGGAAAGAGGGGGAGGGGGATGTGTTCTGCAGAGACACATAGCTCTTGGCAGCTATTTATTGCAGTCTGGAATATGCACATGACTCAGGGCAGGTGGGTGAGGAGGAGTGGTGACAATACCAGAAATAAAGTCACCTGATATTGTACAAATGTTGGTTTTTGTTGTGATAAAATATGCACAGCATGAAATGTGCCATCATAGCCAGTCATAGTTGTGCAGTGAGGGGATTCTGTACCTTCACACTGTAGTACAACTGTCCCTTCATCCATCTCCAAGACTTTCATTGTTCCCAGCTGAAACTCTGCACCCAGTAAATACCAACTTCCTCAGCCTCCTCCTCAATCCTTGATGTGACTCCAGAGCCTATAATTTTGACGACTTTAAGGGCCTCCTAAAAATGAAATTAGACATTATTTGCCTTTCTATGACTGGGTTATTTCCCTTAGCCTTTCACCCTCAATGTACACCTATGTGTCACAAGTATCCCCATTCCCTTCCATGTAAAGGTGAATACTATTCCCTGTGTATATAGGTCAAAGTTTATCTATCATTCATCAACGCATGGGTCTCTTCCATCTCTTTGCTATTGTGACTAACCTTACTGTAAACATGGGTATACAAATAGCTAATTGAGACTTGCTTCAGTTCTTTTGGGTGCATAACCAAAATGGGAGGGTGGGGTCACATAGAAATTCTAGTTTAATAAGTTGAACTAAATGCTTGACACTGACTAGACAGGAGCTCCACAACTTGAGCCACAACTTTAGCTCTTTTTGCTTTAGTTATTTTATGAATAGGGTCTTGTATTTTGTCTGGGCCAGCTCAAACCCAGATCTGGGATGATACCAGATGCATACCACCACATTGGCTTGTTTTGTTGAGATGAAGTCTTGCTTACTTTTGGTCTGGACTAGCTGTGAACTGTGATCCTTTATATCTCTGCCCCACATGAGCTGGGATTACAGGCATGGGTCACCACGCTAGGCCTTCTAGTTTAATTTTTGTGAGGACCCACTATATCTCTTTCCACGCCAGCTACATCGTCTCATTTACATTCCCACAGCAATGTGCAAACGTTCTAAGTTTTCCATATCCTCTTCTATATTTGTTGTTTTTTGTGAGCTTGTTTTTTTGGAGGAGTGTGGCATAGACAAGATTTCTGGAATTTGAATTCAGGACTTTGTATCATGTAGGTAGGCACTCTACTACTTGGGCCATGCTCCTAACCTTTGTTTTATTTGGCTTTATAGTGGTCATTTTGGTTAGTGGGAAGTGATGTCTCTTGATTTGCATTCCTTTATGTATTAGTTATTTTGAGCATCTTTTCATGGCTACCTACTATTTGTATGTGTTCTTTGGAGAAATGTCATTCACAACCTTTCCCCATTCATAGGGTTAGGTGTTTCTTTGGGTCTGTGTGTGTGCTTTTTTGTTTTTTGACTTTTACAATGCATGGGGCTGGAATTATAGATCTGCTCCACTTTATAGAGATGTATGGGAACTGGCTATAAGTTTCCCAATTTGTGGGTGGGACAGCAGTAGAGCCTTTAGCTCCTGACTCCTGGCCTAGCTTCTCTGACACATTCTGCTCAGAGGGAGAGATGAAGCCCACAATCTTCCTGGTTTTGCATTTCAATGATGTGAGAGATAATGGTGGGCTTGGTAGCTTATACAGGCTGGACCACTGTCCCTCTGAGCCTAGGCTGTGTCACAGAGCAGTGACCCGAGGAACACAGCCTCTGTGTCCTTCCTGAGCTGACCATAAGCCAAAGTGAAAGAGTATCATATCTCCCCAGATCCTGACCCTGGACAGGTATCCTGTCTGGTTGAGCCACCAACAGCGGGGATGATATAGCCTCTGCTTCCAAAGCCCTCTTGCCCATGACCTCACTGCTTTCTGCTGATGTACAGCGGGGAAGAGAGGTCCTTCAACACCACTGTCAGACATTTTGGAATAATAGACTCATCTGTTCTCCCATGTGTGCTGGTGATTTTCCTGCAGCAAGATGCAGTGAGGATTAGTGGGAATTTATATAAATAGAATAGTGGTATTGTATATATTAGCCTAAAAGTGAGAGAAACACAAATGTCTACTATCCATCCAGTGGAATATTATTTAGCTGTAAAAAATAAAATAACTCTGGCACACATTACAACATGGATGAGGTGAAAGAAGCTGGTCACATATGGCATCATTCCATTCATAAGAAATGTCCAAAGCAGGCAAATTTTTGGGGACAGAACATGTATCAATGGTTGTCAGGGTTTGTGGAATATCAGGTGGAGTTATGAGAACTAACGTGCCTTTTATGTGGTAATCGATAGTGGTGTGCAAACCCAGAGCCTCATACATGTTAGGCAAGTGTTCTACCACTTGAACCATGTCCCCGGGCTTTTTTTGCTTTAGCTAGTTTTTTTTATTTGTGCCAGTCCTGGGGCTTGAACTCAAGGCCTACATGTTGTCCCTGAATTTTCTTTTCTGTAGTTTAGTGCTCTACCACCTGAATCTCAGGTCTACTTCTGGATTTTGGGAGGTTAATTGTAGATAAGAGTCTCATGGACTTTCCTGCCCAGGATGGCTTTGAACCATAATTCTCATATCTCAGCCTTCTAGGATTACTAATGTGAGCTACTGGTACTCAGCTTTATCTATTTTTTTAGTAGGGTCTTGGGTTTTTGCTAAGGTCACTCTTGCATTTTTGCTAGGGCCCTTCTGAACGTCTGTCTTCTTATGAATGCTTCCATCATAACTGCACTGACATGTCTACCATGCCTGGCTTATTGATGGAGATATGGTCTCATTACCTTCCACCTAATCTGGCCTTGAACTACATTCCTCCTGATCTCTACCTCTTAAGTACCTGGGATTACAGGCATAAACCCCCACACCTGGCTCTTAAAGCGATTCTTACTTTTTCTTTGAGGTGATAAGACAAAATCATTGACTGACTATGAGGATGGATGCACGTATCTATGCACCATAAGAAAATTCATTGACTTCTATGGCATGTGAATTATAGCTCATAAAAGCTGTCAGAAAAAGGAATTCGTTGATACACTGCCTTCTTCATGTCATTGATCACTCTTCTCATTGCTTTATTGAATTAGTTGTTAGAACATTCTTCTCCTTCACTATCACTTAAGTCCTTTATTGTAGGGTTGTTTTCTTTTGAAAGAGATATAGTCCCTTGTTTATTCATAGATTTAGTGACTTGGTTTTGCTGGGATTTACACATCTGAAAGCGAGTTTTGGTGGATATTTCAATCTCCTGTGTCCTTTTAGTTGGAGATTTCTCACAGATTGTTTAAGACTGGGTTATGGGCTTGGTTCTGACATATTTTTATGTTATTGTATTGGAGGAATGTGGCTTATTCATCCAATAATCCATTTAAATGCTCAGGATCCTCTATATGAAACTTCTTCACTCAGGGCAAGGGAGTTTAGCTACGAAAAGCTGTTTTAGTTGACAACCTTGTATTTGTGGCAATCCCTAGTCACCATTATTGCTCTAGATGAATGTAGAAATAAAGATGTATCTTCACAGTCTAGGGAGACTTTAGTTAAGCAGAGTGATAATAGCAAGGAGATAGTGGGAACAACACTAATGAATTCAAAGAGAATTCAAACAACTGGAGAACTCAAACAGACAGCTGAATTGAATAAAGAAGACAATGCAGAGGACAATAAAGACATAGACATTTTGAAAAAATTGAAATCCTGGAAATGAGGAACTCAATGGTTCTTGCTATTGAGAAAATTAAAAACTCAATCAAAAGTCTTGAGTCTATGGAGATCTCAAATAGTATAATTCTGTAAAAAGACAAAGTCAAAGTCCAACAAAATAAGCACCAGAAAATGGGTATTTGTGAGAGCAGGTGTGGGGCCAGCAGGAGAGGAGATGAATGAAGTGAGGAAAGAGAGGAGAGTACAGTCAAGAACTCTTGGTATATACAAAAACATTTTAATAATCAGGATGTGTTGAAGGGAGTGACCATGGTGAAGGGGGCGGCACAGATTAAGATGCGTTGTATTCATAAACTGCTCTGTTAAAGGGCACCTCCTTTGTACAACTACTCAAATATAATAAAAATTTTAAGTCTAACGGGACATAACAAGTTGACAACACAGAATCAGAGGTTGAGGATAAAGCAGAGAAATTAGATCAAGGACACTGAAATATACTAAGAAAATACAAATGGAACTTGTAAGACTTCTACTCTATCAAGAGATTAAATCTGAGTAATGGTGGTTGGGCAGGTGAACAGAAAGAAGGAAAGACAGTGAATTTACATAATAATCTAGATACATGTGTGAAAATGGAATAAGGAAAATCAATGAAATGACTGGGAAAGGAGGAGGAGGAGGAAGTTAAAGAACGGAGTAACTCTGATCAAATGTATTCATAAATGTACATGTTAAAATGTAACAGCCTTATACGTTAATCTACCCCTACATAAATCACCTAATAATGTACTTCAGATTTCTAGTAAAACAGAAATAAATGAACCCCCCCCAAGTTAGCAGATGGAAACTGGGCACTGGTAGCTCACGCCTGCAATTGTAACTATTCAAGAGGCTGAGATATGAAAATTGTGGTTCAAAGTCAGCCTGTGCAGAAAAGTCTGTGATCTCTTTATCTTTAATTAACTGGCAAAAATGCTGGAAAAAGGTTTGTAGGTCAAGTGCTCACCTTGCATGATAAAAGCCATGCAAGAAAACAAGACCTTGAGTTTAAACCCAGTACCATATGCACACGCACATATGCACATTCACACCTATAAACATACACGCGAATTGGTAGATGGAAAGAAATAATAAAGATTAGACTAGAAATCAGTTAGATAGACAGCATACAAAGAATCAATAGAACAAAAATTTCTTATTTGAAAAAGTAAATATGATTGATAAAAGAATAAAATTGGAAATGATGAAGAGAATATCACAGCAAACACCAATGAAATCCAAAGGTTCATGAAGGAATACTTTGAAATCCTTTGCTCAGATAAATTAAAAAATCTAGAATGAGTATATTTCTGATATAATTGACCTACCAAAACTGAACTAACATGATATAAATCACCTAAACAGGTTTATAGAGAGCAATCATAGGGCTGGAGGCATGGCTCAAGAGGTAGAACGCTAGCAAGAGGCCTCAAGTTCAAATACCAGTATATTAAATTAATAATTTTTAAAAAAGAAATGATATTTGTGGAGGGGAAGGGAAAAAACAAATTGTTTAAATAGGGATACAGGTGGACCCATTGCAACAATGAGATGTACAAGACGTTATGTTGAAAAACAAACTTTACAACTTTGGTGCAAGGAGTGGGGTGGGGGGTGAGGGAGCGGGGTGATGGGAAGGGATGAGAAGGGGAAACAGAGGAGGAGGCTACAATGCTGGATAAGAAATGTACTCATTATCTTGCTCATGTAATTGTAACCCCTCTGTACAGTATTTTCACAATAAAAAATAAATAAAATTTTAAAAAATTAAAAAAAATCTGAGAGAAAGTAAAAAAAAGAAATGTAATCATTACCTTACTCATGTAATTGTAACCCCTCTGTACAGTATCTTACAATAAAATTAATTTAAAAGAAAAAAAAAGAAATGTACTCATTACCTTGCTCATGTAATTGTAACCTCTCTGTATGGTATTTTCACACAAAAAAACAAAAACAAAAACAAAAAAACAAAACAAAACAAAAAAGAAATGATAATGGAACAGTAGTAGAGTCTTCCAACAACAAAAACCCTAGGACTAAAGAGATTCACTGCTGAATTTTATCAGAACTTTCAAGACTAACACCATATTCCTCAAGCTCTTTCATGAAATAGAACAGGAACTGAACTCATTCTATGCAGCCAATGTTACACTTAGTCCAAAACCAGACAAAGACACAGCAACAACAAAAGAATTATAGATGCAAACAAAGGAATTTCTGATGCAAAAGTTCTCAATAAAAATGTTGCAAATTAAACTCAACATATTAAGAAGATCATATACCATAATCAAGTTGGTTTCATCCCAGGGGTCCAAGAATAGTTAAACATAAATGAATTAATAAATGTAGCACATCATATAAATGGAATCAAATACCAAACCTACATGATCATCTCAATTGATATAGAAAGAGTTTTTGACAAAATTTAACATCCTTTTGTTAAAAGAAACTAGGAATAGAAGAGCTGTACCTCAACATAACAACATAACAACCTACAGCTAATGTCATATTAAATGGGGAAAAATTTAAATCATTGGCCTTAAAGTTAGTGAGACAAATGTGTCCACTCTTCCTGCAGTACTTCAAAATGGTGCTAGAATTTCTAGCCAGAACTGGAAGAAAAAATAAAAGAGGAGAAAGAAATAAAAGAGATTCAAATATGAAAGGAAAAAGTCAAATTATTCTTATTTGCTGATGATATGATCCCATGCTTAGCAGATACTGTAGAGTCCGCCAAAAACTAGATTTAACAAAAATCTTCAGAAACCTAAGCAGGATAATATAAAATCAACATTCAGAAATCAGTAGCTTTTCTATATACCAATAATAAGGCAGAGAAAGAAATCAGGAAAAGAATTTCATTCAGAATAGCCTCAAAAAACAGTAACATACCTAAGTATTAATCAAGGAAATGAAAGATCTTCACAATATAAAGCACAAAATCTTGAAGAAAGTATTCACTGACATATGGTGAATTTAAGAGAGAACTCAAATTGAAAGGCAAAGTGCAACAAATTAAACACCAATGACTATCTGGAAGGGGTGGAGTAGGATTAAAGGAAGGGGGGTAGATGAATGAAGAGGAGAAAAGGGGGAGAATGCCATAAAACATTAAATCCATATCCTACAAAATTAAGAAAAGCAAGGGAAGGGGAGGGATGAGAGAAAAGAGTGAGAATGTTGAAAGGGATGAGATTGATCAAGATGCACTGTACTCATAAACTGCTTTGTTAAATGCTAACTCCTTTGTGCAAATACTTAAAGACAAGTTTTAAAAAGAAAAGAAATTGAAGAAGACATCAGAAGATGTAAAGATTTCACATGCTCATGGGTTGGCAGACTTAAAAATGGCTGGGTGCCAGTGGCTTATGCCTGTCACCCTAGCTACTCAGGAATCTGAGTCCTGAGAAGCACAGTTGAAACCAGTTCAGGCAGGAAAGTTTGTGAGACTCTTCTCTCTTTTTTACCACCAAAAAGCCATGGTAGAGTGCTAGTCTTAAGCAAAGTAGCTCAAGAAACTGCCCTGGTCCTGAATCCAAGCCCGAGGACTGGTGCACCTGTGTGTGTGTGTGTGTGTGTGTGTGTGTGTGTGTGTGTGTGCGTGCACACATGTGCACGCACACACACACTCACACATGCAAACACACACAAATCATGAAAATGGCTGTATTGCCAAAAGTAATCTACAGATTCAATATAATACCTATCAAAGTCCCAATGTCATTCTTCACATAAATAGAAAAAATTCATGTGGAAACATAAAAGACCCCACATAATTAAAGCAGTCCTGAATAATGATGGAAGTAGCACAATACCAGACTGAATTACACTTCAGGGCCACAATGACAAAAGCAGTATGGTACACTGACACAGAAACAGTCTCCAAGAAGAATGGAACAGAATATAAGACCCAAGGGGCAACACACAGTGATAGCTAATTTTTGGCAAAGGATCAGTAAACATACACCGGCAAAAGGGCATCCTCTTCACCAAGTGATGCTGGGAAAATTGGTTACCTATGTGCAAGAGACTGAAACTTGACTCCTATCTCTCACCTTGTACAAATACTACCTCCAAATGGAGCAAAAGAACTTAAAGTAAGTCCTAAAACTTTAAATCTACATCAGAGAAATGTAGGAAAAACCCTGTAAGTTGTAAGTCCAGGTAATTATTTTCTGAATAGAACTCCAATTGACTAGAAAATAAGAATAAGAATTGACAAATAGGAATTAAAAAGAGTTTCTGCAAAACAAAAGAGATAATTACCCGAACCAAGAGAAAAACCTTGGAATCAGAGAGTATCATCATCAGCTATTCATCAGATAAAAGGTTTATATCCAGAATATTCAAAGAGCTCAAAAAATTAACAGAAGAACCAGCAATGCAATGAATAAATTAGACAACTAATTGAACTCACTATTCTCAGAAGAAGAACAAGTGGCTAACAGATACAT
Organism: Dipodomys merriami; assembly: GCF_024711535.1. Lineage (NCBI taxonomy): Eukaryota > Metazoa > Chordata > Mammalia > Rodentia > Heteromyidae > Dipodomys > Dipodomys merriami. The sequence goes on along the minus strand of NW_027202937.1, from coordinate 30,732,525 downwards.
AAGAAGGGCCCAACATCTTTAGCCATCAGTAAATGCAAATGCAAATCAAAACCACACTAAGATTCCATCTCATCTCAGTTAGAATGGTCATCTTCAGTAAAACCAACAACAAATGCTGGAAAGGAAGCTGGTAAAAGGGTACACCATTAGTGGGAACATGAATGAACACACCCACTATGGAAATCAGTATGGAGGTTGCTTCTAAAACTAAAAATAGACCTTTATTCTAACTATGGGAGTATGTAGGAAGATAAGTGAAAAGGGAGAGGGAAAAAGAAAGATGGAGTATAAGTGATTTTGAAATACATTGCAACTATATATGAAGACAGCATAGAGAATCTCAGTGAAAGATACTGACCAATAGAGGCTTGGAGGTAGGGATAGAGAAAGCAATAGAAAGAGTTATTCTGGGCAAAATATAATATAAGCAAGTTTGAAATACCATAACAAAACCCCTTGGTGCAATTAACACACACACAAACACACACACACACACACACACACACACACACACACACACACACAATAAGACAGTAAAAGAAGCCCTGTTGGAGTGGTATGTAGGGTACCAGCAGGAGGGGGTAGGACTCCAAAAGAGATTGAATGAGGTAAATCTGGTCAAATAAGTTTATTTGAGCTGGGTACTGGTGGGTCACAGCTGTAACCCTAGCTACACAGGAGGCTGAGATTCCTGCCAGCTCTAGCAGGAAATTCTGTGTTACTCTCACCTCCAGTTAACTACCAAAAATGTTAGATGTCTAACTGTTGCTCAAGTCTTAGAGTACTAGCCTTGAGCAAAAGAGCTGAGGGACAATTCCCAGGCCCTGAGTTAAAGCCCTATGACCAGTGCTATATGTATAATAATAAATGAATGTATAAAAATAAAATAATAAAACCTGTTCAAATTGTTTTGAGATGGAAGGGAATACGGGAGAGTGATGTAGGGGATGATTGTATACATGTATATAAATGACAATGAAATCTTGTACAACTAATGTGTGCTAATAAAAGGAAGAGGAAGAAGAACAAGAAGAAGAAGAAGAAGAAGAAGAAGAAGAAGAAGAAGAAGAAGAAGAAGAAGAAGAAGAAAAAGAAGAAGAAGAAGAAGAAGAAGAAGAAGAAGAAGAAGAAGAAGAAGAAGAAGAAGAAGAAGAAGAAGAACAACAACAACAACAACAACAACAACAACAACAACAACAACAACAAGAACAAGAAGAACAAGAACAAGAAGAACAAGAACAAGAAGAACAAGAACAAGAAGAACAAGAAGAACAAGAAGAAGAACAAGAAGGAAGAAGGAAGAAGAAGAAAGAAGGAGGAGAAAGAGGAAGAGGAGGAGAAGGAAAAGGAGAAGGAGGAGGAAGAAAAAGATGAATAAGAATTATTATTAATCATATTTCTTGAACCAGTAGACTACCAAGAAGTGGTAGCTGCTAGTAAGAGGCTCAGAAGTGTCAGCCAAGACCAGCAGTCAGAGCATCACTTTGCAGCAAGCCAGAAAAACATGCAGGTAGAAGTCCAAACCTGAAGGTGGGCTGGTCCTGTGACTGCCTTTCAAGCAGAATACAGAGGAAAGGCTGTTTTAATAGCTATAAAGCCTATACCTAGAACTGGCAGCATCTTCCTACTTCTCTTAGAGCCACTGTGTAAGAAGTTTTTCTCCTGGGCGGCCATGTTGTAAGGAAGCCACACAGAGATTAGCTAGGTGAGGAACCAGTTGGCTGAACAGTCCCTAGCCACTCAAGACATTCCAGCTGAGGTCTCGAACACCTAGAAGAGATCAGCAATTCTTTTTCTGCCCATCCACAAACCTCTCCCACAAAATGGTGAGGTATAAGAATAATAAATTGTTTCAAGCTACTGAATTTGGCAGTAAGGTGTTATTTAGCAATCAATAACTGGAACAGTAAGAAAGATAGGGTCATAGTCTCTGTCTTAGTTGATTGTTGTGAGGATGACATGAAATGCTAAGTCCAGTTTCTGGCACTGGATGGGAACTAATTATTTCTTTTCTTTCTCTCTGCATGAAATGCAGTGGTAGAAAGGTATAGAACAAGCTGAAATCCTACTTCCTATCTATTGTTTAAAACATATGGAAATGCCTATGGTGAGACCATAGGCAGTGTACCCTATGCAAAGTTGCATATTATGCCCTCAGTCAGTTAGCTCAAGGTCAGTTAGATCAAGCTCAAGACACATTCTCCTGGTCCCTCTTTGCAGAATCTGCTGTATTTAAAATAATCATGTCTGAATACATTGTGCTACCAGGGCCAGTATAGGTGTGGCAAGAACAGCACTGGTGACAGCAAGTGAATCTCCTCTGGGACCACACTGACCACACTGGTAGGTAGGTGGGACCCATTCATTCTATAGGTTTCTAGGCTTCAGATTCTGTTCTTCAGTAATTTACTACTATTCCCTTTTTCACAAAGACTCAGATCTGATCCATTGTTTGATCCCTCTCCTCATTGGAATCATCAGTCAGAAGACTGGAGAATGAGCCATGAGCTGTGGCCAACTGAGATCTAACTGATGACATTTGTTCATTCCGAGGCCCTGTTGGGTGTTGGTTAACCAGTTAGGTATGACTTCTGCTATCCAGCCTGTGTTCTTTCCCATCTGTTTATGGGAATATTCAATTCAATGGTTTAACATGTATTATCTATTTCTGTTCTATTGCAGTAGTGGGTGTTGTTCACCCAACACTTTAGGTGCCACTGCGTTGGGGACTACCTCCTGCTTCTCTTGGTGGATCTTCATCTTGCAGATGTGAGATGAGACCTGTCCGCCTGCTCTAAAAGCCTATTTCCTCACTTACGCCTGTTCTTATAATATAACATGTTTTTGTTCTGCATTTAATATGTAGACTATGTGAGAAAAATTAAATTTGATTTAGATTCTTTTTTTTAAAGCAAATCAATTATGATAAACCTAGGTTTAGCACAAGGTGAAGTACAGCCTGGCTGAATATTCTGGAGGTTATTCATCTTGATTATTTTGCAAATAGCTCCTCAATCAAAGCATTAATCAAGACTAGTGAGGTCACTATAGTAATAATATCTAGGTTAGACTCCTTTGGGTAGTTCTAAACCCACAGGGCTATTAAGAGAGCACACTTGCTCAAACATACTCTTACTCTTCATTTAAAACACTCCATGCATGCCATAACTCAGTATTTTTGGTCATTCTGGAATAGATATCCTTTAGTGATACTTTAGCAGCAGAATGATTGGGTATATTCAAAGAAGTGCAATATTGGGTTCAAGAGCATTTTCCTAAAAGAGCAAAAACAAAAACTACAAAACTAAATAAGTATGACACATGTGAATATAAACAATAAAAGTAAATAAATACATCATCACTTCCCAACCTAAGAACAAAGCAATAATAATACCTGTGAAGGCACCTTAAGATTTTTCCTAAGGAAGTTCTCTTCTCACAAAAGTTCTTGCTATATGAAGTTCTGTCACAATCAATTTACACTTGCAATTATACTTCTGTCAGGTACACATGTATTTTCAAATAACAAAATGTCTAGCTTTTCTTTTTTCCACACTTTATTCTTTTACTCCATGTTTTACTTCCTAAATCAATCTATTCTAGTGTATGTCACTATGGGTCATTAATTTTTAAAGCTATGTAGTACTACATGGAATAAATATATGCAATATACACATATAATTAACTTGTAAAAAGAAATGCATAGAGCTGGATGAACTTATAGATATTTCACACACCTGCAAAGCATCACTACTTCCTAAGTTTTTTCTCACCTATGTTGTTGTTGCTGTTGTTATCATTATTATCATATGCTACGATATAGTTACCTTCTTTTTGTTCACAGACATTTGATGCTGATGGAATTTATTGTTTTTTTTTTGTTTTTTTTTGGGGGGGGGTGTCCAGTCGTGGGGCCTGAACTCTGGGCCTGGGCGCTGTCCCTCAGCTCTTCACCTCAAGGCTAGCACTCTACCACTTGAGCCAAAACACCACTTCCAGCTTTTTTTTTCTTCTGCTCATGTGGTGCTGAGGAATCGAACCCAGGGCCTCATGCATGCAAGGCAAGCACTCTACCACTGACCCATCTTCCCAGCTCTAGAATTCATTGTTGAAGAAAATTATTTTTTTTTTTTGCTATTACAATACCACTGTGGATATTTCTGTGCACATGGGAAAGTTGTTTTGATAGCATTTTCCTGAGATTGGAATTGATGTGTCTCAGCCTAAGAGTATGTTTAATCTTGTTAGAAAATGTTATGTCTCTAAAGCATTGTAGCTGCTTCACATATTTACCAGAAATACTGAGAAAGTTTAAAAGGGTTTACCAGAAAGCCTTTTAATCTTCTGTCATATTTATTCCTAGATAACTTGTGTCCTGTTGCTTTTATAATTACTCATCTTTAACTATTGATTACTGATATATAGAAAGATCAAATTGACTTTTCTATGTTGCTTTTTCTTTCAGAAAATGTATACAACTCCAATTCATTTGAACTTTTTTAGAGTAGTCAAGCATATTATTTTGAAATAATGCCAGGTATGGTTTTTAATGTATATTTTTATTGTAAAGATACTGTACAGAGGGGTTACAGTTACATGAGCAAGGTAATGAGTCCATTTCCTATGGAGCATTGTTATCTCCTCCTTTGTTTTTCCCCTATCATCCTTTTCCTTCCCACTTCCCCAAGTTCTCCCCTTCCCCCACAAAGTTGTAAAGTTTGTTTTCAACATAGTGTCTTGTACATCTCCTTGTTACAATGGGTCATCCTGTATCTTTATTTCAGCATTTTGTTATTTCCCTTCCCCTCTCCAAATTAGAAAAATGTGTATACAAGATGGAAGACGCTGGAATCAAATATAGTGACAACAGGGGTCGTACTATGGGGGGAAGAACATTAATTTGGAGTCCTTATAACTTTTTGGGTTTTTTTCTTATACTGTATTGTAGGTTTTTTTTAGACTGTTCATTGGAAATAGCACTGGCAAGCATCCTTGTTATATTTGATTTGAAAGCAATTGCTGTTAATATTTTACCATTTAGGAGGATGTATGCTATGGATTGCTATATACTTAAAAGTAAGTCCAGCTGTTCTCTGATGGCTCACACCTGTAATCCTCACTACACAGAAGCCTGAGATCTTGAGGGTCATAGATCCAAGCCAGCTTAGGTAGGAAAGCCCATGAGACTCTCCAATTAGCCACTGAAAAAGCTGGAAGTGGAGCTTTGGCTCAAGTGGTTTGAGCAAAAAAGCAAGGGACAATAGCCAGGCCTTGAGTTCAAGCCCTAGAACCAGTACACACACCCAAAAAATTCAGTTTCTAGCTTGATATTTTTAAGAATCATGAACAACTGTAAATTAATTTCTAACTTGCACCTACTTTGGAGGACTCAGGAGATTTTCTCAATTATTTCTTTTTACTCCTTGAAGCCTCAAACATTGGTTTCACAATCAGCTGTTAAGTTAATATTGACACTCATGCCTTTAGTCATTCTGTCATCATCCCATCAAAACTTTATTAAATGCCCACTCAGAGAAAGTAGCCTACCTGCTTTCTAGTAAGATAAAAAGGATATTAACAAATAATAAAGATTTCCCACCAACCCATCACCATTTCTTCAGAGATTGGCCTTGCTCTTCAGATGCAAGAAGCCAGAATAAAAGGTATCAGCCAAAGCAATGCTAATTAACTCAAGATCATGAGCTGGTGGAAAGAATTATTGTTCTATGGAGAGGCCTTCAGCAAACATCAAGGAAGCAAGGAACTAGGGAGCCAAGCAGAGCCAGGAATCACCAGCGTTATGGAGAGAGGAGACATGAAAACCATTTGGTTAAAACTTGAATGGTGTAGTTGGGTACCAGTAACTCATGCCTGTAATTCTAGCTACTCAGGAGGCTGAGATCTGAGGATCAAGGTTCAAAACCAGCTCAGCCAGGAAAGTCTGTTGAGACTTTTTTCTCCAATGAAGCACCAAAACAAGTCAGAAATGGAGTTTGTGGCTTAAGTGGTAAAGTACTAGCCTTGAGCAACAAAGCTCAGGGACAATGCCCAGGCCCTGAGTTCATGCCTCAGAATGGGCACCAGAAAAACAAAACCAAACCAAAAAAGAAACCCATATGGTGCTGTTTGGGCAACATTCAACACCCAGTCATTCCTGTATACTTCCCACCCAGAATGGGAAATTGCACAGAATACTCTGTTATTTGTCTGCTGCAAATTTTAGAATGCTTTTTTTTAAAAATTGAGTTGTACCTTCCTTCCTTCTTGATGATCTCAGTGTCTCCTGTGCATCCTTTTTGATCCCACCTCTGGCAAGCTGGCTCTCCACTAGAGGCTGGCTCTCCACTTAAGAGAATGAGGGTATCGTCTCTGTGACACTGTTCCAACCCACGTAAAGGCCTCACGGTTTCTGAGAGAATTTCCCACGAATGTTTCCCATTACTTCTTTTGGACATGCACACTCCATTCATTGCCATTTCTCCTCAAAGGCTAGTGTCAAAAGTCACAAAATCTTGACTGAGCCAATTAGTGATCAGTGTCTGAGAGAAGCTGGCACCTTCCTGTCTGCACAGCCACCCATTACCCCAACCTCTCCCATCTTTGTGGTCTGAAACAAAGCCCTTTTTCCTCTTTTACAGTCTGGGTACTCTGGAGAGACATATAGGTGTAATTACTAGTAAAGAGCCTCCAAAGAACACACAACCATTTTCTTAGTGAGGTAGTAGGCAGTGTGAATGGATCACTAACTGCCCCAGTGCTCAGAGCAGCAGCAGTTCTCTGTTAATGAAAGCTTGAAGTAGAGCGCTTATTTAGCATGCATGAGGCCCTGGGTTTGATCCCCAGCACAGAAGGAGGAGAAGGAGAGAGAGGAGGAAGGAGGAAGAAGGACAGAAAAAAGAGGAGGAGATTGAAAGGGAAAAGGATAGAAGAACAGAGAAGAGGGAGAGGCAGGAGTCGGAGAAAAGGAGGAAGAAGAAAAGGAGGCAGAAGAAGTTTCTCTCTATCATCCAGAAAAGAAAGCATTGCACAAAATAACTCCTTACAACAACTGCAATAATTCATTTCTGTTTTCATGATATCTTTTACCGATGCTTATGAAATACAGGCAATAAACCCACACAATGTCAAAATATGGTCCTGGAATATCTGTGTTATCTTAGGGGAACTATTTAACTTCTCCAATCCTGTTTCGTCTTCAATCACTCATTTTCTTCTTCAACTCTTGTATGAACATGACAGAAATCGTCACTTGTAAATATACTTCCCTGGCATAGATACATGTATTGGACCTTTTTATCCATGACCTTTTAAACAAATGTGAAACTTCTCCACAACAGCTAAGTCAACATGAATTTTGGAGGTAACAGTCCTAGTCAAACCATCCAACTCCTGATGAGAACTCAAGGACTGTCCAGCCAAGAGAGCTGATGAGATAGATAGGAGGATTCATTCTACCTCCCAGCTGTAGCTCCAGGCTCTGCTGCTGAGCTCCCAATGTCTACTTTAATCATTGGTCCTTTCCTCATACTATGGGGATTTCTACCTCTTCCTATTTTCTTCTAACTGCACACAAAGAATGACAAGTACAGCAGGGCACTGGTGGCTCATGCCTGTAATCCTAGCTACTCAGGAGGCTGAGATCTGAGAATAGCTGTTAAAAGCCAGCCTGGGAAGGAAAAGTCCGTGAAACTCTCAAATAAACCGCCAGAAAACCAGAAGTAGTGCTGTAGCTCAAGTAGTAGAGTGCTAGCCGTGAGCTGAAGAGCTGAGGGACAGCGCTCAGGTCCAGAGTTCAAGACTCATGACCGACACACACAAAAAAAGAATGACATACAAACAGAGACAAAGAAAGCAATTAGTTACTAATATGGATTAATCCAAATGGGACTTAAAAGAAGCATCCTAATCTTTTGAGAGTCATAAATAATGTAAATAGTTTCCCTGTATCTTATGCAAATAGACCTTTTTTGAAGTAAACAGTAAGATTCGCACACACTGTGTCTTCTATATGTGTGCATACATATATATGTGTATATATACATATATATTGCACACATTTTCCATCCAAAACTGTGTGCAATTAACACTTGGAAGACTGTAATTATAAGCCAATTGGGCTTTTTGTGTTGGTGCTAAAATTTGATTTCTTGGCTGAATTATTTTTCAATAGACCCAAGTCACTAATTGTATACCTAAATAAAATCGAGTGAACAAATCGAATAACTTTTATTTTATCTTGGATAATAATTTGTTGATGCAGATAAAACCCCTTAATTAAATCTGGCATAGCTAGGCCTGTAGGGGCTTCACATAAAGGCATTCTGTCACCTAGCTTTAGTGACTATTTTCATTTTAGAAAAATGCTCTGCTGTGCTTAGAGAGAATTGTGTGTCTATGAAGGCCAGCAGAGGTAGTGGGTTGTTTCAGTTCAGTATTGCTTTAAATCCTCAATAGATTGAGGTTAGAACTTTTGTAAGTAGTGCTATTTATTAATAACTTACAATTAAATGTATCCAAAATAGAAACTTGTATTATTGTTGCTAAAAATAGCCCCTTGATTTTGGAAACTTCCGAAATCCCTAAAAAATGGCGACACTATTTGATGAAGTATCTGGAAGGCACTTTACATAAATCATTGATGAGGACATATCAATTACTTTGGCTGCCATAATGAAAGTATTACAAAGTAGGTGGCTGAAAACAGCAGAAATGTATTGTCTTACAGTTCAAGAGGCCTGAAGTCCAAGATCAAGTTGCTGAGCAGGCTCTCTCTCCACTAAAAGCCAGTAGATCCTTCCTTCACTTTGTGGTTACTGGTAGTTATTGGCAATCATTGGCATTTCGCAGATTGCAGCAACTTCAGTTTCTGGCTTTCCCTTCACTTGCTGCTTAACCTGTTTGTTTTCATAACTGTTTTCTCCTAAGAAGACTATTCATTATGGCCAAGGTATGGAAATGGTCCAGATGCCCTTTAGTGGACAAATAGATCAAGAAAATATGATATGAGTACACATGGAATTTTATCCATCCATCAGGAATAATGATACTCTATCATTTGCAGATAAACAGATGGACCCAAAATATGTGAAGTGAAATGAATTAGGACCAGGGAGACAAAGGATATATGTTTTCTCTCATATGTAGGAATAGATCTAATTTATATATAATTAAGCATTTACAAGATCATATGCATATGTATACAAACGCATTAACTGAAGTATGGAATAGGCAAGGAGAATTCCAATGGTGTAATTCTTTTGAACAATGAATCTATAGTTCAATAAAATGAATCCCAGGCAGCTGAAACTTGGGGTGTCAGAGGGAATGAGGTCAAAGGGAGGAGGCAGATGAAGAAGAGTGGAGAGAATTCAGTTTTATAATATTCAATGCATATATGTGAAATTGGAAGTAGGAAAATTGAGAGGATGGATGAGGTTGGGGATGGGAAATAGGATAGAATAATAAAAGGGTGACATTGATCAAGATGTATTGACCTCATAAAGTAATTTGAATTGAAATCTCTCTTCACAACAACTTCAAAAATAATAACAATAAAGAACACTAGTCCTACTTGATAAGGGCCGTTCCGTACCAGCAGCACTTCATCTTAGTGTAACTCTACATTTGCAGCAATCTTATTTCCGAACAAAGTCAAATTATAAAATACTGGAGATTAACATCTTTGGGGATGGAGGGATCCAATCCAACCCTGAACAACAACAAAAAAATTAATGTCTCACAGTCTGTACACCTACCTGCTCAAGAGTCAAACACAAACTGTACAAAACTCACAGTACTCATTCTCAGTTCCCTTTAATTCTTATTATCCATGGGGGTGATCCTATATAAAGGTTGTTAACTAACTTAAAGTTTGTAAAGGAATGACATAAAATGATGGCAACATCTGTTATTTCTACTAAGATTACAACAGATCAATGACAATTGAACCACATCTGGGAAGTCTTAGGCACTCATGGTTTGTGCCAAAGTGCTGCAATGTCACAACATCCTAACAACAATTGTCTGCTCCACTGCCCTTCTGTGGGATGTTTCAATAAAGTAGGAGAGATCATTGGATGTAGAAAGTTCTAGAAGTAAGAGCATGCTTTCTAGAAGCAAGAACTCAGCTTTCCAAACTGTGGTTCATGGAACCTTTGAAGTCTCATTGTTCATATACAGAAGTACCCATTGTCCACAATCCTGCCACAGATAACTGAAACCTAGTTGTACCTTATGTGAACTAGGTTTTTCCTATTATATGCATATCTATGATGAATTGTAATAAGGCAGAGTAAGAGATTAACAGTAATAGCTAATAATATGACAGTTATAATGATACATTGAATAAAAAGCTACATGAATGTAATCTTTCTTAAACTATCCTCTTTTTGTGTGTGCACTGGTCCTAGAGCTTGAATTGAGGTCCCTGAGATTTTTTGGATCAAATCTGGCACTCTACCACCTGAGCCACAGTTGCACTTCCAGCTTTTTGCTGGTTAATTGGAGATGCGTCTCATGGACTTTCCTACCTGGGATGGCTTTGAACCTTGAGTTTCACATCTCAGCCTCCTGAGTAGCTAAGATTACAACCATGAGCCACCAGTGCCAAGCTTTTAAAATATTCTGGTAAGCCTTCTGGTAAGGGGGTATACAATGGCTATTCAATGAGATGATAAGGTGAATGTTGTAGGCACTGTGACACAGCATCAAGCTTGCTATGCTTGCAGCACTTGAGCACAAGTTCTAGAATACTGTGATGGTGAATTTGACAGATAGAAGAGCTACTTAGTGATGAAGGAGGGTGGTATATACTTTATGGCTACAAAGGGCAAAGGGAGGGACTATGTCCTTAGCACAAGGCTTATTCATACTACCCATCCTGGCATGCAATTTAAAATATAGAAATCAACTTCTGGAATTTTCTATTCATATTTTGGGGCCACAACTGACTAGATAACCAAAGCTGTGGAAAATAAAACTGCAGATAAGGGGAGATTACTATGTGCATTTCTTAAAAGTGTGGCTAGTAGTAGACATGATTAATGTACATGAACTTTCTACCTTTAAAAATAAAACAAGGCTTATTCTGTGCTTTGTTTCTGTACTTACCATATATGTTTAGGTTTACCAGGCTATTTATTCACTCTAGAGGCAGTCTTTTCTTGAACTTTTGATTTGTAACTAGATTATATTCCCTTCAGAATATTTTTGTGATCCAGATATCTAGGTCCCTCTGTGTAGGTATTATGTTTCTTATATTCTGATGAATGCATGCATGTGAGATATGCATGTGTGCATGTGTGCAAACATACAGACAATGCAAGCACATATTTGCAAAGCCCTCTACCTTTCTACACTTTTGCATATCATGTGTCACACTGTCAACTCTAAAGATCTGCATTACTGGCTTTTTGAATGAACTGTCCTGGGAAGGCTGAAGTTTTATATATAAACTGCTCCCTTACATACATCCATTTCTGTACTGCTCCTCCCTGACTTCGGATGACATTTTGTTTTTCTGGATGATATCAGATGTTAACAAACAACCTTGTCCCTCCTCCTTGTTCCCTACCCTTCGCTCTCCAGCCATAGCTATTACTTTAATTTTGAATTCCCTGAAAGCAAAACCCCAGACAAAGATTTGGGAGCAATTACTTTATGTGGGTGGTAAATCAGGAGGCAGAACTGCCAGCTAGAGGGAAGAAGTAGATGCTAATACAATTGTGCATTATTGAGATTGTTGCTGTGAGCAATGGAAGATTGATTCTGTTGGACTTCCGAGAAGTGTACAGAATGACACTCAGTCTACTCATCTAAGAGACAGAAGGTGGGAGGATTGATCCAGAGGCTTCCATCTGTTGCTGGTAGATTGCCCCTAGTTGCTTATGTCTGTAATCTGAGCTATTCTGGAGGCTGAGATCTGAGGATCAAAGTTCAAAGCCATCCTGAGTAGGAAAGTCCATGAAACTTATCTCCAATTAACCAGCAAAAAGCTGGAAGTGCAACTGTGGCTCAAGGGGTAGAGTGCTAGATTTGATCCAAAAAATCTCAGGGACCTAAATTCAAGCTCTAGGACCAGTGCACACACACAAAGAGAAGATACTTTAAGAGAGATTACCTTCATATAAAATTTTTTACAATGTATCATTATAACTGTCATATTTTATTTTTAGTTATTACTGTTAATTTCTTACTCTGCCCTGAACTTCTGGGCTATGGGCTTATAGATCTCTGAGAAGTCTTGAAGCAAAGGGCAGAGAGCAAGGTGAGCTTGATTGTGAGTGTGCCTTGCTATGTCTAGAATCAGAAGTGGCTAAAAGAGCAATGACAGGCACATCCCAGCATCTCTGCAGCTGAATCTTGGTTCTGTTCAGATTTGCTGTGCCCTGTGCTAAGTCTGCTTTGTCAGCAAGTCTTCAAGGGGATTTCATACCTTCAGCACATGTCCTAAGCTAAAGCACCAACTGATGCAGCTGACCCTAAGGTAGCAATTAGTATTCTGCCTCTCCTCCTCTCCATCATTCATTTTAGGATCTTTCCCTTTTCAGAGTAATGCTTAAGTTAATTTTGGTTGTTTATCTGGAAATCCAGCAACTTGGTGGGAACTTTGAGCTTTTCAGTATGCTGCCATTGTGGGTCCATGGTTGCTGGTTGTATCATCATTATAAAAGGGAGGGACTCCAGTGAATACCCCATGTGACAGGTAGAGTCCATCATGCTCCATGATGTGTCAGCAACTCCAACTCCTGCTGGCAGCCAGGGCTGATTATCTTTGCATAATAAATCCTTTTGTAGTTTGCTAGTCTGTGGAGGAGTCCAAAGAGACTTGGTGGCAGTCAAAACATCAGGTTAAGCAAAACTATTGTTATAGGGGAAGAACTTCTTCCTAGGGGAAGGAGATCTTCAATGTCACAGAGGTAGAAACTGTAGGAAAGAGATATCCAGATGCCCACTTCCACTTCTTGGTTTACAGATCCATGTGTTCTAGCTATGAGGGACACAGAGTTCATTCCATGGGCATGTCCTACATACAGAAGACTGCACTCCCACTGCGTTCTGTCCTTTGGGAGGCTTGCTGAACCTCAGGGGTGGGCCCTCCATCTGTCGGCATCATTCAGGTATGAACTACATAGAGGGACAGTGGGTTTGCTACTGTGCACCTTGCTGTGAATGATTTCCACTGACTCCTGATGATCCATGAGGTCCCAGGTTGGCCCATCAGGTCCATGCTTGTGTGGACAATGGTTATTAAGCTCACATTTGAAACTGAGGTCCAAACTGAGGTCCAGTCTGGTAAGGATGAATCTGCCCTCTCTAGATGGAAGAGGCTTGTTGGAATAGATTCATCTCCAGATGACTAGGTTGGTATCCTTGAGGTATGGTCCCTCTAAAGGGTTTAGCATCAGTGTTTACTGCTGTATAAGTAAGACTCCCAGGAGCAAGCAGTAAGAGCTAAGCCAATCTGCCTGTGCTGACCAATCCTTGCATACTCATAGTCCTGCCACCAGGGCCACCTGAGTCAAGGACTATTATACAAACATTGGGGTTGCTAAATCAGAAGACAGCTAACATATACAGGTCAGTTTCTCCTGTCTACTTGGCTAGTGAATGTCCCTCTGTCCTGATCCTCTCTAGTGATACTAATGTGGGACAAAAATCTGCCCTTTTTGTGGTCTATCTACATGCTGCTTCCTAAACCTCATTGTCTCTTGCCCCTTCAAAATTTCTGATTGACAGCTAAATGGATTTAGTTGCCACTACCAAGAGTCTATGTAAATTTTTATTTCCTTCCTACCACTTCTGCCCTCTAAAGTGGACAAGTAAGCATATGGCTCACAGCTCTGCCCTCTGGGAGGATTGTCCTTTATTTTCATTCAGGGACAGCCTGGAGTAATGTCCAGTGCAGTCCATTGTTGGTCAATGTTAACTATTTAAACAAAGCCACACACCAGAAAGGATTGTGTTGTTCCTCCTTTATTAGTGAACCAGCGTCCCCGCTTCTCCCATAGCTATAGATGTAAGCTGGAAAGGTGTTAGGACAATAAAAGTAAGTGCTGTGGAGACCTGGACCATTTTCTATCCTCTAGGATAAATCTTTTTTTTTCCTGCCTGTTTTAGGGCTTGAACTCTGAGTCTGGGCTCTGTGCCAGAGCCTCTTTTGCTCAAGGCTAGTGCTCTACCAGTGCCACTACTGGATTTTTCTGAGCAGTTTATTGGAAATAACAGTCTAATGGGCTTTCCTGACTGGGCAGGCTTTGAACCATGATCCTCAGATCTTAGCCTCCTGAGTAGCTAGGATAAGGTGTGAGCCACCTGCACCTGGCTTAGGACTAATCTTAAGTATATCATGAACATCATGCCTGACCAGTGTGGTGTATCTGACCTTGTCTAGCTCATGGAGCCTCACTGGCTACTCCATTTTCAGGTGCTTGATCTCTATACATGACCACATCTGGAGCTGGGTATGGATGGTAATTAACTGTTCAGTGGAATGAACATGGCCCCTTTTCCACAACTTTCTGCACTGGGAAAACTCCCATTGTGTCTTATCAAAGATTCCTCACAACATCCTTTTCTGTACCAGGTACCCTTAGTGATATTAGCTCTTTTAGATTATGTAACTTTAGTAACAGGGTGGATTATAGGGAAACCTATCATTTCTGAAAAGCCTCTGCTCAGTGCACCAAAGCTTGGTAGATCTCTAAACCCCCGATAAATGGGTTACAGAAACAATTTCAAGTGCACATAAGTTGCTCCCAAAGTTCAACATGGCCCACCACATGGTGTACTTTTCCTAACTTTAGAGGACAAACCCATGGGGCTCCTAAAAACTGTTCCAGCATATCAGGACATAGATGTGTTAAATGGCTTATCTCCTACCTCCAGGCACACATGCTAACGTTACGATGTTATTCAGAGTACGGGCTACTCCCTGCTCACCATGTCCAGCCAGCATCCTGTCAGTGATTCAGCAGACCAGCATGATACTCTGGAGACAGTCAAGATGAAGAGAGCAAGAGAATGAAGATAGCCCAAGGGAAAGTTGTGAATGTGTATGTACATCCATTCTATGGGAGATAGAATGGCTTTGATCTTACTTCCTGAAAAGTATGAAAATGACTCATTTGCCAAAGGGATTTTCATAGCCCAGGTACCAAAGACTATGTCAATCTATTCCAGTAAAGGTAGCACAGCCAACTCAGCAGCTACATATAATTGGGACTATAACTTAGATTGGGTTTTGGCAGAGGCTATGCAGATAGATTAAATGAGATTGGCTACCTTTGCATTAGACAAGTTTCTGGCTTACTTCACTTAATATAATTTTTTCCAAGTCTTTCCATTTCCTAACAAATGGGGCAATGTCATTCTTTCTGATGGAGTCATAGAATTCCATTTTGTATATATACCACATTTTCTTGGTCCATTCGTCTACTGAGGGGCATCTGGGTTGGTTCCATAGCTTAGCTATGGTAAATAATGCTGCAATAAACATAGTTGTGCTGGTAGCTTTAGTATGGTCTTGATTGGGTACATTTGGGTAAATGCCCAAAAGTGGGATTGCTGGGTCATAGGGGAGCTCTACATGGAGTCTTTTGAGGAACCTCCATACTACTTTCCAAAGTGGTTGAACAAGTTTACACTCCAACCAACAATGTAGTAAGAATCCCTTTTATCCACATCCCCTCCAGCATCTGTTGTTATTAGAGTTCTTAATTATAACCATTCTAACTGGGGTGAGGTGATATCTCAATGTTTTTTTTGATTTGCATTTCTTTTATGGCTGGAGATGTTGAGCATTTCTTCATGTGTCTATTGGCCATCATTCTTTCCTCTTCAGAGAAGTTTCTCTTTAAGTCTTTAGCCCACTCATTTATTGGGCAGTTGTTTCTTTGAAGATTTGTGTGAAGTAAGTCAGGCCCAAATAAACATAGGCCCCAAGGTTTCCCTTATTTGCAATAACTAGTATATGTCTGAGTCAACCAGAAAAGGTCAGATAAGTTGATGTTAGGGAAATGAACCCCAAGATAAGTATTCAAATGATTTTTTTCCTTTCATGCAGTTGTTTCTAACATATTTACAAGATGATTTCTATGTTGCTTTGTATGTCCCTCCCCCATGATATAACCCATGCTTTCACTGTATTTGATGTTGGTATAATTTGTGGAGGGGAAGGGAAAAAATCATTTAACTAGGGATACAGGTGGACCCATTGCAACAATGAGATGTACAAGTCGTTATGTCAAAAAGTGAACTTTGGTGGGGGAAGGGATGATCAGGTAAGGGGAGGGGAGAGTATGGGAAGGGATGGGAAGGGGAAACAAAGAGGAGACAATAATGCTTGATAAGAAATGTACTCATTATCTTGCCCATGTAATTGTAACCCTTCTGTACGGTATTCTCACAATAAAAAAAAATAATAAAAACCCAAGTTTCTGGGATTGGCCTCAATCTCAGCCATTCCACCTGGAATGCAGCATTGCCTTGATTTATTGTCTCATCTAATGAAGAATACTTTCTGAATTTTCCACTTCTTCCTGCCTGCCTGCTTGGTTCCTACTCCATAGGTCAATAAAGTTGCTGTGTCTACCCATTCCAAGGGTAAGCATTCTGCAGCTGAAGAAACAGCCACAGTGTGGTTGTCAGGCCTTCAAATTTACTGTCGAGCCTGCCTTGGCAGGGACTCCATTTATTCCAGGACCATCACAATTTTCCATCCTATTATCCCCATCACAGCCTCTGTGATGGCGGCTTTATTGACATTAGCGTTAGTTTAGACCCTGCATACTTTGAAAACTCTGTGATTTTCATTTTCCTACTGTAAAGTTACAAAGTCCCTTTAGGGGAGGTTTATGACATTATAAGGTATTTTTCAACATACGCTGTCTCTCCTCTTCAATCATTGGGCCCTGGTTTGAGGACCAGTTCAAATCTGGGAGCTAGGTGAGCGATAATCATTTTTCCTTTTGGCAGTCAACATCAGCTTTCTGCCTACCCTCTCTCAATACTATTTTCCTGATTACACAAGTAAAAGGCAATATATCCTTATGGGCTTCTCATCTGTCTTCTTCTAGAATCACCACAGTCTATTACTGTCTCTCTCATAGACTCCTGTGGCCACTCTAGCCTCGCTGCCCATGTCATCGTATTTCTCTTTGCCTCTGATTGTTGAATACTGCTATCTGGCTTCTATTACTCCAAAATATTTTCATTTTCATTGACAATAGAGATCTCAGTTCCTAGACAGCATTTTCTTCCCTTCCCTTCCCTTCCCTTCCCTTCCTTCCCTCCTCTCCTCTCTCCTCTCTCTTCTCTCCTCCCCTCCCCTCCCTCCCTCTTCCTCCCTCCCTCCCTCCCTCCCTCCCTTCCTTCCTTCCTTCCTTCCTTCCTTCCTTCCTTCCTTCCTTCCTTCCTTCCTTCCTTCCTTCCTTCCTCCCTCCCTCCCTCCCTCCCTTTCTGCCTTCCTTCCTTTCTTCTTTCCTTCCTTCTTTCCTTCCTTCCTTCCTTCTTTCATTCCTTCCTTCCTTCTTTCCTTCTTTCTTGCTTTTTTTTTTCTGTGCCAGTCCTGGGGCTTGAACTCAGGGCCTGGGCATTGTCTCTGCACATTTTTTTGCTCAAGGCTAGCATTCTACTTGAGACACAGCTCCACTTCCAGCTTTTGTGGTTATTTGGAGGTAAGAGTCTCAGGGACTTTCCTTCCTGGGCTGGCTTTGAACTGTGATCCTTCAATCTTAGCCTTCTTAGTAGCTAAAATTACAGGCATAGTAGCTAGAATTACAGGCATAAGCCATCAACAACTTGTTGGCTTCCTCTTCCTCCTCCTCCTCCTCCTCCTCCTCCTTTTCCTCCTCCTCCTCCTCCTCCTCCTCCTCCTCCTCCTCTCCTCCTCCTCCTCCTCCTCCTCCTCCTCCTCCTCCTCCTCCTCCTCCTCCTCCTCCTCTTCCTCCTCTTTTTTTTTTTTTTGGGAGGGGGTCCAGTCATGGGGCCTGAACTCTGGGCCTGGGAGCTGTTCCTCAGCTCTTTAGCTCAAGGCTAGTGCTCTACCACTTGAGCCACGGCTTTTTTTTCCTGCTTATGTGGTGCTGAGGATTCGAACCCAGGGTCTCATGCATGCAAGCACTTTACCACTGAGCCACCTTCCCAGCTCCAATCCTCCTCCTCCTCCTCCTCTTCCTTCTCTTCCTCTTCTTCCTCCCCTCCTTCTCCTCCTCCCCTCCTTCTCCTTCTCCCCTCCTTCTCCTCCTCTCCTCCTCCCCTCCTCCTCCTCCTATTCTTCCTCTTCCTCCTCCTCCTCCTCCTCTTTCTTCTTCTTCTTCTTCTTCTTCTTCTTCTTCTTCTTCTTCTTCTTCTTCTTCTTCTTCTTCTTCTTCTTCTTCTTCTTCTTCTTCTTCTTCTTCTTCTTCTTCTTCTTCTCCTCCTCCTCCTCCTCCTCCTCCTCCTCCTCCTCCTCCTCCTCCTCCTCCTCCTCCTCCTCCTCCTCCTCCTCCTCCTCCTCCTCCTCCTCCTCCTCCTCCCTTCTTCTCCTCCTCCTTCCTCTTCTTCCTTTTCTTTATCCTCCTCCTCCTCCTCCTCTTCTTTCTTTTAGAAGTAGTAGGGATTTACCTCAGAGACCATATACTAGCAAAGCAGATGTGCCACCATTTGAGCCATGCTTTCAGTCCTCTTTTGTGTTGGTTGTTTTTGGTAGGCTCTTTCTTTATGCGTGACATTTGTTGACTCTTAAACTGGTGCCCTTTTGAGAGTTACTAAACTAAACAGAAATCCTCAAGTATAAAACAGTGAGCAAATCTTCCCAGGAGAGTGGGGAAGAAAATTGGGTTTCAAGAACATGAAAGTCAATATCCTGGGACAGAAAGAAATACAGGAGATGAGTCTAGTTAACCCTTTCTTTTCTCTTGAAGTATTGGCTACTTCATTTCCAGCAGAAAAGCTAATAGAAGTCAAGCAGAGAGTGGTGAGTATGGGAACTTCTACCAAGTCTTTAATGTCCGGGCCTCCTGCCACAAGTCTCCTGCCGTTCTTAAACATAAAGACTACATTTCTATAGTAGGTATTTGCCCTGGCCATTCTCTCTGTCTGCAACTATCTTCCTTGTGTAGCTCAAACTTGCAAATCCTTCAAGTTTTGGTCTTGTAATTCCTTTTGCATTTACTTTTTCTTGGCATCCTTGGCTCCCTTTACGTTGTTTAGCTCCCTACCTCTTTTTTTTTAAATTTTATTTTACTTTATTTGTGAACATACTGTACAGAAGGGTTACAATTACATGGGCAGGATAATGTGTACATTTCTTACTAAGCATTGCAGCCTCCTCCTTTGTTTCCCCTTCACATCCCTTCCCAGCCTCCCCCCTGCCCCCCCCGCCTCTTATTGTACATTTCTAACATAATACATAATATGCTTACTTCTTATATTTATTACCTACTATCTACAGAATCTATGAGTACTACTTTTTTGCTCCCTGATATCTTCTAATGCATTGAATTGACACGTAATTGCTGCCCAATAAATAACCATTTAATACATTATGATGATGTAGGAACAATCTGAGGATAAACAGGAAAATACAGGAAACAATCTGGACTAGAGAATTTATCTGGTGTTAGATTTTGTTCCCCTCTAGGTCATTAGTATTTACAAGCTGTAATTAAAGGTTCATGTAGATATCAATAAATCTATGCATCCACAATGGATCTGTTTCCAAATTCCACATTAAACAATTATGTTTGGCCTAGCATGTTTGTAAGAGTTCTGTACTAGATAGAACTAGCTTTGTTGCCTCTACCATTGTGTGCTCACATGACCAGCTGCAAGCTACTGAACCCCTTTTAGTCTCCTTTGCTTTGTAATATAGAGTAATAATACCTATCATGGGACTGAATGAGATAAAATATGTAAACTCTCATTTATTCAGCAATTTACTTTACTTAGCACTGTGTCACCAATGCTGTTATAGATGTAGGGGATCAATTCATTCATTCTTTAGTAAATATTAAGCAATAATCAGTGTGCTGGTAATGGAGGAACTGCAGTGTAAAAAGTAGTTAAAATCCCCAAATGCTAAAACAAGGATACAGGTTGACCCATTGTAACATACAAGACTCTATGTTGAAAAGGAATTTTACAAATTCAGTGTGGGGTGGGGGGAGGAGTTGGGGAGGTGGGGAGGGAAAGGATAATAGGGGAAAAACAAAGGAGGGGATAACAATGCTCAATAGGAAATGTACTTATTACTACCTTACTCATGTAATTGTAACCCCTCTGTACTGTATCTTTACAACAAAAAAAGTAGTTAAAATCCCTGCCCTCATGGAACTTGTCTGTTAGAGAGGGGACAGAAGCCTTAAGCAAGATAAAATAAATCAGTTCTAATTCATTCTATAGTGTAATAGTTATTGTATGTCAAGGTTAATGGGCGAAGGGATGTTTAGATAGCTGATAAGATATTATTTCTGGATGTGTCTATGAGGATGTTTCTGTGAGATATTACCATTTGAATTAGAAAACTGGATAAGGATACTCATCTTCACCCATGTAGGTGGATATCACTTAATCCATGGAGGGCCAAAGGAGAGCAGAAAAGCAGAAGAATGGTAATTCTTCCTTTGTGTTCTTCAGCTGGGACATCCATCATCTCCATCTCCTTAGACATTGGAATTTCTGATTCTTGGACAATTGGGCTCTGGTACTTACCTTAGCACCCATCCTCTATACCAGGCCTTTGGCCTCCGCCTGGGACTAACTGTACTGGTCCCCAGTGCTCAGTCTTTGTGGCTTAGATTGAGTTATGCCACGAGCTTTCTTAGCTTGCAGTTGGTGGATCGTGGGACTTCTTGTTCTATGTAGTATGTAAGCCAATTCCCATATTCCTGTCTATTCTCTTGTATCCTTTGGAGAACCCTGCTGAATACTGAGGTGCTTTGGAAAAGAATTCAGAGGAGGGAAGGATTAAAGAGCATGCACCATGCAGGGGAGATGAAGATGGTTTCCACGTCCACACTTGCACACCTTGACACAGGTAACTAAGTCACTTGGTGTCCCATGCAGTTTGCTATCCACCCTGAATCGGAAGTATGCAATAGGCACTACTTGGCACTTGGTGAATTTTGAGCACTGTTGTTGATGCTGCTGTTATCCCTGAGGAAGAAATGTCTGGACTCAAATCTCCCCCGGGAGCCAGTGTCCCAGCTGGTGAGACACTGCTCCCAATGCATGCAGACCTGCAGGGGGTTAGGTGTTCATTCTCACAGAGCACACATTTTTCTTCTGCAGCCCAGATAAGGACAAAAGGCTGGATTGTTACAGAATGGCAGAAAATTGCCCTCGTGCCTATTTCTAAATCTGCACAATTTGAGAACTGGGTAAACCCAGGTCTAGAGTGTATAAAATGCTTGTTTTTTTGCCTGTCGTATGAACACAGACATTTTAGAAAGGGATAGAAACCTATTATCTCCTCTAATAGATGTTATAGGAAGTTTCTACTAAATATTGCATAAAATAAACTTAAAACAATTCTCTGTGCTGAGCTTATGATGCAGTCAATGACTCCCATAAGAGAACAGATGATAATGGAGAGAGAAATATTTACCCAACCCAAAAGTAGGAGTCGTTTATTTAGTCATTAGTGGCGAGGTAGGCAATGGGAAAGCTGTTGTGCTGAAGAAATTCATTTCTTAAACACATAAATATCATCATGCACATCATTTAAAGGTTTTATTTTTGAATTATTCATTTAAAAAGGCAGATTAGTTCAATAACCCTAACTCTAATAGGCTTTCATTTTAGGTACACAGAAAAATTTAAATGGACAAAGAGAAGAGGGTGAATAGCTGCTACATCCAGAGCCTCTTATGATGAAAGGAGTGTAGAATGCCCCTAAGCAAATCCTATGAAGAAAATGTCATCACTTACAAATCGGAATGTCCTCCCCACTCCCCTCAGGCACCTTCATCCGTCTCTTCTCATCCTTTGGAGTAAATCTCAGCTGTCACAACCATTAGACAGCCATGTCCAAATTATCCTGCATGCTCTTGCATCTCTCTCTCTCTCCACCACTGGTTATACTCACATGTGGTCTACACAATCCACTACCACATTTCCCCCATATCTATGTGTCTTGCCTCTTCTAACAAAGCAAAGACACGTCCTCCACAGCAAAGTAGAGTTGTGCATTGGAGTGGGATCTACAATCATTCTAAACTGGGCACTGAATTTAGTAATTTAATAGAAACTGAAATTTTAAATCTTATCCTTCAATAGTTTGCCACTAATGCTTGCTCCTAGGTCTGTTTGATTTCTGATGTACAATCTCACTTCTACCTGGAGTGGCATCTGGGCAATAGAATGGAGTTTCTAAATACTTCCTGCCTTTCCTCTAGAGTATTACCATCAGAGAAAACTATGAAGAAGGAAACTTGAAGAAGAACCCATATTGACAAACATAGATTTGGAAAGATGAGGGGGTGAATCAAGTGTAAATGAAGTGTCTTGTTTTCTTAGTTAAAAGCAATGCAGTGGGGCACTGTGGTACATGCCTTTAGTTCCAGATACTCAGAAGAAGCAGGAGGATTCCTTGAGCCTAATAGTTTAGGATTGGCCCAGGCAACATAAGGAGACCCCACCCCATCCCTCTCCAAAGCAATGCATCTTCATGTTGAAGAAAAAGAGAAATTGAATACAATCAGTCACAGCTTACTGATGAAATTATGCGTTGAGGGAAGTATTGTTGGGTGATTTTTATCACTGTGGAAACATCAGCTAGCGTACTTACACAAATAAAGGTGGCCACAATGTTACTCAGTGGCAGAATTCTATGAAGTAACTGTAACATGTGCATGAAATTGTCGACCAAGGCATCATTATAGGGGATGTCACACTCTACAGGAAAAAAGAAGAAAATAAGAATTACTGGTGCTAAGGGATGGTAAAGGGGTCGTGGTAGCTCACATCTGTAATCCTAGACATTCAGGAGGCTGAAATCTGAGGTTCAAATTCAAAGCCACCAAAAAAGCTGGAAGTGGAACTGTGGTTTAAGGGATAGAGCATTACTCTTGTGTGAAAAAGTTAAGGGACAGTGTCCAGTACTGATACCACCACTGCCACTACCAACAAACCACTCATATCCCATTCTAGAAGTACCACTGTGCTCAGTTGGCATCCCTCAGGAATTATTGTGCGAGTCGTCCTACCCACATATTTTCCTTTCCAAGAATGAAATCTTTTTGAGTATGCTATTTTATAATGTGCTTTCTATTTAAAAAATTTTTATTTTATTGTAACCATGCTGTACAGAGAGGTTACAGTTACATGAATAAGGTAATAAGTACATTTCTTGCCGAGCATTGTTACCCCCTCCTATAATGTGCTTTCTTATTTCAAAATACATCATGAATATTTTCTCAGGTTATTGCATTTAGCCTACATGTCATTCAAAAGAGCTGATTCCTCTTGATTCTTGTCTTTGTATCAGACTCTTTTTTTTGGAGATTTATTTATTTATTTGTATCAGACTCTTTTTCCAGTATGGTAACCAGCTCTGCCTGCCTGGCCTTCTTAATGAAAACAGATCTTTGAAGTGTATTTACCTGGTGTATTTACCAGAGCACCAGCTTATTCTAATATTTCCCTGCTCCTCTCCATACACATTTGCCATCTTCTTGCCTTTCTTTATTTTTTTCTCCACAGCCCATGTTTACCCTCCAATGTGCCAGATAATGCACTTTTTTGGGGTGTGTATGTGCTCCACTCTTGGGGATTGAACTCAGGGCCTGGGTGCTATCCCTAAGCATTTTTCCTCAAGGCTAACTTTACCATTTGAGCAACAGCTCCACTTCTGGCGTGTGTGTGTGTGTGTGTGTGTGTGTGTGTGTGTGTGTGTGTGTGTGTGTGTGTGTGTGTGTGTGTGTTTAATTGAAGATAAGAGTCTCACAGACTTTCAAAATCTGAGCTGGCTTCGAACTACTATGCTTAGATCTCAGCCTCCCGAGTGGCTAGGATCACAGGCATGAGCTATCAGTGCCTAGCGATAATGTACTTTTAGAAAAAAATGTGTTGTTTGTTGTCTGAGCTCCACAAGGGCACATTTCTGTCAAATCTACTGCATGTCTCTTATCTTGGGAGCAGTGCCCGGCACAGATAGGCATTTATTAAAATCAAGAAACGAATAGTTGAATGAAGGGATAGAGTGTGGTATATTTAACCTGCCTCTGTTGTTGGGCATCTGTTGTCTCATTTTTTCCTCAAACATGACTTACTTTTTTCCAATAAATTCTTAGAATAGGGAAGACATATTGCCAACTTACATTCCAAATACTTGCATCAAGATATTTTTACACCAGAAATTTAAGATAACAAATTCCCACATCCATATCAACTTTAGTAATGTTGGGAAATTCCAAACAGCTGCCTATCAGTAAATACTACAAGGGGTTTTAGTCCTCTTGACACTAGGAGTAAAAGGAACTCATTGAGCAAACTCTTCTGAGGAGACTGGAGCTCCAGAGAACAAAGCACAGCAGAGATTAGGAGCAAGATGGTCTTGGGCAAATCACACTGAGGATGGAGCATTGCTGTGCTCCCCAGTGTTCACTGAGCAGCACTGGGCTTTGAGAGCAATCATGCACTTATCTGTACATTGTTTTTCTTCTTGTTCAACATATGCTTACAGAACACTTGTTTTGTGCAGAGTTTTGTGTCCAGCATTGTTAAGGCACAGATGCATGCTGGCTCCTGCCTGTAAGACACCAGTAACTTGTTCAGGGGAAGGAGACATACTTAAATCAAGATTCATCTTAGGAGCCATGAACAGTGTTTAATGAGGGATCAAATAAAAGAGAGCCCACCATGGGAGGGAAACAGCACACTGGGCACTTGTGATGTCTTAAGTGCTTTCTAAGCCACGTAATGCTTGTAGTAACTCAAATGAGGTAGATATTAGTAGACTTTAGTTTACAAATAAGAAAAATGGACACAAGATGGATAGCTTGCACCAGTCACAGAGGTGGTAAGTGGGGAGCAAGGTGAATGAGTTCTGGAACACCCTACTGATCACTTTGCTATGCAGACTTCCTGTTTAAGATCATTTCACTGTGTAACAAATGACCACAATCCTAGTGATATAAAGCAATCCTTTTATTGTGTTATTGAATTTTGTGGGTGCAGCATTTGCAGAGACATCTCTGTTCTTCCATGTTAGTACCTCAGTAGGGCTTATGCATGGAGGGGGTGGAAGGATGTGTCTGGAATTATCAGGAAGCATCCATGAG
Source organism: Dipodomys merriami (assembly GCF_024711535.1). Taxonomy (NCBI): domain Eukaryota; kingdom Metazoa; phylum Chordata; class Mammalia; order Rodentia; family Heteromyidae; genus Dipodomys; species Dipodomys merriami. Next base: position 30,707,263 of record NW_027202937.1, on the reverse strand, counting down.
TCCATGACCAGAGAACAATGCTAGCTGTCAGCTAGAACGTTAGCTTGGAGTAAGGCTGGAGCACCCATATTTGTTTGGTGTGGTCTTCTGCACTATGTGATGGTCTCAGGGGAGACCAGCTAATGGATTGAAGGTATAAAACAAGTGTGTCTAAATGAAGTAAGCCAGGCTCAAAGAAACATAGGTCCCATGGTTTCCCTTATTTGCAATAACTAGATATGTCTGGGACAAGTAGAAAAGGTCAAAAGCTATGTACATATGACCAGATAAGATGAAGTTAAGTGAAATGAACCCTAAGAAAGGGACACAGTGTTTTTTTCTTGCTGTTGTTTCTAATGTATTTATAAGGTACCATGTTTTTTTTTGTTGCTTTATATGTTCCTCCCCTGTTTTCACCGTATTTGATGTTGGTATAGGAGCGGAAAGGAAAAAACAAAATGTTTAAATAGGGATATAGGTTGGCCCATTGCAACAATGAGATGTAGAAGACACTGTTGAAAAACAAACTTTACAATTAGGCAAGGAGGGGGGAGGGAGGAGTGTAGTGTAGTTGTGGAGAGGGGAGGGAAGGGAAGGGATGGTAGGGGAAAAACAAAGGAGGAGGCAACAATGCTTGATAAGAAATGTACTCATTACCTTGCTCATGTAACTGTAACCCCTCTGTACAGCATTTTCACAATAAAAAAAAACATAAAAAAAACTGTGTCTGAAATCAAAGTAGAAGCAGCATTCCTTTGTTGACATGATCCTGAAAGTCACAGTCTCAAGCCCATCCGATTTAACAGGAAGGAGATGTAAAACTCCTCAAAGGAAAGAATGTCAGAGAGTTTGCAGCATTTTTTGGTAATTGGTTACTTTTTTAATATATAGTGCTGAGGTTTGAACTCAGAGTCTCACATTTGCTAGACAGGTGCTCTACCACTTGAGTCATGTCCCCAGTGCAATAGACTAGTTTTTAGGGTAACATTAGTCTATGAGCAAAATTGAGTAGCAGATATAGAGCTCTTCCATATATTCCTGACCCTACACATAGGCAGCCTCTGTCATTGAGAAAGACTCCTCTGGAGTCCATTTGTTTCACATGATGATGTTTCCTGGATATATCACTATTGCCCCATCTATAGTTTACACTTGGGTGGCTCTTGGTTTTGCAAATTGTATGGATTTAGACAAATCTATAGTGATGAGTATCTAGCGTTACATCATACAGAGCAGTTTCACTGCCATAAAAGCTGTAAGGGCTCTGCCTCTTTATCTTACCTCGCCCCAGCCCCTGGAGACCACTGATCTTTTCACAGTGATTCCACAGTTCTGTCTCTTCCAGAATATCATATTCTTAGAATCATACACTGTGTAGTCTTTTTAGTATTGGCTTCTTTCATTGGTAATATGCATTTAAGATTCTTCTCTGTCTTTTCATGGCTTAAAAGCTCATTTCTCTTTGGCACAGAGTAATATTCAGCTATCTGCATGCAACAGTGCATTTATCCACTCACCCACTGAAGGATTATCCTGGTTACTTCCAAGTTTTGGCAATTATGAATAAAGATGGTGTTAGTATCCATAGGTTTTTGAGTAGACATGTTTTCAACTCCTTTGGGTAAATCCCAGGGAGCATTATTACTGGATTGTATGACACAAAAATGTGTACTTTTAAAAAGAAGAGCTGCCAAACTTGCTTCCCATTTTGCATTCCAGCCAGCAATGAGTGAGAGATCTCCTTGCTTGTGGTCATTTTTCATAACTGTCACCCCTCACAAGAATGTGAAACTTGAAAGGGACCTGCTGATATGGATAGGTGAACTTCATGACTGGAGAGAAGAAAAGAGGATCTAGGTCTGGAGTCAGCTTCTGGGAGACCATGTGCTCCTGAAAGTATTTAAGCATAGTGACAAATAATTGATTTGTTCCTTGGGGACATCAGCAACACTCTTGGACACCACTGCCCACATTTCTCCTGCTTAGTAAACACCCAAGTGAACTTGTGGGTATTTTTTCTATATTCTTCTCTTTTTTGGTTCTATGTAATAAGGAATTTAGCTTCACCAACCCCCCCCACACACACACAAACGGGTGTCTTTTTCCTTGTTCCTAGAGGTACCATTGGAATTTTCTGGGTGATAGTGATGAGTATGTTATTCGTGGTGAGTCTCTCATACCACACCTGAAGATTTGTGCTAATGAGTGGGCTTCCAGGCCGTAGAAGGAATATTCTGGAGTTGAAGGTCACCTTTAGAAACAATCAATTAATCAGCATATGTAATGAGGCTCCAATCAAAACCAAGCCCCAGAACTTCCCTGATCTTCTCTAGTTGGCAATCTTCTGTGTGTCTTGCCATATACCAATGGTGGATGGCGACATGTCCTTAGGATAATAGAAGCTTTGTGCATGTGACCCTTCTGCACTCTACATGCTATAGAGCTGCCTGTGCCTAGGTTTAAACCTTTTCTTTCAATAAAGGGTAGCTTGGGTCCAGCAGCTTTCAGTGAACTTGGTGAGTTCTTCAGTAAACTGTCAAAAACAGGTGGTTTTGGAAGCCCCCTCCCCCTGCATGTGAAGGTAGTATCTGAAACAAGGGCAGTCTTGGGGCAGTTCCTTCAGTCCTTGCAATTGATAAGGCTACAGGTGAGGCCATTTTGCCTCTGTGCTTCCCTACACAATGGACAGACTTAAATGGTTTAGTTGTTCCATGGAAATCCCAAGGACCCATAGCTACATGTTGTTGGGGGTTATGGTAGATACTGAAGATGTTTATGGGAAGAAATAAGGGAGTTCATTGCTTTAGCTATACACCTAAGAGTTCACAATGTCAGTGCAGATTACAGATGTGTCACATGCTCAGACATGTACAGGCGGGTGTGCATCCACACTCCTTTTGTAGGAAGGGCTATTTCCTTACCACGTGGAAAGGTCATTTTGCTTGTCCTCAGAGAGAGTATTTATAAAATAAAGCCAAGGTCTTCTATTTGTGCTTACTCTGGCCTTTCAGATTAAACAAATCCTTAACATTGGCAGAGGGCCTGACAAGCATTTAGGATTAATTAATTCTTGGAAGTCTCCTGGGAGAGGGTAAGTATTCTTGGGACCTGACAATATGGATTATTTCACTAAGCAGGTAACCATTCTCTTCAGCCCTGCACCACTTCCACCCCAGGAATTCTGTCTGCACTGGGCTGGCCTGGGGCTCTTACACCAGGCTGAGGCTTGAAGACAGGCACACTATGTTGGCTGTATTTTTCCTCTGTCTCATTTTCTGCCAGCTGCACGCCAGGCTTTCCAAATTCCAGCTTTTCTGCTATTTAGTCATTAAAGTGATCTAGGATTTTTCTCCTAAGGTTATACTCAGATGTTCAAAATAAAGACCTACCTAGTATCTGTGGCTGGCGTGATTCAGAATTTGCCACAGATGAAAATGGGTACTGGAGAGTCTTGTACCACTTTCCAGGTAATTATTTTATGTTTTAAATTTACACAATTATTTTTGTTTCTTTTCACCACAACCTTAATGGAAAAATGCTTTGTCAGATCACAATGCATTTGAATCTATACTCCCCATGAACTATGGGAAGAATCAGAGTTCTTGGCCCATATCATTGCTGCATGGTCTGATCTCATGTTTACTATCATGATTACAATTGGCTAGAGAGTTTAGGGCCAGGACTGCATGACCTTAACCCATATATAATGATCTGTGCACTGACCACAGAAGCGAGCAGAGGCCTCCTTTTACCCAATCTCTTTTTATAAGTGAAACTTGTCTCTGACTAAGACTGATACAGATATCATTATAATTCACCAAAATTCAATGATCTTCTGACTTCAGCTCACAATTAGCCACCACCTTGACTTTGGGAATGGTCACATGATGAGTTCTGGACCATGTCAGGAGAGAAGCAAAAATGATCTGTGTCCCTTCTTGGTTGAGAGCTCCATTTATTGGCTCTCTCTTCCACCACCACAAGGGCACTGAAGTACTTTATAGAAATGTCAATGTCATTAGATGCTGCAGAGAAACTTTGTAGAGCAAAGCTCACTTGCCATCATCAACTCAAGTTGGGTATGTGGCACAAAGGAGAAATAACCTTCCAATATGTTTAGCCTCTAGGATTTTCTTGCTGTTTTCTATATGCATCTGCTACTTTGGGGTTGGCAAAGGAGCAGGGCCAGGGGCCAGATGTGGCCCTCCACTTGATTTTGTAAATAAAGTTTTATTGGAACACAGCCATACACTTACATGCTATCAACAGCTGTTTTCATGCTACATCCACAGCAATAGCTAGTGTGACAGATGACACATGGTGTGGAGAACAGAAAATAATAGTATTTGGCCCTGTGGAGAGAAGGTTTGCTGATGCCTGCCTATTTTGACTGATACATTCAATTGTAAACTTTTCAAGATGTTCACTTGACAATATAGCTGTGTACCTGCTTGGGAAAGCTCTTTCCTCTACCTTATCCTGATGCAGTCAAGGTAGTGCAATTCTCTGAGATTGAAGCCAGGTACATGCTAAGAATTGGAAATTGATCTGCTGGAGTTCTTGGGAATCATCTTCCCTTGGTAGAACATCCTGAAACAATCGTGTCATTCCCAATTTGCACAGCAGGCCCTAGATTCTTGCTGCTTAGTCTTGTAACACAGAAGAGCTTTGCCTGGATACATGTTCCTCTGATGTTCTCTGCCCTGACAGCAAGGAAAGAAGCATCCTATCAATCACAACAACACAATTGAAACGCATGCCTGTCTATTGGGCTCTGAGGTAGAGAAAAAGGGACTGGAGGCTCTGGATAGGAAGTGATCAGGTAGTAGAGACCCATGAGCTGCGATGATAGTAAACGTTGGTACTTGTAGTGTAAGGTTTTAAGTGAAGTTTGCTTTCCCCACATTTATACCTCTAGCAAATGGATTTGGGACTCACTTCAAGCCATCATCTGATTTCAAGTTCAGTTACCTAGGAAACAGAAGGGCACACTGCTGGGACAGTCAGCCTATGTTCTGGGTCGACCAAAGCTATTAAAGCCCATCAACTTGGCCTCTGAGAAGCACTGAATACGGACAGTTTCAACTTCCAGCCAGGTATTTATTTATTTATTTTACTGCTTCAGCAGCAAAATGAGTTATTGAACCGTTCAGTCTATCGATTGGAGCAGCTTTTTCCCTACATCTCACAGACGCCTGAAGCCCCTGCGGAGCTGGTGGCAGCCCAGAGGCCCTTTGTTGCAGGTGAGTCCTCACCAGGAAAGCCAGGCAGCATTAATCCTCCAGTCTACAGGGCCTGGGGCTGGGGCTGAGATGAGACAAGGCAGCCCTTGCTGGCGGCTCTTACAGAGTCTCTGAGTGCATAAAGAAATCTAGGTCTGACCCTTGCACAGAAAAATACACATGCACATACAACTGGGTGGTGAATTTCATGGAGAAACTAGGCTTTCAGACTTAATGTTTCTATCCTAAGTAAATTCTGTTCATAAAAAGTTTCTTTGTGAGTTCAGGTGTGTCCAAGATTCAACAATCCAGTGTTCAGGGCCTATCTGTCCTTTAGGACTGAGGGAAGATGATGTTGATTCACTAGTGCCTTGACATCTAATACTTTTTTTTTTTTTTGGGTCAGTTGTGGGGCTTGAATTCTGGGCTTGGGCGCTGTCCCTCAGCTCTTTAGCTCAAGGTTAGCACTCTACCACTTGAGCTACAGCACCACTTCTGGTTTTCTGATGGTTTATTGGAGATAAGAGTCTCACGGACTTTCCTTCCTGAGCTGGCTTTGAATCACAATCCTCAGATCTCAGCCTCCTGAGTAGCTAGGATTACAGGCATGAGCCACCGGCGCCCAGTTTGCCTTGACATCTTTGTACACATTCAAAGTTGGCTCCAAAATGGCAAACTTGACAGGGACCATGAGTCTCTAGTCTGTTGTCTGGTTTTGCATAGCCTGTGAACTAAGCATGATTTTCACATCTTTAAGTGTAAAATGTAAACAGGATGATTAGCCTTTTGAGGGAAAGGCTTGCAGAGGGACCGAAGGACTTTGCTTCCTAGCTCCCTAATCTGAAATTGTTGATACTCTGGCCCTGCACTTTTAAGTTTGCTAGCCTTGGTTGGCTTGTGTGGCTGGGGAGGGGAAGTAATGTCAGAGGTTCTCACTTGGCTTTTATTCAGTGTGAGAGCTTTTTGCCTGCTGGTCAAACACTCAGTATGGGTGCCATGCCAACTGCTGAGAACATCTGCTCCAGTTATGCACTTGGGAGCCAGGAGGTGACTGCGAGGAAGTCCACAGGCCCAGATCACCATTGTGAGCTAGGCCTAAGCTAAAACTCCATAAATTATCTGGCTCCAATGCTCCTAGTGAGATGGAAGGCATGGCACTGTGCTCCAAATGGCAACTCAGACCCTGGTACCAATATCTACAAATTTGGGTGTTGCCTTTTCTCCAGCACATAAGTTATGCAGATCAATATCCCTTTGGGGAAGACTGGGTGACTGTTGCCATATATACTTGCCATGATATAAACATGCATTCTTTCATCCTTTCTCTCCTTTGCTACCTCTATTCCTCCCTCTCTTTTCCTTCCCCCTTCACTTCTTTTCCTTCCCTCCCTCCCTCCCTTCCTTCCTTCCTTCCCTCCTTGCAACTCAGACTCTTTCAATTGCTGGGTTCTCAATACAAAATCTGGACCAGGTCTAGATATAAAGTCTTGACCACAGTCAAAAGACTGTGGGTTGGGGCATAGCTCTCAGCCTCCACTCCCCCCCCCCCCCCAATTTCTTGTATCCCTGAGATGGAATCATTTTGAGTTGCCTTCTGGCACCATGCTTGATGGATTATCTCCTGAACTCATTTTTTTTTTGGGAGGGGGGTCCGGTCATGGGGCCTGAACTCTGGGCCTGGGCGCTGTCCCTCAGCTCTTCAGCTCAAGGCTAGCGCTCTACCACTTGAGCCACAGCGCCACTTCTGGCTTTTTTCTTTTTTGCTTATGTGGTGCTAAGGAATCGAACCCAGGTCCTCATGCATGCAAGGCAAGCGCTCTACCACTGAGCCACCTTCCCAGCCCTCTCCTGAGCTCTTGAGGCTTGGGCCCTTTGACCTCCCCTCTGACCTTGTCCTTGCTGTGATAATGACCTCCACTAGGCTTCTGAGGGTACCTGTGGGTTCTGGGTTCCGGATTCTCCTATTCTCCTTTGAGAGTTACTTCCCTCCCTTCCTCTGTTTGGATCCCTTCTTTGGCCTAAGGCAACATCATCTCTCTGTGAGGTGATCCTCATAGCTTTTGGAAAACAAAGAAACAATGTGTCTGTTGTTGCATGCAGCTCCTGCCTCCTTGTGTAGAACCCTTCAAAGCCAAAGCCAAAGCATGAGTTTCTATAAAACATCAGACTTCTTCCTTCACACAGAGTTGAAAACCATGTTGAATAGGGCAGTATGCATCTCTTCCCATTTGTGTCTCACAGAGTCAGAAGACAGGCCGTGTTGGCAGAAGGTCAATTGATAACCACTAGGGTGGGTCCACTCCTATGTCTGCTAACAGTGTCCACACAGGGCTTCTCACCATGTTGCCCATGGTTTATGCTGTGTTTGTACTTCATTGTAGGCTCCTAGAGAGCTGGAATCTGTATGTGAAGAATTCTAAAGCATTGTTAGTAAAAGCTCTGTGTGCTAAAGAAAGATTTCTGTTCTGTGTGTGATCAGAGGGAAGAAGATCTTTATCATTGGATATCAACAATTGTAATGAAAGAAAGATTTAATTTGTGATGGTGTATAAAGGTGAGCAAGACTCTGGCAAGATGGACTTCTCTAAAATACATTGGTTATCACGTCTCTTGCTTCTTCAAAAGGGTCCCATTGTCCTGGGCTTTCACGTCTGTAATCCTGTCTAGTCAGGAGGCCGAGATCTGAGATCGAGGTTGAAGCCTGGGCAGAAAAGTTGTGAGATCTTTATCTCCAATTAACCAGAAAAAAAAACAACTGGAAGTGAAGGTGCAGCTCAAGTGGTAGAATGCCAATCTTGAGTGAAAAAACTGAGTGAGAATGAGAGACCCTGAGCTCAAGCCCCAATACCAGCACAAAAACAAAACAAGTAAACAAAATCCATAAGCAGTCCCATTGTCCTGGCTGTAGTATGTCCTCCTGGGTTTGGTATGTTTGGGGGATGGGACCTCTCATCATCCTGACCCCTCCTGTGTTTCTAGCTGTGCAGATCTGGAAGGGCTGGGGTGAATTAAATCTTCTCAGGTTAGATGCTGGATATTACTTGTCTATTGCTAACATCCCCTACAACTCAGTAGCTTAATATAGCAAACATTCACTTTGTCTCTCAGTTCTGAGGGTTGACTTAGCTCGCAAGAGACGAGAGTTGGTGGCTCAAGATTTCTCTGGAAGCCACAGTAAGCTGGAGAAGCTGTTTCTGCACTCATTCATATGTGGGCAGGAGGCTCAACTCTTTATTACATGGGCTCCTCCGTGAAGCCACCTGAATGTCCTCAGGACAAGGCAATTAGTTTCCCCCAAAGGAAAAACATGAGAGAGACCAGTAGAGGGAAGGTGCATAACTAAGGTTTCCAGAATGTCAGTCACTCTTTAAGTGACGCAGTACTTCTGCTGTACTCGGGCTCATACAGGCCTGGTGCTGCATGAGAGGAAGCTATGTAAGGGGATAGATACCCGGATGAAAAGATCCTTAGGGCCATAGGCATGCATCACACAGAAGGAGCCATTTTCTTACTCCCATGAGCAGTTTTTGCTGATAAGTAGGGATGGGAGGGATTTGCTGAAGAATATCTGGCATGCTGTCATAGGTGCTGAGAGCCATTCTGTTGGCTGTCACTTAGCTCAGCACTGTTGGTCCCCAGCTTTCTGTTGGCAAAGCACTAGCTTTCCTGATCTTTGCATCTCAACTTTGACCATGTGATCTCGGAGTTAGTATTTGAACACACAGACCCCTGGAGAAGGTGTTGAGAGCCCCTTCTCCCGCCCTCTGTGGCCACAGATCCTGTATCAATAGATACAACCAACCATGTTTATTTTTTTTAATGTGGGTATATACAGAATATACAGACTATGTACAGTCTTTTTTTCTTGTTGCTATTCCCTGGAAAATATAATGTGGCGATTATTTACATAGCATTTATATTGCACCAAGTATTATAAGTAGTTGAGAAATGATTTAATGTATAGGGGAGGATTATGTAGGTCCTTTGCCATTCTATATAAAAGACTTGAACGAGTTGCATGTACTCACAAACTGACATGATGAATTTAAATCCCTTTGTACAACTACTTAGGGATTAAATAAATAAATAAACAAATAAAGTACTTGAAAATCCAAGGATTTTGGTATCTGAGAATCTGTTAGAACCAATCCCCTATAGATGCCAAGTAGAAGCTCTTTAAATTCCCTTTCCTTAAAAATAGCATCAGTAATTTCCTAAAATTGATCCAGAAGCTGGAACATGACTAATACAGACAACTATGGTACCTCCAGCAGTAATGGAACACACTGGGTAACATGTAAGCATGTTATTTATGTTCAGTCATCACATTTATGAATGAGGAAACTCATGATGTGAAATAAAGTGATTCAACCATACTCACACTAGTAATGAAAACCTAAATGTCAGAGCCCATACTTTATTTTTTTCCTCAAAAACAACAGAAATTAATTAATAATTAATTTTTTACTGGTCCTGGGGCTTGAACTCAAGACCTGAGCCCTGTCCCTGAGCTTTATTTTTTGCTCAAGGTTAAGTACTCTACACTTGAGTCACAGCTCCATTCTTGCTTTTCTGGTAGTTAACTGGAGAGACGAGTCTTACAGACTTGCCTACTCAAGCTGACTTTGAATCACAATTCTCATATCTCAGTCTCCTGAGTAGCTAGGATTAAAGGCATGAGCCACTGGCACCCAGTCAGAAACTTACTTTAAAGATCTGAAACTAGAAGTTCAATATCAAGGTGATGACAACGGTGGTATCTAGTGAGAGGTGTTCCTAGTTTAAAGCTGGCTTCTACTAATGATGTCTCACATGGTGGTAAGAGAAGAGCTTTCTGTACTTCTTTCTCTTTCTTATTTTATTAATACATCTTGATCTTATATTATTAATGGTAATTGTACATGATATCTCAATATGTGTATACTGTGTATAATTAATCAGGGTAATTGGGGTATCTATCATTTCAGAGATTTATGATTTCTTTGTGTGGGGAACATTCGAAATCCTCTACTAGTTATTTTGAGATATTCAAAGCAATTGTTTTCAAGCACAGCTATCTTACTGAGCTATACAGCACTAGAAGTCATTCCTCCTATTCAAATGGATTTCAGTATTCAACAACTATCTTCTCTCCACTCTTCCCAGGCTTAGAGACATCCATATCCAGAGCCATATTGAGGCTACTCAAAGGTCAGATCCTCTGTGATCCTCCTTTAAAAGGATGATGTTGAGCTGGGCTTAGGTGGCTCACACTTGTAATCCTAGCTTCTCAGGAGGCTGAGATCTGAGGATTGCGATTCAAAGCCAGCCCAGGCAGGAAAGTCCGTGAGACTCTTACCTCCAATTAACCACCAGAAAACTGGAAGTGGCACTGTAGCTCAAATGGTAGAGCGCTATCCTTGAGCTGAAGAACTGAAGGATGGTGCCTAGGCCCACAGTTCAAGCCTCATGACATACACACACACACACACACACACACACACACACAAAAGGATGATGTTGGCTGAAAAAACCCCTATGTAAAAAGTGTTCAGCACTCAGAGGTATGAATGAACAGATCACTTGGGTCTAGGGGCCACATGACTAGCTTGTGAGACATTCCAATGGGAGTCCTAACAATAGCTTTATTTATATGGAAAAGAAGTTGAGCAGTCCATTACGTTCAAAGAAGATGAAGATGTCAATTATGACAACCAAAATGAATTACTTCTTAATAGGAATAAATGCTTTGCATCCATTCTGGAATTTAATTGTTAGAATTACATTATGAAATTGATTCTATGAGTTCCCTCACCTTACAAAGAACGAATAAGGCTGAGCAAGTCAATCGTTTGCTTTAGGTGATGCAGCTGGTTATTAATTTGGGTTAGTCAGATTTCACAGACTATGTTTTCCACCTTCAAATAGTGTTGGACCTCTTATCTGTGGGTTCCATATCTAGGGGTCAGCTAACAAGATTGAAAATCTTTGAAAAACAAAATTGCACATAGATGCAATTTTTCTCATCATTTTCTATATATAACACTATAGAATTGTTTACATAGCATTTGCATTGAATTAGGTATCATGAGTCATCTAGAGATGACTTTAGTACTTGGGATGCTATGTTCCATGCAAATACTATGTCACCTACATGAGGGACTTGAACATCTGCAGATTTTTTTTTTCAACTCTTTTTTTTCTTTTTGGTCAGTCATGGGGCTTGAACTCTGGGCTTGGGCGCTGTCCCTCAGCTCTTCAGCTCAAGGCGAGCGCTCTACCACTTGAGCTACAGCGCCACTTCCGGTTTTCTGGTGGTTTATTGGAGATAGGAGTCTCACGGTCTCTCTTGCCCAGGCTGGCTTTGAACCGCGATCCTCAGATCTCAGCCTCCTGAGTAGCTAGGATTACAGGCGTGAGCCACCAGTGCCCGGCACATCTGCAGATTTTTATACCCCAGAGGTTTTCTGGAACTAGTTCTCTGTGGACACCAAGACACAAGAGTACTGGCTGGTTGACCCAAATCATCTAAGAAAATTGTTCTTATAAACTGATCACCCCTGTTCAATTGACACAGGCATTTTCCACTGACTTCCAGACAAATCCTCCCCCAAATGGTTTAAGGAGGTGGGGAAATCTAAGATTTCTTTTACTGCTCCCTAGTAATAGGTAGGTAAAGAATATAATAATTTTCATCTGGTTTTTTGATCTTTCCTATAATAACAATTGAACCAGTCACCCATTGTGCTGTTCAACTTAGACTTGTGAAGAAGCATGAATTGATTTTTCCAGTATTAGGATTTTTCCCAGGCCAAGCTCCTTCATGTCCACCTACAAGATATTGTTTCATCCATATTTTAGCTATGGTAAATAATGCTACAATAAACATAGTTGTGCTGGTAGCTTTAGTATGGTCTTGTTTGTGATCCTTTGGGTAAATGCCCCAAAGTGGGATTTCTGTGTCATAGGGGAGCTTTATGTGGAGTCTTTTGAGGAACCTCCATACAGATGTCCCTCAGTAGATGAATGGATCAAGAAAATGTGGTATATATACACAATGGAATTGTATGCCTCCATCAGAAAGAATGACATTGCCCCATTTGTTAGGAAATGGAAAGACTTGGAAAAAGTTATATTAAGTGAAGTAAGCCAGGCCCAAAGAAACATAGGTCCCATGGTTTCCCTTATTTGCAATAACTAGTATATGTCTGAGACGAGCAGAAATGGTCAGATAAGTTGATGTTAAGCAAAATGAACCCCAAGATAAGGACTCATGTTTTTTTTCTTTCTTGCTATTGTGTCTAATATGTTTATAAGATATTTCTTTGTTGCTTTGTATGTCCCTCCCCCATGGTATTACCCCTGTTTTCACTGTATTTGATGTTGGTCTAATTTGTGGAGGGGAAGGGAAAAAACAAACCGTTTAAATAGGGATACAGGTGGACCCATTGCACCAATGAGATGTACAAAGATGCTATGTCGAAAATGAACTTTACAACTTTGGTATTGGGGCGGGGTGAGGGAGGGAGATGGGAAGGGATGGGAAGGGGAAACAAAGGAGGAGGCAACAATGCTTGATAAGAAATGTACTCATTATCTTGCCCATGTAATTGTAATCCCTCTGTACGGTATTTTCACAATTTAAAAAAAAGATATTGTTTCATGGGTACAGCAGAATTAAAAAGAAGAAATCCTGAGCTGGGCGCCAGTGTCTCATATCTGTAATCCTAGCTACTCAGGAGGCTGAGATCTGAGGATAGTGGTTCAAAACACTCAGGTAGGAAAGCCCATGAGACTTATCTCCAAGTAAACACCAAAACAGCTGAAAGTGGTGCTGTGGTTCAAGTGGCAGAATGTTAACCTTGAGCAAAAGGCTCAGGGACATTCAAGTCAGAGGAGGAGGTGGGGGGGGAGAAGGAGGAGGAAGGGGGAGGAAGAAGGGAGAAAGGAAGGAGGAGGAGGAAAAAGATGAGGGGGGAGGAGGAGGAGGAAAAGGAGGAGGGGGAGGAAGAGGAAGAGGAGAATAATAATAATAATAATAATAATAATCTGGTATATGGGTACTCAAGCTATAATGTGAGTCTGGCTCTTTAAAGCAACTCCCTCTGCCTCAGCCAGTACTGCTGAATCAGCATCTTTGGAAGAGTGATCCCCAGTAAAGACTTGGGCTTTTCTTTGAATTGATAGGAAAAGCATCTGAAGTTTCAATGCTGTGCTTTACATTTAAAGAAGATTCCCCTGGTTTCTCTGCAGACTATGGTCTATAAGAGTGCAGAGCACAGGAAGGAGCCTACATGAGGAGGCCTTGTAATCCCCTTAGTGAGATGAACTGGTTACTGGACTCGTGTCATAGTGTCAGAGCCTTAAGATGTCATTGGATTTGGGATATATTCCAAAGGAAAGACTTAGAGTGATTGATCTGATAATATTAGATTTAGGACAAGGAAGGCATTATGACCCCTATTATAGAGCTAATATGCTAAAATAGGATTCCTGTCGGTGCTACAACAAACACAGTGGTTTGAAAACAAGATTAACTGTATTACAGTTCTAGAGGTGAGAAATCCAAACCAATCTCACTGGCTGAAGTCAAGGTTTAGGCTGTTTTTTGGTAGTTCCAGGAGAGAATCAATTTCCTCATTTCTTCTAGCTCATAGGCACCAGTAGTTCATACCTATAATCCTAGATACTCAGGAGACTAAGATCTGAGGATCATGATTCAAAGCCAGTCTAGGCCAGAAACTCTGTGAGACTGTGATCTACAATTAAGCACCAAAAAAGCCAGAAGTGGGGCTGTCGCTCAAGGGGTAGATCATTAGCCTTGATCTAAAAGTTCAGGGACAGCACCCATGCTCAACACCAAAAAAAACCAGTAACAACCAGTACACACACACACACACACACACACACACACACACACACACACAGATTACAAGAAAGGAAAAATTGAGGAATCAAAAAAGGTGGATGTGATTTAGAAGAGCAAGTAGATAAGAACAGTAGTTGAAGTTGAAGAAGTTCATGGGGTTCAGATCAGATAAGGTAAATATGTTTTTAAGGGTAATTCTGGGAGAAAAGCAGCTCATAGGTATGGGAAGAGGCAGCACAAGGTAGGTTTCCTTTGTAGTTTAAAATATAATGGGAAACCATCAGGATAGAATGGCATGGTGTGGTCCACAAAGACTTCCGGGTTGATGGGATAAATTAGAGAAGAAAAGTAAAACTTCAGAGTGAGTCAGCGGCCAGTACCACCAGGCTTTAAACAGGACATTTAAAGAAACTAAAGAGCAGGAGGAAGGTGTCTTTTGTTTACCCACATGTGTCCATGTATATTTTTTTTTCTTCCCTTTGAGAATTCACTACTTTCAGGAGCATTTCTTGTAGTATTTGAATGCTGGCATCAGCCCTTAGTCTTTTTGTTCTGAAAAAAACATTTACTCTGCTTTTATATTACATACAAAGCTCCAGTTGGCTTTCAGAATATTCAGGTGCTCTTCATTTGTCTTCTGGTTTACATGATATCTAACAAAAGCTGGTTAAATCCTTTACGTGGGGTATAATATTCCTTTCTGCTAGAAATTTTGATTTTTGCTGATTTTTAGCCATTTGTTTCTGAGCGTTTTGATTTATGATTTTTTTTCTCTTTGTCTGATGTGGGGTTTGAACTCAAGGCCTGGATACTGTCTCTCAGCTCTTTTGCTCAAGAGTAGTGCTCTACCACTAAGAATTGTTCATTTATAGCTCCCTGTTACTTGTTCTTTGCCTGGCTTCATTGAGTTTCACCTTATGCATACTCAAGTTAGTTTATTTAGACTACGGAAGACTATCATGCAAGTTTGTGTACTTCTACCACTAGCCACAGCTTCACTTCCAGTGTTTAAGTAGTTAATTATAGGTTAAGAGTCTCACTGACTTGTTTGCTCAGGATGGCTTTGAACTGTATCCTCAGATCTCAGCCTCCTGAGTATCTAAGATTATAGATGTGAGCCACTGGTTTATGTTTTTTTTTTAAATTTAGAGTTTGTTGGACTTCTTGGATCTGTAAGTTTATAATTCACATCAAACTCAGAAAAAAAGCTATTATTTTTACCCAAGATTTGTTCTGGTTCTTTCTTTATTACATCTTAGTTTGAGATTCCAATTATGTATATGTTAGCACACTTAAACTCTTGTTTCACAGCTGTGTCTGTTTCTCTCTGTCTCTTTTCTCACTGTTTCTCTCTACCACCTCCCACCCCACCAACTTGCACTGTACTCTACAGCTCTCTCAGCCTTATCTGGTCTTTTTTCCATTTTCTTGTTCTTAGGTATTTCTTCTAATAAAACTCTTGCACATTTAATGTTATTTGGGTACCAGTTTCTTGAAGCACCTGTCACATAGTTTTTATTGACTTTTCTTTTTCTCTTTACATGATGGCTTCCCAAAAGGGTTGCATTTGTTTCATTGAGCAATTAGTCAGCTTGATCCTTTCAGTTTGCATGCAAGCTCTCTGAGGCTGTACTTACAGGTGCTTTTACTCCACCAAGTTAGACTTTTAATTATTCGGATAAGCATCTGAGAGGAACCGTTTCAGAGAGGAAAGATTTATTTTGGTTTACAGTTTCAGGGGTTGCCATTATGGCTACTTGTCTCCATTGTTTCTTGGCCCAGAAAGAGGTAGAACATCATGGTAGAGAGCACATGATATAACTGCTTACCTCATGGTGGCCAAGAAACAAGAGATTGAGAGAAAGGAGTAGGAGACAAGATATGGCTTTCAAATGCTCGCACCCAGTAACCTATTTCTCATGACACTTTTAAGGAAGGTCCATCTCCACCTGTTTTATCACTGACCAATAGTGCTGTCAAATTATGAATCCGTCAAAGGATTAATCCATTGATGAAGACAGAGCTGTCACAATCCAGTCACTTCCCCCAAAGCCCTTCTACACAGCTACTCTGGGAACCAAACATTTAGAACATGAACTTTAGGCTGGGGGCAGGGTGGGCTGGAATACTTCAAATCATATCTAATATTAAAGTTTGATTTTTGGAGAATCCAGAATTTGGCGGATTTCCTTCATTTAGAATGACTAGTACTTAAGCATCTCCTAGCCCTAAGAATTGTTCATTTATAGCTCCCTGTTACTTGTTCTTTGCCTGGCTTCATTGAGTTTCACCTTATGCACGCTCAGGTTAGTTTATTTAGACTACAGAAGACTATCATGCAAGTTTGTGTATCTCTACCTCTAGGAGTTTCCTCCTTACTGGTACTGTGCTTTGTAATCTCCAGTTGCTACAGATCTCTGAACGTCTGCCTTCATCTCTTCAATTCAGTTGGAGAATTGGATGCTGCTTGAGTTCCCTTCAAGGTACCCCATAACTAGCATTACCTACAGGTAGAAATTTAGGACAAATATAGGAACCATTTTATTTTCCCTCTCCCAGATACCACAGTCCTGGGGCTGCTTGTTGTCAGTAAGCACTTCTAAAACAAGTTAATCCTTCAATGCTAGATGGCCTAAAAGAGAGCAACTATTATGTAAAAATATTAATAAGTAGTTGTATAAGTAAACTAGATGAATACAAAATAAATTTTTTTGTGATGGAAGAAGCAACCTCAGGAAGCAGCGAGGGTCCAATTCTAGGGTCACTGAACAAAGGAAGAGATTAGAATTATTAAAATTTAGAAATTTGCAGGAAGAGACCTGTAGAGCTGAAACTAAGATGCTGCTTGCACTGTGTTGGAATCATGTTCCCAAGCCTGGAGCCCACATTGCACTCAATGTGGGCTCAGACCCACAAAGCTAACGGATGTTCTGGCTGCTTCATGCCCAACTCTCCATTGGGAGTTAAGTGCAGCTACGCTGAGAATACTTTTATAACTCAAAACTGACTGGGCTCACACCTTTCAGGAGGCTGAGATCTGGTGATTTGAAGCCAACCTGGGAAGAAAATTCTGTGAGACTCTATCTCTAATTAAGCAGCAAAATGCCAGACTAGAGTGACAGCTGTGTACAAGAAAGTCAAGTGAGAAGTGAAGGCCCTAATTTCAAATCCTGGTACCAACACACACACACACACACACACACACATACACACACACACACACACACACACACACACACATCTGTACATACCACCTAAAAACTAGATTTAGTGGCTGGTAGTTAGAAGGAATTGCTCTTAAGGAGATGCGCAAGGAGCCAAGCAGTCAGGAAGCACACAGGAAGACAGCAAGGCCAGGTCTTCTTAAACTGCCTCTTCTCAGTCTCCCTTTCACTCCTGTGGACAGAGCTGCCATGGAGATTTTAGGAAAGGAGATGATTTTGGTTCTGTAGGTTTAATGCAAGGCTGGAGCTAGTTCCAGTGACTTGTGAAGGACTGGAGGAAGAACAAGCTCTAGCTTCGTAGGAAGCCTGTGGAATCAGAATTGCCAAGAAAGATCTGAGAATCTCAGGTTTCAAAAGTGCCAAACAAAGCCAGGTGCCAGTGACTCACACTTGTAATCCTAGCTACTCAGGAGGCTGAGATCCAAAGATTGCGGTTCAAAGCCAGCCCAGGCAGGAAAATCTGTGAGACTCTTATCTCCAATTAACCACCACAAAACCAGAAATGGCTCTGTGGCTCAAGTGATAGAGTGTTCGCCTTGAGCGAAAGAGCTCAGGGACAGCGCCCAGGCACAGAGTTCAAGCCCCACAACCGACAAAATAAAGCACCAAACAGGAATCTGATCAGAAATATGGGAAACCATGATCCAGATCAAAATGCTCACTTACTGCTGTTCCACTGCACAGCAGCGTGAATGAACAGTAATGCACTCTATATTTCACAAGAGAGAAGAATTTGAATATACTCACCACAAAGAAATGACAAATTTAAAGTGACAGGTATGCTCATAATTTTGAGTTGATCAATGCACATACAAACTAACTCACATTGTTTCCCATAAATATGTACAAATACTTTGCCAATCAAAAATTGAAACAAAAGGAATATAGTAAATAGAAGTTAAGATACTCCGTAAGCCTATAATATCCAGATTTTGAAGACAGTCAGAAAGTAGAATGAAAACGACTTCACTAATAATGTTTTTTATATTTATTACATGCTGAAATTTCATTGTGCTTAACTTTTAAAAACTGATCCTTCAACCAGGTGCTGATGACTCATACCTGTAATCCTAACTACTCAGGAGGCTGAGATCTGAGGATTGCTCTTCAAAGCCAGCTGGGGCAGGAGAGTGTGAGATTCTAATCTCTAATTAACTACCAGAAAACCGAAATGATACCATGGCTTAAGTGGTAGTGCTTGCCTTGAACTGAAGAGCTCAGGGATAGCACCCAGGCCCAGAGTTCAATCTCAACAATTAAAAAATTGATCCTCCAAACAAAGAAATAAAATAAATTAAATTTATTCATGTTAATATTAAAGTTAAATTTTGGTTGATTGATATTTTAAAATAAAATGTCAATATAACTCACTAAGGGAAAGAGTAATGCGTTATGGACAATGAGATAACCACACCACATACAAAATAATGGAACTGTGTGTTGGTGGCTCATGTTTATAATCCTAGCTAATCAGGAGGCTGAGAGTGGGAAACAGTGGTTCCAGGCCAGCACCAGCAAAATGTTCATGAAATCTCATCTCAACCAATAGCTGGACATGATGATGGACACTGTTGTCCTAGCTTCTCAGGAGGCTGAGATCAGGAAGATCTCAGTATAGACAGGGCAGAACATTTCACCAGATCTCACCTCAAAAAGCTGGGTACAGTGATGGGTAGCTGTCATCCCAGCTATGGTGGGAAGTATACAAAAGGAAGATTATAATCCAGGCCACCCTGGACAAAAAGTGAAACTCTATCTCAAAAATTACAAAAGCAAAAAAGGCTGAGGTGTGGCTTATGTGGTAGAATGCCTGACTAACAAATGCAATGCTCTGACTTCAAACCATTAAAAAAAAACGTACTCAAAATGCATCATAAACCTTAAATATAAGAGTTGAAACTGGCTGGGAATGTATCTCAGTGACAGAGCACGTGCCTAGCAGGTACAAGGCCCTAGGTTCAATCTCTAGTACCCCCAAAGTTTGTAAAATATGAAACTCCCATTTCAAACCATAGCATCAAATAAATGAATGAAAGAATAAATAAATACACCAAAGTAGCCAAACTTTAAAGGTTGTGGGGTAAAAAAAATCTTAAGAATAAGTTTTCAAGATTTTGTATTAGCCAATGATTTCTTAGAGAAAATGTTAGGTCCAGTGGAACATACTTATCATCTCAACTACACAAGAGGTAGAGATTGTATTATGATCCAAGACCTGACCCAGCAAAGTTATTGATCCTCTTTCTCAACCAATAAGCTGGGTGTAGTGATTCACACTTGTCATTCCGTCTATGAAGGAAGTATAGGTAACAGAGTTATGCTCTGAGCTGGCCCTAAGTAACAAATGTAAGTTATCAAAGTAAAAGAAAACAAAAGACTGGGGATGTGGCTTAAGTGAAAAGTGCCTGCCTAGCAAGTGTAAAGCCTTGAATTCAAACCCAAGTACCAATAAGGAAAAAAAAAAGAAAGAAAAGAAAACTGAAAAAAAGATTTCTGTAACTTGACGAATGGATAAACAAAGTTTATATATACGTATGATGGAATAGTTAGCCTTAGAAAGAAAATTCTAATACATTCAACAATTTAAGGAAACCTTGACCTTGTGCTCAATGAAGGAATTCAGCCACAAAAAAATCAGACTGCATAATGACAGTTAAATGAAAATCTGGAGTAGATAACTTCATGGAAATAGAAAGTAAAAGGGTAGTTTCCAGGTACTGGGAGGAGGGAAAATGGAGGAGTTATTACTTAGTATGTATGTAGTTTAAGTTTTAGATATGAAGAAAGTTATGGAGACAGAAAGTGAATGGTTGCACTCATGTGAATACACTTAATGCCACTGAACTATACTTTAAAAATATTTAAAAGAGTACAATTTGAGGTTGGGAAGGTGGCTCAGTGGCAGAGCGCTTGCCTTGCATGCTTGAGACCCTAGGTTCGATTCCTCAGCACCACATAAACAAACAAACAAACAAAAAGCTGGAAGTGGCGCTTGAGCTGAAGAGCTGAGGGACAGTGCCCAGGCCCAGAGTTCAGACCCCACGACCGGACCTCCCCCTCAAAAAGAAAGAGAACAATTTTTAAATTTTATTTTTGTGTGCAAGTTTGACCTCAGTAACTTCCACATTTTCTTGACTTTTTTACTCAAGACTGGTGCTCTGGAATTTGAGCCACACCACCACTTTTGACTTTTTTTGTTGGTTAGTTGGAAAGAAGAGTCTCTTGAATTTGTCTGCTTGAGCTGGCTGTAAACCTTGATCATCTGATCTCAGCCTCCTAAGCAGCTAGGCATTGGCTACCAGCATCTGTCTAAGACAGTAAAATATATATTTCATGTATTTTGACATAATTTATAAGCAAATAAATCACTGTGAAAAATATTTCAAAACCAAGCTTTGAAGCATAAAACTGACAAAAAAAACTCAAACCCAGAATACAAATATTTTATTAGGAATTTTCACATCTATGTTCATCAAAGAGATTGGTCTATAATTCTTTTTCTTTGTTGTGTCTTCATCCTGTTTTTAAATGAGTGTCATACTGGCTTCACAGAATGAGGTGGTAGTGTCCATTCCCTTTCTTTTAAAGGGAGAAATTTTAGGAGTATTGGTACTGGCTCTTTAAAAGAAAGACTGAGAGAATCCAGCGGTGAATTTGCCTGGTCCTGGGGTTTTCTTCTTTGGGAGAATATTTATACCTGCTTCAATCTCATTGCTTGTTAGAGATCTGTTTAAGAGACTTATATTCTCTTGGTTCACTCTGGTGTGTCAAATACATTGAGAAATGTATCTATTTCTTTTTATTTCCAAGTTTATTTCAATATAGATTGCCTCTCATGATCTTCTGGACTTGTATTTGTTGTGATATCCCCTTTTTATTTCATATTTTATTTTGGTTATTTTATTTATTTTTACTAATAAAACTATATCTACTTAGAACCATTCAGGATGTCAAAAAACTAGCTACATTTTTTTTTGCAATTACAGAGTGGCATTCAGTTAGCAGCACAATTATTTTATGTAAGCAGCATCAAATATTGAAAAAGAAAATCTTGCCATCCCATAGATAATAATCTTTGCTGTGTGCCAGCAAGAACCTGCTTTAAATGTTCATGCCAATTTACAACCCCCATCCTGTAGATTGGCAGCTATTGAAAACACCACCTGGACAGGACTATCTACAGATAGTCACTAGTGTGTTAACTATACCAAAAAAAGACACTGTACAGTTTAAAAACAATTCTTATATAGCCTTACATCTCATTTTTCTTTAAAGGGAGTGAGTTTTGTTAACCAACTTATTGATCATGATGATCTTTCATCCTCTTTTCTCTCATTTTTTTCTCATCATCATTTTCATCTTCCTCGTCTTTCTCCTTGTTTTTCTTTTCCATGCCATAATATACTATGAATCCACAGGCACAAAGCAATGGGTCAAATGGCCACAGACTAAAATCTCCCAAACTATAAGCCCAAATAAACCTTTCCTCTTTATAAGTTGATTTTCCCTAGTATTTTGTCACAAGGATGGAAGACTAACTAACACAGATAGGATAGTAAGAAAACAATTGTCCCTTCCCATCCTCAATGCTCAATAAATGGGAGACATCATTAGAATAGGTGGGTCAAGATACAGCCTTTTGCCTCAGAAGGGAAGTTTTCTTCCACAAACGCTAGGCAGCTATTTTGTAGCCATTTTCCCAGGCAACAAAGTCTGAAATGCTAAGTGAAGTTCACTCTAGGCATCATGATTGGTAAATGCTCTATAGCATTTAATGTCGAGTAGGGAGAGACTCATCCACCTACCATTTTAACTGCTAGAGTATCTGCAGTTGTTTTATGCTGAAACAGACTTACTGAGTTACAACTGGCTTATACTATCTAGTGGCAATACAGTGTTCTTCGGATTTGATGAAGTACATGGATGTTTCAAAAATGACTTCTATTTGATTGTTTCTAAAGAAATCCCATTTGAGCCGGGCGCTGGTGGCTCACGCCTGTAATCCTAGCTACTCAGGAGGCTGAGATCTGAGGATCGCGGTTCAAAGCCAGCCCGGGCAGGAGAGACCGTGAGACTCCTATCTCCAAAAAACCACCAGAAAACCGGAAGTGGCGCTGTAGCTCAAGTGGTAGAGAGCTCGCCTTGAGCTGAAGAGCTGAGGGACAGCGCCCAGGCCCAGAGTTCAAGCCCCACGACCGACAAAAAAAAAAAAAAAAAAAAAAGAAATCCCATTTGGAGCTGGGTGCCGGTGGCTCATGCCTGTAATCCTAGGTACTCAGGAGGCTGAGATCTGAGGATCATGGTTCGAAGCCAGCCTGGGCATGAAAGTCCTTGAGACTCTTACCTCCAATAAACCACTCAGAAAACTGGAAGTGGCACTGTGGCTCAAGTGGTAGAGCACTAGCATTGAGCTGAAGAGCTGAGGGTCAGTGCCCAGGCCCAGAGTTCAAGCCCCACAACAGAAAAAAAAAAAAAAAAAAAAAAAAGAAATCCCAGGGCTGGGAAGGTGGCTCAGTGGGAAGGTGGCTCAGTGGTAGAGTGCTTGCCTTGCATGCATGAGGTCCTGGGTTCGATTCCTCAGCACCACATAAGCAAAAAGAAAAGAGCCTGAAGTGGTTCTGTGGCTCAAGTGGTAGAGTGCTAGCCTTGAGCTGAAGAGCTGAGGGACAGCACCCAGGCCCAGAGTTCAGGCCCCACAACTGGACCCCCCTAAAAAAAAAAAAGAAATCCCATCTGGGGAGTGACACCTCCATCTGACTCTGGAATATTATTATAATGTGAGGAGGAACAAGCACTTGCTTATAAATAGGTTCTGCATCTCCATGTTTGTGGAATGGGTACCTTATGTTGTATCTCTCCAGGAAAGCAGGCTTTGCTTTCCATGGCTGTTTATATTGATGTTAAATGATTCATAAGTTAGGCTGATTCTTTTTAACATTTTTAAAGCCCTGTTCCTTTTTCTTGCTTTTCATTACTAATAAAATAATTACATTAACATAATTGCTATTATGAGTCTTCAAAGAATGATGTAGCACATTTCCCTCATGTCCTTAACATCATAAATCAAATCACATTCTATTTTCTCTTAGCCTTCTATTGTGATGTTTTAAAATTACATACTGCTTTCTTATCTACCATAGTAAAAACCTAATATTTTTCTTGAGAACCAGAAGGAAAATAAAAGGACTCTTCATGAAAAACAATATTTTATTTATATATTATACTTTAGATTTGAATTATTCTGCTATGATATTTTCTTAGCTGAAATAGAAGAGGGAAGAGTTTTAAAATGACCTAAGGATATCTATATAGTAGCTGAAAGTAGTCAGATCTCTCAAGCTTTCTGATGGCTACAATAACTGGAATATTAAACAAAGCTTCCTTTGGCTTTGAATTTATAATGCTTAATTTTACTTCTACTATGAGTTGAGACACAATTTCAAATAGAGGCTGAAATTAAAGTGTCTGACAGTTATACAATGGATAGAAAAATCTATATTTCCTATGACTGGTATGGATAATGGAAAAACATATATAATTATGAAAATGAAACAGAACAAAATGGTTTTTCAGCAGTATTGGCATATAAATAAGCATGTTACAAATGCTGGTTGCAATCTCCATTATCACCATCATCATCTCACCATTACTACCATTACAATCATTTCTTACCATCATCACCACCATTACTGCCACCACCATTATCATCATTCCAACCATCACCATCATCATTTTACCACACTTTCATCACCATCACCAATATCACCACCATCATCACAATAACCACCACAATCATCATCACAACCTTCACCATCACCACCACCACTACCATCACCACCACCATCATCACAACCACTATCTTATAATCACCACCACCATCAATATCACTGTTATCATCAACAGTACTACCCAGCACCACAACCATCACCACTACCACCATTACCACCTCTACCTCTATTATCATGTTTCTAAAATCTTGCTGCTCCAAATAAGTTCTTTTTATCAATATGTCAGTCTCTATTAACTGGTAAAAGAAAATGTCTTATCATTAAGAATAAAATTTTTACCACAAATCATGCTATATTAAAGCTATGAGTACAACCATGTTCATTGCAGTATTGTTTACTATAGCCAAGGTATGGAGTCAATCCAGATGCCCCTCAATTGACAAATGGATCAAGAAAAGGTGGGCATATATACACAGTGGAATTCTATGCCTCCATCAGAAAGAATGTCATTGCCCCATTTGTAAGCCAGACCCAAAGAAAAATAGATTGCATGGTTTCTTTCATTTGTAATAATTAGAACATGCCTATAAATCGACAATTCAACTCAATGGATATTAAAAGACAAAAACTTACGTTTGAAAATGATAAATTAAACAGGCATCAATGAAACTGTGAATGCTCCTCAGATCTTAGCAATTTAAGTAGCTGGGATTACAGGAGTGAACCACCAGGGCCTGTAATCTATACTTTACACTAGCCAAAACTATCCTCTTCCACCTACGGCACAAGCAATTTCCACCTCGCAGTTCTCAGGCTTGCAGGGGTTGGGGGAACTTAGCTCCTAGTAAGGAGGCTTAGGCTTCTCTTCTGTTCTCTCTTCCATCATAAATGGTGTCATCTTGCCTCCATTGTCCCAGGATGGCCAAGAAGGGCATGGGGTTAGGCTACACTGCTGGGAAGCCTCCCTGAGCCTGTGTGCTATGCCTTTCTTGCTCTGCCCAGAGACCTTGTGGGTTCTCCCTCAGAGCAAGATCACTCTGAACAAGTATGGCTTTCCCTTGTCACTGCAGATTCTGAACAGTGTGGAGGTAAAGACTGCTTCCTCTTTTGCAATGGGGATGAGTAGAAAGGTGTTGCACTTACCTTGCAGCATAGCAGAAAGAAATGCAAAGGCCCAGGCAGACGGTTTCCCTCCTGCCTTGTAACACCCTTCTCCATTTTATCTGTCAGTGACCATGTGGAATTGGTCAATATGGAAATGCCAGCTCTCTTAGGCAGCTTGGGCTTCCTGCAAGCTCTGTCTTGTATCTTCAGATCAATTTTTATCTTCCCCTCTACTGTTTCTATTAAAAAATAAAAGCTTGTAAATGCAACCTACATATAAAATGTTTTATGAAAGTGAATTTCTACGGTCTAGGAAGGATGCTTTTCTGAGTTCTCTTGACTTTTTCACTTGACAAAGGGAACACTTTTCCTTGCTAACTTTTACAGGCTGTCAAGTTCAGCCTTTCTCTTCCATGACAGTTGGTCACTTAGGAGTGGTTAGACATTCAGCTGAAGAGTCGTGCTGGAGAGACCAATGTCTCCCACGCAGCCTACAACACAGCTCTCTATCTCAACATATTTTATTCAATGGGCATTTATGGAGTCTTACTATGTGTCAAGTTTGTTCTTACCCCTATCCTGTCACAGTTTTTGTCAATAGCTACAGGTTCAGGTATAACATCCTCTACTGGTGTGGAGGGCCTCATTCTGCCTCTACTGGCTTTGAAGATGCGCTGTGGATACCAAATTTGTTGATTGTAAGTTAATTAAAAGGGTGAAGTTGGATTAATAAAAATGAACATTTGTGAGAGAGAGGTTGGCCCTCATGGGCAGTTAGAGCTGTTCTTACAGGCTGTGCTAAGAAATCTGTGACAAGGAACTATGGCTAGCCTCTAAGAATTATGGGTGGCCTGTTGGACCTTACAAATAACCAAGCAACAGTTTACAAAAAGCCAGGCCATCAGTTTTACAGCTTTTCCATCCATTCAAATTATATTGGAACTGGATTCTTCCATTTGAGGTACCAAAGAAAAAGCTGCCCAACCAACTTCTAATCATAGCCTTCTAGGACCCTGAGTGCACCCCAGGTAGACACATCTTACCTCCTACCTCAGGATGCCATGAGACTGAGAGTGTATGTTCTGTTAAGCTGTTAATAATGCAGCAAGTGTTACCCTGGGAATAGATAACTCTCACAAGGACTGTGGCTCCTGACGTGTAGGTGACTGGGTCTCTTATGCTTCCTCCTCCCCAGGGGCAGATGGAGTCAGTGCCTATCATCAAATGTCAATGCCTAGTCAATAGAAAGGGTAACATGTGAAGACATGCCTGGTCTGCTAATCTCTATCAAGGACAGCTCCACAGGACCAGGCCAGGACTCTATGCAGAACTGACTGTGTGACCAGAGGGCAGTTGAGCTCCTCCCTCCCTCTAACTCTGCCGCCTTTTTTTCCTTCATGTTTTGATCTTGAGACTATTTCAAACATACCTCCTGCATGAACATTTGTACCTCAGGTCTGTTCCCAGGGAAACTGACCTACCGAAAAGTGACGGTGATTTTCCTGAATTTTTTGCTGATTGTCAAGTGATGTTTCTTCGAGTCTACAAGCCTAAAGGAAAAGGTGACAAGAGAAAAACTGATGTCAGTGACCAGTTTGAATTTCTCGTAGTCAGTAGACACAGATTTCCCTGCTATTTTATTATAACCTTCACGATGATTATTCAAAGAGATTTGTAAGAAGGCATCCTGAGATATTTGTCTAGAGGTTATTGAAGTTCATTCCTTTTATTTTTCAGAATAGGAAATGGAGTTCATTCTGCATGTGTGTGTGTGTGTGTGTGTATGCACGCGCATGCACGCATGGGGGGGTGATGAGAGAGAGTGAGAAGGGGAGGGAGGGAAGGAGGGAGGGGAAAAGGAAAGGAGGGAGAGAGAGTCTGTTGTCCAGTGAACTCATGTATTTAATCAGACATATTTATCACAACTAGAGCTGATCTGACTATAGGCTGAGTAACATGCTGACAGGTAGATAGAGAGTCACCAGCAGCCATGTGGTTTCTGGGTGTGAATCACTAGTGGCAAACTGGCTACTCAGGAGGTCATCTGGACAGGGGACCACTCATTCTCCCACCCCATGGTGCCCTGCATCCAAGAGAGATCTGACTCATTTAGCTACTTCTATTCACTCAGCTGTGAAATTACATAACTTGGCTATCACATAATTTCTTAAGGTCTGATATATTGTTGCATAGTTAGCAAGAACCATGTTTTCCTTTGTTACAAGTAAGATGGTTTAGTGTGACTTAACATAATGACCAGTGCTACCTATACACTGCTTACTATAGGTCTGGCACCATTCCAAGCAAAATTCATGCTCAGTGCTGTTGGGTTATGCCTGTAATCCTAGCTACTCAGGAGGCTGAGAACAAAGTATCATGATTCAAAGCTAACTCAGGAAAGAAAGTCTGTAAGAGTCTGATCTAATTAACCACCAAAGAGCTGGAAATGGAGCTGTGGCTCAAGCAGTAGAGTGCTAGCCTTGAGCAAAAAAGCTAAGGTTGGGCCGGGTGGTGGTGGCTCACACCTATAATCCTAACTACTCAGGAGGCTGAGATCTAATGATCGAGGTTCAAAGACAGCCCGGGCAGGAAAGTCTGTGAGACTCTTATCTCCAATAAACCACTAGAAAACCCAAAGTGGTGCTAAGGCTCAAGCAGTAGAGCAATCGCCTTGAATTGAAGAGCGCAGGGACAGCACCCAAGCCCAGAGTTCAAGCCCCACGACCGACAAAAATAAAAAAATAAAAAAGCTAAGGTCCTGGGTGCAAGACACACACACACACACACACACACACACACCAATTAATTAACACCTGCAATGATTCTATTTGATGGCTAATAGTCAAGTTCTTAACAGATAAATACCCACAAGTGTGTTTGAGTTGTTTACAGCTTGTACTTCAGATAAAAGTGCCTGGGCTAGTGAAACTCATACTTGGAAAAGACAAATCATTATTTTTTTAGTTATCTCTGACACCCTAAATTTGCTATTTTTTTCCTCTTTGGAAAAAAATCCCTTTTATATGTGGAGATATCTATCTATCTATCTATCTATCTATCTATCTATCTAGCTATCTATCTATCTATCTATCTATCTATGTACACATACTCCTATTCTTGACCATTTCAGGACAAACTATGGAAGGCTTAAAATAGCCCAGGCTCCCTGTCAATCTCCTCCTCTCTCTCCTGTCCACCTCCTGGTATTCCTCTGTTTGTATCACCTCCCCTTGTAAACAGCCAAGGAGACAAGCAGAAACTTGACACTCGTACATAGTTAACAGTTCCTAGCTCTGCTAGGATACAAATGGGAGGCCTTGTCCCAGCCTTGCTCCTTGTCTATCCCAGCCTTGTCCTTCCTGCCATGGGGATTCTGGGTGCTACCTTCAGGGTTCTATGAGCTTGTGGGTAACAGGAGAGCATTGGTATATGATTGCTTTCTTTTCAATTGCAAAATTTCTCTTTACCACCAAGAAGTTCTCAGTAAAACCCCAGTGAGATGGAGTTTGACAGTAATACAAATATACAACACTACTGTTGTGTTCTACCAACATTCTAACCTGTTGTTTGCTGGGACACCTTCTGTTGATGTGGAATCTTTCTGTGTTGAATGCTGACAGACGTGAGCTCAATCTCTTCCAGGAAGAAAAGGTTAGGCAGAAAAAGTAAACACAAGTAGATAAAATAAAAACACTATGTTTTCTTTTTCTGGTTGTTTTTTTCTGAGCAAAAAAAAATCTTTTCATTTTGGCATTTAGTTTTTTTTAATTTTTCTACATCTCTTTATTTTATTTTTAAACCTCTTTATTCTATTTCCTTGCATTTGTTAAAATTAGAATTTTTAGGTAGAGAAAATAATGAATGACTCGGTTATTTCAAGCACTTACTGTGGACAATAATATAGGGAAAAAATCACTGTGAGCTACCTCCAGCTGCTAATTCTTTTTTTAATCTGGCATTTTTTTCTTTCATATATATTTTTATTGTAAAAATACTGTACAGAGGGGTTACAGTTATATGAGTAGGATAATGAGTTGATTTCCTATCAAGCATTGTTACCTCCTCCTTTGTTTTTCCCCTACCATCCCTTCCCTCCCTACTTTCCCAACTCCTTCCTTCCTATCCCCCTACCTGAAATTGTAAAGTTCATTTTCAACATAGTGTCTTGTACATCTCACTGTTACAATGGGTAAACCTGTATCCTTATTTAAGTATTTTGTTATATCTCTTCCCCTCCCCAACTTATAAAAATGTATATACAAGATTCAGGACACAGATAGGGGTTATACCATGGGGGAAGAACATACAAAAGAAACAAAAGAATCACATAGTACATTATAAATACATTAAAAACAATAGCAAGAAAGAAAAAAACCCAAAAGTGTCATTTAGTTTTTCAGGGGGGGGATTTTTAAAAATATTGAATTGAAACTCCTTTGTAAAACTACATAAAGATAATTTTAGAAACCAATATGTTTTATTCTACTTTTTGTGATAAACTATAAAATGTATCTGCATTCCCTATTCTCCATTATATTTAGAATTCCCAGTACATGAGTTTCCTATGGCTGCTATGAAAATTACCATACATTTGGTGCTTTCAATAGCACAGATTTATTATGTTACAGATATCAGAAGTCCAAAAAGGGTCTCAGTGCACTTAAATCAATGTGCCAGCAGAGCTGTGCTCTTTCTGGAAGCTCCAAGGAGGCTGTTTTCTGCCTTTCCCAGCCTCTGGAGACTGCCCACATGCCTTGGCTCGTGGCCTCTCCTCCACATCCACATTCAACAGTGGCATTAGAGCCTCTCATATGGCCCTACTGTGCCTTTTCTTCCACATTGAGGGGCCCATGTGACAACAAAGGATCACCCAGATTATCCAGAACAGTTTTCTTATTCAAAGGCAGCTGATTTGCTACCTTAATTCCTCAGCATTTAACATCATGTTCACGGTTGTTTGACAGGGGAGGGGTCACAACCTACTACACTAAGCATGTGTAATTTTCACAGAGTATTATATAGATCAAATGTATAGATCAGTAGATATTGCTTTTTTTAAAAAAGCAAGAGAAAGAATTAGAAGCTCAGTGCTCATTAGTTCAAGTACCTGGTTATCTGTTTTACATGTTTGGGAGAGGGTTGTCCTGGGCACTGTCATTTGTAATTGTGACCCTCTCCAATAAGACATTACATTTAGAAATATTATCATACAGAAGCAGAAATAAATGTTGCTGATTCTTGCTTTGCTAACATAAGCATCAGTTAATTGATGACAGTTATTCATAGTATTAACATGTAATTTATATAATAACACTGATATTTTGATTTAATTAATAATTAATTAGTGAAAAATATATAATTGATAAGTCTATGTCATAGACATAATGTTATGTTGCTTTTTATTGCTTTATTCACATACTTGTACAAAGGAGTTTCCATTTAACATATCCATTTATCTTGATCAGTAATCCCCTCCAACATTCTTCCCAACCAATCTATTCCATCCCCATTCATCTCTTCAAGTTTCCTGGCTCAGTTTTTTATTATGTACATTGAGTAGTATGGCTATATTAGCCCACCATTCTTTTTTTCATTTATCTGTAACCCTTTTTTTGTTCCCACCCACTTCAGCCAAGACAGTTTCAGCTTCCTGGAATTCATTTTCTTAAACTGTCTGTTAATAGTTCAAATGGATTGCAGCATTGAACCTCACTCCTACTGTATATTGTATGCCTGTATGCCTGCAAATGACTTAGTATTCTTTCTGACGGATAAATAAAATTCAAGTCTCAAGAGAGCTTGTGAACCGGGCTTTGGAGAATTGAGAGGATTGTAAAGGCTGAGGAGAATAAAGGAAACACTTCCAGACCAGGAGAAAAAGCTGAATAAAGCCACAAGACAGAATTGCATGAGAGACTGGTCTCCATATTTCAACTTCTTCTGATTTCTAATTCTTTTCCTGATCCCCATGATGTGTCTTTTAGAGTCCACATGCAAAATGTAGACTGAAGTTGTAGGGGAGATACATTTTTCTAAGCTTAAGGAAAGGGAATCACAAATCTGACTTTAGGGGGGAAAATGATTTTGTAGCACAAATGAAAGCAGAGCCTTTTGGTGAGTTTGGAGGCTGTTGAGTGTCAAAGGGCAGCTGGTGACATTTCTCCAGAAAAAAAAAATTAAGAAAAGGAGATACACATTTCATTTCAAAGAGTTGATACAGAATGTTTGTGGAAACAGGAAGAGTCAGAAGAGAGCAAGGGCTGTTTTTCTGTTGTCCTAAAATTGTTAGATAGTGTTTTTAACCAAATTACTATAATTTTACCTAGATTATATCAGGTCTGGAATTTCTAATATTTTTAGTTTGAATGGTAAAATACTAAGTTTTATTGCCTTGGGAATTTTTTTGTTGAGTGACCATTCATAATTATTTGGATATAATGTGTTGCTTCTGAGAAATTCATTAAAACCCAAAAACCTTAAAAACAGCAAAAGTTAACCATGATTTTACAAACCCACTTAAGACTTAAGGAGGTAAGAAGGGAGGCTTATTTCAAAGATGGTAGTATTGACTGAGTATTAATATTAATTATAGGAAGTACTGTTGAGTGCAGAATAGAAATACCCTTAAAAAATCTCAGATAAGAAATGTGCTCATAGCCGGGTGCCTGTGGCTTACGCCTGTAATCCTAGCTACTCAGGAGGCTGAGATCTGAGGATCATGGTTCCAAGCCAGCCCAGGCAGGAAAGTCTGTGAGACTCTTATCTCCAATAAACCACTAGAAAACTGGAAGTGGCACTGTGGCTCAAGCAGTAGAGTCTCGCCTTGAGCTGAAGAGCACAGGGACAGCGCCAAAGCCCAGAGTTCAAGCCCCACAACCGAGCAAAAAAAAAAAAAGAAGAAATGTACTCCTTACCTTGCTCATGTAACTGTAACACCTCTGTACAGTACTTTCACAATAAAAACTTACTAAAAAATAAAGAGGAAATAATGGCTGTACGAAAGTAAAAAAAAAAAATCTCAGTAGCATGGGCACAGTAGAAGTTGAATAATTTTTTTTCCCAGTTAGATATGATCAGTGGTCTCTGGTCCACATAATCATTCAGGGATCTAAACTTCCTTCTTGAAAAAGTACAACTGTCTTCAGTGCACAGTGTGGTAGAAACTTGACTTTGGCTAGCTAGCAGATAAGGGTCAATGGAGAAAGAGAGAGAGAGAGAGAGAGAGAGAGAGAGAGAGAGAGAGAGAGAGAGAGAGAGAGAGAGAGAGAGAGAGAGAGAGAGAGTGTGTTCTAAAAGGCACAAGCACCTTCTAAATGGTTCAGACTGGCCAGGATACAATAACTACTTGCTTTCATTAAACTCTCTGAGGGCTGGGTAGTACAATGCAATTTTGAATTTAGGAAGATGAAAAACCAGTTTGGTAGCTGTCTACTGGCATTTACTCAGAATGCTGTCTGGATTTCCAAATTGTTTGGCAAAATGAAATGTGGTTGAGACTCTAGCTACTGAATCAGCACTTCTCATTATTTATACTTCTTGTTTACACCTGGATTTATTGGAAGGAGAAATACGAGAAAAAAAGAAGGTACAGGTGCCCTAGAATACCCAAGCAAGCCAGGCCTGGTAGTACATGCCTGTAATACTGGTGTGCATAGGCAGGATGATCACGAATTATAGGCTATATAGCAAGATTCTGTCTCCAATGGTGTAATTCCTCTAAATAACTAACAATCCCTTTAACAAAATGAATACCAGGAAGCTGATACAAGTTCTGTGGAGGTGGGAGGGAGCACATGAATGGAGAGAGGAAGAGTGAACAAACAGTCATTACAATCAATGTACATTGTGTGAAAATTGAACTATGTAACTTGAGGGTAGAGATGGAAAAGATTGGGAAGAACAATGGAAGGGGTGACATTGATCAGGATTCATTGTACTCATAAACTGACTTCTGAAATAGAAACCCGTTTGTGCAAATACTTAATGAAAAATAAATAAATAATTTTTAAAAGAAAAACACTGAGTTAATCAGAGATGTATTTTATTTATAGATTACTTTAGAGACAGAAACACCATGTTTGCAAAATGAAGTTGATTTTACTTTCCTTTTATCTAGGTTATTTTAATGAATTAAAAAGAAGTTTAAAGTTTTTCTATAAGGATCTCTCTCATATGTATTTTGTTAGTCATTTTTCTGTCTACAGGTCTCAGAGATTTTTTTAAACAATAACACTGTTATTGTTTAAAAGCAAAAACAAGTCTCAGGTGGGTTATGTCGGTAATCTTAGTTATTCAGAAAGCTGAGATCTGGGGGGTGTGGTTCAAAGGTAGCCCATGCAGAAAAGCCCACAAGACTCTTATCTCCAATTAACTACCAAAAAGCTAGATATGGAGCTGAGACTCAAGTGATTAGCCTTGAGCACAAAAACTCAAGGACAGTGTCCGGACCTTGAATTCAAGCCTCAGGTATATGCACACAGAAAAAAAAAAAAGAGCAACCAATCACTCATTCAATTAAACAAATAAAAGAACCCTCCAGACTGACATGAGATTCAATTTTTCATGTGATTCCCACATTGCACTTCTATAACCTTCACTCCTTCACTCCTGCCTGGAAAGTTCATCTGGGATAGCCTATAGAAAAAACAAGGTCAAATAATCTCTAAGCCAGGTGCTGGTGACTCCATGCCTGTAATCTTAATTATTCAGGAGACTGAGATTTGAGGATTAAGGTTAGAAGACAGCCCAGGTTGAAATGTCCATGAAATTCTTATTGCCATTTAATCAGCAAGGAGCTGAAGTGTGTAGCAGGGTATAAAATTAACCCTCAAAAATCAATGGCTTTTCTGTATGCCAACACTGAGAAAAGCATGGCTGAAATCAGGAAAGTAACTCCATTCATAATAGCCCCACAAAAAAATAAAATACCTAGGAATTAACTTAACCAAAGAAGTGAAGGACTTCTATGATGAAAACTTTAAAAACCTGAAAAACGAAATCAAAACAGAACTTAGAAAGTGGAAAAACCTCCCATGCTTTTGGATTGGAAGGATCAACATCCTGAAAATGGCAATACTTCCCAAGGTTATCTACAAATTCAATGCAATACCTATCAATATTCCAGCCTCATTCTTCAAGGAAATAGAAAAGGCAATCCCAAAATTCATATGGAACAATAAAAGACCCCTAATAGCAAAAACAATCTTCAACAGAAAGAACAGTGCTGGAGGAATATCAATACCAAATTTCAAACTCTACTACAAAGCCATAGTAATCAAAACAGCTTGGTACTGGCACAAGAACAGATCTCAGGGCCAGTGGAATAAAATTGAAAACCCAGAAATGAACCCACAGACCTATAACCATCTAATCTTCAATAAGGGAGCTAAAAAAAATTGAATAGAAGAAAGACAGCCTCTTCAGTAAATGGTGCTGGCAATATTGGTTGTTAATCACTTGCAAAAAACTAAAGCTAGATCCTTATATATCACCCTGCACCAGAATCAACTCCAAATGGATCAAAGACCTCAGAGTCAAAGCAGACACTCTGAAAACATTACAGGATGGAATAGGAGAAACCCTAGGTCTCCTTGGCTCAGGCTGAAATTTTCTTAATAGAGACCCAGAAACACAACCAATAAAAGAAAGGTTGGAGAAATGGGGTTGCATGAAATTGCAGAGCTTCTGCATGGCAAAGGACATAGCTAGCAAGATCAATAGAAAGCCCACGGATTGGGCGAAGATCTTCATTAGCCATACAACAGACTAGGGTTTCATATCTAAAATATATCTGGAACTCAAAAAATTAAATCCCCCAACAACAAATCCTCAAAGAAACAACTGCCCAATAAATAAGTGGGCTAAAGACTTACAGAGAAACTTCTCTGAAGAACAAAGAAGGATGGCCAATAGACACATGAAGAAATGCTCAACTTCTCTGGCCATAAAAGAAATGCAATCAAAACAACATTGAGATACCACCTCACTCCAGTTAGAATGGCTATAATCAAGAACTCTAATAACAACAGATGCTGGAGGGGATGTGGACAGAAGAGAACTCTACTGCATTTATTAGTGGGAGTGTAAACTTGTTCAACCACTTTGGAAAATAGTATGGAGGTTCCTCAAAAGACTCCACATAGAGCTCCCCTATGACCCAGCAATCCCACTTATGGGCATTTATCCAAATGATCACAAACTAGACCATACTAAAGCTACCAGCACAACTATGTTTATTGCAGCAGTATTTACCATAGCTAAGATATGGAACCAACCCAGATGCCCCTCAGTAGACGAATGGATCAAGAAAATGTGGTATATATACACAATGGAATTCTATGCCTCCATCAGAAAGAATGACATTGCCCCATTTGTGAGGAAATGGAAACATAGGTCCCATGGTTTCTCTTATTTGCAATAACTAGTATATGTCTGAGACAAGCAGAAATGGTCAAATAAGTTGATGTTAGGTGAAATGAACCACGTATTTATAAGATTATTTCTTTGTTGCTTTGTATGTCCCTCCTCCACGGTATAACCCCTGTTTTCACTGTATTTGATGTAGGTTTAATTTGTGGAGGGGAAGGTGGACCCATTGCAACAATGAGACGTACAAGATGTTAGGTCGAAAAATGAACTTTACAACTTTGACGTGGGGTGGGGAGGGCAGATGGGAAGGGATGGGAAGAGGAAACAAAGGAGGAGGCAACAATGCTTGATAAGAAATGTACTCATTACCTTGCCCATGTAATTGTAACCCCTCTGTAGGGTATTTTCACAATTAAAAAAAAAGCTGAAGTGAAGGTGTGGCTTAAGTGGTAGTGTATCAGTCTTGAGCAAAAAAAGCTAAGAATAGTACCTAGGCACTGAATTCAAGTTTCAGAATACACATGTGCACAGACACACACAGACACAGACACACACACACACAAATCTCAACTTGTGTCAGTTTTTCATTCAGCCCTTTCATTATGTAGTGTGAAGATGCCATGAATTAAAAACATGGTTTCGAGGTTGGCAGCATGCTTGCCTATTATGTTCCTTAGAATGATACTTAAACATCACAAATGTTATCTCTGAGGCTCAAGAGATTCTCAATAATCTTTTTTTTTTTTTTTTGGCATATAGCAGCAATCTGGCTAGCATCAGCCATCTGCCATTGTACCCTGCAAATGTGGTCAAAGCCATTGCTTGGTCAGCCTTCAAAGCAGTCTCATGGGTCATAAACACTTTCTCTCCTCACCCTTCTCCACCCTGTCAGGTATATTAAATAAGTAGGATTTGTTAGGTAGCTGATGAAGAGAACACCACGTGCTAATCAGGCAGGAGAAGAAGTGTATTGACCAAACTGCTGCTCCCCGCCCCCCACCCCGCCATGCATGATGGAGAGGTATGGCTAAAAAGAAAGAGGTGACCCACCCCTGAGCCAAGACTTATCTAGGCCAGGGACAGGAAGGGAAGAGCTGTGGCCAGGTGGGGGAAAGGTATCGCCACACTGGATTTGGATGTGACCTCAGAGTCTGGGAATCGTCTATGGTCAGATGGGAGGGTATGTAACCAGAGGTGGCTCAGGATGTGACCTAGCAGGAGGGGAAAGTGACTGCTTCCAGGTGTGCCAGTTATCTAGGTAACAGATACTGGGCATCCTTAGCCAAGAGGGAGGGAGGTGTCCCTGTGCAGACCTTACACACCCCACTGCAGCACCATAGGGACTGCAACTGACATCTTTAAACTACTTTTAGGGGTATTTTTTTTATTTGTTTATTTCCAGACTACTTAATTGGAAGCAGTACTTCCTATTAGTATTGGAGATAGATGCTCCAGCTCTAGCTTTGGTTCTTAGCATGTTCTCCTTCCCTACAATCTATCCAGAGGCACTGTAATAAGAATTAGGATGCCCCTGGCTATTCCAAAGTGAATCTGGGCCACATTAGACAGCAGTTACCTCCAGAGCTGAGAGGAGCTAACAAATGAGATAGAGAAATAAGTAGGCCTGTTCTTGTTAACTCTGCTGCATGGAGCTCAAATTATAACGGATCTATTAGAGAAGGCTTCTTACTTATAATTGCCACCAATGTGTCTATCACAACATAGATAGTACTACTGAAGTCTAACCCATCAATATAATTAACGAAGGGGAAGGGAACAAATGTATTCACAGGGTCATGCATCAGAGTCTCCTTTACATTTGTGTTGTCAACCACTTCCTGCTCCTTACTTTCCATGCAGTCTTCCCCAGAAAGCAATGTTTGCCTCATAGATAATGTGCTTGCATTTCACAGGCATGAGGGAGTTTCCTACTAGAGCCTGACCCAGAACTGTGCTTTCCAACTAAACAGACAGAAATTGGAGATTTATTTATACCAACATACTATTTGTGGTGTAAACAGATAGTACTTGCTCTCTCCAAGTCTACCACTTTTCTATAAAATGGGGGGAAATAATCCCTAGCAGCACGTATGGCATGGAATAGACTTGCATTAAAAAATGCTCCACACGAGGTGCTAAATAAACATTGGCCTTTCTGAAAATTTCCTTCTTTCTCTCCATGACCTTTTTTGTCCCTTTCTCCCTTCTCGGGAGCACTGAGTGAATTTGTTAACAGATTAATTAGTGAGCTTGTTGAGAACTGGTTAAAGTCTTCAAGTGGAGAGGTTATTAGAAGATGTATATTCCAACAAATGAAATCCATCTTCTTAAGACAAAAATACCTTGCAGAGGAGGCCAAGGTACCATGCAAGTAGGAAAGAAGCCACACAGGACCCACTGAGGAGCAATCTCAGACAGTGCTCAACCCTTTATCTCCAACACACATGCTTCTGGGTTTTCTTCTTTCTGTTGGTGTTTCTTTCAGCTGCTTTGGCATCTCAATGTCCTCCAGCCAACTCTGTAGTTCCTCAAGATGCAGCCCCAGGCTTTTTGTATATCTTTGTATTCTTTCCCTGAGCAATTTCAGTTACCAGATGATAAGCACCGGTGATCTCCACATGTGCATCTTCAGCAACACCTCTGCTCTAAGTTCTAGCTTTGCCCATTCTTCTTTCTATGATTAGCTCTGGATGCAATTTGGTTCATGGAGACTTGGGGTTTTTCTGTACAATCTTCCCACCTTCCCAATTTTAAAAAAAATCTGCAAGCTGGGTATTGATGGCTCACTCCTGTAACCCTAGCTACTCAGGAAGCTGAGATCTAAGGATCATAGTTCAAAGCCAGCCAAGGCAAGAAAGTCCATGAGACTTTTATCTACAATTAACTTCTCCAAAAAAGCTAGAAATGGAGTTGTGGCTCAAGTGATAGTGCATTAGCCATGAGCGGGGAAAAAAAAAGCTCAGGGACAGTGCTCAGATCCTGATTTCAAGCCCCAGCACCAAAATAAAATAAAATGACAATCTAAGTCTTAGGTTTGTTGAGGTGTTCTATCCTAGGCCTTAAGATCTTCACTGGCTAATCTGGGATTAGATGCAAGTCTGAAAACTTTCAACTTTTCCATACTATAAAGCAGACCTCAAGATCCAACTCAAAGCCTCATCTGGAGCAGATAAGTGATGCCAATGATGTTGGGGGCCCAGTGTGAGTTTATTGACATGTGTTGTTGCATGTTAGATTCATACACAAATATGTAAGGACTGGCTGTTTGGCCTCACTGTTCTAAACTTCATTCTAAACAAGGATGGCATTTGACCCCTACATCAATTCATATGGGTCAGATTAGATTAACCTACTCATGAAGAAGGAAACTGACAAGTCTCTTTAGTGTTGTGGGCCCATCACACCTGGTACCAAATATATTGGAGAGCTGACAGCACTCAGACTCTGCTATCTTCTTTCCCCTTATTACCTCTTTACATCTACTCATTAAGGCAACTCTCTTTGAGGTTGAGGTAGTCAGGTATATCATGAAGCAGAATTGCCCATTCTTTATACAGGGTTACCAGGTATATATAACAAAGGAAGATTCTCTTTTCTCCTGAATGAGGGCAGTGGCTTTCTCTGCTATCTGTCATATAAAGATAAGCTGAGACCTGTTTAGAAAATCAGAATGGAGAAGACAGGTCTTTGGTAGCAGGAAAAGGAAATCTTCTCTCTCAGCAAAACTGAATTTAAATCTACAGTACTGAGTGTGAGCTATGTGTCAGACACTGGCCAATACCTTCTTTGAACTCTGAGATAGACTTAAGTTTCAGGTTGTTCTTGAAAGAAAGAGAAAGGAAGGATTTTCATTATGGAAAAAAAGATGAGAAAATGATTAATCCCCAAGTTAGAAATAAGGAAGAATTTGTAGGGA
The DNA here is from genome assembly GCF_024711535.1 of Dipodomys merriami. Lineage (NCBI taxonomy): Eukaryota > Metazoa > Chordata > Mammalia > Rodentia > Heteromyidae > Dipodomys > Dipodomys merriami. The sequence continues at coordinate 30,667,874 of NW_027202937.1, read as the reverse complement.
ACATGATCCATTTCTTGTGACTATTTTCATTTTGTTAAGGCAACATTTTGTATGATTCCAGCTCTATTTCAGCCATGCTATTTGGTCTGAATGGAAGGGCTGCATTTGCTCATTTGGGTCAGAGATGTAATCATGATGGGGAGCAGAGTCTCCCCTAAGGCATCCTAGTGGTTGGTGATGTCAACCCGATGGAGAAATCCAAGAGTAAAGGGACTTCTGTGTATGTTTTTAAATTTAAAAAAATTCAATTGTACCTATAAGGTGATGTACAGAGGGGTTACAGTTATCTAAGTCAGCTAAAGAGTATATTTCTTTTTGGACAGTGTCAACCCTTCTCTTGCTCCCTCCAAGTTTTTTCATCCCATCCCCCACCCACAAATTGTATAGTTGATTTTCAACATAGTGTCCAGTAATTGCCACTGCTCATTTTGTTCACTATTGATTCCACCATTTCTCTTCCTCCTCTGATACTCTTAAAGACATACAAATAAACAGAGGAAAAAGAAAAGAAAAAAACAGCAAAAAAGAAAAAAGCCTTTGTCTCTATTTCTTGGAGTGTATTTCAGACTTTTGAAGATGAAGACCAAGTCTTTGGAATCAAAGTTTTCTTTTGCAGGTAGGCTTTTACTATATTTCATGGTCTTAAAGGATACAATGTGTGTTTTTGAAAATTATTAAGTAAGTTGGAAAGTTTCTATGTAGAGATTAATCACTCACAGGAAACATCAAAGAACCATTCCTTTTTACAGTAGCCATATTTTTATGTCCCAAAGTGAATTTCTCATTGCTTTCTATGCCCCAAACCCCTCAAGCCTGCTACTTGTCTTATGTTTCTATCTCAGTTGACATCACTATCTAGTTAATTACTCAGGATGAGAATCTCCTAGTGTGGTGAACACTTTCTTCTCTCCCTCACATCCTTCCCTATCTCCCTAGTACTATATTCAGTCTTTGTAGTTTTGCTGAGCTATATTTCCAAACTGATGCCTTATGGAGCACAGATGATGTTAATGGAAATACTATAGAAAGAGTATTCTTCAGTCAATAAATTTTAGAAGTACTTATATATACAATCTACTTTTGTTGAGATTTTCAGACTGCTTCTGAGAAGTTCTGAATCTAGAAACCTGTTTAAATTTCTAAAGGCAGAAAATGCCCACGTCTTTTCAATCATGTAAGATTTATAAACATTCATTTTAATATTCTGCATGATGGTGACTTCTTACTAATTTGGAAAAAATTCTGCTAGAACTGTGCCCCTATAAAATCTTTCTCAGAGGTACCTATTGCTGGTCTCTTCTATAATTTTATTCTCATCTGGACCATTGCACCAGTATCTTTGTTATTCTTCTGGCTTACCTAAGCTCATTCTTTTTGCTACATTCAGAGTTAAATTATTTCAAGGAATAATTGTAACTAAACTTTTCTTCTACTCAGAAATCTTGGGTATCTACTTCCCTTTCAAGGGTTCAAGTAAATGCCTAGGAACTAACCTTATTTTCCAAGCACTAAAGAAGGTCTAGCCATCAAGTTATCTAGATCAGTTGGAGTCAGAGACAGTTCAAAGTAATAAACAAGGAGAAAACATAGGACCATTCTTGATGTCCAACATTAAAAGCATTGGGAATAGGTGCAGTAATGAACATTTGCAATCCAAGCTATTTAGAAGGTAGTAACAGTTTGAAGCCAGCATAAGAGAAATTAATAAAAAAACAAAGGGTTGAGAGTGTGGTTTAAATGGTAGATTGCTTGTTTACCAAGTATAAATCCCTGATTCAAACCCATAACTACCAAAAGAAGAGAAAGAAAGAAGGAAAGGAAGGAAGGAAGGAAGGAAGGAAGGAAGGAAGGAAGGAAGGAAGGAGAAGGGAAAAGAAAAAGAAAAAAGAAAAGAAAGCAAAAGTAAAAAGTAGAGGAAAAAAAGCATTGGGATAATAGCCAAGAACTTTCCAATATTAATGGGGGTGGGGAGAAACAACAGCTTTCATAAAATTCAGAAAACATCACTATATTTAGGCATATGAGATTTAGTTTACTGAAAACATAATAGAAAAAGAAAATTTGGGGGACCAAAACCAAAATGACACATTGCCTGTAAAAGAACAAAGATAAGTGTTACTGCAGACTTTTAGGCAGAAACTATGAAAGCCAGAGGCAATGGAATCACATCAGAATTTTATAACCAGTGAAAATATCTTTCAAAAATGTAGGGGAAATAAAAGGTTTTCTCAAGACAAATCAAAGCTGAGAGAACTCATTGCCAAAATCTCTATAAGAAATGTTAAAGGAAGCAGAGGAAATATAACACCAGACACAAGCTGACACTCCCTGAAGAAATAATGAGTAGCATAAAATGAAATACACTAAGGTTAAACAAATCCATTTTTCCATTATTTTTAATTGCTCTAGAATGTAATGGTCTAAAAGAATTGGCCAAAGACTAGGAACAGAGCATAGAGCAAGCAAGAGATGAGGTGGTAGGAGATAAAGAATAGATTAGATAGGTAAGAGTAAACTTGACACAGGTCCAAGGCCATGATTTAAGTTCAAAACAATACAAGAATCCAGGGCCCTATAAACCAAAGATGTTTCTGAAAAGACAGGTGCTCTGGCTTATAGGCAGAGAGCCATGTCTTTCAAGATTCTGCATTTTGGGGCTCTAACCTTTCTTTTCATCTTTATTTCACATTACTTTTCTTCCTAGAGTGCCATATGCTTTACTCCTTTTTGCCCTGTGTGTCACTAGCCTGCCTTGTACTTTCATCTCTACCTTATATTTTCTTCATCTTTCACCATCCAATTAAAATGACACTTCCTCCAAGTAGTCCTCCTGATGAAGGTATTTTTTCCCAATCCTATGATACAGGATAACTTTAAGTTAATGTCTATAATAATTGAACTTATATTACACTTAAGTGGTTTTAATGTGGCTATCTCAAGCCCATTGTAAGCTCTATAAAGGCAGTCACCATGACTTAGTCATGTTTGAGTTTTCCTCTTCCTATTCACTCTCTCTCCACACCTTTATGCCCACAGTTGATTGACGCCAATGATCGATGACTTCTGACATAAACAGGCTCACCAAGAATTTGTTGAATGCACCAAACTCTTCACTTCTTCAGTGATTGTGTTTTTTGTAAAGACCCAATCTGATTTCAATACAGAAATAAGCACCTTTTTTGTGAGTTTTGGGTTTGAACTCAGGGCCTGGACACTGCCCCTGAGCCTTTTTTGCTCAAGGATAGTTCTCTACCACTTTGATCTACTACACCACTTCCCATAAACTATAGTCCAGTGTCAGTTCTTTCCCTAATATCCTTTCAAAACAACCAGAGTAATGGTTTCTCAAACAAGTGATTGGAGAGCTAGTCAGAAAGATCTGTGCCTGAAGACCTGAGCAACTACCACATGTTAGGAAATGGAGAGATACTGTGACCAAGCCATTCCTTCCATCTGTCTATCTTCTACACTTAGAGCCACAGTGGACACCAGACTTTATAAGCTTCTTTCTGGGATTGTATGAGCTCAGTCATTTGGAAAGATAAAGCCTGGGGAAGAGATGGCTAATATTCAGTAAGTTGCACTCCACAACAGGAAAACAAGGATAAAATAACAATGAACAAAAAGGTGTCTTAGATAATTTTCTTTGGCAATAAAAAATATTCAAGGCTTGATATGTTAGAATGAAAGAGGATTAATTTCATTAGTGATCTGGGATGTGAGACGTTCAAGATCACCAGAATTTTGCTGGCTTCTGGTTCAGGCACTTTATCAGAATTTACTTTCCTGGTCACTAAGTTAATCCACTGGGGCCTAACTCACTCCAAGTCCTATTATTTAAGTGTTCCACTACTTCTAAACACTTTGCAACTGAGGACTAAGCTTCCACTATACTATCTTTAGGGAGACAAATCATATCCAATCCGCAGTAAAAGGAGTAACTTCAGACAAGAAATTGAGCCCAGTCCTCAAGGATGCATTGGACTGCATTTGTAGAACGCATACTGATATAGAAACATAAGCCAAGTTTGTATGCCAGTGAGTCTGACCTATGGCCCAGGAAAAAAATTAGAATAAGAAAAATGGTACAGTTGTCAGAAAACATAGTGACCCCTTGGTATGAAAGTGTTAGAACTCAGTGCTAATTGGATTAGAGTTTTGTGGGTGCTAAGAGGACTTCTGTCCCTCTCAAGTGAACTTTACTTAGTGGCTGGAACACTGGAAAACTGGAAAATGTTATGAATATTCATACCCTTATTGATGCAGAATTTTCTGCTGTTGCTCATGCTGGGCACAGCCTACCCAGCCCCTCTAGCTAAGAAGCAGAGACCACATGGTTGCAGCCTCATAGAAGACAACACCTGCTTAGTGCTGCAGCTTAGCAGCAAATAAAGTGTTGTACTTCCACTGCCTGCACTGCTTCAGTTCTTGTGTCAGGAATTTGATGAATGAAGTCCAGGACAATAGATGATAACTCTGAAGCACTTTATTTACAAGAAAAGTATTTAGCTTTAAGTCCGTTGCTGTTCCCATCACAGTTTTTTTTGTCAGTCATCCACCTTCCCTTTTCTAGGTGGCTCTCTCTGTGTCCCAGTGGCTCTGGGCTATGCTCTGATTGGTTGCCTCTATTACAATTAGGTGTTTAAAATGTGACACTTTATTGGTCAGGTCCCACACATTTTGAATGGTAAATTTCTAACTAGGTCCCTTCTGTAAATCCTCTTTCGAGGGTCATGAGAAGTTTATTTAAACAACAAGGAGCAGAGACAAAATGTTACAATGTTTTTTTTTTGTATCTAGTTTCTGGTTGTTAGGCCAAGATACTATCCAGGGGCCCTGGGTCCTAATTAATTCACTCTTTCATTATTAGTACAACCTGCCAGTGTCATCATGCTCTACACAGCAGGCTATTGTAGCTACTGACACCTTCAGCAACTTGATGCCAAAGCAGAAATTCACATATATCTTACTTTAAAAACATAAGGGAATGTTATTTTCTACCTTGGATTTTTCTAAAGAAGATTTTAATGGAAACAGAAGCTAAATGTTTCTATCAGTTTTACTCCCCTGTCTTCACAAAAATATGTTTTAAATAATCTCAGTTTAAAAATGGGCTTTTTGAGTGATTTAGGGGCTGTCTATGCAACTCATTGTTTCCCATGTTTCCTTCACAAGGAGTCCTTGTTTGTTTGGCCATAGAATCTAACCACAGTTTGGGGCTCTGGAGTAGTAGAACCTTAATGGGATCTACCTCTTCCATATCCTGCAAAGATCTGATACATCAGCTTTCACTGAAGGGTTAGTGATCCAAAGGGTCTATTTGGGCTATAAATGTGCCAGGAAAAAAATATCCTTCCATGTTCATTACTGATGTGATGGCCCAAAGTACCCCCCATTTTCTACCTTGATACCTTATTAAAAAGTTGGAAAATCTCTATCTGAGAGAGAAAGACAACTTTTACTTGTTCAGTGGGTGGTTTTTAAAAGCCTTGGAGATTCATTCCTAACCCAGGTCTATTCAAATGTGTCAAAGGCATTTACTGTTCACCCACACAGGTGGGGAAGGCTGGAGACAGAATATAGAAGAAATAAGAGCCTCCAGGGTGAAAGGAGGAAATTTTCTCTTTTAGCAGGAAGGAAAGATTGTGCACACAGCAGCTGGGGTGACATGAAGGAAGAGCAACTGTAGCCCCCTCAGTGGGAGAGGGAAGATACAGTCCAGGGTGTTTTTTCATCAAAAATCTTTTAGTTTTGTGTGTGTGTGTCAAACCTGAAGCTTGAACTTAGGGAAGGGGGGCTGTCCTTGTGCTTTTTTTTTGCTGAAGCCACAGCTCTACTTCTGCTTTTGATGGTTAATTAGAGATGAGTCTCATAGATTCCTGCCTGGGCTGGCTTTGAACCATGATTCTCAGATCTCAGCCTCCTGAGTAGCTAGGATTACAGGCATGAGCCACTGGCACTGGGCTCCATATCATTCTTAATTCAAAGCACTCAACCAGTTTATGTGGGGCACTCACAATTACTAATTTCTTTTTTTTGGGGGGGTAAGGGATAGGTTTATTCATTGTTCTGGCTGGCACCAGGCCATCTTGGCCCTCCACGCAGAGGGGAAAGGCCCGGGAAAGAGCTGGGAAAGAGAAGAGAGCTGGGAAAGAGTTAGAAAAGAGCTAGAAAAGAGGGCATCTGGGCCTGGGCTAGGCCTTATCTAGGGTATGGGCCAAGAAAGGTGTGGCCACAGTGGATGCAGATGTGACCTCTTCCAGGTGTGCCAGTTGCCTAGGTAGTGTAGGTATTGGGTGAAGACTTTGCTGTGAGGAGGGTGGAGTCTGCTAGCCATCCAGGAGCAGACCTTATATTCCAGCCTTTTAATAATCATGAAATAATCATGAAATAATCGTGAAATCTCTCTGGCTACTTCCTGCTGACAAGAGGCTTCGACAATAGGGGTAAAAGGCTGGAATTAGATCCCTTACCAGAGAAGGCAGCAAGCAGCAGCTGTCCCTTGGTGGTGTGAGTCCTTAGATGAAGTCTGGAGAAGTCTCATGAGGCATTGAGGGGCTGGAAAAAAAAATACTAGAGAGTAAATAAATGGCAAGAGGAAGGACTTGGGGCTGAAAAATGTTGGTAGAAATGTCCCTAGCTACTTCTGACATCTGGTGACTAGGTAGAGGAGAAGTCAGGTGACAAAGGCAAGAATATAAATTCCTGTCCAGTTAAAAGGTAGACAGGTATGGACATTAGATGGGCAGGCTTCTTATTTCTTATTTTCTTTTTTTTTCATTTTATTTATTTATTTATTTTTTGTGAACATACTGTACAGAGGGGTTACAATTACATGGGCAGGATAATGCGTACATTTCTTTTTTTTTAATTTAATTTAATTTTATTTGTGAACATACTGTACAGAGGAGTTACAATTACATGGGCAGGATAATGTGTACATTTCTTACCAAGCATTGCAGCCTCTTCCTTTGTTTACCCTTCACATCCCTTCCCAGCCTCCCCCCTCCCCGCAATCCCAATCCTTCGCCTTCCCCCCTCTTCTCCCCCCCTTCCCCCGCACTGACGTTGTAAAGCTCGTTTTGGACATGACAACTTGTACTTCTCATTGTTGCAACAGGTCCACCTGTATACTTAATCAACTGGTTTTTCCCCATATGCGTACATTTCTTATCAAGCATTGCAGCCTCCTCCTTTGTTTACCCTTCACATCCCTTCCCAGCCTCCCCCCCACCTCCCACTCAATCCTCCCCCCCTCCCCCCACCGCCCCTGCACCAACATTGTAAAGCTCGTTTTTCGACATGACAACTTGTACTTCTCATTGTTGCAACAGGTCCACCTGTATCCTTAAACGACTTGTTTTTCCCCATCTCCTCTACAAGTTATACTGACATCAAATATAGTGAAAGCAGGGGTTATACTGTGGGGGAGGGACATACAAAGCAACAAAGAAATAATCTTATAAATGCGTTAGAAACAAATGCATGAAAGAAAAAATCATTAAAATACATACCTAAGGGTTCATTGTCCTAACATCACATTATCTGGCCTTTGCCACTTGACTCATACATATACTAGATATTACAAATAAGGGAAACCATGGGACCTATGTTTCTTTGGGCCTGGCTTACTTCACTTAATATAATTTTTTCCAAGTTTTTCCATTTCCTAACAAATGGGGCAATGTCCTTCTTTCTGATGGAGGCATAGAATTCCATTGTGTATATATACTACATTTTCTTGATCCATTCATCTACTGGGGGGCATCTGGGTTGGTTCCATATCTTAGCTATGGTAAATACTGCTGCAATAAACATAGTTGTGCTGGTAGCTTTAGTGTGGTCTTGTTTGTAAACATTTGGGTAAATGCCCAAAAGTGGGATTGCTGGGTCATAGGGGAGCTCTATGTGAAATCTTTTGAGGAACCTCCATACTGCTTTCCAAAGTGGTTGAACAAGTTTACATTCCCACCAACAATGAAGTAAGGTTCCATTCTGTCCACATCCCCTCAGGCATCTGTTGTTGTTAGAGTTCTTGATTTTTGCCATTCTAACTGGGGTGAGGTGGTATCTCAATGTTGTTTTGATTTGCATTTCTTTTATGGCTAGGGATGTTGAGCATTTCTTTGCAGATGACATGATCTTGTATTTAAAGAATCCCATAGACTCCACTCCCAAATTACTCAAGCTGATTCAAAACTTTGGCAAAGTAGCAGGTTATAAAATTAACCCCCAAAAATCAATGGCTTTTCTGTATGCCAACAATGAGAAAAGTGTGGCTGAAATTAGGAAAGCAACTCCATTTGTAATAGCCCCACAAAAAATAAAATGTCTAGAATTGACTTAACCAAAGAAGTGAAGGACCTCTATGATGAAAACTTTAAAATCTTGAAAAAGGAAATCAAAACAGAACTTAGAAAATGGCAAAACCTCCCATGCTCCTGGATTGGAAAAATTAACATCGTGAAAATGGCAATACTTTCCAAGGCTATCTACAAATTCAACGCAATACCTATCAAAAGTCCAACCTCATTCTTCAAGGAAATAGAAGAGGCAATCCAAAAATTCATATGGAACAATAAAAGACCCCAAATAGCAAAAACGCTCCTCAACGGAAAGAACACTGCTGGACGAATATCAATACCAAATTTCAAACTCTACTATAAAGCCATAGTAATCAAAACAGCTTGGTATTGGCATAAGAACAGACCTCAGGACCAATGGAATAGAATTGAAAACCCAGAAATGAACCTACAGACCTATAGCCATCTAATCTTCGATAAGGGAGCTAAAACAATAGAATGGAACAAAGACAGCCTCTTCAGTAAATGGTGCTGGCAAAATTGGTTAACTACTTGTAGAAAACTAAAGCTAGATCCTTCTATATCACCCTGCACCAGAATCAACTCCAAATGGATCAAAGACCTCAAAGTCAAAGGAGATACTCTGAAAACATTACAGGATGGAATAGGAGAAACCCTAGGTCTCCTTGGCTCAGGCCGAAGTTTTCTTAATAGAGACCCAGAAACACAACAAATCAAAGAAAGGTTGGAGAAATGGGATTGCATGAAGTTGCAGAGCTTCTGCATGGCAAAGGACATAGCAAAATCAATAGAAAGCCCACGGATTGGGAGAAGATCTTCACTAGCCATACAACAGACAAGGGTCTCATATCTAAAATATATCTGGAACTCAAAAAATTAAATCCCCCAACAACAAATCCTCAAAGAAACAATTGCCCAATAAATAAGTGGGCTAAAGACTTACAGAGAAACTTCTCTGAAGAAGAAAGAAGGATGGCCAGGCTTCTTATTTCTACTGACCTCCTGGCTCTGGTTAATTTTGAAAGAACAGGCACACAGTAGTTGATGTGACATCATCTCCTCTTACTCCTCTCCATGTTCCCTTGTTCCCCAGACTGGCTGAGTCTAGGTGCTCGTTGCTGGGATGGCTTGCCATCAAGGAGGATTGAACTCAAGGCCTGGGCACTGTCCCTGAGCAGTTCTGCTCAAGGCTAGTGCTCTACCACATTGAGTTACAATAGCACTTCCAGTGTTTGGCTAGTTAGAGATAAGAGTCTTGAGCCATGCTTCCAGCCTGGCTCTTTGCAGGCTAGTTGGGAGATGGAGTCTTAGGGATTTTTCAGCCCAGGTTGGCTTTGAATTGAAATCTTTGCCACAAAAGCTCTTTATTATTTCCAATTAAAGCAACAAGGAGATCAAATGGAATAAGTAGAGCTTACCTGCTCCTTATCAAGAACTGACCAACAAATATTCTGCAATGACAAAACTCATTAGATGTGATGAGAATTTTAGCACAGATATGCCCAGTATTTTAGAACCATGTAGTCAGTAGTAGAATACACAACACAAAACAAAAAAGGCAAAACTCAAAACCTAAAATTTTGACAACAATATTTAGACATCTTTACTAACAAAGCACATCACATGGTTGGGCCTCAGTTACCAGGGCCTGTGAAAAGAGCAACTTGTTAGCAAGGCACCTTAGAATAGATGGATGGAGTGGAAAGCTTGGTGGAAGGTTAAGGGTCAGATGGGGCCAAACCCTTAACCTACCATGTGGCCAAGATGGCAAACTCAAGATGGCAAATTTCTGAAAAAAATGCAAAGAAACCCTGAACAAATAGATAAGCCTACATTGGCTAGCCTTTGAGAGGGAACCTAGAGGGGGGTCCCTGGGACCCAGCCTGTGTCGCACTCTTCAGGGCACAAGCCAAAATGTTGTAGAAAAGAGAAAGGTAGAGATAGAGAAAGTTGGACATGAATGGCAGAGAGAGAGCAAAGAGAGCCTGAAAGTAAACAGACTTCTGACCATTTACCATTGCAGTAGCAAAAACTGTCTACATCTGAGAATGGCATAAAATTAGGCTCTCTGGCTTTCCAGGGAGTGCAGGAGGCATTTCAAAGGGGTTTCACGGCTCAAGCGTGACTCGCATCACTCCATTAAATATGTAGGAGAGTCAGTCTGGTGAGTGAAGGGGAGCTGTCCAGGCAGAAGTGGCATCCCGACTTCCCTTAGAGCACTCTAGAGAGAAATGGCCAAGCCCCCAAAGCCAAGCGTCCTCCGCTTCAGAGGTGACCGGCCTTTCAGCTAAAGGCTGTAGGAGCTCTCTGGTGTGGCACTACATCTGAACAGAGACTGAGCAACAGAGAGCCATAGAGAGTAGTTTCACTCACCAGAGTAGGGAAGTGGTGTGGACATGGCTGTGAAGGCCAGCGATGGTATCGATGTGCTGTGTCCGCAGCAGACAGACCGGTTCACAAAAGGCTGTCAGAACTGTGGGTACTCCTCAGAGCAAAAAGGGAAAAACAAACAAAAAAAGAAAAAAGAGGAAAAAACCGGAGAGGAATCTCACCTATCCTGACTTTAAGCCCTTGATCCAAGTCATGGCACCATTTATGTTAGGTTTTTAAAAAGAGGTAGCCGAGTAAGAACAGCACCATGCACGTGGTAGTCAGGTAAGGGGTAGGTTTATTCATTGTTCTGGCTGGCACCAGGCCACGTTGGCCCTCCACGCAGCTGGGAAAGGCCTGGGAAAGAGAGAGAGAGCTGGGAAAGAGCTAGAAAAGAGTTAGAACAGAGGATGATTACTAATTTCTTTTATTATCCTTAGGTAGTTGTAAAAAGTGGTCCAATGTGTCACTTTGTGAATGCAATGCAGCTTGATCAACATCACTCCTTTGATCATTCTTCCCTATCTCTCCCAACTCTACACATCCCATCAAGTTAGTTGGTTTTATTTTCACATATACTTACTGAATATTATGACTATATTTTCTCACATTTCCTCTCTCCATTCATCTATTCCCCTCCACTACTAATTTTAATAAGTTTTTATCGTGAAAATACTGTACAGAGGGGTTACAGTTACATGAGTCCACTACTAATTTTTTAAATCTTGACTGGTAGGGAATTTGGAAATTGCCACCTAAGCCAAAAATAACAGCAGCAACAACAACAAAAACCAATCAACAAACAAAAAACAAGGCAATTGAATAAGAAGTGAAACAGAAGTCATTTGTCTTTAAACATCTAGTCTGAGTTTAAACCCTAGAGACAAGTAAGATGTTCACCTCCTGCCAATGACATTGATGACTGGCCATTTGCATCATAGAGACTGGTCTTTGAGTAACTCTTTAAGGTACTAATGGTTCTTTTGGAAACTATCCTCAAAGTTTGCCCCTCAGACGTGCTCAGGCCGTGGTTCAGGCGAATTCCATATCAGTTCAGTTTCATTGCCCAGAAAACAATTCTTTTTTAAATTTTTTTTATTTTTCTTTTTATTATGAAAATACCGTACAGAGGAATTACAATTACATGAGCAGGGTAATGAGTACATTTCTTTTTTTAATCTTTTTTTTAAATTGTGAAAGTTGTGAAGTTCATTTTCGACCTAATGACTTATACATCTCATTGTTGCAATGGGTCCACCTGTATCCCTATTTAAACGATTTGTTTTTTCCCTTCGCCTCCACAAATTATACCGACATCAAATACAGTGAAAGCAGGGGTTATACTGTGGGGGAGGGACATATCTTATAAATGTGTTAGAAACAATCGCATGAAAGAAAAAACAACATTTGAATACATAACTTAGGGTTCATTTCCCTAACATCACCTTATCTGACCTTTCCAGAAAACAATTCTTGACTTGAGGATACTGATCTTGGTCCTCTCTCTGCCCTCCTAGAGTTGGTATTTGAGCATGCTTCTACTTAGCAAACCTGTCAATCCTGAGCATCCCTTGCTTTCTTGTAAATGTAGAGGACCCCTGCTCTAACTCTGAACTTACAGAAAATTGCTTTGGACCTTTGCTGCCCAGTCTACAGCCCTCATGAATGGAAGAGAACAGGATTCTGTATAAGAGCCTCTCTCCTCCCTGTCCTCTTAGACAACTTCTTGTTCTTTCCACTAAACAATATAGACCCTACCCTCACCCTAGACCTTCTTTTCTTTCAACCTAACATTAGATGAATAGTAAATTTGACATCTAGTCTGAAAATATTCAGATTGCCCAAACAGGGTCCCACCTTGACTTTGACAATGGGTGACTGCTAGATTTTTAGTATAAGTCATCATTCATTTCCTTTGCCCTGCTATTGCAGTCAGCCCAAAAGAAAGACAACCTGGATTTTGTCAAGCTTTCCAAACCAATTTACCTTTATGCTGAGAAGAATTTTATCCCCAAAGGGTAATTTATTCAAAAAAACTGCAATGTCTAGCAAAAGGGCCTTATAATGAAAATGCCTTTTAAACTATAACCATATCATGTCATGACATTTATAATGAAGCCAAGAGCCAGAAATAGATTCCTCAGGAGCGCAAGATATGTCTAAACAGCTAAATTAAGTCTTTTCTGTTAAAATTGCACCTCTGCCTAAGAGGAGGCTGGGGGTCTCCATGCTTTTGTGACTCCATGGGCTATGGGACTTTCTCATGGTTAGCTTATGCAACCTTCTTGGGTGACACTAAAACTGACAATTAGAGGCCACACACACGCACTCACATGTGCATGTGCACACACACACACACACACACACACACACACACACACATTCTTTCACATAATAAAACTAATCACCTCAATTTCCAAGCAAGGTAGAATGCTAACCTTCAGCTCTCTGCCTCATTCTTCTTCACAATTATATTGATTCAGTCTTTTACTTTGAGATTAAGAGAGAATTTTATTCTCAGCCAAGATGCATAGCTCCTATATTTATCATTGTTCTTGAATCCACCTTGAAATCCTTGGGTACTGAGATGGAACATTTTGGAAAATTAATTAAAAGAAGACTTAAAAGTTTTTACAGCTTGAGTAAACCACCAAAGGTTCGCAAGAGGATTGTAGGCCCTTCTAAATTCAGTAGGGAACTCTCTAGACATCTTCAGAAGGGGGAAAGCAACTTGTGAAGTTAGGTGTGAAGGAAAGCATTGGATAATTTTGCTTAAAATGTATGGCTTTCCAAATGTTTCCTTAAAAAAATACATGGCACCTTAAGAAATTATTTAATGTAAATTGGAGGCATGAGGACTGAGAATGTTCTTTGGAGACTTAAGCTACAGAGAAAAGTGGGGAGTAAGATGGTTTAAATGGTGGCCAGGGCAATGCTTTCCAGGTTAAAATGCAGATAGATACCACAGACTCTTTTTTTATTTGTTTGTTTTTGTGCCCATACTTGGATTTGAACTCGGAGCCTTGTGCTGTCACTTGGCTTTTTCACTAAAAGCTGGAGCGTCACTTTTATTTCTGGTTTCTGGCTGGTTAATTGGAGGTAAGCGTCTTTTGTACTTTTCTGTCCAGGCTGGCTTTGAACCTCCTGAGCAGCTAGGATTACAAGCATGAGCCTCCTGCATGTGACTACCACAAGCTCTTATACAAAGCACAGTCTTCTCATATCACAGGATGGATGGTGAGAAGTGGACAGGAGATACACATCAATTTCACTCATCTTGGCAAAGAGAAAGCTGTGCTCAGAGAAACACTACAGGCCCAGAGAGGCCATCATTCATGCACAGTTGGCACAAAGACTTAACAATCACAGTGCCTCCCAGGACCAAGGCAGCCATGGAGAGGCCCAGGGGCTGAACAGGAAGCAGAGGCAGCACTATGGCCCTGAGGAGGCACCACAGTCGACAATTGCAGGTCTAAAGCAGGCAGGTCTTCTGATATTTCCAGAACAGCCAGACTAGATTTTTATTTGAAATCTCATCTACTTTGAAAGGTCAAAACACAACTCACATCCTTTCAAGATGTTTGGAGGGTGTCTCTGAGTTTGGCAATATACAGCCACATAGAAAGTTGCATGGAGCTGACAGAGGAAGGGAACAGAGGAAATTGTAAAGGCAAATTACTGGCAAAGGCTTTATAGGAAAACTTATCTAAAGTCCTGATATTGGGTCATGAGTATCTCTGGGAAGGGTTCTACCTCCAGACTTGAAATAAAACACAGAGCTGTATTAGTGATTCATAATAGTTGAAGCTGAATATAGAATCCCTTCTGCACAGCAAGGAGTTAAATATTGATGCTGTTATCTGAATCAGAAGTTATCCATTGTAGGAAATTCACAAATGACTGAATTATAGATTTTGTCTGATCTTACTGCAATTAGCGTGCCTAACCATTTGATTCCCATTAGCATAAATCATATAATGTGGATCACCTGTTAGCAACGGTGGACACCTTCAGATATAACTTCTAGAAAAAGAAAATGGGTCCTTTTAGGGCCAACCTTGCAATAACTTATACACTGATGGGAATGTTATGAGAGATAGGAATTTCTGTCCACATTCTGTTGAGTTTGAAAACTACTTGATTTCAGAGCAACCTTGTTTTAGAAAGTATACTTAGCCTCCTACTGAGCTTTGTCTTCTGATTATTGTATATTCTCCAGTTATATAAGGGAAGAAAACACTTCCATGTGTCACGTGATAGATAACTAGTGACTTATAAATCCTTACTTCAGGGTTTATTTAACTCACATTAGAGCTAAATAAACCTTTACTTTTTATACATTAGGTGCCTCTGGTATTTAATTCTAGTAGTTCAAAGCTAATAGCTTCTTCACCTTCAAAGGCAGATTTTGCTTCAGCAAAATGCTATAATCAAACACTCGGAAGGTACTGTGTGGTTAGGCTAGTTCTCCTGGCCCTGACATCTTTGTGCAGGAGGTGCACTTTCTCTAAGTAACTGCTTCCTCTTCAGTCCTGAGTGAGCATATCAGAAGCAAAGCCACTAGCCAAACCCAGCTGGTCTCACAGTGGAAGCAACATGCTCAGTGGATTCTGCAGTGCTGCTCCTAAAAGCTATATGTCAAGAACAGTAAATTTTCTTATAAGAAGCTAAGATTCAGGAGTGCTGTGGTTTAGGTGTTGAGGGTGCTTGGAAGACCCATATGTAAAGACTTGGTCCCCAGAGCAGTACTACTGGGAGATGCTGTGGACCTTTAAGGAGTGAAGCCTACTGAGAGGTTCTTCTGTTGCTGTCAGCATGTCCTTGATGGGAATTGTTTTATTCCTATCCCATCCAGGTCTAGATGTGACCATTTTATTCCTCTATATGTTTCTACCACATTATGTCACTGTCTGCTGCCCTCACTAGAGGCCAAGCCAATGAGGTTATCTGATTTGGGGCTTCAAAAGTAGTCTAAATAAATCTCTTTATAAGTTGGTTGCCTCTGGTATTTAATTACAGTAGTGCAAAACTGACTAATACAGGAAGAGGGCTTTTTTTCTGTTTGTTTGTTTTCTTTTACTTGGTATTATTCTAGCACCAGATCACTGATATTAGCCTTCTCATAGAAAATAGGCCTTTTGCCCTTGAACTGGACTCTGGAATTGTCTTGCTTAGCTGGAGTTTGAGTATTCCACTCAGGACTGTGGGTAGTAGATATTTAAAAGTCTTGGTGTAACTAGTATTTAGAAGGTCTAGATAGCTAGTATTTAGCAGGTTGAACTGAGGGGTAGGGAACAACTAGCCTGAGGACCATGTGAGGGGTATGGCATCATTTGGTACATGGTAGGACAGATAAACACACTGCTTATTGGCTCTCTGCAGACTTCCTGCCTGTATTGATAATTTTGTACAGTCCATGAATGATGCTATAAATATCCAAATGGCTCTTGGCAGGAAAAAGATTCCCTAACCCTTGAAGTTAAGCAATTAGTTTATGTTCAGACAGGCTACTGAAGATCTACCTGCATCATCAATCCATAATCTGATAAAGTAGAACCCGGTAATTATTCGCTTATTTTCATCAATCCCACCATCCACTCGACCATTCACTATATACTTGTTCATTCTACTTCTGAAATAGATCTTGAGTCTTTCCAGTGCTTTATCATATCCTGCTTCGATTAATGCAACAGCCTCCTCCCTGATCTTCCTTCCAGTTCATGTGTCATCTTGCTTCTTTCTCACTGGCCCAATTAACACTTCCATGATTTCCCATTTTCTTAGCATGCAGCTTCTCTATCATGGTTCACAAAGTCTTTCATGATGTAGTCCCTGCTTAACTTGGTAACTCTTACTACCTTTCCCCTAACATCCCCCAGTCCTCATATCCTGCTCTCTGAGCCTCACCCCTGTAGAGCTTCATCCTGTCTCTTAAAGGTGCCACAATCGCTCTGAACCTTCTCCCTGTTTCCTAGCTTGCACCTCACGGTCATGACAACCTTCTCATGCTGGCATTTCAGTGGTCATACTCACAATGAGTTTCTGAATTGGTCTGAATTAATTCAGAACAATGAAAACACAATGGATTCTTTTTTTCCTATTGTTTCCCCAGTTAAGTTATGTTAAATATCCCATTCCTACTCCATACCAACAAACTGAACAGGTTCCAAAACTACTTCAATAAGATTCTATTATCAAAAACTACATACCATTGAAAACTCCAGTCTCCAATCTAACTCCAGTGCTGTGGATGTGGCTCAAGGGTAGAACACTTGTGTAGAATATACAAGGACCTGAGTTCAATGCCTCACTTTCCCTGTGTCCTAAGAAAGCTAATTATAGCTCCCTTCTCCCCCCCTTTCATCCCAAGCCTCAGCTATATAAGATCTTGGCTTGTGGAGAGGTCACTGATCACAGCTGAGCATGGAGTAGGAAGGGGTACTGTCTGATTCTGGGAAGACTGTTGCTTTTAGGTCCTTGGGTTTTCCAAAGTATTGGACCAGGGATGATGAAAATGAGGAAAAAGACATGTATTTCTTACTTAAGTACCATTCCAACTGGTATCCTCCAGATAGCAGATATCAAAATGCTGGCGCGCGTGTGTGTGTGTGTGTGTGTGTGTGTGTGTACATGCATGTTTGTGTATGTGGTACTTAGTGTGGATTTATAGGAACTACTGGCTCTCTCTCTCTCTCTCTCTCTCTCTTCTTGGTTGCCACATCCCCACCCCAAGAGAATACATGTATTGCTCATATTTCTGTTACTGAAACAAAATTCCTGAGGTAATTCATTTAAAAAGAAGAAAGGTTTATTTTGCCTATGATTTCATAGGTTTCCATCCATCAGTAGTTGGTCCTGTTTCTTAAGTAGCCATACTGCCAGTATTTTAAGTCACAGTTTTCTAAACATACTCTCTACACTTGGAGAAAAATCTGCCCAGTTGTTTTTATGTGATATACTAATAGACAAAACTGGACATATAATCTTTACTTACACATTTCTGCTACCTTCCCTGTAATCTTCATGATGAAGTCCTATAATCTTTTTTCCTTTTCCAATATTTCTAAACAAAATGTAAATAAACAATTATGTAAATAAACCCACTTAGCCTACTTTAACACCATAATGTATCAACTCCAATGTATGTGACTATATGCCCTGCCTAAAACCAAACATACTGCAGATCATTTTGTAGCTGGTTAACAAACAATGAGTATTACAGTTAAAGAAGGAAGAAAAAGGCAATTGTTTTAAGGTTGTAGCTAAAAATCACACGATGTACTCTTTACAACGATATTTTAACTTAAAATCATTTTATAGGTTACTCAGTGGGAAAAAAATGACTGAATGATGCTAAAATTCCTCAAGATGTTTTCCTGAGATTTTATTTTTCTCTGGTAAGAAAGAAGAGAAAGAGAAAGAGCACAAGGACAGAGACATGTGCCTCCCAAAGGAAAAAGAGACATGCCCGCATTTGGGGCATTTGAGGACATCCAGGCAGGTAGACCGGCTCCTTTTCCACCCTACTCCCCACCAGCTGCCTTCCTTATTCTACTCACAGCCAATCAAAAACAAGAATCTACCCCCAAAGTAGTTATGTAAGATTGGTGCTCTTTTCAGCTTGAAATTTCACAAATCCTAACCAACTGACAATGAAATCACACTGGGGGGAGGGGGGAGGCTGGGAAGGGAGGTGAAGGGTAAACAAAGGAGGAGGCTGCAATGCTTGGTAAGAAATGAATGCATTATCCTGCCCATGTAATTGTAGCCCCTCTGTACAGTATGTTCTCAAATAAAATAAAATAAAATTAAAAAAAATGAAATCACACTGTCAAGCTTTTGCTATTTAGTTACTAAGTGCAGTAACTGACCCTTAGTATGGAGGACAGCTTCCACTGCCACCAACCCTTTGCTAAGGAGGTAGGTAAGCCAGATTTTAGCTCATGATGTGAGGCAGAAGTTATAGTAAAAGGAGACAGTAAAGCCTGGTGTGGTGGCTCAGGCTTGTGATCCTCGCTACTCAGGAGGTAGAGATTGAGAAGGTTCAAGGTTCCAGGAGAAGATCTCTCAAGTTGAGAGAGACTTATGTGGTGACATTCATTTCCCAAACGAACGTGAGAAGGGTCTATCTACACACCACACACCCTGGAGTCCATTCAGTGAATTTTTTAAGGAGTCCAGCAGCCTCTAACAATGAATTTCAAAGTGAAGTGGAGTGATAGATTAGAGGTGTGTCTTCCAAACCCCAATGTCAGGCACTAAAACAGTGTGTGGGGGGGCAGGGAGTGCTGGCACCTCACAGAAATGAGAAGCATGTCATGCATATGCTTCTCCATGTGCTGCCTCCCAGACGTGGTGTCACTGGCAGCTCGTGGGTGACATGGGTCTGCCTGTCACTGTAGTCAGTCCCAAGTGATATGTTTCCAGTGACAGTCGTGTGTGTCAAACTACGAAAGACAGCAGCCTGGAGGAACGTGGGGGCAGCCTCAGCAGATCTGAAATGAGATGTCAGAACCAGTCCCTGCAGGCTGGGCAGGCCATCCTAGCTCACCGTCTCGTGCCTTAGGAGCGAGGCTCCAGCAGGCACCATGGGGGCCAGAGGAAGGGTCAGAGTGCTGGACACTAATGCCCTTGACAACAACTGAGTATCCTATCTGGAGCTTCTGAAAGCTGATGTAGGAATTGGGTGGAGGAAGAGAAGCTGTTTTGTTGTCTTTGTGTCCTGTCGTACCTAGAGAGCACTCAACTCTATGCATGTTCCCATCTGTTATTAGTAATCTTCAGCAGCTGACATGAATTGAGAAAAGAATATAAGGCAGAAGGCATGCTAGGCCCTTCATAGAGTACTATAATTTGATTCCCACAATAATCCTATAGAATAGGTGCTGTAGTTATCTTCTTTATACAGATGAGATGGTGAAGCTAAGACTGGAGAATTCACCTGCTCGTGTCTACTCAGGGCTATGGTTTAGGTCTCCCAAAAGGCTCCTGTGCTGGAAGTTTGGTTTCTACAGTACTATTGTTGGGAAATAGCTCTTTAAGAGGAGTTGATGCTTCTCTTATGGGAGTAAGTTCTCTCTCTTCTGGGATCGAATTGATCACCAGGAGAGTGGATTGTTATAAACTGGACTTGGCTGTCTCGGCTTGTTCTCTTGCCATGTGACCTCTCTCTCCTGTTTTCCTCTTATGTGAAGATGTCTGCCATGGAGCTGTCTTATGATATTGGTATCATGTTCTTGTACCTTGAGAAATGAGAGTTAAATTAACCTCTTTTTTTTTTTTTTTTGGCTAGTCCTGGGGCTTGAACCAGGTGGGCACTGTCCCTGAGCTTCTTTTTTTCTCTCTCTCTCTTTTCTTTTTTGCTTCAGGTTAACGCTCTACCGCTTGAGCTACAGCGCCACTTCCAGGTTTTTCTGAGTAGTTTTTAGGAGATAAGGGTCTTAAGGATTTTCCTGCCTGGGCTGGCTTAGAACCTCTAACCTCAGCTCTCAGCCTTCTGAGTAGCTAGGATTACAGGCATGAACCACCAGAGCCCAGCTAAATTAACTTTTTTTGAAAGATGTTTTAATCAAGTACTCAGACAGAAACACTCAACTAATAATGCAAGACCTGGATGGAAAATTGGGAGCAGGCACAAGTGGGTCAAGTAGGGGTCAGGTCACACAAGGACATATGTCAGAGGTAGCTCAGTTCCTCTGCCCATCCAGATAGTGAGAAAGTAGGTAGAGAAACTTGTCCATCTGCTCCCCCAGACTGAAGGTTCACAGTACCAGGTAGCACTATCTGATTTCAAAGAAGGAGTACGTCACCATAGCAACCACGATCTTCCCATAATCTCTATCTCCATAGAATGAAGTTTATCTTCCAAATGAATTCCCAGATAACTGACCACTGATGTTCAACTCTAGAAGAAAAAAAGGGGAGAAATTTGGTGGCTGAAATATTCCTGCCCCTGGATAAAGTGGGGACTGAATGTTTTCAGGCCGAGGAAATGTAAGGGGTCAGAGAAGTCAGGCCTCTGACTGAAGAGCTAGGGTGCTGGGGTCAACAGGTGCACCACCTGTCAGCATCACTCCACTCTCTAAAACCCCTGGGAAGAGCACCTTGTCATATCTTGTTTTCGGCTTTGTTTCCCTTCCCTCTGTACTGCCTCACTCACAGGGCTAGTGCTCAATTTAAGAAGAGAATTGTACTAATTGTGTTTATTCCTGAAGTGTGAAGTCTGAGATAATGGTGCCAATTGAGTGATTATGTACATTTCTCAGCTTGTTCATGCCTTAAAAAAGTTTCTGCATTCTTAAGGACATCTTTCTGCTGTATACATTTCACTGAGATACAAAAAGAAACACAAAAATAATCTCACCTAAATTCATCTTGAAGTTCATCTAGCAACCTCTTCCTACCCAGAGACTTACAGAGAAAATCTCACATCCTGCTAGCCACTGTTTGTTGAGCCTTAGATCTACAGGGTAACTCTACTCCTTGCTGCCAATCCTCCATCTCCCTTCCTATTCTCCTCCATTCCCTTGAAAATGTTCAGGATAGGGTTTGGGGGCTGCTTAGAGTTGGAGATTTACACTCCAAGACTGTCAGAACCCTGGAATGCAGGGTCACCTGGAGGTAAAGTTAGTAAAGAGGATTCACTGGGGTGAACTAAGCCTTTCATGAAGAAATAGACTTAATCCAAGGAAAAGCACATTGCTGAGAAGGGTATGAAAAAAATTCAGGTCAGGAAAGCCTCTTTCATGAGATCTGGAAGAGCAGGTTACTGAAGGCAGCTACCTTATGCCTTCCCATCTCCAACTGTCTTAACAAGCACTCATGCAGGAAATCCTAAGGAGGGCATCTCAAAGTCAAGAGCTGCTGTTACCAACACATCCATCCAGCTGACTGCTCCTTGGCATGGTTAGTGGAGTAGGGGGGACCTTCCCACAAAAGCAGCAGCAAATCATATAGGTTACGTGATGGTGTTATTTTCTGCTGTTTTTCATTGGAAAAGCCTAACTCCAAACCATGGTATGGTTTAAAAAGTCACAAACTATTCTCAGTCACACAGAATAAAATGTAGAGGGGTCATGGGTGTGCTGGGTTGACCTACATACTGCATTTTAAAACTTCCAAACTACCACCACCTCGCCATCCTTGCTGAACATGATGGTCATGAAAAGATAGTCACCCCTGTCCATCCAAGCAGGAGGCACGAAGCCCCATAACCAACCCATGCCAGAGCATGACTTTTGAAGAATCATCCAGGCAACTATGCTAATTGTAGATCTTGATTAGTTTTAGTCAGCTCATTTGTATATGGTCTTCTACTATATAACAGCATCACAGTCTATCACTGACTATGATGGTGGTATCATGGGATTATAACAGAGCTACAAAGCTGCTCTCTCCTAGTGACGTCATGGCCTTCAGTGCAACAAGTACTCATGTGTCTGTAGTGATACTGGTATAGACACATCTTTTGCACTGCACAGCATATGCAATTATGTGCAGGGTTTATTATTTGTTAATGATGTTCGTGACTCTGTTCTTGGTTTAGGGACTTACCATTCCTTTGTCATTATTTTAGAGTGTGCTCCTTCTACTTGTAAAAATAATAAAAGGTTCACTGTAGAAGCATTCACCAAGCGACACTGCCAACAACCTCATTTGTCTTGTGTTTACTGCAACTCTTGAGTATATCAAGAGGTTATACCAGTACAGGGCATTGGGTGGCTCATGACTTTAATCCTATCTACTCAGGAGGCTGAGAAATAGAGGATCATGATTTGAAGACAGCCCAGGCAGAAAAGTCTTCAAGACTTTATCTACTTAACCAGCAAAATGCTGGACTGGAGGCATGGCACAAGGGAGAAAATGAGTCAAGTGAGAATGTAAGGACATGAGTTTAAGCCCCAGTACTGGCCCCATCCCCCACAAAAAGACACATGGAAAGCTTGATTCAGAGGGTCTAGGTTGGGTAAATACTCTGTCAGTTGTTTGCACACTGATTGAATTGCCTACTGCTGCATTCCTCAGAATATATCCCAATTAAGTGTTGATGACTATATTCATTTAGCTGAATGAAGAGTCATATTCATAGTTAAAGGATTATTTTACATATGTATGTAAGATAAAACTATATTATATAACATAATTATATACGAATAATATACCATATGTAAAAATATAATTTATGAATAATTATGTATTTTTAAATTTTGTAGTAGTTTTATTATTTCAATAGAACTCAGAACTGATATTTTTACTAGTCTCTTCCTTATGATGAAACTTGAAAAATCTCTTATTTGGGGGTAGGTGTGGTAGCACACACCTGTAATGCTAGCACTCTGAATGCTGAGACAAGAAGACTGTGAGTTTCAGGACAGCTTGGGCTACATAATCAGAACCTATGTCAAGGAAACAAATCAAACCCAAAGCAAAACATAAATAAACACCCTCTTCTTTCAGTTCTATGTAAATGAAGGAGGAAAGTTCTTCCAATTTCTTTTCAAAAGAAGACCTCCTCCACATTGCCCAGTTCTCATGGTGCTTAGTGGAACACCATGACTGGGTTCCCAGTCCTGTGGCCTATTCTTTGCAAAAGAAAAGAAATTTGTTTGAGAGAGAGAGAGAGAGAGAGAGAGAGAGAGAGAGAGAGAGAGAGAGAGAGAGAGAGAGAGTGTATAATGTATTCCCCCCCCCCAGACCAGGATTTGAATTCAGGGCCTTGTGCTCACTGGGCTTGTTTTCTTGGCTAGTACTCTATTTTTTATGGGTTTTCTTTTTGCTGGTTGTGGGGCTTGAACTCTGGGCCTGGACACTGTCCCTCAGCTCTTCAGCTCAAGTCTAGCACTCTACCACTTGAGTCACAGCGCCACTTCCTGCTTTTTCTGCTTATGTGGTGCTGAGGAATCAAACCCAGGCCTCATGCATGCAAGGCAAGCACTCTACCACTGATCCACCTTCCTAGCCCATAGTACTATATTATTTGATCCTTACTTCTACACTGGATTTTTGCAGATTGAATCTTATGAACTTTTCTGCTCAGGGTGGCTTTGAACCCCAGTCCTTCAGTAGCTCAATCCTAAGTAGCTCAGATTATAGTCATAACTTTTCAATACCTGTTTGTTCATGTATTTAGGCCAAGGAACAATAAGTTCTTTAATCATAATCTTACTGGAAAATAGCAATGATGGTAAATAATTATTTTTATTCCACTATCTTCAATATTAGAAGAATCTATGAAATATATAGAATATATTTGTTATATAAATGAGATAAATGTATATAAAGCTCCCATGTAAGTTCAGTGACTCTCACAAAGTAACAGCAAAGAACAAGTTAAGTCCTGGAGTTTAACAATTAATTCACTTATTCATTCTCTGAGCTGGGATTGGTGGTTGGCTCCCCTCAGGGACCTCACAACCTTAGAATTACCACTCCCAAATAACATCTCACCCTGAAGATTCTCCTTCCCAAACTGAGCTGAAGAATTTGTCCTTATCTCCAAATTGTTCTTAGCATTCCAAAAGAATTACCAAAAAGAATCACCAAAATCTTTTTTCAAGCTGGTAATAATATTAAAATTTCCCCCCAAAAAGGTACATCAGCCATCTGATAGACCAAAAATGGGAAATAGGACACTTCTGTGTGACATTTAGGACACAATTGTCTCACATTGCCACTTCTCATGGTGATTAGTGGAGCCTCATGATTATGTTCCTAGTCTCCAGTGGCCATAAATCCATGCTCTCTAACTGCTTCATTTGGTCCCCTCCCCAGAATGTCTTGTGGGATCATATGATACTTCATTTTTATTAATGAAATCTTGATACTCGTTAATGTCATCTACTAGAAGAAATAGACAGAAAATATAGGTGAGGTCTTGTTCTTAAAAGAGCATAATGGAGCCAGCCATTAAGATGGAAAACCAGTGACTCTTCAGAGTCATTAATGTGCCACCAGCAGCTAGCTAGAGAGAACTACAAAAAGTAGAGCTATAAGATGTCTTACCTTTCCAAGCAGGAAATTGAAGCTAGGAGAAGAAGACACCTACCCTGTATCTCACATGGAGTTGGAGGCTAAGGGAGACCTTGATGGTCACAGCCTTTCCAGATGGCTGCATGTCTGCTGACCTGTCCCAGCTCAAAGACTTTGAGAAGAGATGGTTTTCCAGTCATTATCCATTGCTTATTAACCATCATGGACTACCAACCCACCTCATTAGCAATATCCCTTTAAAAAGGCTACATGCCTTTATCACTACTTGGGTGATAAATATTTGAGGATCAGAGTTTGAGTCCAGCCTGGCCAAAAAATTTTCACATGACTCCATCTTGACCTATGACTAGGCACAGTGGTATGTGTCTATTATCCCAGTTACCAAGGAAGGACAAACATGAGGATCACAGTCAAAGCTGGTTTGGGCATAAAGCATAAGACTCTATTTTGAAAATAACCAATGGCTCAAAGACAGCCTAGGCAGGGAAGTCTGGAACACTCTTATTTCCAGTTCAACACACACACACACACACACACACACACACACACACACACAACTGGAGATGGAGGAGTGGCTCAAGTGATAGAGGGCTAGCCTTGAGCAAAAAAGGGACAGCAACCAGACCTTGAGTTTAAGCCTCAGGACTGGCATGCACACAGCATAAAAAGGGAATGGTGGACTGGCTCAAGTGTTATAGCACCTGTCTAGCAAGCATGAGTCTGAGTCTGAGTTTAATCCCTAGTATATATACACTAAATATATGTAACATATTATATTATATAATATATTTATATTTATATATTTTAGTTAGTTTCAATTTCTGTGGGCAAATCTCCAGGTAGTTGTTCTGACAGCGATGACGCAGAAACCCTTGGAGATGCATTCCTTGCCCTCTAGATTTCCCCAGGTGTTCTGGAACTCTGAGCTCAGAAGTCTCAACATTGGAACTTTTAACAATTCACAAAACTAAGTTCATTAACCAGTATTATTTTATGATTTTTCAGTTAAAAAATTGTGAAATTCTGGAGCTTCAATACTTCAGTAGATGGAAAACATGAGGGACTAAAGGATTGTTTTAAACAAGATGATGTAAATAGAACTATTTCAAGAGGTTGTTTGAGCTAGCCATTGGGACCACAGGTTGGATTCTCGTCCATGTAGGTACTGTTCAGAAACAAGCAGGATGGAAAATCAGGAGCAACCTGAAAGTAGGCAGATCCTGAGGCCCAATTCAATAGGATATGGCCCCAGTTCAGAGGTGGGGAACTGGGAGGTGAGGGAGGCTTTTAGAGCCTGAAGCAGGAAGTGGGTAAGAGCCCTAGGCATGCCAAGGCTTACTTTTCTTTTCTCTTTTCCTTCCTTCCTTTATTCTTGTGGGGGTGGGTACTGAGACTGAGGCTTGAACTCAGAACCTTGTGCTCTCCCTTAGCTTTTTTTGGTCATTCTACCTCTTGAGCCACAGCTCCATTTCTGTGGGTTAATTGGAGAGAAGAGTTTCACAGAATTTCCTGCTTGGGCTATTGAACTGCGATCCTTAGATCTCAGCCTTCTGAGTTGCTAGGATTACAATTGTGAGCCACTAGTATCCTGCTGTACTTTAGTTTTCTTGATGGTAATGTGAGAATTTTCTGAGTTGCATAACTGACCTGCAGCAAAAATACATAACAAATATGAGTTAATATGTTTTGGAGATAACAGCAAAGGCATATACCAAAGCTCCAACAAGTCCAGTGGGCTGGGCAGAAACAGGTCAGTGTCCTGGGTCAGCATCAGAAGAAGGTGGTTGTCCCTGCCTAACATTGGGCTCTCTCACCTCACCCCAAGACCTCCATAGTCTCCTGACTGTTCTCATTCCAATCCTTCATCCCAAACATTGCTAAGTGATATTTCCTGTAACACAGAGCAGACCTAGCTATGTGCCCATGGCCACAAATCATCCATTATTGGCAGGTGATACCATCTCTCCCTGCACATACCCTATAGCACCCAGAAGTGTCCTGGCACACTTTATTATTACTTTGTAGTTCCCCAGACAGTGAGATCCCTGCTTGGGTACAGAGAAGCTGCACTTCCAAAAGCATTTATCTTACACTAGTTCTTTCTTGCCTTCCACCATACAGGAAAATCACCTGGGGAATTCATAAAATGCCCAATTCTAGGCCACACACCAGAATATCAGTATGTTTAAATAATTACGACTATTTCATTCACTTTGGTCCATTAAAAAATGGGACTTTTAACACCTGTTTGAAGTTCAAGTTCTAGTGTCAAGTCCCTGCTCATTGTGGTTGACTTGGGGAGAAACCCTGCCTGACTAAATTAAGAAAGAGGCTGTCTGGGAAGTGAAACTCACGATCAACTCAGGAAGTGGGAGATGAGCCCAGTCTCCTACTGTAGCCTGAAGCCCATGGTGTTTCAAAAATCTTCGTGAATGTCAATGAGCACACACCCTGGTGGCTTGGGCAGGTCTTGGGGAGCAGCCTGGCACCTGGCCAGTTCAGCACAGAAGGGCCAGCTCAGGGAGGGAGGAAGTGACTCAGGGCTGCCCTCTCCCCGACAACAGGACAGGACTGTAACCTTTTCTGAAAGGACAGGTAAAAATAGCAGCAGCACTTTAGAAAGAACACAGAATATTTAGCTTCTGAACCATATGATTATATAACAGAGTAAGTGATCCAGGGAAGGGCCAGGAACTATTATTTATCATCTTTGCATTCTTGAACCAAGTGTTGTATGTAGGTCTCTTCAGTTCCTCCTCCCAAGTACCCTGGGAGGCTGGTATCACCAGCTCCTTTGTGTAATCGAGGAGTCTGTAGCCAGTGTGGGGAGATGTTGTGCTTAAATCATCATATTGCCAGCAAAGGGCAAACTCAGGACCAATCCTGGTGTCTGTGGATCTGACCACTTATGCTCTGGCCCAGGTCTCTGGCTCAATGTCAGCAATGACTAAGGTGGAAGACCATAAACTTCTCCAGGAAACAGGACTTCCAGATTCTATTCTAGAATTCTGCAGGGCTGCAAGTAAAAGCAGGGAAGGCCCTGATGCAGGTAGGCTTGAGTTCAGGCATGTATGTCTCTTTCTTGATGACAGCAAAGTATGAAACAGTGGGATGGCATATATTACCTGCAGTTTGTGAAGATAGATTTGTCATTACTACCTGTGTGGATCTGTGAAGGGCCAAAAAGAACCAGAAAATGAGCTAGAAGGATCTACTAGCTGTAGATTATAATCTCTAAATATCTATTACCACCAAAAAGTAGTCCAGTCTGTTTAGGAAAAGAGCCATTTCCAGGCCCAAGGTATAATTGTACAAACTGGGAAGGAATGAAAGAAGGAAAGAAGGAAGGAAGGAAGGAAAGATGGAAGGAAGGAAGGAAGGAAAAAGAAGGAAGGAAGGAAGGAAGGAAGGAAAGAAGGAAACAAGGAAGGAAGGAAGCAAGGAAGCAAGCAAGCAAGGAAGGAAGGAAAAAGAAGGAAGGAAGGAAGGAAGGAAGGAAAGAAGGAAACAAGGAAGGAAGGAAGCAAGGAAGCAAGCAAGCAAGGAAGGAAGGAAGGCAGGAAGGAAGGAAGGAAGGGAGAAGGAGATAGAAGAAAAAAAGGAAAGATCTATGCGATTTTGTTTTAAAAGAGTATGTATCAACTTGAAAAGGTGTTCACATACCAAAGACAAGGCAACTTGAGGAAAAAGCAATGATGAAAAAAATAGTTTGTAACATATCGAGTATATAAATCTCCATGCTCCTTGCATGGATAAATATCAATGTTCCCTGCCTCCTGTAATACAAAACCACAAAGTCCTACACAACTCATTAGCTCACAGCCCTTGAAAGTTGCCAGGGCACTAATTCATTATTCTGATGATAAATAGATAAGGAGAAAAAATTCTATCCTGCTTTATCTATACTAACATTTTTAGGAAAAGCAAATTACTGACCAGAAAGGATTGTTTATGAAAAAAGTCACAAGCAATAACTAAAGAAGGAGCGATGTGAAAATTAGAAAAATCACCAGTTTGAAGCCCTTATTGTAATAATAAAATTAGATGATGACCATCAATGGCTACTATAATTATGGATTGAAAGTTGATGAGGACATTGGCAAAAAATAAATAAGTCTCTCTGAAACCACCGATCAACATATTGCATGTGGGACTGACACACTAAGTATATTCCCATACCATGCAACATACAAGGCAGAGTCGTCAAGATAGACTCTGAATATAACTAAGCCACCAGATCTTACTCTAATATACAGGAAGTATAGTGTGTGGTTGAACATGTTAAATGGTAGTGATCTTTCTCCCCAAATTGGACTTGAGGGTTGAGATAGTTAGCCCCTCCTCTGACAATCCTGCACAGATCTGGAACCTGCCCCAAACCATTCAGTCAAGAATTGGCTAAATTTCATTAGAGTTCATTGTAACTCAATGTGGGAAAGATGATCTAGATGCATTCGAGACAGATAGGAGCTTTTAGAGGATGAGAGAATCCAGGAAGTTCTAGTGTTTAAAAAATGATAGATGCCAATATTGTATAGCCATACTTATACCTCAAATGATTAACACTTAATGGTGTTTTACTTCCATTCACACATGACTGTAATGACTGCAGACAATGACCACATATATGAATGTGTATAATCCTACAGCTCTACCCCACACTGAATTGTAGATTGTTAGTATTCCCAGCTGGAGGAACAATAAAGCTAATCCCCTTCCCCAACTCCATTTCTCATCTCCCCTACCTACCCCAGAGAGTGGCTGTAGAGATAACAGAGGCAGAAGTAATTTTTTTTTGCAGCAACAATTACTCCCACCTCTCTTCACCTATGCATACTGCCTTCCTACCCATGATATTGGATACTCTATTTGATCTCATTCTCCCATAATTTTATACTAAATTACATCCTCTATGACAAACCCAGAAAGATTCTTCTAGAAGTTCTCGTGCTACTTTATTAATTTTTCCTTTTCTAGTCATCATTAATATAAAAATAAAACATGGTACTATTTCTCACATGAAAATAAATTTTCCTTAATAAAGCACAAAGAAAGCCAACCACCACTGATAAATATCTGTAACCCTAGCTACTTAGGTTGTGATTCAAAGCCAGCCAAGAGAAAAGTCAGAGACTCCATCTGCAACTAACCAGCAACCATATTGGATAAGCATCTCAAGTGGCTGAGCATCAGCTATGAGAGAAATAGCTGAGTGAGAATGTGAGGCCTAAGTTCAAGTCTGGTTTCAATGTGTACATCTGCGTGTGTGCATGTAAACACACACATGCATGTGCATATGCACACACACACATACATACACACACCAGAATAGTACAGTGATAACAAAACCAAGAAAAGCAAAAGTTGGTCTTTTAAAATATTAATAAAATTGACAAACCTTTAGCTAGATGGGCTAAAAAAAGATAAAGAAGACCAAAGTTATTAAAATCAATAATGAATGAGGATGGCTGGATATCAACAGCTTACACCTGCAATCCTAGGTACTCAGAAAGCTGAGGCCTACAGGATCATAGTTTGAAGCTAGCATGGCAAAAAAAAAAAAAAAAAAAAGCCCAATAAACTGCATCTCTAATTAACTAGCAAAAAGTCAGGCTAGAATCATTGGCTCATGTGGTAAAACATTAGCTATGAGCCGGGCACTGGTGGCTCACGCCTGTAATCCTAGCTACTCAGGAGGCTGAGATCTGAGGATGGCAGTTCAAAGCCAGCCTGGGCAGGAAAGTCCGTGAGACTCTTATCTCCAATAAACCACTAGAAAACCGGAAGTGACGCTGTGGCTCAGGTGGTAGAGCGATCGCCTTGAGCTGAACAGCGCAGGGACAGCGCCCAAGCCCAGAGTTCAAGCCCCACGACCGACCAACTGACAAAAAAACAAAAAAACAAAAAAACACTAGCTGTGAGAAGAGAAAGAAAGCCAAGAATCAGTGTGATGCTAGAGGTAGTGAAGTAAGAAAGAGAGAGGAGAAAGAAAGAGAGAGAAAGAAAGTGAGGAAGAAAGGAAGGAAAGAAGGAAGCAGGGAGAAAGGGAAGGAAGGAAATAGAAGACTGAAACTGGATTCCAATCCCCCAGTCTCTCACCTCGTACTAATGTCAGGGTGAAGTGGATCAAAGATATCAGTGTAAGACCTGAAACAAGTGTATGGGAAACTCTAGACATAATTACCATATACACTAACTTCCTGAGTAGAATTCCAGGGGCTCAGCAAATAGGAGAAAGAATTGACAAATGGGATTGCATCAAGCTAAAAGGCTTCTGCAAGAGAAGAATCCAATGTATATCCTACAAAATTAAGAAGAGTAAGGAAAGGGGTGGATAAGGGAGGGGTGGAGGAGAATGTTGAAAGGGGTAACATTGATCAAGATTTATTGTATTCATAAACTGCTTTGATAAGTGGTGATTCCTTTGTATAACTACTTAAAGACAATAATAAAAAATTAAAAAGCTTCTGTACATCAAAAGACATAGTTACTACACTGAAAAGATAGTCTACAGAATGGAAATCTTTGCCAGCTATACATTTGTCAAGGTCCTGATAGTGAAAATATACAACAAGCTCCAAATTTTAAACTCCCAAGGAATCAGTAACATGTTAATAAATGGAATAAAAAGCTAACTAGGCACTTCTCAAAAGAAGCAAAAATGGCAAATAAACACACAGAGAAATGCCCAACATCCTTGGCCATAAAGGAAATGTAAATAAATAAAACACTGAAATTCCATCTTGCTCCAGTCAGACTGGCTATCACCAAGAATACAAATAATAACAAATTCCTATGAGGATGGTATGGGGAGAGAAGGAAATATACACTTTTGGTAGGAATTTAAACTAGTGCAATCACTATGGAAGTCAGCATGGAGATTCCTCAAAAAACTAGAAATAAAATTATCCTAGGATACCATTCTTGGGGATTTATTCAAACAATTACAACTGAGGATACAATCAAGTTATCTGCACACCCATGTTCATTGCTGCACTGTACACCTTAAGCAAGTAATGAAAACAGACCTATAACTGATAAATGGATTAAAAAATTGATAGATAGATAGATACAGATACGGGTATAGATATATAGACAGATCAGGAACAATAATTTATCATTTGCAGGAAAATGGATGGATTTAGACTTGGAAAAATATGTTAAAGGAAGCAAGTCAGGCTTAGAAAGATGAAAGATCAATGTTGTCTCTTATATGTGGAAGTTAGATCTAGAATACAAACATGAAAACTATATACATGATAAAACTGACTAAAGTATGATATATGCAAGGGGGATTGCCATACTGTAATCTCTTTGAATAATTAACAGTTTAACAAAATGAATAGCAGGAAGCTGACAGTAGGGGTTAAAGGGATGGCAGGGGAGAATGAACATAGAGAGGAATTGTGAGAGAATACAGTCATAATATGCAATGTATGCACATGAAAGTAGAAATTGGAAACTTGAGGAGCCCAGATGATATTTGAATAGTTGGGAGGAAGAGGAAAATGATGAAAGGGGTGACATTGATCCAATTCATTGTACACATACATTGACATGCCCAACTGAAACTCCTTTGTACAGTTGCTTAGAGATGAGTGCGAATACTGAAAGGCTGACATTGATCAAGATTTATTGTAGTCCTAAACTGCTTTGTTAAACGGCAACTCCTTTGTACAACTACTTAAAGATAATAAAAAAAATTGAAGAAAAGATAATTTTTAAGTTATAAACTATGTAAGCAAGCCAGGTGTTGGGTGGTTCATGCCTATAATTTACCTAGCTACTGAGGAGGCTGAGATGTGAAGATCATGGTTCAAAGCCGGGCCAGGCAGGAAAGTTCGTGAGATTCTCATCTCTAATAAACTACTCAGAAAAAGCTGGAAGAGACACTGTGGCTCAAGTGGTAGAGTGCTGGCCTTGAGTACAAAGAGGCTCTTAGTTCAATTTCCAGGACCAGCAAAACAAAAAACAACAATAAAACCAAATAAGCAGAACATTATCAGCAATTTATATAAATAAAAAGTATTATAAGAGAGTACCATAAGCAATGGCACAATAACCCATTTGATAAAGTAGACAAAATAAATAAATGCCTAGAAATCTGATACCTACCAAGATTAAACAATAGAGAAATAGAAAGTAACTAGTAAGAAGATAAAATTAATGGGAAGGCGGGGGAGGGGGGGGAAATGGCCCTTAAGTAGATGGCTTTAGCAGTAAATTCTGCCAAACATTTAAAGAATGAACACTACTACATCTTTTTAACTTTTTTCAAAAAAATGGAAGAGTAACAAGCACTCTTTCCCTCATTCTGTGAAGCCAGTGTGTTACCCAGGTGCCACAGCCAGACATTGAATGAAAAGGGAACTACAGACCAATATCCCTTGTAAACACAGATGCAACAAGCCTCAAAAACACTAGAAAACCAAAGTTAGCAGCATATGAAAAGGTTTATACATCTTGGCCGAGTGGAATTTATTCTTGGAATGCAAAGTTGCTACACCATGAGAAAATTGACTGATGTCATGTGTTACATTAGGAGACTAAAGGAAAAAGCTCACATGCCATCTGAATTAAAATAGGAAATGTATATAACGAAATTCAATGTTCTTTAAGATTAAAAACTAATCTCAGTGATGTAGAAATAGATGAGAACTACCAAAATATGAAAGAAGCCACACATGAAAACTCACAGACTACTTAAAGATGAAAGACTGTAAGCTTTTCTTTAAGGTCATGAATATGGCTAAGGGTCTGTTTTTGCTGCTGATGTTCAACATAGTACTAAGAGTCATATAGTACAGAGTCCTAGGGAGGTAAGAAAAAGAAACAAACAACACTGAATGAAAAAGGAAAACATAGCTGGGTGCCCGTAGCTCATGCCTGTAATCCCAGCTACTCAGGAGGCTGAGATTTGAGGATCTCGGTTCAAAGCCAGACCAGGCAGGAAAGTCTTTGAGACTGTTATCTCCAATAAACCACTAGAAAACCAGAAGTGGTGCTGTGGCTCAAGCGGTAGAGCACTAGACTTGAGCTGAAGAGCTAAGGTGCAGTGTCCAGGCCCAGAGTTCAAGCCCCATGACTGACAAAAAAAAAAAAAAAAAAAAAAAAAAAAGATCATGGAGCACATAATAGAAACATTATAAGTATTCATAGTCTAACCTGATTAATCTTTTAAGTATTATCATATAGAGTAATATATAGCACCGACTGTGTGTTTGGCATTGTGGGGATATAGTAAAAGAGATACACCTGACTCTACTTCTGCCCCTATTTTCAGTAAGTTCCTCCACATTCCCAATAAAATAAAAATCCTGACTCACTCCAGTCTGACTTCTTCCCCATTGTGAACAGGATCTACTCCTGTCCAGGTCATCAAAGGCCTTCAAGTTACTAAACCTAATGAGCATTTTCAACATCCTCCTTCTAGTTAGGATGAACATGTCCTAATTAGACACCCTGGTAGTACTGGCTGAATCCTCAGTCTCGTTCAGAAGGCCTGGCCCTCTCTCAGATTCATCACTGAGGCCCATTATCATGGTGATAGTGCTGGCCCTTGGTGTCCAAGTCACCACTGTCTTTCCCAGCTTCCTCCTTCTCCAGCTGCTGCTTCTCAACTTCTCCTGCCAGAGCACATGCTAGGCCATGTCTCCCTTCAAATTGTGGTTGTCCTCAAGAGTCAAGGAGAAGTTTGTTTTTTTTTTTTTTTCAGTTGATTTCATCAGCACTCATGGCTTTAAGCGACATCCTTTGCTTATGATCATCGCTCTTAGATTTTTCTCTGTGCTTTGGACTCCTATCCAGTTGTCCAGTCAACATGTCCCCTGAGCTGTCTCAAGGTCAAATGTGACTGCAGCCAAATATGATCTCACATCTTCTCTTTCACATCTGGCTTTCCACTGTGAGTGATCCACCATCCAGCCAATGCTCTGAAACCTGGGAGAAAATCTTTTTTTTTTTTTTTTGTCAGTCATGGGCCTTGAACTCTGGGTCTGGGCACTGACCCTGAGCTCTTCAGCTCAAGGCAATTGAGCCACAACGCCACTTCTGGTCTTCTTGTGGTCAATTGGAGATAAGAGTCTCGTGGCTGTTGAACCATGATCCTCATATCTCAGCTTCCTGAGTAGCTAGGATTACAGGCATCTAGTATTACAGGCATGAGCCACCAGCACCTGGCTGGGAGAGAATCTTCGCTCTACTGCTTGAGCCACAACACCACTTCCTGGGAGAGAATCTTGACACACAATTCTCCCTCATGTCCACTCCCACCTCAACCAGCCTCTGGTTCTCACTGGATCGATTGTGGCCTCGTGAGGACAAGAGCCATACATACTTTGATAGTCATTGAATCTATACTATTAACATGGTCTACAACACAAAAGTAAAGAGAGAAAATGGAATAAAAAAAGGCAGGAGAAGGGCTGGGAAGGTGGCTCAGTGGTAGAGCGCTTGCTTTGCATGCATAAGGGCCTGGGCTCAATTCTTCAGCACCACATACGCAGAAAAAGCCGGAAGTGGGGCTGTGGCTCAAGTGG
Source organism: Dipodomys merriami (assembly GCF_024711535.1). Lineage (NCBI taxonomy): Eukaryota > Metazoa > Chordata > Mammalia > Rodentia > Heteromyidae > Dipodomys > Dipodomys merriami. The sequence goes on along the minus strand of NW_027202937.1, from coordinate 30,632,653 downwards.
TAGTGTGCTAGCCTTGAGTTGAAGAGCTGAGGGACAGTGCCTAGGCCCAGAGTTCAGGCCCCACGACCGACAAAAAGTAAAAAAAAAAACGAACTGCAGGAGGGATCTGAGTGTGGTGGTGCCCACTTGTAATCCTGGGATGCTGAGGCAGGAAGATTACCAGTCCAAAGCCAGCCTGGGCTACATATCAAGACTCTGTCTTTAGAGAGGAAAAAAAAAGGCAGGTGAAAACAAACTCAATTATTACAGTGAGTCCTCTGGAGCCTGAGAATGTGTCCTTACACAAATGCTCATGACCTTGGGGCTGGGAAGGTGGCTCAGTGGTAGAGCGCTTGCCTTGCATGCCTGAGGCCCTGGGTTCGATTCCTCAGCACCACATAAGCAAAAAGAAAAAGCCGGAAGTGGCACTGTGGCTCAAGTGGTAGAGCGCTAGCCTTAAGCTGAAGAGCTGAGGGACAGCACCCAGGCCCAGAGTTCAGGCCCCATGACTGGACCCAAAAAAACAAATGCTCATGACCTTGACTATCAACCTAAATTTGAATTGTAACAGTGCACCATGAACAGTAGCTGTGCCACATTATCTGCACACACGGCCTGGGCATAATGTAGTCATTAATTTGCTTTAAAAAAATGGAAACATCAACTTTAGAAATTAGATTTGCCTTGATAATGTCTAACAAATGTGCTAATCAAATTGTTTACAAATGCACCCATGAACTGCTGAACTTAGATAATTTACTATCGCATAGTTTGGGCAACACATTGAGGCATAAAGGAAAAGATCAACAGTCAAGACAAATAGAATTAAGGTGTGTGCAAAGTGTGTTCTTCCTTTCATCCCACAAAAGGAAAGAGTTGCAAGCTGTAGCTGGGAGAGTGGTAAGGGGTTCTTCTTGGTGACACAGCTCAGAGATTCAAACCCAATGGGATTCTATTGTCACAGCTTTCTTTGAACACTTTAGCCTCCCTGGGACAGTTTGGGTGTGGGCAGAAACTTGTGACAGAGGAAAACTCCTACCCAACCCTGCTACAAGAACTCTTTAGCAGAGCTGTCCTCATTTGAGTGAGTCAGGGCAGAACCAGGTCGTCCATCAAGTCTTTGACTCTTGACCTTTACAAAGAGCTAACAGTGTCCACTGGCCTACAATTACTTTTCTGCAGTTTTAAATTATTCCTTTTACTGTAAAACATTCATAGGTGTATAAAATATTCCAAATTTCAAATATTTGATTTTATCTGGGTCAAGTTGGTAGAGAATAGCTGACAAAATTGTATTTGTTTTTTGTTTCTTTTTTTTGTCCATTGTGGGGCTTGAATGCAGGGCCTGGGAGCTGTCCCTGAGCTCTTTTGCCTCAGAGTAGCATTCTACCACTTTGAGCCATAGCTCCACTTCTGGTTTTCTGCTGGTTAACTGGAGACAAGAGTTTCATGGACTTTCCTGATTGGGCTGGCTTCTAATCATGATCTTCAGATTTTAGCCTCCTGAGTAACTAGGATTACAGGGGTGAGTTACTGGCACCCAACTTTCTGCTAGGTCTTTTAAGATGGGTTAGATAATAACTTGTATCTACTGTTTTAGGGGGGAAAGTCTTCAAAAGAGAAGTTTTCTTACTCATTACCTTTTCATTTCCCTAGTCTTTCAATTTTTTCAATAGTTCTTGAGTCCTGATTTTGTTAAATAAGGAAGTTAACTTTGTTTTGTTTTGTTTTTCCAGTACTGGGGCTTAAACTCAGTACCTTGAACTTGCTTGGCTGGTGTTCTACCACTGGAACCTTACCACCAATTTCGCTTTTTGTTGGTTATTTTGGAGATGCTCACAGACTTTGCTGCCTAGGCTAGCCTTGAACTTGATACTCCGAATTTCAAGCATCCTTAGTTTCTAGGATTATAGGCATGACTCACTCTGACCCATTCTAGATTGTGTTTGTGTGTGCATGTGTGTGTGCATACATGCACATGCATGTGCTGGTTCTGTGGCTTGAACTCAGGGCCTGGGCACTGTACCTGAGCTTCATTACTCAAAGATAGCACTCTATCATTTGAGCCACAGCTCCACTTCCAGCTTCTGGGTGGTGAATTAGGGTCTGATGGACTTTCCTGTCGAGGCTGGCTTTGAACCATGCTCCTCAGAGCTTAGCCTCCTGAGTACCTAGATATACAGGCTTGAGCTAACAGTGCCCTGCTTGTTGTTTGTTTTTTTAACAGAAATGTCTGAGCAATATCTTTGCTTCTTTGAAGTACCCACTCAGATAAATCTTTGCCTTTCTTTCACTGGACTCTCACACAGTTGATACAACTTGGCCACTTAAAAAAACCAAAATAATGGATTTTAAAAGGGCTTTCTTAAGAAATACATTGATAAAAAAAAAAAAGAAATACATTGATAGTCTGATCCTTTTGTGGTTGGGTAGGAGCTAGATATTTGAAGATCTGACATTAAAAGAAAAAAAAGAAAAAATGATATATGATGCATTTATCAATTTAGTTAATTAGCAGATCTTGAATTTTAGCATTCTATTTTTGGTTATGTGCTAAATTTACTCATGGTTTGTCCTTTGCATTTCATTTAAGAAAAACTCAATGAAGCCTTTCTATTTTAAGTATAATTTCGAGTGAAAAAGAGACTAAAAAATAACACACGCGATATGATTCTATATATTCTGCAGTTTGATTTTTCTACAGTGCATACCAAATTTAAAACATAAAAAGATATATGTATGCTTGTGTAATATGCACATGCGAAAGATACTGGATCATGATGACATACTGAACACAATCTGTCACCTTCCCTCTAATTCTGAATCTATTAACCTAAAAAAAGTTATATTTTAAAAGGAATAAATTTACAACCTCCAAGGAAGGAAAAACACGAAATGAAACCATCATTGAAAGACTAGAAATCTTGAGATATTCCTAGAAAGAAGACAGAAAATGAATGAGAAAAGACTGGTAATTGGCATGAACATAAAACTCCAGCTCCAAACAGAAGAGCCAATCCAGAGACGTTCCCAGCTAATGGTAGGAAAAGGAGGGGCCACAGGGCAATCCTTGTGGTAGTTCATAGAGAGCGTGTTATGGGAACAGTCTGAATAGTCCAGCAGTCCACACTGTCAGCTCTGCTTATTTATTCAGCCAACTCCCATGTTTGATTCTGATTAGAATCTGAGAAGCACACTCTGAAAGAAGTAATCTTCCTTTCCTGGAAAGACATCCTGAGTGTGATGCCTAGAGAACAGAAAAGCTGAGCTTGAGATAACCCCAGACCTCCACAACAGTGAGGGAGGAATAGTTGGAAAGATGACTCTGCCAGAAAGAGAATACATCCAAGGGGCTTCCCCACCAACAGCTTGAAACTATTGCCACATGGTCTCATAGCCTTAGTCTTGTGGTAGAAAGAGGCCAATTTATTTCTCTTTTCAATGTAAGAAATGGCAGGGTTTCCTCTTCTTCCTTTTGTTTTCTTCCTTTAAAATATTTCAATAGAATCTGGCCACTTGGTAGTTTATGCTTGTAATCCCAGCTGTTGAGGAGGCTGAGATCTTAGGATCTGTTTGAAGCTAGCCCAGGCAGGAAAGTCCATGAGACTCTTGTCTCTAATTAGTCACCAAAAAGCTGGAAGTGGAGCTGTGGCTCAAATGGTAGAATGCTAACTATGAGCAGGACCATTCCCAGGCTCTGAGTTCAAGCCCCAGGACTGGCACGCGCGCACACACACACACACACACACACACACACACACACACACACACTGCAATATAATTTAGTTTAAGCCAATTAAAAGAAAATCAACATAAAATTAATAACATCATATTTGAAATTATACATATGTTCATATAATTCTGGGGATAGTTCTGATTAAGACTTGGATAGAACTTTGTATGTTTTTCCTCTTTTTTTTTTTAAGGTCCAAGAACAGGACTCAAACTGGGTACCTACTGCTTTTGCTTGTTGGTTAGTGCTCTACCAACCAAGCCTAGTTTGTGTGTTTTTAAACAATTTAAGTTACTATGTAATTTTTGGTAATAATAACCAGATCTGAGTAGTATAGTGGCACACACTATATATGAAGTAGGAGGATTATGCATTCAAGGTCAGCCTAGGCTACAGAGCAAGTTCAAATGTAAGCCTGGGTTATAATGCCAGACCTTGCCTCAAAATGAAAAGTTATATCCAAGAAAGAAAAGTGGATCTAGAGAAATAGGAACAATACAGTATAAAAGAATCAAATTATTAGCTGAAGAGCTGAGGGACAGTGCCCAAGCCCAGAGTTCAAGCCCCACGACTGACAAAAAAAAGAAAGAAAAAAGAAAAAACAATCAAATTATTTTCTATATAGGTTTACAATGAGAGCAAATTCATCTTTTATTTCAAAAATAGTTTTAGCTTTGAATTAGCATACATTTATAATACAAGTGATGCGGTTGTTTGTTTTTATTTTTTATTTTTTGGTGTCCATGGTGGGCAAAGCCCATTCACCTTACAACCCTTCTGGCTTCACAGCCAGCTGAGATCATTAGCCCTGCAGCCCCGTAGAAGTCAATACCTGCTAGTTTTGCAGCTTTACTGCTGGCTACTGCCACTGCTGCCTTCTTGGGTTCTTGTCTCAGGAAATCAATGAGTGAAGTCCACAGATGATGAAGAATAAATGTGAAAAACATTATTTAGAAGAGAAGCATCTCAGGCTAAGGGCAACTGTTGCTCTCTCCCAAATGACTAAGTCTAGGGAATTTTATATCCTGGACTATGCTCTGATTCCCACTTTTATTATAATTAGATATTTGGAAGGTGAAGTTTTTCAAGGTGAGGTGGGAAGTGGGGGGGGAATGGGGGGTCCTGGAACTTGAACTGAGGGCCAGGCATTGTCCTTGAGCTCTTTTGCTCAAGGCTAGTGCTCTACCACTTAAGCCATTGCTCCACTTCTGGCTTTTTGGTGGTTACTTGGAGATAAGAGACCCACAGACTTTCCTGCCTGGGCTGACATTAAACCTCCATCCTCAGATCTCAGCCTCCTGAAAAGCTAGAATTATAGGCATGAGCCACTGTTGCCCAGAGGAAGGTGGCATTTTATTAGTCAACTCTGTGACATTCTAATTAGTTGCTAATTTCTAATCAAGTCCTTTCTGCCCCCTTCAAGGGCCATGGAAAGACTATCAGAATTCCAGAAACTAGAAGAAACTAGTGAGGGACAGAGCCAGGATGTTTTGTTTCCTATTTGAATTTCTTTGAAACAATAGTGTCTCTTTTCTTTTTTTAAGGTCTAAGAACAGGACTCTTTTGCAGTCTAGTGTCAGCTTACCAGACCAAGATGCTGCTTAGAGGTCCTAGGTCCTAACCAATCTATCCTCCCATAAGGAAATAGCTAGGTTTCCTTCCTTCCTTCCTTCCTTCCTTCCTTCCTTCCTTCCTTCCTTCCTTCCTTCCTTCCTTCCTTCCTTCCTTCTCCCCTTCCTTCCTTCCTTCTCCCCTTCCTTCCTTCCTTCCTTCCTTCCTTCTCCCCTTCCTTCCTTCCTTCTCCCCTTCCTTCTTTCCTTTCATTCTTCCTTCCCTGTCCTTTTCTCTCTTCCATTCTTTCATACATATGTACACACACAGTGGTAATTCTTTATACACATAGTGTACCTCAAGTATTTCACCCCCTCCTTATATTCCCATTCTCCTCTCCTACTCTCTTTTTCCAAGTGTTTGGTAGATTTCACACACACACACACACACACACACACACACACACACACACACACACACACACACACACACACTATACTTGAATCCTCTTCACCCCTCAGTATCCTCTCTTTCCCTCTCCCCCTCCTATTGATCCCTATCAGAATGTTTCTCTTTTACATTCAACAATGCCACCATCCTGATCTCCCATCTCCAGTCTCCAAAATTACAAGAAATGAATTTCTGTTGTTTAGAAGCTACCCAGTCTATGGTATATTTGTATTAGGATTTCAGCAGACAAAATTACTTTCGTGACCAAATATCTCAATGCTGCCAGGATCTTTTGAAGGAAAGCGTAGAATGGTCTCAGAATTGTCCCTGAAGGGAAGGAAAGAGGCAAGCATTTGCCTACCAGAGTCCAGTTACCATCATCACCATCATTTTCAAGTCTAGGTTCCATATATTTTTTTAAAAAATTCTAGAAGGCTGGTATGCAGCTCAGTGACAGAATGCTTACCTAGTATGTACAAGGCCTTGGTTTTTACCCCCAGCACTTCAAAAACAAAGACCAGACATCAGTAGTTTTCTCCTGTAAACCTAACTACTTGAGAGGTAGAGATCAGAAAGATCAAGGTTTGGGTCAGCCTAGATAAAACAATTTGAGACTCCATCTTAGCAGAAAAAGCTGAGTGTTGTGGTATGTGCCTACCATCCAAGCTATACTGGAAGCATCAATATGAGGATTGAGGTCCAAGCCAGAGGGGACAAAAAGTGAGACACTATTTCAAAAATAATCAGAGTGAACAGGGCTGGAGATATGCCTCAAATGGTAGAGCACCTGCCTAACAAGCATGAAGCCTTGACTTGAAACCCCAATGTAGCCACAGAAAAGTTGCAGGCTTCCTCTCTCTAGAGAAGTCATTTGGTATGTTCTGTCAGTCTGATGACTGGCATTTTTTTTCTTTAGCTGGGAAATTTTTCTTTAATTTCCTGTTATGTCCCCTGAGAACTGAGGATTGCAGTTCAAAGCCAGTCCAGGCAGGAAAGTCTGTGAGACTCTTATCTCCAATAAACCACCAGAAAACCAGAAGTGGTGCTGTGGTGCTAGCTTTGAGTTGAAGAGCTGAGGGACAGCGTCCAGACCCAGAGTTCAAGCCCCATGACTGACAAAAAAGAAAAGAAAAGAAAAATGAAAAGAACCCCAAATGGAGAATGGGTCTCTGAGAGAAAGCTTTGTTGTAACTAAGCTTCCCAAGTTACAGGTGACTGACTAGTCCATGTGGCTATGAGGGTCCAATGATATCACAATATGAGTTTTTTCTGAGTACCTCATCCATTTAAGGAATAACAATGCTTCATTCCAGCCTCAGGTGGGTCAACATAGCAATAGATCTTTAACTTACCTACCCTCACCAGTAAAACTATACCAAATGTCAAATAAAGTTCAATAAACCTTCCCCTCCCTTGGGATAGTGACTCTGCCCCATCGGCTGGTCCTGGGGAGGGACATAATATGCCTGAGTTATTCACAGCTATCTCGGAATCCAGAAAGGGTCTGACCACCTTGCAGGGCTCAGGGATGCTTACTGTGACAAGGTCTCATCTGGCTAGTCCTGAGGCAATAGATGTCAGACTATGAGCCTGCCTGAGACTTGGGACTGTCAGCAATGTACACATTCTCACACTCTCATGTTCTCTCTGCAAGTCTCTCTCTTCAACTAAAATCCAATGTCTGTACCTCAAGAAACTGGAGTGCAGTCTTCCTTTGGCCTGTCTGTGGAAGGTAATCTCTTTCTCTAATAAACTTTTGTTTTGTTTTGTTTTCTGGTCTTGGGTCTTGAACTCTGAGCTGGGTGCTGGCCTTGAGCTCCTTTTTGCTCAAGGATAGTGTTCTATCACTTGAGTCACAGTGCCACTTTGGCTCTTTATTCTTTTAGTGATTTATTAGAGATAAGAGTCTCACGGACTTTCCTGCCCAGGCTAGCTTTGAATTACGATCCTCAGATCTCAGCCTCTTGTGTAGCTAGGATTACGGGCATGAGCCCCTAGCACCTAGCTTTTCTTTCTTACTTTTTTTTTTGGCTGGTTCTGGGGTTTGAGCTCTAGGTCTGGGCACTGTTCTTAAGCTCCTTTTGCTCAAGGCTAGCACGCTACCACTCGAGCCACTGTACCATTTCTGGCTTTTTCTGTGATAATTGGAGATAAAAGTCTCAAGGACTTTTCCTGCCCAGGCTAACTTCAAACTTTGATCCTCAGATCTCAGCCTCCTGAGTAGAGAGGATTACAGGTGTGAGCCACTGGCTCTCGGCTTGAAATAAACTTTCTTATCACTTCCACTTTTTTGACTTTTGCTTGAATCCTTCTAATGCTGGAAATAAGAACTGATGCTTAATAGCTGCACTAAATTTCTAGTAACACTCTTTCTCTGTGGTTTGTGGTATGAATATGGGAGCTCTTGGATGAAGTTTTTTAATGTATGCCAGTATTGAGGCTAGAACTCAGGACCATGTGCTCTTGATGGACTTGGCTCTTTATGCCTAGTGGTCTACCACCTGAACCACAGCTCCCGCCTGGCTTTTTGTTGGTGAATTGGAGATGGACTCTCCAATTTTCTGCCCAAACTGGCTTGGAACCTTGATCCAATCATCTTGCCCTCTAGAGTAGTTAGGAGCTTTAGATAATGATCCTCCTATCTATATCTCACAGGCACGTACCACCAGACCAGGCTTGTTAGTTGAAATGGGTCTCACTAACTTTTGGCTCAGATTGGCTTTGAACTTCAATCCTTTTGATCTTTACCTTCTGGAATTACAGGTATGAGCCACCAAACCCACGCTTCCCTATGCATTTTATATATTGAAATTCCAGTAACATATGGTACTTAAACATTTATATTATGAAATCTGAATTTATGTGCTATTGAGCACATTATACCTGCTACACAGACTTTCTTACCAACAGTTTGAAATTACAAGTGGCTAGAGAGAGAAAACTATGTATAGTGTGATCCTGAATTAGATCCTGCCTCAGGGGGCAAAATTGCTCTGCAAGGTGTTTTGGGATGGTTTACAAGCTTGTTTTTTGTCTTGTGTTTAGTCTTCTAACCAGAAATCATTGGCTGCATCTTTCCTGAGACCTCCACTGGTGACTATAAGCTTTAATTAGAGGCTTGCTAATCATGTGTAGTTTTATCACAAAAAAATCCAGGTTACGTTACTGCCCACAGGAGAGGAATTTTGGGACTACAGGATAATAGTAATGGTTGACACTGATAAATGACTATATAAAGGAAGTTTATAAAATCTAACTGCTCTTAAATGTCAACATGTTACCCATGGAAAAGAATAAGAAAGAGAGGAATGTTAACTAAGCCTTTGTGTTTTTTGCTTATCCTAAGAAGTCTGAGTCATCAGCATCCTTGATCACTAACTCACACCACTGAGGTATTGGTCTTTTTTAAAAAAAATCCTTAAATAGTTGTGCAAAGGGGTCATGTCCATTTGTATGTATAATACACCTTGGTCATGTCCATTTGTATGCATAATACACCTTGCTCAATGTCACCCCTTTCATCATTCTTCCCCAACTCTCACAACCCCACCCATCCCCTAAATTCATTTTATTTTCATATACATTGAATATTATGATTGCATTCACTCACTTTTTCTATATGTCTACCTCCCTCCCTTTGGCCACACCTCCCCATGATTACACATGTTGCAGATTCCTGGGTTTATTTAACTGTAAATTACTTGTTCAAAGGAATTATACCATTACAATCCTCCCCTGCATATAAATATATGTATTTACAATTTAAATCTAACTTGTGCATATGAGAAAAACCACGCATCCTTTCTCTCTGAACCTGACATACTTTACTTAACATAATGACTTGTTTGTCCATCCATTGGTTTACTTGTCCATCCATGGTCCATCACTTTCACTGCTTCATGCATGGAGGGATCAGTCAGTGAGTACCTTCTGCATGCATTGTCTAGGCTAGTGGTATAGATGTGAGGGGATGTATGTGTGAAAGATGGCCCATGCTTATAACTACAACCAGTCTGTGGACAACTGTCAGAATTCATGAATTCAGTATATTTTTTCAGTGTCTTCTGTAGATTGGGTAATGTTCTGATCAACCTAGTTGGGGCAGATAGTTATTAAACAGTTTTAAAAGGTTATTCTACTTGTAATTAATTCTTGGGAGGAAATGAGCAAGGCGATGTGTGTACCTTCAGTGTGTGAGCTATAAAATTATAATTATTTAACCAAATAAAGCTAAAGATACATTATCTTATGAAGACATTTAGTAAGATATTACTTTTGCCAGACACTGGTGGCTCACACCTGTAATACTAGCTACTCAGGAGGCTGAGATCTGAGGCTTGCAGTTCAAAGCCAGCTGGGGCAGGAAAGTCCCTGAGACTCTTATCTCAAATAAACCACCAGAAAACCAAAGTGGTGCTGTAGCTCAAGTGGTAGAGCACTAGCCTTGAGCTGAAGAACTCAGGGGCAGCACCCAGGCCCAGAGTTAAAGCCCCATGACAGACAAAAAAAAAAAAGGTATTATTATTAACTTTCAAAACCTGCTTAAGTTTGGTGCCAGTGGCTTACATCTATAATCCTAGCTACTTAGGAAACTAAGATCTGAGGATCACAGTTTGAATCCAATCCACAAAGAAAATTCTGTGAGATTCTTATTTTCAATTAACCACCAAAAGGCCAGAAGTGGATCAGGTAGTAGACATCAGCTTTGAATGAAAAAGCCAAGCAAGAGAATCAGGCCCTGAGTTCAAGCCTCACTACAGCATCAAAACCAAACAAAACACCTATTTAAGCCACCATCAGTGAGTTAAGCCAAACCACCAAATAGATTGCTGGTCTGTGTGAGTTTCTTAACCTTGTCATTATTGACATTTTAGAGAGACATGATTGTTGGGGTACTGTCCAGTGCCTGGTTGGATGTTGAATAACATCCTCAGTCTCTACCCACTGAATTCTAGGAGCTGCTTCTCCTGAAATGACAAGTGAAACTGTGTTCAGGTGCTGACCAAATGCTTGCAGATGTGAAATGACTCCTGATGGATTAAAACGGGCCTGTGGGAATAGATGTTCCCATTTTCAACCAGAGATGCAAGACCCACACATTCCTTCTCTTTCCAGTGTCCTCACTCTCAAGAGTTTCTTTTTCCTTCAAGTTCTTACATTAAGTCTTTCTCTAATCTCAGCTCTGCTTCCTGCCCTTTGAAGTTCCCTGAGGGAAAAAGCAGATAATTGAAGAATGCTTCCTATCAACAGACACAAGCCCACCTCTTAGGATTGAGTAGGGGGAATGAAGAGATGTTAATCTTAGAGACAAACTTTGCCTCTGCTTTACCATGAGTCATACTTCTAGTAGAGCCTGGTAGCTACATAGGCAGTCACCTGTTCATGAGCCACCGCAGGTCATGAAGAAGGCAGCTTGGGTCTATATCAACTTCTGGATGGACAATTAGCTGTCTTCAGAATGACATCTTTTTTCTCTTCTCAGGTATCAAAGAGGTAGACCTCTTGTTTCTGTCCCTTATGCATCTCTAAGATGCATTCATATCCTGCAGGGATTTAAAACAAACCCCTGCAAGTACCAAAATTCTTGGATGCTCAAGTCTCTTCTATAAAATCACACCATATTTGCATACAACCTGGATATATCCTCCTGGGTACTTTAAATCATCTCTAGACAATGTACGATCCCTAACACAGTATAACTGCACTGTAAATCATTGTTACACTGTATTGCTTAGGGGAGCATGACAAGAAAATGTCTGAACCTGCTCAGTACTAAGGTGAATTTTTCTTCCCAATATTTTCACCTGTGATTGTTGATGTGCATACAGAGGGTCAATTGTGTCAAGTTCTGACACTGCTCTGTGGAGCTGCTTTGTGTTTACAGGTGTATATTTTTCTATTCCTGTGCTGAGGATCAAACTTTGGGCCTGACACATGCTAAGTAAGAGCTTTACCAGTGAACTGTGCTGAGGATCAAACTTTGGGCCTGACACATGCTAAGTAAGAGCTTTACCAGTGAACTGTACCCTAACTCTGGGGTAAGCTTTTGTCAGAAGATAATTATTAACCCAAAGAGGAAGAAGGTTCTCGAGAAACAAAAACTCTAGCAGAGCCAGATGGATAGGGAGACAGATGCCACTCATTCCCAGAACCTTGACTGTGGCCTTTGAAAAACCCCAGGAGGACTTTAGTGTGTCTTTGCTATAGCGTTTGTGTGGTAATATATGTATAGGAAACTAAGGATTAACAGATCTCAATGGAATGTTTCCTGTAAAGGTTTCAAAATGCAATGTGCTCTGTGACTGTAGGGAGCATGTTCTGAACCTACTTGGCAGTGGAAACTTCTCTTTTATTGTAATGTTAACAGACTTTCTCTCTAGGTTACTACTCCTTTCTAGTGGGTGCTGCTAGAGACTTGAGAGTGGGAAGTTGTAATCTTGTTCATCTACTTAGGTCGTATTCTCTGTATTCATGTTCCCCTTCTCAGATCTTTAGTAACATCTTTTAAAATTGTTCTTGCCTTTTCCAAACTGTTTAATGTGGAATCCAGGGGTGAGTTAGCTTGCTTTACATTTACATTTTAGTGAGTGTCAATCCTGGCTCTGGTTCAGAATCATCTGTGGAATTTTCCAAACTCCATTTTCCAAAGTCCTTCATCTGACCTTTGGATTCAGTAGAATTGGATAGAGCCCAGACCAGGCTGTGGAAAATCCAAACAAGAGAACGGTTGAGAAACCCTGGAGGGGGGTGGGGGAGTGTCAAGAAGACAGCAATGTCACCTCCCCCCCGGGGGGGGGGGTGCGGGGGAAGTTAGTCTGGTAGTAATAGAAGCAATTCTCAGAGCCCTTCAAGGAATGCTGACTGTCTCAGGATGGGGAATAAGGGGAGAAGGGTCTCCCTCATGTGGAAATTTTCCAACTCTGAAGGGCTAAGGTTTGACTTTAAAGAAAATGATCATTTGTGTTTCATGCATTATATCTTATTACAATAAAGAAGTGATCCTTCCTTGGGATGAAATTTGTTTTCAAATAATAGTTTAAGTTCTTTCTGAGATGGTAAGGTTTTTCACAGAGGAAATATTAACAGGTAAGTGCCATCTTTGCTCTGACTCCTTTCTGTGTTTGTGCAGATGGCATCTGAGCAGAGGCTTTGGGCCAATTAATGATGATTGGGGTTTAACATTGTCTGGACCATTTGGGTTTAACATTGTTGACTGGGGCTGTGATACAGTCAGACCCCTGTAGTGATCAGATACCTACCTTTGTCCCCAGCACCAAGCTCACCCAGACTTCTCACCACCTGTCAGTGGGTACCTGTGTCAGTGAGGGTCCACTATACTGGGCCATATGGATAGCGCCTAATGCTTGCCACTTGATGTGACTGTAAGTTTCCCTTTACCCTTGGTTTTGCTTTCCAAGGTTTCAATTTCCTGTGGTCAACCACAGTTCAAAAAATATTAAATGGAAAATTCAGAAATAAACAATTCATGAGTTTAAAATTTCATATCATTCTGTGTAGCATAATGAAATCCACTGCTCTCCCTCTCCATCCCTCCTGGAACACGAATTCCCTTTCCTCAGTATATCCCAATTAGATATGCTACCTACACATCAGCCATTTACTAGCCACCTTACTTATCAGATCACCTGCCCTTGTATCCCAGTACTTGTGTTCAAAAAATCTTAGCCAGGCCCTGGTGGCTCCCACCTATAATCCTAGCTACTCAGGAGGCAGAGATCTGAGGATTATGGTTCAAAGCCAGCTTGGGTAGGAAAGTCTGTGAGACTCTTATCTCCAATTGCCACAAGAAAAACAGAAGTGGAGCTGTGGCTCAAAGTGATAGAGTACTAGCCTTGAGCAAAAGAGCTCAGGGGCAGTGCCCAGGCCCTGAGTTCAAGCCCCATGACTACACACACACATACACACACACACACACACACACTTTACTTAATAATGATCACAAAGTGCAACAATTGTGATTCTGGCAATTTGGATATGGTAAAAAGAATGGAAAGTGCAAAAGGTGAAGTATTTTATCACCGATATGTATATGTATAGAAATACATATGTATGTATATATATATATATGTATATATATATATATATATATATATATATATATATATGAGAGAGAGAGAAAGAAAGAGAGGGTAGGAAAGTCTGCGAGATACCCATTTACCTTCCACTGGCTATTTACACTAGTACAGGAGAAGCAATAATGCTTCTGGTATCAGACATAGTGGGACACAGGCCTATTATCTAAAATTATAGTGATCCTCTGTATTTGTGGGCTCTGAAACCATGGACTCAATTCACTTCAGATCAAAACTAATCAGAAAAAATATTGTCTGTAGTAAACACATGCAGATACTTTTTTCTAATTACTGAACAATACAGTATAACAATACAGGATAATGTATATATACATATATACTGTATATATATATATGTATAACAATACAGTATAACAACTATTTACATAAAGTTCACATCACATTAGACATTATAAGCAATCGAGAGATGATGTAAAATACAGGAGGATGTGTATAGGTTGTATAGAAATATGTGTCACTCTATAGAAGGGACTTCCATAAAGCATGAGTGAATTTTTATATCTGGGATGTCCTGACATGAGTACCCCATGTATGCCAAGGGGCCACTGCGTTTGAGGATCCACACGTTCTACCATTGCCTTTCCACTTCATTTAAAGCATAACATGCAGGGCCAATGAGCAGTCTATCAAAATGAGACAGCACCTTTAGGAAACAAGGGTGGTTGGTAGGAAAGTCTAATACTTATGTTATGTGTTTCACCCTACATCTCTCTCTCTCTCTCTCTCTCTCTCTCTCTCTCTCTCTCTCTCTCTCTCTCTCTCTCTCTCTCTCTATCTATCTATCTTTAGCCTACTCTCTCTCAAGACATGATGAGGAAGATACTGATTATTTAAAAATTATGCAAACTGCCTATTTATCAATTAGATAATACCATGCAAAAATAAAGTTGTCAGGAACCTAAGCATGCTTGCTGAAGTCATTAGCTTCAGGTGTTGGCATGGTACCAGTTGTAAGGAAAAGGTTCTACAAGTTTACTTCTGTGTATGGACTCCCGCCACTACCAAAGCACATGGCTCTCTTATCCACACACAGGTCCTCCCTTAGGCTGGTTATTAACCATCCTACATGCTTGGATTGGGAGGGAAATTTCCAGACTAAGAAAGCTTATTTGGAGTGTCAGAAAAAGAGCCACAATTTAGTCCTTGTGGCCTTCCTAGAAGAAATGAATGGGTTGTGCTTTAGTAAGGTGAACATGGAGAAACTGAGGCAAAGGCTGGTCCTGTGGTTCAAGGGTTTAGTTTCTGCAGGCCCTGGTCTTTTATTTTTCTTCTTAGATATGTAAATCTCTTCTAATCCCTTAAGTGTAGATGCCACCAGTGGCAAGTAGCTCTCGTATTTCAGGCAAGGTGACAAAAGGATGAGAGGCAGAAGAGCAGAGTGGTTAGACACATGCCTCTGCAGCCAGACTCCCATACTGGTACCCTCGCTCTGCTGCTCACAGGAATGAGTTTATTTACCTGCAATATATATCACCATTTTATGGAGAGGTAAATAAATTAACAATTGAAAAGTAGGTAGAGTATCACATGCTTAAGATGTGTGTGTGTGTGTGTGTGTGTGTGTGTGTGTGTGTGTGTGTGTGTGTGTGTGTGTGTGTAAGGAGGATCTTCTACAATTACTAAAAAGATTTGCTGTGGAAAGCCCTTTGGAAGAATTTGGGAGTCTGATCCCATTTTGGGTTCCCAGTGTTTTGTTAGGCTATAGGGAACACATCGTAGAAGATGGATGTGGGAGTATCTGAATTTCTTTAATCACATGTTGGGTGAACTACTTTTGAGTAGAGCTTATCAAATATGTATACCTTTATTTTCACTCTCTTTGTCATGGTTCCCATTGCAGAATAGTGTCTATTGGCTCTCAGTTTCTCTTTTGCCCTATTTGTGCCTTTATTGTTGGGGCAGGAAGCCTGGAAACTACATTTCCCACACTTCTTTGCTACTGCTTCCTGTTAGTTTCTGCCAATGAGAAGCTCTGGGAGAGAAATGGAAGGTGGGAGGAAACCTGAACCAAGCATACTCCCACTACCTTTTGGGATATCTCCAGCTCTGCAATAGCAGCTGGGTGTCACTGCAGTCAAATACTCTGGGCAATTTTGCTTTTCCCACTTGCTGTTTCCCATAAAAATCTTATGATGTTTTCCTACTACTTTGGGGGTAACATTAATTTGCTTTTTAATTAGCTTCTCTGGCATATTTAAAAAAAAATTTGTATAGACTTCTATTTGAAATATTTAGGCTGTTCTGTTTGTCTGCATACAGCACATTCCTAAATCACTTAATGTATGACAGGAATCATTGCTTGACCAGTGTAGATGCTCAAGATATTTCTCTATTCACTGCACAAAGTGTGTTAAATGTCTAAAGTCTTTTTTTAATCTTACAAACATAACCTACCCAAACTCATCTGAACATATATAGACAAATGAACAAACATTAAGTTATCTATTACCATATTACACATCATCCTCAAATAGTGGCTTAAACAAAAAGTCATTTATTATTTATCATGGTTTCTATGGAGAAGGAATTTGAAAGCATCTTAGCTAAGTGGTTCTGACTTAGGGTCAGGATGTGCACTGGGTCTGCATTCATCAGAAATCTTGACTAGGGCTAGAGGACTGGATGGAAGTCAATGCTGGCTACAGACAGAAAGTCTTAGTCCCTGACTATGTGGACATCTATCTCCCTAGGGCTTCTTAAATGCAAAACCAGCTGGCTAACACCAAAGAGAATAATCCACAAGATTGTACAAAGGGAAGTTGCAATACCTTTCATGATCTAGCCTTTGAAATACCGTATCGTTATTTTTGTAATCTGTTGATTACAAAAAGTCAGCCTGATTGGTGGTACAAAATAACTACACACAGGCACTGTTGGCATGGAGGCCATTCTGGAGGCTGGCCACCATAAACCTAGTTATTATATAGACATTAGGTGATTAGTACCTAGTCTGAATGAAGATGAAAGATGAGAAAAACCTCGCCTGCAAACAAGGAAGCAAGAAAGTTATGGATTTCAAAGGTTATTTGAGGGAGAGGGAAAGAATAAGGAGCAAAGCATGTCTTCCAGGCTTTCTTATAGATTATGGAAATTATAACAAGTTAATAAAATGTTGAGGAAGTCATTCTGAAAGGCATGTGGAAAATATATACCACGTTGAAGTCACTTTTCTCAGCTCCTTGTCTTAGCCATCATCAGTTCACTTCCTCTTGTGTGCCTTGCTATGGGTTCATCTAGTCCTTGTTCCTATCCACTGGCAGGTATTACATGACCTGCCTCCAATAGTCTCATGCTTTTACATACCAAGGCTTGCAAGGAAGAGTTTCTGGGGGGTGGGGGGGAAGACATCAACCCAGAGAAAGTTGCTATCAGCAATTCCTGTATTTATCTTTTCAAAATGAGAGTGTACAGCTACATATGTGTGAGGCAATAAACATCTGGATTAAGTTTGGTGGTAGATTTGAAGATCAGGAAGACATGGTCTCTTCAAGAATCCTGTAGCTTAAAGATAACATATCAGCAGATCGCTAGTGGCTGGGGATGCAGAGAACTGTAGATGTGAGGAAGTTGGCAAGATGAGACAAGACCAGATCCTGGTGAGTCTTCTGTGTGTATTGCACTGAAGGGGGAATGACTCAGCAATGATTCCACCATTGGTGGGAGAGAAGAATCGTGGGGATAGAAACCGTATCATTATACACATGGAGAAAGCAGAGAAGTAATACTAGGGACATCCAAACCAAAATGCATATCTCCCTTTGAAGACATTTGGACCTTTACATTTCCTTTTTTGAGTCACCTACAGTTTTTCAAGAGTAAGGTACAAAATTCTGGGGGAGAAAGAGGGCAATGAAGCAGAAAATCTGCCGTTGGTAGGGAAGAACCTGTCTCTGGAACCTACAGAGGAAGACAGCTGTGAAATGTCATGGTTTGAATATGGTTTGTCCCCTCTCAAACTCTTGTTGAAATTAATTTTCATTGTGCAACTAAGAAGTGGAAACCTTTAAGAAGTGCTCTCATGAAGAGATTAATATTTTGTTAATTGATTCATGGATTAGTGTGTTATGTTACAAATGAGTCTAGGAAGATAGCTGTAGATGTACTGAAGAGCTGTCTTCCCATGGCTGCCATGTAATAAACCTCTCTCTTCTCTTCATCATGACTCTTTATTTGGCATATAAAAGCAAGTGGCTGAACCTGGCATGTGGAACTTGAGTCAAGGTCTAAAAAGCTTGGTTTCATCTGTAGGGCATGCATTATCAGGAGAAAATGTGCCCTTTTAGTCCTAGTTGATAGTGGATGGGAAAAAAAGATGAAATTAGTTCCCAGAGTGGTGAATATTTTTTTTGTTCCATGGACTTTTTCTTTATCTTTCACTTTGGCCAGCATCAACTACTGTTCACTATCATCTGGTGAGACACAGAAATTAACATCTGGATTACAGGAGCCTTGGTTTGACCTTGGTAAGTCCTCTACCCTGGGTGTACCTCAGGTATTATGCTTATTTTTCCTTATTTTCCTGGAGGCTCTTCTGAGCCATTTTGGGTTCTGGAATACTAACTGTTGGGTTCCATGTAACTATTTGGGCTTTTGCCATTTGTCTGCCAAGGAAATTTGGATTCCTTGTTGAGAGCCCTTTCTGATCATTTGGGTTCTTTAAAAACTTTGTGCTGGCAACTATTAGGGAAGAGATGTAAGAAACAGAAAAGTCAGGGTGTTTGTTGGAGATCTCTGCTGTAATTTGCTCAAGAATGAAAAGCGCTAACTCTATCTTGTCCCCATGCAAGCTTTTACATGCCTAATGTAAAACTATTTTCTTAGTATTGTGTGGACATTCAGCTGAATACCTTTAGGATGATTTTGATTGAAAATTTAGCATCATGAAGAGTCTATTAGGTCTCTCCCCCTCCTCTCTCTCTCTCTCTCCCCCTCCTCTCTCTCTCTCTCTCTCTCTCTCTCTCTCTCTCTCTCTCTCTCTCTCTCTCTCTCTCTCTCTCTCTCTCTCCTCTCTGCCATGTCTAAGAAAATCAGCTTCCTTGTTCTTAGTTCTTATCTCAACTAGGTCTTCAGGAAAGAAAACCTTGAACTCAAATATCCACTGTAACTGCCTAATTGGAGGCATACAAAAAGGATCTTGGAATTTAGCTGTTGAACAGGTAAGCTTGACCTATTTCATTCATAAATGTAATTTGGATCAAACTCTTTTCACAATCTATGATTCTATTAACAAATCTATTAACAGATGTGCTTTTGTAAATTGCCTTTGTATAGAGAAACAGTTGAACTTATTTTCTTTTGGGGGTCTTCATTGAAACACACAGGCTAGTGCTTGTCATCTCCACTATGGTGGAACACTTAGAATGGTTGTACACCCAGCTCAGGCAAAAAGTGAGACCCTATCTCAAAAATAACCAAAGGAGAGAGAGCTAGAGGCTTGCCTCAGCCACAGAGCCCTCACCCACTCAGCAGGTGTGAAGCCCTGAGTTCGGGTAGGGGTCACTATAAATTCAAGTCCAAAATATATTTGTGCATGCTCACGTTTTCAGAGGTCTCCATTCTCTCATGTGTATATTTTCTAGGATACATGGAGTTGTAAACATATTTGTATGCATATGCACATACTCGGTGCCCTCACACAACCCTAACTTCATGCCCCTTATTTGGCTGTTGGATCTGGCCTCTTACCATCTAAATTCTCCTTACCATTTTGTGTTTGTTTCAGTTTTCCTCTCAGCTTATGCATGCAAACTCTCATAGTCTGAAAGAAACCTCTCTTCCCTGTCCATGTCACTCAACTTCCTATTGCTGTGACAAAAAAAAAATACCTAAACAAATCCTATAAACAAGTGATTGAGAAAATGCAGCCCCTCCTCTATTCTTGTTCCAATGAGGAGAAGAACATTTTGTAAAAACTAAAGGAGAAAAATGGTTTCACCAGCCCCAAGTCTGGTATGTGCATGTGTGTGTGTGTGTGTGTGTGTGTGTGTGTGTGTGTGTGAGAGAGAGAGAGAGAGAGAGAGAGAGAGAGAGAGACAGAGACAGAGACAGAGACAGAGACAGAGACAGAGACAGAGACAGAGACAGAGACAGAGACAGAAACAGAGACAGAAACAGACAGAGACAGAGACAGAGACAGAGACAGAGATACCAACATGCCTGCTGAGCTCACTGACTGGATGTGAACTTGAACTTCAGGGAGGGCTGGCTGGCACAAGGGCCTCATGGTCACAGTCCAGACTTGGGTTGATGGATGTGCCTTCCCTACACTCTGATGATCTCCGTCCTTTTCGATGTTGCCTAATGTGAAGAATTTGTGTTTGGCTAAAGTGAAATGAACCATTTGGCTTGGGATTTCTCACTGTGCCTGAGGGAGAGCATGATTCAGTGTGCTTCAGGCAACGAGGTGACCAGAGGACCCTAAGGGTCCCAGAGCCATTTTTCACAGTCACTCACTAAAGCTCATTGACCCCCTCCAAGGAAATAGTGCAGGCCAGGCATCATATCTATGGTTAGCTCGGCCCTTGAGGTGAAGAAGTTAATTACCCTTTTCTGAGCATTCTCCTGCCATGTGCACTAGCTTGCTTGCTTGGCTTACTTCTTAATCAGGAAGAGGCTCTCACAGTAAACCAAGCAATTTGTGACTTGATTAATCCAGAATGGACAAATGTGCCCTTTTCCCCTTCGCACTACTGACTTGGGACTATGCTAATGAGCTCTTCTCAATGTGAAAGGCAGTAACCTCCAGTGTTCTATCTGGCTTTGCTTTTTCCTGCACTTCCTTTCTAGTGATTCATTCCAAGTATTCCACAGAGAGGGGACCCATTTCCTGTGCTGTAGGTAATGTGCAAAGTTGGAAGTGCCACCACCATTAAAATCAATCCAACAGGATTTGTCCAGGTGATGAAGTAGGTAGCTTATATTAGCTTCTGTGATTTAGCAAGACAATAACTACCTATTGATGTAGTTTGTGAATGGATGGTCAAGCCATCTATCACTGGAATGATGAACTTTTCCTATCTAGGTGGGCTTGTGGCTGTTATAAAACCAAAACTCTCACCAGCATGTTTATTAAATTCCTGAGAGTTGTGGAGATGGGAGGGACAGGATGGTAGGGGAAAAACAAAGGAGGAGGCAGCAAAGATGGATAAGAAATGTAATGTACTCATTACCTTGCTCATGTAACTGTAACCCTTCTGTACAGTATTTTCACAATAAAAAAAAGCTTATTTTAAAAAATTCCTGAGTTGAAAGGAAGCAAACAGGAGCCTCTTGCAGCTAAAGGGGGTGCAAGAAGTGGGAAGGCATAATTGAACATCCTGAAACATCAACACAACTTCCAGTTTGTTTTGCCTTAGATATTAGCCTAATATCTGTTATATTCTTTCTTGAATACAACAGATGTTGTATCTTCCCCTCCTTGGGCTTCCAATACTTATAAGAACAAAGAAGGACGCTCAGAACCCCCTACACTTCCATCCTGAATGCCCTAGCCTCACTGATAATAATAATTTGTCTCCTTCATTGAATTGATACAATGCAGTTTATGACTTGCTGTTCACTGCTATAGCAAATAACCATGAACTTGGTGGGTTAATATTTTACTACTTTAGAGCTACTTTTGTAGGTCAGAAGTCAGACATAGGTTTTACTAGACTGAAATCACTGGACAAGTTTCCTTTCTGAAGACGCTAAGGAAGAATTCATTTCTCTGTCTTTTCCTGTTTGGAGGCAATGTACACTCCTTGGCTTGTCGCTACTTCCCTCCACCTTCAAGGTTAACAATTATAGTTGAGTTTTCCCATCATGCGATTCTGACCTAAAGTGCCTCCCTCTTCTGCTTCTAAAAAAATGATTACATTGGCCCAAGGTATAATCCTCAGTAATATCCCTATATTGGAGTCAGCTGATTATCAATGTAATTCCATCTACAACCTTAATTCTCTTTTGTCATACAATCAAAAATATACCAATTCCTGAAATTAATTCCAAAATTAATACCAATTTTGCAAATTAATTATAAGGCCATTATTCTGCCTACCATAGGACTTAACTTTCTTTATTGTTGTGGACCTTTTACTTGTGTTATCGCTCTTTTGATTCAAAATAGTAACAAAACAAGCCAAGTGATGTCTTAAAGCAGATTCCTGAAAGAGATTTCAGCTCCTTCTCTTTCCACCTGCAAATTTGGGGTTCCTTACTGACCTCTTGCTCGAACTCACTTTCTCATCTGTAAAGTAGGGATAATACAATCCTTCTGCAGAGCATGCCAGGGAAACAGGAAGACATTTTGGAAGTCATAGTGCTTAACATGTAGCAAGTGCTTTGTGAAAGTTAATTTTTTAAAAAAACTTGAGCAGAGAAGATAGGGTTGTGGCAGGGTGGGGGGGGGAGAGAAGAGATATTATGGATCTCTCTACCTTGAGCCCCACAGATAGTTCATTCTTCTTGGTTGCTCCTCATAGGCTAAGTTCTATGTGTAGAAACCTCTTGGTCTCACTGAGTCAGCTGATCACTCAGCTGTTATCTTTGTTGCCTCTCTCCATCTTCCTGGGCTGCCTCCTTCCACCAATAGTCTTCCACCACTGACAGGCCAGGGGACTAACAGCCTTAGCACACAGGGATGTGGAGCTGGCACACTTAGGGTGAATGTCTCAGTGGTAGCTCTGGTGTAGAGGGGAAATGTCAGCTAAGCCCACCTCTGTCTACCCACAGTCACATACCAAGTGACCAGAGCCCCAAGTTTCCTATAGCTGTTAATTTGATTAGCAGTGGTGAGCCAGGGGGTTCTAGGACTAAATACTCCTGCTTTTGAATAAAATCTCTTGGTATTCTGAGGAGACCCAAACTCTCCCTGGATTTTCTCCCTGATAAAGACCTGGGCTCTGGTGGCCATCACAGTTCAAAAGGGGTCCACAGAACCCACTGCAATATCCAGAAAAGGCTGGCCTTCCACAAGAGTGTAAGATTACCTGCTGAACTGATAAAGCCAGAAAGTATTAAAATACAAAATGGATGAGGGTACAGCACAACAGGCTGTCTAGCTCCTTTTTTTTTTTTTGTCGGTTGTGGGGCTTGAACTCTGGGCCTGGGCGCTGTCCCTCAGCAGTTCAGCTCAAGGCTAGCGCTCTACCACTGGAGCCACAGCGCCACTTCTGGCTTTTTCTGTTTATGTGGTACTGAGGAATCGAACCCAGGGCCTCATGCTTGCAAGGCATGCACTCTACCGCTGAGCTACCTTCCCAGCCCCTCCATTTTGTATTAAGAGCATATACATAAGCCTTTCAGTTCAGTAATCCTATTTTACTGACAAGATAAAAAAAATACTAGTACAGAATGTTGTCCTACCAGAAATATATATGGCAACAAAAAGAAACATTGGAAAAATCTTATATATCCATCAGTAGGTGGAAGATTGAATAAAGCACAGGTGTAGCTGCTCTATATATGAGATACTGTGTAGTTAGCTAAAAGAAGGAGCTCTATGTTTAACTATCAGTCTTGAAGCATTTGGTTGTGAAGACATGCCTATCCCATTGAAAACCCCAAAATGATTTTCCCTATGGGCATGTGACTGATATGTTTGTATGCATAAGTGAAAGGGCAGACAACAAGGCATACTAACCTCCTAGGGAACTGAGGATTAAATGTCCCCTTTATGTATCCCTGAATTGCTTCAGCGATTACAATAACAATGTTACCTCTACATCTCTAGTATGAAAATAGGAATGTGATATGAATGTGGGAGAGGTGGGAAAGAGAAACTGTGGATGCAGGCACTTGGGTTGAGGAAGCAAAGGTCAGAAGTGGGGCTGGGAACTCAGTGAGATGAAGGGGACAGTCAAGGGGACAGTCACTACAGAGCAGCTCACTTACTTCCAGTGCAGCCTGGGAGGAACAGAGAGCCTGGATAACTTGTACTAGATGTATTACAATTGTACACCATAAGACAAAACTGCCTCCCAATTGGCAGGATGAGGTTCTCTATTGGATGTTATTTTGAAGAATTTAGTGGGATTCATTGGATCCAAACTAATCAAAGGGGAAAGAAATTTAATCAATAATGGCTAGCACAAAGTAAGTAATTGGCATATTGTAGGAAAGCACTCCTGTACGCTTATTTGGTTCAAGGCACAATCCTGTAACATAGGCAGGTATGGTGACCCTCATTTTCCCTAAGAGGAAACCTAGCTACAGAAAGGTTTAGTGACATGCCCATGGTTAAAGGAGCAGACAACAGAGACTTTCTGGCTCCACAGTCTTAGCTCCTGGAAGCCACACATAACATGCTATCTGTCCAGGAAGAAAATCTGAACCCAAATGTCACATTCTTACAACCATCCAAGGAGACCAGACCGGGGAAGAAAGTGCCCTGTGCTGTGCTGTGCTCTGCTGCAGGGGAGGGCACACACCTATGTTGGGGGGAACAATACTGTGGTCAGGAGCTCTGGTCCTCCAAGACCAGGCTGGGCAGAACTGAGCCAGAAGTTCTTAGGTCATCATTCAGGTTTAGGTCAGAGTCTGCTGAGGTGCAAGACTTAAGGAAGTTTACCTGAGGTTTAAGGGGACTCTAGGCTGATCTCTTTGGGAAAAATAGAGTGGGACACAAGACAGCAGTTCAAGTTTCAGGGCTCACTAGCCTAGGAATTTGCCAAGATTTACTATGGAGACAGGGATAAATTCCAGGTAGATGGTGGTCTCCTCATTCACATCCTTTTCCTGCTAGGGGTAGAAAAAAGGTTTCTTATGGTAGGTGACCTGGAGGAAGTAGTAGTTAGTCTTTCCTCTCTGGCCCAAGGGCCAGGGTGGTGACTGATCCAGGAGTGGACTCCCCCAGGAATCACCCAAGCCCAACCAGGTGCTGCCAGGGCTGATAGCCTAGAGTCCAGTGGTGGGTGGCAAGGGTGACAGAATAATTTAAGGTTTTCTGCTGGGATGTGAGGAAAAGAAATTTGGGAAATCTCTAGTTCCATTTCTCCTAGCCCACTGGATTTCCTGGAGCTCTTGGGCCTTCTGGTAAGGACAGTGGGTGTTGCTTGTGCATGGCCCATGGGCTCATGTTACCCATTAGGAAAGCACCAGGACAGACCACTAGGGACTTGGCCCACAGGGATTAGTTTCAGAGTGAAATTCTGCATCTTCAAAGAGAAAATCTGTATGGTTCCTTAAGCTCACGTGCTTCCTGAAGAGTCTTGAATGAAAATATGTTCCAATTTTATCTGTCCCCATTTTTCCCAAGGCACCTCCTTCTCCTCCCTCTGCTGATTCTGAGTCTATATTCCTCCATTTCCCTATGCCCTTCCCCTCCTCCTTCTCCATCCTATTTTCCTTCTCTTTCTTTTGCCAGTTTCATCTTTCACTTTAATTCTCCCTCCATGGGGCCTGACAGAGGCTGGAATTGTGAAAGTGGCTTCTGTGACTTTTTCACCAAGATTATCCAACATTACACTCAAGTGAACTTTGCTGTCCTGAATTGACTCAGCGGGTGGAGTGAACAAAGTCCTCAGCTCTTCAGGGGCTGAAAGTTAGCTTGAGTGGACCACGTGGAAAGCCAGAGCTGGTGTAGGCTCTTCTAGTGGGGCTGAGGTTAACTGTGCTGAGAGCCCCAGTGACAGAGGCCCTCTACCTCAGCCCCTCCTCAGAGATGGGACACACAAGTAACTCTGGTTACAATCACCCAGAACTGGCAACAGGGCTTATGGCATTGCTGCTTAAAAACAGTAACATCTACTAACATATGGCGATGCCATCAGCAATCACCAACAGAAGAAACGTTCTCAAATGAGCCAGACAGGGAAGACTGTGTTTTTGAGACTCGCCCTGCGTTCCTGGGGATCCCGCAAGTGCATGTGAGCGTGGTCCCCAGCCTTGGACTGGGCAAACTCAGCTCCAAATAGGGTGCCAAGGTTTAAACTTCTCTGGCAATCTGGGATACTTTTGGAAAGACTAGGTAGGTGGGCGCCTACCTTCTCTGAGGCGGTTAGAATCCTTGTAGGATTGGGGAGTTTCTGGAGAAGAACATTGTTTGGGAAAGCCCAGGCCCCAGTCGCGATCCTGATCCCTTCTTTTCCCCTCCCTTAGCCCTTGAATATCCGGTGAGATTGATTTCCTCCAGGTGGGGAGCCGCGGGAGGGGCAATTTCTTTTTTCCCCAGAGCCTAAGGAGGCTGCGGCAAGCGCTTTATTGCAGCAAAGAAGGGACTCAGTGGTGCCCACCGGTTCGCCCCTCAAACTTTCGGTGGGAAAGACACCCTTTTGAAGGCAGCACGTCAATTATGGAAAAGGATGACCAGCGAAGACCTTCCCAATCTCTCCGAGTTCCCGTCCCCCTCGTTCAATAGATTCGTATTTAAAATCAGCCCAGACATTTTCATTTGAATTCTAGGGGTTGAGCTCAGAGTCATCCCATTTACTCCCAGACCGAAAATAACCAAAGACAACGAAACGAACAAAATCCAACTGTTTTACAAAATAACGCGCGTTCCGGGGCGGGTGAGCACCCAGGTGAGCGAGTCTTCGGTGGTTTTGATTGAGAAGCCGGGATCCACAAAGGAGGGGGTGGGGTGGATCGTAATGGGGGGGGGGGGAACTATTCCCCGGAGTGGCCGCGCGCGCGCGCGGCGCGTGCGTGAACCGAACGCCGTAATATATGCTGCCATTAAGAATCCCGGCAGCTCCAGCGCTTGGGGCGCCGGGACGCATGTGTTGCCGGAATCAATCCGTGGGGGGAATGCAGATTGGGCTGCGACCCACTGGGTTTGATTTATGAACTGTTACACTAGCGATTGTTTACACATTGCATTTCAGAAACCTGGCACACCCTCCCCACAGCGGGTTGCGGGCTCAAGATTCCAAAAGCTGCTGCAGCCGCCAGGGTCTCCCCCCACCCATCTTTCTTCCTCCCTCCCCCCTCCACATACCTGGGAGAGGAGTCTCCTGCAGCTGCCCCCCCCCCTCCGCCCCTATCTGCTCCAGGAAATCAGATTTCGATTTCAAGGAACCTTTTGACCCAATTCAAGTTTCCCTACCCCCTCCTCCCTCCCTTGCCCCCAGCAGACCCCGGACCTGGGTCGCCCCTGCCAGTGTTTACTCTGAAATGTTTACTTCCCTGTAAAGCCATGCGGAGCCTATAAATAGAAGACGGGGAAACAGCTAGACTGGCAGATCAATAGGGCCCAGTCTCCTCGCCATTTCGGCTGAGCTGTCTTATTAATTATGAAAGGATTCACCTGATCCCTGCCTGGGAACACAGCCTCTTGGCCCCTCAGCTGGAGCCCTTAATGGCGGTTCCTTCGCAAGCTGTCTCAGGCCACCGCAGAGGAAAAGGCTAAAGGCTGTTAAAGCCGGACCTGCAAGGGACCTTAGGGTAGACGTAGACCCACCTGGGGCGGGGGCGGGGAGCTGGCGGCCAACGCTGTCCCCGCGCAGCGCCTTCTTTGCTGGGAAGCACGCCCAGTTCCTAGTCCTCACCCAGGAAGGATTTCTGCTTTTACAGTAACGGTTTAATTTCGAAATAACCTCTTTTTCCTCCAGTGGGCACAATTTTGGAGACGTGTCGAACTCTCCTCAGGGATGAGGGTCGAATTAAAGACACCAAATCATCCATCGAAGTAGTGAACAGGTACATTTACCACCTGCGTTTTATGTCTCTGCGAAGTTGGCGGGAGGAAAGCTGGTAGACAACAATAAAACGACACCACCCCATTTCAAACAATAACTTTTATTTTATACTTCTCTATACTTTGTAGCAAATTTTTTTTGCTGAATTTAATTTATAATAAACTTTTTAAATTACATCTCTCTCTTTTTTTTAAAATCAAGGCTCTTTTTATGTCAAAATCTTTTTAAACTATATTTTTAGATTAACATTGAACGCCCCCCTTGTGATCTACACCGTTGGATATTCAGTTATTACTGTATGTGTAACAGCTAAAACAAGAAAGAGGAGGGAACATAAAGGCAGTGGACTTGAAAGATACATCAACAATAACAGTGACCTTAGCATCATCTTCTGATAACCACCACTACGCCAGAGTTGCCTCGACTCCTTTCCTCTCTCTATCTCCTATCTTTCAAACCCAAAGTCCACAATCTGTCTTTTCACGTTATCTGGAGGAGAAATGTGCAGTGGAAATGATCAAAACAAGGTACTGTGGAAGAAAGACGTGAGAGTGAATTATTCACCATATGCTTCCCACGTGGTCATCTCTTTTGAATCCATTCCCCTGGCCTTCTCCTCTCCTCGCTTTTCCTAGTGCTAGGAGGAGCCCATCATTTTTCATGTTATTAACATGATTAATATAGTAGGTGGCCCAGGGCCGTTCCTGAGATTCTTTTGCCAAAAAAAATTTTAAGAAAATAAAATTTTTAAATGGGGGTGAGTTTGCCGTTTTCTTACTTTAATGTGAAGACGGACTAAATCTGAGGTCCGATTTGGGCTGTGCTTGCTTGCTTGCTTACTGATGGGTACCATTTGACAAATCAAACAAGGAATCAAACGAAATCAAAAAGAGAATCAAGGTTTCCCACAATCCTATATGAATGTGTTCAGCATCACAGAGAATCACAACGTCCCCAAAGAACGAATGGATCTTCCTCTCGATTTCTGGGAGCATGGAGTGAGTGTGGGTGCGCGCGCGCGGGACAGGGGAGGGTGGGGGCGGGGGTAGAGCTGGCCCCCGGGCTCAGAAGGAAAGCCAGGTCGCTAAAGCTGCCGAGAGAGACACCAGGAGCACGGGGAAGGCCGGGAGTAGGGGCCCCGCCGCCCCGTTGCCGCTGCTGCAGAGTTCGAATAAGCTGCCTTGAATGTTGAGGTTTTTGGATTCTTTTCTCAGTTTATCCCACATATCTTTCGCCCCTTCCTGGCAATCCGTAAGGGCTGTGACCGTGCAGCTGTGGAAATCCTCCCAGTATCTGGCGAGGAATAGAACAAAAACAGAAAAAGCAGATTCACTTTGGGCTCCAGAGCACCGGGGATCGGCGCCCCCAGCATCTGCTTCTCCCGCAGCCTCGCCAACTTCCCAGGATGCCTCCTCCCTACCTCGCCTCCACCTCCCGGTGGCCTGGGCTGCAACTCGGTCGGGGATTCCAGGACCCATGCCCATCCCAGAAACACTGTCCAAGGAAGAAAAGCCTCCCCTTGCCCTGTGTGGATTTCCCTCTTTGGGGTGCCAGGAACCCCCTCCCCCCTTCCGCTGGCAGCCGGGAGACTAGTCGTACCCAGTGCGTCCCGCTGGTACCTCGGCCCACGCAAACAGATTGCTCGCTCTCCTCGGGGAAAGCTAGGAAAACAGCGCTAAGCCTTGCAAGCAGCCGCCCATTAATGCCTCTTAGCTTGCAAGATGGGTTGGTTACACGCTCCCAGCGCTGGCCCCCCCTCCCGGAGTTTCACATTCTCCTCCCCCTCGCCCCTTCTGTCCCCCTCCTTCTCTCGGCGGGACTCTCGCTTTCACCCTCATTTCGCTCCCTCCACCCACCCCACACCTTCCTTTTGTTTCCAGAGTCTCCTCGTGCCCCCGTTCTTTCCTTGTTTTCCTCCCTTTCGTTCCCCATTTCCTCTTCCTCCGCCTCTTCCCTGGCCGGGGTCCTCCGAGACCCTCCGGAGCCCCGCTCAGCACAGTCTCGCGGCTCAGATTGCGTCTGGAAAGTCACCGGGTCGGCGAGCGCTCGTCCCCGGACACCTGCGGCCAGCTGGGTAAGGCTTCTCTGGGTGTGCCAACCTCGGTTGGGGGGGGGGCCTGCGCGCTGGGTGCTTCCTCTCCTCTCCAGTCTTGGTTTGGTCCCCAGGTGATCTGGGCTCCCACTAGCGCCCACTTCCCCAGACCGGGATTCCAAGGCGGGCATGGTGCCTATCCCTGGCCAGCCCTTGTTCTCCCCACCTCCTGTTCTCCCCTCCTCCGGTCACTTCCTGGAGTCACGCGTGTAAATCAGCACTTCCTCCTCCGGGTGTCAGATCCTAGCCACGCCCCCACAACCTTCATCCAACTGTCCTTTTTTTTTTTTTTTTTTTAAATTTTCCCCCTTTCTTCTGGAAACTCAAAATAGATCTCCAGACTAAATATAATCCCAAACCGTGATCGATTCCTGGGGCGCTGTCTCCTTTCAGGGCTGGGTCGATCTTTGCGTCTCGGCGGCGAGTCCATTTCTGGCTCTCACTTCAACTTCACACACCCTCACCCCCCACCCCCAGCCTGACAGGTCACTACAGCGGCCCTAAGGGCAATTTAGATGCATTTCTCTCTCCCTTGCGCTTGCTCACCTGGACTGTAAGCTTGCTGAAGACAGGCACTATGTTTGATTCATCCTTGTTTCCACATACATCCCATCTTCCAGTGAGATTACAAGTACATGTTGGATTGCCTAAATTTCAGGTTGTTTTTTTTTAATGACCTCCTGAATCTCTAATTTATAAGGACTGAGGGACCCAGACAGGTCTTCCAGGTTCCACAATTTGTAATGAATAGTAAGATTCAGAAACACCAAGAGGCTGAGGGACACCTCTGCACAGTCCTTTGAAGTTGCATCTTCTGTGGGCTGTGGAAACTGCTCTTTGCTTTATGCACCCCCTCTTAGGGAAAGCACTTTCCTGAAAGACGGAAGTGGTGTAGAACAGATATTCACCTGGGCTGGGAGAGGTCAGCTCCATCCTGGAATTGAGCAATCAGGACCACCAATTTATTGGGGCTTGATCCAGCTGTGGCCTGCAGCCTCAGGGAGGGGCCCTCCACATTTCCCTGTTTTCCAGGACCAAAGTCCTGCTAAAAAAAACCGAAACAGTTTGGAATAACCAGTTTCAGTCAGTGATGTGTAAGCTCACTCTGCCTTATAGAATCATTCTTACCTCTCACCAGACATTTGGAATTAAGTGGCTTTTGTTCCATTCCCAAGAGGAAGGTACAGTCACTTGGCTGCTGTGGCTCCTAGTGGGCTTTAGGAAAGGATGCAGGAAGATGACCTCCTCACTGATCTAGTCATAATTTAAATGCATCCTCTCCTGCTAGTTAGGAAGAGAAGGCCAACACAGTATACAAAGGGTGGTATGGAAAATGGTCTCCTGGAAACAGGAGACACTTCTTACCTTGGCTTTATTATAAGGGCTACTGTAGGGCTATGAAAATACAGCTGGTTTTGAAAAAGAAAAGAAAAGAATGCTGCAGGGAATGGGAGGGCATTTCTAAGGTCTGCAGTAGCTAATTTGTGGAGGGTCTACCTCAGTAGACTTTTGATGAATAACTCATTTGCTAGTGCAAGCAAGCTTTCTAGGCAATCACTTAGAAAACATGACTGGGCCTGCCCTTAAAGTCCTCTCTCTTTGGGTCTGAATCTTGGGGAGGTCATGCACATACAGAAGGAGTAATGATAAACAAGTGGGTAGCAACCTGTGATCAATTCCTGGAGCACACAAATGGGCTATCCACTCTGCAGAGATGGTCACTGGACATCCTTGATATTCTCTTCTTGGGCAAACTCCTCAGATACATTATATTGTTTTTAGCCTTTCAGGAACAGGAAGGGAGATTTGAGTAGGCTTGCCTGTTGCTTGCATTTTGTGGTGTAATTTTGAGGGGTGTTGTATCACCCACCCGACATGGATGGAAAGTTACTTTCCCTTTAGGTAAATCTCCAAATGCCTCAAATCCAAACCAACTGTCCAGAGTACTGGGCACACATTCACAGGAAAACAAAGCAAGAAGATTGTCTCACAGTGAAGATTTTACAGAATGGGATACTATCTAGTAGCAGGACGTCCAGCTCCACCATTCACTCCCAGAATCCAAGGGTACTTCTCTGTGGGAGTCTGTGAGGCCCAGGAGGGCTGGGACTTTGCTGCTGGCTAGAGGATCTTGCAAGCCCACCATGACAATGGAGTCCCATTAAACAGCGCAGTTTCTTTCTTCACAGAGTTGGCCTCCCCAGGCCAGAGAGCTGCCCATAGACTGGAGGGTGGTAGCCCAAAGGCTACTGCACAGATTTGTGCAAGGCACTCTGACCTGGGCAGAGTCCCCAGAAGATAAACTCAGCGGACCCAAAAGGATACTTACGTGCACACGGTCTTGATGTTTGTCTTGTCGTCCAGGCCCTGCGGGTAGTTGGCCATGCTGT
This sequence comes from Dipodomys merriami, assembly GCF_024711535.1. Taxonomy (NCBI): domain Eukaryota; kingdom Metazoa; phylum Chordata; class Mammalia; order Rodentia; family Heteromyidae; genus Dipodomys; species Dipodomys merriami. Next base: position 30,600,728 of record NW_027202937.1, on the reverse strand, counting down.
CGCCCAGTTTGAGCAAACAGTCCGAAAAGCCCTTAAAGACTGCATCACACTTGCCTGCTGCTCTCACGGCCTGCACCAGGTAAGCTGCAGGGAGGAGGAGACAGTGGTCAGCAGTGTTGGGGCCCACCGACCACCCCACCGCCACAGCCTTTGTCTATCAGGGCAATGCCCAGCCTCCAGGCGATTCAGGTGAAAAGTGTAGGAACAACTTGGCCCTGGAGTGCCATATAAGCACCAAGCACGCCTGTGGTTCAGATTGTTTTTGTGTGAACGCGTGTGGGTGTGTGGGAGAGAGTCCATTCCTTTCCTCCTGCTCCCCCCTCCCCGATGGCGTTTGCTATCTTTTTTGGTTTCCATCGCCCCCCTCTTCTCACCTCCCTCATCTCTTTTATTTTTCTCTTTCTCCTCACTCCCTCCTTCGTCTCCTAACACTTCCCCAGCAAGCCGTGTCACGTCTCTCGCAGTGTGATCTTCCATTTCTGAGGTGACAGAGGGTCTAGGCATCAGGGTGTGGGGAAATGGTGGCTAAGTGTGAGGTCACCCAGCGGAACCCAATGCGAAGCCGCCCAGTGAATAGCTCCCAGCTCCCCCCCCCCTCCTTCCTGGATTCAACACACACTGCTGAGTCAACGGATGAATATAGTTTTTGTTTGTTTTTTTATAAAACACTTTTTTTTTTGCCTTTTCTTTTTTGGTACTGGGGAATCAAACCCAGGACATTGTACTTACTAGGGAAGCTCTTTACCACTGAGCCATGAATAAAGTTTTTGGAAGCTACTGTCATCCAAATGGGTTGATATATATATATATATATATATATATATATATATATATATATATATATAATAGCTATAACAATATGTATGCTCTATACATTGTTATTGTTATTTATATTGTTATAATATACAACTATATATAACATAAAATAATATATAAAATATAACTATATATATAACACATATAACAATATATAATAAATGGATTGCCCACCTTGGAGTCTGTCTCAAGTGTGACCCCTGAAAGCATATCACTATGTCCGACTGGCCAGAGGGCTCCTAACCTAGCTGTGGTAATGATTAATCCCAGGTGGTCAGGGCCAATGGCCAGCTGGGACCGCTGATGTATCCCTGATTCTGACCCCTGTCACCTCCAGGAGCCTGGGGCCCATGCTTCCCTCCACCTCTTTTTAAGCTTCCATCTCTTCCCACACTCTTAACATTCCAGGAAAGATCCCTTGTCACACCAACCCAGGGACCAGGCCTTTCCTTTTCCAGATTGAAGCTAGACTGCTAAAGCCAACCTCGGTGTCTGGGAGCTCCAGGCCTCTAGAGCTCCTGGCTCCAGCCAGAGGGAGAGTGGGTGGGAGCGCAGGAGGAGGAGTGGGAAAACTTGGGACACTAGACCCCAAAGCGCTAGCCTAGGTGGAGATGGGTTCCAGATCCGCAGGCACAGGGCGGTCGTCTTTCCTTTCCGCCCTGAGCCCAACCAACCTGGCTAGACTTTGTGTAAATATCAGCCCAAAGTACCCGAGATGCCCGGGAGGGCAAAAGAGGAAAGCAAATCTACGATGTAGGGACAGGGAAAGGGTGTTGATTGAATCATAGAATTGAATCGGCCTTTCTATCTGGGGATTCTGGCTGGGCTCAGGCCTTTTTCTCCGCAGTGCCAGTGTCCACCGAAGTTCCTGTATGAATGCCACTGGTAGGGCCAAACAGCCTCCCGCCCCCTCCCCACCATCCCTTCTACGACCCCACGCAGCCATCTGTCGCCGAAGGCCCCGAGGGATGCAGACCAGGGGAAGGTGACCGTAGCGCTGCAGCCCTGGAGAGCGCGCGCGCCGTTTGCAGATTGCTGCAGGAAGAGCTAGGCGGGTCTCCAGCTTTCTAATCCGGAACGGGAAGCACTGGGGAAAGGCGACCAAGGTTAACTTCGACCTCAGCGGGGGCAAATCCAAATCCGTAAACCTTCCTAAACTTCCCGATTTCCGTTGCACACACACACACAACACCATACACACACAACACACACACGCACACCTACCCCCGCGACTGCTGTGACAGAGTCGAGCACGGACATAGCATTTTAGGAATAAATCTCCGTTCGAATAGAACTGGGTCAAGATGAAAACTTGCTCTATAACGCATGATATGAGTATTCCTATCAATTTTGCAGCGAAGAAACACACGAAATGCATACCACCCTCCCCTGCCCTGAACTCTTTTCATCCCTTACCTCTGCCCTCAAAATTCGGTGTTGAAAAAAGAAGCCCCTGGATGCACTATTTTATTTATTTTTCCTCCGAAAGGAGATTTAGTGCTTGCCGGGGGGAGGAAGAAAGCGCTTCTGTCACATTATCTTTCCAGGCGTCACTGGGAAGACTGCACACCGCGCATGTGTGAGTGAGTGCATGTGTAAAATAAGGAGTCATGAAAATTTCTGAATTTTGCAACTGTAAGTCCTTGGGCCGTTGCTTGTGCTGGGAGGTCTGAGCGAGTGCGCGGGACGGATTTTGCAGACGCATGCTTTCCGGCAGAGCAGCTGGAAGTCCTAGCTCCTCTCCCAGTCCTTGCTGCAAGCCTCGGGGCGAGCAGCCTGTCTTCTTTCCTTCTCAGTTCTCTCTGGCCTCCCAGTCTCGTGCGGTTTCTATTCGTTCATCCATTCATTCGTTCCACGTCTCATTCATTCCCAACTTCCTCCCGCTGCATCTTCATTCGTTCACTACCCTCTCCACTTCCCCGCCTCTCCCAACCCCCGCTTTTCTTGCCAAGTGTCAGTAATTTGGGACAGCTTCCAGCCATGAATTAGTAAAGACCAAGGCTCTGGTGGAGAAAAGGGCAGACATTTGGGAACAAATAGGCTTCTTTTCAATTCCATAGCTAAAACCCCCAGCCAAAAAATTACAAACAACAAAAAAAGAGAGATCATTTTGACTAAGTTCATATGTTTAAAGCACATCCTTCATGCACAACCTCTGTCTTTTTTGTTGTTGTTGTTTCACTCTTCAAAGTAAGGTTATTTCCCTTTGGAAAACAGAGTCCTGTATCTCTGGTTAAAATCCATATCTCAAAAGCGACTGCTGTCTCTTGCTGCCTAAAAATTTGCAGACTAATTACAAAATGCCACCCTCACTTCCAACATGGAAAAGGGATTCAGTGCCATAGGAATACTCTTTATTGCAGTTCTTTGAAAATGTTAGACATCCAAAGCAACTAGATCCAGAGTTAACTCATTAGAGTTGAAGGAAAAGATCAGCACCCCCCTTATATTTTTTTTTTGCAAAAAATCATCCCTTCAACATGTCATTAAATGCATAAGACCCTAATGCAAGCAATCGTTTAGTGCTGAGAGCTCCAAACCCTATTCCCTTCACATTTCTTTTGAAGAAAAATGGTATGCTTCCCTCTTAGCCCAGATCAATTCCTCAACTCCCTCTCTACAAGATAAGAGCAAACACGACAGCCCAAAATGATAGGAGCTAACACTTTCCTTCATCTCCAGAAAACCCGTTTGAACAGTTTCTATTTTTTCTCTTGTCCATTCTATTAATAACCTGCTTCACTTTCACTTTTAGGCTACTGTTAATTAATGTTCTGACCCGGCTTCAGAGAAGGGGCTTTTCTAGTACTTCTTCCCACAACGTTTTCTGTATTCTGAATAGGAAAAAAAAATGTAGGTGAACTTTAAAAAACCCGCTGTCAGTGTCACTGAGGCTCAACATTCCTTAACATAAAATGGGAAGTAAAGAAATCAGTCCACAATTCACCCTAAGTGAACGAAATAACAAACATTACAAACCCTGCTTAACCATTCCCTACACACACACACACACACACACACACACACACACACACACACACACACGAGTACAGATGCCGGTCTGCAAAGTAACAGAGCCTAAAAAGTGTATCCACGTATATATGACCGAATGCATACTCCTCAATGGCAAGCATAATAAAATAGGTGGTCGGCGGATCCCGATCTGGGTTCTGGATTTGCTTCTCAGCCCGGTCCGCGGCGCGGAGTGCAAAGGCTGCGGATTTGGGGGGGGAGGGGGCGGGAGAATGACAAAGTTCTAAATGCAGCAGTTTGAGTGGAGCACTGGAATATCTGTGCTTTCTGCACAATAACTTTCCAGTCCTAGCTGCCTAGCCATCTTGTTCCTGCAGTCACCTTTCGACCCTTCCAAATAATATCTTGCAGTATCGCTGGGGCTAATGCCCCGGCGCGCAACGAACCTGGTCTAACACCAGAGAAGGAAAGAAAAATGAATGTGTGCGTCGGGGGGAAAATGGGGGGGAAAACCCCTCTTTGGAAAAATAGCTGGTTGCACACACTTCCTGAAGAACGCCTGTAGTCTCCTTTTTCAGGAAAATCAAACCGGGACGCTGGAGTCCCCAGGAACCAGTGCCCCCCACCCTCTGAGGGTTGCAGCAGGGTTCTCCGCACCCTGGGGCCGCTGCGGGCCGGCCCGACCCTTCCCGCTTCTGAACCCGGCTGGCTATCTCCAGCCACCCGCCGAGAGCGGGGTCCGGCGGCCACTTACCTATTTGCACCGCGAGGATCAGTGAAATATATCTGCCGTTCAACTTAAGTCCCATCCTACGTTTAGTCAAACCATTTGCGGCCGCAGACCTTTAAATAGTTAGTTTAGAGAACGCGGGGGAAAGCTGAAAAATAGGCATTGCCAACAAGTTCCGAGGACGACCGCGACTTTATGCACGGGGAAGGCAGAGGGAGGAGAGAAAGAGAGGGATTGGGGAAGAGACAGAAAGAGAGAGAGTGAGAGAGAGAAAGAGAGAGAGGCTGGGGGGGGGAAGAGCTGGGAATGGTTCACTCCATTAGGAGGGGGCGGAGGAAGCTCAGCCTCACGCCCACGAGCAGGCCTGACGTGGGGGATGACACGGAATGATTTTTTTTTTAATATAGACACCTTGGTAGAGAATCGCCATTTATAGTCATCAGACGCTGGAATTAATCAGATATCTCCAATTAATGTGCGATCCGAACGCTATCTCGCCTCCCGGGGCTGAACACTTAACCATCTCTACGGCCACCCCCGCCTCCTCCTGTTCTTGGGGGCCCCCAACTCCGCCCCCTCCCTGCGCAGAGCCGGGGCTCCCCCTCCCCTCCCCGCCTGGAGCCGGGGAGTCCTGGCGCGCCCACTCGATTGTTTCAACCTGCTCCCCCTCCTCCCCCAGCACGGCTGCGAATCCAGCCCTTTTCCTACGAGGCAGCCAGGTTTAAAGGAGCTCGGGACGAAAATGGAAAACAGCAAAACCGATTTTACTAATTCAAAAGCCCCCTTCGGTGTGTGGACCCCCGCACTTGCCTACCCTCTTTTTCTCCAGCCCGGTAGCTGAGCACTTGACGCTGCCTGGAGCGCGTGAGTACACAGCCGGGCCCCCATTGCGCGCGCCGGGCGCGCGCGCGCCCTCTCTCTCTCTCTCTCTCTCTCTCTCTCTCTCTCTCTCTCTCTCTCTCTCTCTCTCTCTCTCTCTCTCTCTCTCTCTCTCTCTCTCTCTCTCTCTCTCTCTCACACACACACACACACACACACACACACACACACACACACACAACTCGCACACGTCCAGGCCCAGGAGAGGGGTGTTTGGTCTGCCCACTTGGGACCCCTAAAACATATACCGCGGGCCCTCCGTGAATTTCACCACTAAGGATGTCTATCCAGGCCGATTCACCAGCCCCAGTGGCTCCTTGTGAAGCTATGGGTACAGAGTGGCAGCCTCTGCCAACACAATTTTCGGATACTAGTGATTTACAAACTCTCGAAGCTTTAGGAAATTTCCGAGGCCAGAGCCAGTGTGCAGATTTCTTTCTAATCTTGATGCACCTCTTAGGATGATTTGTTGGGCCGCAGTCACACGTACACACACGCACACACGTACATCACGTACGCACAAGCACACCAGGACCCACACACACCTGCCTTGTTTTCTGATGGATCCAAGTGTAGACGTAGCCTACTCTACAAACGCAGCTTCTGCAGATGCATTAATGCAAGATGCAATGTATTATAGAAGGCACTTTGAATTAAGAATTAAAAACAAGGCGATTTTCTTTCTAATCTCTTTGGTTCTTTGCTTTTTCTGCATTGCTCTCCACCCTCCTAGTCAGATGCTAAAGTCACTGACCAACTTTATTCCTAAAGCCTGCAAAGAAAAGAAAATGACCCCTATATCTTACAAGACTACCCGAGAGAACGTCAAAATATTAAATAAGCAAGGAAGCAACAAAATGCAAACGAATGGAGGACATAGGGCGTTAATATGCCATTGCGATCAGCGATCCACTGGAGAACCTTCCCGGCGCCCACAAACACAATCCACTTGGAGGGAGGGAACGATATATAATGGGGGGGTGGCAGGAAAGGAGCTAAGGGGGAGCCGCGGGTGTCCTGACTGCAGCATTTCGTGACGTGTCCTGCACTGGGTGGCCCCTTCTCGCGTCCTGCGGAAACCGCAGACCCCCAGGTGGCTGCTCCGGCCCAGGGGGCGGAGCCACGGCGCCCCGCCCCTGGTGATCTCACCAGCAGGCGGAGGAACGACCCGGGACTCGCCTTTCCGACGTTCCAGGAGGCTGTCCGGTGCCGGGTACCCCGACCAGCCGAAACGACCAGTGGGTCGAGGGCGGGGCCAGGACTGGTGGTGAGAGGAGGGCGTCTCTCGGACCCGCCCCCGGAGCCCACCAATGGCAGGGCTGAAGTTGGCCAGGGGCGGGGCTTCTGCAGCACCGCGCCCGCCCCCTCGGGCTCCGCTCCTCCCGCGGGCCCGCCAGTGGCGGCTGAGCCTCGGTGGCTCAGTCGCTCCCCGAGCCTGAGTTGGGGGTGGTTGAGATCGCTGTCCTTCCACGTACTGGTCTTTCTTCAGTTTAGCCGCCCACCCGGATCTTTCAAAGTGTGTTCTCAGGGTGCCCTGGGATGCTCCCCACCCCATGTTTTCTCCTGCGAAGTGGAGGACTTCAGAGGTGTGGGAGGCGGCGGCACAGGGCGAAGCCAGGTGCCCGCCAGCCGCCGCCCGCGGGCCCCGCTGGCCCCGCGCCTGCCAGCCCCGCACCCGCGCCCCGAGGCCGGTCCGCGCGGGGCGGCTGGGATCCGCCCTGCACTGCCACCTGCAAGCTGGGAGGGGCTGTCTCTCTCCACTTCCCTCCTCCGGGGGCCCGGCTCCTCTCTGGCATGGCTCTTGCAAGTTTGGGCCCAGCAGAGTTAGTTCAGCAGGGTTAGATCTGGAGGATGAAGAGCTGAAGCAGATGCCAATGATGCTCTTACCTTAGCCGGGCACCGGCGGCCCACATCTGTTACCCCGCCTACTCTACAGTCTGAGATCTGAGGATGGGCCGCCAAAGACATCAGGGGCAGGAAAGTCCATGAGACGCTTATCTTGAATTAACCACCAAAAAAGCTTGAGCTGGGGCTCAAGCGGTAGAGGGTAAACAAAAAGCCCAAGGACAGTGCCCAGGCCCTGAGTTCAAGCCCCAGACCACCTCCCCCATCCCCACCCCCACCCCCCGCCGCCCCAAGCTCTTTTAAATCACAGGCTTTTCTACATGTTAGGTTCCAGTTAGGTTTTATTCTTTCTAGTTCCTTAATTAAAAACAACTCAATCTCAGCAGGCTGATTATTTGGGAACTCTGGAGCAACACCACGGTAGAAGTTGGCAGGGGAGAATGTTTCTTTTCGTTTATTAATTTGAGAAGCCTTTCACATGTCACATGTGGAGTCAAATATACTTTAGGAGAAGAGTGGAGGCCAGAGCAGCCCAGGTTTGTCCTCACCTTCACATGACCTTTGCTGCCCCCACACTGCTGTAAATTGCAGCTTTCTAATCTGAGAAACCAAGAGCACAGGCCTACCATATCCTCTCTAACGCTGTTTTCAACTTTGACATTTGGTGAACCAGGGTTTTCCCAGAAAAAACAACAACTGTCTTTCTGTCTTTCTTTTTGTTGCTCTTTCCTTTCTTCATTTCTACTTTCTTTCTTTTTTTCCCACCACCATTGGTATTTGAATTCAGAGCCTCAAGCTTGCTTGACTGGCACTCTACCACTTGAGCCACACTTCTAGCTCTGCTATTTTGGAAATGAAGCCTTGCAGACTATTCTACCCAGCCTGATTTCAAACCTCCAGCCTCTAGATCTCCACCTCCTGAGTAGCTAGGATTACAAGTATGAGGCACTTTTGCTCAGCTCAACTTACTTCTATTTGCTAAGCAATTTAAATCAGTTTAAGAAAAATATAGTCCAAGAAAGGGGAAAAAAAGGCATTGGTGCTGTTTGGTGCTGTTTGTTGAATCCAGTCTAAGACACCCCTAAAGTAGGTCTGCATAATTAAGGAATACATATGCAAAACTCTTTTATCTTTAAAGCTTCCTGGAGGAGAACATGCCTAATTTTAAGTCTGATTTGGCACTAGCTTGCTTCCTCAGTTTTAGGTTGCTTACCGTCCCAGTTTGACAGAGAAGCCCTCCAGTTGATTCCCCAACTCCCTCCACCAATCCATCATGCACGAATGGACTTGCCAGAAGATGCCATCTCAAATAATATCCCTTGAAAATTATTTGCATGAGCAAGTTGCCAGGGCCACCATGAAATTCCATCTCTGTGTTCTAGGTCAGGAAAGAATTTAAAAGGTTGTATTAGGGTTCTCTCATAAATTCAGTCTGCCATCTTTTCCCCTTCAACTGGAGCCTTTAATCAAATATGAAGGGGCATGTGTATAGCTCTTTTCATGGAAATAACTATACTGTATTTAAATAACCATTTTAATGAGGAGAGTAATGAATTTTTAATGGAAATATGTCAGTTAGGGAGCCAATAAAAGCTCACATTGAAAGGTCTGTGTCTACTCTTGCATTTGATACTTGGGACTCTTTGGTCATGAGGTTCTAAAATTAGTTGAAACCTCTAGTCTTGAAATCTATGACTGACTGAAAAAAATCTTATTTTAATACAGAAATTTGAATTCTGGAAGGCAATTTTCTGTTAGAAATGTATGATTAGCTTTCTTCCTAAAAAATAAATGCTTTTCTTATGGAATATACACACAGAAAAAATGCCCAAAGCAAAGATGCACAGCTTGTGGGTTTTAAAGGCTGAGAGTTGACAGCTCATGCCTGTATTCCTAGCTAATCAGAAAGCTGGGATTGAGAACCAGAGTTCAAAGCTAGCCTGGCAGACAAATTGAAGATACTCTTATTTCCAATTAACCAGCAAAACACCAGAAGTGGAGGCCTAAGTGGTAGAAAGCCAACCTTGAGCAAAAAAGTTAAGCAAGCCTGCCAGACCCTGAGTTCAAGCCCTAGTACTGGCACTCTCTCTCTCTCTCTCTCTCTCTCTCTCTCTCTCTCTCTCTCTCTCTCTCTCTCTCTCTCTCTCTCTCTCTCTCTCTCTCTCTCTCTCTCTCTTTCTCTCTCATCTATCTTCTATGGGATACCTGTATCATATCAGGATTCTTCCAGCAACAATGTTTTCACCAATGTAGCCACTCAACCTTGGACCTTTGTTGGACTTCTAATTAATAAACCAAAAGAACCCTCTTTTGTTATGCAGTTATCAAGCCTCAAGTGCTTTATTATGGTAATGCAGAACTGACTGATATGGAGATCTAACTGTCCAAAACTGTAGTTTTTTGTCTTTGTTTTTTTTTTTACTGGTGTAAGTGGGGGGTGTACATGTCCTGGGGCCTAGGTACCTGTCAGGGCCTGGGTGCTGTCTGTAAGCTTTTGTACTCAAAGCTGGTGCTTTGAGCCATTTCTGGCCTTTTTGGTGTTTAATTGGAGATGAGTCTCTCAGACTTTCCGCCTGAGCTGGTTTTGAACTGTGAGCCTCAGATCTCAGCCTTCTGAGTAGCTAGGATAAAAAGTGTGAGCTACTGATACCCAGCTCAAAACAAAGCTTTTATGACAAAAGGTTTTGTTTATTTAAACAGGATCTAGCTATGTCTGAGATTACATTAATAGTCCAGTCCTCATTCAACTTCTACCCAATGCCCTTACTATCCATGGACCACTCTCATCTAAATCAATCACATCTGTTCTTATTGCCAAATATTGATGTTTTCTTTCTTTCATTTCTTCTGAATTCATTATTTGATATTCTACTGTAGAGAATAGCTTTCATATCTTCTTTCTTTCTTTTTTCTTTCATCCTTCCTTTCTCTCTCTCTTTTCTTTCTTTCCCTTCCTTCCTTCCTTCCTTCCTTCCTTCCTTCCTTCCTTCCTTCCTTCCTTTCTTTCTTTCTTTCTTTCTTTCTGTCTTTCTGTCTTTTTGTCTTTCTGTCTTTCTGTCTGTCTTTCTTTCTTTCTTTCTTTCTTTCTTTCTTTCTTTCTTTCTTTCTTTCTTTCTTTCTTTCTTTCTGTCTTTCTGTCTGTCTGTCTGTCTGTCTTTCTGTCTTTCTGTGTCTTTCTTTCTTTCTTGGTAGTGGGGCTTGAATTTAGGGCCTAGGCTCTGTCCCTGAGCTCTTTTGCTTAAGGCTAGAACTCTACCAGTTTGAGCCACAACTCCACTTGTGGTTTTCTGGTGGTCGATGAGAAATAAGAATCTCATGGCCTTCCCTGCCCAGGCTGGCTTTGAACTGTGATCCACAGATCTTGAGTAGCTAGGATTATAGGCATGAGCCATTGGTGCCCAGCTTACTTTCACCTTTTCATATACTAATTTATTTGAATTTTTCTAGTTTATTTAATAAGCTATCATCCATGCTTAACATCATTAACATTAACCAGTGGGAGTCCCTTCAAGCTCACTTTTTTATGTCCTTTGGGTATATTCTGGTCAAGCTTGGAGGATTCTTACTTTCTGGCATAAAATAGTATTCTAGGCTCATCTTGTCTTGACCTAACCCTGGGACCCTCAGTCTTTCTTTGAAGGCTCTGGCTCTTTTTAGTTTCAAAATCAAGATTGGTCCTGGTAGGCCATGGCTACTTCTGTGTCCCAGAAGATAGAGTTATGAAACATATGTATGTAGCTCTCTACACATATGTTCATGTCCCACACATGCACACATCTCCATTCTATAACAGTGGGTTGGTGTAAGAATCTTATAAAACTCTTGAGTTTGTACTTGCAGTATCAATACAACTCAGACTTCTTTCTAGCCCTTCTCCAAATATCTAAAGGATCTCAACTTCCATTATCCTCAGCATTACTAATTTTTTTTTGCTCAGTTTACTAATTTATTCTGTGTCATCAATCTCTAACCAAATAGCTGTCTCTTTCCCTATCCACAACGTAACCTTGTGTCCATGGTCCCCAGAGTTAGGGCTGGACTTATTTCTATCTCATTTCTTACTCATCTTTCCTGGCCAAGGCTGGTCATACCCATCTCATTCCTCTGTGTATTCACATGCTACAGTCTATCCTCATCATCAGGGCCATTGAATTGCTCCAGCCATGGCGCCGGGCTCCACGATGGAAAAGGTTATAGAGACCAAACACATAGAAAGGAAAAGGAAAGGAAGATGAGCTAGGTGGATTTGATGGGTGGTTTGAGCAAAAGATGCAATTTGACCTACTTTCACATCTTGAATTTAGGTTTTCCCAGCTCTTCTTGCAGGCTTGTCTTTCTGGAGGGATACTGCACACACCTGAGTTCCACACAGGTAAGGACTGATGTCCAGACACTTCCTCCGCTCAGTATCTCTGACATTGATGAGGAAGATCTGCTATTATTTTTTTTTATTTTATTTGTGAACATACTGTACAGAGGGGTTACAATTACATGGGCAGGATAATGCGTACATTTCTTACCAAGCATTGCAGCCTCCTCCTTTTGTTTACCCTTCACGTCCCTTCCCAGCCTCCCCCCTCCCCCCCAATCCCAATCCTTCTCCTTCCCCCCCATTCCCCCCTCCCCCGACGTTGTAAAGCTTGTTTTGGACATGACAACTTGTACTTCTCATTGTTGCAACAGGTCCACCTGTATCCTTAAACAACTGGTTTTTCCCCATCTCCTCCTCAAGTTATACTGACATCAAATATAGTGAAAGCAGGGGTTATACTGTGGGGGAGGGACATACAAAGCAACAAAGAGATAATCTTATAAATGCATTAGAAACACATGCATGAAAAAAAAAACATTAAAATACACATCTAAGGGTTCATTTTCCTGACATCACATTATCTGACCTTTTCCGCTTGACTCATGCATATACTAGATATTGCAAATAAGGGAAACCATGGGACCTATGTTTCTTTGGGCCTGGCTTACTTCACTTAATATAATTTTTTCCAAGTTTTAAGATCTGCTATTATTAGAACTAATTCAATCTAGTATTACTAGAATCAGCTTGCAAGAGACTGTTGAGAAACTGTAACCATTGGAGTAAAATGAACATTAAAACACCTGTATTCTATCCAATAGAAGGATTGTACTCCTGTCAGTCAGGGCTCAGTGTTTGGAGCATAACTCCTCTGGGCCTGTCTGAGTAATAAACTTGAGTTCTCTGATTCTCTGAGTGTTGCTTGGTGCTTTCCTGTCATTTTTCTGCAACAACACAAATTATAAACTGACACCAGAATTACTATCAAGAACTTGAAAACTCCCTAAGCCATCTTCTTGAAGCACCAGCTTTTATTTTTATGGTATGGTAACTTCTAATATTGGAAAGGGCCTGTACTCCAGTGCTGCGCCCCCTCCCACCCATTTTTCCAGAAACATCCTGGCTATTCATGGGCATTTTAGAGCACTTGATTATGTAGAATTTGCTTACAATCATTACTTTTTATTTGCATTTATTTATTTATTTACTTATTTATTATTTTTGTACTGGAACTGGGACCTGTTTATGCTCAAGGCTAGCTCTTTATCACTTGAGCCATAGTTCTCCTTCCTTCCTTCCTTCCTTCCTTCCTTTCTGCCTTCCTTCCTTCCTTCCTTCATTTTCTTACCAAGGCTTATACTTAAGAGCTCTTGCTTGCTAGGCTTGCTTGCTCATGACTGGCACTCTACCACTGAGCTATGCCTCTAGCTTAGCTATGTTTTTGGTGGTTAATTGGAGATGGAGTCTCATAGACTTTTTGACCTTGGCTGGATTTGAACCACAGTTCTCCAGATCTCAGTCACCTGCGTAGCTGGATTATAGGTGTGAGCAATCAGCATCCAGCCCCATAGTACTTTTTAAAGTTTTTTGAATTCAGTCAATTTTTCTCCACTTTCTTCTGTCCAGTAAAAGAGCTCCTTTATTTTCAAACTCCTATTATTTGGTTGTTGAGGAGATAATTTTTAGACATTTAATTTACCATCCTTGGGTTTGGGTGAGACTAGGGATGGGCAAATGAATATCCTAGGTTAGTTAGCCCCTGAATGTTTTCCTGAGACCCACACTACCATTGCTTTCTCCTTTGCTCTCATCTCATTTCAGTTTACATGTGAACCTGAGTGAGGCCTGAGTTACAGCAAGCAAGAGGGGTATGTGTGCTTGTCTAAAGAAAGGCACAGGAACAGAACTTTCCAGTTTCATTGTCTCAGACTTAGTTTCCTTCTCTACTGGAGGAAGCTACCTCCCAATTGAAGCCACTCTGTTCACCTCAAAATTTCTCATCCTTCTTTCCATTTTCCTCTAGTTTCTTCAGAGTTGGCTTTGGGGCTGGGTGCTAGAAGCCTTGCTTGTTCATGTTCAGAATATTTTGGTTGTCTTTTTGATATTTGTTTATAGCTGAACCTCAGTATTTTTAGAAATCATGTCTTACATAGTTTTGATCGTTTGGGGGGACATTTTTCTGGGCATATTTTAAATATATTTTAGCATATATTTTCTTTCTTTGCTTTATGAATAACTGTTAGGTAAATCCTCTCACATCTCTATATTGACATTTTGTACTTTCATTTTATCAGTTACTGAGGGATTTGTTCTATCTATCTATCTATCTATCTATCTATCTATCTATCTATCTATCTATCTATCTATCTATCTAACTATCCTTGTATCTATCTATTTTGTCAGATAGAGTCTTGTGGTTTTACCTGAAGCCAGGCAAAAACATGTTCCTTCTAGTTATATGTCCTACATAGGTGGGATTACAGACACTGGTCACCCTATCTGACTGGTTATTGAGATAGTGCTCTTGTTAACTTTTTTACTCATGTTGGCTTTGAAGTATGATCCTCCTGATCTCCACCTATTGAACAGCTGGTATGACAGGCATTAGTCATCCCATCCAACTCCTATATATTTATTGTAATGATTATATATGTACCTAGTATGAAATATATTTATTGTGATCATTATATATTTGTTAGGATGATATATGTATTATGATATGCTTATATATTTAATATGTTGATTTCATATTTCTCTATTTTCTTCTTTAGTCAATTTTTGGTTTGCATGAGACTACATTATTACATCCAATGAATGAGGTGTGAAGTTGTATCTTATTATGGCTTTAATTTGCATATCTCAGACTATTAGTGATGTTAGATTTTTTTGATGTCTTTTAAGAAGTATCTATGCAGGTCTTTGCCCATTTTAAAAATAAGGTTATATTACTTATTGTGGAGTAGTTGAGTTACTCATATATTTTATTCTTAACAGACATGTGGCTTGCAACATTTCTCCCACTATGGAAGGTATTTCTATACTTTACATTTCCACTGTTATGTAGATGTTAATAATGTGAGGCAATTCTAGTGTCTATTTTTTTACTTATACTTTTGTTATCTTTAAGTGTCTTTAAGGGGTTATCTTTAAGGGGTAACCATTCAACAAATCAATTTATAAATACAATGCATCTTGATCAATATCACCCTTTCATCATTCTCCTCCATTAATTGCCTATGTTTGCTTTTGTTTTCTGTATTTTGGGGCCATATTAAAAACTTCATTGCTTAGACTGATGTCAGGAAACTTTTTTCTTATGTTTCCTTCTAGTAGATGTACAGTTTCAGGTTTTAAACCTTGAATCCATTTTAAGTTGGTTTTTGTAGATTGTGTGAGATAAGGATCCAATTTCACTCTTTTATGTGGTATACATAGTTCTCTCAGTACCATTTAAAGAAGAAACTGTCTTTTCTCTGTTATATGTTTTTTTACATCTTTGTCAAAAATCAGTTGACCGTGAATGCATGAACTTGTTTTGGGCTATGGTTATTAGCCAGTGCCATACTGTTTGGATTACGATAGCTTAGTGGTAACCATTTCAGTTTGATTTGGAATGAGGTGGCTCCCACTTGCTGGGATTAGTGCACTTATTAGCTCCTCCTCTTTCCACAGTGCTTACACAAAGAGTTAGTCAAAGCATACAATGACCCAGCAGCTGTCTCTAAGACAAAACAAGAAGCCTGGGAATGAAGCTTGCCTATCCTGATTCTGGACTTCTACCCAGTCAGGATTCTGAGAAATAAATTTCCATTAAACCACTGAGCCGTAGCATTTTGTTGTTCTAGCTGTAGTTAAGAAATTATTCATCAGGGCTGGGAAGGTGGCTCAGTGGTTGAGCGCTTGCTTTGCATGCCTGAGGCCCTGGGTTCGATTCCTCAGCACCACATAAGCAAAAAGAAAAAAGCCGGAAGTGGCGCTGTGGCTCAAGTGGTAGAGCACTAGCCTTGAGCTGAAGAACTGAGGGACAGTGCCCAGGCCCAGAGTTCAGGCCCTACGACTGGATCAAAAAAACAAAACAAAACAAAACAAAAAAAGAAATGATTCATCACTGTTCACATTAACTGTGCTGGCTTGGCTATGTAGCATTGGTTAAGTTTCTTCATGGTAAGGTTTCTCTTTTTGTTTGTTTTTTTTTCCATCCTGCACTATTTTTTGATGGTACTGGGCTTTGAACTCAGGACCTTTCTCTCCCTTACTAGGCAAGTACTCTCCCACGGAGGCCATTGTTCAGGCCCCCATTGTGTATTATTTGGAAAGAAGTCATTAAGGTCAGCCCATAAGCATGAAGTGAGAGTTACACTTTACAGCCTTGGGAGGATGTAAAGAACTTTATTTTTTTTTGGGGGGGGAGTTGTGGTCAGGATATTTGTCTATTTACTCCCATTTGTTACTTTATCCACCTTTTATTCAACTCAGCATGTCCTGGTTTGGATTATAATCCAGAATAACAACTTGTTGCTTAGGTTGTTGCAGTTTGGGCCATTGGGAGGTCTTTGAGTTGGCTCCTGTTTCCCATTGACGTACCCCTTAATTGTGAACTTCCCTTCCCCTCTTATTGGTACTTTCCTTATATCCTGGCACTACCAAATTCTCCAGGCTCATACTTTCTGTCCACCCTAGATCTCAAATCAAGCAATCTCTCCAAGGAGCTCTGAGTGCTTTTATTGTTATTAGAAAACAAAATCTGTATAGTAGGTGTTGCTATGGAGGCATATTATTGCTTCTACTCACTTTGTTTCCTGAGCAAGGAAATAGATATAAAAGGTGTACACATATGTCCATTAATATTTTGTTAGGTAATCATCTGTGTCTATATGAAGTTAAGCATGAGACCATCTGATGTCCCCATCTCTCAGGATCATTACAAGGATATTCTAGCCTCCTCCCCTTGTTGCTTGGCCACCTGCTTACTCCAACAGTGAGACATATAACCTCTCCCCACCATTACCTTCCACCTCTGTACCTAATGGTTCATTTGTAGTGTGCAGGCATGTTGATTGTTAAATTGTTGACCTGGATCCCATGAGAAATAATTGTCAACTGGAAGAGTTTCTCTTGCTAGAATTATTTAGGTCAGCATCTATTCCCCTCACCCCTTCTAAGTGATTATTTCACATGTTTGCAATGTAACTAACTTTTTTTTTGTGATATTCTGCATTTATCCTGGGATAACTTGACCTCTTAAATGATTTTTAAAAATATGCATGCATTAAGATGCACCCTGTCAGGTAATGTTCTCTGCATATGGACGAGTGCAGATTGGACTTGACTGACTTATATAGCTTCAGAGTCTTTGAGAAATGAGATCAAACCCTTCAGCTTAGCCAATTTTGAACTTAGGGAATACCTAGAATATTCAAAAGTCCTCACAGGAACAAATTAAAGAAAAGGCATTCCACAGGCAAGTAATGTAAAGCATGTATGGAAGTTGACCTGTGCTTATCATCACAAATCAAAAGGTAAAAAGATACAGGTGAAATTAATATCAACCCTATAGTTTACTTAACTAAATATATCCTAGAGTTTAAATTTCATTCTGTAATACACATAAACAATTTCTTCAATGACTGATATTAAGTAGTTTGCACTACATTTTCAAAATCTCCATGTATTATTTTACACTTCTGGAATAGCTCAGTCTAGAGCAGCCATGATTCAAGTTCTCATTAGACACTTGGTGGCCTCTGTATTGGATAGTGAAAGATGGAAAGTAGCCTCTCTGTTACAGACTATGCTGAAAATGAAGCCCAGGATATAATTTTAAGTAAGTGGAGCTAGCAGAATGAATATGATGGCTTGACTGGTTTACTATGTCAAAGGCAGAGCTTTGGCCAGCAAAGAACCATTCTTTAACATCTAAGATGGAGGCATTAGCATGAGAAGTCTCAAATTTATCCTGCAGTGATTCTGAACTTCCCAGTCTAGCTGAAACATCCCCCTACTCCATGCAGGACAGTCTCCTTCAAACTCTTGGGAGGGCTTTCAAAAACCTCACTCAAGGCAAGCATTCGTCGAAGCCATTCTCCCACTCTTTGTAAAATTTGTTTTTATTGTTTTTAAGTAGTTGTAGAAAGGAGTTTTATTTCAGCATGCCAATGTATGAGTACAAAACATCTTGATCAATGTTACTGCTTCCATCATTCGCCCTCATCTCTCCCAACTCTACTCTCCCCCCTCAAGTTACCTGGTTCCATTTCCACACATATACATGAACTATTATGACTGTATTCACCATCCTTCCTCTTTCTAATCATCTGCTTCTCCTCCCCTTGACCTCCTCCCAGAAAACACAAGTTAAACTGTAAGTTAGTTGTTCAAAGGAGTCACACGATTGCAAACCTTCCCTTCATATGCCATACTATCATCTTTTTGTGTGTCTATGCATATGACCCTGCATATATGTTTATAATTTATATCTAACTTCTGCATTGATCTTCAGTCTTGAGATAGCTGTCACTTGCTCAGCAGAATTGTCTCTGTCTCATTGCAGGCTGCTGAGCCTGTCCTACACAAACACCCTTCTCATTCACAGAGATAAGAGCTTGTAGATGTCCATATTCATCTTCCTTTACTCTTTTCTCCACTGAATGACCTTATTAGCTGTTTTCAGGGGATTTATTAACTTTGGCAGGTCTTCTTTATTTATTGCAATGGAAGTAGATTCATTACATCTTTTTTTTTTCTTAATGCTGGTCCAGGACTAGATCTCAAGGGCTGGACACTGCCCCTGAGCATCTTTTGCTCAAAGTTTGTTCTCTAGCACTGCTCCATTTCTGGATTCTTTTGGTAGTTTAGTGGAGATAAGTCTATAGACATTCCTACCTGGGCTGGCCTCGAACCTTGATCCTTCGATCTCAGCATCCTGAGTAGTAGGGTTATATGGATAAATCACCAGTGCCCAGCTCATTCCATCCATCCTTTGTTTTGCTGAAGAGTAACATTTATAGTATGGTTATTTGTCACATGGGATTGGAAGCTTCTTCACTTGCCCATCAAGACCATGTGGCTATCCAAAGAGCAGATGCTTCCCATCACAGAGTAAGTTCAACTGATACATCTATTTGAAGAGTCTTTTTCTCAGATAAGTAACTTTTCTCCACTATAATTCTGAGAAGTGTGATTATATCCTTGAGAACAGGTGTTGTTGACACACGGAGACCATTCTGATGCAGAGGCTTGGCCGTCCACAAGTGCCAACAGTTACTTTGGGAAGAAGATGGGGGGGTGCAGGCAGCCAGGAGCAAAGCAGGAGACCACCACAGGGCAGCCTCGCTCCCTTCTCCACATCCGATGTGAGGCAATGCTGTAGCCCAATCTTCATGAAAACTTTTTGGATCAGCTCCCTTTCTGTCTGTGGGTATGAACAGGCTCCTGATAATATGCTTTTGGAAGTAACTCTGGCTAGCCCTGGCAAGACAGACTATTTGACCCCACCAATCACAATCACTGTATCTCTGGTCATCATGAAACATTCATTAACACAAAATGGAAAGGATCACCTTCTGGGTCACAGCTGAGCATCAGATAAACTCAGCACAGGATTGACTTCTGGCTTCCTCCCCAAATTTAGTGGTTCTGAAATACAATCCCTTTCCTATCCATGAACTTCAGTTTCAAAACAGAGGTTATGGTATTTACTGTGTGGGGTTGTTAAGGAGGTTGTGTAATGTTGGATTGGGAAAGGTCAAAGGAGAGTGTGGAATTTATAAGAGAGTGAACCTAGCAGGGAGTCGGTAGCTCATGCCTTTAATCCTAACTACACAGGAAGTTAAGAACTGAGGACTGTGGTTTGAAGCTAGCCTGGGAAGACAAAACTGAGGGACTCTTATCTCCAAATATTCACAGAAAGGCTGTGTGAAGCTGTGGCACTTAGTGCCAGAGCGTCATCCTTGAGTGATATTGCTAGGAGCAGTGCCCTAGTACTGGCACACATACACAGAAACGCTCCCTCCAATCAACTAAGCCCATAACAAAACTGCCCCAAACCAAAAGCGTGAAACCTAGCCTTTCATCTTCAGTTTCCAGACCTCCCTGAATTTCCCTCAATGTTGATTTCTCTGCCACTCAGCTAATTCTCTGCTGAGTCTTGGAGCCTGATATCTCTGAGTTGCCTTGATCAAGTGTCCATATCAGTTCTTATGCTATGAAATGGACAGTGTTTTTGGTGCTTTCAGCAACTGCCTTGATGGCCTGTAGTCCGGCTGGGGGAAAGTTGCTAAGCACCTGAACTTGGACTATTATCTGAAGTGTGTTCACCCCTGATTTTCTTTCTAGAGACAGGAGTGTGCAGCATTTTGGTCCCATAGTCCAAATTTGGAATGGGAGTTGGGAGAGCTACTGTTCTGGCTTGAAGGATATGTGTCTACCAGAGGCTCCTGTGTTAAAAGCTTGCTCCCCAGGGTGGTGGTGTTAGAGTGGTAAAACCCAGTAGAAGGTAGTTAAGTTGCAGGAGCTCTATCCTAAGGAGTATATCAATCTTCATCTCATATTGAGTAGGTGAGGCTTTAAAGAAGTGAATTAGTTTCCAAAAGAACAGGTCATGGTAAAGGTGTGATCTTGGCTCCTCCCATGGTTTTTTTTTTTTTTTTTTTTTTCTAGTCCTGGGCTTGAACTCTGGGCCTGGGCACTGTCCCTCAGCTCTTCAGCTCAAGACTAGCGCTCTACCATTTGAGCCACAGCACCACTTCCGGCTTTTTTTTCTGCTTATGTAGTCTGAGGAATTGAACTCAGGGCCTCACGCATGCAAGGTAAGCACTCTACCACTGAGCCAACTTCCCAGCCCCCATGGTATCTTTCTGTCTTGTCATGTAACCTATCCTTGTTTCAGGCCATTCTATCTATCATGAAGCTCTTATCAGGATCTACTATGAATTCCATGGTTTTAGATTTCCAGAACTGTGAGTTAAATACACCTCTTTTCTTTCTTTCCTTCCTTCCCTTCCTTCCTTCCTTCCTTCCTTCCTTCCTTCCTTCCTTCCTTCCTTCCTTCCTTCCTTCTTTCCTTCCTTCCTCTCTCCCTCATTCCCTCCCTCCCTCACTCATTCCCTCCCTCCCTCCCTCCCTCTGTCCCTCCATCTCTTTCTTTCTTTCTTTCTCTCTTTCTTTCTTTCTCTCTTTCTTTCTTTCTTTCTTTCTTTCTTTCTTTCTTTCTTTCTTTCTTTCTTTCTTTCTCTCTTTCTTTCTCTTTCTTTCTCTCTTTCTTTCTTTCTCTCTTTCTCTCTTTCTCTCTCTCTTTCTCTCTTTCTCTCTTTCTCTTTCTCTCTCTCTCTTTCTTTCTTTCTTTCTCTCTTTCTTTCTTTCTTTCTTTCTTTCTTTCTTTCTTTCTTTCTTTCTTTCTTTCTTTCTTTCTTTCTTTCTTTCTCTCTCTCTCTCTCTCTCTCTCTCTTTCTTTCTTTCTTTCTTTCTTTCTTTCTTTCTTTCTTTCTTTCTTTCTTTCTTTCTTTCTTTTTTTCTTTCTGTGATGGGGATTGAACTCAGGACCTAGGTGCTGTCCCTGAGCTCTTTTGCTCAAGGCTAGTGCTCTAGCCCTTTGAATCACAGTACCACTTCTGGTTTTCTAGTGGTTAATTGAAGATAAGAGTGTCAGGCTCCCAGGCTGGCTTTAATCACAATCCTCAGATCTCACCCTCTGGAGGAGCCAGGATTTCAGGCATGAACTACTAGTGCCCAGCCACTTTTTTCTTTTCTTTCTTTAAATTTTGTTTTATTGTAAAGATGCTGTTCAGAGGGTTACAGTTACATGAGTTTCTTTCTTTCTTTATTTTGGGGGGTGTGGGGGGGTCCAGTCATGGGGCCTGAACTCTGGGCCTGGGCGCTGTCCCTCAGCTCTTCAGCTCAAGGCTAGCGCTCTACCACTTGAGCCACAGTGCCACTTCCGGCTTTTTTCTTTTTGCTTATGTGGTGCTAAGGAATCGAACCCAGGGCCTCAGGTATGCAAGGCAAGCACTCTACCACTGAGCTACCTTCCCAGCCCCGAGTTTCTTTTCTTATAAGGTGCTTAACCCCGGGTATTTTATTATAGTGACATAAGAGAGACAAAGGCACCTCATTAGGACTTATGCTTATGCCATCTTTCTGATTTTTATTAAAAGTCTGCTGTGTTGCTGCGTGCTGGTGGCTCACGCCTGAAATCCTAGCTACTCAGGAGGCTGAGATATGAGGATCATGGTTCAAAACCAACCCAGGCAGAAAAGTCCACCTTACCCCAATTAACTACCTAAAAACTGGAAATGGAGCTGTGGCTCAAAGTGGTAGAGTGCTAGTCTTGAGCATAAAAGCTCAGGGACAGTGCCCAGGTCCTGAGTTCAAGCCCAATTACTGACTTAAAAAATGTTTACTGTGATGGATCCCTTCATCCTTACATAGTTACATGACTGTCTTTAAGTCATATCTCCTATGTTTCCTCACTCTGTCTCTACAGAACGTTTATTTGCACAGATTGATGAAGCTAAACTCCCTTGGACATTCCGTTTTGTGATTATGTGTGTGTTTTGTTGTTTAGTACCTTGGACAGGGGAGGAGATAAACAGCACCCAAAAGTCTCCAATACATAGTTCATACTCACTGATGAAAGCATTATGTTTGTATAATACTCCTGAGTAAGTCTTGACCCCAAGGCTTTTTGAGGAACATTTGAATAAGGCATCTGAATGATCTTGAAGCAATTGGGGTATAGTATGTTAACCTGAGTAATTCTTGAGAAACTGGTGTTAGATTTTTGTTGTTATTACTGAGACTTGAATTTAGTAACCTGCTTGCTAGGCAGGTGCTCTACCATTGAGCCATGCCTCTAACTCCTGTATTGTTTCTTATTCTGTACAATCCTCTATTATTCCTGAATGTTCAGGAAAGTCTCACTAAGAGTTTGAAGCTGAGTATTTGCTGTACTGTGGGGGCAATGATGCCCTATATTTGGGATGAAGCAGACGAGAAATCAATTGAAGGGACCAAAAGGGGCACAGGACAAAGCCGGACAGAGGCCGTACCTGACTCAGTCATCCAAGCTTGGTATTGACAGAGAGATCTGAAGGGCAGCCTCCCAGTCATTGGTAGTGGACCTGAGGGAAGTACTCAGAAAGTATCTGGAGGACTCCTTGGAAGTAGTTAATTGGGTGATTCACAGCAATCAATCTTGCTACACTCAGACTATGGATAACTTGAGACTTTTCTTCTTCAATTAAGGAAGGAGGTGAGTTTGCTCAGATGATGTCTAAGGACAGTTGCAGGCTTAAAATTCTCCCATTCTAATTAAACAAAACTTCCATGGAGTGGTGAATAGCTGTCAAAGTCATGTGCTCTCCTCTAGGGGGGAGGGAATGCTGCCTCTGGACCCTCAGGCTAGGCAGCCGTGGCCAATATTAGGACTGCTGCTTGGAAGGAGGAACCAACTGCCAGCTGTAAGAAGTGACAGCTGGTAGAATGTGGAGAAGGCACAATTCTGTCATCTGAGACACCAGTGGGGGCTGGTGGCAGGGAGCTCAGTGATTTCTAAGATTCTTTTCCAGCACTGTTCTCCCAAGATTCTGAGCAGACAGAGGAACTAGTGAGTATCAGACCAGCACTCTGTAACTAGTTTGGGGAGACCCCACCCCACACATCTTAAGATTCCCAGATTAAAGCACAGTTTACAGAACTTCACCAATGTTTATCCAATATATTCTTGGAGACAGCTGCTCTGCAAGTGAATGGAGAGGAACAGAGCGAATGTTGTTTCTTATCCAATGACCCTGGGAGGAGAGACACGTAGTTGGCATAGTTAAGCACACCAATGAATAACTACAGACTGTGAAAGGAGCTTACATTTTCTCCAGTTGTGAGCAGGAAGAACCTACTTTAGATCGAATCGCTTTCCTAAGCCTTGCCCTAATGAATTACCACCAACTTCATGGCTTAAAATGGCAGAACCATATTCCTTTATATTTCTAGAGATCCAAAGATTGAACTTCATGTATTGGCAGGACCATGCTTTATCTGAAGATCTTGGAGAAGAGTTCTTCTTTGCTTCTCTCCTAGCTGCTGATGGTTATTGACAATAGTAAGTGTTTTTTGTATTACAGCGGTATTACTTCAGCTTCTACCTCTGTCTTCACATGGTTAAATTCCCTCTGTGTAGGTCTATAGGTCTTCAAATCTCCCTCTCTAAGAGCATGAGCCATTGGGTTTAGGTCACTGCCCATTTCAGCATAATTTTTATTTTGATTATATCTGCAAAGACCCTATTTCCAAATAAAGTTATACTCACAAGCATCTGGGGTTAGGAGTTCAAAATATTTTTTGGAGGATACAATTCAGCCCAGTACAGGGCCATGAATGTTTTCCCTTAAGAAGTCATGTTTAAGTTGAGCTCTAAAGGAAGAATGGAAATAGTTGGCCAAAATCCCAGAGGGGGAAGGACATTCTAGGAACATCTAAAACATGTCACAAGGCTATAGTGGAAAGAAACTCACATTTGCGAGGATCTGAAAGTGCTCAACCAGAGAAACTGAAGCAAAGGAGAGAGAGGGACAAAGACAGAAACCGGCCTGTTCCTTAAGGAGTTTGAACTTTATTCTGAAGGATGAGAAGCCATTGAAGGGCTTCAAAAGAATGCAGGATCACTTGAGGGTAGAGAAAGGTCCCAACCAACACTGAACTTGGATTGATGGGGGCCATGGAGGATGGAGACAGGGATGCAGGGGGGGGGGAGGGTATCTCTGTAGGTGATTTTTGACACCTCAGCAGGTAAGAAATGGTAGTGGTGGCATAGATTAGGAGAGATAGAGATCTAATTCCTGAGACATTAAGAAATTGCATAAACAGGACAACAAGACTGCTTTGGACTGGTTCATGTCCAATACAGGTCTTGTCCCTGAGGTACAAAACAAATATTGTGAAACTCTTATGTGATTTAACTACACTTGTCAATTTCACATACATCAGTTAAGTAGTGCACATATAGGAGATAGAGTCCAGTGCCTTTTGCTGGATAATGGACTAGAGATTTTACTTTTGTCTTGGTTGAGACAACTTTGGTTTATTCTTTTTTTGATTTTTTATTCTTTATAGGGAAATAGTAATAATATTTATTATTATAACCACAATTCAGTGACATTCAGTATATTTCCAGTATTGTAGAACTATCATCTTTATCTTATCACAAACATATCCATCACCCTCAACAAAAATTTTGGGCCATTAAACCATTCATCCCTCAACCCACAGTAGCCCTGAGTTATTTTCTGTGTCTGTGAATTTTCTTTCTTTTTTATTGTGAAAATACCATACAGAATGGTTACAATTACATGGGCAAGATAACGAGTGCATTTCTTATCAAGCATTGTTGCTTCCTCCTTTGTTTCCCTTTCCTATGCCTTCCCATCCCCCCCATCCCCCTACCGGATCCCCCCCACCCCCAGCAAAGTTGTAAAGTTCGTTTTTCGACATAATGACTTCAGAGGAAAGAAGGATGGCCAATAGACACATGAAGAAATGCTCAACCTCTCTATCCATAAAAGAAATGCAAATCAAAACAACATTGACATACCACCTCACCCCAGTTAGAATGGCTATAATCAAGAACTCTAATAACAACAGATGCTGGAGGGGATGTGGACAGAAGGGAACCTTACTACATTGTTGGTAGGAGTGTAAACTTGTTCAACTGCTTTGGAAAACAGTATGGAGGTTCCTCAAAAGAATCCACATAGAGCTCCCCTATGACCCAGCAATCCCACTTTGGGGCATTTACCCAAATGATCACAAACAAGACCATACTAAAGCTACCAGCACAACTATGTATATTGCAGCATTATTTACCATAGCTAAGCTATGGAACCAACCCAAATGCCCCTCAGTAGATGAATGGATCAAGAAAATGTGGTGTATATACACAATGGAATTCTATGCCTCCATCAGAAAGAATGACATTGCTCCATTTGTTAGGAAATGGAAAGACTTGGAAAAAATTATATGAAGTGAAGTAAGCCAGGCTCAAAGAAACATAGGTCCCATGGTTTCCCTTATTTTCAATAACCAGTGTATGTCTAAGTCAAGCAGAAAAGGTCAGCTAAGTTGATGTTAGGGAAATGAACCCCAAGATAAGTATTCAAATGTTTTTTTTACTTTCATGCAATTGTTTCTAACATATTTATAAGATGATTTCTTTGTTGCTTTGTATGTCTCTCGCCCACAGTATAACCCCTGCTTTCACTGTATTTGATGTTGGTATAACTTGTGGAGCAGAAGGGAAAAAACAAATCATTTAAATAGGGAAACAGGTGGACCCATTGCAACAATGAGATGTACAAGTCGTTATGTCGAAAAACTTCGATTTATTCTGTTCAGTATTTCCATAACAAGGATAGGTTGCATATCAGCCCAGATTCCTAGCTGGCAACACTGACAGATT
Source organism: Dipodomys merriami (assembly GCF_024711535.1). Taxonomy (NCBI): domain Eukaryota; kingdom Metazoa; phylum Chordata; class Mammalia; order Rodentia; family Heteromyidae; genus Dipodomys; species Dipodomys merriami. Next base: position 30,574,727 of record NW_027202937.1, on the reverse strand, counting down.
CAACTGTGCTTGGCCCCAGTTATCTGGACTTAGTGGCAGCTTTTCTCTTTCCAAAGATAATGCCCTTGCTAGTTGGTCACCATCCACACCTCTGGTTGCTTTATATTCTAAGGACTTCCCTCATTTACTCTACCCATTTGCTTCCTCCAGGGTTTTGCTCCCCTCCTCAGTTCTGATAACCAGAATATTTTGCTTTTCTTTGTGTAAATCATCTGCACCTGCCTTTGGGAGCATGTACAGTGGACAAGTCATTGAGTAGTGAGACAAAGGCAATGTCTTTCCACACATGGATCAGAAGAAGCATGACAAATACTTACAGTGGCCTGTGTGATTCTTTTCAAGTGTTGTATTCAATAGTTCTCTTATCTTCTTTTTAGTCCTTTTTTCCTGGAACTACCTACAATACCTGCTGGCAGTCTTTCCAATTCCCAAGGAGAGTATTACGTGTATATCATTGTCTGTTTAAGAAATTCCTGTGTTGTTTCTGGAGGATTTTCATGAACATGATGACATCCTAAAAGATAAAGCTTAAGTACTCTGATTTTTCTTTGGATTGTATAAATCATAAGCCTTTTACGAAAAATAAAGTCTGTATTCAACTCCAGTCTTCAGGGATTTTTAACCTTTGTGGAAAATTAAGGATTTCCTACTATTATTGGGAAGGCAAGACATTTCAGTAATTACAAGTACCTTAAAATTGATTTGGATATTTTCTCCATGAACTGATCTCTCAAGTTGTGAGATCAGGCAGAACTGTGAATTGAAAAGCAAAAACCAAAACCAAAAAAAACCCCTTCAACTATGGGAACAAACCCTTTTTAGCAAAGATGACCTAAAGCTGCTTATTTCTTAGATACATAATTAAGATAAAATGAAATCATCCGTTACCTGTCTGTTTAGAGTGAGATCTTATTTATAGGCAAGCAGCTAAAAGCAAATTCTTGTTTCTACTCATAAAGAAGTAGCAGAAAGGAAATGGCTACTTCTATTCACATGTTCTCTAAACAACAATAAAATATTCATTAGCAGCAAAATAAAAGGACAGATTATTATGAGGACTCCCAGAATTTATGCTGCCTGAAAACCCTGTGGTCTGATCATTTGGTATAAAGCCACAAATCAGGATAAACTGTACTAAAAAATCTTCCAGCAGACTGTACCTAGTTGAAACTGCTTCAATTGAGCCCAGTGTTGAGTAATATGCAGAGTCCCCTTCTGGGTGGTGACAATGGAGTTTTGATGGGAAAGCAGGAACATAGTTTTACTAAGGTATGTGTTTCGTGCTTCTTTTGAAGTAACAACAATGTTACCTTAAACACACATTTAAAATGAAGCTCATGCATGAAAAGGAAGCATGGAACACATATATTCCTTTAAAGAACTCAATGATATTGGTGTCAGATAATAGGATCTGTCTTATTGGAGTCACTTAGGTGTCTCAAGGAATTAAATGGAGAGAAGATAGGTATGATACAGTTTGGCCAGTGGGTTATTCAGGTCCTGTTATTCAGGTGGTCCTGTTATTCAGATGCTGTTATTGTATTCTTGGAATACAATCAATTGTGATCCCTTTTAACCTGACTTTGGTAAAGGAAAGTTATCCTTTCTTTCTCTCTTTCTCCTTCTTTCTTTTTTCCTTCCTTCATTTAATAATGTTTGAATTTTATAGTAAATAAATAAACACTGGCTATCAAGGAAAGTGTTTGTATTCCCAAATGTCTTATTCAGTTTTCTGTTATTATGACTAGACAACAAATTGGCTTAAAAAAAGATGTATTAAGTTCATGGTTCTGGAGGCTGGAAGGTCTAAGGTCAAAGACTAGGCCTAGCTGAGGGTATTCTTGCTGCTGTGGATTCTGCTGGGTTTTGGTGATGCTCAGATCATCACCTGGAAAGAAGGCCACATACAGGACAGAGACAAAATGGCTTTCATAATAGACTTAATCTTGAGATAACTGTTTAATGCACAGATGGGTTGCTCTAATCATGAGGAGGAGCTCACAGTGTGGATTAAATTTCAACATGGGGTTATGTCAGGACCTCCAAACCATGACAGCAAATGTATTTGAAATCAGGTGCCCAAGAAACATGACAGGAAATGTATTTGAAATCAGGTACCCAAGAAACATGACAGGAAATGCATTTGAAATCAGGTACCCAAGAAACAATTTTATAATGAACCAATAAATCAGTGCAAGTGTCACCTCAGGTTGGTAGAGAGAGAACATCTCAGTCCACATCAGCAAGAGGCCAATGTTAATTTGACATAGTAACCAAAAGATTTATTTTGGGTCATCAAAACTTCTATATGAAGTCCAGGCATTAACTATTTTATGATCCTTCCCAAATTTCCCCAACACTCAGCACTCTGGAGAAAAGAGGTGTGCGTGTGTGTGTGTGTGTGTGCGTGCGCGCGTGTGTGTGTGTGTGTTACAGTGCTACGCCTGACAGAAAGTTGCTGCTCCAAGTGAGTTTAAGGTATGGTTAAGGGATGGGGTCCTGCTATCTGAGGTTCTGGATCACTGCGTGCTTGCTAACACTAACAGCATCATTAGCTTTTTCTCTGGGACCCTCCCCACTGGTTGCAGAAAGTATAGGAAAACCTTTACTCAAGGCCAATTAGTATAATGTTTGAGCAGCAGATTGGGGGTGGAGTTAACAAAGTAAGGGCGAAGGAAAAGAGCATTTTTTCTCATTCTTTCTCAGCTGAAGACAAATGGCAACTACCTGCGCTTGGCAATGTAGATATATAAACGTGTTGGATTGTTAAGTGATGTTTTGGGATGTTGAGAAAGCCTGGTAAATGAGCCTCTAGTTCATTTTCCTCTCCATTAATCAAAAATAGAAACACTTGCTTGCTTGCCTGAAAATATTGACATTCTACCATTAGTTTACTATTGAGCATGGCTCAAAAGCCATTACCAAATAATTGGAAAATGGGTGCACACCCTCCAGTCCTAAGGGACCAGATTACTCAGACATGTGGATTTATTTTGCTACTTGTATCTTCTCCCCACAGCCTAGCATTACAAGTGTGTAAAAGAATGATATTCTTTTCTTTTGATATAAAAGATGTTTTCTAATTTTTATTTTAATATATTTGTGCTGGTCCTGGGGCTTGAACTTAGGGCCTGGAAGCAGTCCCTGAGCTTCTTTTGCTCAAGGCAAATACTTTACTACTAGAGCAACATTTCTAGCTCCAGCTTTTTTTGTAGTTAATTGGAGATAAGTATCATAGGATTCCCTACCTGGGCTGGCTCTGAGCCATGATCCTCAGATCTCAGCTTCCTGAGTAGCTAGATTATAGACATGAACCACTGGTACCCAACCTTTCTAGTTTTTAAGAACTCTGTCCATACTCTGGAAGAAATTAGCACACAACATGATATATGATAAAATTTACTTCTTGTTTCTTTTATTCTGGTATTAAGGCTTAGACTTAGGGTCTTATGGTTTCACTTGGCTGTTTCATCAAGGATAGAACTCTATTCCTTGAACCACAGGTACACGTTAGGCTTTTTGGTAGTTAATTGGAGACACAGGCTTGTGGACTTTCCTTCTCTGGCTGGTTTTGAACTTTAATCCTTAGATCTCAGTCTCCTGAATAACTAGGCTTAAAGATGAGAGTCAACAGTGCCTAGATTATAATTTATTTCTGAACAAGTGCTGTATGTTATTTAATTCAGAAAAGAGAAAATTCATTGTAAACCTCAAGTAGTTGATGACTATTTTTCCTTATTTTTTTTTGCCACTAGCTGGATAATTATGCTCATTGTCTGGGCACATCTCATCGCTTTGGTAACTATATTTTTGTGTGATTATAACTCAAATGATGACATCATGGTGTTCACACAACATTATTAATGATTTCTCCCCAAAACATCCCAGCTCAGATGATAAGTATAACACAAACATAAACTGAGGATGACCTGTCCCAGATATCCTGGGCTGCTGTATTCAAATACGTATAACCTAGTTTGTTAGCCCTCTTTCTAGTAGCTGCGGGAAATGTTTAGCAGATCTCATTTATAATCTGCAGTGCTGCTCTCTACCAGTCTGTTGTTCATTTCCCCAAGTCTCCCTGAGAGATAGAGCTGCTAGAGAGACTTTCCTGACAGCCACCACTCACACCACTTTTTACTTACTTGCTTTCCTGACTCTTTATTTTTGTCTAAATAGCTTCTCTTTCCTGCTTTTGATTCTTCTTCACAAAGTTCCTGAAACTAGCTTGGCTTTGGAGGGCAAGGGAAAGTTAGTAGACTACAATGGGAAGAGGGAAGCCTAGAGTCTCTCCCAATATTTGGCACCGGGATACTAAAAAGTGTGGAAAAAAGAAGTGAATTAATGAAGACTTTGACTTGGCCTTCAAAGAAGAATGGGGTTTTAGTGGGTGTAGAAGCAGTTGGGGTCCAGATACAGGGAAAGGAGGATGTGGTGTGCATAGTTGTGGATTTATATGTTTGTTTTTTTTGGGTCCGGTCGTGGGGCCTGAACTCTGGGCCTGGGCACTGTCCCCCAGCTCTTCAGCTCAAGGCTAGCGCTCTACCACTTGAACCACAGCACCACTTCTGGCTTTTTTCTTTTTGCGTATGTGGTGCTGAGGAATCAAACCCAGGACCTCATGCATTCAAGGCAAGCGCTCTACCACTGAGCCACCTTCCCAGCCCTTATATGTGGTTTTATGAGTATGAGAGTAGAGGGCAGTGAAGGGACTGGGAAGGTTGAAATTGTCATGTGTCAGTGAGGAAACAGGGAGGAAAATCTACTCTCCACTTGCCATCAATGGGGTAATGAGAGAGATCTATTGGTTTCTATAAGTAGAGTCAGCTCAAGAAGGGCTCTGAAGGCTTCGAAGAGGGATTGTAATGAGGAGAGATAGGGTAGACTCAAGAAGTAGGGACAGATTGATAGAAGAAATAACCTACTAATTTTGAGGTACTTGGCATACTTAATATGCTGGGTAATACTGAGATGGATAAAGAACATACAGCTCATAGAAGGAAATCCATAAATGGTGGCTAGCGTCATCACGGCTCCTACCATTACTATTACCACTACCAACACCACTACTATCATAACCACCATTATCATTACCAATCATACCACCTTCAACACCACTACCACCATCATCATTACCATTATCACTATCACCACCATTACCACCATCATCATTACCACAGTCATCACCACCACCACCATCATTATTACCATCATAATCACCACCATCACCAATTGTCATCAACATTGTCATCACCTCTAATATCATAATCACCATTATTACCACTATCATCACATCATTATCCTTGTCACAATTGTCACTGCTACCACCACCACCATCACCACTCTCGTCATTCTCATTGGCATCCTCATTTATTCTTGTGGAAGTCCGGAGACAGACAAACAAACTGGTTGCTTTAGGGAGGTGTTGTGGGAGGAAATAGAGAAGTTTCTCTGGGAAGAAATCAGGCTCCAAATATTAGAAGGACTGGGACAGGGAGAAGACATCTGTAGAGCATCCTTGGGGAAAGTAGGATGAGAGGGGCAATCACACAGAAGCTCATTTAAGCTCAGCATTAATAAACACTCTCACATGCAAAATGCCTAACCAGGAGATAGATTATCTTATGAGGAGATGAGCTTCCTTATGCTGGGAGAACCAGGCAGAATCTACATGATCACCTGCAACGGATGTTACAGATTCTTTAATAAACACAGCAGAGAACAGACTTATTTCCTCAGAGATCCCTTCTAACTGAAAGATACAAAGACTTACAGAGCTTTGGGGCATGAGCTAATTAGGAGTGGTTACAATGGCAAAACAGTGATTCCACTTCATTGGTGTGGAAACCGTATCAGTGATCTCAACCAAAGGTATCCCCCTCCCACTAGCTCCCCAAGAAACAGGTGCCAGTGTCTAGAGATAGTAATCACTTTGTGTCTCTGTGTAGGCAAGTGCTACTGGTAATCTTGTTGGTAGATGCCAATGATCTACTAAACATTCTACAGAGCATAGAACTGCCTCCCTCCACACAGATGTATCTTGCCCCAAATATCGTTCATGATGATGTTGAGCAAGTCTGATCTAGTCTTGAGAATTCCATTACCTTGTGTTGAAGAGTACAGAAAGTTGCCAGATGGCTAAATGCTCCCTCACATTTACCAGGAAGTATTTTCCTAAGCAACAAGCCAGCATCTCTGCTGAACAAGCCCTTTACATGGTGATTTTCACACTCATCTCAAGTAGTCCTCTTTTTTCTTCAAAGCTTCTTTGAAGTCAATAGAATTGGAAAGAAGTGCAGGAGGCGGTGAGGACAAACTTTCCTTCAAACTCATGTGAATCTGATTCTGACTACTATCCAGTAGGATCTGTGAAGTGCAGTCAAGCACATACAGCTTCCTCAGGCTAATGTTGTCTGTAAGCTTGAGAATAAATAAAATAGATTTATATTTCTAGATTTTTTCCCAAGAATTTTCTCATTTTGTATGTGGCCTATAAACAGGATGAACACATGTCCAGAGTAGACTTAGACAATAATGGTAGGCCCGTATTCTGCAACAGTGTCTTTTGTCTTTCTTTCTTTCTTTTCTTTCTTTCTTTCTTTCTTTCTTTCTTTCTTTCTTTCTTTCTTTCTTTCTTTCTTTCTTTCTTTCTTTCTTTCTTTCTTTCTTTCTTTCTTTCTCTCTCTCTCTTTCTTTCTCTCTATCTCCTTCCTTCCCTCCTTCCTTCCTTCCTTCCTTCCATCCACAGTGCCACTTCCATCTTATTCTGAGTAGTTTATTGGAGATAAGAGTCTCACAGACTTTCCTGCCTGGGCTGATTTTGAGCCACAATCCCCAGATTTCAGCCTCCTAAGAGCTAGGACTATAGGCATGAGCCACCAGCACCTAGATTTTTTTTTTTTTTTTTTTTTTTTTGCCAAATACGTCTTAGCTTAGTCAGTAATTACATGACTAATCTATTAGCTGATAGATATTTTGGTGACACATTGGCACCATTTTAAAGAATAAGTATAGCCTAAGTGCTACCAGTTTGAAAATAAGTTACTAATAGTTAATAATTTGATTTATCCCCAAAAGTTATTAATTTGATTCATCATCACTATCATCATAAAAGTGCATTGAATGGTGTATCCAAAATAGGTCTAATTTCCATTTCTCCAGCTACATATTGACCCATTTCTTCAAATGGTTCACAAGCCACATTTGTGACTTGCTTACAAAGCTCATGGAAACTGGACCTATGGCCACTGATAAAAGTAACTTGCTGCTGGAGGGGATGTTGGCGGGAGTGTAAACTTGTTCAACCACTTTGGAAAGTAGTATGGAGGTTCCTCAAAAGACTCCACATAGAGCTCCCCTATGACCCAGCAATCTCACTTCTGGGCATTTACCCAAATGATCACAAACAAGACCACACTAAAGCTGCCAGCACAACTATATTTATTGCAGCATTATTTACCATAGCTAAGCTATGGAACCAACCCAGATGCCCCTCAGTAGATGAATGGATCAAGAAAATGTGGTATATATACACAATGGAATTCTATGCCTCCATCAGAAAGAATGACATTGCTCCATTTGTTAGGAAATGGAAAGGCTTGGAAAAAATTATATTAAGTGAAGTAAGCCAGGCCCAAAGAAACATAGGTCCCATGGTTTCCCTTATTTGCAATAACTAGTATATGTCTGAGACAAGCAGAAAAGGTCAGATAAGTTGATGTTATGTGAAATGAACCTCAAGATAAGGACACAAGTGGATTTTTCTTTCTTGCTATTGTTTCTAATGTATTTATAAGGTATTTCTTTGTTGCTTTGTATGTCCCTTCCCTACGATATCACCCCTGTTTTCACTGTATTTGATGTTGGTATAATTTGTGGAGGGGAAGGGAAAAAACAAATTGTTTAAATAGGGATATAGGCGGACCCATTTCAACAATGAGATGTACAAGTCGTTAGGTCGAAAAATGAACTTTACAGCTTTGGCATGCAGTGCGGGGGCGGGGACGACAGGCATAGGATGGGGGGGGAGATGGAAGGGATGGAAAGGGGAAACAAAGGAGGTGGCAACAATGCTTGATAAGAAATGTACTCATTACCTTACCCATGTAATTGTAACCCCTCTGTATGGTATTTTCACAATAAAAAATTTTTAAAAAAAGAAAAAAAAGAAGTAACTTGCATAGAATCTTGTGGGCCTTACTATGGTCCATTGTCCAGCCCAGCAATGTGTTTCTCAAAGAACCAACAGTCCTTTCCTGATAGTTTTTCATGTGAACACTTTTGGAATCATAAACAGTTCTTCATTAATTCTTATATCCCATTTTGTAGTTTCTATCCACTTCTCAACTCCATTTCCTAAGCTGCTGCTCTTTCTTCCACTTTGGGTCTGAAAAAAAAGATTTTGAAATAAGAGTTTCCAAGAAGACATAAAAATGATAGATCTGATTAGGCAAATCCATATTTTACAAACATGAGGCACCAAGACTCACACCGAATACTTTTAGCAGAGAATGGTATCTATTCTATGAAATTTTCTGGCCATAAAGACCATAAACCACCTCCTATTTGTCTGGATGATGTTTTCCCCTGCGTTATATTGTGGTTCTGCACTATACTCTGCTCAGCTCTTTGGGGGAGTTGTTTGTTCAGCAAGTACTATGTATAGTAAATTGCCATATGCATTTATGTTTCTATATAAATAATGAACAGTTCTGCATTCAGAGACACTTTGATAGCCTCTGTGATAATATATATTCTCATTTTACAGGAAAAAGTAAATATTAGAGTTTTACCTTGCTTCAGTGGAGGAGACATATCAGTTTGGCATATAACCTTATTTCTCTTCTTTGAACTCCTAGTGTTGCAGTTCATCAAATTACTCAAAAACAAAAACCCCACAAAACAACAACAAAAGCATGATGTTACTGCACTCTATCCCAGAAAATATTTTCTTTTATTTTTCAGTTGGGTTTTATAGGTTAAATAATTGGGAAGCTCTTCTTTTATTTCTCCTTTCTGCCTTGTAGATTAATACTGGCAATAAGTAGCCAGTATGTAATCAGAAGCCTGACATGTGAGCATTCTATGAGTTAGAAAATAGGATCTATAACTTAACCTGTTCTTTCTGAGCCTCATTTGTCTTTTATGAATCCCTTCTCAGAGTTAGAGATCAAATCCAGGGCCTTGCACATGCTAGGTAAGTGTTCTGCATGGAACAGCTTTCTTGGTTCACTTGTATGCATTATAGAGCTAATTAGAAGTTGTCCAGAAGTCACCGTGGCTATACAATCAGAGAGTACAGTTTCTCCAGGTAACCCAAAACAAGGCAGAAACTTTCCCATATCCCCATATCTCCGTTAGTACACATCCTATATCCCAGCTGTTACTCTGTTTAAATGCCTATTTTCATCACAAAAATAAGCAAACAAAGGGCAGGGGCAAAGTTCATTTATCTCAGTAAACATCTCCATGTCTATTTTATGAATCATTAAGTCAATAGATGAATTTGGAAGTGGTGGCAATTTAGTATTACCTTCTCTCCCTACATTTGAAGAATGTCCTCTGACGGTGCCAAAGTATTGATACTTGCTTTGGCTTTTGTGATAACTGTCCATCCCCCAGGACCACAGCTGGTCTATGGCTGTGGAATAGATGCTGCTGGTACCCTGCCCAGAAGCTGTGAATGCTGGATAACTAGGAGCTCACAGCTGCAGATTTTTGAAGGCTCCTCCTCCGTTAGCAGGAGCCACTTGTCCATAGGCTCTGGGAAATTATACCCATCTTCCTTCCAGGCAAGCAGCTAATGACAGATTTACCCTCTGGTCAATCTCGGAGCATGAAAGCTTAAATCCTTTGGGCCTAGACTAATAATAGAGATCAATCATATTGATGGCACTGTGGATCTGTCATTCATGATGGTGTCAATAATGGGCCTATATGATTCAGGCCCTAATCAATAATACATGTGGGACAAAGACAAGACCTTTCTACAGGCCCAATAAAGGCCTCATTTGTCCTGACTGTAGATTATTCATGTTACATTGGCTGTTCAAGTTTTGTACTTTATTTAAGTTGGGAAGATGTAGGTCACATTTTAGGATGTTATAGTGGAAGGTTAGTTGTCTCCCTGTAGTAAATACTTTGTAGCAAAAGATCAAAATGAGTTTCTTAAGAATGCTTACTAATACTTGACATTTGACCAAGGAAAAGAATATAAACAAAATGCAATCTTTGAAATATAAGCCCAGAGTACTGGAATGTTTTATCTGCCTCATGGATAGAAGTATGGGTTAACTTATGTGTGGTAAGCTATTTTCCAGGATGGTTGCAGTTAAATGTTCTCATAAAATAGAGAAAAAGAAGACAGAAAATTACCTTCAAAAGACATATTCAAAACTACACTAAATGCACTTTCCCCTCTAATAATATCAGAACTTTGACAACTGTTAGCATTAGAGATATGTAAAACCAATTTCTAGTAATCAAGATTGCCCATTTGCTGACAGCATGTTATACAAAGAGCTCGCAGTCAAAGGCATCCACTGATTGAGCTTCTGAGTTTGTATCAGGGCCACAAGAGTTATGGAAAGCGGTTCTGTTCACATTCTCAGCATCACCACCCTGGTCCAATCTGTGTGCTTGGTACTAGCCATAACAGTAGAAGCCATCTCTTTTCTTCCTCAGTTTTATTTTATTTTATTTTATTTTTTTGGGTCTGGTTGTGGGGCCTGAACTCTGGGCGCTGTCCCTCAGCTCTTCAGCTCAAGGCTAGCACTCTGCCATTTGAGCCACAGTGCCACTTCCAGCTTTTTTCTTTTTGCTTATGTAGTGCTGAGGAATCGAACCCAGGGCCTCAGGCATGCAAGGCAAGCGCTCTACCACTGAGCCACCTTCCCAGCCCACTTCCTCAGTTTTATTTCTTAGATAAGGAAACAGAGGAGTGGGAAATGGAGACTCGCCTCAAACTATAAAATCCAAGCCCAGAATAGCTGCTGTTTCTGTGCCCATGAGATGGAAAAACTCCAGGCGTCTCTTATCGTCTTTTTCTGCATTGGCCAGCAAATTACCCAGCACAGGTAGGAGGTATGTGCAGGGTTTGTCTTCCCCATCCTGTGAAGTTTAAAGGGACAGGTTGTACTGTATTGCTATGGCTTGACAGATGAAATAAAAGTGCATGGTGATTTGACCCACTAGAGCCTGATGTCTTCACCTGCTTTGGCCTGGTTCTAAGTCTCCTGGGGTCACTTGACCTATCCAACTCTGATGTTGACAGGAGGTATATGGCTGAGCAAAGCTGAAAGTAACCTGGGGCAGATGAAAGCATCATGAATTTGAAGCCCTGTTACGAATACCTGAGGGAGTTTGGGGTTGGTGTTAAGTCTGTCTCCCCTCAGTTGGTTGAGGAGAAGTCTTATGTTTCAGTTAAGAGAGTGTGGAAGAAGTTCTGGAACTGCCTGGGTCCATATGATGCCAGGGAAAGATCTGGAATAGAGAAGGGACCTGGGAGCTGTGTATAGCATGTGCATACCACCTTGGCTATGAGTAGAGCTGCCGCTTTGGATCTGCTCACTCAGCCACTATCAATGACCACCAAAGTATTTTGAGAAGTGTTCAGAGCCCATGAAAACACAACTGAGCTAGGCAAGAAGGCTGGGGAAAATGCTGAAGAAAATGGTCTGAGATGGTTCTGTGGGTAGATCGAGAATTTGCCTGTTCTTAAAATTTGGTGTTTGTCATTAGTACTTATTATCAGGGTTCTCCTAATAGAGTCTATATAGCAGTAGAGCGGAGCTAGCCACTGAGAGCTAGCTGTTAGTACAACGCTGTTTACTCCTTGTATGTCAAAGGAAATATGTCAAAGTAATCAACAAACAACTCCCCAACAAAACTCCCTACTGTCACCACTTGAAATGGTATCTTCTTTTTCTTCTTCTTCTTCTTCTTCTTCTTCTTCTTCTTCTTCTTCTTCTTCTTCTTCTTCTTCTTCTTCTTCTTCTTCTTCTTCTTCTTCTTCTTCTTCTTCTTCTTCTTCTTCTTCTTCTTCTTCTTCTTCTTTTTTTTTTTTTTTAGAAAAATCCACAAACAGGAAAAACAACAACAACATTCTCTCTTAGGACTTATAAACAGCTGGAGAAGATGGAAAATAGATTGTGTTGGAAATGAAATAATTGCCTGTGACATTTTCAAGAGGAAGGGGATATTAGCTGAGCTATTGTACAGCTATGAGAAAACACAATGTCTAACATTTTACATATATCTCATGAACTTATTTTTTTCATGGCAGCAGGAAGAGCTTTTAAAAGAATGACTCACTATTCTTCCTAAACTCTGGAATCTCACTACTTATTACTTATGGTAATTCTTATGGTGATTGCCAATCAGAAAGATTATCATTATCACCAGGTATTCAGCTACGTGACAGGTGGTATCATGCATAGTGATTTCCTATATTTCCTGTAATATGTTCCATCGCCAGGATCCTGACTAAGGTCATGCCAAGGGCATGACCCTCCTTTATCTCTGTAGTTACTTAGGATGTCTTCTATTTGAGGACTTTGAAGTAAGAGCCTTGATCTTTCAATGCAAGCACTGTAACTGTAGACTGTTGCAGGTGGGGGTTGGGACAAAGCTGGAGAATTTCAGCTTTGTGAAACTCTGCCATAGAATGAGTGCTGAGGCTAGGGTGCTAACTGGGAGATTATGACTCCTGTTTGTTATATAGTTCTCAACCCTTCCCTTCCTGCTGCTTCCATATACATCATGACCAATGTTCATGTGCACACATTGCCCTGCATATGCAGAATCTTTATGGAAGCAAAGCAAATAACCATATTTTCATATGCATAAAATATATTTTATAAGCATGTGACTATTGAATCAATCTTCTAGAAGCGTGTGCTTTTACAAAGAATCTAAAGCTTATCTAATTAAAAAATCAATTGAACTTATATAAAGTGATGTGATACTTCTAGGCTATCACATTGTAAGTAACCGGTGACATGCCTGAAAGTATGCACTATTGAAGAACAAGCACAAGTAACATTAGCTCCTGCCAAAAATTACAACATGCTAATGTCTTGAATTCCAAAACATTCTTATTGCTATGAATAGTAGTGCTGATTTCACATGCATGACCATTTTGTGTAGCTTTGATTAGGAAATTACAGCTAAGTTGTGACTAAGCAGCATGCTTATAGAATCCTTCTGAAGGTTGGCTCTCTGAGATATTGGTGGACTTCACAACCATGCCTTTTTACCTAGTGGTGCATTTTTCCTTAGATTGACTAAAAAAACCAACCAGAATTAGTCATAAAATCACAAACCAGAATCATTAAAATATACATAATTCTTAACAAAAATTTTCCATGGAATTAAATGTTTTTATTATAAAAAGTGGCACATGTGTATTGTATAATTCCGGCACAAAACATATAACATAGAAAATTGCCTGCACACTGGTGGCTCATGCCTGTAATCTTAGCTACTCTGGAGGCTGAGGCCTGGAAGGATCATGATTAGAAATTAGCCTGGGCAGAAAAAGTCCCTAAGACTCCATGTCTAAATAACCAGCAAAATGCTGGACTGGAGATGTGCCCAAGTGGTAAAGTGCTAGTCATTAGAGTATAAGACTCTGAGTCTCAAGCCACAGTACTGGTACAAATAGAAAGAAACAACATTGAATTTGTCCCTATGTAATCTAATGTTTCCTGACTTATACTGAAAAGTGGTCATGAATTCAATGATGTAGCAACTTCAATGGTTAGTTCAGAGGTGGTGGGCTAACAGTGGGTTGGAATGAACTATACAACCATGGATGAATTGCTTTTATCTCACCTCTTGTCAATGTTAGGTATAACCCAATCATGTTGATTTAAAAGGCAAAAAGATCTGTTATTTGGTTTTACATTTTTCTCAGGCTTAGAGCATTTTGAGGGGATTGCTCTTCAGGGGTGTCAGTTAACTTTATATTTCTGTAATAAAATATCTAAAATAATAAACTTATAAAGAAGAAAAAAATATGAAGTATAAAGAAGTACCTCTGGGAAACATTCCAAGCCTAACTATAGTGGGGGTTGTGAATTATTTATTTATATTTTTTACTTTTTTCCAATCCAGATGTTTTCTCTTTAGAGATTTATATATATATATATATATATATATATATATATATATTATATATATATATATATATAGTGAAAGATCTCTTAACAGTTTTCATGTGGTGTCAAAAAATACTTTCTCCTACTCTCATTGGCTTATTTAGAGCAATGTGTTTGTATCATTAAAATACATGATACAATGTGTTTGTTATCATCAAAATATTTTTATTTTTAAAGAAGATCAATTTCTTTAACTTAAAAAATACATGCATTATATTCACATAATTAACAAAATAAGTTAAATAAGGCAAAATTGGAGAGTGAAACATGCTATGAACATTGTTTAGTTTTTCTATCTCCCAAAGATGACAGGTATGGCTACTCAAGGTGACCAATGTATTTTCTCAGAGCTCATTTTTTCCTCTCCCCCCACCTCCACCCTCCCAGTCCCCTCCTGCCTCATTTTTTGTTATAGAAGCAAACACAGCACAGTCATCTAGTTTCTTCTTTTGACATATATAATATGAGAATATAGATATTGCATAGCATGTTTTTGTTGTTCCATTTATATATTTAGAGTTCTTTCTTTTCCATTGGTTAGTGAACTAGGTTGTTAGTTTAAAGCTCTAGAGTGTGTTGATAAGAAATCTTTCCACCTTTCAAAGTTATAAAACAATTTCTCATGTATCTTACATTTTGCTACTTTTAATTTTTGCATGGATATATTTGGTCAGTTGGGATAGGATTTTAATGAGCTTTGAACCTAACATTTTTTTTTGTAAAAATTTTTATTGTTAAAATACTGTACAGAGGGGTTATAGTTACACGAGCAAGGTAATGAGTACATTTCCTATGGAACATTGTTGCCTCCTCTTGTTTTTTCCCTACCATGCCTTCCCTCTCACTAACATTACTTTTATAATTTCATTGTTACTGTTAATGTATTGTACAGGGGAACCATTTTTTTCAATTGGGGAGTCAGTTGTTCCAAGAGTATTTAGAGAATAATCCATCTTTTTTTCCCCATTTACTTGAAAGGTCATGTTACACAATAATAAATTTGCATAAACATTCATGTTTGTCTTTTTTAGTGTCTTCTGTTTCACTAGTTGCTCTGTCTGAGTGAGAACAGCACTGGGCTGCTCAAATTTCTTTAGTGCTATAATCTATTTTGCTAGCGGGGAAGGCAAATAACCTTACTTCTTAAGTATTTCCAGAATTTCTTCATTGTTTTCTTATTTTTGATTTTTAAAAAATCTTTATTGAAAAGGAGATGAACAGTTACATAATAAGGTAATGAGTACATTTGTTTTTAAATACTGTTATCCCATCCCTCATTTTCACCCACCTAACCCTCCCTATTCCCCCTCTCCCTCTGAGTTGTAAAGTTCATTTCCAACATAGTGTCTAGTAAGTATCAATGTTGCATTAGTTCATCCTTTGTTCTGCTGTTTCTGTGATTCCTTTTCCCTTCCACAGATAAAATAAATGTATATACAAGACACAAGGTACAGAAAAACTAAGAGAAAAGAGAAAAAAATTACTATATACAGGACATAATAAGAACCTCATGTTTCTAATTCTTGACGTTCATGTTGAATGCTTCATTACACATGGTCCTATGCAGTTAACAATTGGGTTATTGAGATCCCCTTTAAGAATATCATAGACATATTCTAGTTCTTACAGTGGAGGGAAACCATGAACCTACTTTTCTTTGGGTCTGGCTTACTTAATAAAAATTTCCCCCAGTTCTTTCCATTTCCTTATCAATGGAGCAATGTCATTCTTTCTGGTGGAAGCGTAGAACTCCATTTTGTAAATATATTACATCTTCTTGATCCATTCATTTACTGAGGGACATCTGGGTTGGTTCCATATATAATGCTGCAATGGACTTAATTGTGCTGGTAGATTTAATATGGCCTTGTTTGTAGTCTTTTGGGTAAATGCCGAGGAGTGGGATTTCTGGGTAACAGGGGAGCTCTATGTTTATAGTCTTTTGAGAAACCTCCATACTGCTTCCTTGAGTGGTTGAACAAGTTTACATTCCCACCAATAGTGTAGTAGGGTTCCCTTTTGGCCTTTCTTGATAATGGCCATTCTAACTGGGGTGAGGTGAATCTCAATGCTGTTTTGATTTGCATTTCTTTTATGACCACAGATGTTGAGCATTTCTTCATGTGTCTATTGGCCTTTCTCATTTCCTCTTCAGAGAAGTCTCTCTTTAAATCTTTAGTCCACTTGTTAATGGGTGGTTGTTTCTTTGAGGATTTGTTTTGGGGGGATTTGACTTCTTGAACTGTAAATATTTGTATTGCTAGTAAAGATTTTCTCCCAGGCTGTGAGCTTTCTATTTACCTTGCTAGCTATGTCCTTGGCTGTCCAGAAGCTCTGTAGTTTTATGCAATCCCATTTATTTAAGCCTTATTTGATTTGTTGTGTTTCTGGGTTTATTAAGAAGTTTTGACATGTGCTAAGGGGCCCTAGTGTTTTTCCTATTCCTTCCTGTAATATTTTCAGTGTATCTGCTTTTACCTCAAGGTCTTTGATCCATTTGGAATTATAATATTTGATTTTTAAGAATGAACTTTCTAGTTAATTAGTCAAGTTTAAATTTTTTTTGTTAAAATCTTTGAGTTACATTAAATTCATAGATAAACTTGTAGCTAGATATCTTATAATGCTGGCATTCCATCTGGAACATAAATAGCTCTTTATTGATTAGACTGTTCACCGATTTTCAGTCAAGTTTTATAATTTCTCTCCCCAGTGTGTAAGTCTTTCATAAATTGCTTGTTAAATGGCAACTCATTTGTACAAATCCACAAAAAATAATAAAACAATAACAATAACCTTTTGACCTGGGTCTAAAGGCTCATGCCTGAAATCCTAGCAACTCAGAATGCTGAGGTCTGAAGATCATGGTTCAAAGCTAGCCCAGGCAGAAAAGAATGTGAGATTCTTATCTCCAATTAACCAGCAAAATCCTAGAAATGAAGTTGTGCCTCCACAGTAGAGCACTAGCTTTGAAAAAAAGCACTAGCTTAAAAAAAAAAAGCCAAGTGAGACTATAGGGTCTTGAGTTTAAGCCCCAGTACCAGCATAAAAATAAACAAATTAAATAAATTAACTGGGGTTGGGAATGTGTTTTAGTGGTAGAGTGCTTGCTTAGCATGCATGAGGCCCTAAGTTCATATTCCTCTATACCGCATAAACAAAAACTAAATAAAATAAATAAATTTAGAAGAAAAAAAGAAAATTATTTAAAACATAAAGTTATTATTTAAAAAATCCTAAAGTACAGGGAACTAAAGAAAATGTACAATAAATCACTGGAACTTTGTGTTATACTTTGGGTGTATTCCCTAACAATCCTGGATTATTTGAAGCTGTTCTCAGGTATTATATTTCACTCTGCATTTCTGAAACATGTAGACCCTCTTAAAAACATAGCAACACAAGAAAATGTGGTATAGATACACAATGGAATTCTATGCCTCCATCAGAAAGAATGACATTGCCCCATTTGTTAGGAAATGGAAAGGCTTGGAAAAAATTATATTAAGTGAAGTAAGCCAGGCCCAAAGAAACATAGGTCCCATGGTTTCCCTTATTTGCAATATCTAGTATATGTATGAGTCAAGCAGAAAAGGTCAGATAATGTGATGTTAGGAAAATGAACCCTTAGATGTGTATTTAAATGTTTTTTTTTCTTTCATGCATTTGTTTCTAACGCATTTATACAATTATTTCTTTGTTGCTTTGTATGTCCCTCCTCCACAGTATAACCCCTGCTTTCACTA
The DNA here is from genome assembly GCF_024711535.1 of Dipodomys merriami. Classification (NCBI taxonomy): domain Eukaryota; kingdom Metazoa; phylum Chordata; class Mammalia; order Rodentia; family Heteromyidae; genus Dipodomys; species Dipodomys merriami. The sequence goes on along the minus strand of NW_027202937.1, from coordinate 30,556,822 downwards.
TAGTTGATGTCGGTATAATTTGTGGAGGAGATGGGGAAAACAAGTCATTTAAGGATACAGGTGGACCCGTTGCATCTATGAGAAGTACAAGTTGTCATGTCGAAAACGAACTTTACAACTTTGGTGCGGGGGGGGGGGGGAGGGAGGATTGGGTGGGAGGGCAGGGGGGGTAGGATGGGAAGGGGTGTGAAGAGTAAATAAAGGAGGGGGCCGCAATGCTTGATAAGAAATGTACTCATTATCTTGCCATGTAATTTTAACCCCTCTGTACAGTATGTTCACAAAAAATAAAAATTAAAATTAAAAAAACATAGCAACACCATAACACAACTAAGCAGCAACAATAACAGTCTTTTAATATCTTTACATACACCACAGGTCCTTGGATTTGTTGTCAGTGTTACGTAGGTTCAAAAAATCCTAGCTCTAGTTTTTCTGAAGGATTTGGAAAGAATAAAAAAAATTGTACAATTGTCTCCTAACAAAATAACTTACCACAATGTATAGTTAAAATTTTTTTTTCAGCTAAGCATCATGGATTTTTCTTTGGTAGGAAGATTATGCCATCTGTTTTTTTCTTTTTAAATTTTGTTTCTTGTTCCTGAGTTCTTTCCTGTTCTCATATTGTTTCTTTGCTGATCTTGTGTCCTTGTCCCAAACATCTCCAATTTCTACTGATGATTCCAACTGGATGATTTCACAAGTTCTGTCCTTTTTGTTTTAATTCAATTTTGGGGAAAGCCAACTGTTTAGGTCGCTCAGATACTTTGTGTTGGTATTTCTAAAATTAAATGTAGGTTGGTCAGTTTTAGAAGATGACGTGGTGTTTGCCAATAATTTCACAGATTGTTGCTTGACTTGGCCAAGTTTTATCTGCTTATCAGGGGCCAGTAGTTTCCCAAGACCATCATCTGTCTCTCCCTCAAAAGATGAGCTGTAAAGACAGCTCTGCAGCTGTCTTCCTTGGAGATACAGTAGCTGGAAATACTGGGAGTGTTCCTCTGTGAACGGTTGAGAAGTTATGAGTTTACTGAATATAACTTACAGAAGACAAATACAATTGCCTTCTATTGTTTATAAAGCTTTGGCTCAATAGTTATTTCTCCACTTTCACCTCCCCTCCCCCTGAATGGAATAATTCAGATGGAATGTGAGTGAGAGTAATGGCATAATAGGGGTATAACCTTGAATCTCCTCTAACCACCCCCCCCAGAATACTCAACTCGATTTTAATAATTTGATGTGGCAACTTATGGGTGATACACCTCAGAATTGCTATTGACAAGACAGGCATCTCACTATCACAGCACTTTGGTTGGAAAGAGATGATTTTGTATTATATTGTATGTGGCACATTTCATACTATGCAGCGTGAAGACAGAAATGCTGTCAATTAAGGAACCTTTGAGGTCATTTTGTTTAGCCCTGGTAGAGTGGGCATCAAGTAAAACTTACAAGTGGCAGCATTTTGGTTGACTAATTTAATAAGATGAGTTTGCTTTGAGTTTGATCAAAGATGATGATGATCACACTCTCCTCTATATACAAACTATCCAGAGAAAATACTTTCATGCAACTCATTTAGTGACTTTTGTTATGAGAGTACATTTGAGGACAGAGCTCATTTGAGTGGTTATGTTATAACTGACAACCAAGTCTATTTCCTGTTGAATTAGGAAGGTTGTAGAAAACATGATCGATTATAAAAATGATTTCAGGGCTGGGAAGGTGGTTCAGTGGGAGAGTGCTTGCCTTGCATGCATGAGGCCTTGGATTCAAGTCGTCAGCACCACATAAGCAGAAAAAGCCAGAAGTGGTGCTGTAGCTCAAGTGGTAGAGTACTAGCCTTGAGCTGACGAGCTGAGGGACAGAGCCCAAGCCTAGATTTCAGGCCCCATGACCGACAAAATAAAATAAAATAAAATGATTTCAGTTGTAACTAGTGTTTGCTATATCCTCAGATCATGATGCCCATTATTTAACAGGTTTAGATACCATGGTAGGAATGAGATCTAAAAACGTGGATGTTCTTAAATCACAGTAGGAAACTACTTCATAGGCAAAGATGGAGAGGAGACTGCTGGCGGTCCTTCCAGGTACCAGACTGATATTCAAGTGTCACATAAGAGCACACTTGGATCATGATCCTTTCTCTCCAGTTTTTCAAATTCTCCTTGTCTGGAAAGGCTGATGAAAGGAGGACATTTTCTTTGCCTTTAAACGAGACAGCACTCCAAGTGTTGTTAAAGATGGCTCTGCTCCTGAATCATTAAAGGCCAGTGGAGCTGCAATGAAATCTGCTTTTTTTTTTTTTTTTGACATTCTGTAGCATTGCCCTTCAGTGCAGCTGCCAAAGTGAGCAGCTGCTTCCTCCACTCCCTTGCCATTTCATAGCTCTACGGAAAGAGGTCAGCTCTGTTTTCTTATTACTCAACTTTCTACTGGCTGGACATCTGGATTCATCATCTCCTTGTTTCCTGACTCAAAAATTTTCTTCCCCTTGTAAATGACATGATGGACAGATCAGGCTTCTATGGTAATCGTGTTTTCAGATGTGATCTCCATGACTCAGTGGTTTAACCCCAGAAATCCAGTTTGCGTGATTCAAGAATTATGGTATTTTTACATTGAATCAGGACTGAGTCTGGCTACTTAGGACACAAAGAAAAGCAATGAGGGAGGAGTCAGTGGTGTACTATTTGTTTGCCTTTTTCCAAGTACTGGCATTTGGCACCTGAAAGTGAGGAGTAACAAGGGCTTTACCTGCCTTTGGTCAGCTATGGCAAAGCCAGATGTCTCGAGTAGTTAGGAAGTTTCATTCAGAGAAGCCTTTTAGTATCACTTATTGCCTAAATTTGAGATTATAACTCCCCATTTAGGTAATTAAAGTTAATGATCATCAATATAATAAACCTTCATAAAACCAAGCCAGGACCCTGCTTGGGACAGTGTTGGCCCTAGGTCAGATTCTAGATTGGTCCAATCTGGAGACAGAGGTTTCTTCTAGGGTGGGTTTGAGGGATTAATGCTCCAGAAGTGGATTATAATCTCACTAGGATGGATTCAGATCATTTCTGGAATGATCTTCAAGATCTCAAATGTTTTTTTTTTTTGTTTTCTGTTTTTACTCCTAGCTGGTATGTGGAATTCTTCTACTAGATAAGATCCCTGTAGATCCCCATAGATTATCTCATTCTTTTAGTTTAGGCTAACATTTAATAGCAGCTAGAATGGATGGATAAGTTTGGCTTTCTTTCTGAATGGATGTTTCTATGGTAAAGGGGCTGAGGAGGAGGACCGAGAGCTAGTGCCTGTTTGAATGAAGGGCAAATAGGTTGAGTGAAGGAGATGGTGAAGAGACAGGAGAATGGGTACTGAGAAATGAGGAAAGCATGCAGAGGCTGAACAAATACAGCACCTAAGCTAAACTTCCTTTGTTACTGTATGCTTATGACTATCCCTGGCAAGGATCCAATATAATATTCACCAAAATGAGTATATAAGAAATTATGGGCTGGAAGTAGGAGTTCAAGTGGTAGACTGCATACTTACCAAGCACGAGGCCCTTAGTTCAAATTCTGCTGCTGCCAAAAATAAAAATAAAGAAATTACAGAGGCTGCATAAATGCCTGTCATCTCAGCTATGTAGGAAGCATAGGTGGGAGGATCACTGTCAGAGTCCAGCCCAGGCAAAAAGCAAGAAATTCTTTCTCAAAAATAACTAAAGCAAAAATGATAGGATTCAAGTGATGGCCTCTGAGTTCAACCTTGGTACCAAAGAGCAAAGCAAAGCAAAGAAAAACAAATAAACAAAAAAGAAGGAAAGAAAAAGAAAGAAAGAAAGAAAGGAAAAAAGAAAGGAAGGAAGGAAGGGAGAAAGGAAGGAAGGAAGAAAGGAAGGAAGGAAGGAAGGAAGGAAGGAAGGAAGGAAGGAAGGAAAGAAGAGAGAGAACGAAAGAGAAAGAACACATAAGAAGGAAGGAAGGAAGGAAGGAGAAGAAAAGGAGAAGGAAAGGAGGGAAGGAAGAAAGATATTGTGCTATTTTGTAACACAAATATGGTTCTAAGGGGTATAAAAAGACTAAACCATACATTTTCTGGACTTATTTGATCTCTTAATTTTTCTGGCTTGATGTCTATATCTATTGAAATATATAAGAACACTGATATCTTAGTTTCTGAATACGCTTTAGGCTCTTGTTACCTAAAATGTGGCCCATGACCCTCAGCAGCAATATTCTATGGAAGCTTGTTAGAAATGTAAAATGTCAGGTCCACCCTAGATCAAGTAATTGTGAATAAATAAGATCTTGGTGTGCAAATCACAGTTGTAGACCACCTTTTGTAATTGGCAGCATAAATGTTATTTGTCAGAGTAGGAGAAAGTGGCGCTTTTGTAGGAAAATCCAGTGGAGGTTGGATTTTCTCATTCCTAGAGCTGAACTCCTTGACACGGCCCTGAGTAGAACAGGGCTAATATTCATTTAGTGTACATCTGGCCTCATTGGTAAAAAGGATTAAGAGCTTCCAAAGAGAAACAACATCATAATATGCCGGCTACTGAGACTCTTTAGTGCTTGGATAAAGATATTTTATTCTAAACCCTGGAGCAATACCAAACACTTGTTTAATTTGTGATTCTATTTTTCCATGAGCAGAAGAGCAACTGAGCCCATGTGGCAGCTGGAAGGTCGTTTGTGCCCTTCCAGTCCCAGATGATGTACACGGCTCCTCAGCCTTGCCAACCCAAGAAACAGATCCAGGACTAACCCATCTCTGTCTCCGACTCCCTAAATTAATTTAGGAATCAACCTTCCAAGATGCCAATGCTAATATTCAGTGAACACTGTGAGATCCTGAAGATAATATATACAGTAGACCTTTGAATGCCTTTCCAAGGCATTCAAGGAATTCTTTGTGCTTAGGAGAGTATACAGACTGGGTGAGTTGGGTGAGTTGGTGCACATCTGTAATCCTAGCTTCTTAGGAGGCTGAGATTTGGGAGGATCAGAGTTCCAGATCTGCTGATGCAAAAAAAAAAAATCTGCTGGGAATGTGGCTTAGTGGAATAGTGCTTGCTTAGCATGTATGAAGCCCTGGGTTCAATTCCTCAGTACCACATAAACAGAAAAGGCTGGGAGTGGCACTGTGGCTAAGTGGTAGAGTCCTAGCCTTGAGCAAAAGAAACTCAGGGACAGTGCCCAGGCCCTGAGTTCAAGCCCTAGGACTGGCAAAAAAAATTGAGAAACTCTCATCTCACCCAAGAAAAAGCTTTCCTTTCTGTCACATTTTAAAATGATCATACATTAATTGTATCATTTGGTTTTGTTTTGACATGCCACATATGTATATAATGTACCTAGATCTGACTCACCTCCTCTGCCGCTGTTCTTCCTCTTCCCTTCCCCTTTCCAAACCAATTTTAGCAAGCAACATTGTTCTGTTTTTATATGTATACATAAAGTGTTTTGGCCATATTCATTCTTCATCTTCTCTGTTCATCTTTCCACTGGTGTCCATACTTCAGCAGGATCAGTTTTATCCTCTTGTCATTCATTTTTTGAGAAGTACGTGAATTGCTCAAAGGACCATAGTATTTCACCCATGGACACAGCCGGTGTTTTTAAGGCTGCTTCCCTATCTGTTGGATCAGCATGTATCCTCTTTGCCAGTACTGGTGGTTGAGGGTGCTTGAAAGCATGTGGCTGTGCCTACTTCACTCCAAGCCCTCTTCAGGACTCAAAGCAATGCCGAGCATCTGTAGGTACACAGTAGTTAAAGCTCGGAGTCTCCTTCATATGATGTCTCACCCAGTTACAAAACAACCCAAAGTTTTAATCCTATTGACCCCTGCTCACTCTCAATCTCCTCATTCTTACTACCCTTTATTTCAACAGCTTTCAGTAGGTTTCATTTGTCATTTTCATTCACAGATGAAAAGTACTTTGGTATTGTATACCTCTAATACCTTATCCCCTTTTTTCTCTCAGATAGTCCAAAATGACAAAAAATATTGTATATTTCCAAGAGTGGTACTGCTGGATTGTATGGTAATCTATTTCTAGTTTTTTGAGGAACCTCCATTCTGATTTCTATAGTGGTTACACTAGTTTTCATTCCTACTAACAGTGTATGACGGTTCCTCCACAAGCCCCCTGCATCATCACTGCATTTGTTGTTCGTGTTTCTGATAATGCACTGTTGAATGTATATAGCTTTTACCTTGGAGCCCAGATAACATACCCATGGTAGGCACTAAGTGCAAATTTGTGCAATGGAAGGAGGGAGCAAGGGAAAAGAGGGAAGAAATAAAGTAGGCATTGTATTGTAGAGCCAGTAGCTGCTAAAAGGAAAACTGGATTTGGGGAGTAACTTTTGTGTGAGATGGTGAGATCTCTCTTTAGGTCTATTTATTTTCCTCTTGCCTTTTCTTCATTGCTTGCAATAAAGCCTGAAGGAAATCCTAAAATATTTTGTGCATTTTAGGAGGCAGGAAAGGTGGAGTAGAACAGTGAGATTGTTTATTCTTTATTGCTGCAGGGGGGATACTGAGGTCAGAAAGAAGGGAAAACAATTTCAAGCAACAGACAGAAAAGTCATGTCCTGGAGCTAATGGACAAAATAAAATTATCTTGTGGGGGGCCTGCAGGGAACCACACAATATCCCAGGAGTGTCTACACAGGCAGGAAGTCCTGTGTACCATCATTGGGATGGATTTCAAAGTCATAGCTACATTTATGATAATACTATTTATGTGAGGAGAGAAATCAGTACAGCAGAGCTTTATTCCAGGAGGATCTCATTAAAAGACAGATGCTCATAAAAAGAAAGCTTTAGGGTACTGGTGCATTTGGCTAAAAGTATATTTCTTCACCACTCAGGCAGTGTTCTTAATGTATGGACAGGGACCAATGCAAGGAGGCCTTTTGTTAAAATGCAGATTCTTGGGGCTGTGCTTTCCACCCCATCAATGCAATTGGATTTTTTTCTACAACTAATGGAGGTGGGAGAGCCCTTGGGCTTTGTGATCTCTGCTATCTTCTTCTTTGTTCAGGAATAGTCTTCACAGGACAGTAACACCGTCAAAAGATGATTTACTTCTACAACATCCCAAACTATTATCTGAGCCACCTTAGGAAATCAAGGCAGTTTAGGGAGACTCACCTCATCCAGGTTTCTTCTACCAGGAAGGGTGTTGGGTGTTAGGCTTGGTGTTACTGAAAAGAATGGCTGAGAGAATCTAGAAAATTCCCCTTCTTTGTGCTTTTTTTTCCCAGCAGAGGTTTGGATAGGACTGCAGTATACTTGACATGGAGACAGACATTTGATTTACTAGTTGACTTACGTTGGCAGTGTTGTGAACATCTATAACAAGTTCTTTCCAGCTTCTGATTTAGTGAGTCTTTGAAGATCAGGATGAAGGGAAAACAAAATCTTCCCAAGAACAGAAAAAGCTTCACAGCTGCATGGTGAAGGAGACTCTTACTATGACATGGAAGCGTCAACATTTTCAGGGGTCCAGCTGTTCCTCAATCTCACATGTATATTAAATCATAGCATAAGAAGTCTTTGAAATTATTCCTATTGTAAAATTTCCTTTTCTACCATTGTAAGCCTTTGTCCATATTACAGGGATCCTAAGTCCATTACACTTCCCCAAACTGAAGAATTCCCACAAGAGCTTTATCACCTGCTTATTTGGAAGCCCACATGTGTTTTTCTGTGGAGTCTGTATTATTTAAAACAGTTTATTCAAGATGATGCTCCTGTGTTATTTGTCTGTATGATGTTGTTTTTGAATTGATACTTTCAATGCATAATGTCTTGGATTGTCCAACTTGAACATGGATATTGTTTGGCTTAAAATTGGCCTCCACTTTCCTCAAAAGACTTCACATAGAACTCCCCTATGACCCAGCAATCCCACTTTTGGGGATTTACCCAAATGTTTACAAACAAGACCACACTAAAGCTACCAGCACAACTATGTTTATTGCAACATTATTTACCATAGCTAAGATATGGAACCAACCCAGATGCCCCTCAGTAGATGAATGGATCAAGAAAATGTGGTATATATACACAATGGAATTGTATGCCTCCATCAGAAAGAATGACATTGCTCCATTTGTTAGGAAATGGAAAAACTTGGAAAAAATTATATTAAGTGAAGTAAGCCAGGCCCAAAGAAACATAGGTCCCATGGTTTCCCTTATTTGTAATATCTAGTATATGTATGAGTCAAGCGGAAAAGGTCAGATAATGTGATGTCAGGAAAATGAACCCTTAGATGTGTATTTTAATATTTTTTTCTTTCATGCATGTGTTTCTAACGCATTTATAAGATTATCTCTTTGGGGGCTGGGAAGATAGCTCAGCGGTAGAGTGCATGCCTTGCAAGCATGAGGCCCTGGGTTCGATTCCTCAGCACCACATAAACAGAAAAAGCTGGAAGTGGCGCTGTGGCTCCAGTGGTAGAGCGCTAGCCTTGAGCTGAAGAGCTGAGGGACAGCGCCCAGACCCAGAGTTCAGGCCCCATGGCCGGCAAAAAAAAAAAAAAAAGAAAAACAAATTTAAAGATTATCTCTTTGTTGCTTTGTATGTCCCTTCCCCACAGTATAACCCCTGCTTTCACTATATTTGATGTCAGTATAACTTGTGGAGGAGATGGGGAAAAACCAGTTGTTTAAGGATACAGGTGGACCTGTTGCAACAATGAGAAGTACAAGTTGTCATGTCCAAAACGAGCTTTACAATGTCGGTGGGGGGGGGGGAAGGGGAGGAAGGAGAAGGATTGGGATTGGGGGGGAGGGGGGAAGCTAGGAAGGGTAAACAAAGGAGGAGACTGCAATGCTTGGTAAGAAATGTACGCATTATCCTGCCCATGTAATTGTAACTCCTCTGTACAGTATGTTCACAAATAAAATAAAATTAAATTAAAAAAAAATTGGCCTCCACTTAGTTGAAAAAGCATGCAATAAATAAAGTTTGTCTTCAGTTTTGCATCTGCAAAGTTTGAATTATGTTTAAATGGCTCACATTCACCAACCAGTTGGATTTCCCTTGACTCTTGTGCATTGTCATCCCATGACCAGAGAACAGCAGGCTTGCCCCAGTGGAGTAAGTTTGAGCAAACCTATTGAAAATAAATGCTAGGAAAACAAAGCATAGTGGACAAGCATTACTAACACGCACATGTGCACAAGGATGATTTGCTCAGTAGAAGCCAGAGAAGAATTGCCTGCCATTAAGGCTTGTGTTCTGACCTCAATAGCCATTTAAAGGGAAATTAAATTAACCATTTCCAGGAAGAGGTTAAGTACATTCGACTTGGTCCAGCAGAGGGCACTGTACCTCTGTCCTTATGTATATATCTATCTGTATATTGTATATTATTAAATATGTCCTATATTAAAACATATATTACCCTAACACACTATAGCACATGTGTATACTTAGTATTCTTTTGAAAATTTAGCTTTTCTCTTTCCCAAAGGATGAGAGATTGTTCTGGGGGAAAACACGACTCATATAGGAAACAGACACAATCACGTATTCACCTATAAATCAAGTAGATCCTGTTGAGTATTTATCTACCCATAGCAATAAACCCACTTGTGAAGTAAGAAAAGCAGTTTTTTAAGAGTATTTTAAAAAATGATCTGGCTCCTATTTATTTCAGTATTTATTAATTTATTTTTTCTTTTCCACGGAGAAGATGAACTTCTTAAAGATGTCTTTGGTAGCTGAAACACCAGAATAAAATGTCCTGAGAAGGGACGATGCTCCACATCAGGCCACCACCCCCAATCAGCTGGGCCCTGGAGTTGCCTGGAAGGAGAGAGAGCCTGTGCACCCTCCCTCCTCCACCTCGTCCTCTCCCTCCCTCCCTCCTGCTCCTCCTTCCTCCCTCTGACCACCTCGTCCTCCCCTCTGTCCTCCTCCATCTTCCTCTTCCACCCCCTCCTCCCCTTGGCGCCTGGGGGTTCGCGATGCGGGGGAACCTGTCTCTGTTCCTCGGGTTCTACTTGAATTTGCCCACGTATTCCGTTTATTTCGAATGCCTGGGAAGCACCTGGCATTCCCGCACCCTTTCCCGCCCTTGCCCAGGCTCCCAGTGCGGGCAATCCTAGCTCAGATCTTCCTGGCCAATCATTCATGCTCAAGTGCGCCCAGCAAGGCGGCGCAAGCAGCTTTAAACTCCGCAAAGCAGCTCGTTAGAGTCCAGCCAACCAGGGGCAGGATGAATGGGGAGGGGGGGCGCATTTGGCTGCAGAGGCTGGGAGGGGGTTGGGGAGGGGGGACTTGCCTTCTCTCCAATTATCCCGAAGCTCACGTCGCCCGCCCAACTCTCCCAAGGTTGAACGTCCCCGCTGGTGGAGAACGGGATTTAATGATTGAAGATCTCGAAATTCCAGTTCAACTGGAAGGCCTGCGCATCTCCATCTTTCTTAAAGGGGAGCTTGCTTTTTAACTCTTCTCCCCGGGTTCAGTCATGCCTGTTAAGACTGCTGCAGCAAAAAAGAGCTTTAAAACCACCACCCCTCCTGAAGGTGTAAGGAGATAAAGTCCTCGCTAGTTCTGAACTTTCAATGATCAGAGGACAATGGGAAAGTCTGAAGAAGAGGGAAAAATGTAGGCTGGCTCAAAAGATCTCAGATATTATTCTAAAATGTCTTCTCAGATATTGTTCTAGAAACGTTAAGTCCCCTCACCTTTTTGTGCCAGTATTGGGAGTTGAACTCAGGGCCTATACCCTTTCCCTGAGTATTTTTGCTTAAGGCTGGCACTTTACCACTCGAATCACAGCTCTACCTCTAGTAAGAGTCTCGCTGACTTTCCTGCCTGGGCTAGCTTCAAACCATGATTCTAGATCTCAGCCTCCTGAGTAACTAAGACCATAGGCATGAACCACCAGTGCCTGGCTTCCCTTGCATTTCTTCTTAATTGGCTGGGAAGAAAGGATCAATGAACTACCGATATATCGGCATCAGCTAATGACATTAACATCCACTTTCAATGCACAGGCTCTGGCCAAATATGTTCTCAACGAATGAATTCTGGTATCATGGAGCTGAAGGATTTTACCTCTGTGGAGTGCCCTTTCCTTAAGCGAAGTTCAAATTGCACTTATAAGTGGTTTTAAATAATGACCACCCTGTGTGGTGAAAAGACCACCCATACTGGACAGAGAATTCCTGATTTTACCTTTCTGAAAAACAATCAAATGATTCAGAGTTTCCTTTTCATAAAAAGGAAAATGAGCATAAGACATAGGCACCAAAGCACTTATTGAAAAGCTATTTTTGGCCTGGGTTCTGGTGGCTTAGACCTCCTAGCTACTCAGGAGTCTGCAATCTGAGGATCATGGCTTGAAACCAGCTCAGGCAGGAAAGTCTGTGAGACTCTAATCTCTGCTTAACTACCAAAAAGCTAGAAGTGGAGCTGTAGCTCAAATGATAGAATGCTAGCTTTGAATACAAAAGCTCAAAGACACTGCCCAGGCTCTGAGTTCAAGCCCCAGGACCCTCACAAAAAGAAAGAAAGAAAGAAAGAAAGAAAGAAAGAAAGAAAGAAAGAAAGAAAGAAAGAAAGAAAGAAAGAAAGAAGGAAAGAAAGAAAGAAAGAAAGAAAGAAGGAAAGAAAGAAAGAAGGAAAGAAAGAAAGAAAGAAAGAAAGAAGGAAAGAAAGAAAGAAGGAAAGAAAGAAAGAAAGAAAGATAGAAAGAAAGAAAGAGAAAAGAAAAAAGAAAAAAAGGAGAAAAGCTATTTTTCAATGGCTCCATCTATGCTAGGAAATGAGTAGAACTTGTGCTTGGTAAGCAAGCCCTGACCCCACACCCATTTTCTTCTGGTTAAAAGGGGATTCCTGAAGGGGCATTAAAAATTATTGTGAAAATTTTCAGATTTACAAAACAGAGTGAGGAAGTAAACTTTATTACTTAATTCATAAGAAAGTTTTCCAATATTAGCTTTTATCTCTTCAACTTCATGTCTGAACTATTCCACAGCAAATCTCATCTATCATACCATCTTATCCCTGCCCAACTCCCCCCCCACACACCTTTTTTTCCCCTCGTTCATGGAGCTTGAACTCAGGCCCTGGGCAATACCCCTGAGCTTTTTGCTCCAGCCTAGCTCTCTACCACTTTGAGCCACAGTGCCACTTTCGGTTTTCTGATGGTTAATTGGAGGTAAGAGTCTTAAGGCCTTCCCTGCCCAGGCTGGCTTTGAACCTTGATCCTCAGATCTCAGCCTCTTGAATAGCTGGGCTTATAGGTGTGAGCCATTGGTGCCTGGCTACCATCTTACCCCTATATACATTAGTGTGTATCTTAAATTTTTCAGTGCTTTCTTGTGTCCGTATCATTATTCACAAAATCAATGTATTTTGGTATCATTACTGTTCTTTTATTTAAAAGTTTATATGTGTGTGTGTGTGTGTGTGTGTGTGTGTGTGTGTGTGTGTGTGTGTGTGTGTGTGTGTGTGTGTGTAGATCCAGACAAGTTCCATCCATTATGTTTTGTTATTAGGGGATGCACATTTTAATGGCATTGTAAGCTGGTGGTGTTGAGACATACACACAAATGTATTTTCTGCTGAGCAGGGTTGCTGGAGACAAGGAGACTCAGGAGAAGAATAGTGAAGCCACTGAAAACAGAGAAAATATGAGTCTAAGATTTTTATTTTTCTTCCCCTGCAGATTCTCACAACACTTCCTATCCATATATGTGTGGGTGTGAGTGGGTGTGGGCATGCATGAGTATGTACACGGTATTGTACCTATTCTGGGGCTTGAACTCAGGGCTTGGGTGCTATCCCTGAGCTTTTTACTCAAGTCTAGTGCTGTACCAGAGCTTTGCTTGAGGCTTTATTTGGGGTGGTTAATTGGAGATAGGAGTCTCACAGCCTTTCTTGCCCCAACTCACTTCGAACCATGATCTTCAGATCTCAATCTCTTGAGTAGCTAGGATTATAGGCATGAGTCACTGGTGCCCTGCTTCCATGTATATTTTGATAAATGACTTTAAACTATAGACTTATGCACTTGGACTTCAGTTTTGGAAATGATGTGAGGCCTGTCTTGAGGAAGAAGATTTCTATTTATTTCTCCTTGCTTTCTGCAAGTATGCATTATCTTGGACTTTAGTGAAGTAAAATAGATGATGCATTTGAGAATTCTTGGATTTCACAAGCAGTACGAACTTGGAACCAATCCCATACAAGGACAAGTTTTTTGTTTAAAAAATCTAAGAGTAATTTTCTCTGCCTTCTATCAAATGGAAGAGACACAGAAGCAAGTTTCTCCTTCACATTTACAATGTACCTTCTGTGTGTAAGCCTTGGATCAGCCCAGCTTTATGTGGATATTTTCTCTTTGATTCCTACTTTGGTAGGACTGTAGGCTTTACTCCCTGTTGCTTATGTCCCATGTAGTTCTAAAATTAGCATGTGAGATCACAAGAGTGTGATCAGTATCACACTCTGATCAGTATCAGAGCAAAACTCACTTTGGGTACATCTTAAATCTAAAATTCTCACCTTCACTTTTTTTTCTCTTCAGATATTATTTTAGGAGAGCTAGCTTAGCAATGAGTTCAATGGATTGAATAAGTTGTTTCTTATATTTTATAAAATTTCCATCATATTAACCTTTATATGGCATTATTACAAACCATTTGCAATATCTATCAAAACAAAAATCCACATTTCATTTGAATCAATAAGTTGACTTCTAGAAATCTCTTTGGCAGAAATACATGTATGTATAAAAATGTGAGCATCATTTTGTTCTCTGAGGAATTGTCACTGGGAAACACTGTTCACTAAATCACTGTTCACTAAAAAGTGTTCACTAAGGGCCAGCTCTTGTTCAATATTGAACAGTCATTTAAAAGAACAAATAGATCTACATGTATTGGGCAATGTCCAAGACCTCTTCCTTGTACCAAAAAAGCAAAAGAGAGAAAACTTTTTAGCCTCTCAGTGTCAGTGTGCCTTCTCTTCCTCCTCTTCCTTCCTCTTCTTCCTCTTCTTCCTCCTCCTCCTCCAGGCCCAGACACTGTCCCTTAGCTTTTCCACTCAAGGCTGGAACTCCATTACTTGAGCCATACCTCCACTTTGGGATTTTTTTTTTCTGGATAATTGGAGATAAGAATCTCACAGATTTTCTTGCCCAGGGTAGTTTTGAACTGCTATCCTCAGATCTCAGCTGCGTGAGTAACTAAGATGACAGACATGAGCTTTTGGCTCCCAACCCTTCTTATTTTGAAATTTTATTTTTGGTGTTCTCAAAACCTTCTTAGAAGAAGTGGTTATAGCAACATTATATTTAAATATATATATATATAATAAAAATGTGCTCTGCTGAATGCCTTTCATCTCTAGATTCAAAGGGCATATGTTATCATAACATGATCCATTTAATAGACTAAACATTTATTATGTGTATAAAATGCAAAATTATTTAAGAGTTTCATGAGGAGATATTAATTTCATAAAGGGCTTTGGAAGTAAAAGCATTTTAATCTTTTAGGATATTTTGAAGGGTGGACAATTTTATACATTATGGTATTCTTTTTCTAAAACTGAAAGACAAGGAATCTTTAAGAATCTTTAATTTTAGCTCGTGTCACGAGTAACTTTGAAGTGAGTAGACTGCAATGATTTCTTCTGGTAGACATTCTGAGAGTGAAGCACCATGTCTTATTTTACCTGCCAGGGGGAAATGATCCTTGAGTTAGACAAATCATACTGGAGGAGGAGATAAACATTCATTTCCCTGGACAGTTGTCATAGAAGAGAAGTAAATTGCCACATAAAGCAATTTAATTTTAGAAGGAAAGTAAATAAATGCAAATAATATTCTCGATTAATCAGTTGTAAGTAAATTAAACTTAGTATTTTTATTTTATTTTATATTTATCTTTAAAGAGTTGTACAAATGAGTTGCCATTCAACAAAGTAGAATATGAATATAATGTATCGTGATCAAAGTCACCCCTTTCATTGTTCTCCCCCTTTCCTCCCAGACCCCTCCCTTCCCTCAATTGTCTTAATTTTGTAGGATGCGCATTTAATTTTTTAAAATTTTATCACAAATATGCTGTACAGAGGTTTACAGTTACATGCGTAAGGAATGAGTACATTTCTTGTTGAGCATAGTTACCCCCTCCTTTGTTTGCATTTAATTCTATCACTGCATTTCCTTCTTTCCTCTCTTCATTCTTCTACCCCTCTCACCTTGATCCCATTCTCCATACCCACTTTCCACTACCAGATTCCTGGTGTTTATTTTGTTGGACTGTAAGGAGTGACATCATTTGAGTTCTCCCCTGAATCTACCATACTTTGGTTGAAAACTCTTGGATTTCACCTCAAAGTGTATACTTATATATTTATATATTAATTTTAGCTTTCACATATGAGAAAAAACGCATATATGTGACTTACTTCACATAACATGATTTTTTCCCCAGTCCCTTCTTCTTTTTTTGTGCAAAATCTAGATGCCACAACTTGATTATAAGAAAGACAAAGAGAGAAAAGAAAGAAAATGTCTTTCTAGATTTCTATAATTATGGGGAAAACTTTTAGAAAGGTGTTGGCATGGATATAAACTTGGAACAATTTATATTTCAATATATGCCACACTTTTATAGTTCTCCTCATTGTTCTGTGTGACTTGCCTTTGGCCAATGAAGGGCGAAAACACTCTGAAAGATGAATTTTGGGGGGAAGTGCAGAGGACTGATCACTAAGCACTATCTCTTCCTCTGAGCTAATATCTAGCCCTGCCTCAAGGCAGGTTTATCCTCAGTAGTGAAGGCCAGCCAAGAAGAGCTAGAAAACTCCCAATCTAAGAGGAAACAGAATTTTGAGAGAATAAATCCATGACATTTGCTTTGATATATTAGGTACTTGGAAGTGAACCCTGGGCCAACCATGTGCTAGGCAAGTACTATATGAGATCTTCTTGAGTAATTTGTATGGAATACATCCAGGGGAAAATACCAAAGCAAGTCACACTCAAACTTCATTCTCTATAGCTTCTTGAATCTCTTACTTTTTGAAACCATTTGGTTTATCCTTCCCTTTAGTTTCAGACACTCGAACTGTTGATTTAGGCTGTGAAATCTGTTTTTTAAAAGTTTGAGGAACTTGTAAAACAATCTAAGCTCAAAGTCTTTTGGGGATATGCTTCTTTTTCTCCTATTTTCCTGAAGTTATTAATCTATGTCAACTTCAGTTTCTTTATGAATAATTTTGGCAGCTATTTCTTTTCACATGGAATGGTCTTTTGGGTTGTGATTTTAATTTTTAAGCCTAATATTATGCATTGTGTTCTATTATAATATTTAATCTCTTCCATATGTATGCTTCACACTAATTTATCCTTAATTTTATTCATTTGTATTGTTTTTGGTAGTATAATAACATTTTAATTTAAATATACGTAAAGCATAAAACATAAATCTGAAAAGACAGAAACCCAAACATATCAGGCATCTCTGGGGTGTTAAATTATAAATGATTTAATTTTTGTTAATATTTTCAATGTCTGAATATATTGGGTTTTACTTAGGGAAAACATAATATTTAAACATGAGCAATGTATCATAGCTATCGAACTTGCTTTGCAAGTGGTTTAGTGGCATGTTGTCTTTGTCTCTCAGTCACAGGGCACTGTCATAAGGAAAAAAAACTCAGCCTATCAGCTATTGGTATGGGAATTTAAATTAACACAGGTTTCCAGATGCCAACTAGGCAAAGAAATAAAATACATATTTGTATATTCATTGTTCATAAACTGAACTTCTAGGAACTTTTTTTCTGGTGTAATAATAAGATGCTTACATGAAATATACTTTGAAAAAATGTACATCCGCATATGTTATTTTGAGTTTTTAAAAAAATGGTTGAGATTTTTCTTAATCAGGCGTCAAAAACATGTAGCACATGAGTGTCATAAAAGATAATACTTCATTAATATGTAATAAGGATAATACTCATGCATTGCTTAGTGATGGGACAGTGTTCTGAAGTACTTGACACTGGGAGATTTTATTATTGTATGAATATCACAGAGTGCATTTATACCAACATAGGTGACATAGGCCAATGACTTGACACAGCCTTTTGATATGGGAAGATATGCATTAAACCATGAGATGGATGAGGTCACTGCCAACATAACAAAACACTATTTTATAGTTAACTCTCCCCTGCGAAATCACATCTATGATGTCACCAGGTGGCTGAAAATTTAAGCTGTATTATAACCTTGTTGGATTACCACAGTGTATATGGCTTCTTGTTGACCTAAACATAATCTTGCAGAGGATAAGTTCATGTACATGCTTAGAAAATTTCAAAGATGGAGCTGGCACTGGTGGCTCGCACCTGTAATCCTAGTTACTCAGGAGGCTAAGATCTGAGGATGACAGTTTGAAGCCAGCCCAGGCAGGAAAGTCCGAGAAACTCTTATCTCCAATAAACTACTAGAAAACCAGAAGTGGCACTGTGGCTCAAGCAGTAGAGTACTTGCCTTGAGCTGAAGAGCGCAGGGACAGCGCCCATGACCGGGGGATAAAAAATTTCAAAGATGGAGTCCCATTTGTCTGTTTTTTAACATATGTAAATGTTCATCTGTCCAAGCCACTTGGAGGCATCTCTCATGTCTCCTTGTCATTGTGATGTGCCATTTCTGTTATCTTCCAAATACTGAGGCCATTGTAACAGATGTCTAGATGTTTGTCTTCCCACTAACTCACATCTGGTATGGAGAACATTATTTTCCTCACAGGCATTTTTATTCATTTTATGTCTTCCCTGTGATTACTACTTATGTAAGCTATAAAGACTATCAATATGGTATATCAAAGGTCTGTGTGATTTTGTTTGAAGATAAGCAAAGACTGGTAGGGAACAACAAATAAAAAAAGTCCATTGACATAGCTTGTCTCTGGGTAAATCTGAATTTCCTTACTATATCATTTTTTTAAAAAGCTATGTAAGCCTCAGAAGGCCCATGCAGGAAGGCTACTGTCTTTGGCAGCATGAGGAAGCGAACCTTTCTGCTATGAGCATGGGAAGTGAATGAATAATAGCAAATAAATGATTATTTGAAAGAGAATATCAGTTAAGTGTGTTTAAAGTAATGGAAGACATGGTTTCCCAAGGAAAGAACAGCCATTGTTGGAAGGGCCCTAATTCAAGGTTTAACAGTATATTATTTAATATAGTACTCATTGTATATGTTAGATAACAATTATGAAGAGGACTAGTGAAATGGATATAGTTAAAGACTATGCAAGATTCATAGTGGCTCAGGCCTGGAATCTTGGTACTAGGGTTGCAGAAGTTGGAAGAACACAGCTCAAGATCAATTCGAGTCAAAAAATATTATGAGACTCCATCTCTACCAGTGACTGGATGCAGTGGTGCATCACCTGTCATCATAAACCACGTGGGAAACATAGTAATTCAGGCATACATGAGACGCTATCTCCAAAAAAACCAACCAGGGGGGAGATATGGCAGGGTAGTTCTGGTGGCAGAGAGAGCATCTGCCTAGTGATAATAAATGCATTCACTATGCTGTATTTTGTATTGGTATTTTTGAGTGTGTTCTATGGAGGTGGAAGGGAAAGGGAAAGGTAGAACAGGAGGAGGAAAAGATCAATGGAGGAGTGAACATAGCCGAAGTACATTATATGCATACATGGAAACTTTACAATGAAACCCTCTTCTATGTATAATTGATATACATCAGTTAAAAAAGAGAATTTGATATAAGCATAATGGAGTACTATTCAGCTATAAGGAAAAATAAGATCCTATCATTTGTAGCAAAATGGATGGAACTGGAGACCCTATGTTATAGGAAACAGGCTGGACACAGAAAGAAAAGAACTACATGTTCTCTTTCATATGTGGAAGTTAAAAGTAGCCAACCTAAAAGTCTAATACTAATAATAACTAGGTTCTGGAAAGGTATGGAGGGGGAAGGTGGCAGGAAAAATGATTAGATGCAATTAGTACACAGGTATGAAAATATTATACTGGATCTCCATAATATATAATTATTAGTTGTTAATAAAATATAAGCTGAGCTCCAGTGGCTCATGGCTGTAAGCCTAGCTACTCAGAAGGTGAGATCCAGAAGGTTGAAGGTCAGAGCTAGCCTAGGCAGAAGAGACTGTGAAACTCCATTTCTAAAATAGAAAAAACTGGGCTGAAGGCATGGATCAAGTGGTAGAGTACCAGTTGAGCAAGCAAGTCAGGAAACTTGAGGTCCTGAGAAGCACCAGTACTGACAATAATAATGATGAAGATGATGATATAATAATAATAATAATAACGGCAATAATAATTATCAGAGTTAGGGAAAACAAGAATTCTGCTTGCTATATTAGTATAATGCTAGATAAAGTTATATTACAGTATAAAAATAATAGCTGGGTGACAGTAGCTCACATCTATAATCCTAGATGAGTAATGAGGAGGTTGCGATCATGGTTTAAAGCCAGCTGGGGCAGGAAAGTCCATGAGACTCATATCTCCAATTAACCACCAAAAATCTGAAAGTGTGCTGTGGCTCAAGTGGTAGAGTGCTAGCCTTGAGCAAAAGAGCTCAGGGATAGTACTCAGGCCTTGAGTTCAAGCTCTAGGAGAGGCACACACATACACACACACACACACACACACACACACACACGTACATATGCACACACAGAAATTAGAAAAGTCAGGTAGACAAAAGAAAAGATGAATGGGAATGCATTATTACATAAAGACCAACAGCATCTGTTACTGAGTAGATGTTTAGGGAAAGAGAGTGAGCAAAGTTAAACTAACTCAGAAGTTATCTGGGTGATGGGAAGAATAATGTGATTAAAACAAACAAATAAACAAAAAGAAGTTGGGTGCCGGTGGCTCACACCTGTAATCTTACCTACTCAGGAGGCTGAGATCTGAGGATCATGGTTTGAAACCAGCCTGGGCAGGAAAGTCCTTGAGAGCCTTATCTCCAATAAACTACTCAGAAAAGGTAGAAAATGGCACTGTGGCTTAAGTGGTAGAGTGCTAGCCTTGAGTACAAAGAGGTACAGCGACGGTGCCCAGGCCCTGAGTTCAAGCTCCAGGACTGGCAAGAAAGTTAAAAAAAGGGACATTACAATAAATAAAAAATTTTAAGAGAAAACAGAAGTCAGTTTTAGGCAAATTGAATTTGAGTTGATGGGAATAAAATGGAATCAGCTAGGATTCTTAATTAGAAGCAGGCCAAACAAACTCTGGCTTCAGAAGCTAAGTTGCTTTTCAAGGGCAGAGGGAGGCATTTACAGTCTTCAGGAAGTATGCAGAATCAGGCTCAAACTCAACCCTGACACACTCCCTACCTCCCCAGCTCACCCAGGTGCTGCTTTGGAGCCCTGGACACTGCAGCATGCCCTTCAGACCTCCTGACACTCATGGCCACTGGTATGGTCAGTACCCTGCAACACTCCTGGGTCCCTGCTTCTCTGATTCAAGGAACAGGGCACTAGAGAGGCACAGGCTACTAGGCCCTGCATTGCTGCAGGGAAACTGGGCTCAGCCCTTCCCATGGTTTTTGTTTCTGCAGTTTCAGTTACTCACAGTAACTCACTATAGTCTGGAAATATGAATGGAAGATTCCAGAAGCAGATAATTCATAAGTTTTAAATTGCCATTTTGTGAGTAGCTTGATGACACCTTGTGTTGTTCATCTGCTCTTCCTGGAAGCTGAATCATCTGGTTTCTACATTATATATCTATCCTGCCCTGTGGCAACAGAGAGACAGAGGGAGGGGAAGAGAGTATATAGAGACAGAGAGACAGAAACAGACAGAGGGAGGGAGATAGAGGCAGCTGAGAGTGAGAGAAGGAAGGAGGGAAAGTGACAGAGAGAATCATAGCACATGACATATTGCTATAATTTCTCTACAGTTATTCTCTCTTTCAGTACCTAGTTTACAAGTTAAACTCCATCATAGGAAAACCAAGCTATCTATAGTGTTTCATACCATCTATGGCTTCAGGTATTCACAATCTCTTGAGGATAATGGGAGGGGGCAATTATAGCTGTGTGTGTGTGTGTGTGTGTGTGTGTACACACTGGGGTTTGAACTCAAGCTCGAGCACTATCGTTGAGCTTTTGTGATTAAGGCTAGTACCCTACTACTTGAGTCACAGCCTCACTTTCTCCTTTTCAGTGTTTAACTGGAAATAAGAGTCTCATGGACTTTCCCACCTGGGCTGGCTTTGAACTGTGATCCTCATATCTCCTGAGTAGCTAGGATTACTGGTATGGACCACCAGCTTCTGGCTTGTAACTGACTTGTAAAGTTTATTTACAATGGGGTGAAGACACTATCTTCCATCCACATTCACTAAATCTGGAAAGTCTTCTAAATAGGAAAGGGGCTCAAATACCAGCCAGCCCAAAGAGGGTTCAGGTATCTATCAGTGGGTCAGCAAATCTAGCCTCCTGCTCATGTATGAGGTAGGGGTCTTGAAAGATCTGGAAGGAGAGGTTCCCTAAGCAATTAGTCTAAAAGATGTCGAAACTGCGAATTAGGAGGAAATGTTTCTTGTGTGGCCATGGGTATCAAAGAAGTGGCATTAGAGAAATTACCAAGAGGTGATAAATCTTCTATGGAAAAGTGGGGCTAGTGAGAATGGGAAAGGATGGTAAGCCCCAAGAAAACATCAAACTCATTGGTAATTAGAGGCCAAGGTTGGTCATTCTGGCTCTCAAATCAGTTACAGGGACATAGTGAGTGGGCAGAGGAAATGTAGGAGATAGTCAATCACGGAGCATATATGCTACACAATTGGAGGCAATTATCTTTGTGCTGTAATATTATTCATGTGCTCCACTTACTGGCCCCTTAAAGGAGAGTCCAACTCTGGAGTGCTGTTTAGCAAATAGCTTTATGTGTTTTCCTGAATGCTTTATGTTTTCTGCCACGGCCTGGTCAGGGAGGGGTGAGCTCTATCAATATTTGAAGTCTCTGGTTAAGTGTCGATGTTTTGTTCATTACTTTGTGCAGATGTGTGCTGGGAGGTGGATCACACAATCATGATGATTGGAGAGGGATTTACAGGTAAGACACCTAATGGGCTAAATGGTGCATGAACTTCACAGAACCAAGTCCTCATAAATTATGGCTGAATCAAATATTTTATTTGAACTTCATTGATGAGGCAATTAGGCGAGATGTCTGGATGGGACAGAAAAAAGTTGAGGCTTGAGGACAAATTCCTATGCCCAGGTGTGTGAGTCTATTAGGGTTGCTCTAACTAAACACTGGAGAGCAAACTACACTCATTGTTTAGAAGGCTAGGAACAAAAATTCATTTCCCGTGGTTTAGATGGCCATGAAGTTCAAAGCAGCAGGAGCTGTGTTTTCTGGAGGGCTGACTTCTGCTTCCAAGACAGTGTATTCCCTGGAGGGGAAGGACATTATGTCCTCCCATGGCAGATGGTGGAAAGATAGAAAGGATGAATCCCCTTAGTCAAGCCCTTTAAAAGGGCATTGGATCCCAAGAATGAAGCCTCCACCTTCATAACCAATTCACCTCCTGGAGAACACCCTCCCCTGCGTGTGTGTGTGTGTGTGTGTGTGTGTGTGTGTGTGTGTGTGTGTGTGTGTGTGTGTGTGTGTGTGTGTGTGCTGGTCCTGAGGCTTGAACTGAGGGCCTGGGTGCTGTCCCTTTACCCTGGGTAAATTCTAACTTACAAGAACTCTTAAAGTGAAGGTGAACAGAGGGTACCAGAGCATGGGGGAGACGGAAAGAGGCAAGGAGGCTGAGCAGAAGAGGAGTGACAACAGTGGACGGTTTGAAACAGGGCTGTCTTCAAAGCAGATTAGTTGAAGCTTTAAGGAGAGAGCATTTTGTAGTGAATTTGAGCAAATTCTGTATTGTTATGAATTATTACGAATGGCAAACCTATCTGACCAGAAAAAAGTAGTTTCTCTTTTAGAATTCTAAACTCCAAACATCCCTGTTTCATAAGAATGTTACTAATTTCCATTAAAGCTATTACATATCTTATCACTTCAGAGGGTGCTTTATTAAACTAGGGAGCACCAAATAAATATTAGTTCTTTATATGTATAATATATGAAAATATGTATAACACATATAATAGGAAATATGTAATAGATATGCTGTATAATATATGATACAATGTAATAAAATGTCTAATATATTAAAATGTACAATATATGAAAATATGTATAATATGTGAAAATAGAACAGTGTCAATTTCTGAGATTCCCACAGACTGGGATGCCAACCAATCATGCATTTCAGAGTGAAGCAGGGGAACATCTGCCCTGGAGCAAGTGTTTCTGATCCCTCAAAAATTGATTCATTGAAACTCCTATTAATGTGATGGCATTAGGAAGCAGGGACTTTGGTAGATATACTAGGGTTCTTCAAAAAAACAGAACTTTGGTCTTTGGGGGAGATCTCTCTCTTTCTCTCTCTTTCTGTCTGTCTATCATAGAGGCCCAGATTATTGAAGACCTGGTTCTCCATCTGTGTTACTATTGGAAGGTGGCGGAACCTTTAAAAGGTGGGGCCTAGTTAGAGGAAGTGAGGTCATTGGGGCGGGGCCTTAGAGAAGATATTAAGACTTTATCCCCTTCCTGTCTCTGTCTTTGCTCCCTAGCAGCCAGGAAGCCTCCACTGCACGCCTTCTGCCACAATATGCTGCCCTGTCTCAGGTCCCTGAGCTACAGGGCTACTTGATCATGAACTAATACCTCAGAAACTCTTAGCTGAAAATAAAACCTTACCGTATTTAATTTACTAATTTCAGGAATCTGTTATAGTCATGAAGAGCGGATGAATATGACCACAGGGGCTGGAAGTTCCTCAGTGGCCAATTGCAATCTGTAGAGTCAGAGAAGTTGGTGGTGTGGTGCAACCCAAGAATCACAGAAGCCTCATAACCAAGCACAGAAGCCTCATAACCAAGGAGGTTCTGATGCAGCACTCAGCCAGAGGCCCTGAGCTTGACTGCTGGTCCAGGCAGGCTTCTGATACCAGTTCCAGAGCCCAAAGCCTGAAAAAAACTGGAGTCTGATGGTCAAGGCAGCAACAGGAGAGAATACATACTTCTCCAAAAGGAAATCCAGAGAGAGCAGGGTAGGGAAAGAAGAGGAGGGAGGAATAGGAAAGAGCCAAAAGAGAGGCAGATAAGGAAGAAGAAAGAGGAGGAAACAGGAAGAAGAATAAAAGAAGCAAGAGGGAAAGAAGGAAGAAAGAGAGAAAGAAGAGAAGGAAACTGAAGAGGAGTGAGAGGAGGAAAAATAGAGGAAAAAGGATATGAAAGAGAGGAGAAAGAAAGAGACAGAGACAGAGACATCAAGAGAGATAGAGAAGGAGATTTCTATTTGCTTTTCTGTCTCACTGAGGCCTCAGTTGACTGGTACTGCCACACTAGGGGTAGGTCTTGTCCACTTAGAGTGCTGGTCCATATGTAATCTTCTCTGGAAGACATAAACATAGACACATAGCAATGATACTTCATCACTCTGCCGCCCAGCATCCCTCAATTCTGACAAATTCACACTCAAAATTAACTGTCACAGAAAGTGATTAGGATATGTGTCACGAGGGAAGCATTTCTCAGCAATGGGATTAGTGTCCTTGTTAGAGGCTGGTTGCTTAGGGACAGTGATTCCTGTCCCAGCCATGGGAGAGAATGCCAGGATGATAGTCACGTGTGAGCTGGAAAGTGGTTCCTGCAACCAGGATACAAGGATGCATGCACCTCCATGTTCATCGCAGCACTGTTCACAACAGCCACACTATGGAAAAAACCCAGATGCCCCACTACAGATGAATGGATCAAAACATATGGTACCTATATACAATGGAATATTATGCAGCCATTAGAAAGGACAAAATAATGGCATTAGCAGGGAACTGGATGGAACTAGAAAAAAATCATTTTGAGTGAGGTTAGCCAAGAGCAAAGAGATAGACAGCACATAGTCTCCCTGATATTGGATGTTAAATACAATATGTAAGGAGATACTGCAAAGTAAACAGGACTCGAGAAAAAATAAATTAATTAAAAATAAAAAAGATAATGCTAAGTGAAAGGAACCCCAAAATATGGACACAAGAGGCTTCTCTTTGTTGTGATGGTTTTTAATGTATTATGTGTTTTTTTTGTTTCCTTTGTATGTTCTTCCACCTATGGTATATCCCTTGTTGTCACTGTACTTGATTTTGGTACCCTGCATATTGTATATACATTTGTCTGATTTGGGGAGAGGAAGAGGAATAACAGAATGCTGAAACAAGGACACAGACACCCATTGCAACAATGATACCCACAAGACAGTATATTGGAAATAAGCTTTACAAGTTTGAGCAGGGAGGGGAGGAGGAGTGAGGGAGGTAGGGGAGAGAAAGGATAGTGGGAGAACAAGGGAAGGGGTAACAATGCTCGATAAGAAATGTACTCATTGTCTTACTTATGTAAAGGTAACCCTTCTGTACAGCATCCTTACAATAAAAAAAAAGAAAGTGGTTCCTGCCAAACACTGAATCTGCTGCAGTCTTGATCTTGGACTTTCTAGTCTCCAGAACTATAAAAAGTAAATTTCTGCTGTTTAAGCTATAGATCAGTCTGTGGTATTTTGATAAAGTAGTCTGAGCCAAAGATATTTCTGGGAACAAAATTTTCCCCTGTTTATCCATCACCCACGTTCCAGGATGGATAACCCAAGGCTGAGAATTTAGGGATATTAGATATTAACAGAGGTCCACTTAGAGAGAGTTGCTGGATGGTTGTGGTAGGAACTGGGGGAAGCTGATGTACATTTCTGAAGTCTGTCCAACCTCTGGAAGATGAAAGTCTGTCTGAATGTCACTTCTCAGGCTTTGGAGTGAAGAAAGTAATGAACTTGAATCTCAATAATGCTGGGGACAAAGTCATGTATTCTCTAGGGATTCATGGTGGATAGTGACCATCTGAGGGCAGTTTTGTACTTGGACCCAAGAACATTACCCGCAGGGGTGAGATACACCCCAAAGGGAGATACACTACCAGGAAATAAGGGCTGCGGGAAGCATCTCAAGTTGCAAAGCATAGCCAGTATGAAGGAGGCAGAGTTGGAGGGTCCCATGGGACCCCCCTAGTTATCCCAGTCCAATAAGACTTCCATTACTCTTCCCTTCTCACCCCTCCCTAGCCTCCTCCTCTTCCTCCTGAATCAACCCTGAGCTTGCTGATTGGATAAGGAGAGGTAGATGAACATGGCTGGCAGACAGAAAGGAAGCTATGGATACGATCCCTCACTGACTTCCTCTTCCTGTAACAAGGATGTTTGGATCCAACTGTGTTACTATCTGAAGGCCTAAGGAGACTTTATTCCTGGGTTTTGAAAGCCCAACTGCATAGCTGAGTCTATATGTACGATCAGACTAGGAATAGTATGAGAAAGAATAAAATCTTCTGATTATATATTGGAAGTGTCATTCATTCAAAGAAGTATTTTAAAAAGTCTCATTAAGGGCAGGGGTATGTCACATTAACCCCTTTACCCCTGTGGTGCTAAGAATGTGTGTTTCTGGAGTGAAATCATTCCTGAGATTTGCCTGATGAAGTTTCTCAAGCATTCAACACAATCTGAATCAGCCTCAGATTTTCTGGATGCTACTCTCGAAAAATTTAGGGCTTCAACTTGTCCAGACGAATTCCTAAGTGGTGTCTATGCCACCACCTAGGTGCTGCTTAGGAGCCATACTTTGCAAGTACTGATTCAACATATCCATACTTTCATTTGTTCATTTATTAATTCTGGGCTGGTGGGCCTGGGATTATTCAACTAATCTGCTTGACCCAAGATCACTGCCCATTTTCTCCAAGAAGGAGGAATGGAGGAGCTCAGAGACAGCCTCCTTCCCTCCCGCTCACTTAATCTCAGGAGAGGATTTCAGTTTCCTTGCTTGGCCTGGTTCTGGTTAGAACTGAAACTCTGCTTCATATTTAATAGAGGCTTTTGTTCTCTCTCCACACAATATATTGATTCTTATAATTGGACCTTTTTGCTCTGTCCCAAACTGCATTACCCACATTAACAGCTAGCTTAAAATGCCATTATAAAACCATATGGGTCTTAGTGGAAGAGGGAAAAAGGAAATGAGCCTCTCCAAGCTCGATCTCTTCCAGTAAGGAGGAGTTTCATGGATAGGGAAGTCTGGCAGGTTTGCTTTTCTACCTCTCTTTGGCTATAATCCCCAGACCTTTCTAGTCAGCCTTGTAGCCAGCTGGCCACTGCTTGCTCAGCTCCATCCTGTAGACCGGGACCACTGAGATGTAGAAATGGTGGATCCCTTAGTTCTATACTCCTCTCTTCACTAGTGAGCCTTCCATCCCATGAGTTTGCTCATATGCTGTTTAAGTCCTTGGTCTATTCCATGTGGAAGGCGTAAGAAGCGACTGAAATTCCCAGGTTAGCAAAAACAAACAGTTTGGGGGCTCTCTCTTTAGGCTTGTTTAGCCAAAGGCAAATCTGGTCATTTTGATACACTTAGGATGTGGTTTGACATTTTCTGAGGATCAAAGAGATGTGGAAAAGGGTTGATTATTTTTACTTGAGTTCTTTTTCCTAAAGATATTGCAGGCAAATGTGATGAGGAGATATGATGAAGCCTCGAAGGCAAGAGAAGTTCTGCAGAGAAAGCTCTCAGTGGCTTTGTTTGATGACAGAATTCTGGCTGGTTGTACCACTCATTTTTCCGTGTATGATTTGGTTGGATGGAACTTGGCCCACATTTACCGGGGGACTGAGATTGATTTCATGTGTCAGGTAGGTGAGTGTTGATACCCACATATATGGCCAAATGTTCCGATTTCATTGTAGATTACTTTCTATAATGTGGGCCTCATTCAATCAGTTGAAGACCTGAATGGAACCAAAAGAAGTCTTGGGAAGAAAAGCAAATTGTGCCAAAGACTGACTTGGAACTTGAATTTCGGCATTGTTTCCCTTGGCTCTTTAGTTTGCCCATCCTGTCTTTATATTTTGGACTCATCAGTTTCCAGAACTGTGGAAACCAATTCCTTGAAATAAATTAAGGGTTTATTTGATAGATTCTATATCTACAAAGTCAATGAACTAGGAATGGGAAATACTAAAAAAAAGTTGCATCAGTACTGAATACATAGAGACATTTTACTCTTCAATTAGAGTATAATAATTATTTCTATAACATTGGTTACAATAAATAAGCAATCTAGAGAGTATTTAAAATATATGGGAAGTATGGTAATGTATACGTGCTATGTAAATAAGCTATGTAAATAAGGGACTTGAGCATCCTTAGGAGTTGGCTATCTACAAGGGTTTTGGAACTTGCCTCATATTAGAGGCTAAGGGACAACTATCTATGCACACTGTGGTAGTTCTGCTTTTCTGGAGAACCCTAACACACACACTTAACACCTGAGGATTGCATCCTCAAGCAGTACTCAAGATGGTTATGAGAGCTGTTGAGAGGAGCATTGAGCTTAGATAGAATGTCTATTCTTGATGGGAAGAGGGAGGATTCAGCTTGAGTAGATTGCAGATTCTCTTTAGGGAATAACCAGACATGGCAGTGGGTAGCAGAGAGGCAAGAAGGTAGGGAAGGAAGGTGCAGCTATAATTGGGGAAAATTGTTGAGGATATTAAGAAATATAGATTTTATTTGGTGTGTAATGTGTGTGGAAAAAAGAAATGGAGGGAAAGTTTTTATTGGGGAAGAATAGTCCAGAAGCATTTGATTAGATTTCTACCATTTATGAAGAGGAGACAATTGGAGAGGAATGAGAAATGATGATTAACAGGCATGTTCACCCAGTTATCCAAGAAAGAACCTTAGGACATTACTGCAATAACTATAATACACATCTAACTTTCAAAATCAGTATTAATGGTTCTGGATTTGAAGTATTTGATATATTTGATATGGACAGCAACATTTGCAGCTCTTTTTGATTGCTGCAAAATAATTCCTAATAATGAATAATACTCAGGAATTAAAAATGAATGTCCCCTTGTGGGTGGAGAGTCCCACCCATGGTAGGCCTTTACTTTGCTAGGCTTGGCTGTTTGGGTAGCTCTTGAAATGAGACCCTGCAGGTGGAGGGAATCAAGAAAAGAGAACCCCTTCCCACTAGTTTGAACATTTCCTCCTTCAAATCTTAATGATGTTGGAGCAAACAGTGATATAAGATGAAAATACTTTGGTATTTTCTTCATGGCTTCATGCCAGGTTCTAATGCAGTTAATACAGCTTTGAGTTCCTGGCTGCCCTCTATAATCCACTTGCAATAGATTTTGAATTGTCATCATTGTGGAGGCCCTGTCTAAGCACCCGTGGTGATAGATAGACATGACTACATAGGCAGTGAAAGGAAAAGGCTTATAAAAGACAATGTTAAGAGCTTGTTTAAGGAGCAGTTACCATGCCATTATGCCATAAAGACACTTCCTTATACGTGTGAAGGTTACCTGTAATAACTGAACTGTTTCTCCTGCTATGTCATGTAAAACAGTCACTGAATTATGAGGGAATCTTCTGCTTTCATTTCTCCAACCACGGAGACTCCTCCCAGGAATAATGTTGAAGTTGAATGCCTCTCTAGTATTTGCACATCTTCCCTTTCCCGTAGCTAATGATCTGTGCTTCTCATGAAAGGACACTTTCTGAGTCAGCTTCTTAATGGAATCACTTCATGGGATTTCCTTTCACCTGTCTGCGTTAGTCCAGGAAGGCCTCTCCCATTTCATAACTCTCCTTTTCTGACTCTCTTCTTAGAAAGCTTTTCTTCTGCATTTACAGATCCATATGTAATGGTCACAAGGCCAGCAGGAGTCCTTCCAAGTCACAAAATCATTACTCCAGCTCAAACACCAGTCAAGTCTGAGGAGAAAAGTGAAAGACATAATGGAGAAAGAGAGAGGATGGGGGGGGAAGTGAGAGAGAGAAGCAGAGACAGAGAGGCAGAGAAAGAGATACAGAGAATACAGAGACAGGAGATACAGAGATACAGAGATAAAGAGATACAGAGATACAGAGACAGGAATAGAGAAAGGGAAAGAGGGAGGGAGAGAGGAAGAGAGAGCTCTCGACATGTTTACTTTCTTGATTTTACTTCTCAAAATTTTTCATTACTTGCTATGCCATAAGATTTGCTTTGGTTACTATAGAGACTGTGGTGGTTGGATTAGAGGAAGAGATGGGGAGCCCATGGGTCAAAGGATATATAATAAGTTAGATATGGGGAATATATTTTACAATATCTATTGTATGACATGGTGATTATGATGATTATGGTTAATGATAAAGTATATTCTTGAAAACTGTAAAAAAGTGAGTATTATGTGCTGTCACCACAAAATAATAACCATGTGAAGTAATGCATTTGTTAATGAGATAATTTAATCATTTTACAATGTATATATACTTCAATCACGATTTTACAATGAATAGATAAGTAGAAAAAATAAATAAGAAGTAGGCTTGCTTTGAATTTATTTCTTCTTTCCTTCCCCCTGACCATACCTTACCCTAAAGATATAAACTTAAGGGCCAGAGGCAGACAAGTAATCATATAAGATCAAGATGTGGATGCTAGACCTAAAAGATAAACATATATGTAAACATACACCAGATTATATATTCTACCTATATATGTTATAGTGTGTATATGTATATGTATATTAAGTGCTTGTGGCATCATTTGTAAGATCGGAAGAAGATTGTTAGAGGCCAAATAATTCTGAAATACAATGCATCTGTGAAGGAAAATAGTAAAATGCAACTCACTGAAAGCTGTTGAGTAATAGGGAGTAGTAGAGAATGGAGAAAGAGTGAGGTGGTCTCATTGATTAAAGTATATGCATGTGTTAAATACTATGGTGGAACCCCTTTGAACAATTAATGTAAATGAACAAAATGAATGACAAGGATAAACAACAGGTCCTATTTGGGTATGTGGGCACCAAGGCATAAGGGTAGAAGGAAACAAGGGTGAATATGCTAAAATTATTTTATGTACATGTGTGAAAATGAAACAAAGTTTTATAAGATGGTTTGGGAAGGGGAAAAAGGAGAAAGGGATGATGAAGAGGGTGACATTGTATGTAAATATGGACATGCAAAAATGGAGCCACTGGGTACTGTGGCTCATGCCTACAACCCTAGCTACTCAGGAGGCTGTGATCTGAGGATCAGGATTCAAAGCCAACCCAGGTAGAAAAGTCTGAAAGATTCTTAGCTCTAATTAACCACAAAAAATTAAAAGTGGAGCTGTGACTCAAATGGTAGGGCCAGGCTTGAGCAGAAAAAGCTCAGCAACAGTGCCCCAGCCCTTAGTTCAAGCTCCAGGACTGTTGTGTGTGCACAAACACACACGTACACACACATACACATGTGCACACACACAGGACAATTGAATGTTGCTAATAAAAATATGGGAGTAAAAAGAACCACTAGAAAATAAAGAAGTCTCCTGTGGACTCATTGCGTTTAATGAAGACTTCACTATCCCCTACTTCTCTTCCTCCTGTGGATTTTGTTGACTGAGCTGGAGTGATTCTGTTGTGGTAGAGATCACATGGCTAAAAACCTTTCCCAGATGCAAGAGCAAGTCCCAGGTTCCTAATTCCCAGGTCATGTGTCCAGGTTCCTGCTAAAACCCAGCATCCATACTCTGCCACTAGCTACCATTTCTTTGATGTTCTCTTCAAGATACTCTCTGCTTTAAAACTCGCTTCTGCAATGCCCTCAGCTGGGAAAGCATTTGCCTGAGAGACACACATGGCTCTCACATACTCTTTCAAATGTCACCTCTTCATTGAAGCTTTCCTTGACTAGTCTATCTAAAATGATCCTACCCACTTTGCTGTGGAATCCAACCCCCCTTTCTCTGCTTCTCTGCTGTTTGTTTTTCTTTATACTTGTCTTAGACAACATATATTTCAGTTGGATCCTAAACTCTTTGTCACTAACCAAATTGTAAGTCACTTTGTAAATGGTCTACAGAATGAGCATGAGACTCAAAGAATCTTGATACCAACCAGGAGTGATATTGAAGTAGCTCAGGGATTCGTAGGAAACAAAAATACAGGAAACGTCAGCACTACCAAGCTCCCCGCCACCCTCCTCCCTCACACAGAAAATCCACTATTAAGGAGAACTTGTCTTTCTGGTGTATTTAAAATATTCCCATCAGAAACATGGTCAGGGCCTGTTACCTCATCACATATAGTTCAGGGGAAGAAAGCTGGATTAGAACATTCATGTAATGTTTTTATTCTCTCATAATATAAGCAGAACTGTTTTGGGGGCTTACTTGTTCTTGGTAGGTTAGCTCTCCAAATGGCCAAATCAGTCATGCAAATCCATCATTTTGTTGAGGACTCAGCAGAGCACTGCTCTGATTTGGGCATGACCTGAGCAAAGTGTTTGAGATGAAGGACCTTATATTTGTGTAACACATGCCCTGATCAAGTTAGTGTTTGCTTACCCTGAAAACACTCCTTATTTTAAAGACAATCCTTGCTCCTATTTGTATCCGCAAGTGGCAACAATTTTTCATGATTTCTTTTTAAAAAATTTTTATTGTAAGGGTGATATACAGAGTGGTTACAGTTACATAAGTCAGGTAATGACTACATTTCTTATTGAACAGCATCAACCCCTCCCTCATTTTCTCCCAGTTTTTTCCTTCCCAACTCCCTTTCTCCCCAAGTTGTATAGTTCATTTCCAACATAGTGTCTAGTGAGGATCACTGCTGACTTAGTTCACCCTTTGTCCCATACTTTTCATGATTTCTATTAACACAGTTAGTCTTGCCTGCTTTTGAATTTCATTTACATGGAATTACATAGTGTGCCTAGATTTTTTGTTTGGCAAAAGATACTGAGATTCATTCATTCATGTATATATGTCCTTTTTTATTGCTGAGAGACATTCTTTGTATGAGTGCAACAACATTGGCTTATTCGTTCTCCTTTTGGGGACATTTGCTTTTTCCTCTTCTGAAAAAAGTTGGTATTGACATTCATTTTTATTCTCAATGTACATATATTTTCCATTTCTCTTGAGTGAAACCTAAAAGTAGAATTTCTGGCTCATGATATATGTGTGTTCTGAATATTAAGAGACACTTCCGAATATTCTGTGCTTTGCCCCTGGAAGCTTTGTAGTTTTCAGTTTAACATTAAAGTCTATGATTCATCATAGATGAATTTTTGGGAATGTTGTATTAGTCAACTTTCATATTATTCCCTATACAGATAACTAGTGATTCTGGAATACTTTGTTGAAGACTTTTTCTTTCCATTGAATTGCTTTGGTATCTTAGTTAACACACAATTTGACATACAACTGCACTGTGGGTCTATTTCTGGACTGTTACTTTTTTGTTGTTCAGTTAGGGTTATCTTGACACCAATATCTTGATTATTGGAACTATGTAGTGAGAATTATAATTGGGTGTTGTGGATATATATGTCTTTTAAAATATTATCTTTAAGTAGTTGTACAAAGGTAAACAAAGCAGTTTGTGAATACAGTACATCTTGATCTGTGCCACCCCTTTGAACAATCTCATCCCCACTTCCATCCACCCTTCTTCTTAATTTTGTGGTATATACAATGAGTTCTTAACTGCATTCTTCCCTTCTGCCCCCTTTCATTGTCTATGTTTCTCTTCTTGTTCTCCTTGCAAGAACCCATTTTCTGGTACTTCTTTTGTTGGTCTTTGACTTCGTTTTTCTACCATTTGAGTGGAACTGCTTGCATACCACCCAGGGTATTTATCTACAGATTTTTAGGCATATTAAATCTACCACTAATAGGAGAAACTATGCATCCTTTGTGTGTCTGGGTCTGGCTTAGTTCACTTAATAAATTTTTTTTTCAGGTCTTTCCATTTTCTTACAAATGGTGTAATAACATTTTTTCTAATTTTTGAGTACAATTGGCATGTAAATTTTAGAATCAGTTTGTCAATGATTCCCTCTGGAAATTTTGTTGTGATTGGATTGAATATATGCATAACTTTGAGAAAACTTGATATCTAACAATATTTAGACCTCTAAAACGTTGTACAATATTTTCATTATGTATTTATTCTATGT
Source organism: Dipodomys merriami (assembly GCF_024711535.1). NCBI lineage: Eukaryota > Metazoa > Chordata > Mammalia > Rodentia > Heteromyidae > Dipodomys > Dipodomys merriami. The sequence continues at coordinate 30,522,633 of NW_027202937.1, read as the reverse complement.
CTAAATTTTCCTTAGTAATTTTTATAGTTTCAATGCAGGGACATTTCAAGACTTTCCTAAGTTGTATTTAATGATTTTATATTTACAAGTGATTGTAAATAAAATTTTAAAAGATTTTATATTTAAAAATTTGATGCCATTATGTAGAGATATGTGTGATTTCTCTGTAATGATTTATATCCCACAACCCTTTTAAAATTTACTTATGAGATCTCTTGGTTTGTTTTTCCACTTTCCATAGGATTTTGTATCATCTCTGATCCAAGACATTTTTACTTATTTTCTAGCTTATATATTTTTATTATTGTTTTTATTTATTGTCATAGTTTTTTTTAGTTGTATAACTCAGTCTTCCTTTTTTTATTGTGAAAATACTGTACAGAGGGGTTACAATTACATGGGCAAGGTAATGAGTACATTTCTTATCAAGCATTGTTGCCTCCTCCTTTGTTTCCCCTTCCCATCCCTTCTCATCCCCGCCCCTCCCCCATCAAGTTGTAAAGTTCGTTTTTCGACATAATGTCTTGTATATCTCATTGTTGCAATGGGTTTACATTTAAACAGTTTCTTTTTGCCCTTCCCCTTCACAAATTATACCAACATCAAATACAATGAAAGCAGGGGTTATACCGTGGGGGAGGGACATACAAAGCAACAAGAAATTGTCTTATAAATATGTTAGAAACAATTGCAAGAAAGAAAAAAAAAACATTTGAATACTTATCTTGGGTTCATTTCACCTAACATCAACTTATCTGACCTTTTCTGCTTGTCTCAGACATATAAGGGAAACCATGGGACCTATGTTTCTTTGGGCCTGGCTTACTTCACTTAATATAATTTTTTCCAAGTCTTTCCATTTCCTAACAAATGGGACAATGTCATTCTTTCTGATGGAGGCATAGAATTCCATTGTGTATATATACCACATTTTCTTGATCCATTCATCTACTGAGGGGCATCTGGGTTGGTTCCATATCTTAGGTATGGTAAATAATGCTGCAATATACATAGTTGTGCTGGTAGCTTTAGTATGGTCTTGTTTGGGATCATTTGGGTAAATGCCCAAAAGTGGGATTGCTGGGTCACAGGGGAGCTCTTTGTGGAGTCTTTTGAAGAACCTCCATACTACTTTCCAAAGTGGTTGAACAAGTTTACATTCCTACCAACAATGAAGTAAGGTTCCCTTCTGTCCACATCCCCTCCAGCATCTGTTGTTATTAGAGTTCTTGATTATAGCCATTCTAACTGGGGTATCTCAATGTTGTTTTGATTTGCATTTCTTTTATGGCTAGAGAGGTTGAGCATTTCTTCATGTGTCTATTGGCCATCCTTCTTTCTTCTTCAGAGAAGTTTCTCTTTAAGTCTTTAGCCCACTTATTTATTGGGCAATTGTTTTTTGAGGATTTGTTGTTGGGGCATTTAAGTTTTTGAGTTCCAGGTATATTTTAGATATGAGACCCTTGTCCATTGTATGGCTAGTGAAGATCTTCTCCCAATCCGTGGGCTTTCTATTGATCTTGCTAGCTATGTCCTTTGCCATGCAGAAGCTCTGCAATTTCATGCAATCCCATTTGTCCAACCTTTCTTTGATTTTTAGTATTTCTGGGTTTCTATTAAGAAAATTTGGGCCTGTGTCAAGGAGACGTAGGGTTTCTTCTATTCCATCCTATAATGTTTTCATGTCATAGTTCATACCATTTATAATGCTGAATTGAAACAATGAGGGAGGATGTACTTCATCATCAGTTTAGTAATTCTCTATAGTAATCTGTTCAATGTATATAAGGTTAAGAAAATCCCTTCCTGTCTTACTTTTACTTTCAAAATAATAGGTGCATAGTTTTATCTTTTGCCTTTGTGTATCTATGCAATAATCTCAATTTCTTTTGTGTGTATTTGCTGGTCTTAGTGCTTGAACTGAGGGCCTGGATGCTGTCCTTGAGCTTTTGTACCCAAGGTTATTATCCTACCTCTTGAATTACAGCTCCACTTGGCTTTTTGTATATTTCTAGACTTGGTGTACTAACATTCACTAACATTCACTATTTGTATTTGTGATAAATATGTCTGTAAATTTATTTTCTTAAAATATCTTTGTGTGGTTTTGGTATAAGGATATTGCTGGCTTTATAGGATTAGAAGTCTTCCACTTCCCCTTTTTATTTCTAGAAGAGTTTATTCCTCTCACATGCTAGCCAGCATCTGTTGCTGTTAGTGTTCTTGGTGATTGCCATTCTGATTTGAGTGTGAGGAAATCTCAAATGTTTCTTTAATTTGCATTTCTTTTATCATGAGGGATACTGAAACTTGTTCATGTATTTACTGGTCATTCATGTTACTTTTTTTGAGAATTGTCTGTTTGGTCCATTTTCCCATTTATTAACTGGCCTGTTCATTGTTTGAGGGATTTGATTTTAATGTGGCTAGTGGGGGATGAGGAGAGAGGGTAATAGAGTAAGTTAATCTGATTAAAATATAACATATATATGTGTGAAATACCATGGTTAAACCTCTCTGTATGATGAATATACACTAAAAAATGAATGACAGAAATGAAAACAGTTGGTACCAGCAGGAGGTGAGAGGGTGGGTGAAAAGAGAGGGTGAAGAAAATGAATATGGTAAGTGTCCTTTATATACATGTATAAGAATAGACCATGAAACTTGTTGAATTTTAAGAAAAGGTGAATGAAGAAGAATGTTACTGATAGAAAGGTGAACTTGATCAGAGCATATTATATGTGCATATGGACATATCACAATAAACTCCTGTGTACAGCTAATATATGCTAATAAAATGTTTCAAAAAATTAAAGAAAAAAAATACTTTCCCAGACAAGCAAAAAATTTTTGTTCAGAATTTGTGTTGAAATCTCCAAACATGATTGTAGATTTATCTTATTCCTTTCAGACCTATCCATTCTTTGTTTCGTATGTTGTAATCCATAAATTATATTACACATTTAAGACTACTATTTCCTAGATGTATAGATTTTTTTGTCATTATAAATTATCCACTTTTCCTTTTCTCCCACTGGTTCCAGAGTGTAACTCAGGTCCTTGAACTTGCCCAATCTGCTTGCTAAGCTAGTGATCTACTACTTGAGCCAGACTCCAGCCTAGATTTGTACTGGTTATTTTGGAAGCAGTTTTGAAAACTTTTCTACCACGGCTGGTTTCTAACTGTGATCCTCCAGATGTTAGCCTCTTAGAAGTTAAAATTACAGATGTGAGCCATCAGCCTCCAGCTAAATTATCTATTTAAAAATCTCTGGTTACATTTGCATTTATTTTGTCTTATATCAGCATTACCATTCCAGCCTTTCTATGGTTATAGTTTCCATGATTTATATTTTTTGACTATTTGATATTGAGTCTATTTTCTAAGCGGCATAGATTATTTTTCCAGGCCTGAGGCTTGAATTTAGGGCTTGGATACTGTTCTTGAGCTTTTTCTTCGCTCAAGGTTAGTTCTACTACTTGAGCCATAGCTCTACTTTTAGCTTTTTGGTGATTAATTGGAGATAAGTGCCTCATGAACTTTCCTGCCTGACCTGGCCTTGAGCCTCTATCCTTAGATCTCAGCCTCCTGATTTAAGACTACAGACATGTGCCACCAGAGCCTGGCTTTGCCTTCATTTTTAGTCCATTCTGAAAATATTTGGATTGGAATTCAGTCCATTTACATTTATATTTAATGTTATATAATACTACCATCTTGCTATGCATTCTTCATTGCCCATTTCAGACTAGAACTTTACCAAGTCAGGACTCATAGCTTTAGCAGTCAGTGGGTATTAATCTGACATGGCATTTATTTGCTTATTTTAATTTTATTTTTGCTATCTTTAAGTAGTTTTACAAAGGAGTTGCACTTATCTTGATCAATGTCACCACTTTCATCATTCTCCCCTATGACTCCTAAACCTTGATATTTTATTTATTTATTTATTTTTTGGGTCAGTCATGCACCTGAACTCTGGGCCTGGGCGCTGTCCCTCAGATCTTCAGCTCAAGGCTAGTGTTCTACCACTTGAGCCACAGAGCCACTTCCGGCTTTTTTCCCCGCACTTATGTGGTGCTGAGGAATCGAACCCAGTGCCTCATTCATGCAAGGCAAGCGCTCTACCACTGAGCCGCCTTCCCAGCCCCCAACCTTGATATTTATTTTGATGCTGACATTGTTGCAGGGTTTAGTAACTGTTCCCTCAAAGAACAGAACCTAACACTGAGCACTTTTGGACTTTCTGACACAAAACAATAAAGCTCTTTTATTTGTTTTTTACCTCATTGTTAGGATTACTTAGCCTTTTGTCTGAGGAGTCTTGGTTTTATCCTGTGGCAAATATTATTTAGAAATTATATGATGCCATAACTACTGAGTGTTAATAGCAATAATGTGGTGTGTGCCTATATAACATTGATATTTATGATTATATTTCTCTCTGTATGAAAAGCTACAAATTCAAAACAATAGTTGCAAGTTCAGCCCAATGCCACAGAGATCTTTTTTTTTATTTTTTCCTTTTTACCCTTTGTAATTATGTACTCTCTATTCAAGTAAGTTTCCTATGCCCAGTATTGGCCCCCATCCATTGTTTTTCCCACCACAAGGATACCTTGTTAGGGCAGTGTGAACCAGCAAAGATCAAGACCACTTTTCAGAGAGGATAAAAGGGTTTATTGCTTGCTACCAGAACCAAGCTAACACCAGAAAGGGGTTGGTTAACAAGGAAGGGGAGACCCTGGGTTATATACAAGCTGGTCATGCACAAAAACCAGACATTAATCAGAAAAGCAAAGGTGTGTGTGTGTGTGTGTGTGTGTGTGTGTGTGTGTGTGTGTGTGTGTGTGTGTGTGTGTGTGTGTGTGTGTGTGTGTGACAGGCCAGATGTGAATTCCTTTCTATTTGCACATGAACGATGGATGTTGTGGGCTTTCTGTTATGATCCAGATAGTTCTACCTGGTCTACCTGAAACCCACCTTCCAGTAGACAGCCTCACCTAGCCACATTCTGGCCAAGTAGCTACTGGAGAGTCCTTTACCAGGAGCATAGTTACTGGAGAGGGGTAATTATGTTTACTTCAACATGCCTTGCTTTGGTTGCTGCTACTGCTCTACCCAGTGGGGATGCCTTGCTTACTCATCTTTGGTGCTTTCAAAGCCACATCATGCCACCTTTCCACCCAGCAGAGGCTTTGCAGTTTGGTATCCACACTGCTGATTTCACAGCCTGCCCATTACATAAACACCCTCTTCACCTTGTTCTGGCTCCAGTAATCTGTGTCACTCTGTCCAAAACCCGTGTTCATCCTGTTTGGAGTCTGATACCCTTTTCCAGAGTTACTGTAATCATTCTATCCATGGGATCCCTTTTCATCCTGTCCAAGCTCTGAGAGCCACATTGTGTTGCCCTGTTCCTTACAGGAACCAACTTTCATCCTGTTTGGGCTTCAGGGCCCCCCACTGGCTGCTGACTTCAGACCCACCCTTTCCACCCACACAATAGCAATTTGCCTGGCTTATTCCAGAAGAAAGGCCAGTTTGAAGCAAAAGGCAAATAGCAAGGCAGAATGAAATACATTTAGGGATTTTTGCAGTTTGTAACTCCTAATATCTATCTATCTATCTATCTATCTATCTATCTATCTATCTATCTATCTATCTATCTATCTATATTCATTTTAGGTAAAATTTTAGCCTAACGTGGATTCTTTAGTCATATTTAAGTTTTAGTAAGATTTGGAATTTGGATAGCATTCCAGAGTTTGTCTAGATTGGAGGTACAGACAAGTGCATTTTGAATTCAAATGCTATGCTACAGTTAATTACATAGTCCTGTAATCCCATGACTATCATGGTATACATTTGGCTTATTGGTGAATGTGTACAGGAGTCTGACATCAAGTACTTGTTTCTTCCTATTGCACTGCATCAGGGAATTTTCAGGATATTTTACCTGGAACTACCAGGGTTTGTCAAGATGAGCCGCACTGAACTGCTGATATGCGGCTCAATGTTCTGGGGTGCAGAGACATGTGAGTTCACAAGCTGGTGTGATTGATGTGTGTGTAAACCCAAAAATTGTAGTAAGTGTGTGTTATCTGTTTCCCATACTTTCCTTCTATGCCTGAATTCCTGTCTAACCTTGCTTATTGTTTGCAGATCTGACCAATAATTCCAATTCTCTTGTCTAAAACAACAACAACAACAAAACCTTCACAGTATCGTAAGTTACATAGTTCAATTTTTTTTTTTGGGTCCAGTTGTGGGTCCTGAACTCTGGGCCTCGGCGCTGTCCCTCAGCTCTTCAGCTCAAGGCTAGTGCTCTACCACTTGAGCCACAGCGCCACTTCCATCTTTTTTATTTTTTCTTATGTGGTGCTGAGGAATCGAACCCAGGGCCTCATGCATGCAAGGCAAGCGCTCTACACTGAGCTTTGTACGTAATGTACAAAGCTTGAGGATAGAGATGGGAAGGGGAAAATGTGGGAGAAGTGACATTTATCAAGATGCAGTGTATTCATAAATTGACTTAAGAGATTGAAACCTCTTTGTGCAACTACATAATAACAACACACAACTGAAGTATCCAGAAACACTGATAGGTCCCTGGGCAGAACTCTACTCCAGTCTGTGTGCAGATCTAATCAAAACCATCCTGCATTCAACTCTACTCAGCTGCCTTAAAAAAATCCCTTCAAACTTTATTCCGTTTATCCCAAGAAGCTCATGTTTCCTAGAGCATCTGGCCCCTTTCCTCTCTGGGGAAGTGAATAAAGTTCTACTTCCTTCCTTGCCATTTGAAGTTTTTAAGTACATCATTCCCTGCATACTGGTCAGAGCGTCTGACCCAACACATTATAATTATATAAGGTGTTTCCTTTAGCATCTATCTGACAAAACAGTTCTTTGATTTGGACCTGGTATTCATTACAACTGAGTCCTTACTTTATAACTTAACACAGATTAACTTCTATTTTAATTTTAATAGTTGCTTGCCACTGGCCTCCCCACTTCCTGCATAAGTCTCCTCCCAATACCTGCTTTACCTAGGTAACTGGCACACCTGGAAGCAGTCACCTCCCCATCCTTCAGGGTCACATCCAGAGCTGTCCCTGTCATGTCTCCCATAGGACCCGGGGAGGGTTCCAGGCCCTGGGGTCACATCTGCATCCAGTGTAGCCACACGGTCTCTCTGCCCCAATTCCCTATCTACAGGGGCCAACATGGTGTCAGCCAGATCTGGTCTCCTCACTTCACTCTAATCATTCCTGATGTTACACTAATCATTGCTGGAGTTTCTGGATGTTTTGGTCATTCTTTCCAGGTAAGAATGCATCCTGCCATAAAACAGATCCTTATCTATGAGATAAGGAAGGTATCCTGTTGTCTGCATTTTGGGTAGGAGGTTGCTTATGTTTTGGGGGAACATTTTTCTCAGGAAGGCATACACCCTGCCAAACAAATGTTAATTCTTGGGGTGAGAAATGCATCTCTCAGAAAGAAATATATCCTGTTGCTTTTCTTTGAAACATGATATTTCTGTGTTTTAAAATACCATGTTTCTGAGTTGCTTTTGTCAGCCTCAGTTTCCTCAATTCATCCTGCCTCAATCATGTTAGGTGAAATAAACCAGACTCAGTGTAAGACAGTATCATATTTTTTTTAAATATGAGAATCTGAAAAACAACTTAAAAGCCAACTTTCTATTCCACAACTTGTCTTTCCCATGTACTTACTTATAGGTCACATTTTCAATGGCAGATCTTGTGTGAGTGTGTGTGTGTGTGTGTGTGTGTGTGTGTGTGTGTGTGTGTGTGTGTGTGTGTGTGTGTGTGTGTGTGTGTGCTGGAAGTAGGGGTTTGAACTCAGGGCCTTGTGTTCTTGCTTGTCTTTTTCACTCAAGGCTAGTGCTCTACCATTTGAACTCCACCTCCACTTCCAGTTTTTTGCTAGTTAATTAAGAGTCTCACGGATGTATCTGTCCAGGCTGGCTTTGAGCCACAATTCTCAGATCTTAGCCTCCTGAGTAGCTAGGTTTACAGGCCTAAGCTACTAGTACATGACACTTTGTAAGTAAAAGAAGGCAGTATTTCTGGAAATCTTTCTTATGTTGGGACAATGTTAATGCAGGAAACTAAATGCAGAGTGAATCTATTCTCAAGTCTTCTTTATCTAAGTCTAAAGTGCCTGTGGAGTTTAATGTCACTGGACCCAAAGGATGACCATGTGGGCATAATGTTAGCCCCTGCCAGGGCTCTCAGAGGGGACTGAGCAGGAACTTGAAAGTATGGCTCACTTTCCTACAGGTTAAGTAGTGGGCTTTGTCACTGCACACACCACTGGGATACTGGCATACCTTTGACCTTCATTTTATATTTCCTGTACCCTGACATTTTGACACCCCCAGGGTCTGTTCCGAAATAGTTTTCATTCCCAAAAGTCATCCATAGTCCTTGGGAAAAATGCAAAGGAATAATAGGAATGAAAACAGTTTCACTAAGCCACTAGTTGAGTAAAAAGAAAAATTTCAGGCAGAACATTGTTATTTCACTTTGAAATCAGTTTTTGTTAATTTTGTTTTATTTTTCTATTCTTTTCACTCTCAAGAAATATAATTAAATAAAGTAGAATCAAACAAAAATTGTATCTATGAAGTAAGACTCACAGAAAATGATGGCATCTTTAGAAGAAAGGCTGTGTTGTAAGATGAGCATTCAGAGAAGCCAAATTTTGAAAGATCGAATCTTGGAGTCTTTATTGGAACACAAGTAGTCTGCAGGCAGCCAATTGTTATAAAAGCCTGCAGTTCACAAATATACTTAACACAGGAAACAGGCCAGAGAGGAAAGAAAGAATAAAAACAATACCAACAAACCAATCAGCTCCAATAGATAGCTGAAGTGGGACCCATGGTGACTGGAGAAGAGCTAGATGACAAAACATGAACACAGAGAAACATGGCAAGGTGTAATGGTGCCTGTGCTCATCTGGGCCTAAATAAGGTCAGGGCAGGGGGCAGAGTCACAGGACACTCCCAGTCCCAGGCACTGGACTGACAGGTTCAATAACCTATCAGCCAAGTGCCTGCTCTGGTTCCAGGGATCCAGGTTTGCCTATGGGGGGGTGAGAGAGGATCACCTTCCCTCTCCATAAAGACAAGATGCCAGACCTTAAATGGACATACTCAGGTACCAGCAGAACTTTTCCATCTAGAGAAGTTAGACCTTAACCTTCCCTATAGGGTATGCTTAGAGGCTACTCAGGAGCTGGTGATTCAAACCATTTAGGGAATTAATTAAGGCAGAATCAGAGCATTCTCTATATGCAAAGCTTTCCTAAGACTATGGCATCTGCATTTCTGTGAAGCAAGAGTTCTCCTAACTCACCTTGAGCTCTCACCTCTAGGCTTTTCAGCACTGGGTGGAGAATTCCCTTCATCCAGCAAGAGGCACCAGGATGGCTGCAAGAAATTACTTAGACTCAGCCTCCTTACTTGAGCTGTTGTCTCCATCCTGAACTTCTTTTGTTTCTGTACAAGACCTCAACACTTCCAGCATGTTTTTCACTGGTTATTTTTTTCTGCCTGGACTGACCTGGCACCGAGATCCTCTGATTCTCAGCCTCCCAAGTAGCTAGGATGACAAGTACCAGCCATCAGTGCCCCTCTTCAGCTTAAGTTTCCTTCATATTCATACCTAGAATCATTTTGGTGACCTTGATAGTTAATATTACCTTTGTGTTCAGCACTGCCCAGATTTTAATTTGGGTCCCTCTTAGGATCAGCCATACCCAAAGAAGCCTCTGCCTCAGCCTTGAATTCCAAAGTCTAGCCCTATTCACATGCATGTGTAAACAAGCCAAAGTAGAGAGGAGTTCCACCAGGAGGCAGCGGCTGGAACCTTCCCCGAGGGCCAGGAGGAGGTAAATATGAGCTAGATTCTGTGGAGACAGCTTGGCTGTTGCAGAATCATCTCCTCAGTTCCCAGTCTCCTTAGCCTCTCCCACTTGTTCCTAGGATTTGGTGTTAGTATATTTAATATTAATTAGATGGTGTCTTTTGAGGCATAAATTTCCTCTATTATCAGAGCATTATCTCTTTTCATTCAGATTTCTCTAAGACTGTGGGTTTTATACATTTAGGTACCTGAGAACTTGGAAGTGATGGACATCTGTATTTCATTCTGAATGAGATGTCTGTATATCTGCAGTGACAGGCTTTTAGTTTCCCAGAAAGCTACTTCAAGGGAGCCAAAGGGATAACAGCAAGAATGAAATTTGGACATGGACTACTCATTTTGTGCAGGGCTGTCATTTCCTGGGCTCTGTGAGGATGGAGGACACGGATGTCATCAGGTCTTAATGCCTTCTTTATAGAACAACAGTCGCAATTCTCTGTGACCTTTATTAGGGTTGTAGACTGAGTTGAACAAGCTTACCTCTACCATAGAAGACCCATTTTCACCCCCTGGTGGCTAAACTAGGAGAAAACATTTTCCCTTAAGGGTAAAGAACCGGCAAATTGGTTCAATCATTCTTCCAGAGGGGAGAAAAAAGGTGGGGCAATAACAAGTCGATGTTGAGCTGTAAAGTAGAGGACAAGTTGGCACCTCCCTCTTTAACTTGATCATTCTCTGTTTTACAGTGTCTCCTGTTGGCCCAGCATCTTCATTGCTGTCTTCATTCTGACCTTACACTCATAGGTTCCTAATATATCTCAAGTTTGAAGCAGGAGTTTCTTTTTCAGCTGACTTTGAGGGAGAAGGAGCCTCCATCCACTGTACAAAGTTTAGTTGTCTAGCCACAGCTAGTGTTTCCTCTACTCCTTGTCTTCTCATTCTAAGCTACCTTAATGTTCCTCTATATTGTGATGGTAGAGATCTAGGAATAAATTATATGACACAGAAAGAATTTTCCAGTGAATTAGTATATAATTAGTGCAGTATCTGCAGTGTTTCTTTTTGAAAAAATTCAATTTTCTTCAATAAACTAATGTCAATAGTCATTGTTAGAACATCTATGATCATTAACTGTCTAGTCTTATTTGCCTCCTGATTATTACTTTATTTACCTTTTTTTAAAAAAAACAACATTCCATGAGTGTTAATTGAAAGACAATTTTCATTAAAAAAATTAAGCCTTGGAAACTATGAGGAAATCCTAGATTTGCAGCCCGTAAATTGGGAGTTCTGTCTATTTTTGTTACTTCTTCCAATGCTCTTTATTAGTACTCTCAGAGCAAATTATCTTCATATGATATAAACAGTGGGCTAGAAGGACATACTAATGAAGTTCAAGCTCTGGGATGAATTCTTATCTGTGTAAGGTAGAAATATTCTTATTTGTGGACATACACTGTAAACACAATCTTCAGTGCCTTTTGGTCATGGGAGAGATGGTAACATAGTGTAGGCTTCAATTCAGAATATTCATGGGGAAATGTTAGGTTTTCTATCAAATACACAGTAATAGGTTCTTAGACTAGAAACTGACACCAGAAAACATCTTTTCCATTCTCTTTTCCTACTTTCGCAACCACACTAAGCCTTTTCTGACAGACATTCTGGGGAACTCATCACCTAGAGAGATTGGACAATGGCTGGAAACTGCATTTGTGGGAAGGTGAATGAGTACCTGGCACCTAGTTTTGAGATAAAAACTGATATTTTTCTATATCTTTATGTCTAAAATCCTTGAGCCCCACCCCATCCTGAACCCCAATCCCACAATCCAATGAGCACTGAATGACCGTTTTCTATTAACTTGTTTAAGGCCACTTTGGCAGCAATGCAATGCAAAGAAAAGAAATGTTTCTGGTTTCCTGATGACTGTTTCCTATACAGGAAAATGAGAGGTAAGTTGTTAAGAAAACTTGGTTGGAATTTTCCGATTAATATGTAGACTAAAGAGAGACTTCTCTGAAGAGGAAATAAGAATGGCCGCAGAAAAGGTCAGATATGTTAATGTTAGTTGAAATGAAGCCCAAGATAAGTATTCAAATGTTTTTTACTTTCATGTGATTGTTTCTAACATATTTATAAGATGATTTCTTTGTTGCTTTGTATGTCCCTCCCCCACGATATAACCCCTGCTTTCACTGTATTTGATGTTGGTATAATTTGTGGAGGGGAAAGGAAAAAACAAATCATTTAAATAGGAATACAGGTGGACCCATTGCAACAATGAGATGTACAAGTTGTTATGTTGAAAAACGGAGGGGGGGGGGATCTGGGAAGGGATAGGAAGGGGAAACAAAGGAGCAAGCAACAATGCTTGATAAGAAATGTACTCATTAGCTCGTCCATGTAATTGTAACTCCTCTGTACGGTATTCTCATAATAAAATATTTTTTAAAAAGAATGGACAATAGACACATGAAGAAATGCTCAATTTCTCTACCCATAAAAGAAATGCAAATCAAGACAACATTGAGATTCCACCTCACCCCAGTTAGAATGACTATAATCAGGAAATCTATTAACAACAGATGCTGGAGGGGATGTGGACAGAAGGGAACCCTACTGCATTGTTGGTGAGAGTGTAACCTTGTTCAACCACTTTGGAAAACAGTATGGAGGTTCCTCAAAAGACTCCACCTAGAGCTCCCCTATGACCCAGCAATCCCACTTTTGGGCATTTACCCAAATGATCACAAACAAGGCTATACTAAAGCTACCAGCACAACTATGTTTATTGCAGCATTATTTACCATAGCTAAGCTATGGAACCAACCCAGATGCCCTTCAGTAGGTGAATGGATCAAGAAAATGTGGTATATACATACAATGGAATTCTATGCCTCCATAAGAAAGAGTGACACCACCCCATTTGTTAGGAAATGGAAAGACTTGGAAAAATTATATTAAGTGAAGTAAGCCAGGCCCAAAGAAACATAGGTCCCATGGTTTCCCTTATTTGCAATAGCTAGTATATGTCTAGAACAAGTAGAAAAGGTTAAAAGCTATGTACATATGACCACATAAGATGATGCTGAGTGAGATGAACCCCAAGATAGGGACACATGAGATTTTATCTTTGTTGCTGTTGTTTTTAATGTACTTATAATGTACTATGTGATTTTTTTCCTTTTGTTTGTTCTTCCCCCATGATACAACCCCTATTTTCACTGTATTTGATTCTGGTGCCCTGCATCTTGTATATACATTTTCCTAATTTGGGGAGGGGAAGGGAAAAAACAAAATGCTTAAATAAAGATACAGGTTGACCCATTGTAACAATGAGATGCACAAGACACTATGTTGCAAACGAACTTTACAACTTGGGATGGGGGTAGAGGGAGGAGTTGGAGAGGTTGGATGGGAAGGGGAAAAACAAAGGAGGAGGTAACAATGCTGGATAGGAAATGTACTCATTACCCTACTCAAGTAACTGTAACCCCTCTGTACAGAATTGCTACAATAAAAATATATATTAAAAAAAGAAAACTTGGTTGGGATAATTCAGGTTATGTTGATTCAGCCTATCCCTAGGGAGAGTCAATAGACACAGATATATTCAAATGATCCATGCTCACTAGCAAATTTATGATTCACACTTATCCTATATTGACTAAATTCCTTTGGATACTTTTTGAACTTTGACGTGTAGAGCAACTCTAGAAGGCAGGATGGTGAAAAGGAAACTAAGTGCCTGGAGACAAAGGACTTTGGTTCATGACAAATGCTTACATGGGAGTAACTACAAAGGTAGGAGATCTAGAACATGGATCACCAGAAAGGACACCACCTTTTCCCATTCCTTCAGGGCCATTGATATGTCCAGTGAATGCCTATTCTTCGCTGGGTACATCGTGAGGTGTGCACTCAAACAAGACAGCCCTCTTCGTACATTAGAAAACAGATGCTTGTCTTAATGAGCTTTATGGCAGTCCTGTGGAGTTGTTAGCCATTTTTGGCAAAGGAAATACTTGTTGATGGGTCAGCCAGATACTGTACATTCTCTCAGCAGTTGATAGAAGTTCTCAGGGAAGCCATGCCAAAGCACAGCAAAGATGGGAGAGATGATTAACTTTAAGCATACAGTATATTATTTTCTCATGCATTACCATATGGTCTGCCAGGCAATGTCTGCTACATTTATTTATTTTTTCTGTGCAATACCAACAGGGATCTCCCAAATACTGATAGTGAAGGGTAATGGTTTTCTGGGTCTCTTCCAAGCTGTTTATACAGCGTAGCACCCACTGCGAGAATAGTAACTCTTCCCTCTTTGGTGTCCTGACATTGCCAAAGAACAAGGCCTCTGCAGGCAGGTCAAATGGGCTCATTTGGGTCTGATCAGCTAGATGGTGCCATAAAGAAGTAAATTCTGAAGTTGAACTCTCTTGTCCAGATGGGAAATACCCCCAGGAAATGGAGTTAGAGCTGCTTGGTCAGTATTCATTGAATTAGAACTTAGTAAATGTTCATGGAATTAGAACTCAGTATTCATGGAATGTGAACCCAGGAAACATCCATGAACAGCTTCTTTTTTAAATTTTTATTTTTTTATTGTGAAAATACTGTACAGAGGGGTTACAATTACATGGGCAAGATAATGAGTACATTTCTTATCAAGCATTGTAGCCTCCTCCTTTGTTTCCCCTTCCCATCCCTTCCCATTCTCCCCTTACCCCCCCAATCCTCCCTGCCTCCCCCACCAAAGTTGTAAAGTTCATTTTCAACATAACAACTTGTACATCTCATTGTTGTAATGGGTCCACCTGTATCCCTATTTACACGACTTGTTTTTCCCCTTCCCCTCCACAGATTATACTGACATTAAATACAGTGAAAGCAGGGGTTATACTGTGGGAGAGGGACATACAAAGCAACATGAACAGCTTCTTAAGCCAATGAAACACAACATAAAAAATCTATGTAGGCCAAAAGCTATGTACATATGACCATATAAGATGATGTTAAGCGAAATGAAACCCAAGATAGGGACACAAATATCTTTTTTCTTTCTTGCTATTGTTTCTAACATATTTATAATATATCATGTGATTTATTTTGTTTCTTTGTATGTTCCTCTCCCATGGTATAACCCCTGTTTTCACTGTATTTGATGTCAGTGCCCTGCATCGTGTATATACACTTCGCTAATTCAGGGAGGGGAAGGGAAAAAACAAAACGCTTAAATAAGGATACAGATTGACCCATTGTAACAATGAGATGTACAAAACACTATGCAGAAAATGAACTTTACAACTTCGGCGGGGGTGGGGTGGGGGAAGTATAGTTGTGGAGGTAGGAGGGAAGGGATGGTAGGGGGAAAACAAAGGAGGAAGCAACAATGTTCAGTAGGAAATGTACTCATTACCTTGCTCATGTAACCCCTCTGTACAGCATTTTTACAATAAAAAACGTACAAAAAATCTATGTAGCTAAATTTATTTGTGACAATGCTAAGAATATTTTTCTATTAATTTTACTGAAGTATAACTAACAGTCACAATAAGTCTACTTGCTAATTTATATGACCTTGTATAATTCCCTTCCTTTAACAGTAAACTGGATTTAGTGACTCACTTTAGCAAAAATATGACAAGAATGAGGGGATATCACTTTTGAGATTAGGTCACAAGAAGATTTTTTTTGCTTATGTTTTACTTACATTATCTTGCTTTTTTACTTCCTCATGGAAGCTAGATGTCAAGTTGTAAGTTGTCTTCTAGAGAGACCTGCATGGCAAGTGACAGAGGCATTTAGTCATCAGCCATCAAGGAAGATGTGAGGAACTCATGAGTGGACTTGAAAGCAAAGTATTTCCCAGTTGAGCATTCAGATGAGGCCACAACCAGCTCTAACTTGGAGGTTAACCTGTGAGTAACCTTGAGTCAGAAGACTCAGCAAAATCATCCCTGGAGCCCTGATACACAAAAGCTATGAGATATAAATGGTGTCTTAAGCAGCTTAGTTTTGGGGGTAATTTATCAAAACAGCAATAATAATGAAAACACCATCAATATATACTTCAATGAAGTTTTATAACAGGTTGATAAAGAAATAGAACAATGCCAATATCCTAGGAGTTCTCTCTGCTCCTGTTTAGCCACTGTCCACTGCCCCTCTTCTAAGTATAAGTATCATCTTTACTTCTAGGCCTATGACTAGTTTTTCCTATTTTGGATCTCTAAATGAACAAAATTGCATTACAGTACTTTTTAGCATCTAGCTTCTTTTTTCCATTTAAGGTGGCAGTCCTTTTGTATTATAGTATTTTATATCATCTTATGTTTTATGGTTATATTTAGTTTTTATTTGCTTTACTAGCTTGTTGTATACAATTTAATTGCATAAATATGTCACAATCTATTTATCTCTTATAGCATACGTTTTAAAAATATACCTGGAACATAATTACTGACTCACTGTATCTGTACTCAGATCCAGTAGACAATGCCAAATAAGATTTCCAAAAGGGGATGGTGAACACCAAGTCACAAATTCAGCAGTACTCAACTTTCTAATCTCACTCCTTCAGGAAATTTTGTTGTTGTTGCTTCTCAACTGCTCACAGGATGGAGCATGCATGGCATTTTAATGGCTTGACTAATAGTCAATAATACTTCTGATTATGAAAAAAAGAAGGGAAATTTTTGATGCCTAATTATCTGATGCATTAACTAAAAACCAAACAAGATATAGTCATTCTACCTTTCCTATTTTTCTGTATAAAGGCACTATCAGGATAAAACCTTAAGGACTTGTTAGAACACATCAGGTTGCCTTTAAACTTTGACTCTTCAGCAGATAGCCAAGATTAATGAAAAAATGGTCTAAGCATAATGCTATTATATTATGCTTTCCACATTTAGGTAATTTAGATGAGCCCAGGCTTTTGTGCGAGCTTAAATTTCTCAGATAATGGTATGCATTTTTTGGTTAAGATGGTGTTCATTTTCTGGCAAAGCCATCGCTGAAGTGTATTGTTTTTCATCATGGGAGGAAGTTTTATTGTATTATACCAATTATTCAGTTTCATGTCATAATAATAATTTGTTGATTTATATTGGTTTTTAGCTTGCCCAGTGAATAAAGCTAATTGGGATATTACTGAAGATACCCAGCACTTCTTTGTAATGATCAGCAAAAAAGCAGATTCCTTTATTGGAGCTATAATTTCTAAACTCACAGTTATAGTCACTCATGAGTTCAGCCTGGGGTCTAGGATAATACTCAAGTACTTTCACTGCAATCTGGGTAATAGGATGCCATGACCTTGATAACTTCAGCATTTAAGGGCTTGGTTTGGTCAGGAAAACGCTTGTCATCTATAAGTCTTGAGATATATAATTGTCTACATTTGAAACATGGATAGAATCAGACAAAGGCAACTAGCATCAGAATAGCAATGGATAAGTGAATGAAAGCATGCCATTAAAGGTAAGAGAATAAAGAATTCATTGTGGTAAGGGAAACATTCAGAGGCCATATTAAGTGCTATGGCTCATTATACAAAGACCTCTTGTACTTAATTCAACCATTTCTCTTGAGGACAGAGGTATAGAATAGCAGATTGGGGGTTCCTCCTCATTCTGTGCTGATGAGCACAGGAGAGAATAGGGGAGTGTACCAGAGAGGTGAGCTCCTGTGCTTCAGTCAGGGACATCACTTGAGAGGAACCTTCTGTGGGCTATAGAGGTGCTCTGATGAATGGGTCTGCACAGGAACATGGAGCCAGTGATAGTATAAAGGCCTGGTATATGAAGACTGAGCTGGGAATGACTGGCTCACACAACCACCAGTGATTGCTGAGGACATCTTTCACACACTGTGTCAGTCATGGCAAGAGTGTGACAGACTTTCTACACTCATGGCTTTTTTCCTGAGTCACCTTTATCAGAAACTTCTCATGTGGGCCATTCCAGGGCTTCTTTCTTGCAGTGATTATAATTTCTAGGTTTTTGGCATTGATTGAGTATCATGAATTCAAATACAAAGGTTGAAATGTTCCAAAATCTGAAGCATTGCTAACATAACATCACAGGTGAGAGACTCTATACCATGAAACTTTGAGGGTATATCTCAGGGGTGGAGTGCAAGATTTATATGTATGAGGCTCTAGGTTTGATCTCCACTATTCCCTCCATCCAAAAACCCAATCCATTTGCTATATGTGTGCAATTATTTAAAAACAGAATAAAATTACTTTCAGTGTATGTCTGTAAGGTGTATATCAAATATAAATGGATTTAGACTTGGGTCACACTCCCAACAGATCTCTCTCTCTCTCACACTCTCTCTCCACACACACACACACACACACACACACACACACACACACACACACACACACACACACACACACACACACACATATATACACAAATATTCCCCCAAAATCTGAAAAATCTAAAATTTGAAACATTTCAGGTTCAAGCTTTTTGGATAAGGGGCACTTATTTGTATAAACTAATAAAATAAATTATTCTGTATTTCTTAGAGTTAAATCTTTGTAACCTCCATGTAAGTCAAAGCACTTCTGAATAATTCAAGGAGAAAAAATGGAACCTGGATTCATGATTGGATCATTTGTCCAATATCTAGTGCTTCAGCTCCCTGAGGAGTTGAGTTGTGGAGGTGGCAGAAGATTCAGCATCTCTTTGAGGTTTTCAATGGAAAGGACTCATTTTCCAAGATGTCACAGGAGAGTTCATCAGGCAGGTTTTTCTTCTTTATTTATTTGGTGCTCTAGGCATACTTTGTATCTTTATATTCCTGCATAGAAAGATTTGTCTCTGCCTAGGGTGTGTTTCTAGGCAGGGACTTACACAAACAAGGCTCTGGGATGATGCTGGTATATACAGGGATGGATGACTGCCAGAAAGAATCAACAGTTATAAGGATGTATAGTTGGTTGGATGCTAGGGGAATAGCTGGATGGTAGAAAAAGTGAAGGGAGGTTGATTAGGTTGATTGGCTATTAATTTCCTAGTGACATGGAATGAATGTTCATCAATGTTGACCTATCTGGGACTTTATGATACTTGATTGCCGGTGAGTATAACACAATTCTACCCCTTACATTACTATTAGCAATGTATATATATTTTAATTGTGCTATGTTGCAGTTCTTCAAAGAGTTCTGAAGTTGCTCTTAAGTCAGCATTTCTAAAACTCTAAGGAGATGAGATTAAAGAGTGTAGCAAATGGTTATTCTGAAAGCAGAGTTTGTTTTCACAATGCTACCTCTTACAGCTTGAGTTTTCCTGATACTTGGCTTCTTGGGCCTAACAAATTCTTCATTAGCAGGTTAGAATGAATTGTATTTACTCCCTTTACAAGGTTTGTGAGTTGTAATTATTTGTAAAAAACTACAGGTAGCATCTACCTCATCATCTTTCATCTGTCTGTCTGTCTGTCTGCCTGCCTGCCTGCCTGCCTATCTGTCTATCCATCTATATCTATGTTATATAGGTTGCTGTTAAGTTTTATTAGATATATCTACTACAAGAACGTTGTGGAAACTTAAATATTGTTTTGTCTCCCTTAATGCCTTGGAGCTCTAAACACAAAGATTAAGATTTTGTTGAAAAGTATCAAGGATTGGCACAGGCAGAAGTTAGAACTCATAGTCCTCAAGCTCAGATTGATTGCTTGCTACTGAAAAAAAAAGGTTTTTACAGTCACAACACTTGTGTTAGTCTGGTAAAATTATTTTAAATCATTTTAAAAAGAAAAAAAGTTTACTTCAGCTCATATTTTGGAGGTCTAATTTCATTGTTGATTGGTCCTATTACTTTGGCAGCTTATAGAGTATAGTAGAGGAAAGCTGCTCACCTCATAGTCAGGAAATAAAAAAGAGAAATAGAAAAGGGCTGCGGTATTACTGTCTTCTTCAGTGACCTGGAGAACTGTCCTTGGGCTCCACCTCTACAAAGACCTACCATTTCCCAATAATACCAACCAGAGGACTAAGCCTTTAATACATGGGCCTTTGGGGGATACTTAAGATACAAATCATAGCAGTATTAATTACACTAAAATGGATGACAGAAATGTAAACAGATTGTGTTGAGAGGTGGGTACCAGCAGGAATGGAGGATGAATGGACACAGTGAATGTGGATGCATATGATCAAAGTACTTTATCTGTAAGTATCAAAAACAGAATAATGAAACTCACTAACTTATTTATTGTTTTATTTATTTATTTATTTATTTATTTATTTATTTATTTATTTATTTATTTATTTATTTATTTTTGTTGGTCATGGGGCTTGAACTCTGGGCCTGAGTGCTGTCCCTCAGCTCTTCAGGTCAAAGCTAGCACTCTACCACGTGAGCTACAGCGCCACTTCTGGTTTTCTGATGGCTTATTGGAGATAAGAGTTTCACGGAGTTTCCTGCCCAGGCTGGCTTTGAACCATGATCCTCAGATCTCAGCCTCCTGAGTAGCTAGGATTACAGGCATGAGCCACCGGCACCCGGCTATTTTTATATTTTTAAGTTAGTTCCCATTCAACATCTCAGTGTATAAGTATAATGCATCTTGACCAATGTCACCCCTTTCCTCATTTCCCAACACAATCCCTCAATTTTCCTAGTTTTATAGAGTATGTATTGAATATTATGATTGCATTCTCCCTCCATTCTTCTCTTCATCATCTACCTCCTCTTCTTGACCTCCAACTCCATATTTTAAGTGCCAGTTTCCTGATACTCATTTTGTTGGACTGTGAGCTCATTTCGCTAAGAAATTACACCATTGAATTCTTCCCTGCAAATACCATATTTCATTTAATATGTTTTTGTACACTTTCATAAAACTGCAGATATGTTTAGTTGTATATTTATAAATTATATCTAACTTTCACCTATGAAAGAAGACATGAGTCCTTTGTCTCTCTGGGCCTAATTTATTTCACTTAACTTCTTTTCCAGGTTCATCCATTTCATTGCAGATGTTATAATCTCAAAGTAAAATTCCTTTGCATATACATACATACATACATACATACATACATACATACATACACACACATACACACCACATTTTCTTGATCCATTTGTCCATTAAGGGGCATCTAAGCTGTTTCCATACCATGGCTATGATGAATAGTATAGAAATGAGCATGATTGTACAGGTGGCTTTACTGTACCCCAATGTGTATTCTTTTGAATAAATGTCTAAGAGTGGTATTGCTGGGTTAGGGTATTTCTGTGTCTAGTTTTAAGAAGGGGATGAGGGAAAGTGATAGAGAGGGTGAATGTGATGAGGCTCCAATGTTTTCATGAGGGCAAACACAATAGTGAACTTCCCTTGTACAATTAGCACATGCTGATGAAGATGTTAAAGAATAAAAGCCAATATGGAACTCCAGCTGTCAAGGATGATGGGCCTTTATCTTGAGTGTCAACTCCAAATCAGTTGGCAGTTGCTACCTAGAGGTGAGAGGGATTCTGAGGCCCTATCTGAGTTGCAGTTGTCCAGTGAGACCTGCCACGAGAATAAATCTCCTGTGCATACTTTGCCTTCTTTTCCCTCCCACTCTAAGACTGTAACAGGTGATAATGATGAGAAATGTCTCTGCTGGCTGTTCACTGAGTCAGCATAGTGGTTCAAGAGGTTGCTTATGAGGAAGCTCCTACTGACAGAAACTTTTCAGTAGGTTTTAAGTCTCCAAATTTCCTCCCTGAGTGAATGTGGTCTATAAAATGCAGAGAAGAGGTGAGGAGAATACTTATTAGAGTTGTTTCTTTTAAAGGACAAATGCATGTCTCCCTATCTGGAGGTAGTTTTCTTGTGGCAGAAGGTCTATGGGTTCTCTAGTAGTTGTGGTTAGTTGTGTATAGAATTGACAATTAACAATAATCATTTCTATGCAGATGAAAAGATAATCAGATTAATTTTATTTTAAGCATTACATTCTTATTTAATAACAGTATAGTAATTAAGCCAGTTAACAGTATAGTAAACTGCATTTCATTCTAAAACTACTTATTGAAAGGCTTGGCAAATGCTGGGAGATGACTGCAGGAGTTAGGTGTGATGTATCATAACAGGTATCTGCTAACCCTCAGGGGTTGGCCCTGTAGGTCCAGGAACAGTCTCAAAGACTTGGAAATAGACCAGAGCATAGTTACATAGAGTATAGCATTGCATTTCTGCTGCTGCTCCCCACTCCCCCAGCTTCCTTCAGTTTTTTTTTTCTGAGAATCTTAGTCCCTTGATCCAAATCATACCCAGAGTATTAGAATGGAGATTCTGACTTTAAATCTGCTTTGCAATTAAATACTAATAGTCTTGTCTGTTGGACCCTTAGAACATAATACACAGGGTGGTAGTATCCTCTGCTCTTGGGTCATACATAGTGCTGGCTATTTGCAAGAGATCTTATTTTTTTAACACCAGAGTGTTGAGGTATAGTCTTGACAGGCAATCTAAAGAAAAGGAGAGAATGGGAGAGGGGGCTAACTGTCTTTCTGCATATCTAGCCACTATATCTGCTCACTTCTCCAACTTATTGGGTTTATTCTGCCTCTAAAAAAAGACCTGGTGATCCCAGAGAGAGAGAGAGTATAAACACTGATGAAAGAGACCCTTTCTGCCAGTTCTAAATCAGCCTTGTCACTTTCTAGTTTTGCCTTCCAGAAAGGGTTAAAAAGTAAGGGATATTCATTCCTGCTGATCAGGTCACACTGTGACACCTACAAAATATACCACATAACTACAATATTTAATATATCTGAGTTATTGCACCTGGTTTCTTATCTCCTCCTAGGTGATTAAGTTTTCCACAAATGCAATTTGTTAATGTGGGGCCACATTTTCTCACTAGCTAATCTGTGAAATTTGGCAGGCAGTTGCTTGGCTGCAGGTGGAAGATGAAAGACCTTTCCTTTGCTTTGCCAAGAAGAAAAATGATGTTGTGCTGAATTCCTAGGGAAAAATTCTACCATGGACGTTAGAACTTGATCCCAAGAAAAGGGAGAACTCTAAGGTCCAAATACCCTTCCTTTGGGGGAATATATTACCCCCCCTCCAATTGAATGTGGAATCAAAAGTTTTTAATAGGACCAGGTACTGAGCACATCCCACTGTTAAGGGAAACCCTCTGATATTTGAAGCTGGAACCATTTGCAATGATAAATGATGTCTTTTCCTCTTATGAGCTATAAGAGCTTAATTAGAGTTTAGTTAAGGCAAATGTTCAGAAACCTTTGGAAAGGGGAGTGATTCAAAACTAACTTCCACGCAAATAGCAAGGGCATGAAAAGCATCACTTTGACAAACGTGTATGCTGGGATCCTCTCCAGTAGCATCTAAGTTAAAGTAAGAGCTTTAACAGCTTTTGTTTTTTGCACTAGAACTTCCTTAGCCAAAAGGCCTAGATCCATCTCAGCCTCCTGAACATTTAAATGGAAGGTCGTCTTTGAATCTCCAAGTCCAACTCGCCATATACATGTCTCAGGGAGTCACTGGTCATGCTGGCTATCAACTTCCGATGGCCAGAGACCCAAGGCCGACACAATTCTTCCCACTGCACAGTGGAGTTGGGCTGGATTTCACTGAAATGACAGAAAAGAGAGGAGAGGTTGGCTGATCCATTTTCTTACCTTGATGAAGACACAATGAGAAGCCTTGCATTGGCCCTCTTTCTCCAAGCTGATGGTGATATCCAGAGAACTGAAGGGCCTGGTTGTCTGTCAAGTAAGGTCTGTCAATGAGGCACTGTAGGGTTGGTTATCAACAGTTTGAGTGGGCTATGATCCTTCCCCTTGGATGCATTCACTGGCCCCAGTTGATATGACAAGCTAGCCTGCCCAGGACTGAGCCAATAAAATGACTCCTCTAACTCCACAGTATCCATGTTGATGTGACATGTCTTGACTCATCTTTTGGTCTTCTTGTTCCTTTCTGGATTAAAGTTCTATCGAAGCCTCAGATGACTTTGCCGAGGCCCTAACATTGTAATTCATTTTTGCCAAGCCCCATGGGATGGAACTTATTCCATAGACCCACATCTGGACATGATCTGCCTGCTGCCTTCTGACTTTGAGTGTCTTCCTGTTCTATAATCCATATTATTTACCAAATTGGGTTTCCCTTATCTATGAATCTTGCTGCTACTTATTTGTTGTCAATGCCTGGAACTATCTTGATAATGGATAATGCATGCTCTGAGCTCTTCCTAAGCCTATTCAAGAACATAATGGACATCAATCAGGACATCAGAAATTTAGGTTTAGACTTCTTTGCAGTGCTTTCATACATCCTTCCATTGAAGCATGGGAGCAGAAAATGTGAACGTTCATACTTGTGGTCATTCTTTAGGATACTCTTCCATATCTGGGAGGTTAGATGTAGACCAGTTATCCAGTTAGTAAATGGGCTAATCTGAGCTTCAAATCCCTGCTCTCTGAATGAACAATGAGTTTTATGCTATATTCTGCAAAAGGTGCATTTATGACAGCCATCCCCACTGTTTCACAGGCTTTATTTCTCAAAAAAAGACAAGGCCCATTGGCTCAGTATTGAAAAATTCCTGCATGAGTCTTGGTTTTGGTTCTTTTTTTTTTTTTTTTGTCTGTCATGGGGCTTGAACTCTGGGCCTGGGCGCTGTCCCTCAGCTCTTCAGCTCAAGGCAAGCGCCCTACCACTTGAGCTACAGTGCCACTTCCGGTTTTCTGGTGGTTTATTGGAGATAGGAGTCTCACGGTCTTTCCTGCCCAGGCTGGCTTTGAACTGAGATCCTCAGATCTCAGCCTCCTGAGTAGCTAGGATTACAGGCGTGAGCCACCAGCACCCGGCTTGGTTTTGGTTCTTAGTGCATAGCATGTATGATATGCATGGTATACACTGAGTGGTCTGGCTTAGGCCTTGGCACAGAACTTTTTTCTGTGAGAACAGAAGAAAGTCAAATTATGATCACCACAAGTGTCTTGAAATGATACATAAAGGGCTGGGAATGTGGCTTAGTGATAGAGTGCTTGGCGAGCATGCATGAAGCCCTGGGTTCAATTCCTCAGTACCATATACACAGAAAAAGCCAGAAGTGGTGCTATGGCTCAAGTAGGGTAGGGTGCTAGCCTTGACCAAAAGAAGCTCAGGGACAGTGCCCAGGCCCTGAGATCAAGCCCCAGGACGGACAAAAATGGTACAAAAAGCCAGAAGTGGTGCTATGGCTCAAGTGGTAGGGTGCTAGCCTTGAGCAAAAGAAGCTCAGGGACAGTGCCCAGGCCCTGAGATCAAGCCCCAGGACTGACAAAATGGTACATTTTCTATCTATCTATCTATCTATCTATCTATCTATCTATCTATCTATCTATCTATCTATCTATCTATCTATCTATCTATCTGGGTATACATATATGTATCCCATATATATTTTATATATATTCCTTGTGTAGGGATATATATATATATATATATATATATATATATATATATATATATATATATATATATATATATATGACTTTGTATGGAATTATGTAGTCACAGCATGTTAGAATCAAAAAATGTTTTAGAAATGATTTGTCTATCCATGAGACTCTTATTTCCAAATAGCCACCTGAAAGCCAAAAGCTGTGGCTTCCAGTACTCCCCTCCCCCATTTACATACACACACACACACACACACACACACACACACACACACACACACACAAATCTATAAATGAGTCCTAATGTTTGGCTATTATTTAATCACTAATTTGTTTGACAAAAACTGGGCACCTATCAGGGATTAATCAGCAATGAGTAAGGTAGATCCCACCACTGTCCTATTCCTTACTGTTAAGTATACATTGCTAAGATGTGCATCTTCCCAGTATTGTTATTTCCTAGTGAGCTTGGAGGGGCAAGGGAAATTATTTGTCTTTTTCATTAATTTTCGCTATTGCCTAAATTATAGTGCACATGGTGCTCATTTGTAACTCTTAAAAATGCTTAATCTATTTTTTTTAAATCTGAAAGTGAAGGTTTTGCTGAGCACAGAGGCTGGAACATAGCTGTGTCAGCAGTGGTAACCATGTGTGGCTGTTGGACCAACCAACAAGATTTTCACTCTGCTAGCATCCAATTCAAAACTGCCCATTCATGAAAATTATATGGATTAAAAGAAAAAATGACTTAGTCCAACATCATATTTTACAGATGAGGAGACTGAAGTCTGATGGAGTCTAGAGAATCTCCAAGGTCACAGACCCTCCTGTCATCTAACCGTAGAAGAGATTAGAACCAATTGTACTCCTGCTAGTAGAAGAGATTATGCTATTGTGGATTTCATGAAAGCTTGAAAATCAGGAAGCAAAGTGAAGGATGGAAAATGATTTGCCTCAGCAAAAGAACTGGCTGCTTCCATCAAAAGACCAGAGCACAGTCTGCACCATGTGCTTCTCCACAGTGTAGAACTTGCTCCAAATATGACACAGGTACAGCTGATTCTCAAAGTCCTTACAAGGTTACCAAAGTGGATTATTTACTGAATTTGACTTCCAGTGAATTTAGAGACCCAAAGCCTCTGTAAATACTCCAGCAAGCTTCCTAACTTAGAATTCAGAAAGATGGAGGTATTTGATCATTATGTAATGAAGAATATCAAGTCAAGATATTTTTATGAACACTATTGAACACTATTACAGGTGGGATTTATTTCAGAGTTAGAGTTGTCAGTAGGAGCTATAAGAGAGACAGACAAATGGGAATGGATACACCCATTCAAAGAGACCAGACATCACTGGTGCCTGGGGTCAATAAAATGAAATGTTGTTTAGTGGTTTACAAGTGCCATGGGCTCTGGAGCTTAAAACCTGATTCTATTACTTTTAGTTGTATAATTTCAGGTTATTGTTCTAAGCCTCAGATTTCCCATCTGTGAAATTGGAATTATGCTGTGTTACCCCCACAGAACTCCTAAGGGACTTAAATGAAATGATCCAAAGAGCCAAACAAAGGTCAGGGTGTGGCATGGAGGGATCCTTAGAAGATATCAACAGTCATTTTAGTTGTACTAGATCCTTTGTTTATTTCCATAACGATGAGGAAAGGTTCAGTTGCTCTGTCTACAACTCTCACCAGAGGAATTTGTATGATGAAATATTACTGGATCATGGTGTCATGGTGATGAAGCAAGGGTCATCCTTGGGCTACAGTGAACTTGCAGTCTGAAGGGCACATTACCACATGGATGTCTTAGTTATAGATGGGCAAATCTGATAATTTAGGACTGAGAGTAACAATTGTGAAAATAGTGAGTAGGCTAGATTCTGTGTCATGCTTTCTTCCCCTGGTGGTGAGTGGACCTGGAGTATGGCTAGTATCTGCACCACACCAGTGTGGTTGAGTTAAAATAAATGCTGTTTAGGAACATAAGAGACCAGGGCTTCCCAGGTCTTTCCAAGGAGGTTGTATTCAGGTAAATAGAAAGGTAAAGAATGAGACTCAAGCAGGAAAAGAGAATTAGCAAGGTAAGGTTTAGCATTGCATTTCCTCCACTCATTCAGTAAAGAAGGCTTTCTAATTCCCCAGATTACAGATAAGAAAAGGGCATTTTGAAGACACAAATAAGCTTCTTGAAGATTATAGGGCTGATATAAATGGCTGAGGCAGACAAGAATCCTACTGCCCCCACCAGCATCCAGGATGCAGGAGCATGCTAAAGCAACTGGGACAGTAGGGACAACTGGAGTCAAGAAAGAATAATGAAAAGTCTGGGCACTAGTGGCTTACACCTGTGAGGAGGCTGAGATCTGAGGTTGAGATTCAAAGCCAGTCCTAGCAGGAAAGTCCATGAGATTCCTATCTCTAACAGCCAAAATTAGAGCTGTGGCTCAAGTAGTAGAACAGTACCCTTGAGCAGGACCAGCAAAAATAAAAATAAAAAAGTTTAGTAAAGGCCCCAGATTTCAGAAATCCAGATACTAAATAAGGAATCATCTCTCTCCTTTCTGTGGCAATGAGACAATCTTGGGAGTTCTCTGTAGGGGCATTCAGGCATTGACTTCAATACTAAAAATCTAAAACACTCAAATCAATTTGGCATTTGTTAATGTTCTTCTTTTCAGACAGTACTGGGGTTTGAATTTAGGGACTTATGCTTGCTCAGCTGGTGCTCTACCATTTGAGCCATATCTCCAGCTCTGCTTTAGTTGATTATTTTGGATGTGGAGTTTAGTGGAGTTTTCTGCCAGGTTGGTCTCTAACTAGAATCTTCTAGATCTCAGCCTCCTGAGTAGCTAGAATTATGTAAAAAATAAAAACCACACACATACATACAACTTAACTTAAAATTTCAAGCCGTGTTAATTGATTTTATAATTAAAGTTTGAAGAACATTTATCTCATGTGGTCTTTTTCGCTTGTAAAAGGTGAACACTGTTAAATATTACATGGGGGAGAAGAGGTTCGGGGTAGTTAGTATTGGTAACTGTCCTTACTGGCAGTTCAAGATGCATTATTATGATGGCAATGCTAATATCTATTATTACTATCACCTCCACCTTTGTGGTTCTCTCTGTAAAAGAACTCCAGATTGTATTCTGTTCTAAGACATTGATTTCAAAGCAGCTGTGCTCTTTTACTCAGATCCATTTCATTTTCTCTCCCCTGGTTTCCCATGTGATCAACCAGAAGCACATTGTGAAAGTTATCCTGCCTGAGGATCTGAGCTGTGTGAGCATAAGAAATGGCCTCAAACAGGAGCTAAATCTTGAGCTGTGTCTCAGCAATTGCTTATTCCTAAAACAAGCTGTATGATGCTGGAGGCCAGCAAAAATGCTCAGACATGAAGATGCCATTATTATATACTGGAAATTGCATATCAGAAAGAGAGAAAAAGCTTTTTGTCATTTTGGTAAGCGGAATAAATGTTGAAATAACCCTATTTACTGGGGACAGATGTTGTGATAAATGGTTCTCAATAATGTGCTGAGTCATTGGGAGACACTAGCCATCTATCATTTTGAATGCACATTGGCAAATGGGATTATTATTACAATAAACTGTAATGACTTAGTGTTTGTTTTATGGGTATCTGCCTCTTAGTTTCTGTCTTACTTGAGAAATTTAAGGCTTAAACCCAAACCATAAAGTTTGGGGGAGGGGTTTCTCTTGAAATAACTCAATGAACCTGATTATTTTTAGAAGTAGAAAAATGAGCCTGAAAGAGGAATTCTTTGATATTCTGGAAGTATCAGGCTGTAGAAACTTAAAAGCTAAGAATCTGTAGAAACAGAGCCTTTTGAGAATGTAAGATAGGCAAGGAGGCAGTGGGGAATGAGAGGGGAAAATCCACTCCAGAGTCCAATGATTCCAACCTGAATGAAGACTAAGATACAGCATTGCCACAGGCGTGGTTCCAATTTCTTGTTCCCCAGCAACTACCTTCCAGGCCCTCTGCCTTAGGCTTGAGACCTCCTATCTTCTCGATACAAGCTACTAAGACTGCATGTATGGGTGGATGGATTGGTTGGTTTTATAGAAAGGCACTTTCTAGGGGGTCTAAGTTGTTACATGGAGCTGGCACTGCTAGTTCAGATCTCAGCAACATTAGGCACAGTAGAGTGTTTCTAATTATCTGGCCATATGGAAGTGGGCTCTTTCTGGCTCAGGTCTCAGTTATAAAGGTCTGTGCCAAAGTCAAGAGGAAACAGAAAGCAGTGTTTGCTCCAAAGAGCTAAGCCAAGTCTAGATAAAACGAGTTTTCTATGCCATGCTTTCCCCTACCCTCTCTCCATTTCTGACCATCTCTGAGAAATAAATCTCTCTTTGCCTGGGGGAGATTCCATAGTAGATCTGAGTTCCCAAGAGAGACTAAGAAGTATTACTGTTTGAACATTTGTTGTCTTTCCAAAATTCATGTGGAAGTCCTAACTTCCCATGTGGTGATATTTAAGAGGAAATTTGGGGGAAAGATGAAGATAGTGGGGACGAGGTCATCATGATGGGATCCATGCCTTTAGAAGAAGAGTAACAGAGATCCTGCCCACTCTCCAACTCTGCCATGTGAGGACATGGTGAGGAGAGGACTGTGCTCAAGCCAGGGAGAGAGCTCTCAGCAGGAACCCAATTGGAGGGTTCCTTGATCTTGGCCTTCCTAGGCTCCAGATATGTGATCTATAAGGGTCTATCATTTCAGCAACCCCACTAGTGGTATTTCTATTGTAGAAGCCTGAACTGTCAAAATCGGGGCCCTTGCTTGTCTGTGACCCATCTTCCCCAAACCTATGTATTAGTAGTAGTAAGTGCTAATAGTACCTGGAGCCAGGGTGTGGGTGGGATATCTTCCTCATGTCCATGTGGGGGAATGGCCCGGTCCATCCCTTCCCTGATTTATCCCACTTTGCTCACTTCAATGTCAGATCTTAACAATAAGCAAAACATCTTGACCCTTGATGTACTTTGAGTCCTGTGTTTCCCATATGACGAGCCATCACACTATGTAAGGCTTCATCTGTTCTAACACATAATGCACCTTTTCATTCTGAATCAGTCCATTTTTCAGCACTATGATGAACTGTCTGACACAGATTACTTATGAAGTAAAAAGAAGTTCCCCCACCCCTCTAAAGCTTATAGCTTTAGAGGTTAAAGTAAAAAATTGGGCATCCCTGTGGAGTTGGGCCTTTAGTAGGGGTGGCACATTATGGTGGGAGCATCCGTTGGAACAAGCACTCACCTCTTAAGCCAGAAAGGGTGGGGAGGGAAGGGAGGGGGGGAGGGAGAAAGAGAGAGGGAAAGAGAGGGAGAGAGAGAATCCCATAATCCTCTTCAAGGACATATACCCAAGGACCTGAAGACCTACTGAGCTCCAGCTCTTTAAATTCCACAGCATCTCCAATGCCACCACCCTGTAGACCATGCTCTTACATATGGACTTTTGGGGATCACTTACTAAATTATAGCAGATGAGTTGGCCTTGACAAGGTGGGATAATCATGGTATAAAGGTAGTGGGAGGTTCTGGTACCCTCAGAAAAAGTTTGCCAGGCTACTGTTTGAGAAGGAGAAATTAGACACAGCGGGGGGCTGTTGGGAAGAGGAGACATGTTTCACTTTGCCTGAGTGATTCTTGCATCTGATTTGAGTGGGAAGGTGTGAGAATGGGTGAGTGAGGCTGTCATTTCTGACGAAAGCAAGGCTATTACTGCTGACCTCTCCCTCTAGCTAGGCTTGATTTCTAATTTAATTCTTTTTTTCCCCCTGAAAATTTCTTATTAGAACAGGGAGGTGGCTATGTCTTGTGTTTGAATTTTTTAAAAAAAAGCATTCAAATTATTTTCTCTGCTGTGTATTGCATATACAATAAGGCATTTTCTTAAAAGACAGAGTGCAGAAGCTGTGGGTGCTGGAGTTGGAAAGAAATACTGAGAACCCTTTGGGAGCAATAAAGATGTCCCAGAAGGTGAATGAAACCTGTCACAGTCCTAGAGTTTACAGCCTATGGTAACTTCCATAGAGGACACTGGGAAAATTCCTTACATTGTGGGTCATAAGATAGTTTGCAAAGTCCTCCACTTCCTTTATCCCTTAGAAGGTCATCCCAAAGAAATGTGCTCGATTGATTGATGCTGACAGGGACTTATTTGCAGCAGAAATGAAAGTAATAAAGCTCAAAGATTGGGCTCCATTCTGAGTGTCACACTTTAAGAGGAACACTGACAAATTGGAGTGTGTGGAAAAGGGAGAGAGCTGAAACCACATTAGAGGTGAGAGAGATGAAGGCAGGGCAGGAATTTGGTCCCAAGCAGAGAAGACTCAAGAAAGATGAGACAGCTGTTTGCAAACATATGCAAGTCATCAGATGGAAGAGAGATGGGCTTTATTATGTGAAAGCCAGATGAGGGATTAGGATCACTAGTAGGATAGAAAGGCAGAAAAGACATATTTTCAGGGTCTGGGAAGGTGGCTCAGTGGTAGAGCACTTGCCTTGCATGCCTGAGGCCCTGGGTTTGATTCCTCAGCACCACATAAAGAAAAAAGCCAGAAGTGGCACTGTGGCTCAAGTGGTAGAACGTTAGCCTTGAGATGAAGAGCTGAGGGACAGCACCCAGGCCCAGAGTTCAGGCCCCACGACTGGACCCCCCCCCCAAAAAAAAGAAAAGACATATTTTCATACAATTAGAGCTACCTGAACATAGAATGGGCTGACTTGTTGGGTGATGTTTTGTCAACAGAAGCAAATGGTAGGGTAGAATCTTATGGTTCCATGTATAGAAGAAATTGAGTTGCTGTCATCATCATGATCATGATCATCATCATTTTGTGCTTACTTTTGAACTTTTTGCTTTTTTGCTTAAGGCTGGTACTTTACCACTTGAGCCATATCTCTGCTTGGGCTTTTTGCTGGCTAATTAGAGATAAGTGCCTCACCGACTTTTCTACCTGGACTGGCTTTGAGACAATATCCTCAGATCTCAGCCTCTTGAATAGCTAGGATTACAAGTATGAGCCATCAGTAGTTGGCCTTCTATTCATATTATTACAGAGTTTGAGGTAGTCTTTGGTCCTTAGGATGGAGCCAAGTCTCTTTTTAGTTCAAAAGGAGGGAGCTGAAAGTCTCTTTATATATAGTTCAAAGGAAAGAAAAGCAACTGAGAGTAACCGTTCTAGATAGTGAATGGGTTGTAAAATCTGAGAAGTGGAGTTGGAAAGAACTTAAAAAAAGTGGCCATCTTTTAGTGTTACACCTGACACATTGTGGGTACTTAATGAATATTAGTAGATTGATATATAAGGGAAGTAGAATAGTATTAACCAGAACAAAAGTTCTGGGATTAGTCACCTTGAATCTGAATTTTGACTCGGTTCACATAAGCTGCACAACATAGGGGTAAAATAAACTCTAATGCTTCAAATTCCCCAGCTGATAATTGAATCTTATCTCTTTGAGGGCGGTGTGAAGATTCAGTGATGGAAGTGCTGGTCATCCAACCCTTTATTCTATGCCCCACAGGCGTTGTCCATAAAGAGGTAGCAGCTTCTCATTTTCATTGGGGATTAGATGTATGAGTGGAAAAAACTGATAGAGAAGGAGAGCTTCCATGCCCCACATTGCCTTCCCGGCTCCCTCTCAGTACTTACCGGAACATCTTCCTCTTAGGTCTAATCACTCCAGGACCTTCCAAGTGCATCCAGACATTTTGCAAACTTTCATCTAAAGGGTTGGTGAACTCAACAGTCACAACCATGTCAGAACCAACCATGGCAGCACCGCGGACCTAAGAAACAAGTCAAGGAAGAGCACAGTTCATCAGTTAGAAAGAAAACTTTTCTGCTATCTCCTTTCTTTCTCCCTGTCTCCTTAGCCATTTTCCTTAGTTTTACAGTATGGTTATTTATTTACTTTGGCAATGTAGCCAAGGTGAAGAGAAGAACATATTGTTTTGACTGGGAGATACCTACGGAGGAAAGGATGGGAAATTGCTAATTAGAATTACATTTCTCCCCTTATTATATAAACTACCCTCATTAGAGCTCAGGTTAATAGCCATAGCCATGGGCTGTTCTATCAGTGGGAGGTGGGAGTGAGTGCATTCTATGTAGTCACAGATTGCCTCAGTCATGGTGGCCAAATGAACGCTGATGCTGGAGAGGACTCACATTTCCTGCCAGGATGTGGGGGATTACCGTGTTCAAGAGATGAGAAATGCTTTGGAGGGCTTGTGCCTTCTTCCTTCCCAGGAGGAAAGATGTCTAAAGGAGACAGAGAGTCTCCTTCTTCAAGAAGTTGAACTTGAACTGGAGGACTCGCCAGTTCAGGGAAACTCAGGGGAAAGAGGTTTCATCTGAGTCCAGAAAGATATAACGCTATTTGTGGATAAGCTTATTCATAACAACTCTGAAAACGATCTCATGTGACAAGCATCACATGAGATGACAAGAGTTTGACCAGCTTTGATGTTTACTAATGATGTTTACAACTTTCTGAGACTCAGTTTTCTTGTCTCTAAAACAAGATGGCTGTTTCTATGAGATGATATATGCAAAATGTTATTATCATTATCACGTTATTATCATTATTATTATCCATTATGCTGTGTTTGCTATGTGCCTCACACTTTTTTTAAACATTTTATATTATTGTAAAGATGCTGTACAGAGGGGTTGCAGTTACATGAGTAAGATAATGAGTACATTTCTTGTTGAACATTGTTACTCCCTCCTTTGTTTTACTCCTACTATCTCTTCCCTCCCCTCCCCTCCCCCATTTTTTCTCCCCCTCCCGAAGATGTAAAGTTCATTGCCAACATAGTGTCTTGTGTGAGTATCATTGTTGCAATGGGTCATCCTGTGCCTCTTTTTTCCAGCATTTTGTTATTCCCCCTTCCCCTCTCCAAACTAGATAAATGTATATACAAGATGCAGGGTACCAAAATCAAATACAGTGACTACAGGGGATATACCATATGGGGAAGAACATACAAAAGAAACAAAATATCACACAATACATTAAAAACAGCAACATTTTTCTCACACTTTTATGTATGTGCTTTCCTAGTGCTGGAAAATAGCCAAATGGTTCTAGAATCTCTTTATCTGTTTAGGGTCTATGTTAGGCAAGTAGGTGGATCCATACAAGATCATGTCACTTGAAAACAAGATGATGCTAATACTGGAGATAGTGATGATGTGGTGATGATGATAATGGTGATGAGGATGATGATGACGATGATAGTGATGATGGTGGCAGTGGTGATGATGGTAAGTCTCTTTATTGGAATGGGATGGAATGAAATACTACACATAAAGCAACTTACTGGGTTCATGGAAAGGACAGAATACATTATAGCTTGGGTTCCTTTAGAGTAACAACGCCCTGGGTAGTTTACTTACCTTAGATTTTAGTCTACTTCTAACTCTCAGTTCTTAGCCAGTCCCTCATAAATACTCGTTAAGCTAGATAAATTGTTTAAAAATGGAATTTTCTGGTTACTTGAATTTTCTCTGCAACAGCCAGCCATCATTACACATCATTTCTCTAGCTCTCTAGGAGAGCACACACAGGAATGAATCATTTTTTAAAAAGAATAGAGTGAAGGAGCAGGGCACTTCTAGGGCTTTAGTCTGCAAGTCATGGTTTGTAAGGAAATTCATGTCTATGTGATTCTTCACAAAGCCTAGCAGAATAGTGAACTTTTTTTTTGTCAGTCCCCTGTATTTATCACAGTCATGCTCTTATTTCCTGAGGGGCAGTGGGCAGAGAAATGGGTTCAGGTGATTAGAGGTGACAGAGGAAGGTCACTGAGTTGACAGCAGCAGGCACCCTCAAAGAAGGAGGATTGTATGCCTGGGGGCAGGGTGGGAAAGTCAGTACTTCAACCAGTGGAGACTTTAAAACAACCCACCCCTAATTATTTTCCTAGGTGGTGGAAACTTGAATGCATTTGTTTCCAGCACTCTTATTGATCGCTAAGAACCAGCTCCAGCTAAGGACCATCATTCACACACATTTTCACATGAGCCTCATAATACCAAGGCTGAGCTTGTATTAACTCTAAGGAACTCAGGAACTCAATGATAATAGAATAGTAGTTGTCTCTTAAGAAGGACAAGGACTACTGTTGCTGGCATTACATTTTATGAAAGAGAAAACCAGTTCAGAGAAATAAAAAAGTAAGTTTTGTACATGAGAATGTGAAGCTATGATCAGTTTAGCACGCAAGTGCACAACTGTAATGAAAAAAGCCTGGACTAATTGCTCAGGGCAACATGGCCAGAGAAGCAGGAAAAGACAACATATTCAGCAATAGCAAAGCATTCCAAACTATTCTATTCCCAGACTTAACAAGCCAGCCAAATTTTATCTCGGTGATTATCTGGAAGCAGAGGTGTATCAGCACTGCCTAGACTTCCCCAACACTGGAGTTAGGGGAAAGATGGGGAGAGATGTGGAGATTAAAGAGGAGCCCCTGACTAGTCAGTTAGTTGTGCTGTTTCTTTGGCAACTAACTAACTCAGTGTCTCTTTCCTGACATTTGTTTCCTGCACACAGAATTTAACCTTCCTCTCCCTAACCACTGAGATGATATTGAAGCTTCCAAGCTCCAACTACCTCGGGAGAAAAATTTAGCCAATGTCCCTGCTTGAGAAACTTAAATGGAGGTGTTACTTCTCACTTCCTGAGGAACATGAAGCCTCCACACAGTGTTTCCATACCACGTGTTGACTCAGAAGATGCTAAAGCACAGATACATGCTGTAATGACCATGAAACTGAGATCAGTGACTATTTTTATGGAGAAAAGGCCTGTTTGCCTTGGGTTTTTCCAGAATTCTGCATGGCTCCCTTTACTTTGGTCCCGTAAAACAATTCCTCATCAGCACAATCATATTTCTAACCTTTCCTGTTCTCATAATACTTTAAATAAAGGGAAAATTTAGGCAACACAGGGCTATTACATAGCCAGACAAACAGTATTATGTCTGAAGACACAACACATAATTTGAAGGCTTTGATATTTTCTCTTTAAAAATCTGTAATACGATATCTTTCCCAATTAAATTCCATTCACACACACACACACACACACACACACACACACACACACACACACACATTTTTTGGGGGGGTCTGGTCGTGGGCCTGAACTCTGGGCCTGGGCGCTGTCCCTCAGCTCTTCAGCTCAAGGCTAGCACTCTACCACTTGAGCCACAGCACCACTTCTGGCTTTTTTTTTCTTTTTGCTTATGTGGTGCTGAGGAATGGAACCCAGGGCCTCATGCATGCAAAGCAAGCACTCTACCACTGAGCCACCTTCCCAGCCCTCCATTCACCAATATTGACACACCAAGTTCTTGTCTTTCATACATTTCATGATAGTGAGAAGCTACTTCGATTTTCTGGTAAACAGTCACTAACACACACACACACACACACACACACACACACACACACACACACACACACACACACACTTTTTTTTGGAAGGAAATACTGTCTTCTACTGAACATACACTTTACAAAATGCATACCTATTCAAAACTCAAACTAACAGGAAGGAAAAAAATTTGAGACAGTGAAAATGAATGAAGTTGGCAATTTGATTCACACAATTTATTGAATTCACCTAGCAGTCCTTATTTCAACTGCTTTCAATCATGTCTTCAGTATATTACTGGAAATTGAATTTCTTCCCTCCTACTTGTGCAATGGTCACTGCAGGTATGAACCAACTGCTTATTTGTAAACTCTCATCCCTTGGCTCCAGCACTTGTGCTGTTCTTAGTCTTGCAAACCTGTGGGCTGGATACTATGGGTATTCATTTTGCAGATGAGGACACTGAGGTACGAAGAAGTTATTTAACTTGCTTGAGTTCATACAATGAGCATATGAGATATAAACACCATCTGGTACAGACTATTGCTTAACCCTACCCTATCTGGACTTTGCTCACTACTACTACTACTACTACTACTTGCACAGTGAGAAAACAGAGAAACCACACTTAGAAAGTTCGAATTGGGAGTCTTTATTAAAAAGCCGGCTACTGCATGGTGGACTCCTATCTCAAAGACCAACAGCAAGCAAATAAACTTAACCCTGTTAGCAAACTGAGTCATGAAAGCTAGAGAGGAAAGAAAGAACAAAAACAATACCAACAAACTAAGTCAGTTCCAATGGAGAGCTGAAGTGTGATGCCATGGTGACTGAAGAAGAGCCAGGAGATGGGACATAGGACATGAACATGGGGACACATGGCATGGCATAATGGCACCTGAGCTGGTTAGGGTCTAAATAGGGTCAGGTCAGGGGCAGGGTCACAGGATACTCTAGTCCCAGGCACTGGACCGACAGGTTTAGTAACCTATCAGCCAAGTCCCTGCCCCTGTCTTCAGGGATTCAGGCACGCCCATCACCTGGGAGATGGTGGCTTCACCTTCTCCCACCATGAAGACAAGATGCCAGACCCTACCACCATGTGGACAAGATGGTGCATGCTGGACCTGATTTTCCCACTTCATAATAGTAATAAAAGAAGTAATCTATATTTATTTAGTGTTTAACTTAGTGATGCAGGCACTCTGCTTATCATTTTCCTTACATTATTTTCTTGCATTCATATGGCCTTACAGACTTGGAGGTAGACATTATTATTCCCCATTATATTGACATGAACCAAAATTTAGATTAAAAGTAAAATGCTTGTAGGGGCAATAAACTGGCAGAACCAACCCGGTTATAAATCTAGCTTTTTTTTTTCTTTAAACACTCCCTACACTGACAGATGAGTGATAAAAAAATAGTAACTTTCTTTTGCAAGAATAGCTTCTTCACTTTTCTGAAATCTACTGTAGAATCATTGGCAGTGTTAGCTTTTTATGTCATCACTAAACCATTCATTGAGAACAAGGATTACAAGCCAACCCTGAACTAAATTTGAAAACATGGCTACCACCCATCTCTTTCTTTTTGACTTTCTGGAGGAAAGAATTAGGTCCCTATGCGAGTACAATGGGACAAGGTGGACTTGGAGACTTGATGTATACCACTTGATGGTAATAGAAATTTCTATTTAGAGCTAGTATGGAGATAACATTTTAAAAAGACTATCTAGTAGCCCAAACATAATGGAATTATATGACAGGTAGATGGGATTGGTCATCCTAGATGTTTCGCTTTGTGTGCATGTTTTGTTTTGTTCTTTTTAGTTAAAAAATGACAAACAGTAAATACATAGAGAAAATTAGGTTTTAGGTATCTTCAATGTTTGATTTTCCTTCTGAAATGCACAAAGATGCACAGCTGTGTTGATGGGAGAGAAGGAAGTGTTTGCTCAGTGTCAGGGTCTCTTCAAAGAAGAGGAGCTACGACGTGCCCTCCTGGCTGACTGAGGGCACTCACCGTATGATTCGGGGTGATCGGTCTCCATAACCAACTGGCTCTGGATGGGAGCAGGTAGCACCTGGATTATGTGAAGCTGGAAGTGCCTCCCGTGGGGCCCTCTGGGGAAGTAAGCTCTATCTTCTCAAGATGCCCTCCTGGCACAACCACTCAGGTGTCTTTTACTTTCCTCATAGATGACCTGGGACTGTGTGAGGGACATACCTGTGCCGTCTGGTAAGCACGTGCGTGTTGAATGTTGATTCATACACAGCAATATTATTTCATGTGAGGTTGAAGGGAAAGCAAGTTGGACTCTGGATCTGAAGCCCCGGAGCTGACACCTTGGCCTTGAGAAAATCACTTGAGCTCTCTGGGCCTTAAAGTTTTATGCAGTTATTGGAATGATTCAGCGTAATCTTCAGATGATGGATCCTCTGAAATACACTAGCATTTACTGCATCTGAAGCTGAAAGGGAGACAACATTGCCTGGATGCCCAAGAGATCCTCTTCACTCAGTTTCTTTGTGGGGCTGATGTGGCTTCAGTTTCTTGGGTGCAGAGAAGAGAGTCCGGGAAAAGTAGAGATGCTTAACTTTCTCCTGTTTTTCCTGTTCTTGGCCTCCCTTTGAAGGGCAGGCCAGGACTGAATCCTGGTGTCTAGGACAGGGTCCTAGACACACAGAGAAGCTAGAGAAAGAACAGGCTTGGCTGGAGACATGGAGAGTACTATGGTTTGGATCTTAAATGTTTTTGTGTTAGTCAGAGCCTGAGACACTTCCGGTGGGAGGGGGGTGGGGGAAAGTGGGGCCTAGTGGGCAGAATTTAGGTCATTGGGACATTGGGAGTGTGCCATTAAAGGGGATATTGAGACTTTGGCTCCTCTCTCTCTCTCTCTCTCTTTCTCTCTCTCTCTCTCTCTTCTTTCTCCCTCTCCCTCCCTTCCCTCCTCTCTCCTCTCCCTCCTCTCTCTCTCAACCCCTCCCCTCCATAAACCAGTTGTTCATTAACAAAGTGTTAAAAAGCTTTTTCCTGACTTAAAGCAGCTGAAAAAAACCAACACATGGAAAAGCAGAGAAAAATTTCATGTCTGCTTTTAATAAAATATATTTTTCTCATCAAAATATTTTGATAGCACAGAGAAAGAGCTGTATGCTCATGAAAGTTTAATGAATGCTTCTCCCTGACATTTCCCATATGAAGCTCATACTGTGACTCAAGCATGGTGGATACTGAGAGTAGTTAATTGTGAACAAACTCCATCTTCACTGCCACCCAAGATGGAGTCCATCAAGACACGAGAAGATGTGGCCACTAGGCTACATATTTTTGTTAATGGTGATTTGAACGCAGATAAGTAGACCCAATATGATTCCAGATTAGTTGAGACTTTCTGTGTGTGTGTGTGTGTGTGTGTGTGTGTGTGTGTGTGTGTGTGTGTGTGTGTGTGTGTGTGTGTGTGATGGTGAGCTGATACTGGGGTTTGAACTCAGGGCCTGGGTATTATCCCTTAACTCTTTTTCTCAAGGATGGTACTCTACAGCATGAACCAAAGCTCCCCTTCTGGCTTTTTGGTGTTTAATTAGAGATAAGAGTCTCATGAATTTTTTTTCTGTTCAGGCTGACAGAGCTTTGATCCTCAGAGCTCAGGCACCTGAGTAGCTAGGATTACAGGTGTGAGTAAGTCACTGGTGCCCTACTGAAGCTTGCTTTTGAAAGGGAATTGGATAAGAACAGCTAGATTCTATTTTCTGGGCAATTCTAGTGGCAAGGCTGATTTGGAGAGTCATAGAAGCAATGGGCAGAGACTTTGAAGAGAGATAGGAGAATGAGAGACAGAGGAGGGAAGAGAGGAGATAGAGGAAACTAGATGACAGAGGAGAAGAGAGAGAGGAGAGAGAAAGAGAAGAGAGGAGAGACATAGCATGCCAAGGTCCCCATGATTATAACTCATTTTTAAGTCAAGCTCTGAAATTTTCACTGGAGCCTAATTGTTCACATATTCAACCACAAAGCTCTCACCCACAAATTTCAGGCTTATCTCAAAATGGCCCTAAACTGCCTTTCTCAGGTTAACCTGTATTCCAGAGGTCAGCTTCTTGCTGTTTCTAATATCCCCCCCTTGCCCTTGTTCTTGCATTTTCTTCCTCTTCTTCCTCCTCCTCCTCTTCTTCCTCCTCCTCTCCTTCTCCTCTTCCTCTTTGTCTATCTCATCCTCTTCTTCCTCCATCTCTTCCCCCTTCATCTTTTCTTTGTATCTGGAATAATCTTTTGACCATATCTCCTGGATAAATAATATCCATTCAAGGGAGATTATCTATCCTTATGCATCCTTAGTTCTAGATTGTTTCTGCTCCATTCCAACTCTTGAGACTACTCCTCTTTTAAAACACATAAACCATTAAAAATTTTTTTTGTCAGTCATGGAACTTGAACTCTGGGCCTGAGCGCTGTCCTTCAGCTCTTCAGCTCAAGTATAGCACTCTATCACTTGAGCCACAGTGCCACTTCTGGTTTTTCTCTGTTTATGTGGTGCTGAGGAATCGAACCCAGGTCCTCTTGCATGCGAAGCAAGCACCCTACCACTGAGCCACCTTCCCAGCCCATATAAACCATTCTTTAGGTGGTCACTACCCCTACTTCCTATGAGGATCCCATGATTGGAGCCACACAGTCTAATGGTTACCTGCACAATGAGAAGAACCTGAGTTAGAGGTTTTTCTCTTTCCTGCTCAGGTGTGATTATGGGTCAGTCAATTATGAACAAGCACAATTGCAATAACAAGCACCAATGTATACCTGTTGTTTATTGTCATGCAGACATTGGGCATTCATTGAAGTGAACCTTGCAAACATTTACTGTCCAAATGAGAAGACAGGATCTGAGAGGTCCTACCATTTACCCATAGGTAAGCAGATACTATGTGTAGAAAGAAGCTCTGAAGTCAGCAGTTCAATTCCAGGGCCCATGTATTGAAAACTATGCTACAAAGTTCGGTTCTCTCTGGGTCTCTGTAAAATGAAGACTTCATCCCAACCTTTTAGGATGGTAATGAGTTCTAAATATGACAATGAAGACCTGATCGCCCAATATAACTGTGCTTTGCAAACCATAGCTGCATTTTCTTGAATTTTGGGACACATCCTGCAGAATTCTAGGCCTCTGAGCTGCCATGGGTTTTGTGCTTTTAGTATATCTAGTTCATTCTCCAACTCTTGTTTTGTGCCATTTCTCTGACTCATTTCCCTGATGTCTCCTATGTAACACGTGGTATTTTCTTACTGTTCTCTCCTCCTCTCCAACTTCTCTTCCCTTTCTCCCTTCCTCTGTTTTCCTCAGGTCCACCTTCCCCCATGAGTGTTTTCCAGCTGAGTGCTGCAGTCTACACACCTTAGCTCTGTAGGTTAAGTAGTGTTCAGTTCTTTGTCTTTTACAAGCCAGAGTATGGAGTGTGGTGACCTGTCACAGCTGAGTGACACTGGAGTAGCATTTTCCTTAGGATCATCTCTTGGATCCCTGTTTTGTTTATCCTAGGCTTAAGCAAGTTAATTGTTAAGGCTCATGTAACAAGGCCTCATCTTCCCTTTTTTGAAGAGAAGCTAGAAATTTCTTTCTGTCCCACACTGAATTCTCAGTCGAATCAAATCTCCTTAACTCTAAATCAGATTCCTCCAGAACCAGCATCCTTGTTGAATAAGGTGTTTCTGCTCATCCCCTGGGGGCATTAAACTAATCTATAGGGAAAGTCAGAAGAAATGAACAGCCTTTCAAATTAGCAATGCCTGAAAGATCAAAGGTATCAGTTGCCTTCATACATCCAGTTTATTATCAGTGGTGCAATTAAATTCTATTTTATGCTGTGGCTTGAACTCTTCACAGCATGGAAAGGTTTTCCCTGAGACCTCTGCAGGGACAAACCATCACTTTGTAATCAAGTAAGCACACAGGACCTGGCCTCTGGTGCTAAAGGTTCAGTACTGAGTATAGGCAAGGGCCCTGCTCCCTCTACCACAGGGCTAGGAGAGGCCCAGTGGAATATCTCATGACCGATGTGCCTTATTATGGCTTCCCCTGTTTCCTGTGCCTCTTGCTATTGAATTTGCAGCCTCACACATGACACGTCTGGAGCAACCCTAATGCTTACTTCCCTGCTTTGCATTTGTTTCTGATTCTGCAGTAAAGCCCAACTTCTCTGTTCTTCAGTTTTATCATGTGCAGAATGGAGATGTTAGTATTCCCTACCTTCTGGGGTTATTGAGTGTTGAAAATGCAACAGTGCATGTAAAATGCTTTGATAATAGCGTCTAGAATCCAGTAAGTACTCAAGAAAGCTGCCATTTTGAATACCATACAACAGTTACTAGCATTGAAAATGACTCACAACAAAGAGTTTAAAAGAAACAACGCCCACTCCTTGCTGGGTACCCTTTGTCACCATGTCTAAGGCCATTTAAATATGACAGGCTTTTTACAACTC
The DNA here is from genome assembly GCF_024711535.1 of Dipodomys merriami. Lineage (NCBI taxonomy): Eukaryota > Metazoa > Chordata > Mammalia > Rodentia > Heteromyidae > Dipodomys > Dipodomys merriami. The sequence continues at coordinate 30,479,374 of NW_027202937.1, read as the reverse complement.
TAACCTATTTACTACCCAGCAGAATATAGCTTAGCAGGATCTGTGATTCCTGATCACTTCAAGGACAAAGTTCTCCAGACACTGGGCAAGGTCTCTAAGCCCCAGATTAGGATTGATGTAAGATATTACCTCCCAGAGTCTCTGTCCAAAGCTCTGACTCTTGCTTTCAGGGTAGGAAGAGGTCTTAGGGATGAGGCTGGCTATTGATGACACCAGGAGCTACAGTTAGGACTATACAGCTATGCTACAGATGTGGGCCATGGATGTCTTGGGCATTTGGAGAGAAGCCATTAGAACAGTTGGTCAAATGGGAAAACAAACCTGCAGAGGTCAGCATAGTGGCCACATTGGTGGCAGGTGATGGGGCTAATGACAGGAAAAGGAGGAAGGAATTCTGTGGAATATTGGAAAATGTCTATTTCTTCATCTGGCTGTAAAAGATATAGATATAGATATGTGAAAATATGTAAAAGACATAGATATGTAAAAACCCTTCATCAACCAGTGTCGTCCAGCTGCAGTGGTCAGTTTCTGCATCCCAGTGGATAAATTATACCATGGTGAGCAGTGTAACTGCCCCAAATGCAGATGGGGTGAGGCAGGCCGTCTACTCAGCATATGGCTTGCCTGACCCACTTTATTCTGGAGACACTGAGAATTCTAAGTCTCTGTATCCATTATACAGCTTTTTCTTCCTCCACAAGTGTGTTTATATCCACAGGTTATATTTATATCTGCAGTCACATCTATATATTTAAATCTGGAGAGGAGTGTTATATATATGTGACTATATATATATATATATATATAGTGGATGTGCTTCTTTCAAAGAACAGAAAGAGGATCCTAGCTCCATCATTTTTTTGAAGCAGGGAACACACACACACCACACACACACACACACACACACACACACACACACACACACACACACACACACACACACACACACACACACACACACACACCTAATCCACAACCTTGCCTCTTTCTCTTGTCTGAGAGGAGATGCTAGAACTGACCTTGATGATAACCTTGGGGATGGTCAGCACAACAGACTTCTGCTTTGCCAGAATATCCATGGATTCATTGACTCGAGCAGTGACAAAAAAGTGCAGGAAGGCTTGCTCCAGCAGCTGGCTCATGTACTCGCCTGCTCTGACCAGCACCTCCTCTTTCTTGACTGGAAAGAAAAGCAAACAAGTGTCATCAAGACCAAATGTAGGGTCTTCATTGCGTTTGGTTCCCCTGTCCTTCCTTCATTCATACTTCAGTCACCAGGAACCCATCAAAGGTCAAAGGAAATGGAACAAAGAGCCATTCAGGGACAAACACCCACGCTTTGTGGGGAAAGAAAGAATGTGCTAGAAATTTAGTATTCAGTGAAGCCTTGCAAGTGAAAATGTGCCCAGTTTTCCAAACATTGCCTTTTGTGTGGCAAAGTGGCTATTTAAAGTGGAGGACCAAGGAGTCATGACAGAGGCCACTTTGATCTGAGTGGGGACCCTGCCCACAGGCAGAAGTAGAGTAGTGAAGTCCAAGGCCTCTAAATGCTTTCAGCAGCCCCTCCCCCATCTCTATTTAGAGGACCTATGGGCCAAACACTAGCTTGTTTCCTCAAGGCACTGCTGCTAGTTTTAGGTGTTGGGACAAGCCATGAAGGATGACATGGGTGATGAGGAAGAGCCTTGTGTCCTCTCCAATCACCATCTGGGCTGAAGATGATGACCTTGTACTTTGCAGTTCTGACCCACTTTCCCCATCACTTCCATTTTCCCTAAGGTTCTGGATGTCAAGGAGCAGTCCTTCTGCAAGCCAAGCCCAGGCATGGGACCTGTACTGCCCATCTGCTGGCACTCCCAGCAGGTGACTGTGTGGCTTACACCTCCATCCTCATCCATAACCATAGAATCCATACACATTCACACACAGGACACGTTCACTGTCTTCCACCCCAACGTCTAGCTGTTGCTAAAGATGCTTACTTCCTTTGGAAGTTATTAAAGTCCATAGTCTCATGAGGTCACTTATGCAGAGACAGGTCAGTTTAGCCTGATACACTGGCAATAGACCATTTCCCCATTCTCATCATAGAGGTAGGATGCTCATGTCTGTGTTGGATCTGTGGCAACCCTTGGCCCTAAGGAGTCCAGAGAAGGCCTTTATCTTGGACAGTGCTTCTGGAGGTGAGTTGGGGGTTGGGCAGGCTGTGGCTGAGCTAGCCCTCCTGTACAGACTTCTCAATCTTGCCTTTGCCTCACATGTCCTGGGGATTTGTGGGGGCCTAGGATGTGGATCCCAACCCAGATCAATAACACTAATCATGGAGACACAGACACTAATATTTTTTTTATTTTGTTTTGTCTTTTTTTTTAAATCTTGATGTGTTGGGTGTTACTAAGCAAGGGCTTCGATCACGGGGCTACATGGCCCTAATATCATTATTTTTCAAAATATCTACAATTGGTGCTCACATTAGGCCAGGGCTTGGAAGCACCATTCCAACAGCCAGGGTTCCCTGAAGAATCAGCCTTGTAAACAGCACTTGGGTCTTCAACTCAAGGTGTGCTTGTTAGACCAGCAGCAGCAGAAGCAGCAGCAGCAGCACATTAGTAATAGAGGTTCTCTGATCCACCTCAACTCTGAATTAGATCCCAGGTGCTACCTCTTCAAATGTGAAGAAAAACTCAGAGATATGGGAAATTCTAACATGGAAGAGGGTGGGTGGAGTTAGAGCAGAGTTGGAGCTGTCCTGGGTCTTAAAATAGAAATTCTTATGTCCCAGTACCTCATTTATCCCTGGCCCACTAGAAAGGCTGCCCAACTGGTAGTTGTCAAAGGATGACAGTTTACATTGGTCTTCTTTAGAGGTTCTTTGGCAATATCTGAAGACTTTTCTGGGTTTGGGAATGAGTTGTCACTGGCTTCTGGCTTCTCATGGTAGAGGCCAAAGGTGCTACTTGGAAGACAGCAGATCAAAGCAGCAACCAGCCCCAAAAGTCAGACCCCTTCCCTATCTACAAAGATCACTTGAATGCATTGTCCATACATGAAAAGCATTCAACAACTAGCTTGGCTGACAAAATTCTTGAGATAATGCTATTCTATTCAAAGACTATTCTTTGAAGCTATGGTCTTGCTTTAACCTCTGCCCCCAAATGGTGCTGGACTTTGAATATTTCACTCATATTGTGTTCTTGGAATCTTAGACCCTGCTCCTTCTGTGGTTCTTCCAGCCCTAGCCCTTTCTCCATTGCATACAACCTCAAGTGAACATGTGTGGCCTATTTCCATATCTCCAGATCTGATAGATGGAGTGGCAAAGTGTCAGGCTTGGAAGCTGCTTCCATTAATAGAAAGATTTAAAAATGGTCTTCCTCTGGCTATTTCTAGAGGGTTATGTTTCACCGCTACATTTCTGTAGACTAGTGGGATATACATGTCTCTCTCTCCCCATCTTAATAGAGCATCTTGCTACCCTTATATTGTTAGCTTCCTTTCTTCTTAGAGGTTGAGCATTCCTTAAATCACAGCTCTAAAGAAACAGGACTGCACTTCAGTGCCCAAGAGAACAGTGCTCCTGAAATAGTTCATTACGTAAGTGCTGTGTTCTGCCACTGCACAAGAAATTGTTCTAGATAAAGTTTATTAAACGTGGCAAGAGAAGGAGGAATAGATTTTCACTCTATGAGCGGTGGAGCTGGGAAGCTGCCAACATCATTTAGGGTGTCTGGGGAAAGCCAAGGGAGACACATACTTGAGCTGCCTCATCGCTTTTCCAAAAAGCAAAGAAAACTAAATATAACCAAGTGGAAATGATAACACCTTTGAAGGTACTGGGAGGTTTAAGTTATTCAGCTCTCCCTGACTCTAGCCCCCACAATCTCTTTCATCTTCAATCTGCAAAATCTGCCTCCCTTTCTACTTGGAGAACTTTCTTTGCAATAGAGTCACCTAAAAATGCTTGATTGAGGTTCAGAAGTATGTGGCTTTTTGCAAAATACTGCAGTTTGATATTGCAATATGCAGTTTATCACATGTATTTAATGCCATCTACCTGCATTGAGCAAATTAGTAAATAGTTGTGTGTGTGCGTGTGTGTGTGTGTGTGTGTGTGTGTGTGCGCATGGGCATGCGCATGTACCTCTTTGTCCTGAGGCTTGAACTTGGGGCCTAGGCACTGTTCTTCAGCTTTTTTCACTCAAGGCTGGAGTGCTACTATTTAAGTCACAGCTCTACTTCTGACTCTTTGGTAGTTAGTTGAAGTTAGATATGAGTCTCACAGACTTTCCTGCTCAGATTTCTAACCATGATTGTAAGATCTTAGCTTTCTGAGATAGGATTACCAGCATGAGCCACCAGTGCCTGGCAAGGAAGTTTCTAATTCCCTTTAAGTTATTCAGGACAAGCCCTGGGGTGGTCTGAGTGGGTAAGAGATGAGTTAATACTGACTCAGCCTTAGGCTTGGTCACCAGTTCTTATGTCCATGACTAAGTGTGGCTATATTGTGCTGTTTCAGCCATCTAACTCATATAAACTCATTCTTCAATTGGGTTAGAGAGAGAAGGGAGGAAGTTGGATAGACAGGATGCTTGTGGGTAAGGAAAGGATTAATGTTTAGCTCTTTGTCTGAGATGCCATCTGGACTTTGGTAATAATAGAGATAAAAAGGAAGACATTTGGACCACTTGGTGCCCAAGTTCCCACCTATTGTCATTGCCTGACTACTGTGTCTGACCTTGAACACACCAATTCAACCACAGTTTTCACAATGTTGAAAGCTAACATGTACTGAGAGCTGGCCATGTGCAAAGCATTTCATAGCTACCATTTGCACCTTTTTCCTACTTCTCTCACGTGTAAATAAAATCAAATCCATCAGCCAATCAGGTGGGCTTTCCCTTCAGAACACACCTACATCAGACTAGTTCTTATCACATCTATCACTATCACCGGAACCATTGTCATCATCCCATCTTTTAACTGGTCTACCAGTATCAGCCCTGCCTCCTCCACAACCTCTTCTCAACACAGCAGCCAGAGTGGTCTTCCAAAACTCAAGTTAGATCATACACAAATGGCTCTTAGCTCACTAGAAATAGAAATAATGCCTGAATAAGGGCTGACAATTCTTTGTTTGATCTGTACCCACCATTCCCTGCCACTGCTCCCCTCCATCACTTTTGCTCTTGTTTTGTTTTCTTTTATTATGTGCTAAAATACTTGAAGCTAGGTAATTTATAAAGAAAGGAGGACCCCTGGGTGTCCATGGCTCATGCTTGTAAACCTAGCTACTTAGGAAGCTGAGATAGATGTGAGGATCATGATTCCAAGCCAGCACAAGTGAGAAAGTCTTCAATTAACCACTAAAAGTCCAGAAATGGAGCTGTGGCTCAAGTGGTAGAGTACCAGCCTTGAATGAAAAAGTTAAGGGTCGGTGCCCAGTCCCTGAGTTTGAGTCCTAGTACTGGCACAAATTAAAAGAGATTTGTCTGACTCACTATCCTAGGGGTTGGGGGCTCAAATAGTGCTGGTATTTTGGTTTTATCCTCCCATGTTAGATGAACACAATGGGGACCGCCCCTCTGCAGAGGGGTCCAAGCTCATGAGATAGCCTCATTAACCACCCCTTCCCCAAACCGATAATTTGCTCTGCCAGGAACTGGTTCACTCTACAAGACAACTATTAATCCCTTCTGAGGCCAATGTCCTCATGGACCTTTCACTACTAGGCTCAACCCCTTGAAAGTTTCACCAGTTCTAAGCCAGGTGCCCGCAGCTTACACCTGTAATCCTAGCTGCTAAGGAAGCTGAGATCTTAAGAGCATGCTTCGAACCCAGCCCTGGAAGGAAGGTCCATGTGATTCATCTCCAGTAAACTACTCAGAAAAAGCCAGGAGTGGCACTGAGGGTCAAATGGTCAAGGGCTAGCCTTGAGCACAAAGAGGCTCAGGGATAGAGCCCAGGCCCTGAGTTCAATCCCTAAGACCATCAAAAAAAAAGAAAGAAAAAGGAAAAGAAAAAAAGCTTTACCAGTTCCAATGTCAGCACACTGAGGACCAAGTATATGAACCCAAGTATATGAACCACATCCAAACCATAGCAATTCTCCATTCTAGCTCTCTGGTTCTCTTTGAACACACTAAACCTATTCCCTGACCTCTGTGCCCATGGATTCTTTTGGCTATACGACCATCTGTTCAATGTCATCTGTAGGGTAGGATTCCCTTGGCTACCCCTGCCCCAGGATGGCATTCTCTATTCCCTCTAATCTGCTTCACACTTTCCTATTACTCATCCAACCACACTATACAATCACTTATTTGATTGCTGTGTGCTCATGATTCCTCATGTATGGGTAGGAATTGCTGCATCCCTATAACAAACCTGAATGGGAACTTCCAGACAGTAAGTACAAGCTCAGGCCATCCTGTGGTGTGGGTGGTATTGTTTCCATGTGCAGATGAGGTGAGTGAGAATGCAGAGGGTTTAGGCAACTTGCCCAAGGAGGCAGGGTTAGCAGTGACATCATCCCTCCTTATATGGAGATGAGTTTCTTGCTAAGGCTGAGGCTTTCTGAAATCGAATATGCCTGCCTATGTCTACGCATTTCCAAGGACTTTCTTCCTTTTCAGTCCCTTATCCTGACTGTTTTTTTCTATGAAAATCCTTTCCTACCCCTTGGGATTAAAAAAATGTTAAATCTCCTAAGGTTCCCCCCAAAATACGATGGTGATTTTCATAACTCTTAGCTACATTACTGAAGCTGGAAATATCCACTTCCTTTGTATTCTAGTGGATTTCTGGAATTAGGAGTTTTAGGAATAGTTTTTCATCTTTCTGGGAATACCTCTGAAGGTTTGTTCTGGGCTAAAACAGCTACCAAATGCAGAAAGCTAGAGAACAACTGGCATATCATCCTGTGCGTGCGTGTGTGTGTGTGTGTGTGTGTGTGTGTGTGTGTGTGTGTGTGTGTGTGTGTGTGTGTGTGTGTGTGTGTGTGTGTGTGTGAGAGAGAGAGAGAGAGAGAGAGAGAGAGAGAGAGAGAGAGAGAGAGAGAGAGAGAGAGAGAGAGAGAGAGAATCTTAATCTTGCTTGTCTTGGCTTTATAAAATGCTGTTTATGTGTAATCTTTTTCTTTTCTTTGCTTTTGCTTTCTCTGGATCATGTCATGTCAACAGAAACCCAGACCTCCAACTGTCAAGTGCTCTCTAGTCTTCTCTGTCTCACTAAACATGTTCCACCTGGAGAGTTTCTTTTTATTTACTCATTTTGTCCATCCATGGCCCATCATGGTAACCTACCCAATATTAACAGCCCTGAAAACACAGGACCAGTCAAACTGCCATCCCCAGTGTAGCTGCAACATGCCAGCCTAATCCTGACATGCAAAAAAAAAAAGTCTTTATATCCACCATGATGAAACGGTGGGAAGGCTGTGAGTGCAAAAAGGCTGGGAAATAAAGAGGAAGGGAAAAAACCCATGGAAGACAACAGAGAGCACCAACCCCTTCCTAGGCTCCCACTTGGCACATTCTGTGTCTCCAGTCCTATCTTGTGCTGCTGGATATTCTCCTTGGACATCAGATTGCTCAGTTTTTAAAAGCAGGCTGAGGATACAGATGTAACTCAGCAGTAGAATGTTTGCTTAGCACACAAGGTCTCAGGTTTCATCCTAAGCATTGAAATTAATCAGTTAATGAATCTGATAAATAGTTCGTTCACAAAGCTTGGAGATCTTTTCTCTACCTTCTGAATGGTAAAGCATAACATACTATTTCTACTGGACAATCCCAGCAGGGCCTTTCATCTGAGAGGTCATACCATTGAGAGCAGCATGAATTAAACTAAACTTTGTTGTGAAGACCCATCCCTGGATCTTGTTAATGTGCACATCCTGATTCAGGAGGTCTAGGTGGGGCCTGAGAGTCTGCATTTCTAACAAGATCCAGGAAGTTGACACTATGGGTCTATGGGCCACACATTGAAGAACAAGAAGTGAGGTGACACTGAATTCTCATGACTCTTGGGGTCTAAGCTTTGAGAATGTCGGTATTCACTTCTATGAGATGTGAAGGTGCCTTTCTAGAGCAGAGGAGTGCTCTCTTTGTGGGTCAGGTACTCAAGCTCTGGGGAGAAGCACGGACAAAAAGCTATGTGGGGTGTTACCCCTGAGGGGGACAGAGCTCCAGGTGGCAAGTCCTGGAGAGACACTGCTGATTGCTTACAGGACATGGGTTCCAGGGTGATGTCGAAGTCCTCATTCTTGAATTCCATCTTGGAGACTCCAGTATAGAAAGTGATGTTGCCAGAGAGATAGGCTGAGATGGTGTAACGGTGGGAGCTATTGTTCTGGAAGGTGATGGTGACCTTGAAGTCTTTTCCCAGCACGGCATTTTCCACTTCAAAGTTCATGTCCACGTCGGATCTAGGTTTGACGAGGCCTTCTGTGTTGAGGGCCTTTTTAGCTCCATACATCAGAGCTGTTTCTAGAGCCAGCCTCTCTTCTTCTTTTCCTAAGACACAATCAGAAATAATGACCAGCAAGAAGAAATGCAACCCACACAAGAGAACACGGTCTTCAAAGGTGCCCTGCCCACTGTCCTTATCAAATGCCGTTAGGAGCCTCTCAGCCTCCCTAGGAGGAAGGTACACATGCCATTCCTGAATAAATTCTGTGAAGTCAGGTTCCCAGAGAAGGAGTGACCTGCCCAAGATATTAGGTTATTGGACCGTCATCTATTTGGAAACAGGGTTACGCAGGTGATTGTTCTAGGGATTGTTTTTCCAGGGCCATAATGCAAGGTTCAGAAGGTTAAATAGACACTAACAAAACTCAGACTATGGTGTTCATTTTCTTTCCCCTCTGAGTACTAGTTGTGAAGCTAGACTTTGAGGTTTTCTAAGCAAAGACACTAGAAACAATTGCCTCTTGCTCACCTACTTCCTATCATATAAGTTTCTCCTCAACAGCAACTGACTCCCTCATTACTCTTTCCACTTGGGTTTCTTCCATTTTCTCTTTCCCTTGCTGAGCCTGCCCTGCCGTTCTCTGCCTACTGTCCCTAGCAGACTACAGAGATTACTTTGTTTTCCAAATCATGAGCCATTTTGCTGGGCTCTGGCAAGAAGTTGTCTTCCTTCTCCTTAGGAGCCCTGAGATATCTAGAGCCACCTGGACATGCACAGCCTTCTTTAGTTTGTCAGAGGTTCTGAGGAGAAGCCCCACTAGTGGGGAAACTTGTTTATCTTCTTTCATTTTTTTGTTGTTTGTGGGGCTTTAACTCTGGGCCTGGGCACTGGCCCTCAGATCTTCAGCTCAAGCCTAGTGCTCTACCACTTGAGCCACAACACCACTTCTGCCTTTTTCTGCTTATGTGGTGCTGAGGAATTGAACCCAGGGCCTCATGCATGCGAGGCAAGCACTCTACCACTGAGCCACCTTCCCAGCCCCAAACCTGTTTCATTTTCTTTCACCCCAAATTCCCCAGACACATGGGACACTGAACATAGTTCTAAGGAACACCTTACTGTCATGGAGTGATGTAAGTTTTAATGCAGGTTGGGAAGATTGCCTTGCAGAGTTTCTGAAGCAGTGGTGGTAGAGATGAAGGAGGGATTGAGAGAAAGAATTTGCTCTGGAGAAGAAAATAAGAGCTTATAGCAGGCAAAGCAGAAGGAAATAGAGATGTTAGGACTCAGGTTGTGCCACCAGCTAGACTAATGGTTGTGGATAAAGTACTTGCCTGGGGGGATAGGCTTGGGAAATTGCAGGGGGAATAACCGCCATTCTCCATGGTAAATGTCTTTGGGTATCTTGGTACATTGTGAAAGAGAGGAAAAGATGAAAGCAAATGAGAATAACTGGTGGAAAGAGTCACTTTATGATAAGAATAGTGGCTTCCCTGATTATGCTAGCTATTTTGTGTCCAGGGACCAGGGTTTGAACTAAGTAAGGGTGTCATGCTAACTCAGTTTGCATACTGATATTCTACTACTTGAGCCAACCCTCCAGCCCAGTGTTTTTGCTCATCAATAGCAGATGGACTCTCAAAGACTTTTCTGCTTAGGCTGTCTCCAAGCCTCAGTGCTCTAGATCTCAGTTTCAGGAGTATTTGGGGTTACAGGTATGAGCCTATGAGGTTAATTTTAAGATGTTTTCTTCTACTTCACTTACTTAATAATTGAACACAATGATGGTGAGGAAGCCAACTGACCACAGCAAATGTCATGAAGTGCTAAGTATAGTTTAGGCTATGGACAGATGCTTGCTATGCATTACTTCATTTAATTATCATAACAACTCTACAATCTAGGCATTAGAAATCCCATCAGATTCTTGTCTGTACAATGAGGCCACCTACATTGTGGAATTGTTAGTTGGACTAGGGGGAGTAGGTATAAATAAGCAGGAGTACTCTGGAAGGACAGAAGAACAGCATCATGTGTCAATATGCGTGGTAAGTGTGAGTGTGTTTGTGTGTGTGTGTGTAAGAGGGGGGGAGTGTTTCTGGGTGCATATGTCTATTAACACTCTCCTTGATTGTGAAGACTGTAAGCACAGGCCAGATTTGCAGTTCAACAGGAGGGAGCTAATGAAAGGAAGGAGGGCTGAGAGCAAGTGCAGATATTTTAGCAGAAATCATCTGGCACATAGGTCCATGAGATAGAGGGAATTAATGATTATTGCTTTGGATGGGGGCCAAATATGCATTCAGGCAAAATGTAGGAGGCAAATTGGAGCAGCAGAAACACAACCTGAGAGGGCTTGCCTTTGGGAGAAGGGCTGATCTAGCACAGAGGAGGAAGAAGCCTGTGTAGAGTTCTATGAAACTTGATAGTCTCTCTGGCCAGGGCAGCCCTGAACCTACTTCCTTCTGGAAGGCACGTGTCCCCTAGGAGCAGGGCACTGTCAGGCAGAAATTGGTGAAGGAACTCATAAACAGTCAAGGTCTCAAGAGAGGATGGAATTGCAAGTTTTCCCGGGGCTTGGTGAAGCCATTTCTCTGTGATGATACTCTGTGCTCTGGTATCTTACAGAATTGAGGGCAATGGACAGCACAGAAACGATCTAAAGCCAGGTTGTATTCTGAGATTCCTCTATAGATTCCAGGAACCAGGTCAAAACCATCTTCCTGTTAACCCAGATATAATCGGAGGGTCCTTTTCTGTTGGATGAAGCCTCTTCCCCTTGTCCTATTTCTAGCCAACATCCCTTTCTCCAAGTTCCTGGTCCATAAATCTGTAACTGCAGCAAGTCCTTCATGACGCATATCTGGTTTTTTTTAATCCTTTTTTCATCCCAGTTGTAGCACTGGGCCCTGTGTGGCATTGGTTCACAGCTCTGTGACATCAGGGACATGATCTACTTTGTCCATATCTGCATCTTCAGGACCCTGGAGCTGGCTGTCACAGGGATCAAAAGGACTGCACATTACAGAAGCACCCTGCTTTCAGCTACAGCCAAAATTTTGTGTCTATGACAAGTACCAGATAAAACATTTGACATTCGGTTCAGCCCATTTGTAGAAGTGCTACTTCTGAGACTACTCATTTGCTCATTTTACACTATCAGAACCCCCATGATGCTCCAGTTGCTATGCCAGGCATAGATGATAGATGCTCTTTTCCTCACAGCTACAGAGGACACATGAAGGGCCATTGTAGTACAGATGTGTGCTTCACAGCTGCTGGAGCCTGAGGACATGTGGGAGAGACCCTTAAGCAGTGTGAATGGCAGTGAGCCCTCTTGAAGGGCTTCTTTTCTGCACTGAGAGTAAAGACAAGAAGGTAGGCAGTATATTGGCTTGGTGGAGAAGGTGTAGCTGTTTAGATGCTGCTGCTTGTGGCACATGTAGAATGCCAGTAGGAGGCTAGCAAGAGGACTGAAAAATGAGCTGAGGAGATGCTTTGTGTGTTCCAACTGGAATGTTTTGGAAGCCACAGGAAAAGTGGCTTGTTAGCAGTGCTATGATGGGCCTGCATTTCTTTTTCTTTTCTTTAAAAAAAAATCTTTTGTGAGTTTGAGCATTTCTTCATGTGTCTATTTGAAAATGAACTTTACAACTTTGGTGTGGGGCGGCGGGGAGGATTGGGTGGGGGGGCGGGAGGGGGATGGGAAGGGGAAACAAAGGAGGAGGCTACAATGCTTGATAAGAAATGTACTCATTATCTTGCCCATGTTTTTTTTTTTTTTGTGGGGGGGGGGTCCGGTTGTGGGGCCTGAACTCTGGGCCTGGGCGCTGTCCATCAGCTCTTCAGCTCAAGGCTAGCACTCTACCACTTGAGCCACAGCGCCACTTCCGGTTTTTTTCTTTTTGCTTATGTGGTGCTGAGGAATTGAACCCAGGGCCTCATGCATGCAAGGCAAGCGCTCTACCACTGAGCCACCTTCCCAGCCCTATCTTGCCCATGTAATTGTAATCCCTCTGTACAGTATTTTCACAATAAAAATATATTAAAAAATTAAAAAATTCTTTTGCAAGATACACAATTGATTCCCCTATTGAACATTTCAAAATGTGCATTTTTTCCTGTCATATTATGTTTTATGTTTTTAAAATTTTTTTGTAAAAATAATGTATAGAGAGGTTACAGTTACATGAGTAAGGTAATGAGTACATTCCCTAATATTGCTTTATACCCTTTATACCCTAATATTGCTTCCCTCCCCATCTCCCCAACTCCTCCTCCCTCCAAGTTATAAGTTCGTTTTCAGCATAGTGTTTAGTACATCTCATTGTTACAATGGGTCAACCTGCATCCTTATTTCAGCATTTTGCTATTTCTCTTCTCCTCCCCAAATTAGAAAAATGTATATATAAGATGCAGGGCACCAATTTCTATGAGTTAGGTTGAGGGAAAGGGAGGATGAGGAGGTAAGGTGAAATAGGAAAGGTGACCTTGTGACCTTGAGAAGAACAGCCTTTAGGATATGCTGCTAGCAGAAATTAGGGTACAATGGGCAATGAATGGAAAAGGAACAAGATAAGGTGCAAGTCAGATGGCAGACAAGGAGTAACACCGCAGGGGCATGAGAGGTAGGGAACACAATGTTAGAAAGGATTTTGTGAAGTATTTTATTTAAATTGTTGGAGACACTTAAGTAGAATGTAAGAGAATATAGAAAAAGGAGAGATGTGGGGCTGGGAAGGTGGCTCAGTGGTAGAGTGCTTGCCTTGCATGCCTGAGGCCCTGGGTTTGATTCCTCAGCACCACATAAGCAAAAAGAAAAAAAGCCGGAAGTGGCGCTGTGGCTCAAGTGGTAGAGTGCTCACCTTGAGCTGAAGAGCTGAGGGACAGCGCCCAGGCCCAGAGTTCAGGCCCACGACTGGACCCCCCCCCAAAAAAAAAAGAAAAAAAAAGAAAAAGGAGAGATGAGAACAAAATGACCGAGTAAAGAATTAGCAGAGCAAAGAGGAAGCAAGATGGAGGCACAGTAACAAAAGTTTTTTAGTTTTTAGTATATATAAATCATCCAGAGGGCCTTCACCATGATAATTCACACATGCATACATTAGAATTTACTCAGATTAACCCATCTATTGCTCTGTTCTTCCCCATCCCTCCTACCTTAGGCTATTCAATAGCTTTCAGTGGGCTTCCTAAAAATGAATTATATGAAAGGAAAACAGGCTGTGTTGGGAACTAGGTATGGGGGCGGTGAGAGCAGTTGGACAGAGCCAATAGAAAGGGTAAATTAAGGTGTATAATGTTCTACATACTTCACAGCAATGCATGGAAATAGACAATGAAACCTGTTGAAATTGTTTTAAGTGTGGGGGTGTTGGGGAGATAAGAGAGAGAAGGGGAATTTGACCCCAGTACATGGTATATATGTATGTAAATGTCACAATGAAACTTCTCCTTGTATAACTCATATATACTTTTCAAATGTTTGACAATGTTTTCAGGATTCTGGTTTTCATAGTTTTGGAGTTTCCTAATTTTCAAAAAAAGTTTTTAAATTGGTATTTAAGTGTTAAGTGAAGTGGAAAATAATCTTTTACTTCATAATCTTTCACTTGACAATTTAACTAATTTTAATTCCTTCCTTCCTTCTTTTTTTTCATTCTTTTCTTTTGGTGCCAGTACTGAGATTTAAATTCAGGGCCTCAAGCTCTCATTTGGCCTTTTTGCTCACAGCCACACCTCCAGGTTCAGTAATAATTAATTTTTAAATCTGGTAATAAGTTATTTCTGATGGTTTTACTTAGCTCTGTATTTGAGTGTCCACATTCAGCATTTGTGGATTCAGAGAAACTGAATGAGAGATGTGCTGTGAGGATCAGCATGGCCAGTGCTGGCCCAGAACACTGCTAGCCCTTCATATGTGCCCCTGGCAGACATCAGTGATTGACCATGTTTCCCACCAGATGCAGATAGAGTCCCCATATCCTCCTCAAAGTAGTGGTTCATTTCATCATTAGCAAAGGTAGAAAGTGAAATGAATAGACCACTCTTGATTAAGAGACTAATTATCTACCTGGGATCAATCTCAGCTCAGAAGCATGATGTTGTAGAAAGGAAGTACCTCTTGCAACTATTCAGGTGGATTCAGGGGGTTTTCTAGTTATATCAGAACACACATGGCCTTCCATTTGAGCCTTGCTTTCTTGTCCTATTCTGGTTGTGTAAGCTTCTGAAGTCTTCCTCATGGACAGCTGGTGCATTTTATGTTTTAATCCTTGTCTATGGGTGTTTTTTGTTTTGTTTTTTTAATTTTTTCTCTCTTGGCATTGGATCCTGTCCTCTCCTGATTTGACTTTCACTGTCACCTCCAAGGTTAACAGTTAATGAGAGATGTGTTCTGCTGCATTTTTGACAAAGCATCTTGTTACTGACTGCTGAGTAAGTTGAGAAATTGAGTCAGATTGAACTCAACTCAATGGAGAATTCATACTCCGATCCCTTTTTTTGTCTTTTCCTGGGGAGCTCTCTTCCCAGTGCCATCTGCCCTTTATCTTTTGGACTCAGTTTGATGTGTTTCAATCCTCTGAGTTCTGTGTTTAGCACTTGCACACAGGAAATGTCCATTCAACATGTTGACAAGACAAAATGGATGTATCCTACTACCCCATTTAGGGACCTGTCAGGCCATGAGTCAGCACTGAATGAATTATTCCTTCATTTCTAATCTGACAGTCATACATAAGCACAGCCACAAGACTATGCCCAAAGTATGGTGAACACCACAAGCTATCTCTGACCAGTCTGGGTGCGAGTCTTTCTTTGTGTCCCACAGTCTCTGTCTACCCAGTGTGATGATGGCTGAATTCCATTTTCCTCTACAGCTAGGTGGGCAGATGGGACTGCACGGCCACTTGCTAGCTTGTTTTCCAGCCTTGTAGCTACACAACACTGGGCTGAGGATGGTTGGTTAAGAGCAAGCTGTTGAATGGTTATTTGTATTGAAAAACAAACTTTACAATTTAGGCGTGGGTCGGGGGTGGAGAGGGGCAACAATGCTTGATAGGAAATGAACTCATTACCTTGCTCATGTAACTGTAACCCCTCTACACAGTATTTGTACAATAAAAAACTTATTAAAATATATAGAGAGAAATTACAAAACTGGTTTCTTTCACATTTTCTATGCAGTACTCTTTTCTTCTTGCTAGAACTGTTTGTAACTCGATATTGAAAAGACTTTGCTTAGTTATTTGTTTAATTGTGCACATATCATTTTTTAAATTTCTCTTTTAGGAAAAAGTCAAAAAGGGGAAAAAACAAAATAAAATCAAATACTTTTTTTTTTTTTTTTTTTTTTTTTTTGTCGGTCGTGGGGCTTGAACTCTGGGCCTGGGCGTTGTCCCTCAGCTCTTCAACTCAAGGCGAGCGTTCTACCACTTGAGCTACAGCGCCACTTCCTCAAATACTTTCTGTATCTATGTGATAGCCAAATAAATAAAAGAATGAACCTTTTCCCAAATACTGTAAAATTTCACTAGTTCACATTATGATAAAAAGTCTGAATTTCTAACACCATGCCCACATGTTCTCAGTTCAGTCAACTTTTTCTTTATAGTGCAAATTGCTTTTGTAAATATGAGCAAGGAGACCATCTAAAATATTTAAAACAAATCCTGTATTCCTTAGCACATCAGGAATACTGATGAATATTTAGGCATATGCTAATTACTTGTCCTTTTTATCCATTCACTAAAATAAATTCTGCACTTAAAAACCTTGGGAAATGATACTTTGCAAAATAGATCCCCTCAGGACCCTCCACACCTCACCTCCTGATGGCACTGACCTTGAGCAGCTCTGTCTCTAGCCACCAGGCATTCTGAGCTTGACTCCTCACACTTAGACATCTGGGCTGCTTCATGCCAATGACCTTTGGCTGTGTCCCCATTGCTTGGAACCCTATCCAACTTTCTGTGCTTGCTTTAGCCAAGTTTTACTTTTCCTGAGTCTCCTAGTAGTTCATAGTGAACCTGTTTGTTCTTATAGCCTTCCCCAGATAGTGCTCCTAGCTCTTCGCTAGGGACAAGACTTGTGCTCACTGCCAGGATCTCTTGTGCCAAAACAATTGTGGAGAGGCTTAGTATTAAATGAGAGGGCAGGAGCTCAATAACACCATTTAAAATATTCTATACAACAAAAATGAACAAAAATGCACCAAAACATTATTTTATGGTTGAAACTTGGTTTTGATCTAGTTGGCCTGAGTTAGTGAGATTGCACTATACTATTAATATTATATTATCTATATCATCTGGCTTCCACAGAAATTCAATGAAATAATATATTAAAATAATTTGCAAAGTATTCAATAAATATGAGATAGTTAAATTTTTATTATTGAACTAATCTTCTACAAGTTATGTAGTATTTTCTAATATGATTGTTTTCCATATGGTTTTCTCCTGACAAAATGATTAGACATTAAGGTTCTTATGAAGAAGGACATATTCTGTATTCTGTTAAAATAGGTACAACTTTAAGCCAACTCATTGCACTTGCCGTGTGAAAAGGGATTCTGCTCAAAGCAAGCAAACATAACTACAAAAGGTAGCATCAATTTGGGTGTCATTGCTCATGAGAGTTTACATTCCTACTCTTCCCACCAAACACTGCAAATGCCTATGCATTCTCATGAACACATTCCGGTTCACAGAGAGTAAACACTATATGAAATTGGAAAAAATAGTTGTAGCAAAATGGCTGTAGCAAATTACCTTCTTGGAATTTGTAAGTATCAGTAATATCTTCTATTCCATCTTCTCCAACTTTCTTGGTCACTATTAATTTCCCAATGTGTGTGGTATCCACGGACTCTACCACATGAGTGCCATCTTTCTTAGCTCTGATGTAAATGACATCACTGTTGACCTGAAACAGGAGAAGAAAGTGTTAGTCATTCCAAAATGTCCTCATAGCTAGGTGCAGCACCGATCATAACAGCTAAAATACAGAATCAACCCAAATGCCCAACAGCAGGTAAAATACAGATACAAAAGACATATATAAATCCAGCTGTTGATAATACAGTATAATTTGCAGCAGCATGGATGGAACAGGAGGCCATTCATTGTAAGCTAGACACAGAAAAACAAATATTACATGTCACTCACTTGTAGAAACTAAAAAGTTGATTTTTATAGCGAAATGGAATAGTGGTTCACTATAAACTGGAAAGGGAGTGTAGAGAGAAGACAGAAAGAAATACAATAAGGGACATTAAAATATGATTGAATGAGGGAGTTACTTCTGGTTCTTCTTTAGTACTATAAGGTAACAGTTTAAACAATCTTTAATATATTTCAAAATGACTACAGGAATATGACATTCCAAACACATAATAATTAATGTTTGAAGAGATGGAAATGCTATTACCCTCATTTGTTTATTACACACTGCATACACATATTAAATTATCATAATTTACCCCATAAAGATGTATAAACATTATGTCTCATTAACAAAAGCCAAAAGAACTCCTTGTCTCCAAAGTCTAACTTTCTAGAATGTAGAAATTGAAAGACTCAGAGTTGTTGGGCTTTGGTGGTTTATGGCCTGTAATTCTAGCTACTCAAGAAGCTGAGATCTGAGAATCATGGTTTGAAGCCAGCCCTGGACAGAAAGTTTGTGAGACTTATCTCCAATCAACCACCAAAAAGCTGTAATTGGAGCTGTGGCTCAAGTGGTAGGGAATCAGCCTTGAGCGAAAAGCTAACGGACAGTTCCCAGGCCCTAAGTTCAGGTCCCAGTACTGATACACTCACAAAAAAATGATTCATAGAACCGAGATTCTCCTCTAACAGCACTGGGTTCACAGGGCCAAGCTCATTTAAAAAGTTTTTCTGAAGGTGAAATCTACTTTAGAACCATTGGGACTAGGTTAAGTGAAGAATGGCTGGGTTAGAAACATCAGTTGTACCTGAGAACAACCATTTCTTTCCTTCTTCTCAGTAAGTTCTACTCCTTCAGGAGAGAAGAAGCATCATGGACTTCCTTTCCTTCCCAGAGGTCCTTCCAGCCACCAGAGGCTGTGTGACCGATTTCTAGGAAGGAAAAGAAGTTTTCCATGTGGTCTGCTGAAGAGAATTTTTTACAAAAGGAGAGAGCGCTCTGTAGACGTTCACACACAAGAGAGGAACAGAAAGGCACAATGCCTATGCGCATCTGATCATACAACATAATATTTATTGAAATGAACTTCAGGAATTGAAAACAAGAGTTGTTTTTTCTTTCGTGCTGTTTTTGTTTTCTTTCCTTTTTCTGTGTGTTCATTTACATGTCTCTGGAAGTGTAAGGGAAAGTGAAGAAATGGAGAGACAAAGGATAAACAAATGCAACAATAGTACAATGAACCATACAATGGGAGGGGAAAACTGGTAGAGAGAAAGGGAAGGGGTGACACTGTCCAAGAAGAAATGCACTCTTTCTTTACCTGACTTAGGTAACTGTAACCCCTCTATATATCACCTTTAAAATAACAATAACTTTTTTTTAAAGGAGAGAGTTTCTCTTCTTTTCCCACAGTAACCACAGGAGGATAGTAATGAGAATTGCTGTCAACAAAGAGAAGCTGGCAGACAAGAAAGAAGGGAGGAACTTGCAGGGCTGGTAATGGGATTCGATGGCTCAGCCAAACTTGGCATGGCCTAATTCTGGACTTCTTACAGAAAAGGAAACCCCAACTTTTCAGTCATATTAATTGTGTTACTTGCAGCCAAAAGTATCTTAATTAAGAAAAAGAAGCATTTCAGGCAATTTTCTGTGCTTCAGAAATTAAAATATGCTAGCTGTGGGACTTTGAAATAGCATCTTGGGACCATGCTGGCTGAGCTGCAAGTTTTGCCAGTACTCTTCTTTCCCATTCTACTTTCTAGAGACAATGCCCAGACCCATGTCTGCATCTTGATTTCCCCAGATTCACTGATCATGTTTTCATAATAAATTTCTTGAAGGTTTCCCTTCTCTCAGCATGGGAGCAGGTAGGATACATGACCAGCAGGGATAACGGTCATGGATGTGGATACCACATGCTTTGTCTACCTCCCAGTTTCAGCTTTCTTCTTTTTAAGTAGGGTAATAACAGCTCCTTCCCCATAGAGTGACTGGCAGAAATAAATGAAATAAATGCAGAAAAGCTACTTATGAGTGTGCCTGCATAGAACTAACACCCAGTAAGTTATTGACAACTATGTATTATTTAGTGGCATTACCAGCATTCAAAGTGCTGGAGGTCTAGCAATCAACAAATATTTCTGGTCCCTTTTTGATAAGATTTACATAATAAGTTTGATACTGGTACATTAGATCACTAGAACACTTCCAAAAAAAGAGAAACAAACAAAAACAAAGGGCGTACTTAATTAAAGATGTCTTAGAGGGGACTCTAAATTTATAATAATTTTTCTTTTTTATAACATTTAAAAAGAAGTCTTATATGATTCTAAGGAACAGTTAGTTCTGAGAAGCCCTGTCATAAAGGATGATAAGTATCTTGAGACAATAACCCCGAAAAACTCTAGGAGGTATGGAGTGGGGTTGGACAGAAAATAACAGTTGAGTTAGAACATGTAAGATGCATAGGAGTTTGTGAGCTATCAAATGGAGGGAAGGAAGGCAGTGAGGAATAGGCAGGTACCAAGCTTTTCAAGAAGGTCCTAGGAGAAACATTAAGAGTAGTGGCAAGAAACCTGCACTGTGATCTTGGGTGTGCTTTTGTAGAAAGGCATGTTAATCTCTCTGAACTTTCTTGAACATGAAAATTACTCAGACTTTAGATTTCATAGGAACCTTTTAGGCCACAATGAGCTAAGATCCAAGATGTGAACATTTCATAATGAACTAAAAATTGACATGGCTATTATGATGGGATAATCCTAATTTTTTGAAGGTTAAAAAGAACAACTTCCCTCCACTTTCTCACGAAATGTTCTGAATTGATGAAAAGTCCGATCCTTACTATAAAGGTGATAGCTGACAATTACTCGGTGGCCATAGTGTTTCAAGGACATCATATAAATAGTTTAGTACAAACTTCAAGCAACAATGTTGTGAGGACTACATTATTATCCATATTTTATAATGGTAGCATCAAGACTCACAAGAATCAAATAAAGTGTTGTTGTCATGTGGCCTGGTGCTAGGAGAGAGGGATGAACCCTGAAGCCTTGAGCTAGCTCACAGCTATGTCTCTCCATCTCCACCCTAGCTAGCCCATCCTATTTGACCATTGCCCGAGGCCATTATCTATATTCTATACATACATATGACCTTTACTCTATGATATATGTAATGTATATATTATCTCTCTTCCTCTCTCTTCCTCCTGCTCTATCTATCTATCTATCTATCTATCTATCTATCTATCTATCTATCTATCTATCTATCTATCTATCTATCTATCTATACATTATTTTTTTCTTTGCTCTGGGCTGGGCCCCATTTCCTTGGCCTTCATCTTGGACTGGCCTATGGCCCATTCTCTTGACCTTCATAGCATATTTTCTCTTCCATATGATCTTGAAGAATGAAGAGCTTTATCTTATTTGAGCTTTGGTTTGAGCCTGCTCCTTGGCAGAGAAGCCAAAGCTTCTCTGAAAGGCTAAAAGATGAACTCAGGAACCAGGACAGGAGAATGCAGAGCAGTTTCTTAAGGAATATGTATCTATTAGGGGAAAAACTGTTAAGGAAACGTTCAATGAACTGCCTAACTTGGGCACTGCCTCAGGAGAGACCATGCAAGCATAAACAGCTATCTCTTCCAC
Source organism: Dipodomys merriami (assembly GCF_024711535.1). Lineage (NCBI taxonomy): Eukaryota > Metazoa > Chordata > Mammalia > Rodentia > Heteromyidae > Dipodomys > Dipodomys merriami. The sequence continues at coordinate 30,458,144 of NW_027202937.1, read as the reverse complement.
TTGCCAATTATATCAATGGTGCTCATATCCTTAATAATAGCCCTTACATAGCTAGTGGTTTTGTAGGGAGACAAGGTGAAACAGGTAAGTGGCTAAATTCTTGCCTCCCCCTTGGCTTAAAAAATTGGTTGAATCTAAAAATCTCAAGCCAGCCCTAGAACTCTGTGTTTTGAGGTAAGAGATGGGAAGAAACTGCTGAGTTTTTGTATTTTTATGTTGTGGGGAGAGGTGGAGGGACACTATTCCCCAACGAACATCAAGAAGCTTTCTTTTGGGTTTCAGTTGCTAGTAGAGTGATTCTCTATCCTAGATTAAGGGTGAGCATTTAGGGGCTTGCAAAAGTACCCATGATCTGCCTTAATCAAAATTAACTGATCATAGGAGATCAGTAGTTAAGTGGAGGAACTGGATATTACTGTGCAACTTTAGGGGAATTATTGAAACTGGTTAGCAGATCAGCATCACACATGACAGTTCTATGCTAATTTCTTTTCCTTCTTTTGAATGGAAAGGAGCCTCCACAACCATCTGCACTTGATAGGGCTATGGCTGCTCTGAACCTGGGCCTCCTGATGTAAAATCCAGTGCATAGGGTGCACTATTCACAAGGTCACTTCGTGCCCTTTTCTGCAGACACTAGCACTTCCTATGCAGCCTGAGCCATTGCTTGGGGATCTGGGGATTCAGTGAGAGTGGTTTGTGTCCTCAGGAGTTGGAGGGCCTCTTCAAACTTCACCTTATTCCCACAGACATGAAGGTAACCATGGTGTGCTGATGTTGAGTTTTCTGGTAGGGATGAAGAAGTCTCTTCATTTTCATGACAAAAGCCAGGGCTTGATTTGGTTTGTCCATTTGTTCCCAGGAGGGGAGAACTTGGCTGCAGGCCCTGCAGAGAAAGCACTACCTCTCTGGGTCATATTGGAGTTGGATGCCCTTAGGCACTGGAGGGCCTGCTAGGTACAATTGTAAAATGCCCAGCCCTACACTTGTCCTCTCTTCAGCCTGTGGGTGTCAGGGTTGCCTCTGCTACTTCACACAACCACCTCTTCTTCCACTTTGACTAAGCCTCCATCTTTGAGACAAAGTGCACCCAACACCAGCTTGTTTACCTGACTCATCCATTGAACAAATATTTATTGATGCCTATTATGTACCAGACTCTGATCTCAGCAATGAGAATACAACATACTCTACTTTCAAGGAGTTTCTATTCTAGAAGGGTAAAAACCAGCACCAAGGCTGGGGAGGAGATAAAAACAAGGTATATAAAGATCTTTTCTGTTGGGGTAGAGCCAATGGAAGCCTCTTTGAAGTGATTCTGGATGTAGTGAGGGGGCAGAATAGGTTTTTCTTCCAACACAAGATGATAATGTGACAGGAGAAGGGTTAGCTTTCCTAGAGAAAGGATTTGCTCTATATAAGAACATGTTTGGATGTTTCTAGAAGAGCAAAAAGGTGGGTAGGGATAGAGGAAAGGAAGAAAAAGATGGGATCCAATCTTGGGCCCAGGTTCTGTTCAATTTTATTGTAAGGATGACAGGAACCCACTGGAACTTTCAAGTCAGACTTGTGACATATTTGATTTACAGTTTCAAGGTCAATTCTGGCTGATAAGTGGAGAGCAGACAGAAGGGTAGGAGAAAGAACAGTGAGATAAGGCAGGAGGTGACTTCACAGAGCTTGGTCCTGTGCAGAGCTCAGAGGGTAATGATGAGGATTGCAAAAGGAGCTGGATAAGTGATCTTTTTGAAGGTATTTCTGGAAAAACGCATGAAGAAGGTTAAGAGAGAATTTTATGCATTATTTGAACACACGGACACATTGTTTTTTATCTGTATGAAAGACGCTTAAAAAATGATCTATGTCTGGTCGCAAGGCAAATAGGTTTAAATTGAGAGGCAAAAATCTCCAGAGGAGGACTTGCACAGGTTGGATACAGAGACTTGACATCCCAGAGCCAGGGGAGGTAGAGCTCCTGGAGCCATGGATGTGGAGAGCGGGGCAATGAGACCTTGAGGAGCCAGACAGTACTGCTGCGAGTCACCCTAGCCTGGGGTGTGGGTGCACCATCCATAGGTGCATGGTATATGGACTTGTGGTCTAGTTTGGGGGGAATTAGGGAAAAGGGTTCCAAGAGCCAATTAGAAGTTAAGGAAAAAGAGAACTTTCTTTTTTCAGAAGCAGTATATTCTTCACTAAGAGCCTCTGGCTGCTTGGTGAACATGGGGACTTAGAGACTCCAGACCCTGAGAGCACACACACACTCTCTCATACTGAGAATTGAACTGAGGATTTTGAACTCGCTGGATAAACACTCTGCCCCTGGAGCCTTGCTGCTGCTTTCACTTTTAGTTTGTGTGCACTGGCCTTTAGCTTTTTCTGTCCAAGGCTAGTGCTCTACCACTTGAGCCACAGATCTATTTCCAGCTTTGTTTCCCTGGTGGGTAACTGGAGATAAGAGTCTCACAGACTTTCCTGCCTGGTCTGGCTTCAAATTATGATCTTTAAATCTCAGCCTCCTGAGTAGCTAGATTACAGTACAGGTGTGAGACACCAGTGCCTGGCCCCTGCTTTTTAGGATATGGTCTTGATAACTTTTGCCTGAGCTGTCCTCAAACTGGTATCCTCCTATCTCCACCTCCCAGATGTGCATCACTATTTCCAACTCCATCTGATTCCCTAAAGACCTTCAGCTATCCTGAGTTGGGAAGAGAAACATCAAATGGCCTTTTGGAGCTAGAAGAACTCACTATAGTACAGAGGGGCTAAGGAGGGTGGAGTCAGAGAACAGAGCATGCTCAGAAAGTATCCCCCCCACTTCCCGTCCCTTTCTGCCCACTGAGAAAAAGAGCCAGAAGGGAGAACACTTTGCATGCATACTCTTTCTTTCAGGTTTTATCTTCCAAAGAGACCAAGGCCCTAGAAAAACAAAAACAAATAAAACAAACAAAACAAACAAAAAAGAGTCAATGAACAGGATGCTGATCTACTGGAAATGGGTGAAGAATGGCCTGGAAGTCAGCATGCTCAGAGGCAAGAATGGACAAACTCCTGCTGATGTAGGTGGAGTGGGAAGAGGCTCGATGATGAGGATGATGACGCATAAGAAGTAGGAGAGGAAGGAGCCTCTCAGCCTAATCAGTCATAAAGATTCTTACTGAAGTCACTTACTATATCCCCCAAGGACACCCTTGACAAAAGATGCCCAAACATTTCCAACAGTGTATACATCTCTTACAAATGGCTTGGCTCTGGAGCTCAGCTCAGGCCAAAACAATGAACTGCACCTTCTGTCAGACAAGCTTCAGCAGCACACAAGAGAGGAGTAATTATAATCTGCAAATTCTGATGACATTTCTAACACCCTGTCTATATTTAATAATAGCAAAAATTGCTTGCACTAAAGGATACTAACCCATTTGCTTGCCAAGAAGGGCCTTCCTCACTACTCCACAGCAATAAGACATACTAAAAATATTAGAAGAATTCACTATGGGGTTTAGACCGCTTTCCCATTAAGAGGTTCTCAGAGCATTATAAACTGTCAGATGACAACTGGGAAGGTTTCAACAAACCTTCAGATCTCAAAGTGAAATCAAATAGCTAAGACGCCAAATACAGCAAGCCTGATCTCCCTAAGGATTCTAGAAACTCTAATGGCAGGTTCAGTGAAAGATGGTTCCTTTTGTGTATTTCAAACTCCCTGTTCTGATGTCTAAATACAGATGTGTACTTCACTTCCCACAAACTTCTCAATCCCATCCCACCTCCGCCTTTCCTGTCATTGTTCTGGTTCATACCAGAACATCCCATGGAGGATACCCAGTCCTCTGCTTGGTCTCCCATCTCTGATGTTAATTCCATCCATCCTGTGTTACCTAGGCTGCTAGCATCCTAGTTTATGCCCCGCCTTAGTGATGGCAGTCCCTGGCTTACAAGATGAAGAGACAATTTCAGAACTAATTTCTCTATGTAAACATCCTTCAGCTTTTATCTTAGACACCTGATGCATCACTGGTGTTCTAGCTGCTGCAAAGCATTCAAATGTCCACACAAGCCATCCTCTCTGTCTAGCATTCCTTCCTCAGATTTCTGTCTAACCTCCTTTGCTTGAATGACCATCTCTCCTTCCTCTACCCCCCACAGTGTTCTGCTCAGAGCACTATGTCCACACAGGATTATTTCATGATAAGCCTACTACAGTGTTTGGCCATGAACAGTATGTTCCCTCATGTGCATCAGGCTGACAGCTGTCCACCAGATGGGATACCACCCTATAGGTAGCCTAGGAAATAATCTGAGATTGAAATTTGAAGAGCAGTTTTCACCCAAGTCTTATCCCTTCTGCACCATTATGAAGTCAGAAAAATTTTAAGCGGAACAACTGTAGGTGAGGGACCCTCTGTTCTGACATTGTCTGTGCTTCTTAGATCTGTATATATCATTGTTCCCAGGTGAGCCTCCTTGCTAAGACAGCATCCTGTGGTCTCTGCGGTCCCACTTCAGCTCCCACTTCTCTGTTAAAGCAACTTCCTGAGTAAATGCAGACTGTATGTTGGCGGTGTCGCTTAACTGACAATTAGATCCATGGAATTATTTTGCCATGTGATCATTTTACTCTTGGTTGGTCGATGTACTTACTTGTCACCTCAACCAAGAGTTATGCTTCCTGAGGGTCTGTAAGATCCCCACAGCACAGGGCCTGAGGCAAACTCATAGTAAACACTCACTCCTGAGCATGGGTGCATAGAATGGTTACCTGCCTGAACTCAGGCATCTAGCTGGCTCCTGAAGTTAGCACTACTATTTACTAGCTAGTTGATTATAAAACTTATTTAATCATTCTTTGCCTTGGTTTTCCTTTCTGTTGAATGGGGACAATTACATACTCACCTTAAAGGGGCACTAAGAGCATCAAAATATAGGAAAAATGTTTACATAGCAAGAACTCAACTACACATGTCTCTTGATGCAAATACCCCTGGGTGGAGTTATGCCTTTAGCCTTTCAAATGCCAATCTCTCTGCCAGCAGTCTCCCATTCTCCATTACCTGACATCTCTCACATTTAATTTGATATTCAGAATTCTCTTTGGAGCATCCTCTAATTGCTTCTTCTGCTTCTAGCCCCTGAACAGTTGTGGAATTTCTGAGCTCTCATCCAAGTGTCCATATGGACCCATTCAGTGAGCTACATTCCTCTTTTGGAGCAGCCCTTTGGAGCCCCTCCCTCCTCCTGGTGAGAGAATGGCAGTGTCCAAAGACCTGGGTTTGGGTTGTGTGTGTCTTTTATTTTGTGTAGATTGGGAGCTGGTCTTAGAGCAAAGTCAGCTACTCTGAAATTTACATCCGTGGACATTTCTACCAAATTTTGGTTGAATGATCCAGTTAGTCAATTTCTCTGAAGCTGTTGCTGGCAGTTAGTTCCCAGGTGCAGAGAATTAAACTAAGGTTGTAAATCATTTGCTTATAAGGAAGAATAACAAAAACCACCTTCAACCATCAAGGGAAAAATATTAAGAAATATATTTAATATGAAGAATCTGATGTCTAGGAATGATGTCTAGTTGATTTTTATGAACATGACACGTATGCTGTGTACATGGGTAACTGTTGAATTGCTTCATGGGCTAAGAGGTCCAGAGGAAAACACTCCTTCCAGAAGCATTTGACTTACCTCAGCAAAAACAAAAGGAGCATCAAACTGGAAGCAGACATGGCCATGCTTAACAGCTTGAACAGAGGCTGGGCCACAGCGGTACATACCTGGATCACACAGAGGAGGAAGGTGTGAGTGTGTCATTTCTAATTCTGCCTTTGTTCTGGGCAGCTATACATAACAGCAAAGTGGGTCTACAGACACCAGTGTTCCTCAGCTTCACCACAGATGGATGTTTTTTAGTGGTATTGAAGTTTGGACTCAGTACCTTGAGTTTGCTAAGCAGATATTTTAGCTCCGAGCCACCTCTGAAGCCTTTTTTGTACTATTTATTTAACTATTTATTTTTGTGCTCATCCTGAGGCTTGAATTCAAGGCCTTGGCACTGTCCCTGAGCTTTGTTTCACCTTAAGGCTAGCTCTATACTACTTGAACCGCAGCTCTACTTCTGACTTTTTGGTAGTTTATTAGAGATAAGAGTATCATGGACTTTTCTGCCTGGGCTGGCCTTGAACCTTGAGCCTTAGGTCTCAGCTTCCTGATTAGCTAGAATTACAGACATAAGCCACTGGTACCTGACAATGTAGTGGTTATTTTTAAGTTAGGATCTGGCTTCCTGCTCAAGTACACACTTGGAACTCAGTCTAGACCTGCTTATTTTAGGATTCCCGTTGAAGATGGTGGTGCTGGTATAACAGGCATAAAACATCATGCCCAACTTCTCTCTGCTGAAGTAGAGCTGAGTTTTCTTCCTGGGCCGGTTGGGAACTATAATCCTTTTATTCTCAGCCTCCCATGAAATGACAAGTGCATATTACTGCATTCTATGGGTTGGGAATATTTCTCACCAACTTCTTGGCCTGGATTGCTCTAGAACCATAATCTTCCTACCCTCAACCTCTCAAGGAGCTAGGATGATAAGCTTAAGCCAGCTGTGCCCAGCTTCATTATTGATATTGCCCAAATGCTTTCTATGCCTAGAGAGGGCACATGATCAATGTATAAAACGCCTAGTCAAGCCAAAAATTAAAGCTAGGAAAAGAACAAAGATTGTGGGGCAACACTATTCCTTTACCTGTTCTGCTACCTATAGACATATACTTGAGTGCTTGTTCTACCCTGTGGGCTTCTGCAGTGTTTGTCCCTTTTTCAACTGAGATCTGATATATTGGTAATGTTGACATATTGTCAGGTGGTTGTGTTGTATCCATTTGTTCTAATTTTTGTTTTATTGGACATTATGGACATAGGTCAGGTTTAGATGGAGAATCTGGACACTAATCACATGGATTGGACAAAGCCCAATGCTCATCCAGGAAATTGGCAAGTTCATGTCTACTTTTACAAATTTTTTTTATATTTCAACCATCTATCCATAGTTAGTGAGATTACCTGCCATTAGTCTCTCTCCTCTGAGGTCTCCTCATGATAAACAATCTATTACATCAGAAAGTGTTAACCTTCCTTCCCTAGAATTCAGTATTTCAATATTGTTCCATTGTAGATATGTGCAGAATGTCTGTTCACACAGGCTATGTATCAACACCACTGTCTTAGATTAACACCAGAGGACATAGACACAGGTAAATACAATTTTCCCAGTCCAGTAATTTTAACATCATATTAAGTAGAGTTGGAGAATTGGGGTATGATTTTATGAAATTCTGGGGTGGACCATAGCTCTCACTGTTTAGTAGAGTTGGCAAGTTAGAAGATAAACACTGGAAGTTTTGAAAGGAATTGTGTAACATAAAAGAAACCTGACTCTGGGAGATCAACAATTTGGAGGATGATTTATAATTATTTATCAAGTTCTTTATTTTCTTCTACAGCCTTATATCTTATCACTTTAAACCAGAGAGGGCTAAAGTATATTTTATAGCCAAGTAAAAAAAATGCTTACACAGATATATTTTTCTGTTCTTTTCAGAACTGCTTATCAAAGCAAGAGTAGATGAATTATATGGGGTAAGTTTTATATTCCTTTCCCAAAAGTTGTAAAACAATCAGGGTAAAGCTGACTATTAAAATGAATGGAAACCTGATTGACAGGCAGTTAATATTATCCAGAAAACATATTACTGCTGTTGGTTCCCAATAAGCATGCTGCCCATGCAACCAAGTGAAAACATATAATTGAAATAAGGTCAGCAGAGAAACAACTTCCCTGAGGGAGGGAAGAGGTAGTTTTACCATCACTGTTTTCCTGGGGAGTGCTGTCCACAGCTTGCCAGCCCCCAAATCCAACAGGAAGGTCAGGCCTTGTCATCCAAGCTTCATTCCAGCAGTGGTAGTTCCTGAGAAAACACAACCACTAGGAGGTTACTCTTCCCACCATATACAGTCCTCCAAAGAATCAGATGCTAAGTTTTAGATTTCTGGGATACACTAAGCTGGGCTGGAAGCTGTCAGAGTTAGCCTGGAACTCCAGATAAGTTTGATGAACTGATCTATTCCCACTGACACCTGTTAAGGACACTAGGATGTCTGGTTGTTGCTGACTATCTGTCAAGGTCAGCTTCAAGGTCACCCAGGCTGGTTTTCCTTAATGTGTTGAACAGTTTTGATCTTAACCATTCTTTATAGCTGAATTGTACATAATTTTCTATGTACTAGAAGTGTGGGAGAAAAGTGAGCTGAAATTGGGCTATTTAACTCAGAACTCCTTTTACCTAGATATGATTTATAAAACCAAATTCTGTTGCAACGATGAAGCAATACTTATTTGTTTTTATGCTCTGAGACCATTGCCACAGAAACTATAACATTTATTGCTGATTATAAACCTCTATAATTTGTGGCATTTGCATCTGGTGTTACAAAGAGAATAGGTCATCAGAGCTCTTTGCCCTTCACCAAAGATGGCAGCTCATGATGTGAGGACCTTGCAAAACTTCTCAGAACTTTGCATTTGACCCTTGAAGTGAGAGCACAGAATAAAATGTCATCGTGAATTGTATTAGTATGTCCTTGTAAAGACCTGAGATTATATGACAATACAGAATCAGATGAGAGCACATTAACCTCTGAGCACTATAGAAAATGTTCATATAGTAATAATATTTGATGATGGGGTAAGGCAGTTACATAGTCTTTGCTTATAGCACTGATGACTTTCAGATCCAAGGACTTATCCATCCTTTCCCTAAATACCTCTCAATGTCAGTAGTTTGTATGTTTTCCTTCTCTCTGAGTACAGCCCAGTTCTGATTGGTTTTATTAAGACATGCTAATTTAATCATGTTCCCACAATGTACCAGGCATCTTAAGGATGCTGGAGATTCAAAGATGATCAGGACAGGATTCCTGGCCATAAAGAGCCTCCTGGAGTGGAAGGAATGGCAAACGTATGGTAGGTCTGCTGTTTAAATAAGAGAATATGTGTAAGTACCATGGGGATTGGCGTGATGAGCACTCCAAAAGAACAACTCTGGGGCTTTAAAAAAACAATTAATTGAAATGAAGCAAGCTAAAAGAGAAATTCATTTGGGTTGCCTCAGGAATTGAAGAGGGCTGGTTTAGGGCAAAGGCTTCCCAGAAGGATCAATGGTTGCATCAAGTCCTGGGTAGTAAAGAGGAGTTTATTTGGTTAATAAAGGATGCTCAAGCTGGGTGTCAATGGCTCACACCTGAATCCTAGCTACTGAGGAGGCTGAGCTCTGAGGATTGTGGTTCAAAGCCAGTCCAGACAGGAAAGTCCATGAGACTCTTATCTCTAATAAACTACCAGAAAACCAGAAGTGGCATTGTGGCTCAAGGGCTAAAGCACCTTGAGCTGAAGAGCTGAGGGACAGCACCCAGGCCCAGCGTTCAAGCCCCATGACTGACAAAAAAAAAGTAAAATAGGTAAATAAATAAATAAAGGGATCTCAAGTAAAGACATGGGGGTGGGTAAGCTACTGTGATGGGCAAGGATCTGTCTGCTGTTGATTACAGCTGAAGGGAATACTGATACGAGTGCATGAAGAAGAGAGATCACAGGAGACAGTAGGCAGGCCATCCACACTTCAACAACTATACACAACATTCCTTTGTGTCAGATGATGTTCTAAAACTTTCACATACCTCAACACATCTGTTGTTTCTGATACCCTGTGAATTCTGTTATAATTACCCCTAAATTACCTGGGTCTGGGCAAGTAAAACCCGGGGATATGAAGAACATGGTTTTAGGTAGCACTTTATGCTAGAGCTCTGGGGTTGATGCTCTTTAAAACTGAGCTTTTCACACAGATGAAGATAAGACCATGATACACTGTTATGCCAAATCAACATTTGTGCTTTATCTTTCTTAGAAAATAAGAAGGAGAGCTGTTTGCAAGTCTGTATTTGTGGAAGATGTGTAGAGAGGCCAGGGTGGAGCCTGAGCTGAGTTTTTTCCCCCATTCCCTTCACCCTGAAATACTGAAGTAGTCTATAATGGATCAAAAAAGCAGTCACTAGAGCATGGCAGTCACCATGGAAAAGACAGAGAGGTGATGGTTTTGTTACTAAGACTTGGAAGGAAGAAGGATGAGAAGGTTTGCAATGAGGGTGGCAGGAATGGATGGAAGACCAGCTCAGGAGTTTGCTTGCTTAGGGGAAGTTTATTTTTTTTGCAGTAGTACAATTAGAACCCAGGGCCTTGACCTTGATAAGCAAGTGTTCTACCACCTGAGCCATATCCCCAAATGGTTTTAGCTTTGTACTTGCTTTTCAGATAGTGTCTCTCACTTTTGTCTTCCCACCTCCACCTCCACCTAAGCTAGGATTAGATATATACTATTACTCCTGGTTTGTTAACTTTTTCCCCAGTCTAGCCTCAAACCATGGTCCTTCCATCTTTGCCTTCTGTGTAGCTGACAAGTCATGTATATGCCACCATGCCTGGCTTCCAAGAGGCCTTTTGGTATATAACTGTGACACTGGACTTGACCTCCTTAGAGTCTTAATGGGTGGCGGAGAAGGAAGAGTAAACGCTGCCTGGAGAGGAATGGAGAGAGGGGCAGTACAGACTCTTCCATGAGTGATCTAGGTTGTGAAGGCAAGAAGAAAAGATAAGGAGGGGCCTAGCACTCAGTAAATGGAAGGACAACTATATTAATTATTTGTAGCTACTAGAGACCAAGACATGTTCATGGAAAAAGAAGCAGCAGAGAAAAACAACAATAAAAGGGGCTCAAATACTGAGGGCCAAGAGAGTGCAACCAGAGCAACCTCTTCCCCCTTTCTCCCCTCCTGTGGAAACAAGTATAATCTGTAGGGTAGGAAGTTGGTACAGTTAGCAAGTGGAATGATCCCAGTAGAAGGTGGAGGAAGGAAGATCATAGTCGAAGGATAACACCAGGCAAAAGTGAGAGACACTATCTGGAAAATAACTATAAGCTAAAAGATGGAGTCAGGATCAAGATGTGATCTCTGGGCAGTAGCAGGAGGCCAGTTTCTACCTGAGGCCCACCTTCTGTCTCTGCTCTGAGGCAGAAGAGACACACTGTGTGTGAAACCAGACCCTGGCCAGCCTCCTTCCAGGACAGCAGAAGTAGTCCAGCCGAGGAGGGACTGAGGAGAAACAAAGAAAGCATCTGCAGTCCTGGATGGACTCCATCATGCTGTTCCTCAGCCCTTGGTCTTCAGTTACCCTGGCTTTCTCTGCTACCACACCATCCTAGATTAATAGACTGTAGAGAATCCTTATTTAAATTCAAATCTCCTGGCAAGGTTAGTCTAGAAAAGACAAATATGCTTGCACTTCAGATCTTAGGTAAAGACTTTTCTTTGAAGATAATATTTCTTTTCCAATGACTGGGCATGGGGGAAAGTTTCTTTTCTCTCACTAGGACACCTAATTAGTGACAGGAGATCTCTATCTAGTGTCACTCATGGAAGGCCTGAACTTGGCAACAGGATCTGAAGCTTGCAGGCAGTGGGGGAGGTAGAGAGCACGTAGCAGGCAGCCTGGTGAGTCTGGGCTCAGCAGAGGGTGCAAGCCAATGGGCAGACACACAGTCCAGCCAACTGCACAGCTCTGGGGACATTTCTCACTTTGTGGTTCTCTGCTCAGGGATGGGGGCTGGGAAAGATTCGAACATGCTGATCGGCTATATCCCAAGTCCCTCTACGGGAGGGACTATTCAGACATTTAAATTTATGTGTGTGTGTGTGCTTATTTTATTTATTTATTTTTGCCAGTACCAGGGTTGGAACCCAGTGCCTCATACTCATTCTGCTTGTTCTGTTGGTGCTCTACCTTCAGCCCTTTGTGATTTTTCTAACATTGACATAGCTTATAAAGACATTCCGTGGGAAGGGAACAATTCTCACAGGCTGTTATCAGGTATTCGGCATGTTTGATGCAATTCATAGAATCCACACATATTTCTGAACAGCTAAGCTTCCTGATTGTGTCATTTCCCTTTGGCCTTAATAACTTCCCTTTCACATCTCTTTCCCTAAAAATTTCCCTGGAAAATAGCAATAAAACATTTAAGAAGCACATATACACAGGGTACAGTGCCATATTTTGATCTATGCCTCCACTGTGGAAGAAAGGATTACATCAAATGGTAATATATCTATCACCTCACTTGATTTTTTTTGCAGTGAGAACATTGACAGTAATTTCAAAATATAGGATATGTTATTACTTATAGTCACATGTTCTGCAGTAGATCCAAAGTGCTTATTCTTCCCATAACAATCTTCCTTGATTTCATGGACTACATCTCCACGATAGGAATACACTCTGGTTTGTTAAATGCTACCTTTTATTTTAAAACCTCTTCATCTAGACCACCACAGTCTGTTTGTTTCCCTCTTACAATTTTTTATGCCTTTGCCAACTGTTCCTTCCATATCACAGCATTGGGAAAGAGATCCTAAGTACAGCATTCCCTCCTTAGCCACAGGGGGTACATTGTAAAGATCCTCATGGGTACTTAAGACAGCAGACAGTGTGGAACTCTTCACATATATGTATATATAGATATGTACATATCTATATATACATATATATTGTTTTCCTGTGATAAAGCTCAATTTCAATTACAGCAATATACTGTAATACAATCTTTGTGAATGTTGTTGTTCTCTGTCTCTATCATCTCTCTCTCTCTGTGTCTCTGTCTGTATCTCTTTGTCTCTTTGTCTCTGCTTTCTGTCCCACTGTCTTGGATTCAAGCCTTGTAATATGACTTCCATTAACCAATAAGGCTACTGAGTGACTTTGGAGCAGGTAGCATACACAGTGTGAATATAATGCTGAACAAAGAGATGATTCTCAGCCAAACGTAGCAGTATACACCTGTAATACTAGCCACTCAAGATGTGGATCATAATTTGAAACTAGGCTTGCTTTTGTTTTTTTTGTGTTTGTGTTTGTGTTTGTGCCAGTCCTGGGGCTTGAATTCAGGGCCTGACCTTTGTCCCTAAGCTTTTTTGCTCAAAGCTAGTGCTTTACCTCTTGAACCATAGCTCCATTTCTGGTGCTTGGTGGTTAATTGTAGATAAGAGTCTCATGGACTTTCCTGCCTGGACTAGCTTTGAACCATGTTCTTCAGATCTCAACCTCTTGAATAGCTAGAATTACAGGCATGAACCACCAGCACCTGACTGTGGGTTTTTCTTTTTTGTTTTAGACTGTCAAAACCAGCCCAGTGGCCCTTCCTGTCTAGGCTTAGCTGCTTCAGTTCGCTTCTCTTGGGAGACACCTGAAGCAGCCCTAGGTAAACTAGTCCTGATAGTATGCGAGGTGATGCTATGGGAGGTGAATGAAGGAGCTGTGGGCCTCCCAGTGCAATGGAGGGTGCTGTGGAAGAAACCAACTGCCCACCAAGAAAAAAGAAATGACTGTTTATTCTAGCTTGTCCTGGGATGAAAAGAGATTCCTACGGAGAAGCCTAAGCTTAGCATTCTCTCATGTCTCAGGCAACACAAGTGGAAGAAATTACTAGCAGGTGGGCTTGGGGGGTGTACCACTACTTTGACATGCAACTGTAAGTGTATTTATAGTAGAGGTGAATGTCAAAGTCATTAATAACTGCTCAGACGCAGCTGAGAGCCACCAATTCCACCACTTAGAAAGGGCACTGGCTCAAGATGCTGGTGCAGTCCTACCAGAATGTACTGTCTAAAATTGACCCATATATATGTATATATATTATATAATATAAATTTTTATTGTGAATGTGATGTACAGAGGGTTTACACTTACATAAATCTGGTAATGAGTACTTTTTTTGAACAGTGTCACCTCTTCCCTCATTTTCTCCCAGCTTTTTCCTTCGTGAGCTCCCTTCCACACAAGCTCATTTTTAACATAGTCTCTAGTGAGTATCACTGCTGCATTTGTTCACCCTGTCTCCCACCATTTCTATGCCCCCCCCTTACCCTCCCCCAAACAGATAAACTTACATTCAAGATAAAGGGTATAGAAATCAAAAACAGTGACAAAGAAGAAAAAACAAACAAACAAAAAGCAAAATAACAAAAAACCTCTTGTTTCCATTTCTTGGAGTTCATTTCGATAAATATTTTATATGATCAAATGCACATGGCTATTGAGCCCTTGTGATCCTCTCCTAAGAATATCCTCCTTTGGTCTCATTGTGTGAATGTTCATAGTCCTGTTTAATTTATCATGTCCAAGTACAATTTTTGTCTTTTACCATCCATTATGTTTACTTATGATTTATAGGCACATTCTAGTTACTACATAGGGGGGAAGCCATAGATTTATAGGTACATTCTAATTGCTACAAATGAGAGAGAAACTATGCAACCTATGTTTCTTTGGGTCTGGCTTACTTTGCTTAATATAATTTTTCAAAATATTTCCATTTCCTTATGAATGGTGCTGTATGATTCTTTCTGATAGAAGCATAAAATTCTGTTGTGTATATATACCACATTTTCCTGATCCATTCATCCACTGAGGGGCATCTGATCAACCCAGATATATTAGAGCACGTTAGGGACAACTAGTACTTACCATGTTTCCATTTATTGGGTCTTTCTATACATAAAATTTCTGGGAGTCTGTCCTTCCTTAGTCCTAAGAGTACAGCTGTTCTATCTTCAATCTTCAGGTAGAAGTGACTTGCATATATATTAAGATATGTTCCAAACCCTTTAATAAGAGCAATTCTTGGAAAATTAAGGGATAACTATACAGATTACTTTTTCTCTCTTCTTTCATTGTCTCTTCTCCTTTGAATTTTGTTTTCTATTTAAAAATTTTAAATGTAGTGTCAGAAAATGGAAGAGATGGAGGATGGAACTATATTTAGCAAAAACAATATGCAAATAAAAATCTCAAAAACAAATCAAAGCAAGACATAAAACCAAAATCACCCTCCCCCCAATCCCCAAACTAAAATGCTCAAAACACGTGTTCACTTGAACCATGGCTGCCATGGTCAGTGAGAAGAGCCCCCTCAGCTTCCCTCTGCTGGACTCACTTTGAAAGTAAGACACCCTCCCATTTTTACTGTGCCACTTTATGACATAGTGAGCCAGGAACTTAGACCCTGACTGAAAGCGAAGTAAAGCTTGGACTTTGAAGATGTATGTTTATATAACTAAAATGTATAAATGACTATAATAAATTCTGAACAAGTTCATCTATAATTATTAGAGAAAAATGAAAAAAAGAAATCTATGCAACAGGCTCAGCAGGTAACAAAGTCCTGTTTTACATTATAAAGGTGTTTATGAATATAATATGCTAAAGTTGATAGCTCTTGTTTTTATAAAGTTTTCATTAATCACAAAAAGAAATTCACCTTGGTGGTGCATATTTTACTAGTTTCTAATTCTTTATAGCAACCTTGCAATAGTCTATATGATGACTCTATCTTAGGCAGAGTTTATGAATAATGAAAATATGACATTTTCTTATGAAAAATACCTAAGGTCTCATATATACATATGCATATATATGTATATACATGTCTCATAAACTTATGAGACATTAAAAGCAATATATGTGTGTGTATATATATATACACTCTCCATTGAGCCTTTCTAAAACTGTATAACCTCTATGCTGTGTGAATATATATGTTTATGTGTGTATATGTATTTATGTGTATATGTATATATGTGTGTATATGTGTGTGTGTGTGTGTGTGTGTGTGTGTGTGTGTGTGTGTGTGTTGTTGGTACTGTGGCTTTAACTCAGGGTCTCTGTGCTGTTCCTTAGCTTTTTTTGCTAAAGGCTAGTTCTCTACTACTGTAGGCTCTACTTCTGTTTTTTTGGGGGGGAAGGAGAAGTTGGGGAAGGGAGGTTAATTGGAGATAAGAATCTCACAGACTTTCTTACTCATGTTGTCCTCAAATTGTGATCCTCAGATCTCAGCTTCCTGAGATTATAGGTACGAATCACCAGCACTTGGATCCTTAATGTATTCTATATGGCTCATTCCTACTTTACCTATTTTCCCTCTGACTTGGCACCAATAAAGCTCTCTGTCTACTCCCAAGTGAGATTTGAGAGAATATGGACACCAGGAACTCCTTGGAAATATTCTAGCAGTAGAAATAGGGTAGCTGTGATGATAGAAACAAAAGAGTCTAGAGTACTAATTTTTAATCTCCAAAGACCAATGCTTCTTTCTAGGTTTAAACTAGGTTTTGAATAACCCTTTATTATGTTAAAGTTAAATCCATAGATAGCTTTCTATGAACATGATATCTGAAATGTCAGTACAATGCCTATACTATGCAGGACAAATGGAGAAATGAAAATCCATATCTGCTGCTGATGGGCTGCATGTAGGATCGTGATCATGTGAGCTTATAATGGAACTCAAAATGATCTGTTGTTGGTGACATGATTCCTGTTTCAACATCATAGTGTGTTGCACTTCTCATGTGATTGTGTGATAATAGAATAAATAGGACTAGTGGAGTGCTTCCAGTCTTATAAAAGCCTAGCACTATGATTATGTATAATATACACTACTTAGAAATGATAATAAACTACTACATTGTTGATTTATGTATCTACTATATTATATAGTTTAGGAAAGTTAACTATAAAACAATGTATTGTGCTACACCAACAGCAGACACAACCATCTCATTTAACCACATCTCTTGGTTGGACAGAGACCATGTCCAGTGATTGACTTAGAAAATCCAGGTGTATATAAGTGTATTCCAGGGTATTCAAACACTAATAAATTCCTTAATAATGCATTTTCTTTTTTCTGCCAGTCCTGGGGTTTGAACTTAGGGCCTGGGTGCTACTGTCCCTGAGCTTCTTTTGTTGAAGACATGTGTACAATCCAAGGAGTCTGAGAAGTAGAGGATCATGATTTGATGCCAGCCCAGGAAAACAAGTCCAAGACTCCATTCTTAATTAACCAACAAAAACCCAAAAGAAGGTGTGGCTCAAGTGGTAGAGCACAGGTAGAGCAAGCAAGTGGAACAAGTGTGAGGCCCTGACTTCAAACCCCAGTATTGAACAAAGAAAGAAAGAAAGAAAGAAAGAAAGAAAGAAAGAAAGAAAGAAAGAAAGAAAGAAAGAAAGAAAGAAAGAAAGAAAGAAAGAGGAAGAGATACAGAGATACAGAGGGGCAGGGAGGGAGGGAGGGAGGGAGAAAGGAAGGAAGGAAGGACGAACGGAAGGAAGGACGAATGGAAGGAAGGAAGGAAGGAAGGAAGGAAGGAAGGAAGGAAGGAAGGAAGGAAGACAGCCAGGCAGGCAGACCCAATCAGCTTCCACAATGGCAATGCAGCAGTGACTGTGCTCAAAACTCTGAAAATGAACCAAAACTGAAAAAAATTGAGTAGTGTTTGTTCAAGAACAGATACATCGCAAGACTCTAAGACGACAGATTTGAGAAGCTTTACTTCATTTCCACACCGCCAATGGTAGTCTTGCAAACCAACAGGCTCATTGATTCTAAAAATATATGGCTGAGAAACCCAATGAATGGGAGAAAAAGGGGTTGGAATCCCTGAAACCTCCTCCTACCTAACTTCCTGCTCTTGTACCTTTCTGGCAACACCCTGAAAAGCTCGATTCCCAGGGCTTATTTTTCTTTGATCTGATTCAGTGCTCACTTGGTACAAATAACCCTATCTATAGGATGGTTTCCAAACACAATTTGAAGGAACTACTTCACATCACAGCTGTCTGAAGTAGATACCACTTGAGACTAATAACAGATAACACAAACAACTTGGAAAGAAAAACTAGAAAGTAATATATTCATGAGGGATCTTAAAATCTCTAGCACATTCCTGAGATCTACAGGGCTATAAATATGCACAGATAAACTTCAAGAAGGTACTATTCTCTTCCATTTAGTTGACCTTAAGGCTCAGTTCCAGCTGGATGTGAAGCCTATAGCAGAAATATAAATTTCCTGATGAAGCATTACTTTTCCACCACACACATAGGAGCTCTTTGGTTAAGGCTGGGGAATGTGTTGGTTGAAAGTACTTAAGAAAATGCTTGTTTATTTGTTATCTGATCACTAAGTGAACTCAGCATAGACTTCAGTGGGCATAAGAGATTATAAATAAACAATGTATAGAATTAGGAAAGACACTAAGTCTATAAGCAGCAGCACTAACAACAACAAAAACAACATCAACCAGAAGACAGTGGCTCATACCTGTAATCTTAGCTATTCAAGGATCAGAGCTTCAGAGCATCATGATTTGAAGCCAGCCTTGACAGAAATGTCCACAAGACTCTATTTCCAAAATAACCAGCAAAATGGCAGGCTGGCCAGGTGCCATAGTTTAGGCCTATAATCCTAACTCCTCAGGAGGCAGAGATCTGAAGACTGAGGTTCAAAGCCAGACTGGGCAGACAAAACCATGAGACTCTAATTTCCAAATAACCAGCAAAAAGCCAGAAGTGGAAGTGTGGCTCAAGTGGTAGGATGCCAGCACTGACCAAAAAGTGAAGGAAGAGTGTGAATCTTTTCATATCTAAAATACACTTAGATCTCAAAAAGTTAAATCCCCTCAAAATAAACTCTCAGATAAACAACTACCCAATTAATAAATGTGCTAAAGACTTAAAAAGATACGTCTCTGAAGAAGTAAGAATGGCCAATACACACATGAAGAAACTGGCCACAAAAGAAATGAGAATCAAAACAACATTGAGATGCTACCTCACCCCAGTTAGAAGGGACATTATCAAGAAAACTAACAATAACAGAATCTGGCAAGGATGTGGCAAAAGGGAAAGCTACTACACTGTTGGTAGGAATGTAAACTTGTTCAACCACTCTGGAAAGCAGTATGGAGGCTCCTCAAAAGACTAAACATAGAACTCTCCCATGACCCAGCAATCCCAAAAGACCACAAACAAGATGGCACTAAAGCTACCAGCACAAATATGTTCATTGCAGTATTATTTACCATAGCTAAGATGTAGAATCAACCCAGATGCCCCTCAGTAGATGAATGGATCAGGAAAATGTGGTATATATACACAGTGGAATTCTATGCTTCCATCAAAAAGAATGACATAGCCCCATTCAAAGGAAATGGAAAGACTTGGAAAAAAAAATTACATTAAGTGAAGCAAACCAGGCCCAAAGAAACATAGGCTACATGTTTTCCCTCATTTGTAATAACTATGTCTAGTATATTCTTAACAGAGGATCACAATAGCTCAATATTTATGACTATAAAATGATGCTTATTATAATGAAATCCAAGAAATAGAAACAAGAGAGTTTCCTTTTTTTGTGTACTGTTTTCAGTTCTTTCTTTCTTGTGTTCCTTTGGTTTATTCCCTGTTGTTCCTATTTTCATTTCTGAACCCTTTGTCTTATGTTTATCTGATTTGGGGAAGGGAAGGAGTATCACAGAAATATAGGACAAAGAGTGAACAAATGCAACAGTGATACTCACCAGACACTATGTTAGAAACAAGTTTTATCACTTTGAAGGGAAAGGGAGGGAGATACGGGTAAAAATGAGAGAGAAGATAACACTGTTCAAAAAGAAATGTACTCATGACCTTATCTATGCAACTGTAACTCCTCTCTACATCACCTTTACAATAAATAATAACAAAAAAGACAGCATGAGACAAGTGATCCATCCATGCATGGTTCATCAATAAGATGATATTATTCTTGCTTAATTTATTTCCCATTTTCTTCTGTTTTTACTTCTGCTTTTATTCCTGGCTCTATAAAAATGTTAACTGCAAGACAGATGCTGGTGGCTTACTTCTGTAATCCTAGCTACTAGGAGGCTGAGATCTGGAGGGTAATGTTTACAAACCAACCCAGACAGAAATGACTCCATCTCTTAAAGAACTAGCTAAAATCTAGACTGGAGACATGGCTACAGTGGTTGTGCTCTAGCTAAGAAAGCAAGCCAAGGAAACACAAAGCTCTGAGTTCAAACTGTTACCCGAAAAAAGAAAAAGTTAACTCCAAATGGATCCTAGACCTAAATGTAAGATCTAAAACCAGAAAACTCTAAAGAAAACAGAAAAGCAAATCTTGGTGATACTGGGTTTGGTAATATTTTTTTTTGTATGACACCAAAAACATATGCAAGCAAAGAAAAACTGGATTTGAGAAGAACTAAAATCTTCAGTGCTTTAAAGATGATCATTATGAAAGAAATATGAATGGGCAGAAAAATAGGGGCAGTCAGAAGCTAGAGGAGTGGGAAAGACTGGGAATAGGCTGGGTGATGGGGTGTTTGGGGTCGTGCCGATGTTCTATAACTAGACGGTGACGGGATTTTAGTGATTCACAGCACTGTGAATATACCAAACGTTACGGAACTGGACTGGATACCTCAAAAGAATGCATTTTGAGGTATGCAGTTTATCTTCCAATAAGGATATTACTTATATAGAGAAAAAGAATAGACTATGGAGTCAGTCCTCTTTGTTTGTAATTCAGTCTTACTGACTAGGACCTGGGTTAAGTTGTCTGTTTTAGGGTCTTCATATATAAATGAGAACAATGATGATAATTTCCTGAAAGACTGTAAAGGAATCCTTAAGTTAAATATGTCAGCACTGAAAGAAATGCCTGATGGGAAGGAAGTCAGCCACAAACATACGTTATTTTATTGTTTCCAGGTGGCAAGTAGTTTTCCTGTGTGTGTGTGTGTGTGTGTGTGTGTGTGTGTGTGTGTGTGTGTGTGTGTGTGTGTGTGTGTGTGTGTGTGTGTGTGTGTGTGTGTGTGTGTGTGTGTGTGTGTGTGTGTGTGTGTGTGTGTGTTTGGGCATGTGCCAGTACCAGTACTAGGGTTTGAACTCAGGGTCTTGAGTTTCCTCAGCTTGACTTGTTTGGCTTGTGCTCTACCTTATATAACTTCAAACCACTATTCTTCAGATCTCAACCTCCTGAATAGCTAGGATTACAGATGTGAGCCACTGGTGTATGGTTTACGCCCTCTCTTCAACATGCTGGTATGCTTTTGGTGCACAGTTCTAGTCTTTATAGGTTTCATGGTCTGGCTCTGGGAGAAATTTATATAAATGCTTGGAGCAAATGTGTGGTTTAAATGATAATGTTTGAAAATAAACATGGTTGATAGTCATACAGAATTAGTAACTTGGATGTGTCGTGGAATAATTTTACAAATCATTCAGCATCTTTAAACAGTTGGGTATGTATTTAGAATTTCTTTTCTATAATATTTTATTTGGAATTCATTTAGAGATCATTCTGGTTTTCAAAAGTGATTAAAGCTGAAGACAAGTTAACAATAAGTCCCAGCCTATTAAGCATTTACATTTACATAAAGATGGAAAAGTTTATATTTTACAGATGTACTTATAGCTGTAAGCCACTGTCTAGAGTGCAATGAGCATTCAAATTGCCTGAAGGTGAGCTCCTACGTGTGAAACAAGTGAGTCAGTGCTCTCAAATTTGCTTTGTTTACAGATTAATACTTTATAATGCACCATGCATCACAGTGGGTTTTTTCCCATTTGGGGTTCAAAACCAAAATAATATAATAGTACCCTTTTGTTTTTGTGTATGCTAGTCTTGGGGCTTGAAATAGTAGAGCCACAGCTCTACTTCTAGCTTTTTTGTTAGTTAAGTGGAGATAAGAGTCGCACAGACTTTCCTTCCCCATCTGGCTTTGAACCATGATTCTCAGATCTCAGCCTCCTACATAGCTAGGAATACAGTTATGAACCATCAGTGCCCAGCTTAAAATGGTACCCTTTCTAAAACCTATGGAACAGAGATTTGCTTTTCTTTTCTCTCTCTATCCTCTTTTCTCATCTGTAGACCCAGAGGCACTGAGACTGGCTAGACAATTGCAGAATTTACTACGTTGCCTTTGTTTTCTGTTTCTTGCCTTCCAGGGGAGCTGGTATGCAAATTAACAAATTGCAAATTATCACCTAGATGTGAGGGAGCAGATCTTAGCCTGGCCATGTGCTGTGAGTAGTTCTTCACACTAAGAAAATGGTGGGAACTGCCAAGCCCCGGAGGAAAGGCTGGGCTGGAAGAACACCACAATTTATTTTAAACAATTTTGGAGATGGGAAGGAAAGCATAGCTCGTTAAAACTCAAACTTTAAGTTTCCATAGGAGAATATGAATGCTCAGAGAAGTTGAACAAATTGTTTAGGGTTATTCAGCTAATTGTTAGCTGAGCAAATCATGTTTCCTTGCTCATGGAGAGAGAAAAAGAGAAAGACAGAGAGATAGACAGTGACAGAGGCAGAGACAGAGATAGAGACACAGATAGAGAGATAGAGAAGGAGGGAGAGAGAAGGAGAGAGAAAAAGGGAAGGGTGAAGATTGCAAAGAATAGTTTGACTTCGATGTTTTTCCATAGTACCTCCAGGAAAAACAATAGAAAACATGAGATTTCTTTCTATTTGGATCACTGACTAAATATTAGATAGTCATGACTTTGAGCTGAAAGTGATAAATGCAAATTAGCTAGTTCATAATTATTTAGAAAACACTAAATTGACAAAACCACTTTAACCAAACCCAGTTTATTTCAGTTGGAAAGGAGATATAGGTAATTAAGACGTGTTAATTCTTTTAACACTCAGTTCTTAACAATTGTCTCTAACGTAAGGTTAGATATTTAAACCTCTTAGGTTAGGCTATTTTTATCTAGCTGCCAATTGGTCAGTTAGCTGTTGTCTGTGAAACAAATGAGGTCAGCACATGTGTGCTCAGCCTCCTTCCTTTCTAGCCCATGATTTCCATCCTCCTCCCCCGATACATGGTTCTATACTTCCTATACTTACAATAAGGTTTTGCCATCCTAAGTATAAAGTGTTCTGAATTCATCCAGCCCTCTGAGCATCCTAGCTTGGCCATTCAGCTGTGTTGGTTATTTCTGTGTTATGACCCCATGGCTGGCCCAGCTATGATTTGCTGCTGCTGCCTGCCCAGCATCCTCCATGGCTCCTTAGCTCCTGTAAACATGTGAACTCAATACCTAAAGTGTGGTTTCTGCTGACTGTACAATTGCTTTTCTCACCTTCCTATAGCCATGAATGTCCTTCCTCTGGCTTTGGGAGCAGGAAGAAAGGGAACATGTCTGAAGCAAGGCTTAGAAGCTGGATGAAGGGGACACCATTGCTTCTAAGATGGCCACAGGAAGGCATTGTTCTTGAAAGTAAGAGAGCAAGGGTGGTAGAATGTGTGCTGGGGTGGCCGTCCGGAAGGTGAGCAGAAGGAGGAGAGGTGATGTGGGGTACTAGCACCCATCCCCTGCTAGTTATAATTCCATCTGCTCATTGTGGGTGTCCAGCCTGCAGGTATTAGCCCATCCAGCAGGGTGGCCAGGACACCACTGTCATACCGGATGAGCTGCAGGGCTGGGTCAGGAAGGCTTTCTGTCTTTGCACAGAACAGCTGGAAGATGGCAAGGGGACACTGGCTTTCACTTCATGGCTACTTCTGTGGGAACAGTCTTAACTCCCTAGGCTAGCGACAACCCCTTCCCTGGTCTCTCTGATTTCCAGTGTACCCTATAACTCACCTTCAATCTCTTTTAGAGTGTTAAAATTTTGTCTATCTCCCCCCAACATTATCTGGAGCGCTTTAAGGTAAGCGATCTTAGTTCATTTCTCTTTGGAGCCAGCATCTGGTGTTTGGACATAGTACTGTATAACAGGGTTTGTTAGATGGAGTGATATTTAGCCAATTCAGTGAACATTAAAAAATTTCTTAACCCATAACATTTACTCAGTGCTTACTCTATACCCCGAGTGCTGTTCATGCAGGCAACACAAACAAAAGAGATATCAGACTCTGATCCCCTATTTGGGATGGCTGTTTGGGGGTGGCTGTTTGGGGTGGGGGTACACATTAAAAGGGGAACACAGTGTTCTGGCCTGAATCAAATCTGTCTCTGCTTGCTCCAGCACCACATACATTGAGAAGGAGCTATGCCTAGCATTGAGACTCTTTCATGACTCTGATAAGTGCCACCATCCCTGTCTTTTCAAATTGCTTCTAGTTCTACCCCAGCCTTTGCATAATGAGGCAGTCATACAGGGTTCTTGCAAGGGGTAGTGAAAGTGTCCCTTTCCTTGCCCATCTGCATGAGTCCTGGCTGTCCCTCCTCAGTGGCTGTCATGTTCCCTTTCGTTATTTGCACTGTAATGAAGCACTGGGCAGCAGCAGCTTCATCATTCTGTCCACTGGGATCACAGATTCCCCCCCCCACACACACACACTCAGCACCCAGTCGCATGCTGGAGACTAGCAGCTTAGACTTCTCTGTCCAGGACCTGTGACCTTACCTTTGCCACTTGAGAACTTATCCGCTCTGATGGGGTTGCTCTGCCGGGATGTGGCCTTCTAAGGTCCCCTGGTTCTTTGCCTGCTCCTGAACAGCTAAGGAGTTCCCCCCTCTACCCCCACAACTGTGCTGAAAGGATGTCTGTTGGGGATAACTCTGCAGCCACCAGGTAGCAAGGCACTCTGGGAGTGTGAACAGCCACTAGGCAGGGGACCCCAGGTGGCAAACCAGCTGTCTGTCCTCCATGGTTGATGATCAGAAAGAGAAGGTCAGAGCAAGGGATGAAGTCCAAACTTTGTCCCTTGTTTTGGAGGGCTATGAGCATACCACACTTGCTTCTGTATTCCTAAGCTCTCTCTGCACCTTCTGCTGGCTTATTTCTGGTTTTGGCACTCTGAGACTTGGCAGAATCCTGGAGTGAGGATGCCCTGGGTCACTGAGGCTAAACTGTACACTCGATTCATTGCAAACCATGGGCCACTGGGACCTAAGTGTTGAAGGTAGGTGTGTGTGAGAGAGAGATGGAGGGGGAGAAGGAGGAGGAGGAGGAGGAGGAAGAAGAAGAAGAGGGTAAGAATATTAGAGGGGAAGAAAGAGAAGAAGAGATAAGAGAGGAGGGGAGGAGGGAAAAGTGGAAGAGAGAAGAAAGAAGGGAAAGAAGGAGGGAGAAAGGAAAGGAAGGAAAGGGAAAGAAGGAGAAGGAGGGAAGAGGGGCCAGTATAGAGAGTAGGGACCACACACAACCAAGAATGAATGGTCAGGCTGGGGTAGATTGGGTGACTGAAGCCTATTGAGGAGGTGATTTGAGGGCTTGGATGTAGCCACTGCTTCTGGGACCTGTGCTAGGAAATTCACTAGTCCAATCTCCAGGCACCAAACAAATGACTGCCACCCTCACTTTAGCTTTGGTTTAGCTTCTCTCGCTCTAACCCTAGCTCAGGCAGCCCCTCCTTCTAATTCTTTTTTCTTATTGTGAGAATACCATACAGAGGAGTTACAATTACATGGGCAAGGTAATGAGTACATTTCTTATCAAGCATTGTTGCCTCCTCTTTGTTTCCCCTTCCCATCCCTTCCCATACTCCCCCCACCTCCCCCGACCCAATCCCCTCCCCCCCCCACAAAAGTTGTAAAGTTCGTTTTTCGACATAACAACTTGTACATCTCATTGTTGGGATTGGCACCAAGCTGACCACTGTGGCAGGTATTTATGGAGTTTTCATAATTGAGAGGCTTAGGACCAGAGTGTTCAGGATGATTTTTGGATTTTGGAACTTTTGCATATATATAATCGGATATGTTGGGGATGGCCCCATGTCTAAACATTAAATAATTTGTTTCACATATAATTTGTACACACATATTCGGAAGGACATTTTATACAATTTTTAGCACAACTGAATTTCAACTATGACCCTTACATAAGGGCATCTGTGGAATTTTCCACCTGTGGTGTCACACTATACTCAAAACCTTTTGGATTTGGTAACATATCAGATTTCAGATCTTTGGATTAGAGATGCTCAACCTTTATTTTACTATGATAACCATTTAATTATCATGGCCACTCCATTAGGACATCCTAACTGGTAAGATTGCCTTTATTTTATAGAAGAGGAACCTGGAACTCAGGAAAGCAAAGTCATTTTCTCAAAGCCACACAGCAAATAACAGCCCAGAGCTTGACTCACAGGCGTGGCTGTGGTGGCCACACCAGGGCTGATGGATCATGGCAAGCCCTTCTTCCTTGACCAGGAGTCCTTGTGTGTCCAGCTTCCTGGAGCTAAAAAGGCCTGCGGGGCTTGTAAGGGGATGAACAAGCCTCTACTGTCACTTTAGAATACCAGACACCCTTCTTTTTTGACTGCTTCAAGGAACTTTGGTTGATGGCAGCATATTGTCTCCACAAAGTTCCAGCTGTGCGTCTAATAATAAAGGCATTTGTGACAGCTGACATTCATTAGCCACCTGTTATTCTGTGCTAGGTGATGTGGGGAATTCAAAGCCTCCAGTTTAGAGGAGAAAAGAGGCAAAGAGGTTGGGCCTGGCTCAGTATCACACAGTTCGTGCATGGCAGAGCTCTTTAAGCCCTGTGCTCAGGGTGGGGGTGTGTGCTGTGTTGGGTTAGCACCAGCCATTGCTGGTTGGTTGTCAAGTGTTGAAAACCAACAAGGAGAGGAGGGAAAGGAGGCATGTGTGCAGTGTGGGTAGCTGAGGGTCAGGCCAGTGAGCATAGTGTCAGGGTGCATCAGTAGATATTTGAGCCCTGAAGGAGCAAAAGGTATGGGGGACAGGGAAAGATTTGAAGTAAGGTGCTCAAGATCTGTCTGCTTTATGATTTTGCATCCATCTTTCTTAGGGCCAAGGTGGGTGTTCCCTGCACTTAGGAGAGGTGGATAAAGGAGTTGGGGAAAAGAAACTGTGCCTGAAAAGACATTGTGTGTGTGTGTGTGTGTGTGTGTGTGTGTGTGTGTGTGTGTGTGTGTGTGTGTGTGTGTGTGTGTGTGTGTGTGTGTGTGTGTGTGTGTGTGTAGTATAAGTATGTCCATGTGCATAAGGAAAAGATGCAGAGTAGAAAATACTAAATAATTGTCATTTTGTAGCTAGGCACCAGTAGCTCATGCTTGTAATCCTAGCTAGTCAGAGGCCAAGATATGAAGACTAGGGTTCAAAGCCAGCCTGGGCAAGAAAGTCCATGAGACTCTTATTTCCTATTAACCAGCAAAAAGCCAGAAGCGGTGTGGCTCAAATGCTAGAGCATTAGCCTTGAGGGAAAAGAAAAAGTTAAAAGATAGCATCTAGGCCCTCAGGAGTAGCATGCACGCGTGCATGCACGCACACACCACACACACATATACAAACACACACACACACACACACACACACACACACACACATTATCTTCCCATTTTTCACTGTCCTTGAGGGCTGTTCTAGTTTGTATTGTCACTGCATGCATATGAAGGTCTGCTAACCTGTAATTCTGCTTAAATAGCGTTTTAAATTGTTATACGGTTTTCAGGGTGATGAAGCTCTCTTTTCCTTGCTTTTCTGCTCACTATGGCTCAGCTTATTCCCTTCAAATGAACCACATTGGATTTTTTTCCTGGTAGTAAATCTCATTACTACTAGTTGGCAATTCTCTCTTTCTACCTTCTCCAAAGAGCACCCCAAGGTCCTGATCAGCTAACACCACCCTCGACGTGCAACCAATCCAATCCTGGCATCTTGGGAACCTCAGGCACTGCGAACTTCCTATCTCTTTTCCAGTGACTGACACCCATTTCTCTCTCCGCCATACCCATTTGGATGCTTTTACACTGGACATTCTTATAGTTTTGTTACTTTTAAAGAACAACTTTATGGGACACCTTTTGAGCTTGGAAATTCCAGTTTGGTTCAAAGTCTGGGGGACAGCTGAAGTAATGCCAATTTTTTTTTTGGGGGGGTCCGGTCGTGGGGCCTGAACTCTGGGGCTGGGCGCTGTCCCTCAGCTCTTCACCTCAAGGCTAGCACTCTACCACTTGAGCCACAGCTCCACTTCCGGCTTTTTTTTCTGCTTATGGGATGCTGAGGAATCAAACCCAGGGCCTCATGCATGCAAGGCAAGCGCTCTACCACTGAGCCACCTTCCCAGCCCAATGCCAAAGGTTTTTTTTAACACACAGACCACCCTTTCAACTTGAACTCTTAAGATTTTGTTTTTGGTTATTTTTTAAGAGTCCTGATTTGGATTGAGTGAGTCTCAAGGGGAAAAAATTCACAGTGGATTTTACAGTCTCTCTGTACTGCCTGAGAAGCAGCCATTTGGGGAAGTGAAACAAGCTGGGGTTGGTGTGTGGAAATGATGATAGGTTTACTTCCAGCTCCAAGTGAAAGGTGGGGCTACAATCAAAGCAAACCTCACTTCTAGACTCAGAAGAACAACTGTATAGATACAGATGCAAAGTAGATTGTGGGTAAGAACCAGAGGCATTTGGAATTTACTGCCAGTGTATCGGACATGTCATATTGGGCAAGACTTCTCTCAACCTCAGTTTCCTCATCTGTAAGTGGAGATGTTATGAGCCCTTACCTGATAAGACTGTGGAAAGAATTAGGTGAGTTTTTGCACACATAGGGACTGTAAATTTCAGGGAGGACAGTAAATTTCACTCAGGGCACTGCCCTAGAGAATGCTCCACCCCTATCCCTCTGTCGTCAACTGTTATACTAATGCTCTAAGTTAGAGGTGGCCCAGGATGGGCAAACCGAGTAGCGAAAACCATGCCCTGTTTTGGTAATTGCTGTCAAAGAGATGATCGATTTTTATTACTAGGAACTCAAACTGCCTGTCCAGTATCATTTCCAGTTCCTTGACAACCAGACACTTATGCCTATGGGTATCGAATGGCTCTTAAAATAGAAGAGAAAGAAGCATGAAGTAGAGCCTGTCTTGTGGAAAGTGTGTGATACCATTCTAATTTGATATCAGTCACTGCCCTCATAAATCAAACTCACCACACCGAATCCTTGGTGAGCTTGGAACTCACTCTGCCGTCCTCTTCCAGGAAGATGTCCATTTGCAAGTTTGCATCATTATCATGGGCTGAGAAATAATTGGTGATGACTCTTGCTGGGATTCCAAGACATCGCAGAACTACAAGAAAGGACCATCATTAGGCACATCCACAAATTTAACAAATGCAGACTGGGAAAAAAACTCTCTTGAATGGAAGCTTTCTTCTTTCTCATCTTGAGAAGCTCCCTCTTGGACATGTCCTTGAATGTCCAGATTAAAGAAGGGTGACTTGTTCAGTCCCCTGGGGGCAGAAGAGAGACATATTGCTGTGTGGTGGGACCCTTCAGAAATTTAGTTGATGACAAATGCATCTGACTGGCATAATAACCAAACCACATGTCCCTAGAAGTTTAATTTTGAATTATGGGGTTATCAAAGAAGTCATATTTTACAGCAAGTTAGAAATGTACAGAACAGGCCCCAATGGGGTTTGTTTCTCCAGGTTGGAAGTCACTCCTGTGACACTCTGTGTAAGGGTGACACTTCAGATTCATTTTAATTGTTATATAATAAATTACCTGGGTGCATTTGTTGCCATATGCATCTATTGATTAAGCTTAATCTAAATGCCCTCCCTGGCTCCCAGGACGGCAGACATCAGGACTCATTGAAAATAATTTGGCTGACAATTTTAAGATTAATGACTTGGCTTGTCGTTTTTTTTCCACTCTCAGAATAGTTTAGCATTTTAAAATGAAAACTATCTACCTCCTTCAGGACAACAACCTTGAAAGTCCCAAAAGTCTGGTAGAAATCAAGTGTTCCCTTAAATGACTTAATCTGTTTTTTTTTTTGCTGTTTTTTAATTTTTTTATTTTTATTGAAAAGATGATGAGCTGGGGGATGACAGTTACATGGGTAAGGCAATAAGTGCATTTTCGCTTAATCATTGTTACCCTATCCCTCTTTATCTCCAACTGATTCTTCCTTCTCTCCCTGCAAGTCATAATGTTCATATCCAACATAGTGTCAAGTGACTATCAATGTTGCTGTGGTCCATCCATTGTTCTACTGTTTCTGTAATTCCCTTTTTCTTTCACATATTGCATTGTCTGTTATGCAAAACATGAGGTACAAAAAACTAAGAGAAATGAAGAAAGGAAAAGACAACAATAGAGAAAAAATAAACTATATACTGGGTCTAATGAAAACCTCTTGTTTCCATAAGTTGTGTGCTTCATTATATATAGTTCTTTGCACTAAGCATTTGGTTTGTTGAGATCCCTTGTTAAGGATATCATATACATATTCTAGTTCTTAAAAATGAGGGGAATCATATAACCTGCTTTTCTTTGGTTCTGGCTTACTTCACTTAATATAATTTCTTCCAAGTTTTTCCATTTCCTTATAAATGGAACAATGTTATTCTTTCTGATGGAAGCATAGAATTCCATTTTCTTGATCCATTCATCTACTGAGCATTGGTTCCATATCTTGGCTATGGTAAATAATGCTGTGATGAACATTGTCATACTGGTTGCTTTAGTGTGGCCTTGTTTGTGGTCAATTGGGTAAATTCCCAGGAATGGGATTGCTGGATCATAGGGGAGCTCTATGTGTCTTTCTTTCCAGAGCAGTTGAACAAGTTTGCACTCCCATCAACAGTATAGTAGCCTTCCCCTTTGGTCACATCCCCACCAGCATCTGTTTTTGTTAGATTTCTTGATTATGGCCATTTTAACTGGGGTGAGTTGGAATCTCAATGTTGTTTTGATTTGTATTTCTTTTATAGCCAGAGATGTTGAGCAATTCTTCATGTGTTATTTTTTTTGGCTATTTAAATCCCCTCTTCAGAGAGAGAGAGATCTCTCTTAAGGTCTTTAGCCCACTTTTTAATGGGGTGATTGTTTCTTTGGGGTTTTTTTTGGGGGAATTTAATTTCTTGAGCTGTTGGTGTATTTTAGATATGAGACCCTTGTCTGTTGTATGGGTGGTGAAGATCTTCTCCCATTCTGTGGGGTTTCAATATATTTTGCTAGCTATGTCCTTTGCAGTGCAGAAGCTCTGCAGTTTAATGCAGTCCCATTTATCCAGCCTTTCTTTGATTTGTTGTGTTTCTGAGTCTTTATTAAGAAACTTTTGTACTGTGCCAAGGAGCCCTAGTGTTTCTCCTATTTTTTCTTATAATATTTTCAAGGTATCTGCTTTTACCTCAAGGTCTTTGATCCATTTGGAGTTGATTCTGGTGCAGAGTGATACATAGGGATCTAACTTTAGTTTTCTACACATTTATTGAAGAGGCTGTCTTTCTTCCATTCTATTTTTTTTTTGCTCCCTTGAAATGACTTAATCTTAAATCCCAAAGAACAAGGGTCCTGGCTTCCCATTTACATTTCCTCTCTTGACCTTCAGTGCCTTTTCACATGATCTTCACCAGAAAATTTACTGGCACTCTCATTCTGATCCTGGTGAGTGTGTGTGTGTGTGTGTGTGTGTGTGTGTGTGTGTGTGTGTGTGTGTGTGTGTGTGTGTGTGTGTGTGTGCATGTACACTAATACTGAGGTTTGAATTCACTCACCTTTTTTGCTCAAGGTTGGCACTCTACCACTTGAGCCACTCCTTCACTTCTAGTTTCTTTGCTGGTTAATTGGAGATAAGAATCTCAACAGCTTTTCTGCCTGACTGGCTTTGAACCTGGATCCACAGATTTCAGCCACCTGAATGAGTACCTAGAATTGCAGACATGAGCCACCAAGGTTTGGCTGTTTCTGATGAATTTTAATGTTAGTTGCTGAATAGTAATTCCTAATATAGAATAAGACTTGTTCCCAAGTCTGCTTTTGCATCTTTTGTAGACAGACAAAGCTTGACTTTGGGGTATCACCTCTGTGTTCCTTGCAGCTACTTTCTTCAGGTTCTTCTTTTTACTGTGAGCTCCCTGGAGTATGTTTCTGCCTTTTCTTTTCTTTTCCTTTTTCCTATTCATTTTTTGTTTTGTGTTGTACCAGTCCTGGAACTTGAACTCAAGGTCTGGGCACTGTCCCTAAGTTTTTGTGTGCAAGGCCAAAACTCCATTTCTTGCCTTTTTTGTTGTTAATTGTAGATAAAAGTCTCACAGACTTTCCTGTGCAGGGTAGCTATGAATCACAATTCTCAGCCTACTGAGGAGCTAGGATTACAGGTGTGAACCATTGGTGCTCAGCTTGCTTCTGCTTTTCTTAATTTACCACCAGAGTCTGTTTTCAGGCACAGATCTCAGCTAATTTATATAAAAGGCATAAATGAAGCCATGTGCTGGTGGCTCAGGACTGTAATTCTAGCTAGTCAGGAGGCTGAGATCTGAGGATCACAGTTCAAAGCCAGCCCAAGCATGAAAGTTCATAAGACTTTTATCTCCAATTACTCACAGAAAAAAACTGGAAGTGGTGCTGTAGCCCAAGTGGTAGAGAGTGCTAACCTTGAACAAAAGGAGCTTATGCCGAGGCCCAGAATTCAAGGCCCAGGACCAGAAAAAAAAGAGGCATAAATGGATGTAAAGTGGTCAGTGTTTTATGTGGTTCTTAGCCCAAAGGAACAGTGAGATTGTAGGCAAAAGAAGACTTGGGTCTATTTTTTCATTTAGGAATCATTTCACAAGACTTGTGACTTCTCACTGCATTGGTGTGGTTTCCTTCCCAACTCCTGGCATGGTCACCTTCAGCCTGTCCTGAAGCCCAGGTTAATGCCTAGAACTTCAGAGACTGTCACTGCCAGGAGACCAATGCTTTGGTCTCAAGGCTAAGAAAATATATATTATTCAGTTAATGCCAATGAGAAACAAAACTAACAAAGTTAAAATTACTTTCTATTTGGATCATTGACTAAATCCTAGACTGTTAGCACTTTGAGATAACATTGGTGGATTTCACAATCGTGTTTTTAAAAATAGTCTTGTCCTAGCCTCCAGTTGCTGCTTTTTTTTTCTTTTTCTTATAAAAATTTTTACTAGATCCCGGCACCAGTGGCTCACACCTGTAATCCTAGCTACTCAGGAGTCTGAGATCTGAGGATCACGGTTCAAAGCTAGCTTGGGCAGGAAAGTCTGTGAGATGCTTTTTTCCAATTAATCACCAGAAAACTGGAAGTAGCACTGTGGCTCAAGTGGTAGAGCACTAACATTAAGCTGAAGAGCTGAGGGACAGTGCCCAGGCCTAGAGTTCAAGACCCACGACCGACAAAAAAAAAAAGTTAAATAGGCAAAACATTCCTTATGAACAAGCGAGTAGAAAGGTAACTTTAACTTGAGCTAAGTGTTTCTCCAAGACTGGAGAAATAGCAGGTGAATGGAAATCATTATCAATGATGAGACACACAGAAACAAATGTATTTTCTAAGATATTCACTGAATTCACTATAACATTATCTGGGCCTGGAGAGGCAAATGCCATTTTGACAAATGAGGCACAAGCCTGAAGAGAATAATTTAGTTCCTGTCTGTTTTGCCCTATAGATTAGATGTGTGTGGATTGGATATCTGAGAAACAACAGGGGAGGTAAAGATGGTTCATTATATTTGATATCTAACTGCTCGAGGGTATTGAGACTCTCATGTGAAGGAGGGAGATGAGAGTACTTTTCATAACTCCTTTCATAATTGGGATAAAAATTAAATGGAAGCCGGGTGCTGGTGGCTCATGCCTGTAATTCTAGCTACTCAGGAGGCTGAGATCTGAGGATCGCGGTTCAAAGCCAGCCCCGGCAGGAGAGACCGTGAGACTCCTATCTCCAATAAAAAACCACCAGAAAACCGGAAGTGGCGCTGTAGCTCAAGTGGTAGAGTGCTCGCCTTGAGCTGAAGAGCCGAGGGACAGCGCCCAGGCCCAGAGTTCAAGCCCCACGACCGACAGAAAAAAAAAAAATTAAATGGAAATATTTATAAAACTCAACAACAAATCAGTACATAAGCTACAGTCTGCATCTTTTCAATAAGTCTATCTCTTTTCTTATTATTATTTTAGTTTTCCCTCTTTAGTCTTTTAAAAATGATTTTTAGAAATAGCTAATCATTTCTCCCACATTCTTCCTTGGTCCCTACAAGCCTCTATGGCAGTGGGTGTTGGGTGATGGATGATGTAGGAAACAGTCCATTATTCTTTCTATAAAGATTCTGTAATCAGATACTTTGAACATATTTGACCCAGTACACCTTAATTATGCATTGACTACATCCCAGAATAGTCATCTATAAATTCTATAGAGTCAAAAGGGGATGCTAAGTCTCTCTGCCAGGTTATAGATAAAATGTCTTGAAGTGGAATTTCCTTTATATTAAAAATATGTTACTCAGTTGGATACTTACACGTGTTAAAGACACCAGCAAAAACCCAGCACTGGCCATAACGGACTGGCTTCTCAGAGCTCCTGTATTCCAGTAGAATGTCAACACTTCCAGTCCAGGCTGATGGGGGAACACCATAAGCATAGATATTGTCCCATGATCCCACAAGGACACCTTCATCATCTTTGGCATTCACCTACATGAAGCCAGGAGAGGTGAAAAGGAAGAAAAGCCATTTAAATAAGCACTTCTGAATTATGAAACTGGGCAAGTTAAGGCTTCCATATGTCTGCATTGTGTCAACAGTTCCACTGCTGTTCAATTCTGTTCAATAGTGCACAAACCAAGTGTGCAAAGGGGAAGACCAAATAAGCGAGACTGCCCCTTGACAGGTATTGAATGACAGGGAGGAAGAATCTTGTGACATGCCTTGGACAAGATCCACAGGGTGAGAATGACATGGGCAAGAAAGAAGGAATACCTGCAAAGGAAAAAAACTTGGGAGGGAATCTTGTGGTGAGAAGGGCAACACAAGACTGATAAATGAAAAATGCTTGTCCAATGGGCTTTGATTCACATGATACGTGTCAGATTCCAATGAACTGATAAAGAACAGTTACCGTAGGAACCACTGAGTTAGTAAAAATAAAACCAGTGGCTCACACCTGTAATCCTAGCTACTCAGGAGGCTGAGATCTGAGGATCTCCGTTCAAAGCCAGCCCAGACAGGAAAGTTCGTGAGACTCTTATCTCCAATAAATCACTAGGAAACCGGAAGTAGCACTGTGGCTCAAGAGGTAGAGCACTCACTTTGAGCTGAAGAGTGCAGGGACAGCACCCAAGCCCAGAGTTCAAGCCCCACGACTGACCAAAAAAAAAAAAGAATGAATTCCTATGGGTACTATCACAGAATTGTGTTTTTTTTTATTATAAATTTTATTAAAGAAATAGTCTCTGTGATAGTTTAAAAACAAGGATACAATGTGTGAATCTCAGGTCCTTGCACATGCTATTCAAGCACTTAAGCACTTACCACTGAGCTACCTCCAAATCTAAGCTTGATAGTTTCGTTAAAGGACATTTCTGTTTACCTAAAGTACCCAGAACAAAGGAGACTTTTGCAGACAGTGGCAATCTTGAATATTTAAGAAGCCCCTCAGACTACAATCAGCTAATCACAGTGGACCTTAGTAGCAAACACCTTTCATGTTTAGACAAAACCACTAAGTAAGAGAAGTGACAGTTTTTGAAGCATTCTGTCACTTTTTTTGTTGTTTTTTTCCTGGGTACTGAAGGATCATGAGATTTAATTGTAGTTAAAAATCCTAGTTGGAGAGCAGTGGGAGTTTCCTAGTAACAGGTACCACTTTAATGAATTTTACAACTGACAATAGTGTTCTGGAGCCTTGCTACTCCAAGTGCACCAAAGTGCCCACTCTTACTGGGACCTCATTAGGAATACAGAATCTCCCAGGTCTACTGGAAGAGAATTGGCCTGTGTGCACATTAGCTTGTGAAACATAGGTCCGGGTAATGCTGAAAAGACATGGCC
Source organism: Dipodomys merriami (assembly GCF_024711535.1). Taxonomy (NCBI): domain Eukaryota; kingdom Metazoa; phylum Chordata; class Mammalia; order Rodentia; family Heteromyidae; genus Dipodomys; species Dipodomys merriami. Next base: position 30,422,408 of record NW_027202937.1, on the reverse strand, counting down.
AGCAATAGGAAGTTCATGATGAGATGCATTTGGATTATGAAAACCACCAAGAAGCTACTAAAATATGATTTTTGAAAAAATGTGTCTGCTGCCTCACTAACAGTGCAGCCTTAGCACCTGCCCAGGCCTTTTAGTTCTGCTTACTGCATTTGGCTGTAGAGGAGTCTGTCTTTCCAAATGATTCAAGAGTTCATGGAGAACTCTTGAAATGTGATTGTTATGAATTCTAACAAGTCTGAGCAGAGTTGGTGCTCCACAATTGTTCAATAATCACCCGTGTATTCAACAAGCACATACACCTTTTATAATGAAGAAAAATAAGACCTTTAATCCTGGAGAGAGATGGGTAGGAAGCCAATAAAGTGGAATAAAAGATTACTAGAATTAAGATATCTAGGCAGAGTGAAAAACCAAAGAACCTTCCAGAGTGATGGCAATTGTGGGGGTTCTTTGAGGAGATAAGAGGAAAACTGGCCAGAAAAGTCATCCACATAATGGAAAGAATTAAATGAATCCTTGATGAAATCAAAATAATTCGCAGCAGGTTCAGGGTCCTCTGTATGAATATCATGTAAGTAGGTTATATGGACTGAAATAGGAAATGTCAGAAGAATATAGAAAAAGTGCACAAGCACCTTCTACAGTGAAGGACACATACTCCACTGAAATAATGGGGTGTGCTACCTAGAAGATCACTAGTCTATCTGATTTAAACACATTATTTCTCACTTTTGACTCTGTCCAGCCAGGTTTTTAAATTTTCTTTTCTTTTAATAAGTTTTTTTTATTGTGAAAATACCATACAGAGGAGTTACAATTACATGAGCAAGGTAATGAGTACATTTCTTATCAAGCATTGTTGCCTCCTCTTTGTTTTTCCCCTACCATCCCTTCCCTCCCATCTCCAAGACTATACTCCCCGCGCCCCCCCACCCCCGCCACTACCAAAGTTGTAAAGTTCATTTTTCAACATAGTGTCTTGTACATCTCATTGTTGCAATGGGTCCACCTGTATCCCTATTTAAACAATTTGTTTTTTCCCTTCCCCTCCCCAAATTATACCAACATCAAATACAGTGAAAATAGGGGTTATACCGTGGGGGAGGGGCATACAAAACAACAAAAAAATCACCTTATAAATATGTTAGAAACAATAGCAAGCAAGAAAAAAAAACACTTGTGTCCTTATCTTGGGGTTCATTTCACCTAACATCATCTTATCTGACCTTTTCTGTTTAGCTCAGACATGTACTAGTTATTGCAAATAAGGGAAACCATGGGACCTATGTTTTTTGGGGCCTGGCTTACTTCACTTAATATAATTTTAAAGAATTTCAGTAACTCTTCCAGTTAATGTGTTCCATGCAGAAAAAAATATTCTCTGAAGATTTCTGAAAGACTGTTCAGTGGATTGGAAATTCATGCCTTTGATATGAACTTTGACTTTTGCCTGTAGATCCATGTAATGACTAGGGGTCAGGAGGATCCAGCTGACACTCTGTCTCTGTTCTCTTCATGGTGAGTACTTTCCATTACAGTTGATTTGATTATTAATCTGTGTCTATTATAATGGATTCCCAAGAGTATCTTGGTTGGCTCTGATATGGTTGGTCTTTAATGGTAGGTTGATTTAACTTTGAACTCACTATACCATTCCCTTATCATTGAGAAATAGAATAGGATTTATGAATCCTGAAAATAAAAGTTCCTAAATTGTTCTGATGCCTTGTTTTTCAGCTAGATACTCATTAATTAGCAGGGTTATTTATAGCATAAGTCAGAAAAGTAAAAAGGAAAAAAAAGGCTCTCTCTTTTCTACAGACCTTTTAATTGTTAATGCTGAGCTGTTTCCCTGTTGCTAGATAAATCACAATTCTCATTTATTAGCATTTGGCCAGATTAGCTACTGTTTTCTAATTAGAATATTGATTTTTAGGGAGTTCAGACACTGAAATAGATAAGTCTTTGGTGACTGCTATAAGGGGTTAAAGTAAAATCTCTCTCCCTAGAGAATAAGATATATTTGGAATACTTTTCAAGGACATATTACTCCGCTTCCTCCCACAGTTGCCTGATGCAATACCCTAGCATGAACTCAGGAGTTGCCTAGGGATGCAAGGAAATAGCTTGGCCTTGAGTCACTGGTGATCAAAAGACAGTCTGAGCCCAGAACTCTGGACAGGAGGCATCTTCAACTTCAACACAATTACATTATGTTTCCCTCCCATAATGACTACAGAATTGAGGAAATGAAAAAAAAGTGCAAGCCCTCTAAAAGTTACTATCAGTAACCTCAGTGGCATAATATGCTGCAAAAATTCAAAACCTAGTGCCAAGAGAAGATGACACTTGATTGAAGCAGAGGCAGCCCGGCTCACTTCCTGACCTTGACAACCAGTCCCTCTTAAGCCTTACTGTGAGGTTAACACAAAACTGAGATTTTTTTTCCATTTGTCTTTCAAAATCTGGAAAGAAACATATTGAATTAGAGCATTAATGTTCACTAATTTTTTGTTTGTTGTTTCCACATATTGTGGGAATAATTTCTGTGAAGAAAAAGATGAATAAAAGGCCTGCACCTCAGAGGAGGTAGATATTCTATGTCCATGGCTGGAGAATGATATAAAGCCCAAGAAAATCTTTCATGGGAAAGAGATCCAGCTCCTATTGGGGGAGTGGGTTCTGGAAGGAGAAAACTAACCATCTTAATGAAAGGAGCAGAAGCAAATGCTCTAATAAAGACAACTCATTTCTCAGTTAACTTCCTCCCCCATTCTAGTCTCCGTGGGAACTGAAGATTAGACAGAGTTAAGTACACTGCCGCAAATTTATCTTCGGTTCAGAATAGTTAAGATGTCTTCTGTTAGAACAAATGAAAAGTCATGTAAGTACAAACATCAATAAAAGAAAAAGAAACCATAAAAAGGGAAGAAGAGAGAAAAGGGGGGAAAAGGAGGGTGGGAGGGAGAGAAAGAGACACAGAGAGAGAAAGAAGAAAATCTGCCAGGCACTGGGGGCTCACGGCTGTATGTAATTCTAGCTATTCAGAAGGCTGAGATCTGAGGATTTTAGTTTGAAGCCAATCCTTGGCAGGAAAGGCCATGAGGTTCTTATCTCCGATTAACCACCTAAAAAAACCAGACTGGAAGTGGAACTATGGCTCAAGTGGTAGAGTGCTAACATTAAGCATAAAAGTTCAGGGACAACACCCAGGTCCTGAGTTCAAATCCCATAACAAAAAAAGGAAGGAAGGAAGGAAGGAAGGAAAGAGGGAGGGAGGAAGGGAGGAAGGAAGGAAGGAAGGAAGGAAGGAAGGAAGGAAGGAAGGAAGGAAGGAAGGAAGGAAGGAAGGAAGGAAAGAGGACTTCTTACAGTCTCTTAGGAGATCACTGAGCTAAGAAACTAAAATCATGTCATTACAGAACTCATAGTCAATCATTAAAGATTTATAATGCAGAAAGAATAGATGCTAAAAATAGAACAAATGACATAGAAGATAAGCATGAGATAATTAAAGAAAATGCTAAAGAAAAAGACAAAGTCATGCATAGAGAAGAAAACAGTTATCAGAGACAAAGATGATACAGCACAAGGATACTAGTGTCCTTAAAACAGAGGGCTCCCCCCTCACCAATGGAACAGAATGTACAGTCACAATAGAAGAATACTCTGTTGAAGGAAAATGAATCTAGGAAGTGGCGCTGTAGCTCAAGTGGTAGAGCGCTTGCCTTGAGCTGGAGAGCTGAGGGACAGCGCCCAGGCCCAGAGTTCAAGCCCCATGACCGACCAAAAAAAATCAGAAAATGAATCTATACATTGAAGGAATAATGAATCTATGCACTGAAATGAATCTACACATTGAAAGAGCGATGCATGCTCTGTGGTAACATGTTACAGAAAGCTCACTGCCTAGGACTTGTAACTAGTTTAAACTTTAGCACAAAGGAAGTATATAGTTATCCAGAAAAATAATGCATAATAGCAAAAAGTAGGGGAATGAAGTTGTCTTTGGTTTTCTCCCCAGTATTTTTGAGTAAGAAAGCACTGCTAGCCAGTACTTACATTGTGCTGAGAGAAAGAAATTTGACCTGAATGGACTCCACTCTCAAATTACTTGAGCTGATCTGAAACTTTGGCAATGCATAAAATTACACTCAAAAACCAATGGCTTTTCTGTATGCCAATAATGAGGAGTGTGGCTGAAATCCGGAAAGCAACTAGTTTTGTAGTAGCCCCCGCCCCCAAATAAAATACCTAAGAATTAACTTAACCAAAGAAGTGAAGGACCTCTATGGTGAAAACTTTAAAAACCTAAAAAAGGAAATTAAGCAGAACTGGATTGGGAGAATTAACATCATGAAAATAGCTATACTGCCAAAGGCTATGTACAAATTCAATGCAATACCCATCAATATACTAACCTCCTTCTTCAATGAAATAGAAGCGGCAATCCAAAAATTCAAATGAAACAATAAAAAGCCCTGAATAGCAAAAACAATCCTTAGCAGAAAGAATAGCACTGGAGGAATATCAGTACCAAACTTCAAACTCTATTACAAACCCATAGTAATAAAAACAGCTTGGTACTGGCACAAGAACAGACCTGAGGACCAATGAAATAGAACTGAAGACCCAGAAATGAACCTGAAGACCTATTGCCACCTAATCTTTGATGAGGAAGCCAAAAAGAACAGGATGAAAAATAGAGAGCCTCTTTAGTAAATGGTACTAGAAAAAAATGGTTAAATACTGTAGAAAACTGAAGTTAGATCCTTATTTATCACCTTGCACCAGAACAAGACCTCAAGGTTAAAGACTGAATGGACTTGAAAACATATAGGAAGGCATAGGAGAAATTCTAGGGCTCCTTGGCACAGGCCTAAATTTTCTTAATAAAGACTCAGAAACACAACAAATCAAAGAAAGTTTGGACAAATTGGATTGCATGAAACTGCAGAGCTTCTGCATGGCAAAGGACATAGCTAGCAAGATCAATAGAAAAACCAAGGATTGGGAGAAGATCTTCACTAGCCATACAATGGACAAGGACAAAGGTCTAATATCTAAAATATACTTAAAATTCAAAAAATTAAATCCCCCAACAACAAATCCTTGGAGAAACAACCACCCCATTAACAAGCAGCCTAAAGACTTAAAAAGTGACTTCTCTGAAGAGGAAATAAGAATGGCCAATAGACACATGAAGAAATGCTCAACTTCTCTGGCCATGAAAGAAATGCAAATCAAAACAACATTGAGATTCTACTTCAGCCCAGTTAGAGTGGCTATAATCAAGAAATCTAATAACAACAGATGCTGGAAGGATGCAGACAAAAGGGAATCCTACTGCATTGCTGGTGGGAGTGTAAACTTGTTCAACCATTCTGGAAAGCAGTATGGAGGTTCCTCAAAAGACTACTCACAGAGCTCCTCTGTGACCCAGCAATCCCACTACTGGGTATTTACCCAAACGATCACAAACAAGGCCATACTAAAGCTATCAGCACAACTATGTTTATCACAGCATTATTCACCATAGCTAAGATATGGAACCAAACTAGATGCCCCTCAGTGGATGAATGGATAAAGAAATTGTGATATATATATATATATATATATATATATATATATGTATATATATATATATAATATACAAGTCTCAGCTTCATATATATATATATATATACATATACTTGAAAACATATATATATATATATATATATATACTTGAAAACATATAGGAAGGCATAGGAGAAATTCTAGGGCTCCTTGGCACAGGCCTAAATTTTCTTAATAAAGGCCCATATATATATATGTATACATATATATGTCTATACACATATATGTATATATGTATAGACATATATACATATACACACATATATACATATATACACACATATATACACATATGTATACATATATATGTATACATATGTATATGTGCATACATATGTATACACATATATACATATGTATACATATATATGTATTCTATGACAGAAAGAATGACATTGACCCATTTGTAAGGAAATCGAAAGACTTGGAAAAAATCATATTAAGTGAAGTAAACCAGAACCAAAGAAGCATAGGTCCCATGGTTTCCCTTATTTGCAATAATTAGTATACGTCTAAGATAATTTTACCAGATGAGCAGAACAGCTCAATAGCTATGTACATACGACCATATAAGATGATGCTAAGGCCCATGTAATTGTAACTCCTCTGTACGGTATTCTCACAATTAAAAAAAAGAATGAACAAAAAAGATGATACTAAGGGAAATGAAACCTAAGACATGGACAAAAGAGGTTTTTCTTTGTTGCTGTTGTTTGTAATGTACTATGTGATTTTTTTGTCTCTTTTATATGTCCTTCCCCCTATGGTACATCCCCTGTTGTCAATATATTTGCTTTTGGTAGCCTGGTATTGCATATACATTTGTTTGAACTAGGGAAGGAAAGGGGAATAAGAGAATGGCGAGGCAAAGGACAAGGGGACCCAACGCAAAAGCCATATATACAAGGCAATAGGTTGGAAATGATCTGTATAACTTGGGGGGTAGGGGAGGGAAAGCAGGAGAAAACTAAGGGAGGGAAGGGGTAACACATTTGACAAGAAATGTACTCATTACCTTACTTATGTAACCCCTTTGTACGTCATCTTGACAATTAAAAAGAAAAAAAAGAAATTTGTCCTGAGAGTATTGTGTGTACTGAAGGTGTGGTGGGAGTGGAACATTGTCAGACCTGGAAGACCTCAGTGGATAGCTACTCATGAGCTACTTGAGAGCAGCCATAAATGTTGACAAGAATCCAATGTTTACCTACAAAATTGAGAGGAGTGAGGGAAGGGATAGGTAGAGAAGAGATGAGTGAGAATGTTGAAAGGGGTGATCAAAGATATTGTATTCATAAATAGCCTTGTTAAATGGCAACTCCTTTGTGCAACTACTTAAATAATAAAAACTATAACACAATAGCAAATAACAACAAAGAAGCTAAGACTGAATCAAAGCTCAGAAACAAAGACATTGGCGAGAAAAACCTATGTAAGTCCAGCATGTCTGGGAACCATAGTTACTGAGAAACTTTGAAAACTTGGTAATATAAAAACAACAATCACTGTAAGAAAAATCAGACGTGAGAGGGGAAAGCTGAGAGAAGAAATGAAAATACTAACTTTTAATGTGCTGGTCTCCCATAGTTAATTAGTACAATCTAAAGATAAAATGTAATTTAAAAATACATAATTACTTTTTCTTTTAATGGGTTTCATAATTTTTAAATAATTTTAAAGGCATCTCTTGGGAAATGATTTCCTTATAAGGGATACTCATTTGAAACTTAACAATTTCTTCTGTTGCAACTCAGTTTTCTCTTCTATTAAAGTAAAATTTACCAAGATTCAAGAAAACTTAAAATTAAATAAAATTTGAGTGCAATTGAATATAATACTTTTAAAGTCATTGAGATACTTTTAAATTAAATAGCATAAATGCAACCAGATTGCTGGAACAGCATACAGAACACAGAAATATACCCACACAAATATAGTTTGTTAGTTCCCAAGGGAATTTCATCGACTAACTTATCTCCTCCCTTAAGTTGTAAAGTTCATTTCCAACAGTGTCTTATGAATATCATTGTTGCATTGGTTCATCCTTTGTCCTTTGTCTCATTATTTTGTTATTCCCCTTTCCTTCCCCAAAACAGTGACAAAAAGTGATTAAACCAAAGGAAAAAAATGAAAGAAAAAAGAAATAATACAGTACATTAAAAACAACAACAAAGAAAAACCTCTTGTTTCCATATCTTAGAGTTCATTTCTATTGGCATCATCTTATATGGTCATGTGTACATAGCTACTGAGCTATTGTGATCCTCTGCTAGGACTATCCTAAATTGTTTTGTTTTTTTTTTTAGAAATAACTATTTTCTTTTTGAATTAAAAGTTATTTATAAAACATCACCAAGATGACAACTCTGTGACATGTATTTAGTCATTGTTTTCTTCTTCATTCTTTTTTGAATATTAGAAAATGTCCCCAGTATTTACTTCAAGGGAGAGAACGCAGCTGTAATTCTCTTGGTGTGACGGGATCAATGACTCTGGTCTCAGTAGATACACTGGCTTTGTTCACATATGGGGAGAGGCAGAGGCTGAAGAGGAAGGGCCAGCCTTTCTGAAGGTGGGTCTTCCAGGTTTTGTGGAGGAGAGACAGGCCATGTGAAAAATGCACAGGAAGTGCAATGCCTTTTGTGTAGGAGGCTCTTTGTGGAAGATTGGTTGCAGGACTGGTCATGCTTTCTTCTTGGGATCTGGCTCAGGAAGTCCTGGGTTTCTGTACAATTCGAAGGATAGGACCTCTTTCTCTTCTTGAACTTCTCTGTACTTTTGGTCATGGGGCTCCAGTAGATTTTAACTTGAGACTGACAAATAAAGAAAGGGGGCACTTCTTGATTCTATTTCCTGTAGCAGGCATTTACATTTTGTGTCATTACAATTTGTTTTCCTACCTCTTCTTACACATAGAAAGGTATTTCTCCTATCATGTGCACATTTTATATGCTTATGATGAAATGACTTTTCTCTGTTATAAGCCTATTATAGTCTGCTAAGTTTCATTGTTAAGAGTATATTCTCATAAAAGCTAGAATTTCCGTAATGATTAGAAAACACTTTTATACCGAATCATGGCTATAGTCGTTTCTCTAAGACTATTGGCTGTAAATTTTGGGTAGCATGGACTAGCTTTGAAGGTATATGGTTAAATTTGAGATGGAGAAAAAAATATTCCTTGTAAAAATCCTTTCTAGATTTTTGTGAATCACAAGTCACTACAGTCTGCTAGTCATACATCTTAGAGGCAGGAGTGGTAGGGCAGAGCACTTACTATGTTCTGATGCTCCTGGGTTTGGTTCATGTACATCAGTAGCTACTGTAGGTGAGTGAAGCAAGAGAAGACTGAATCGTGAGAATGGGGGCTTCAGCTATGGTCTCTCCTCAGTGACAGTGTTTTGCCTTTGGATTCAACTGCTTTTTTTAAAAAAACCAACACAACAGAAAACAATTGTAGAAAATTGGAGAACTCACTGATCTGGGAATGTAGACATCTATTTCTTGTATTGTTCTATTTACCAAGCTATTTGGAGAGGATAGGAGGAAAGATTACTGAAGATGAAGTACTCTAACAGGTTAGTCAGGGGCATGCTTTTCAGTCAACACAGAGAGAGAGAGGAACTGGGATGGCAGGAATTTTTGTTTCCCTTCCTGGCACCTCAGATTTGATCCTTTCTGGTCTTTCATGGTACTTATAACAGCCAGGGTCACAATTACTTGCTTCATTCATTCTCTTTCACTTTTCCTAGTGGTGAGGCTTTATTATAGCAATGCACTCATCTGTACTGAGTAGTATTAGCATAAAGACAGAAGAGCCAATGGAACAGAATAGAATTCAGAGTTATAGCCACATTGATATAATTACTTGATTTTCAACAAAATCATTGAAGTAATTTGATAGGGCAAATGAAAGTCTTCAGCAAATGAAAGGCTTTGCAAGTCTTTTTAAAATAAATCTTGCTAGGAAATAAATTAATTAATTAAAAAAACCTTGATCCTCTACCTTGTACCATGCAGAAAAGCTCAAGATGGGTCATAGTTTAACATGTAAAAATCTCAGATTATAAAATTCTGAAAAGAAAACATATGGTGTCATTATTTCCTGCCACAGAAGATATTTCTTATTTATTTACTCATTTATTTTGATTTTTATGTTTTTTATTTTAAAAATGCTGTTATTTTTATTTTTAAAATTATCTTTAAGTAGTTGTCCGAAGGAGTTGGCACTTAACAAAGCAGTTTGTGAATTACAATCGCTTTAGTTCTTGTCTTGTACATACCTATAATCCAAATGGGATGGGAGTTGGAGGTAGAAGGTTTGAGGTCAGAAGCTAGCACAAGCAAAATGACTTTGAAAAACAGGTAAAACCAAAGAGGGCTGGGTAAATGGTTCAAATGGTAGAGGGCCCACATGGCAAATGCCAGGCCCCGAGTTCATATCCAAGCATCATAAAAAAGAAATATTTCTGAGACAGGATTGTCTTTAAAAAGCATTTTAAGCCTTGGAGTATAGCTTGGTAGTAGAGTACTTACCTAGCATGTACAAACCATGGATTTTATTTCTAGCACTATAAAACCCAAACAACTTTTTAAAAAATAATTTAAAAATTCTTTTCTTTTCCTTTCCTTTCCTTTCTTTTCCTTTTTAACCTTTTGATGGTACCAGCTTTTAAACTTCATGCCTGCTTGGTTTGCTCAAGTGGTACTGTACTACTTTAAAAAAAGCTCTGGCTTTTAGCTGGTTGGTTTTTACCTTTTGGAGATGGAGTCTATAGACTTTTCTGTCCAGACTAGCTTTGAAATGCAATCCTCTAGATCTCAGCCTACTGAGTAGCCAGAAGTATGAGTCAGGGGCACTTGGCTAAAATACTCATTACTGAAATAATGCCATTTAACAAATTAATTGCAAAGCCAAGTATGGTGGTGCAAGCTTGTACTTTCAGTCTTCAGGAGGCTGAGACAGGAGGATCTTGAGTTAAAAAGACAGGCTCAAAAAATTCAAAATGAGATTAGGCATCAGTGGCTCACACCTGCAATCCTGGCTAGTCAGGAGGCTGAGATCTGAGGATTGTGGCTCAAAGATAGACTGACTGAGCAGAAAGGTCTGGGAGACTCTTATCTCCAACTACCACCAAAAAAGCTGGAAGTGGAGTTGTGGCTCAAATGGTAGAGCACTAGCCTTGAGCAATAAAGCTCAGGGACAGGGCCCAGGACCTAAGTTCAAGCCCCAGGACCGGCATGAACACACACATAAAATTCCATGTACAAAAAGAAAGGGAAAAAGCCACCCTCCCAAAACACAAACACAAACAAAAAAGTCAATTCAACCCACAGTGTTGAGGTAAATATCTTCCATACACATCTGACATATTCAGACTATACATAGAATGATAACTCAATAATAAAAAGTATAAACCATCTAATAAGAACATGTGAAAAGACTTGAAAAAGTGGTGAAGGTAGTAACTCCTCAGAGAAAATAAGACTGGAATAACCATTGGAACATTGAATAGAATGAATTGAATGAATAGAATTGAATTGAATAGAATAGAATAACCATCTACATAGAATAAACATCTATATTCTCTGTGATTAGGACATGCCATCTTTAGCTATTTACTCCAGACATAGGGAAAAGTCTTGTACATGCACACTCATAGAAACATCTCAAAGGTCCATCAGCAGGTGAATGGGAAAACAAAGTGTGATATCCAAGACAATGAACTAGTTCTCAGTAATAATAAAAATAAAATTAAAGACATGCTACAGTTGTTGGAGTAAAAGAAATGAGCCCCTCCACTACTTTATGAATCTACTTATACAAAGTTTAAGAGGAGACAAACTTAATTGATTGCAAAAACACAGAAGAGACAAGCAGAGAGACAAGAAGGAAAAACAAGATAGAAACCTTAAATGTCCATGAAATTCAGGCTGATTACAAGAAATAGAGAGATACTTCTGAGCTGATGGAAATTTCTGTGTTCTGATAAAGGAGAGTAATTCATCTCATCAAAACTCATGATACTGTTCATTTCACATTCATGATTTTACTGTATGTAAATTTTACTTCAATTAAAAGTCCCTAAAGGGCTGGGAAGGTGGCTCAGTGGTAGAGCACTTGCCTTGCATGCATGAGGCCCTGGGATCGATTCCTCAGCACCACATAAGCAGAAAAAAAAAAAGGCAGAAGTGGCACTGTGGCTCAAATGATAGAGCGTTAGCCTTGAGCTGAAGCAAGCTGAGGGACAGCGCCCAGACCCAGAGTTCAGGCCCCACAACTGGACCCCCTCCCCCAAAAAAGTCCCTAAAAAAGCCAGGCAGCAGTGGCTCATGCCTGCAATCCTAGCTACTCAAGAAGCTGAGATCTGAGGATCATGGCTTGAAGTCAGCCCAAGTAGGAAAGTCTGTGAGACTCTTATTGCCATTAACCACCAGAAAACCAGAAGTGGCAGAATGCTAGCCTTGAGTGCAAAATCTCAATGGCAGCACCCAGGCCCAAAGTTCAAGCCCTATGACTGACAAAAAAAAGTTCCTAAAAATTAACTCTCATCTACATTGTTACACAAAAACTGTTTTGTAATTACCCTTTTGGTAGATCTATCTACATGAACCACACTTTGAGAAAGGTGGGTAACTAGGTGTACTTTACATGATAATCAATACAAAAAGAAATTATTAAATTATTAACTTGTGTCTCAATAATGGAGGGTTGTGTGTGTATGTGCTGCTCTATCACTTGAGCCATACCTCCAATTTTTAGCTTTTTGCTAGTTAATTGGAGGTAGGAGTTTCTTGGATTTGTCTGCCCAGGCCGATCTCACATCTTCAGATCTCAGCCTCTAAGTAGCAAGGATTAAAGGTATGAGCCACCAGTGCCCAGCTGAAGCATTCTTTTTGGCCACAGAATTTTTTTTTTTACTAATTGACAGTCACAAGAAAAATAGCCAAATGAGAGCTGCAAGGGAGAGAAACAGAGCTCACATTCTTCCATGTTACTGCTAGGTGTTAGAAAGCAGGTTGGTATAGATCAAGTCTCCAAAAATATTTCAATGAAAACTGGATGGATGAGAGGGCGAATATGGGAAGCAAGAGGAGAAAAGAGAGAAAAACGATGCCAAGGAGAGACAAAAAGTAGACAAGATAGAAACCCAAAGTGCATGAAAGGCACATCCTAAAGGACTTCCCTGACTAGGCTGCATTCTTGCCATCGATCCTGGGACATCTGTCCCAAGAGACCAGAGCAGTTCCAACTGCACAGCTTGGAGGGAGGGCCGCAAAGCTAGCACCCCCGTGTTTCAGAAATAGCCTGTGTGATTACAAAATAGATGCTGTCTTGAAACCTCATTCCAGGAAGCAATTTAGGGAAGGCAGACATTTAGACTGACTATGATTATCACATTTGAGGGATGGCTTGTAATAAATGTCTGCTTTTCTCCCAAAAATATGGGAAGAACACGCATAAGAAATGTAACCTTAATAATTGAGAAACCAAGCTGTTTGCCCACAAATGGAAACTTCATTACATTGCTGGCTTTTGCCATAAGAGAAAACAAATGATGTCTGAACAGCTCACGGTGCCCTATTTTCCCCACCTAGAAGAAGACTGAATCAGAGCATGTGAAAGACATTATGTTTGTACCCAAGGGGTTTATTGCTGTTCAGAGGTGACAGGAAAGGACACATAGGAGATTTTTAATAACATTGTAAGTGGTCAGGCAATCAGAGGGCCATCTCCAATGCTAGCTATGACCTTGATAAAGCCATTCAGTTTCCTGATACCTCAGTCTTTCACATCTGCATGTTGGGTATGTATGGAATAGATATGATGTCTCAAAAGTACCTTTCTATGAAGGCATTTTCTTGTTAGGTAAATTCTGTTTTCTCACTGGATTCACAGAGTTTGGCCAATTGTTAAAAATCTTTAATACACATGAGAATTCCTGGCAAATCAAATGACCTGTTGTATTGTCTTTTGTTGGGAATGTGGTAGGGTGGTTATGACCTCTCAAGCTTTACAATCAGTTAAGTATTGCTTAATACATTGATTTGTTGTTGCTGTTTTGTTTCTTTTTTTAAAAAAAGTTGTGGTTGACTCACGTGTGGGATTTTTAAGTCAGGCAACTTCATATATATATATATATATATATATATATATATATATATATATATATATATAATCTGAATGTTTGCAATTAAGATTTTGTGGCATGAAGAAGTTTGCTAAATGTGAAACTTCCCACTCAAGATGGGCAAATAAACAACTAGAGGAAGATTAAAAAAGAAAAAAGAAAAGCAAAAACCCCACATGGTTTTGTAGTAAAGCCCTTGTGGAGTTGCTTGGCAACATATCTTGGTGGAAATTTTGTGACTGTCTTTTTTCCTGTATGAAAAGGAAAACAACATTTGTGTGTGTGTGTGTGTGTGTGTGTGTGTGTGTGTGTGTGTGTGTGTGTGTGAGAATTGTGTTTTTGCTCAAGGTTGCTGTTCTACCACTTGAGCCACACCTCTGCTTCTGGTTTTTGCTGATGAATTGGAGATAAGACTTTCACAGATTTGTGCACCCAGGCTGGCTTCAAACCACAATCCTCAGATCTCAGTCCCCTAAATAGCTAGGATTCTAGGCATAAGCCAACAATGCCTGGTGGAAAACAAATTTCTAAATACTGGGAAGAGAAGAAGAGAATGGTAGATGATGTGAACATAGATTGTTTTCAGTTCATTCAGTCATTGTATACCCTTGAAGATGACAAGTCAAAGTCCCTTTTGTCTCACAGGTCTACAGTCATTCAGTTCTTATGGGGCTCCAGAAGAATCCAGGATTTGCCACCAGTGTGGTCAGTTAGATTTAATAGCTGTAGGTCAAGATTTTTTAATAACACTAAAGAGTACACAGAATATCGATTGGTTAAAAAAGTGCAATCTGGAGTTAATTCCCCACAGGCACAGTCAGAGCAAGGCATTAATGGGGATTAATGATGGCATCATGGTTCAATATCAGCCAAAGACCAAGGTTAAAAATAAATGTGCATACCTCAGGGGGAGCAGGGAAGACCAGGCTGACAACAGCGTATAGCACAGGAATTCTAAAATCTCTGACTATAGTCACATTTTTCCTTCTTCCCTGCCTTCTGAAATTTACCATTAATCTTACCTTTTCTCTTCTCAGAATTGTTTCAAGGGATCAAGCAGTTATAAGTGTTGGCACACTATGGGATAAACCAGCTGTTCCAACCTTATGTTTTCTGCATTACAAAGCAACCAAATCCCCGGAGTAGTAATTTATGGTACCCACTACAAATTTCCTCCAGTGCTTTTGGTAACTGGCTGTTTGGATATAGTTTCCAGCATGTAAAAGGAGTTTCTGTGGATAATGGCATGGCCTATTTATTATTACTGTGAGCTCTTGGTAAGCCATTCTCTTGATCTTTTGATTCATTGTACCCATACTCATTAGGCCAGTGTTTAGTTTGGGGGAAGCGTTGAGGTAAATGTGAGATATTTGTCTTCCCATACAATTTTGTGCTTATTTCAGTCAGCAAATTTGTTGACATGTATTGAACATTTTTCCATTTACTTGTCAGTCTTCTGTATTAGATTAGACCCTCTGTGATGACAGACACTAGTTTTTGTTCACAACTGTACCGCAGTTCCTAGATGCTGCCAGTATCATCCCTACTGCCACTCCCACCCTTCAAAAAGCATCAGCACTGCTTTCTCCTCCTCACCACCACATAGCAGCCATCACACCTACCACCACCACTGTCATCATCCCCACACCTACCACTATCATGGTGCACTTAGTACCTAATCCTTCTAGGGACCTCTTTCCCAGGGAGACAGTGCCTTTGGCTATTTAGAATCCTTTGATTTATACCTTTTACATTTATTTCCTGTTTGCAAAATTCATCTGCTCTTTGGGACTTATTCTATTTTAAGAGGTACCTACTCAATTTGATGGAGTAATTTTGTTACTGATCATAATGCATTGGCAATGGACCTCTGAGGGGATACAGTCTGAGAGCAAGGACAATGTCTACTTCTAGTTCAGCCTCGTATTCGCTGTGTCACCTTGAGTGAATCACATCCCCTCTCAGGACCTCTGCTTCCTCAGCTGGAAGACCTCTGAACCCTCCTCCAGAGCTCATATGCTGGTGGCTGTGCAGATCTTCACTTGGCCACATCTTGATCCATAAGAACAAACCTGCACAGAAGATGGCGACATGCTGGCTTTCCCAGTGACTTAGAAGGCCATTCACCTGCAGTAAAAGGGTGACTACAGCACCAGCAGATTGCCTCATGGGAAAGTGCTCAGCTCACAGTCATTGCTAGATTCAGTCATGGTGAAGAGCAGGCAGGGCCAGGTAACCACCTAGCAGTAATGCCAGACTACAGTCACTGTTGTTCCTCTTCTCCTGCACTGTGCTCTTTGTGGCACAAAGTACCATGGCATGAGTGTTTTCATGGTCTGGTGGCTTTATAGCCACTCAGAGATGGCAATGGAATGCTATATCAATGCAAAGTTTTCATCTTTATCATATCTCTTTATCATCTCTCTTGATATACTTCCTGGAAATTTTCTTGGAGGAGACTGTCACATTAGAAATGAGGTAGAGGGGCTGGGAAGGTGGCTCAGTGATAGAGCGCTTGCCTTGCATGCCTGAGGCCCTGAGTTCGATTCCTCAGCACCACATAAGCAAAAAGAAAAAAGCTGGAAGTGGTGCTGTGGCTCAACTGGTAGAGTGCTAGCCTTGAGCTGAAGAGCTGAAGGACAGCGCCCAGGCCCAGAGTTCAGGCCCCAAGACCGGACCCCCCCAAAAAAATAGAAATGAGGTAGAAAGATAACAACAATCTAGGGGTGTGACTTAAGAGAGGAAGTATAACTTGGATCAGGTTCTTTTGACCCTCAACTTCTTCTTTTCCCTCCCCCTCCCCCTCCCCCTCCCCCTCCCCCTCCCCCTCCCCCTCCCCCTCCCCCTCCCCCTCCCTCTTCCCTCTTCCCTCTTCTTCTTCTTCTTCTTCTTCTTCTTCTTCTTCTTCTTCTTCTTCTTCTTCTTCTTCTTCTTCTTCTTCTTCTTCTTCTTCTTCTTCTTCTTCTTCTTCTTCTTCTTCTTCTTCTTCTTCTTCTTCTTCTTCTTCTTCTTCTTCTTCTTCTTCTTCTTCTTCTTCTTCTTCTGAACTCTGGGCCTGGGCACTGTCCCTCAGCTCTTCAGCTCAAGGCAATGAGCCACCTTCCCAGCCCCTTCTTTTCCTTCTTAAATGAATCTCTGGTATAGTTTTGGTAAGGTGTACCATTTAGTATTCAGAGTCGAGACAGAATTTGACCAGTGTGAAGTTATAACATCACAGGTTTACTCTCCAGACAAGAGGATTGTAAGATTTTTGATTATTCTTTCTCTGGATTTTCTAAGAATTGTAGGCTGCCCAAACTGCCACCAGCATTTCCTACTTTCAAAGCAAAATAACAGCAATCCCAAATAACTGGAGGAGATCTGAATTTATAAAATGAAAAAAAGAAGGAAAGAGAACATGGTTATAAAATGGAAAAAAATATATTGTTGCTACCAATGGGAATGACAAATGTGGTTGGAGTGGAGAGACAAGGTTTCATTTTAAAGATGAAGAAGTGCTCTTGAGAGCAGTGTGTTTTGTCCCCAGTCACACCGTGAATTGGCAGGTGAAGCAGAACTTAGGCCCCATCTCTTGATCTGAGCCAAGGTCCAGCTTTTTGATGCTGTCACCACTTCCTTTTCAGCACAAGATAAAATGGGCAGGATTTGGAGGAATTAAGGTGGTTTAATCTCTATGCAGCCAAGAAAAGAGTGCTACTTCTCTCCCATAGGACTATAGAGGACTTTGGTGCTCTGCTTCTCACTAGAAGGGTAGATGGGACACTTGGTAACAACTAGAGACATGTTGGGATGTCACAAGTGGTGTGACTGTGCAGGCAATAAGGTGCTACTGACATCCCTGGGGATGTGTGAACGTCCCATCAGGCTGAGACAACAAAGCTGTCCAAGGTCACAGACCTGGGGCCATAGAGATTTTTATCTGCTGGTTGTGAGCTTAGGATCCAAGTTGTTGCTCCTCCTTTTCTCCTTCTTCTTCATCCTCCTCCTCTTCCTCCTCATCCTCCCCATCCCCACTTCCTCCTCTTCCTGTTTCTCCTTATTCTTAGAAACTATTTGTACAATTTGAGTCATTAAGCTCTTTTATCATCATGTGCAGCGGGTGTCCTGCAAGCCCCTTGTCAACCTTTAGTGCTGGACTTGGTTATGATTTCAGGAATCCAGTTTTCCTTGGGATCCTGGTTATCTGCACTCAGCTGTACTTCCTTTATGTATCTAGGCAGGGATGGGTTGCTCAGTCCCACTCCTTCCCACAGCAATTGCTCTCAGGAGAGTTCTATCTGCTGTGGTTTTCATCATAGCATGAACTGAAATCAATGTGCAACTCCTCTGGGACGAATTGCGTGCCCCATTTATGCCTCTTCTAGCATTCATATTCTGAGAGAAATTTCTGTCCTCACAGATTAGCCTGAGAAGAAACCTGAGAAAATCCCCATGTAGCAGGCTCAGTTCCTGAGGCCTGGGTCATCCCTGGAAAACAAATCCATCGCAGTATGAACATTTCCCGCAGATACTAATTCTGGCTGGAATTGCCTGGCTCTAACTCACTCTTTTTGGTGCTCCAAAGATACACATTTTAAGGCAAATTCATTAAGAAATTCTGTTTCATTGGTGCTCAGACCTATTCTTGTGCTAGTACCAAGCTGTTTTTATTACTATGGCTTTGTAATAGAGGTCAAAGTTTGGTATTGATATTCCTCCAACACTGTTCTTCCTGCTAAGGATTGCTTTTGCTATTTGGGGTCTTTTATTATTCCATATGAATTTTTGGATTGCTCTCTCTACTTCATTGAAAAATGTTGTTGGGATTTTGATGGGTATTTCATCGAATTTGTAAATTGCTTTGAGCAGTATTGCCATTTTCACCATGTTAATTCTTCCACTCCAGGAGCATGGAAGGTTTGTCTATTTCCTTAAATCTCCTTCAATTTCTTTTTTTTTCCTTCTGATTTTTAAAATTTTCACAATAAGGATCATTTGGCTCATAGTTTTGGTTAAGTTGTATTCTTTATCTGCCTTATGAACTGTAATCCCTCTGTATAGCACCTTTTTAATAACAATAAGGAAAACATAAATTCATGAATGGGAAAAAGAAAGTGGACATATTTTCTTTTGTTTGTTAATCTGCACTCAGAAATTTCATGACACAATATCAAGACTTTAAAACAGGAGAAGTACTGCCTGAATGATCAGAAACCATTTGAGAATCCCCACTTTGTACCATACCATCTTTTCATTGATTTTTAGAGGCTCAATATTTTAGTAACATAATAAAATTTGAAAGACTCACAGAGCTGTTCTAAGGTTAAAGGACGTTATAAGGGTGAAAGATCTTTGTAAACTATGCATCTTCATTCTAGTAAACAACACATGGTGGAATGGACATATTGCTTGAAATTGCTCAGGGCAGGATTCCTGCCCCTTTCAAATCAAAATTCTTCTTCTCTAAGCACCAACCCAAAACCATACCAACTAACTTCCCTGACAGAGTCTCTCTGTCTAGTTCGAAACCTTATAATTGGGATGTACACTTTCAAGATGAAAACTCCATGGGCTTTTTATAATTAATAAAATTTCAAGGCAATTTGCATTAGCAGCACATGTTTAATTCAATACTTAACAGCTTCCACTTGGGCAGATGACACTGCAGATGGGAGTAGGTCAGCTTTTTGTTTTCCTTGTATACCGATTTTGTCTTAAGCAGTCATTTCCGAATTTGCAAAGATACAATATTTCAGTGAGTATGCACATACACACCATTTAAAAATATTTAAGAAGGAATTTCTTGCTCCCAGATATTGCTTCCCATCTTACTCAAAGCTTGGCATGGTAACTTTCAAGGAGGAAAAGAAAGGATGGGCTATTTCTCTAACTCATGGTATAAATGGTTATAACAAAATTCTTAAGGACTTTAGAACTCTGTCTTACCATTACATGATATAATTTCTCAACATAAAACAAAACTGCCTTTATTTCTTTATTTTGTTGCTGGGAATTGAACCTAGGCCTCATGGATGTTAAGAATATACTTTACTACTGGGATAAACTAGTTACATGTTAACCTATAGTTAGATGTTAATATGTATCTTCAGTGTGTGTGTGTGTGTGTGTGTGTGTGTGTGTGTGTGTGTGTGTGTGTGTGTGTGTGTGTGTGTGTGTGTTACTGAGGTTTGAGCTCAGGACCTTGAGTTTATTATGCAAGTGCTCTACCACTTTTTACTTTAGTTTGTTTTCAGGTAAGGTCTCTCACTTTTGCCCATGCTGTCTTCACTTTTTAAAGTTTACTATTGTTTATATTTACATTTAGCTCTGTGTGCGTGCGTGCATGTGTGTGCATGTATGTGTGGCTGGTAGTAGGGCTTGAACTCAAGACCTGAGCACCACCCCTCAGCTTTTCATGCAAAGGTAGCATTAACCACTTAAACTGCAGCACCATTTCCATTTTTTTTAATGGTTAATTGAAGAGTGTCATAGACTTTGCTGCCCAAGTGGGCTTTGCACTGCAATCCTCAAATCACAGCCTCCTGAGTAGCTAAGATTACACATGTAAACCACTGATACACTACTTAAATTAATGTGTGTGTGTGTGTGTGTGTGTGTGTGTGTGTGTGTGTGTGTGTGTGTGATGCTCCAAGAGCTTGAACTCAGGGCCGAGGTGCTATCTCTGAGCTATTTGATCAAAGCTAGCACTCTACTACTTGATCCATAGCTCCACTTTTGACTTTTTGGTACTTAATTAGAGATTAGAGTCTCCTAGACTTTCTTGCCTGAGCTGGCTTCAAATCACTATCCTCAGATCTCAATCCCCTAAGTAGTTAAGATTAGAGGCAAAAGCCATTGGCGCCCAGCTCACTTCGCTTAATTTTTATTTGTTTTTTTTTTTAAATCCTGCTTACTGGATTGTCAAAATTAACCTGCTATATCATCATCAGACTAATATTTGCAAGTAACCAATGTTGATAATATTTAACTTAAAAGATATATAAATCAAACTAAAGAAAAAAGTTCTTTTCAGGGAGAGTTGTTTACAAAACTTTTAAGAGCATAGATAATACAAGTAATTTTTCTCAGTTTTTATAAAAATGTGTTTATAAAACACAGGCTAGTATAGTATTTCTATCTTCAGAAATATTTTCCTCCAAAATGAGACATGATATACCTTTCTGTACTCAGAGCTGAATGCAGACAGGGTATATCAGTATGATCCAGGACTACACAAGGTCACTTCCTACCTCTGGCTCAAACCTTCAGATTTTCTCTCTCCTCTACAGCTTTTCCCCTTGGGAATCTATATTTTTGAAGATATCTCAGGCTGTCTTGCAGAGATCAACTTGAGAGGTAGAATGTACTTAGACTAAAAGTTAGCAGACCTGGTTGTGGTAGAGCCTTTGTCGCTAACAGACTTTTGTCACTCTGTGTCCTTACTGGTGTCATGGTATGAGTAATGACTACCTTGGCCTTTTTTTCATGATATTGCTGGGAGAATCAATACCTACTTCATACATGCTAATGCCTGATGGCAAAGTATTGGGCAATGGAGATCGGGTTATTCAGTGCTATTCATTTTTATTTCTTTACTCTTATTATAAGTGGAACCTTGGAGAAAAGCTGTATTGTGAATCCTTGTCTAGATTGTGAATTTTTGATGGATTGATTGATCCTTTGATTATAATCATTGATGTTTTTGTCATGGTTATTTTTCCCTCCCCAGGCAAAAGGTTCTTAAATATAAGCACTCAATACTATGATGATTTCCATCACCATTTGTCTGAAGGTGAAGAAACAGAATTGAGAGAAAAATTTGCTTGATAGTATATGAGTAGCTCAGAGATTTCAAGAGCTATACTGGGTAACATAAACCAGAGTCTAACAAATAAAAGTTTATTAAGTGTAAGTCACTATTTCAACAGCTCTTAATGAACTGATACTCTATGGGGGTTAATAGCATGTGTAATAGCTTTCAGTCATCAGGAGTTACTGCTTACCATTGCAGATCCAACCCGGCTGACTTTGATGGGATTTCCTCTACCAGAAAGGTCCATTTCTGCTCTGTCCATCACATACAAGCAAGCATCCAGGATGCCATCTTCAAACTATTCAGGGGAAAAATGAGAAACTACATCATGTTCATTCTGCTCTGTGGAAAGGTAAAAATGAAACCACAATCCAATGTTTAAAAATGTGTAATACATAGTTACTTAGTATAATCTTTAGTATGAACTATTAAAATGGAAGAAAGGATACTAATTCTTCTTTCAGAAAAGTAAAGAATAGCAGAAAAGGAAGCAAAAAACACAAGCAGAACTATTAAAGAGCTGATGTACGAAAGGATCACAAACTGATCTGCAAGTTTGTTTAGAAGATCCTTCCAACAGGTATGAGCTCCAGTGCCCAAGAGAGAAGAAACAAACGATTTACTAAAGTCATTTAAAATTATATGAACACAAAAGTAACCTGAGTGCACATGGCTCTCAAATGTGTCACAGGAAGGTAATCCAGGGGCAATTGGCTTGAACCCCCACATAGAAGGAGACCTCATTTGAAGAATGCCCTCTCTTGAGTCAAGACCCCAGGTCAGAGAGTGCACAAATACTGAGGAAACATAGACTGTGTTATCTTTAGAAACAACTGCTGGCCACAAGCAATGGAAGAATTTTCTTCAAAAGAGAATAAATACCAAATAATGGTGAAATGGCAAGATGGGAGATTTTACCTGTACTGCACTGATTGTTCTAACAGATTTATTTAAATACAGATATCTTGTATATTACCCATCCAAGTTCAGTGTATAGCCCACCGTCTTTTGTGTGTGTATGATACTGTCTCCAAATTAACTAGTAAAAATCTGGGCTGGGGAAATGGCTCACCAGCTGTAACCAAGCAAGCTGAGTGAGCTCACTGCCCTGAGTTCTAACCAAAGCACCGTAAAAATACCCAAAAGAAATAACATTTTTTCTTCTTATGTTGCTAGTGGGGAAAAAAATCCCAGGCCATACATTTACTTATGGAAATGTAGCAGGATTCCATTCATTTGCACCATGGTTAAAGTAGTTTGAATTATTGACTTTCTTAAAGAAATGCCATTGGCTGCTCTATAGCCTAACAATAATTCCAGGCTGAAGCCAATGAAACTGCTTTTGATAAAATGGTAATTTTTCTAATTAGCAGTATCTTAGAATAACACTTTAAAAAAGCTTTTTGAGGAAGGTGCAGATCTGTCAGTATTCTTTTATCATTATCAAGATGCTGAAGTATTTCTTAGTGATAGCCGCGTTGCCATATAACCCCTGGTCTCTGCAACATTGGCAGTAAGAGGGAGATACATGGTTTCAGCTATTGAATTATGCAGTTTTCTTTATAAGTCTCTGCTCCTATGTTCTATCTTGGAGTCTCAGTTCCTGAAACACAGGAAATTGTGCTTGTCTAATAATGACACAAGGCATTCTGCAATAATATGTGTGACAAAAAATATTAAATAAAAATCCTTGACAATGACCAATTTGGAGTGGCTCACCTGACCATAGCTCCAACTTCTACTCTTCACGTTATTGAAGTCTCCATAAAAAATGACTCCAATGTCATTCAGGACATACTCTTGTCTTTCCTTCTCATCATCCAGATACACTGCGTCCTCTGCATCAGGATTTAAATATAGTGACCATTACTAGATCAGACTTTTTTTGAACAGACTTGCAGGTTTATTATGTTATTACACTGAAATTTAATCAACCAAATGGGAAAAAATGACTTATTGCACAAGGCATAGCTCATTTCCCAATACTTTTAGTCATGGGGAACATAATCAGCACCCAAAGATCAGTCTGTAAATGATGACATTTGTCAGTAAAATGCTGACAAACTCAGGCTGTGGAATCACTAACCAGCACAATTAAATTGACATGACTCATTAGACATTTTATGATTCTAGTGAATCGGTAGTTTCCTAATCAGAATTCTATGAGGCAGATGCAAATCTGCAGCATGGATCAAAAAATAATTTCCTACCTACTAACAGTATTAGAAATAAAGTTGAATTGAAAATGATTTTTAAAGTAAATCTAGGACACATTGAAAGACAGCAGCATTGTCATGCCTGCTTTGTGGCCCATTGGGCTAGAGGAAAGAGACCATAGGTTGTCTTCTTTTCATAGGAAATTCTTGAGGACATGTTGGTAACCGGTGTGTGTGCCCACTAGCCCCTCTGATTCACTTCATTGTTGCAGAGTTCTTCATTCCTGCTTGCTTTTATCTCAGGATGCCTCACTTCCTATCTAGCTACCTAGCCAGCAGTCTCTTATTCCCAGTACTTATTCCCAAGTACAAATATTCCCAGTGCTTATTCCCAAGCCTGATATGAGAACAGCAAGACATCTTCAACATTATTCCTTATCACTGTAAATCATACTCAAGTAAATTTGCAAAACAGGACTGGGATGGATCTTGTCTCTGATTGGAGGCATGATTCATTATGTTTATCTAGCCCAGAACATCCCTCTTCTCTCCTGTTACTATTGGGGTTCTGTCACCTTTATGGCCTGATTAATTTTATCATGTTCTCTCAAGTTAATGGTTGTCAGCCCTGGCTACACATTTGAAGCATATGGAGAGATTTAAAGATTCCTGATTCCCAAGGATTATGATTTGGATCTTAAACGTCTTCCAAAGGCCCAGATGCTAAACTCATGACCTATTGGGCGGTGGTAGAACCTTTAGAAAATGGAGCCTGATGGGAGGAAGTTAGGTTATGGGGGTGTGAAATGAAAGGGAATACTGGGGCCTTGGCCCTTTCTTTGCTTCCTTTGCTTTCCAGCCATCATGCAGTGAATAGATTTTCTCTGTTATGTGCTTCTGTCATGATGTATTGTCTTGTCACAGGTCCCAACACAATGGCCAAGTGACCATAGGCTCAAACGCCTGAAATCATCAGCCAAACTATACCATTCTTCCTATAAATTCATTTATCTTAGGTGCAACTAAAAGCTGACACATTCGGGCAGAACCCTAGATCAGTTAAATCTATATCTCTGGGGATGGGATGAGACCTAGGCATGAGGATTTTGTTTGTAGCTCTCCAGTGATTTTTCAAATGCAACCAAAGTTGAGATCAGTGTGGTCCCCAACTCCCCAAAGAATGCCTGAAAGACAAGCAGTATAGATAACACCTGGGAACTTATGAGAAATACTAATGCTCGGGCTTCTTCTCAGTCAGAATCTATAAAACTGTTAGGAGATTTATGAGCTCCGTGAAGCCTGAGGAGTTCTGTTCAGTCTAATCAGCTTGAACCCCACTTTGGTTTTCATTGAGTCTTTTGGTATTCCCTTGTCTGGTTTGGTCTCTGGCACTTTCCTGTATCTTTCTGTCCTTTGCCTTTTACCTTCCACTTGCTTGGATTTATACAGCTCTCTCATGTATCACAACCCCCTCCCAACACACCCTGGGTTTCTAAAGTCTACACATTCACTCAATTATGAATGTAAAAATACCTGGAAAGAAAGCATCTGTAATTTTTTTATTGTCATCATTTCCTAAATAATAGAGCATAGCAACTATTTCCACAGCATTTATGTTATATGAAGCATTACAAGTAATCTAGAGATGATTTAAAGTATACAGGAAAAGGACTAGGTTCTGCCCAAATATCAAATCATATATATAAGGGAAATTAGCACCCCCAGAGTTTGTTATTCTGAGAAAGAAGCATATAACCCACCTGCTGTGGATATAAGGAAATACTTTATATTTCAATGGCCGGTTAACTGCACATTCAAATCATGCAACTTTACAATCAAGATGATAAACACATTCATCACCCTAAAAGTTCCCATTTGTGTGTGTGTGTGTGTGTGTGTGTGTGTGTGTGTGTGTGTGTGTGTGTGTCTGTCTGTCTGTCTGTCTGTCTGTCTGTCTGTCTGTCTGTACTGGGGTTTGTACTCAGAGCCTTGAGCTCTCACTTGGCTTTATTTCCCTTCTCAAGGGTGTTCCTCTATCTGTTGAGCCATCCTTCCACTTCCAGCTTTTTGTGGAATAACTGGAGATATTTCATGTACTTTTCTGCCCCAACTGGCTTTGAACCATGATCTTCAGACCTCAGTCCCTGAGTATCTAGGATTACACCCGTGCGTAGCTATCAAAGTTTCCTTATTCATCTCTGAGATCACTCCCTCCCCACTCTGTTGCCTCGGGAACCACTCCTCATTTTCTGTCACTGTAAATTGTCATGAACTTAATATGAGTAGAATTATACAGCATGTGCTGTTTTTTTTGGAGGTTGTTTCATTCACTTGGGCTCCATTATTTGAAATGTGCCCATGTTTTTGCATCTATCAATCATTCATTCCACCCAAAGCCATTTCATCTTTCCAGAAGAGTCCAGGATATAGATATGCCTAGCTTCCCGTTGAGCTATGATGCCTTTGAACCACTGGCCTGGCTAACTTCTGGAAGTAAAATGCCAATTTCTGCGTAAACTGAGGATACAGGTTGAAGACAACTAACCCCAACTTCCCTAGTAAGACTAAACAGAGACAACATGTGAGGAGTGAAGAGCATTAGAATCTGAGGTTATATTTCTAAGTCAATGCATGAGAAAAGCACTTACATTTAAGAAGAAAATAAGCCAAGAATATATGCGAAGGGCATTGAACATTTATTTATATCATATCTGTCTACCAGATGCTGCCAAACATCCAGAAAGTATAAGGGTAATTTGTGAATTTTGAGTATTTTTATTCTTTTATGATAATAGCCTAACTGACAATTACACTAACAGCCATCTCAGCCAAATGGTTTTCGATGTTTGTTGTGGAGATACAATCTCCTTGTAAGGCTGGTGAGGTCTGGAAGTACCATTATGGAAAGTCTTAAAGGGTGATATTATGATGTTTTCCTTTAATAGAAGTTTATGGACAGGTCCTGTAAGATATTACAGAAAACCAAAAAGCTGCAGCAATGTTCACAATTTATATAAAATAGGTTAATGGATCAAAACTTACATAAAACAGATAAATGGATAAAAAATGGAAAGCCGGGGAATCAATGTGATGACATGCATGTCTTTTAAATATTAATATACATATATATGAAGTTTGTTTTAAAAATTAATCTAATTTTCAAATTATATTCACTAAATCAGTTGAGAAAACTGATGGGGAAAAGTACATTTCCTATACAACAAAATAAATAAATGAATTCAAAGTTTGAATTAAAAAATAAAAGCATAGGAAACCTATAGCAACCTATATTATTTTCTCTCTAGATAAGAGAAGTATCCACAATGCTTTATAACTTGTGGTCTAAAGATAATCTTCTAAAGATTTTGTTAGGATTATTCCTCTATATATTTTATGTTTCCTAATGTTGTATTTCAGTTGTATTGCTTTTTATTTCTAATTGGCCATGGCCAGTGTAAGAAAATAGGTTAAATTTTTGATAGATATTTTATCTTGTGAATCTTGTGAATTTTGATTTTTATTATTTCTAGAAGCACATGCTTTAGATTTGCAGGAATGTTTATGTGGAATAAAAGATGTGTAATCTGCCTTTTCAATCTGGATATCTTTTCCTTTCCTGATTGCACTTGACAATAGTAGTGTTGAGCAGCTACCTCCCCACCCCAACCACCCTGTGAACACTATAGTCTTAGGTTATAGCTACTTGCATATACACATGATGCACAACTTCTGGCAAATTATCTATCTCACATTGTTAAAAGTTAAGCCTGGGATATACACCATCTGAGATAAGCCTGACCCTGACTGACAGAAGTGGAGGCTTCACAATGTAGTGACTCTACTCAGTGAATCTGAAGACAGAGATTTTAATCTTGAAAACCAAACACTAAAGGAACAGCTGAGGACACAGGGAAAAGGAAGTGGGATGGTATCCCAAGAAGGAAGGCCTTCAAGATAGCTAAGAGAAATTTGTAGGAGATAAGTGGAATAATCACATCTTTACGACGACTTAAATAAGAGTCACACTACCATGGGTGGCTGTAGGTAAGACTTAGGTTATGATGAAGAATGGGAGAAAACAGAATGTGCACTGAGTTGAAGGTCCATGGAAAACATGTGGAGGAAGGAACCCCTTCTCCCACCTACTGTGTGACCTACTAGAATTGTGACAGGGAGATGTGGAGGGATAGCAGGTCAGTTTGGAAGGCCTCTCCTTCCTTTCACGCAGGAGGCAGGGTGGTGCTTTGTGATGTACAAGCCCCTCCTAGGCCAGAGCTGCACTGGTTGGGGGGGATGGCTGATGAGGAAACAATGGGAAAGGGTGTGGCTACACAGATTCTGGAGATACCTAGGGTAGTCAGGAGGCCCTGGGGTAGACCACTGGCAGTCATCAAGTGGCAAAGATGGTGAGAAAGTTACCAACATCCAACAGGGATACTGAAAATCCATCCTTAAGCAACCAGCAAAGAAGGAAGAAGAAGGCTACTTCTCATCCCACATCCAAAGTCAAGTTGGTCAAGAGAACAGTGAAAATCAGCAGACGCCATCAAGGAATGTCAAAGAATAAAGCCTCCTCCAAAGCACAGATGATTTTAAACAAAACTAAGACAAGGAGAGCACCAGTACAATTTGGCCATTACCATAAACTGAATGCAAAATTCCGTCAAGAGGAACCCAAAGAGGATGAGAGTAATGAGGAAGATTCCACCACCTCCAACGAATTCTTGTACAGCTGGTGATGTGGGGCCCCAGAGGTCCGAGATCTCAAAGCTGCCTGAGAAATCTCCAGCAACCAGGCTGCCAGCAAGTAATCAACTGTGCAGACAGTGAGTTTTCCACTCACTATCTGGTGAACAATTGTGATGAAAATAAAATTGACCTCTAATGAAGAAAAAGGACCCAATAGTATTTATTGCACATCATAGGAACAGATCAAATATTCCAGTATTTGTAAATTAATAATAGTGTGTGTGTGTGTGTGTGTGTGTGTGTGTGTGTGTGTGTGTGTGTGTGTGTGTGTGTGTGTCTGCTGGTACCAGGGCTCAATTCAGGGTCTTGGGTTCTTACTTGGCTTTTTCATGAAGGCTGGTATGCTACCACTTAATCCACAACTCCATTTCCAGCTTGTTGCTGGTGAATTGGAGATAAAAGTCTCACAGACTTTTGTGCCCATTTGGTTTTATTTGCTTTTTTTTTTTTTTGTCTATTGTGGGGCTTGAACTCAGCCTGGGTGCTGTCCCTACACTATTCAGCCCAAGGAGAGTGCTCTCTACTTCTTGAGCCACAGGCCACTTCCGGTTTTCTAGTGGTTTATTGGAGATCAGAGTCTCACAGACTTTTCTGCCCAGGCTGGCTTTGAACCATGATCTTAGCCTCCTGAATAGCTGGGATTATAGACATTAGCCACCGGTGCCCAGCTCCCATTTGGTTTTAAACTCAGATCCTCAGATATCAGCTTCCTGAGTAGAATCACAGGTGTTAGCCACAGTGCCCAGAAAGTTAATATTTAAAAGATGCATTAGTTATCTTTGTTGAGTGCTAGGAATCAACTTATTAACTTAAATACTGAGAAATAAGGAAAGAGCATATGCATATTTTACTTGAAGGTGATGAACAAGTTGGTATTAATAAGTGTAGGTGAATTAAAACATCACTATTTGCAATTTCTAAGGAATTAATGAGTCTAGGCTGAAATCAAGTCAGAGAAACTTCATAATGGACAGACTAATGAAACCTAATTCTATTGTAAATGTAAACATATCTAAACTTAATCCACTAAATGCCCCGAGAAACACTTTGCTTTCCTTCAGAAGGCCCCAAAACATGAAGATGAATCTAATCTAGTCTCTAGATCTTACAACTTAACAGATAATACCACAAGTGTTAGAGGAACATATTCATGAATGGGAGGGCATATAGAACATATTCTGTACACCTCTGGATAGGGAAAATACATAACACTAGCCTAAAACATTACTTTCTTATTTATTTATTTATATTGTCAAGGTGATGTACAGAGGGGTTACAGTTACATAAGAGGTAACAAGTACATTTCTTGTCAAACTTGTTACCCCTTCCCTTATTTTTCTCCTATTTTTCCTCCTCCCACCCCTCCCAAAGCTGTATAGATAATTTCCAACATATTGTCTTGTAAATATCACTGTTGCATTGGTTCCCTACTTGTCCTTTGTCTTACTATTCTGTCTGATAAATAACAGGAAGTGATCAGAGATTCTAGATGGCAGGAGAAAGGAGCCAGAAGCCAGTGTACAGGAATTCACATGAGTAGAAAATTCAATTAAGGAAACAAAGGCAGCAAGGTTAAGGATGTGCCAACTTCTAGAGACAATCCAGTTTCACCACAAGTTTAGTAAAAAAAAAAAGTCTTATAATTGATGTCAAGAATATTATAAAGATATATTCTATCCAAATGAGTCTATAAGGTTAATGTAAAACCAATCCAAATTTTTGTTTAGAATTCTGCATGTTAATTCAGAAGTTTATGTAGAAGACATAAAGTAAAAAAACCACAGCTTGGAAGTAAAATGGTAAATGAGAAGAAACACACTGGGGAGACTTGCCCGTTGGTAAGCTGAACTTTTGGTTCCTCTATCTATGGCCTGTGCCATGCTAACATCCCTATAAAGGCTTTGGTAAGATGGGGATAGCAGAGGTGACCCAAGCATGGGCCTGTAAAGCATGTGGTCTTACAACTCTGCTGTTACCATGGGAAAAACATTTTGACAGCCAACTGGTTGAAGGATGATGAACCAAGAGGTGAAACTTCTGAGCTAAAGCAGAACTGGTCAGTGAAGTCCCATCCAGATTAGTCTAACCCTAGGTTCTGAGAACAAACAGGTATCTTTGTATGCCTCATAAATAGCAGCTTCTTCTTCTCCTTCTCCTTCTTCTCCTTCTCCTTCTCCTTCTCCTTCTCCTTCCCCTTCTCCTTCTCCTTCTCCTTCTCCTTCTCCTTCTCCTCCTCCTCCTCCTCCTCCTCCTCCTCCTCCTCCTCCTCCTCCTCCTCCTCCTCCTCCTCCTCCTCCTCCTCCTCCTCCTCCTTCTTCTTCTTCTTCTTCTTCTTCTCCTTCTCCTTCTCCTTCTCCTTCTCCTTCTTCTTTTTCTTCTTTTTTAAATGAAGCATTACTGTGATTATAGCTGACTGAAGTAAAGCTATAATTTAATCTGATATCTGCATGACACAGCAATATGCAGGATGAGCAAACTGTATATTCAAGCCTAATATGCATTCAAGATGGCATTTGAAATCATTGGATATGATAGGTCTGATCAATGCATGGCATTCTGGCAACTGGCTATCCATGTGGGAAAGAAATTTGAGTAAGATCTCTTTCCCCCATATAGAAAATTTAGTGATCTAAGAGCTGCGTGTGTGTTTCCTTTGGTCAACTCTTAATGTGTTTCAGATAAGAGCAGATAAAGAAACAATATTCAATGAGCATATGAAAAGATGCTCAATATCACTAATAATTATAGGGATGCAAATTAAAATAGCCATAAAATAACCATGATTTTTCATCATAGAGGCTAATACTAAGACAAATGCTAACAAGATCGTGATTTGAATGCAACCCAGACTCCTGCCCATGAGGCTCATCTCCAACTAACTGCTTGAGCTGTGGCTCAAGTGGTAGAGTGCTAGCCCTGAGCAAAAAGACTCAGGGACAGCGGAGTGCTAGCCTTTAGCTTATAAAAGCTCAAGGAATGAGTGCCAGGCCCTGAGTTCAGGTCCCACTATTGGCAAAAAAAATTTTAAAAAGTGTATGTACCAATACACAAAACTGTCCAAGACACATTGCCTAGGATGGTAGTAAGTAAAATACATAACACAATCTCATTTGTGGTCAAAGAGTATACACACACATACACACACACATACATACACACACACTACGTATGCACTACACAAAATTGGTTTCCTCAAGTTTAGGAAGCAGAGAAAGTGGAATTTCACTTTTTTTTTATCATGGACATGTGCACATAGTTATATGTTTTAGAAAGCATAGTGTATTCATTAGAAGAACAAAATATCAAATAGATAAGAATACATCCAAATCTTCCCAATTGGTTTCTCAACTTGTAGGTGCTTGAGTTCTTTTGAACTTTTATTATTTTTTGTTTCTATAATAAGACTTCCATAATCAGAAAATACTTTAAAAATATGGCTGATATAAGCCAATAAAATGGTAAAGCTATCTAATAAGAGACTAACAAGCCCAACTTTCACAAATAAATTTTTCTTGAAAATTGTTCTCCTTTTTAGTTACCAATGTCCTCATTAACTATCATCTATCCATACAACTTTCCATCTCATTCCTTCCTGTGCAGTCTGAGTGAAGCCTTGTTCCTATGTCCTATAGATATTGGGATTACATTCATTCTACAACATAGAAATGGTCATTTTTGGTTGCAGATTTTTTTCATGAACAATCTATGTGGTTAATATTCATTATATGCCAGGAACTTTCAAAATGTACAAAAGTTAACTCATCATAACTCATAGCATCTTTATGACAAAGGCATTCTATTATTCCCATTTTTAATTTAATTTTATGTGCCAGTACTTGGGCTTGAACTCAGGGCTTTGTGCTCTCACTTGACTTTCTTGCTCATAACTGGCACTCTACCACTTGAACCATGTCTCCAGTCTGGTATTTTCCTAGTAAACTTGAGATAAGAGTTTGATTCTTCTTCTTCAATGGACTTTGAACCTCCAGACTGAGATCTCAGCCTCCTGAGTAGCTAGGATTACGGGCACACGCCAATGATGCTCAGCTTATTATCCCCATTTCATGATAAAGGGACTGAGTCTGACCCAAATAAATTTCCAAGTCCATCCCACTGCTGAGACAGGAAGCCAGGATGTGAATATCATTTTGCTCTCCTGTAGGCTGTGACTGTTCCAACCAGAGGTGGAGCCCGTGGGAACTTGATGGTCTGTGTCCCTATCAACCAGAACCATGGTAAAACCAAGAGCATGGTATAAAGTCAGTCCCTATTTGTTGTAATAATGAGTTGTCTGTGTCGGGAGCTCAGAGAATAGAAGAAAAGTTCAAGAAAGTGAAGCATTTACTTTGGGGCCCTGGTTTATTATTGATGGGAAGTTATAAATTTGAACACTATGACTAGGAGGAGTGGCTCCACCCAGGCCATCCTTTTCCTTCCAGCTGCTGAATTAAATCTCACTTCCAACCAGGCCACATCGCTGTGAATCCCCAGCAAGGGAAGAAAGTCAAATGGGAAGCCTCAATTTTAATTTTAAATTTATGGTTTTTAAAGGCGATTGAGGGTGGAAAGTAAATGTTTTATTTCTTCTGTTTTCATTCCAGTCTGTCACTTTAAAAATAGATGTCCAATGCTACGCTTTACAGACATATATACACACACACAGACAGACACAGACACAGACAGACACAAACACACACACACACACACACACACACACACACACACACACACACACACTTCCCTATGAAATTTAAAAGAAAAATCCCTACGATAGGAAAGCTAATAAAAATAGAATTTAAAAAATTGCATTTTTTCTTCTGGGATTTTTGCTCTTTTTTTGTTTGTTTGTTTTATAATTTCTGGTAGGTTTCACAGGAGGAGTGAGTTCTAGTTTCAAGGAAAAGCTGGTTCTACTTAGTAAAGGTTGGTACTAACAGGAAAAACTAACTCGCTTTTTGTTTTTCTTTCTTTTGTTATTTTGGGTCCAGTCGTGGGGCCTGAACTCTTGGCCTGGGCGCTGTCCCTCAGCTCTTCAGCTCAAGGCTAGCGCTCTACCACTTGAGTCACAATAACTTGTGGAGGAGATGGGGAAAAACAAGTCGTTTAAGGATTCAGGTGGACCTGTCGCAACAATGAGAAGTACAAATTGTCATGTCAAAAATGAGCTTTACAATGTCGGTGGTGGGAGGAAGGATTGGATGGGGGGGAGGGGGGAGGCTGGGAAGGGAGGTGAAGGGTAAACAAAGGAGGAGGCTGCAATGCTTGGTAAGAAATGTATGCATTATCCTGCCCATGTAATTGTAACCCCTCTGTACAGTATGTTCACAAAAAAAAAAAAAAAAAAAACTAACTCGCTGTGATAGAGGTCTAACAATTTGATGTGGTAGATGGTAAAGGTGTGTGTGTGTGTGTGTGTGTGTGTGTGTGTGTGTGTGTGTGTGTGTGTCCATTTCTGTGATTGTGTGTGTACCTGCCTGTACATGGGTGTGGGAACTTCACTTCTCAGTTATGTGAGAACAGAGAACAAGTCAGGAGAGCTCACAGGATGAGTATGGTATCCTCATGGGCCTTCAGACAACATTAGAATTGCCAAAAAATAACCTTTGGCAAACCCCCATCACTACAATAAAACTCAAGAGGAAACAGATTACACACAGCTTCGTGGGCAGATGTGGCAGAGTATCTCCTTTGTGTCCCTGAGAGACCCTGGCGCACAACAGACCTTCAAAAGGCCTTGTAAATACCACCCCTTCCAGGGTGACTAACAATTTACACAAGGCAAGTAGCAACGATTTGAAGATCTTATTTTACTGTTTCTCTGTTGGAAAGAGTGAGGTTGTTTAAAAAAAAAAAAGGAAAATCATGGGCTGCAAAATGTTAGGACTCACTTAAAGGCTGATTTCAGGCACTCTCAGAAATGACCACTGGCCTCCTTACCCAGAGAAAGTTCGGATTTATAACAAACATGTAAAGATGAATGTTGAGCTCATTGATTTCAGCATCGGAATAGGCTCTTTGGGAGAAGGGAGGCCATTCATCACTACCTGGACAGAAAAATTCCTGTTACTGGTTTACATGCTATTTTAGAGTTAAAACAAGTACGATTTCCAGTGCTATTAGGCTCAAGCTTTGTAAAGCAATGGCTCAGAAATCAAAGAAAACTATGGTGCGGGGAGGCTACCTGGAGGGACTGTTTTCATCACGGGTTGCTCTTGTTATCCATCCTTTAGGAGGAATAATGGCAAAATGTGTCACCTTCTTAGTGAAGGGAGGGATTTAGAGCGACAGGATTAGGTGTCACTTCCCTGGCCTCCCCTTTACATGAAGGCTGAACATCACTAATGAAAGAGGCGAGATTTATGCTGGCTGTCCACAATCACTCTTGGAGGGCGTGGCTTTCTCTGCAGAGCACATGTGGCTCCAGACTGGGGTCATCATGATGTGTTTATCCATTGCAAAGTAAATCAGAGGAAATGGCAGGCTGTGCGTGCCATAGGCATATGAAAAAAATCTTCCAGCCAGGTGATGGTGACTCACATCTGTAATCCTAGCTACTCAGGAAGCTGAAACCTGAGAACAGAGGTTCAAGGCCAGCCTGGTCAGGACTATCTATGAGACTCTTATCTCCAATTTAGCACCAAAAAACCAGAAAGGAAGCATAGCTCAAGTGGTAGAGCAATAGCCTTGAGCTAAAAATGCTCAAAGGCAGCACCAGGCCCTGAGTTCAAGCCCAGGACACTCGTGGTTGTATCTGCTTCCTTGCCCTGCCCATACTTCACAGGACACTACAGCACATACCAGCCTAGGAAATATATTCCTTGCATGCTAATTTGCCAGTTTTGCTGGTTAAGGACTTTTCAGTTTGACTCCCTTCAGAAGATAGAATATTATTCATGAAGCAGTTCTACAAAGAAAATGTCAGAGCTGCTTTGCTTAGCATATATTCTCTGAGGGAACCTGCACCCTGGCAGGCATGCTTTAGTTTCCTTTCCTTCTGTTTGTTTGCTCTTATCGCTTTATGTCTGCTAATTTCTTTCTTTTGAAGGGCAGGGCTTTCCAACATTGACAGATCATCAGAGAAGCTTCTCAGTTGGCCCTGTTCATCTTGTCTGTCTTGCTCCACAGGCCACATGTCAGTGACTTTTATTTTAAAAAAATATCCTGCTGTAGTTGATACTTAAAGTTTTACCCCAGTATCTTTCCTAATTTTCTGTATGACCTTGAGAAATGTATGTAACATTGTGAAAGAAACCTATTTCCTTTTTGTTTATAGGAGCTTAATAGCCCTCTCCCAGAGTATTCTCGGAGTAGTTGGTTATCAGTTAATTTCTGCAAACACTCACAGAGCTCCAACTCTCTGCCAGGTACCCATGCCAGGATGAATTAGATAAGGATATTCTTTTCCAAAACACACAAATAGGAAAACATGATGATGAACACTCTTGGAAGAATATTAAAAAATTCCACATGAAAAGAATTGTAAGCTACATATATTGGCAGATGAATGTGTTTCTGAATTACACCTCTAAGATCTTGCTCCTTCCAGAAACATAAACAGTTTTGGATCTTGATCCTGTGGTCTTCTATATGCCACTGAGAGAATGTTAACCGTAAGATCTTTGGGGTTCCTCTGATTGTAGTTCTATACTGCATAATACTTGGTATAATAAGGACAAAGGGGGCTGTAAGTGACTCACGGTGGGAAGAGTGATACAGTAATCTCTTTTCCATAGGAGATACATTCTCCATTCCTACTGAGTGCCTAAACCTCAGAGAGTTTAGAATCCTACACATCCTGTGCTTTTGTGTTTCCAGTGTTTTATTCTGCAGCATTGCTATGAAATGTTGGGATTAGCCTGTCCTTTCATGTTTTATACCTTTTGCTTCCTTTACATCATGACTCTTGCACTTTGGAACCATTAGTAAGGGTTACTTGAACAAGTACTGTGGTCTGTGACAGTCGGTCTGATTACTGAGACACTTCTCAATAACCTATAATGGGTAGCATATACAGTATGGATACCCTGGACCAAGGGAAGATTCGCATCCAGGATGCATGGGGCTGGATGGTGTGACACTGATTTCTTGGAATAGCATGCAACTTAAGATGTATGGAAATTCCTTTCTGGAGAATTCCATTTCACATTTTTGAAACAGTTACGTCTTAGGTAACTGAAATCTCAGTATACAAAATTGTAGAGCAGGGGACAGGATTAGATAAACCATTTTATGAAACAGAAAGCTAAAGAAGTTTTATTTGAAATTTCATGAAAATTCAAGTAAGCGAGATGAATTAATCAATCAATTCAATTTGATTGCTGTTTTTCATAAGCACTGTTCTGGGAGGGGAGGGGACAGAAAAACAAGCCACTGACTGGACTTTTTCTGATCCCCAGCTAGGTGAGAAGCCCTTGTTTTATGCTCTTGTTGTCCCTGATCTATTTTAGTACTTTTTACAATTATAATTAAATTTTATGAGCAGCTCATTTGTAAAAATCCTTATTAGCAGCCCTGTGAGGGCCAAATAAATGTGTCTATCTTTTTCATTGCCATATCCCAGTGATGGATTCAGCATTGACTCAATATTTATGACTAAATAAGTAATGGTGTTGTACTTTGCACGGGTAATTTGTGTTGCCATGACCATGGTGAAAAACAGACCACGAATATGTGTGGATGGATGATGAATGGCTCTGTCCTAAGGGTGTAAATTCAAGACTGGATTCATGGGCATCTCTAACATGGGAATGTTGACCATTGCAACTTGGAGGATACCAGTCAGTGTGGATTTGCTCCTACTGAAGTGTCTACATGAACATGGGTATTACAAGGTAAATAGCCTATGGGTGAATTTAATAATCCAGCATATATTGGCCACATGTCTTTATTAAGGCCATCTAAGATACTGAAAATGTAATGGTTTCTTACATTCAAGGAAAATGCAAAAAGGATTATGTTTAAAATAAAATGCAAAAAGTACACTGAATAAGCAAAGTTAAGAACACTAAGCCGGGCCATTACAGGCTCATGCCTGTAATCCTAGCTACTCAGGAGGCTGAGATCTGAGGATCGTGATTAAAAGCCAGCTCGGGCAAGGAAAGTCCGTGAGGCTCTTATGTCCAATAAACCACTAGAAAACTGGAAGTGGTGCTATGGCTCATGTAGTAGAGCGCTTGCCTTGAACTGAAAAGCACAGGGAAAACGCCCAGGCCCAGAGTTCAAGCCCCATGACCGACAAAAAAAAAGAAAAGAAAAGAAAAGAAAGAAAGAAAGAAAGAAAGAAAGAAAGAAAGAAAGAAAGAAAGAAAGAAAGAAAGAAAGAAAGAAAGAACACTAAATGCTAACTTAGTATTAGAGGCTAATAGAAACCTACACACCTATCACTCACAAACATACTACCCCAAATTAACGCTTTTCAAGATAGAAAGTCTTAGAATTACATTGATCACTTCTCTGTTATAATAGGGTATAAAGTACCTAAAAAGACATTTACTTGGGATTATAAAATCAATTCACAAAACAGGAGCAAGTATATGCCAGGTACTTGGCAAGATCATGGGATATAAAGTTGGCTGATGGAAGATGTCAGCGATGAGGAATACAGAAGAGTCACAAGTGCTTGGGAAGAGCGAGACCCCACCCAAACATTACAGCTTACCAGTGTCAGTGTACCAGGCAAAGCCATCAGAAATCTAAATATCTCAGAACTCCAATATCTATGTCACACTATGAATGAGTTCAGTTTGGTAAAAACTCAATAAATAATACATTTAATAATTTAGAGTTCCTTAGTGGTGAGATGAATAGGATAGATGTTATAATACATGTCCAACTCATTCCTGTTGCTTTTGTGGGTGCAATTCCATCTCTATACCCCTGGAGAAGGGGTTCCTCACAGCATGAAGCAGTTAGCACAATTCTCCCTGCAAGGACCCTGGGTGGAGGACATACTGGAGATGCAATTGATTTTCATTAGTGATTTAGCAATTAAGAAGGATGAATTGCCTGTGAATGCAAAGCAGGCTGAAGAGCCCCCAGAAACAGAGCTGAAAACTCCTCATCAATAATACATTCTGTGGTGGAACTTTCCATCCAGTGTCCATTGCTCCCTTGGCCTGTACATGTGGTAAGCAGTGTTCCCAGGATCTTGATCCACCTAGCTCTTTTTTGATAACTCTGGACACTGTTCCCCTTTTCTGTGTGACCTTTACCACCTGATCAATGGTCCCACCTCTCTTTGGACCTACTTTCCAGTTGCTCAACAAATCCCTTGTTATATATTAGCATCTACAAACACAGCACTGTGATGATGATCAGGCTGCAGTATATCTAGTTGTGTTGATCTCCTTTTAGGATTATGCCTCAGTTGCTAGGTGAGAAAATCCACACAATAAGAGAAATAATTCTCCCATTTCATACACCTTCCACAGAAGCTCAGTGTGCATTAAGATAAGAAGATTAAAAGCTATTTTTTTTAAGCAGGAACTAGACTTTTTTCTGGGAGGAATAGTCTTCAAACAGGTACAGTCTCTCAATGTAGGGTTGTTGGAAGACACCAAACAACAAAATTTATAAAGCTTGCAGTATACTTGTATATGAGAAAAGAGACTTTTCTACTGAAAAAGAGTGAAGAAACAGAAAGAAACAGAGAGAAGAAAATCTGGGATTAGAATCACAGAAGAGCTAGTGAAGTTTTAAGGAGGAGAATAAATTATAGTCCTGTGTGTGTGTGTGTGTGTGTGTGTGTGTGTGTGTGTGTGTGTGTGTGTGTGTGTGTGTGTGCTGGTCCTGTCATTTAAACTCAGGTGCTGAGTGCTGTCCCTGAACTTTTTTGCTCAAGACTAGCACTCTACCACTTGAGCTATAGCTCTACTTCTGGCTTTTTGTGGTTAATTGGAGATG
This sequence comes from Dipodomys merriami, assembly GCF_024711535.1. NCBI lineage: Eukaryota > Metazoa > Chordata > Mammalia > Rodentia > Heteromyidae > Dipodomys > Dipodomys merriami. The sequence goes on along the minus strand of NW_027202937.1, from coordinate 30,383,058 downwards.
AGTCTTACAGACTTTCCTGCCCAAACTAGCTTTGAACTATGATCCTCAGATCACAACTTCCTGAGTACTTAGGATTACAGGCATGAGCTACTGGTGTCCAGTTCTATGTTTTGTTACTATTGTTTTGAGCTTACTATGTATGTCAATCTTTCTCTGAATTTTTTTCCACTTCATAACCTAAGCCTATCCTAGGAATGATTAGAAATGCTAATCCTCAGGTTTGACCCAGACCCACCAAGTCAAAGGTGCTGCAAAGAAGTCTTAAGTAATCCTGCACATTCACTAAGCTTGAGTACCACCAAGGAAACCCTTTAGGTCTCACTCCCACACTGGACTGCTGCTGAGGCCTAGACATGTGCAGATGGTTTGTGTGACTTATTGCTGCTGACAATGCTTCAATTGAAGAAGGTCAATTTTCTCATTTGTGGTGTCACAAGGTAAATAGTGGAGGAAAGAAGATTCCTAGAGGCAGAGATGCCATGAGGAGCAATTTTGCAGAAATGTTAAGATTTCCAAAGGCCAAGGAATTAAGGGACTAGTAGCTATTTTCCCTCTATTCAAGAGAGCAGGAGACTTCCTGTCATGTTTCTAAACTGAACTCCCCTCCCCACCACCACCTCAGCTGCCCAAGCCAGACAACCTGGAGTTATTCTTAATCCCTCCCCCATCTTCATCTCTCTTCTTTAATCTCTGTGCGACTTCTTTTCTAAATCCAAAATACACGTCCCATCCATCCTCTTCTTCCCAACTCCATCGCTACCACCATCATGCAGTGTCATTGTTCTTGTCTTGGACCACAGCTCACAACTCGGTCTCTGGTTTTAGCCTCACCTTCTTTTTTCTATGTAGAAATAGCAAAGGGAAGTCATTCCATTGTACCACAGCATCTAAGGCATTTAATGTACCACAGCATCTAATTATTGGATTGCCTTCTTCTACTCTGGTAGTTTTCGTGTAAAACAAATATGTCACACTCTTCATTGCAGGAAAAGTGATCACATCCACTGACATGCTTAGAGATCTGTTCTCTAGGAAATTATGAATCCAGAAAAAAAGCTATGGATAAAATAAAGTAGGGGAAAAATCATACTCTTCCATACTCTGCAGTGCTGGAGAAATATATGATGTCTGCTACTTCCTTTTTGTAATGCAAGAGAAGTCAACAAGAAACTCCTGAATGTTTCCAACTTTTTTAAGTATAAATTTTTAAAATAAAATTTTCTTAGACCACATCCTACATGTTCTTCTATGTCACTCTTCTTTGCTAGGTCTTCTACTAGACTAGGCTACCTTATTTCCTTCTATATCTATATTTCCTCCTTAGCCAAGGTAACTCTCAATTTCACATCCCCAATTCTGACAAGATCCATATTCTTTATTGCAACTTCTCCTTGTTATGTATACTCATCTCTAATTCAATATTTTTGAAATATTAGTTTGTCTCTGTAAAAAGCATCTGTAACCCTGTACCCCACCAACCAGTCACAAAATGTCTAATGCTGAATTGATGAGTTTCATGGAACAGGAGTCCACATCTGCTCACATCAATTTGAACATTGGCTCATAGGCAGATAAGCCTGCTGCAAGACAAGTTTAAGAAGCCTAACAAAATAAGTACAAGGAAATGGGTATTTGTAAGAGGAGAGAGTGGGACCAATAGGGAGAAGAGGAAAAGAATGAAGAGGAAAAGAATGAAGAGGAAAAGGGCAGAGAATGCAGGGCAGAATTAATTGTATGTACCACAGAATTGAGAAATGTAAGGGAAAGGGTGGATCAAAAGTAGCTGAAGATGTTGAAGTGGTGGCACAGATCAAGAAGTATTTTACACATTAAACTGCTTTGTTAAATGGCAAAAAAATCCATATATAACCTAAAATTAAAATAAGTAAGGGGAGGGGTTGGTTGGAGGCGTGGGTGAGAATGTTAAAAGGGCTGGCATGGATAAAGATGCACTGTATTCATAAACTGCTTCGGTGAATAGCAACTCCTTTGTACAACCAATGATAATAAACATGTTAAAAATTTAAAAAGGATATCCATTATGTTTACAAAGCAGTAACACAGAGGTTGAACTTCCACCCTGAACTCAACTGTGCGACTTAGTAGTCTTTAATTCATTCCTGGAATAAGTACATAGCAGCATTAAGTTCTCATATCCAGGTTTTATACCCACATGTACAAGTCGAAAGCATGGTCTGTAGAAAAGGGGTGCATTCTGTTAGAATAGCACTGCACCCCACCCTCCCCCCAAGAGCTGCATTGCAATTGTGTGAATTAAAGTGGGCAAATGAAATGCTTGTCCCTTACCTTCACACCAGGGATTGAAGAGAATGTACGTATCTGTCTCTTGGTTGCGGGGGGTACGGAGGATGCCGTAGGGCGTCCAGACAGCAACATACATGCGGAATTTCCCCACAATGCACTCGGGGGAAGACTGGATGGACAGCCGGACAGACCTGTCCTCGTTCATGATAACCTTGGCTCCCCATTTGCCACTTTGGAACTCTGAGACTATAGGCACGGGGATGTAGGTGCCTTTGTTCTCCTGGGGATAGCGACCTGGGAGAAGAAAGAGAAATGGTGAGATTTCACTGACTCTTTGTGTTCACATTCTTCGTTTGTGGGTGAAGGAGGGAGCTAGTGCATTTGCCTGAGATCCTACAACATAGGTTTACATTTCATCTCTGTTACTAACAAGCATGATAGCAGTTGATTTTCCTAACTTCTTTGATGCTCAGATTTGTCATGGGTACAAATAAAACAGATAAATAAGTCTTCAGGTGATTTCACCTGTTTTCTGTTACGGACAACACAGCACCTCCAGCTAGAAGGTTTGTAAAGAAGTTATCTGGACTCATAGCTCTGGTTCAAGGTTGAGGAACCACATGGGACAATGACCTCTCTTCTGGCAACGTCCTCATGAATTGAAGGTGTGTGTGTGTGTGTGTGTGTGTGTGTGTGTGTGTGTGTGTGTGTGTGTGTGTGTGTGTGTGTGTGTGTGTGTGTGTGTGTGTGTGTGTCACAGAAGCATGTGTGTCCTGGTCTCCTTTTCTCTTCTTGCAAAGCTACCAGGGGATGAGGAGGAAGGATCCCTCACCAATGCATTTATCTAATCCTAATTGCTCCTTGAAGACCTCACCCCTTAACATGATAGTCACATCAAATTTGCATTCTCTTTTCTTGTCTATGAGTATATGTGGTGATAACAGAATTTGAACTCAGGACTTCAGACTCTAGCTTAGCTTTCTCACTCAAGGCTAAAGCTCTATCACTTGAGCCATATTTCTACTTCTGGCTTTTTGTTAGTTAGTTGGTGATAGTCTCCTGAACTTTCCTGCCCAGGCTGGCTTCAAACTGAGAGCCTCAGATCTCAACCTGAATAGCTAGGATTTACAGGAATGAGTCACTAACATCCAGCTAATTTCTGCCCTCTTAACAGTCCACAACAGAGATTAAGTTTTATCATGAGCTTAAGAAGGGGCCAATCATTGCAGTTGTTTAGACAGTAAATTCAAGCAAGATGTAGGAACACCAACTTGCAGGCCAAAACAAAGCTTATAGGATACTTTAGAGCTTATCATTTCTTAAATTCCTACTCTTTAAAGATGTTACATTCATTTTTAATCATGTAGAAGCACCGTGAGCATACCATACTGCTTTTAGGGCAAATGCCTTTTTCTTTATTCTGAACAGACTTTCTTTATTATGGTATTAACTACGATTACTATATGGCTGACCTTTTAGGTTTAGTACATGCAGCCATTTTTATATTTAACCTAAACATGTGTTTGTGGCCAATCCCTTTAATGATTTAAATTGTTGTCACAAGCCGTGTTTAGTTCAGGTTCCCTGGGCAAATAACCTGGAAAATATTGTCTCTGCTGCTTCTTAGCCTTTTGACCTCCAGCAAAAAAACTTGACCTTTACAAATCCTTTCTTCATTTTTTTTATCTTCATAAGTAAGTAAGGATAATAAGGCCACTGAGTTCACAACAAGTCAAAATAATATATGTAAGGTGCTTTGTGCATAAGTTCTCATGCATAACAAATACTCGAAAAAGAGCTGTTATTTTACAGAAGATTAAGCATGTCATTTTACCATATTTCCAACTCATTCTATTATGCATAAGCTATTTCAAGCCAAATCTTATTTTTTCTTAATTACTGCCATTTGGGGGCCAAATTCTTATTAACATGGTCATAATCACAAAATTTTATCTAGCCTTCTGAGCTATGGAGTCAACTTCACAGCACTCTAATTCCTTAGCTTATAGTTTCATTTACAATTTAGTTTTTAGGAAACAATAAAAGTTTTAGCTACTACAACTAGAACAAATCTTTCATTAAAGACTTTTAAAAAAATATAACAAATTAAGTCCTCTTCAAGAAAGACAGCAAATCAGATAGGTTTGGAGTAAGCAGAAGAAAGCTTCAAGAGCAATGTTTATCCATTTTAGTCATTTTTTTATGTAAAGTGTATAGAATATTTTCCAAATAATAGTGCATTTTAAGTTCTCTTTAAAACATCCTTTGGTAGGCATTTTGTCAGAGACAGAGCTTTTGAAGGATGTGGTTGTTAAAGTTTCTACTGTGTAACTCCGTATGGATGCTTAATTTTAATGAGAAGACTGGTTTACACAATGCAAACCAGAGAGAAAGATTAGAATCCCAGTGCTTGCTGTCTGTTAAGGGTATCAGTTAATCACAGTTGAGAATGAGTATTATATAGGCTTACCATAAATCTAATAAAGACTGAAGCATTGTTTTCTACCAAGAAGCCACGATTAGAGGCTTTGAGAGTTTGTCTAAATACTGCTTTGGGGAATCCAGGGGCCTAGAGTCCCATAAGTCCTTACATAAATCTACCCTCCGGAGCAGCTTTATATCAACAACACCTCTCTCTGCCCTTTCCCTATGCAGCCTTCCTTTTTATACAGGTTCACACTCAAGCTCCAGGTTGCCCTTTTCCCTGGAGGTCTTGCTGCTCTCTGGAGCCTCCATCTCTATTGGAATATAGACAACAAAGGCAATTTTGTCAGATAAATGGGACCTATAATTCAATTGCTACCATGCACTCAGCAGCTGATACCACAAAAATATTGATTTGGTACAAAAAAAGGACACAAGTTTAGTAAAAGTGAAGAGAGAAAAATCTGTATTGTATTTAATAGACTTCAACTTAAAAAGTAAGAGATGAATGGACTGCCTGTGGCGCACACCTACAATCCTAGCTACTCAAGAGACTGAGATCTGAGGGTCACACTTCAAAGTCCATCTAGATAGGAAAATCTGTGAGACTCTTATCTCCAATTAACCAAGAAAAGGCCAGAAGTGCAGGTGTGGCTCAAGTGGTAGAGTGTCAGCATTGAGCAGCAAAAGAGCTAATCAAGTACATCAGGCCCTTAATTCAAGTCTCAATAGCAATGTGCGTGTGCACATGCCCACACACGCATGCCCCCCCCACACACACACATGAGATGAAAGTTAAAGAAGAATTACATAGACACCTCAGATCACCTGTCTACTAACACCCACTTTTATTGGAATCTTTGAACAAACTCAGGCAGCATGAGGCAACCCCTTATCCAAAATGTTTAGAATCAGAAGTGTTTTGGATTCCAGGACTTTTCAGATGTGGGAATATTTACACATATAGAATGAGAAATCTTCAGGCCAAGGCTAAGCATGAAATGCATTTGTATTTCATATAGAGCATATACACACAGACTGAAAGCTTCCATTTTCTTAACTCTTCACAGTGTAGTTCTGGAACAGGAAAATACATTTTATAACACTGTGAAAGCTTTGTGCCTGATGCACAGCAGGGATTGGCTCCAGCGCATGTATTGTTTGTGTTTTTAGACATCAGAGCTCCTAAATAGAGATGGTGGAGGAAGAAGAGATAATGCCCCCCTGTGGTTCTGAAGCTGAGAATAGGTGAGTGGCTCAGGGGAAAGCTGTGGGTATTGTGTTGAGGGCAGTTTTGTGGCACAGAGGAGTGCAGTGTAACCCTCTGATCCTGTGTGATGCTGGCAAAGTACCCATGTCTTGTGACTAAAATGTCACTCATTCTGCGAGGATGGGATGGCAGTGACCAATTTGTGATGGAGTGGGCACTTAATGAAGGGCATTTGTGGTTCCAATTTCCCCAGACTTTCTAAATGCTCCAAGTCATGCCTTCAGTGGCCCAGCCATGGGAAATCAGGATAGGGACTACCAATTGCCAGAATAACCATAAAGTCCAAATCTACTTCCAAGGACCACTTGATCCTAGATTCATAAATCTGGAGTCAATAGGTTACTTTTTCCAGTTGAGAGAACTTGTACAAATCAAAAGAGATCCCTTTTTACAATAATCTCCATCACTCAAAAAAAACTTTCATATTTTCAGAATCTTAGACAAATCACGGGAAACATGCCATCCAATTGAAGATTATAATGTTCTCAGTCACTGCTGGTCACTTCAATCTCCAATCATTGCTTAAGAACAGAGGTCAGCAAACTAAAATCTCAGGGCCAAGCATAGCTTGTCTATTTGTATAAATGAAGTTTTATTAGAACACATTTTATGCTTATTTGAGTATTATGTAAGAGCAGTTGGCTGATGGTGGCAGAGACCATATGATCTATCATCCCTAAAATATTTACTACATGGCCCGGGTAGTAAAAATTTGCCCTCTTCTGCCTTAGAGGATATTACATTTTATTTATTTAAAGGGTGATTTATTATACATATTCGGTGTCTAAAACTGGGGGCTAAGGTCAAACTACCAAAGCTACTTTTTTTTTCCAAGAGAAATATATTACTAAGTTACTAACAAACAGTTTCTTCAAAGTCTGCTGGTCAAATTACTCCCCATCTTAGAGAATGTTGAAAACCTAGGATATTGCTTGTAATTATTATTATTTTTTATCCTGGGGCTTGAACTCTGGGCCTGGGTGCTGCCACTGAGCTTTTTCACTCAAGGCTAAAGCTCTACCACTTTGAGCCACAGCACCACTTCCAGTTTTCTGGTGGTTAACTGGGAATAAGAGTCTCATAGACTTTTTGCCCGGCTAGCTTAGAACTGAGATTCTCAGATCTCAGCCTTCTGAGTTGCATGAGTCACCCAGTGCTTATAACTTCGTATTGTTTGTACTATTCATAGCTAACATTCTAAGTCTAAAGATTCTGAAAGTTGTTTAGCCTTGTCATGGGAGCTCACACATACCTATGGAGATCATAGAATGAGAATGAAGGTTTGCCCTCTGGGAGTGAATAATTATAGAAAGGAAAGCGGGACTGGGTCAATACCTAGTTCATGCTCTCACATAGTCAGGCAAAGGAAGAGGCAGGGACCAGACCATGGTCTTTGTGCTGTGAAGCCCTTTCTTGCTCCGCATCTTGCTGCCTTTATGGAGTATGTAGAAGATGCCAGAATTAGAGAACAGAACTGGAGTATTTAAAGGAATAAGAGACAGATGACAGACAGCTGACACGTGGTGGTGGTCCAGATATACAGGAGCTAGAAATATGGACCAGAGAGGATGGTAACTGAGAGATGAAAAAGGAGACCTGGCAGAGAAGGGCTCACAGGAGGATCTCCAGGCTGACACAGAACTAAGCTGATTTGGAAAGTAACATCAGACACCAAACGGCAAAGGGAAAAGGCTCAGCAGCCCAGAGGACATGGTGAGGCCATGTGGCCCCAGCAACACCTGCAAGCAAAATAGGAACAAGTAGTGATTGCATGAATTCCAAAGGGAATTAACAACAACAACAAACCTACCCATTTACAGAGCTTTACATAGTCAGTATATAGGAAAGCTGATTATTAATGTGAGACCTGACATGTCAATAGGACCTCAGGGTCTTGTCAGAACCAGCATTACACCATGTTTAATTCTGAGGGTAATGATTTCAACGACAGCACTGGGGAAGAATTTTCCATGATTGAATTGTGAATGAGGAAGTTGTGACAGAGTAGTATTTCATTTTGCTAAATAGCCCATCTCACCCTCAGGAGTGAGTGTGTTTTCAAGACCACTTGCTCAGAAGTCCCATCCATCAGCATCCTTAGCTGCCAATCTGCTACTGTTGGCCAAAGCTGGGTAAGAAGCAGGGCTATCCCTAGGTAGAGTGACTGCCATGCACATATGTACTGGATGAATACAGTGGCTGCATAGGTTTTCTCCACCCCCAAACACATTCAACACTGCTATTCAAGAAAAGGCAGAGTGAAAAGAATAAGAACACACACACACACACACACACACACACACACACACACACACACACACATACACACAAAGATATAAATACAGTATCCCCCCAAAGGATTCTCATTTTGTTTTAAAGTATTTAATCATTACAACTAGGCCACTCAACAAAAAAGATATTAGATTTAACAATTGTGTTTTCATACTTAGGTAAAATTGGAGCCATTTTCTCAAGTGATCTAAAAATTAACATATGCTTAGTTTAAATTCTAGCTTTAATTTGTGAATTATTTTTGAGACCAAAAGGCAAAATCTGATTGCATATATGCTAACTGTATTCAGATGCCTCCCTCTCTTGACATTGTTTTTTTGTGTTATGTGTTGGTACAGGAGCTTGAACTCAGCACCTGGGCAGTGTTCCTTCATTTTTAATTCTAGGCTGGCCCTCTACCACTTGAGCCACAGTTCTACTTCCAGTTTTTTAGTGGTTAATTAAAGATAAGAGTTTCACAGACTTTCCTGCCTGAGCTAGCTTTGAACCACAATCTTCAGCTCTCAGACTTCTGAATAGCTAAGATTACAGGCATGAGCCAGCATCTGGCTGGATATGTATTCTTTTTTTTTAATTTTTATTTTTTGTGAACATACTGTACAGAGGGGTTACAATTATATGGGCAAGATAATGAGTACATTTCTTATCCAGCATTGCAGCCTCTTCCTTTGTTTACCCTTCACATCCCTTCCCAGCCTCCTCCCGCCCCTCCCCCACTGCCCTCCCCCCCACCACCAAAGTTGTAAAGTTCGTTTTTGACATGACAACTTGTACTTCTCATAGTTGCAACGGGTCCACCTGTATCCTTAAATGACTTGGTACAGAGATATGCTCCCACATTTATCCCTCCAGACTGGCTCTGAGGAAGGGGATGGACATATTTAATGCTTATGACCTTACTGGAACAAGTGGGTTTCAGTTTTACCCACAGATGCTTCTTATTAGTGTTATTCAAGAGACAGACAACTGAGAAAGACGTACAGCTCAGCCTCAGCTCTGGGTGACCTTGGGGGAAAATTAACCCTTCACCATTCATTTCATAGTTGGAAGACCTACTACACGCCAAAGTCATAAATTGGCAATGTTCAGTGGAAGAATGTATTGCCTTTGGGGGGGGGGGGAATGCATTCTTTTTGTCAGTAGATAGCTTTGGAATTTTTTTTTTCTACTAAAAACACAATGTCCTAAGTGGTGATTAGGCTTGGACTGGATTAGGTTCGTCTGGGAAGTTTATTAATTTGCATATAATATGGTCAATACAGTATGCTGTTCACTGAAGGGTTTCCACTCTACTTTGCTTGTACCTATAATCTGGAAGAACATGTTCAGCACCAAGGTAGGGAGGTGACCGTCAGGACACAACTGCAATTTGCCGGTCCCTTTTTTGCACTGTTGGTAATGAAGTCAGTAATCCTGGGCCCACAATTGATTCCTCTCATCCCTTGCATACGTCATCTGTAAGTTTCTTTATGTATGCTACATTTGACAATAGTAGTATGAATCTAAATTGTCAGAAAATCCCACTCAAAACCTTTTCTCCTGTCACTTAAATATCTATTATCAAACAGAACTTTTCCAAGTGTGTACAATCTTCATAAAGTGTCATTTGGCTTTGCATACACTAGGTGCCCAATAAATGTCAATGGGACTGAACTGAGCTCTTGGCATATATCTTGCCCAGGAAGAGAATCTCAGGGACTTTTGGAAATTCTGAAATGAGATACTTGTCCCAGGCCAACTTTCCATTCCCAACACTCTGCAGAAGAAAAGACATTGCTAGTTTAAACATTTTTTCCTTCAGGATGCATGTTTTCTATTCATATCCAAACTGAGCTCTCAGCATAAACAGCACAGTCTCCTGAGAGGATCATCTCTAAGGAGCCCATACATCATGTCTCCAGCTGGGAAGGTAAATTTCATGATATTAATTCATTTTTCTATTCAATTCATTTGTTTTTCCCAAGATGCACCATTTTTGTGCTGAAAATGATCTATCTACTTCTCAATGGGCCCTGAAAGTATTCACAGGAGGTATGATGCACAGCACGGAGCTGTGAGCTTGGATACCATGAATATTGCGGCCCCAAGGGAGGGAACAAAAAGTTTAATTCACTGTCCTAGCATAGACTGACTGTCTTGGGACCAAGATAGAGTACCTACTCCAAGTGACTATTAGAAACATTGGGGTACCAGCTGTACAAACCAAGCACTATTGTCTGAAAAACACCACTCAAGAAGGTACCAAAGTCATGGATGATAGCAACTAAAAAGAAAGAAACACAAGTGTTCTAGGACTGGGAAGGCAGCTCAGTGGTAGAGCAGTAGCCTAGCATGTACAAGGCCCTGGGCTCCAGCCCCCGCTCAGAAAACATAAGGAGCTACCAGATCATTCAATATTTATGTTCAAACTAATCCTTGTTTATAGCACAATTTTTGCCTGGTGTGGTGGTATGTGCTTGTAACTCAGCACTTGGGAAGTGAGGCAAGACGATCTTAAGTTTGAGGTCCTGGCTGTCCCTAAGCTTCTTTTGCTGGCATTCTACAACTTGAGCCGAAGCTCTACTTCCAGCTTTTGGGGGGTAGTATATTGTAGATAAGAATCTCACAGACTTACCTGCCCAGATGCTCAGACCTCAGCCTCCTGAGTAGTTCAGAGCCACGGGTTCCTGGTGAGGTTAACTTCTCTGTAAGGCATTTTGACCACTTTATATTATTTCTATTTTCTTTCAATGCCTTCTAAACTATTTAGAACCTGTTTCAGGTCTTTTCTGGAATAGTGCTAGCTTTGGGCAGAAAACCTAAGGGACAGCACCCAGACCTTGATTTCAAGCCCCAGGATCAGCACACACACAAAAAAAAAAAGTAAAAGAAATTTCACAAACAAAACCTTAAAATTCCTGTGTGGCATAACTGCTAAGTTATTGTTGGTTGTGATAAAACTCCTTGTATGATCTTCTGAGTGCTGTTTTAGACTCCTGACCTCTATTAATCCTGAGTATTCACAGCCAGAAGTCCCCTTAGAACCGTGTACCGGAGGACACCCAGGCTCTTCAATATAGAAGGGCATTTCATGTTCCAAACACAGTATTGCTACTCTCATTATCACATGGTATCTGATGGTCACAACAGCAAAGAAAACCCACTCACACACTTTAATTCTGTTTATTTATTTTGCGACTGGTTCTAGGGCTTGATCTCAAAGCCTTGCACTCTTGGCTATTGCTCTTGAGCCAAATCTTCAGTTCTGGCTTTTTGATGGTTAATTGAGCCAAATCTTCAGTTCTGGCTTTTTGATGGTTAATTGGAGATAATGGTCTTTCAAATTTGTGTTCCCAGGCTGATTTCCAACCTCAGTTCTCAAATCTCAATCTCCTGAGTAGCTTGGATTATAGGCAGAAGCCACTGATCCCTGGACTAGTTCTATTTCTATGATTAACCACAGGGGATGTGAAGGAGGCTGCTGATTTGGTATGATGCAAGGATTTTTTCCACCCTCAGGTTCTTTGCTGAGTTCTAGGAGAACTCTAGGCACTGTTGTTGGCACAGAGAATACAAAGGTGTCAACAGAGTTAAGGGTCATGGAGTGTATGATCTGTAAGGAGTAAACAGATAATGAACAGAGGAAGATGTGTTGTGTCCGAAAGAGATGAACCCTAAGAAAAGTGAAGAGAGCAAGCAAGGAGAGCCAAGAATGATAGGTGGGTGAGTGGACAGAGCAAGACATTTGGGGAAATAACATCATTGTAAGTGCAAAGACCCTGGGCTAGGTAGAACCTGGCACACTTGAGTAGGCTGATGGATTTGGAGCAGACGAGACAATGGGAAATGGGAAATGAAAATTAGAGAGAGCGGGGAGATTGAGCAGGGACTTTTAGGCCGTTGTCTGGGCTTCAAATTCTATTCTGACCAAGAAAGGAAGTCACTGAAAACAGACATGGTCTCCCTTAAGTCCTTTAAAAAAGCATTAGCATATATTAGTTAGACTAGGGGGCTCAATATGACAGATCTAAACTTGCACTTACTATAACCCATTATCCTCACCCTCTCTATCACTCTCCCACATCTCTAACACGCCCTGTCATAAAATAATTTCAACAGCTTTCATTGTATTGTTTTCATACATGCAAATGAAGTACTTTGACCATATTCACCCTCATCCATTTTTTCCAGCCACCCTCCTTATCCTGTTGATACCTGTATTCCCAACTCATCATAGTCTCCTCTCTTGTCATCCATTTTGTCATGAATATTATACAGAGGGGCTTCACTAAGATATTTAATCATGATTAAACTATCTTGTACAGTCTGTTTTTCCCTACTCCCATCTCTTATTATTCAACCGCTTCCAGTGAGTTTCCTTATGCTAGCTTCATATTCAGACATAATGCATTTCTTTAGATTAAAATTTTTCTCCTCCTCTCTCCCTTCCCCCTAAAAAATCCTGCCATTACAAGCATGGGTTTTGTATACATCTGTGTATATGTGTGTGTGTTTCCATTTATACATATATCCTTTAGGTCTAGTATCCACAAATGAGTGAAAATGTGTGATATTCATTTTTTTAGCTTGACTTATCTCACTCAACATGCTAGTTCTATTCATGTTTTCTAAGAATGACATATGGTCACTTTTCTTTATGGCTATATAATATTCTGTGGTAATATGTACCATACCTTCTTTATCCGCTCATCTGTTGTTGGGATGATTCCACTATTTGACTAGTGTGAACAGTGTTGCAACAAACAGATGTATACAGGTCTCTCTTATATATTGATATAGTCTTCTTTGGATATGTGCCCAATATAGTAGTTTGGCAAGTTTGTAAGGTAGGACTATTTTTAGTTCTTTAAGGAACTTCCATACTGACTTCTTTAGAGGCTGTAAGATCCTATGTTCCCACTTGGGAGTATGTTCTGACTAATAGAGTATGAGGGTGCTTTTCCTAGCATCCTCACCAGCATTTGTTGTTTCTTTTCTTGATAATACCCATTATGAGTGGGATGAGAAGGAATCTTAGTGTAGTGTTGACTTGCATTTCCTTTATTGGTAAAGATGTTGAACATTTCTTCACGTGTCTATTCGACATTTGCATGCCTTCCGTGAACATTTGTAGTTTTTAAATTCATGTGTCCATTTGTCTATTGAAATTTTTTATTAATTTCTGAGCTCTTTGTATATTCTAGATATGAATCCTTTATCTGTTGAAAAACTGACAAAGATTTTCTCCTGTGTTGTGCTGTGGATTGCCTGTGGATTGTGTCTTTTGCTGTGCAGAAACTTAATTTGATGAGGTCCTGGTTATCAATTCGTGCTCTTACATCCTAGGCAAATGAGAGTCCTATTAGACAATATTTAACTGTGCCTAGAACCTCAAGGAACTTTCCTATGTTTTCTGGTAGTAGAATTAAAGTTTCAGATCTCATATTAAGGTCTTTGATCCATTTGCAGTTGATTTTTTGTACAGGGTAAGAGATAGAGCTTTCAGACTCTTGCATCTAGAGAACAAGTTGAACATGCCTTTTCTCCAGTGTTTGTTTTCCTGCCTTAAGTTCTTTAAAATGCCTGTGAAGACTGAGGGAGAGCAGTCCTGTGGTCATCCCTTGACCTCTAATAATATCCTATTTTGCATATTGGTAATAGCAGTCCTGCCAGTGGAGGAGAAATTAGAGATAATGCTAAAATGTTTACATCCCTGGGGAAGACAGTGAATTTGCTTAAACACAGGGATAGAAAAGCTGATGACTATGTCTTTTCAGAGAGCTGGTTTTCACTGCCAGGAGGGAACCAAATGTTGGCAATAAAGGAACGTGCTCTGGAAGATGGTACTGAAAATGTGGCCATGTAAGAAGCGCAAAGTTCACCCTCAGTATCTTTGTGCATAGAGAATCTGCAGCCCTCTCCTAGCACTGGGACAAATGAGGCTCCATAGCTCTGTGCACCTGTGGGGGCGTGGCTCTTCCTTGATGTAGAGATGGGAGGAAGGGAAGCAATATTGGATCACATGCTTAACACATTGTATTTTGCTGCAATTCATGAGGACACACCAAACTGTAGACATGGATTTTTTTTCTTCACCTGTTAGGTAATTGTTTCAAAGAACGTTTCCATCTTTGCTACCCTTCTTTCCTTCTCATATTGGGCTCTGGGAGTCCAAGGGGTAGAGGGAGACTTTGCCTTCCCTGGCATCTAGCAGCTTTGGGTAAGAAATTCTCTCTTTTAAGAATTGACTTTCCTGCCAGCTACTGTGTTTCATGCCTGTCATCCTAGCTACTCAGGAGGCTGAGATCTGAGGATTGCATTTCAAAGCCAGCTCTAGCAGGAAAGTCTGAGAGACGCGTCTGTCCAATTAACCATCAAAATGCTGGAAGTGGGGGTATGGTTGAAGTGGTAGAGCTCCAGCTAAGGGACAGTACCCAGGCCCTGAGTTCAAGCTCCAGGAGGGTACACATGCATGCGTAAACACACACACACACACACACACACACACACACACACACACACACACACACACACACACACACACACACCACAATGAAAACAAACACAAGCACATGAAAACAAAACAAACGAACATATCCAACAACTAGATTCCCTCTGCAATGGCCCTTCTGTGGAAAGCCTTCTAGATCTTAAGAGAAAGACTTACTTGGTTGAAATCACAGCAACTGGGTTAAAATGCCAATTAGACAACAAAGACAAAAAAAACCCCAAAAGGTGAGCCAACAAATTTTTCCAGGCCAGCAGATGACATTTCAGCTAAAACAGTCAATTCTTATTAATAACTCAATGACAGTGACCATGGGAATATGAACAAGTCACTGGTAATTCTGAGAAAATATTACTTACCTTTGGGTACAACAAACATGAGTACAATGTAACAGCTAGTGAGAGATGGTCTGCATTGCTAGAGGTTCAACCAAAGACAGTAGAGCAAACCTCAACTCAGGAACACTGTGAGAAGGAAGATGTGCTCCTTTTTTCATTCATCGACAAGTGGATATTCACTCCCCAGCCATGTGTTTAAACCAATAGCCACTGGTGACTGCTATGAGAAAAGCTATTCTATTTAATCTGGAGGAGATGGGGTGGTGGGCACCCTGAGATACATAGAATATATGTTCTGTGTTCAACAGGTCTCAAATATGATAGCCAAGTTAAGACTAAATTTCAAGCCAGAATACTATTTACTTCATGAGAATGACAAACCAAGAGCCACAGATTGCTGGAGAGAATCGGGAATGATCACATTCAAGACATAACAAGAGGTTGAGCATAGTGGTACACAGCTATAATCTCAGCTGCTAAGACACACAGAAAGGAGGCTCCCAGTCTGGGGCCAAACCATACAAAAACTTGAAAACCTAACTGACACAAACAATTTTTTAAAAAACTTACATAGCAAAAGAACCCAGGTTGTAGCTTTAAATGACAGAATCTTTGCCGAGCTAGAGTCAGCCCCCCCAAAAACAAAAACATAACAACAAACAGGGAACTTGAGGAATATAATAGGCAGAAAGACAAACACACACACACACACACACACACACACACACACACACACACACACACACGTGTGCATGAGTGCACACTTGCACTTTTTTGTGCACGTGTATGCTTATGTGTACGTGTTTATTTAGATATTTATTGTTACTTCGTGAGTTGTGTGTTGCCTTCATCAAAAGGACAGTAGAGGGCTGGACAGGTAGTTCAGTGGTAGAGTGCTTGCTTTGCATGCACGAGGTTCTGGTTTTGATTCCTCAGTACCGCATAAACAGAAAAAGCCAGAAGTGGAATTGTGGCTCAAGTGGTAGAGCACTAGCCTTGAGTGAAGAGCTAAGGGACAGTGTTCAGGCCCAGAGTTCAAGCCCCATGACCAACAAAAAAAAGGACAATAGACTGGTCTTCTCACAGCACATAAGTTACACAAGAGATCACAAAGAGCTTGAATGGAATGTAAGGATGTAAACGAACATAAATGAAGGCCAGAGCCTTCCTGGGTGCCTGTGTAAGGTGTTCATCGCTCTCCAGGCCTTCGGGTGTATGGAAACAATCTTCCTCATGTCCTCTGGTTTCCTGTCTCCTACTGCTCTTTAACAAAAGTCACTGCTGAGTATCTTCTTATGTGGGCACAAGGGGACAATTTGGCATAGAGTGGAAAGCACCCGCCACAGTGCTCTGTATTCGTGACACAGCTGCACTTATTTTTTGGTTGGGTCACATTGGGTCACAGCGTTTTCATCTTTGTAGAGAATGTATCAGTCCTTACTCTTTGATGAAGCATTTTTCTTTTACTTGTTTCCTTTTTCTTGGTGGGGCAGCACTACTTTTCAACCCTCAAGTACTTGAAGCATGCACTAGAGTTTCATCTGAAGAGGACTCAAGCCCATTCCCCAGGGGACTCCCCTGGGCTGGCCTTCTCCAGCAGCAACGGCTTCACGTCCCAAAAGAATCACACATCCATTGATACCTGAGAGTACAAATCCATTTCCTTTGGCTTTGTGGGAGAGAGTGCTATGGCATCTCATGGAGAAAGCACTGGGTTCCTGTCCTTCAGTTCACATTTTGTGAATCTCAATTTCTTCCATGACCTTTTGAGATCACAGACCCAGCTAGGCCTACTGGGAATAGCCAGGATCTGATTTCCCCTGATTCCTTGTCCAGAGAATAGACTAGATCTGCAGAGCTCACCTAAGATTTCCTTCTACCTTTATACATACATACATACATACAAACATACATACATACATACATATCCCTATAACTTGCATCAAAATCATACATTTTTCTTGTCTTAAGGCATAAGGGTGGGGGTGCTAATTTGTTACACCAGTGACAGAAAACTAACATTAACATAAAACATACCCTTAATGTGGGAACTCTTTAAATGTTAACTGATGCTGTCATTATAGCATTTTACCCAAATTTACTCGTTTCTTCAATCATGAATTTAAAGCTGCAAGGATGAAAAATATGACAGAGGTTGAGGATTGGGGGTCAGGGGTCATCCTAGGCATGGTAGGGGTAAAAATAAATGGAACCCTGGGTTGGATTGGGAAGTGCAGAAATAAGGTAAAATGAGCACCTCTAGATCCCAGACCTTGGCGTCTAAACATTATTTTCTGTTGTAAGGAAGTAGAGAAGCAGCTGGGCACTGGTACCTCACTTTGGTAATCCTAGCTACTCAGGGGGCTGAGATCTAAGGACTAAGGTTCAAAGCCAGACTGGCCAGGAAAGTCTGTGACATACTTATCTCAAATTATCCAGCAGAAAGTTGGAAGTGGAGCTGTGACTCAATTGGTAGAGTGCTAGTCAATTGGTAGAATGCTAGTCTTGAGCAAAGAAACTCAGGGACAGCACCCAGGCCCCAAGTTCAAGCCGCAGGACCAGCACCCAAAAGGAAAGATGAAAAGAAGAAAGGGAGAAAGAAAGGAAGGATGAAAGGAAGAAAAAAGGAATGGAGGGAGAGAGAGAGAGGGAGAGAAGTAGAAAAAAGAAAGAAAGAAAGAAAGAGGAAGGAAGGAAGGAAGGAAAGAAGAAAGAAAGAAAGAAAGAAAGAAAGAAAGAAAGAAAGAAAGAAAGAAAGAAAGAAAGAAAGAAAGAAAGAAAGAAAAAGAAGGAAGAGAACCTTGGAGAAATGATCCCCCCTACTCCAAGGCTAGCCAGGGAAAAGATAAAATGATCTGAGAGCATATTGTTGTTCCAGAAAATAAGGATGGAAGGATATTGAAGCCAGTTGGAATTATTTCTAATTGGCAAAATCTAGGATGGTTTGAACATCAATTTAATTGATGGTAATAGCACGTTTAACCCATTTCATCAAAATAAATAAGGAATTCATACTGATTCCAGTCAATTAGTCACTCCATCACTAGACATTTCATTGGTGAATGGAATATATCAGCAATTTGCTCTCCTGAAGAGCACTTGTTAGCCACACAGAGAACAAAGCATCGCTGTGCTGTGGTTGATGCCAACAGATGCCCCTGTGTTGTGCTCTGTGATATGTTACACAGGGCCTGGTCCTTTCAGCAACTGCAGAAATTGATCCCCAGTTGCTGAGTGTGATGATAGAAAATGTTCCTCAGGGGGTCAGTTTTGCCTGCGCTGAAGTAAAGGACCTCATCCAGAGTCACATCTCCTCCTGGGCTAAAGTCACATCTTGTAGTACAGGGCATAGTCCCCTTGCTCTTTTCTCAGCAGAACTATAAAGAGCCTTCCCAACTTTGGTGTTCCACGTAGGGCCAGCAAAGGCTTTTGTGTCAATGTAATTGTGACCCAACTCCTCCCTTGGCCCAACACTTTTTCCTTCATTTAAAGCTAGTCCCATGAGCATTCATTCCCCCAATTAACTTCTTGTATGCTAACAACAAGGTCTGGGATACCCAGCTATGCAATGCAATAATGACCAAATGCAATGACCAAAGTCAACATCACTTTTTTGTGCAGGTAATGCAACTGGCAAAAACACACACACACACACACACACACAAAACATACAATGACCAGGCAGGAGGTTGTTGTGCTTTGAATGTCCCCACCAAAAGTCATGTTGAAACTCAATGCTCATTGGGAAATATTGACAGGTGGACCCAGGATGAACCTTTAAGCAATGGTTCCATGATGAAGGCTCTGCCTTTGTAAATCAGTGAATCCATTTGTGCATTATTGTAATGGGTTATCTCAAGACTGGGGCTGTCATAAAAGCCAGGGTGGTTCTGTCTCTGGTGTGTTCTCCTCTGTCCATGTGGTGCCTGCTGCTTCTCAAAGCAGCAGGAAGGATCTCACCAGAAGCAGTTGTCCAATCATGACCTTCCCAGACTTCAGAACTATAAGACAAACAAACCTTTCCCTGTTATAAATTTCCCAGACACAGTTTTTCCTCTCTGAGCAGCAGAAAACAGGCTGAGGCAGTTGCTCTGAGAAAAATACAGAGTCACCTCTGCAATGATTTTGTGAAAGGTATGTGGCCCGATTTTGATCAGAGGCACTGTAAAATCTACCACAAAGGAGGGGCAAGTCATGAACTTACCCCTTTATAATTTCCAAAGGTGTGGAGTCAAAACTCACAGGAACATTATGACACTCTTCTGAATGTAAAAAACAAGAACAAAAACATAACAAAAACTAAAGACATGAGAGAGAGTCAGATCAGCCAAATGCATCATGTGATTCTGCACTAGCCTGTCTGGGTATAGAGTGGTCATCGTCCAAACAATTGGAGAGACTCAAATGGACTCTGAACATGACATGCTTACAAGGATATACAGAAATATTCCAGCATGGTAGGACATAGCTTGACAATTCCCACCTTTCTGGAATAAAAACAGAAGATGTGCCAGGCATCAATGGCTCATGCCTATAATCCTTTCTAATCAGGAGGCTGAGATCTGAGGATCTGTGTTTGAATTCAGCTTGGGCAGAGACTCTTATCTCCAACTGACCACCAAAAAGCCATGAATGGAGCTGTGGCTCCAATGATAGAGTGCTAGCCTTGAACAAAAAAGCTAAAAAACAAATAAACAAACAAAACCATAAGTTGTCCTGAAGTATTCTTGTCAATTTCCTGTAAAAGAGGGTTTCAAAGCTGAAACAAAATGTTGGCGTGGTGCTAGTGGCTCACAACTCTAATCCTAGCAACTCAACTCAGGAGGCTGAAATCTGAGGATCACACTTCAAAGCCAGCTTAGGCAGATAAATTCAATAGATTTTTGTCACCAATAAATAAACAAAAAGCCAAAGGTAGAGATATGGCTCAAGTGGTAGAATACCACCTTGATTAGAAGAGAGAGAGAGAGAGAGAGAGAGAGAGAGAGAGAGAGAGAGAGAGAGAGAGAGAGAGAGAGAGAGAGAGAGAGAGACACTGACCTTAAGCCCAGCATTCACACAAAGAATTTAAAAAACAAACACAAAGAACTTCAGGCAAAACAATTACACACACACATATTCATGCTTTGTATAATTACTTTTATATATATGTCCTCTATTTTTTTTGCCATCAGTGGTATAGGCCTTTTAAGTTTCGTAAAACAAGGAACATTTCTTGAACTTTTTCTATAGTGGCACACTCTGTTCTTCAAAAGAAAATGTGGAAGGGACATGCTCCCGGTCTCCCTTTCTAGACAGCTTGACCTCCTCTCTCAAATAAGTGCACACAGTGGCCTTTCTCTCATGTAGCATCTGTTCTAAGAGCATGTAGGCTAGTGAACACTCTCAGAGCCTCAGTGGGTGCTCAACCTATGGTCTGATAACACAACTTAAATCCAGAGGTTGAAGAAATCATGGCTACAGTGGTTACTTAATGAATTATGGAAAAGAGGACCATCAGGTGCCCACAACACCAGGATTTTCAAATAAGAGAAAATAAAGCAGAGAGAGACACACACACAAAAAGAGAGAGATTTCTTCTTAACTCCTGAAAATATCTACCTTATGATTGTTCCTGAAATAATCAAGACGATGGTATTTTTTCCCTAAAATTTTGTGTTGATGGCTTGAAACACGAGAGCTGTCTTTATGAATCATCTTTATTTTTAAATTTTGGCTAACACTCCACTCAAGCGTCTTTGACATGTTTAAGCAATTTGTTTCACAAATATGAAAGTTAAAGAGGAGGGAAATGAAAGGATGGAGATAATGGAGACAATGTGTCATTTCCTATCACTTGGGGACATGTGGCACAAATCAAAAAAGTTCTTGAAAAGAAAAATGTCACACAGTTGTCTCCACACAGATGTCATTTCCATCACTGCATCATAGAAATATGCTTTTGTCACTTTGGTGAAATTAAGTGCTTCACCATGTCAAA
Source organism: Dipodomys merriami (assembly GCF_024711535.1). Lineage (NCBI taxonomy): Eukaryota > Metazoa > Chordata > Mammalia > Rodentia > Heteromyidae > Dipodomys > Dipodomys merriami. The sequence goes on along the minus strand of NW_027202937.1, from coordinate 30,362,002 downwards.
GGCTTTTGGGTACCTTGTGGACCTAGACCTATAAGTTTGGTCCCTGGCTCACTTAATTTTGGGACATCGGGTCTCAAACATGGCTTCTACCTTTGGAACCAGGTACGAGATTGAAGGGAACAATGCTTTGCCCTTGGGGTTTTCTCAAACAAAGAAGTAGAATTTGAAACAACATTAGCTCTAAGTCCAAATGGAAAGTATATGCCTTTACTGGAAGTTAATAGCACTATGAAGAGGTGAAGATTTCCTCATCCCCAACACACACACACACACACACACACACACACACACACACACACACACACACACGCACATCCATGCACATGGACATACAATATCCTGCTCCCTTCAGGATCTCATTCTTCCTTAGCTATTAGACCTCAGGAAACATCAATCTCCAGGGTTATCATTCCTTGATACCTGTGATAGTGAGCTTGGGCTACCATAGAAACATAACATGGATGGGGTGGCCTGAATGACAGAGTTCCTTTCTTACAATTCTGGACGCCTGGATGTCCAAGATCAAGGCACTTGGAAGCCTCAGCTCCTGGTGAGGGCCTCCTTCTTGGCTTACAGATGGTAGCTTGGCCCCATCACCCCATCTCCCACATAGCAGTTGGAAGAGAGACAGCACAGGTTTCTCTATTCTCAGAAGGGCACTAACCCTATTTGTGAGGCTCCACCCTTATGACCTAGTCATCCCCAGAGGCTCTACTTCCAAATACTATCACAGCAGGATAGGGTGTCAACACATGAATTTGGAAGGGCTATGAACAGTTCATGGATAACACTGCCCCTTTCCTCTTCTGTAGCTCCCCTCTCATTTCCATGCTGAATCCTGTCTGGACTGTCCTTGAGCTGGCTCCTCATGACTGAATTCCTGGACCTGTGATCTGCAAAGGTCTACACAATTTATTTTGGGGGGATATTTGATTTGAACTCAGGGCCTCACACTTATTAGACAGATGTACTACCACTTGAGCGATGCCTCTAGCCCTCTTTACTTTAGGTTTTGTGTGTTGTTGTTTTTCAAATAGGGTCTTGGTTTTTTTTTAACCCAGCTGTGCTGAACTATGACAGTTATATGCCACCATGCCCAGTTTTTTGTTGTTGTTTTTTGTTTGTTTGTTTTTGCCAATCCTAGGGTTTGAACTTGGGATCTGGGTGCTATCTCTGAGCCTCTTTATGTTTGAGGCTAATGCTCTACCACTTAAGCCACCAGTCAACTTCTGGCTTTTTCTGAGTAGTTAGTTTCTTGGAGATAAGAGTCTCCTGGACTTTCCTGCCTGGATTGGCTTTGAGCTGTGATCCTTAGATCTCGGCCTCCTGAGTTGCTAGGATTACAGGCAAGACCCAGCAGTGGACCAGCACCCAGCTTTTGTTGTTGTTGCTTACATGCTGTCTAGCTAACTGATCTTGAACCACAATCTTGTCTCCCAAGTAGCTCTGATTAGAGGAGCAAGTCACCCTGTCAAACTCCCCACCCTAACTTCTCAAGCTGCCTTTAAACGATTTGTGGCAAAGAATGGCTTCGTAATTATGTTAGTTGGATCATGTTAATGAGATCTGATCATTGGTAAGAGATAATTTTCAGGGCTTATGTTTAGGGAAAGTAATGATCTGCTACAGGATATCCAAGCTCTGAAATCCATTACAGCAAAGTGCAAAGACTCACTGAGCAAGCATTAATTTCAGATTGCTTCCAAAAAAAAGCATATTCCTTGTCCCCAGGCATGCCACACTTCAACTCTGCTTACCTGCAGATTGAGCCCCAAATAACCCATTCAACTTGATTCTGTGAAGGAGTTCTCATTCACCAGAAGTTAGCATGCCTCTACAGAACAATAAGCCCCTGAACTTCCAACAATGCCATTTGCTAGCCAGATATGTATACATATATATGTATGTATATATATATATATATATATATATATTTGCTATTACTCTAAAACAATTTCCAATTCTTCAAGCTTGATCTTAAGACATTCCTGCCTTATCTTGAGAATTTGACTTCAATTCTAGCCCATCCTTCCAATCCCACTTGGACAGAGCAGTTCCTGCCTGCCTATAACTTCCAATTCTGGTAGAGAATTTTGTCAGTGTAGGATTTGATGATGTGCTACATGGTGATGGTATGACTAGTTTACAGAATACCTCATGCCTTATAATAAATGTCTTAAAGATAGGGATAGACTACTATATATATATATACTGCAAAGAATATAAAGTCAGTATATCAAAAGTTATCTATACTCCCATGTTTATTTTACTGCTGTTCTTGCTAAGAACCAAGATATTAAATGAAGAGAAAAGGTAAATGGTGTACACATATGATGGAATACTATGCAGCCATGAAAAGAGTAATCTTCAAATCCATCCATGCTGTTCCAAATCTTATTATTCATGTGAATATGGGTGGGTTCTGAGATTACAACTTTAGCAGAATTAGCCAGGTACACAAAGAGAAATAGTGCATGATTACACTTTACTGTGGAATGTAAAAAGGCTCTTACCTCATAGAAAGAGAGGGAATAATAGTTATCAGAGGCCTGGGAAGGTAAGGAAGAGACGTGATCAGGAGACTGGTTAAATGGGAACAAAGACACAGCTCCATAGGGAGAATGAGTTCTGGGATACAGCTACTCAGTAGTGTTATTAGAATCAACCATATTATGTAAAATGAATCAGCATAGCTGGAGGAGAGGATTCTGAATGCTCTTGTTGCAAAGAAATGAGGACTATTTGAGATGACAGATAACCTAAAGGCCCTAAATTGCCCAGGTCCTAAAGAGCCAAGATATCATACTGTTCCCCATTAAAATGTGCAATTATGTCTGGTTCTGGTGGCTTGTGCTTGCAATTCTCATTGCTCAGAAGGCTGAGACTCAAAGGACTGTGGTTTGAAGCCCACCCAGGCAGAAAACTTCACCAGACTCCATCTTTAATTAACCAGAAAAATGCTGAATTGAAAAAGTGGTTATTGAAAGAGTGGTTAAGGTAGTAAATTGAGAGGCTGGGAAGGTGGCTGAGTGGTAGAGTGCTTGCCTTGCATGCATGAGGCCCTGGGTTCAATTCCTCAGTGCTACCATAAGCAGAAAAAGCCAGAAGTGGTGTTATGACTCAAGTGGTAGAGCACTAGCCTTGAACAGAAGAGCTGAGGGACAGTGTGCAGGCCCAGAGTTCAGGCCCCACAATTAGCCAAAAAAAGTAGTAAAGTGCCAGTTGAACAAGAAAGCTGAGCAAGAGCATGAGGCTCTGAGTGATGGAATATTGAACGCCTCTATAGCCCCTTTCCCCTGCAGAGTATAACAAAATACTGGACAGAGCAGCGTGCTTCTGCATCAGAAACTCCTTAAGCCACAATGAGATGTGATGTCCTTCAAGCTCTTGGACAGAAGGCAAAGGAAATAGACAAGGGAGCTAAAGACAAGCCAGGGCAAAACTTCTGTCAGTGCAACAAAGGAACATCCAAATAGCTATCTATGCAAGGCTATGGCCAGAGAGGGGATAACATGTTCAAAGTAGCAGGCTGCAGAAATACTCATGAACAGACCTGCATGGTCCAGGCAACCCTCCTCCCTGGGAAACTCTCCTTCCCCTTTCCAGCCAATGGGTAAATGCAGATATTCCCACTCAGCCAATGGGTAAATGCAGATATCCCCACTCAGGATGCCATGGATGGGTGAGTGCATGAGAGTAAATGCCAGGGGAAATAGAGATGAGATGGAGGAAAAAGGAGCAAAGGTCAGAAAAATGGTGGAGTCAGGGAGAAGAGGAGGATGACACAAGAGAAGCAGGGTTATTTCTGGAGTACCTTCTAGTCATGGAGCCCCTGTTGGGTACAGAGCTGACAGAGGAGCGCTTTCTGTAGGTTATTCTTTCTTAAGGAATTTCACGAGGACTCTGCTTTCCCATACCATTGCACTATTCAAAACAAGGCTGGTAACTGGGTCATCTTATTAGCAAGCAATCATCACTGAGCAGTTCAAAGAGCTTCCAGTTACTCCTCATCAGTGCTTGTAACTTGCTCACTGAGTGACCAGAGGGCATGGATGATAGATAATTAGACCACTTGGATCCTTTCTTTAGTGGGTTGTAATTGCACTTAGGTGCCGTCTCTTGTCAGATGGAGTACTCTTGTACAAGGTCTAGTGGTTGGCACATTAGTTTTCATTAGGTAGCTTTTCTACCTCCTCACCCCTCACTCCTGCTGCATCCTAAGATGGCTTAGGATTTATATGAGTCTCAGGGAGGGGCTGCCCTGCATTGTGCCTGAATTCCAATCACCACTGGAAGATCATGGTTTCAATTACATGGGCTGGTGAGCCAAGATTACAAATTCTCACAAGCAAAAGAGGTCACAGGAAGACACAGCAGGAAGACATAAACACAGGGGCGGAGCCAGGGAGGGCAGATCTGGACAGGAAATGAGAGAGATGAGAGGTGGGAGGAAGAGAGGGATTTTTTTTATTAATGCATTTTTTATTGCTATTGTAAAGGTGATGTACGAGGGGTTACAGTTACATAAATCAGGGACAGAGTACATTTCTTTTTGAAAAATGTCATCCTTTTCCTCACTTTCTCCCAGTTTTTCTGTCCTGTCACCACCCACAAGTTGTATAGTTCATTTTCAACAGTGTCTAGTCATTACCATGTCTGCATTTGTTCACCCTTTGTCCCTCCATTTCTGTGCCCTCCTTACCTTCCCATAAACAGATAAATACACAAACAAGACAAAGGGAAAAGAAAAAAAAAGCAGCAACAAAGAAAAAGAAAAAACACCTCTTGTTCCCATTTCCTGGAGTTCACTTCAGTACATATTATTTTATATGATCAGATATGCATAGCCATTGCACCTTTCTGTTCCTCTCAAAAAGAGGCATCTGTGAGATCTCCTTCCAACACCCATGGTCCTCACCTATGCTCTATCCTGCACTCTGGATATCACAACTGCACATTGGCTGCTCTGTTCTGATTAGAAACTTGGCTTTGCAGGCTGTGGGACATGGCCTCCAGAATGGCTGAGGAGGCTCCAATGTTACAAAATGCATGGCAGTCCCTCCTGCTTTCACACTGACAGTTTCCTTCACTTCAACAGAACTGTGGGTGATCATCTCAGGCAAAATCTAGCTGATGGCTGCAGAGATTCTGTTCTGATGAATGCATGAGTGTTGCAGACACTGGGTATTATTATTATTATTATTATTATTATTATTATTATTATTATTATTATTATTATCTTCAAATAGATGTACAGAGGAAGTTCAATATAGCATTCCCATTTATGTGATAGTGTCACCTCTGCCAGCATTCCCCTGCCACACTTCTCCAAAAGTTTCCTAGATTCACTTTGATATATGTACAAAAGTACTAGGATTTGATTTGCCCATCATTCCTTAATGCTCACCTCATTCAAACAAGGCTTGCTGCAGCTTCCTGGTATTCATTTTTGCTCAACTGTCATTTAATCATTCAAAAGAGTTACACCAGGGAAATATTCCTCTGTGTATACCATATTCTAGTCAGTTTGAATATGACTTTGTATGTTTTCAGATGTTTATATTTAGGTCTAAATGTATTTTATATTTAGTTATACAATGTTTATATTTAAGTCTGTCACATATGAGATAAAACTTAGACCTTTCATCTTTCTGAGCCTGACTTACTTCATTTAATGTGATTTCCCCCCCTGGTCCATCCACTTCCCAGCAAATAAAATAATATTAATCTTTCTGATGGATGGAAAAATTACTGTTGTATACATGCATATACATCTTTCTCAACCCACTCATCAGTTGTAGGGAACCTGAGCTGTTTTTATAACTTGGCCCTGGTGACTAGTGCAGCAAGAAACATGGGTGTGCAGATGTCTTGTTATCTCCCAACTTGGAATCTTTTGGGAAAATGTCCAAGAGTGTCATCACTGGATCACAGTGTAGCTGTATTTTTAGTTTTTTGAGGAATATACATACAGATTTCCATAGTGGTTTTACCAATTTACATTCCCAACAAAGCTTGAAACTACTATAGGAAAGAATAAAGTAAATACTAGAACTTATTGGCATATGCAAGAGCTTCCTGAATAGAGTTCCAGGAGCTCAACAAATAAGAGAGAGAATTGACAAATGGGATTTCATTAAACTAAAAATGCTTGTACACAAGAAGAATATAGTCACTATGCTATAAAGAGCCTACAGAATGGGAGATCTTTGCCATTTATACGTCTGACAAGGGCCTACTACCCAGAGAACAAGGAACCTAAAAACTAAACCCCCAAAGAATCAATAGTCCAATTAACAAATGGACACTTCTCACAAGAAGTATAAATAGCCAATAAATACATGGAGAAATGCTCAACATTCCTGATACCAAATAACATTGAGATTCAGAATGGCCATTATCAAGAATAAAAACAACAAGCTAGCCACTGCTGGATCATGCCTATAATCCTAACTACTCAAGGGGCTGAGATATAAAGATATTGGTTCAAAGCCAGCTTGGACAACAAAGTATGTGAGACTTATCATAATCTTTTACTTTCTTACTGCTTTATTTCACTTGGCATAATGTCCTCAGCTTCCAAAGGATAGAGCAAGAGACAGAAACTCTTTCTCTTTTAAGGCTGTATTGTATTCCATTGTGTATCTGTACCATATTTCCTTATCCAGTCATCCATTGTTGGAACACTTAGGTTACACAGAGTCTTTACCTTGGCCGTTGTGAATGATACTAAAATGAACAGCTCTCTTTAGACATAGTTATTACTAAGGAACTAGGGAGAATGGAGAAAAGTCTCACTCAAAATATAGAAATGAATGTCCACAGAGATTAAATAATTTATCCAGGGCTACTAGCAGAGAATCTGAGCAGACAGTTCTCAAAAAAAGGAGAAACAACTGGGCACCAGTGGCTCATGCGTGTAATCCTAGCTACTCAGGAGGCTGAGATCTGAGGTTCATGGTTCAAAGCCAGCCCAGGCAGGAAAATCCCTGAGACTCTTTATTTCTAATCACTACCACACCAGAAGTGGAGCTGTAGTTTAAGTGGTAAAGTCCTGGATAAATTACTTAATCTCTGTGGACTTTGGTTTATATATTTTGAGAGAGATTTGTTTCCATTCTCCCTAGTTCCTTGTTCTTCTATTAGGATAAAAAGATGCTTTGTGCAAGTTACATCCTTTGGCTCTTACGTAACTGTGGCAAATTAACTTTACTATAATAAAATACCTGAGAGAATTAACTTAGGAAGATAAAAGGTTATTTTTACATCCTGGGTTTAGAGGTTCCAGTCCACAATCATGAGATCCTATTGCTTTGGGCTTCTGGCAAGGGAGGAACGCCATGGTTGGCCTGTGTAGAGCTTACCAGCTCATCTAATTAGCCAAGGAGAGAGAAAAAAGGAGGAAGAGGGCCCCATAATCCCCTCCCAGACCATGCTTCCATGACCTAATGACCTCCCAATTGGCCCTCCATTGGGAATTTTTTGGCTTTCTCATCCAAACTGCAGCATGACTACTTAGAATAGGCATTGTCATCTGGAGTTCTAGAGGAGGAAGCTTTAATTTAGAGGGCTGAACAGCTCTGTCATTGCTCCCTAGGGTGGACCTGAGATTCCCACTGGGATCTGCCGGTGTCCATCTCCCCTCCCCCTGGCTGCGCTCAGCCTTCCATTGAATGGGGTCGTTCCTCAAAGGGCCCCAGAGGTAGAAGTGGGCCAGGCCCTGCTGGCACACAGAGACCTTTATCCACGGTGCTCTACTTTACTCTAGATGTGACTTGTGCTCCTAAGGAAAAGAAAAATAGAGCCATTTTGTTACATCCTGTTATAGATATGAATAGAGATTCCTTGGGGAGAAAAGAAGAAAAGTTACACAGAATCATGCAACACATGTGTATTTTTAATCATTTATTAGTCTTAGGTCTTTTGCCAGTGTTACTGACAAAAGTTCTCCAAGGTAGCCTCTGTATTTCTGCCAGAGTAATCTAAAAAGTGGAATAAAATTAGATCTTAATATTCTACCAAAAATTGTTCTGTGGAGGCTCCTGGTTGTTTATAGAACTGCATCTCAAGTTTTTATCAAGAAGTACAGGGCTATGTGCCAGTGGTTCATACCTGTAATCCTAACTACTCAGGAGATTGAGATCTGACACTATTGGCTCAAAGCCAGCTTGGGCAGGAAAGTCTGTGAGACTCTTACCCCCAACTAACCACCAAAAAAGTCAGAGGTGGAGGTGTGGCTTAAGTGGTAGAGCACTAGCCTTGAGCAAAACGTTCAGGGTCATGGGCTAGGCCCTAGGTTCAAACCCCAGGACCAGCACCAAAAAAAAGAAGGAAAAAGAAAGGAAGCACAAAGTTTTAATGCTGCATGGAACTCTCTCTCTCTCTCTCTCTCTCTCTCTCTCTCTCTCTCTCTCTCTCTCTCTCTCTCTCTCTCTCTCTCTCTCACACACACACACACACACACACACACACACACACACACGCCATGTTTTCCACTCCACTGGGTGAAGTGAACTCCTATTTATACTTTGAGATCCAACTCAAAAATCCCTTTGTGGAGAATTCCTCCAGCTTTCCTCTCAATCTCTCTCTCCAAGGTGCCTACCAGGCATGTTGCCCAAGAAATTGGCACGAACTCAGTCTAGGACTGACTGGGCCCTCTGACTGGGAGGTTCTGAAGGCAGTTTGTGAAAGTCTCATTACTGCAATCCCAGTACAAGTGGGATGACAAATGATCAACACAATTTCAATCAACACTTGAAAGGACAGGAAATAGGCTTTGTACTAAAAGAAGCCAGGATAAAAAAAACCTGGAAAGTATATAAAAAGGATACTTAGAAATTATTTTTGAAAAGAAAGTTGCTGACGATGAATGCCAGTTTGAGCAGAGGTAATTTAATATTGACACAAAATCTCCATTGTCCAAAAAGAAATGTGATTAACACTTTAACTTACCACACACATAGACTACGAGGTTCCCCTATCACTCCCTTCAGTGTTCTGCAAACTAATGCAGTAACAACAAGTGTAGCTTGATATTTTCCAAAGAAAATCATATAATATATTTTATATATATACACACACATATACATATTAGTGAAGGGTATTATTATCAAACTAAAGATGTAGTAAGGCAGTGTTTGTAGTAAAACAGTTTGTGGAAATGTCAGGATAAACAAGATTTGTTTTAGACGGCACGCCTACTCAGTGCCTTTCATCCGCTGATAGTTTTGTTGTGCATCTCCAAGAAGACATAGAACACAGCACGATCCAAATGTGTTTAGCCACAAGGCCTTTTCTTCTCCCAAGGATCCCCTCAGGAGAGATGGTCATGGGAAAAGCACTCCAGGAAACACTGTCCTAGTTTCTCAGATGCCATTATTAGTCTCTTCACAGAGATGCTTAAAAATGAACACATTGATCATCAGTGCAGAAGCTTACAAGAATAAAATTTTGAAATAACATCCTAGAGAAGTGCTACTTTAAAAATGGTAAAAAGAAATACTCTCTTTCAGCAAAAGGCAGTATAGAAGGTGTGTGGTTTAAGACTTCTGTCTCTACATCTAACTAGCTTCATGATTTGGGGCAAATAATTTCTCAATAAATGGATCCAAAAATTGTGGTACCTATATACAACGGAATATCATGCAGCCATTAGAAAGGACAAAATAGTGGCATTCACAGGGAAATGGATGGAACTAGAACAAATCATTTTGAGCAAAGTAAGCCAAGAGCAGAGACAAATGACACAGGGTCTCCCTGATATGTGGATGTTAAATCCCAAATGGAAGGAGATATGACAAAGTAAATAGGACTCACAAAACAAAGGACCTCCACTCAATTTGTTGGATCTTTATAAACACACACACACACACACACACACACACACACACACACACATGCACACATCTGAGGGAAGCTAGGAGAAGGGCACAGAATCAGAGGGAAACGGGAAAATATAGAATAGAAGGACCCATAAGCTGTACCAGACATTGATGAAAACAAACTAAGCAACTCAAGGGCAGCAATGGGAGGGAAAGAGGGAACAGCTTACACGAAGCAAAAGGAAAGAAATGTACATATCACCCGAGGTGGAAGAAATAGTTGTATTATCAAAGCTCATAGAATTCACAAACATTATAGACCAATATAATGATAACTTGCCTTGTGAAGGTTAAAATGTGTTTATGACTTTAACTAAGTATCACTATCCCACAATACTGTGAAATTTGGGAAATTTATGTAATCACTTAATCTTAATAAAAGTTATTTTAAAATATAAATTATATGATTAAGAAGACAAAAATAAATACATTTTGGTAAATTAAAAAATGAAGATTTCTCAATAGAGAGCCTATGTCATATATGTGTAAATCACACATCTGACTAGCTTTGGACTTTCCAGTCCACTGAGTGAAGTGAACTACTATTTATACTTTGATACAAAAGTCCATAGGGAGGCCCTGTCTTAAAAGATTTGTCTTTTGGATTGCTTTGGGGACTTACAAATGGGTTAAGTGTGTCCCCAAAGCTTTATATATCACAAGCTTGGTTCTCAGGGTGGTGGTGTAGGGAGGTAGAGCCCAGTAGGAGGTAATTAGGTCGTTGGAGGAATCGACCTTGTAAGGTATTAATGCCAGTGGCTTCTTGTGAGAATGGTTGTTACATGTGAAGTGAGCTGGACCCTTGGTTCTCCTTGGCTCCCCCATATGATTGCTCCCTCTGGCATGTGCTCCAGCCGTAACGCCCTCTGCCATAGTGTGACACAGACAAGGGCTGGTGGACTCTTCACCAGAGGATTGAAAAAATGGGACTACCCAGCCTTGGATTAGTCCCTCTCCAAATAAGTGAACTAAACAGACCATGCCATTTTGTAACAGCAACGGAAAATGGATGAATACCTGGACTTTAGAATGGGTGTGGTGTCTCCTAAGTTCCTGAAGGATCTGCTCACTTTCAGTAACTTTGCACAACTTGAGGCCATCAAGCCTGGTACACAGTTCCATCGTTCTTTACGTAAACCTTCCCAGTCTCCTTCACCTGATTCAAAAGACCCACTAAGGAGAGGGATTCCTCTTCTTAGTCTATCCCTTACTCTGCTTCTACCTCCTCTGGAATTCTCCCTTGACCACCCAGTATTTATCTGGAATCATCAGGATTCTTGCTGACTGACTCCTTCTCTTCTGCCCTGCATATATCACAAGCCTCTCCAATTCTAAGACAAATAACAAATAAAAACATTTAGTTACCATCTAAACTTTCTTTTCCAAGCATGGTGCTGGCAGCTCACACCTATAAACCTAGCTGCTTAGGAGGCTGAGATCTGAGGATCCAACATTCAGAGCCAACGAAGGGAGGAAGGTTGCTAACACTCTTCTCTCCAATTAACTACTAAAAAGCCAGAAGTGGAGCTGTGGCTCAAGTGGTAGAGAGGTAATCCTTAAGCATACAAACTCAGGATTAGCACCCAGACCCTGAGTTCAAGGACTGGCACCAAAAAATAAAAAGAATTCTTTTCCTTCAAATGTAATATAGGTTGGCTACTTCTACTTTTTCTCATTGCATTTACTTTCAGATCTTGGAATTTAGTTTCTACCCACGTGAGGAGGAAGGGGAGGAGAAGGAAGAGGAGGGAGGAGGAAAGAAGAAGAAAGGACACCTCCAGAGGATGTGTGTATGTCATAAAGCATCACAAAGCAGATCTCTTGACTGCTGAGCCCCGGGGATAGTTATCACTTCACTTCGTTCCTTCCTCACATTTAATAGAATTGGCTATGATTTCTTCTTTAAGCACACATTCCTCTTAGACTTGAAACACTGCTCTGCTTGGATTATACTTCTCTTTCTGTGATCATTTGGCCTTTCCCTTCTTCAGGGACTCTAGTTCCCAGATCTCTTTCCTAGAAGTTGTTTCCTCCCAGGACTCAAGTCTCAGGCTCATGCTTACTTCATTTACTTTTTCCAAGTAAATCAGATGAATGAGACCCACATTTTCTTTGTCTACCCATATTTCCTGCTTTGGCTTCAGACTCCTGTCCTTGAACATTGTTAATCTCAAAGTCCCCCGAATTGTCCAACCTCACCAGAGTAAAAAAGAAATACACTTACCTCTACTGCTCTCTAGATGGAAGAGGGTGTGATGTGACCAGGAAAGGAAACTGGGTTTGAAGCTCAGGCACAGCTCTTTCTGTTCTGGGCTGGATGAGCTACTTAATAACTAACTTTAAGTCAGCTGGAAAGATTCTTGAAGAACTCCATGGGAAATGCAGAACACATTTGTATGTGTGTGTCTGTAGGTATACATCATGTCTGTAAGCATGTGTTTATGTGTATGTGTTATGTATGAGTGTGTGCATGCATGTATGCATGCATGTTGTTCCAACAGTTGCATACTTGGTACCCAGAGCCAGTGGATTATCATTCACATTAGAAAGTTCTAGCACATGTCATCAAAGTCAAAAGGAAGTGACAATGTGAGAGGCGCACTTGACTCTTTCTTTCCTCTCATCTCTCACAGGAACACATCTGGTAGATTTTTTTTCCTCAATATTTCCCAAATCTCATCACTCTTCAATTTCTTTAGCCAGCATCCCTAACCCAGGCTGTCATCCTCTTTCCTCCAAGAATCTTTACCCAACCTGGACATCCTGTTCTAGTAATCTGGGCTGGAAGAAGCATGCCATTCTGAAGGAGAATTCTCTGTCATTGTCATCTTTAAAATACACCAGAGACTGAAATGTAGGTGGGTTTTTATAACCACTATTCACAAAGTGAGGGAAACAGAAATACTTTTGATAATAGAATATTTTGATGTTCAGTGGGCTCATGAGACAGCATCTGTGCAACTGACCCCTGTGGGATCTCAGTACATGATGACCATAACTACATATGTCTCACCACAGTACCATGATCACCAGACTGCACCTGCCACTCAGCACAGCCGATGTGCAAGGCCGGTGTACATCGCTTACATCCCAGGCTTCATTCTTATCCTCCCTTGTGTGTGGGAGGGCCCACATATGACCCCTTAGGGGTCAGGGAAGCAGATGAGCTGTAAATAGATTTCTGGAAGCTCCTGGGAGATTCTTAGCTTTCCCAATATATAGATTTGTGGTTGTTTTCCTTCCCCTCTTCTTTCTGCTAAAACCAGAATTAGGAAGTATGGAACTGGACAGGGGGCTTTATGAGTCTGAGGAGAAGACCTAGAGAATCTCCAAGTCCTGGCCTTGGGCTTATGTGATTAAACTCTAGGGAGAAAAATAAACCAAACATCAATATGTAGGGCTCACCAGGGCAAGCAATCCCTCCGGTCTTGAGAGAGCGGGGAAGGACAACTCATATGTCTGTCCTTAGGATCACTCTCATTCCTGCCAGGATGACCATTATCAAAAACAAAGTAAAACAAACCAAACCCAAACAACAAGAAAATCACAAATGCTGGCAAGAATGTGGGAAAAAACCCATAAACTACCAGTAGCAATAAAAGTTCATGCAGACTCTATGTAGGGAACTGTGTTGAAGTTCTGCACAAAGTTAAAAGGAGAACTACTATATGATCCAGCTATGCCACTCTTGGGTGTATATCTGAAGTCAAGTAAGTCAGCATATGAAAGAAATACCTGAACCTCCATAGTTAGTACCAGCGCCAATCACAATAGCTGAAATTTAGGATCAGTGTGGATGCCCATCAACTTGAATAATGGATAAAAAAGTGGTATATATACACAATAAAGTATTATTCATCCAAAAAAGAATAACAAAATCCTGTCATTTCCAAGAATATGGATGGAGCTGTTAAGAAAAATGTCTTCGCTCACGTGCAGGAACTAAAGCTGACTGGGAAGGAAGAGGGAGTCAGTGAGAGACTGGGGGGAGAGGGATGAGGGTGAGCATGAATACAGCTAATGCATGTGTGGAAACAGCACAAAGGAATCCATTAATTTGTCCACTTAATGTGTGCTATCAATAAATTTCATAAAGAATGACTCTCCTCAAAACTGGGCATCATAGATGTCCTACCCATGTTAAAGTAATAGCAAATTAACAGTACATGCTGTCCTGAGCTACAGGTTAACACATCAATGATTAATGCCCTGTTCCAAGTCTGCCATGATTTGCCTTGGCCCCAGGCTCAAAGCTGGGAAGAGAGAAAAGGCTGCTGGGTACATTGTCTCTCCACACCCATATCTTGAACTTCATTCATGCCTCCACCTGCCTCTCAGAGGCTGCCCTGCTGGCCAGCACTTAACAACTACTATAATCAGGCAAAAGCTCACCAGACTTGGTCACCTTCTCTACTCCTACTCTGAGAATGGAGCAAACACAGGGGTTAATCTGGCATCATCTTTCTTAAATATTTAAAAAGCAATTACTTAAGTGCTAAAAATGTATTTACTTAAATATTTAAAAAGTAAAGGAGGGAGGGAAAATAAGAAGGAAGAAAGGAGGGATGAAAGAAGGGAGAGATGGAAGGATGAAAGTGAGGAGAAAGGAAAAGCAAGAGAGGAAAGGGAGGAGGTAAAGAAGAGAGGAAGGAAGGAGAGAGGAAAGGAAGAAGGGACCAAGGGAAAGAGGAGAGAAGGAGAAAGAAAGGAAGGAAGAAAGGGAAGAGAGGAAAAGGGAAGGGAGGGAGGAAAGGAAGGAGGAGGGAAGAAAGGAAGGAAGTCTATTAGGAAGAAAGTGAGAAGTTTGTTTATATGTGATAAAGAAATGCCATGCCCTAGGTCCTCCGCATAGAAACAAAGGGACACTTCCAGGTATTAACACATCAGTTCATTTTAGACAAAGTCACAGGGAGGCAAAATGGAACAATCAAATGTGAAGTTATTTTTCTATAATTTTGATATAATAATAGCCTTCTCCAAGCATTAGTGATCTTTTAAAGTAATATTTCAACTGACTTTTGTGGTACAACTAATTATGTTAAATATTCTGAAAGAAATACTTCAAGAGATTGTTCCTTACCTCTCTCTCTCCCTTCCTCCCTGTTTTCCTTCCTTCCTTCCTCCCTCTTTTCCTCCCTCCCTCCCTTCCTTCTTTCCTTCCTTCCATTCAAAATATGGTCTTTCCTGTTTGTGAAGTCAATATTTTCCCATTCTGGGTTTCCTGATGTTGAGGTACACCAATGATACAAACCTTAGCACTTAATTTCATTTACATTTCTTATTCTCTCTATATCTTTTTTTTTTCACTGTGACAATCACATTGAAAATCTGATTTCCATGGCTTTATTCAGTTCTACTGAAAGAAGTCACGGTACTACTTTTTGTAGTACTGTGGTACTGAGGGACTAGCTCAGGGACTTCTTGTATTTGCTAGGCAAGCTCTCTTTAAGCTAAATCTCAACTCCACAAGTACAAGCTTTATACAAAGGGTTCTTGGATTTTCTCATATCCTTCATCCACTATTGAGTTATTTTAACCTTTAATTTATGTACAGAATTTTGTGGTCTCTTGCTTTCCTATGCATGCATATATATATATATATATATATATATATATATATATATATATATATATATATATATTCCTGATATTCTTGAAAATTCTTGGAGAAATGTTTACCAAAATATATCAAATATTACTAGCTGTAACTTAAAGAAAAGGGTTCCCTGATCAGATAAATTTGAGAAGACCTGGAAGTACAATGGCACTTTCTGCAACCTTTCAGGCTACTGTCAATTTTCAAGAGGAGATTATAGAACAAAGCATTTAGTAAATTTCACTGGACCATCCACTTCTCCTGGCCGAGTCACAGGACTAAATTAGGGCAGAACAAACTTTGGAAAAGGCATATGTGGAAATCACATATTAAGATTTACAAGTATTTTCAGCATAAGAAACCAATTAAACCACTGTGGTAAGTTAAACATCATAGCTACAGAGTGTCAAAGCTATTTGGGGAATACTAATTCAGTTAATTAACATTTTACACTCACTATACTTATTAGCATTTATACAAGACTTTGACTAGGGTAGGCCCACATTATTGGTATTCTGTCTGAAGTAGAACATAGGGTGACTTCGTGGCTGAATTTCATCCCTGCCCCATCCAGTGTTAAGTGTGATGCTAGGAAAAAATGCAATGATACCTTGTGCCCACTCTCTTTGCAATTCAACCCATGATGTCATGTCTAGCACTTGCCTGGGGCACTTACCAATGACGTATTCCACTCTGAAGTGATCTCTCCTAGGGTTGTATGGGCGATTGAAGTCAATCTGGACGTAGAAGGACTGTCCTCTGCGGACAATCAAATTGCTGTTGTCATACTGGTCTGTGTGATGGTCAATCTTGTTGCTGTCCCATCTCTCTTTGAACAGGTGAACACTTGTGACATGAAGGTATTCTGGACATGGAGAAAACAATGGAAGGAAACTGTTAGGTGGCTTTCAGTTTAAACACAGACTTAAAAATAAAACCAAGCCAGGCGCTGGTGGCTTACGCCTGTAATCCTAGCTACTCAGGAGGCTGAGATCTGAGGATTGAGGTTCAAAGCCAGCCTGGGCAGGAAAGTCCATGAGACTCTTATCTCCAATAAACCACTCAAAAACCAGAAGTGGCACTGTGGCTCAAGTGATAGAGCACTCACCTTGAGCTGAAGAGCGCAAGGACAGCACCCAAGCCCAGAGTTCAAGCCCCACAACTGACCAAAAAATAAATAAAAATAAAACCAAGCCAGGTTATTTTTCTGAAGAAGGAAGAGAGCAATAAAAGTCTGTATGGAGACAGCGGAGACAGCAGATCTGACAGTCTCGTAATATTCTTGCTTAGGGAGAGAGTTTTACTTTTTATGTAAGCTTTTTCCACTCCTGATCTCATTTCAGATCATAGGACACTCACTTTGGGGGAGATGGCTGGCTGGCTTATAGATCTAGACACAGGGAAGGGAGGGAGGGCCAGAGTTCAAGGCATCAGCTTCTCCATCACACGCTGGGTTTTGCTATGCTAGGCTCTCCCCACCATGCCTAAACTTCTCTATATGAGGCAGCCACTTCAATTCCCCCATCGGAGAAAGCCTCAAAGGGATATTCTGAGGACAAAATTGGCCATTAATCCAAAATTCTCCTGTCACCTCAGGAAGGGTCAAATGTCCTCTCCTGTAGTTCTAAAAGTAGATCTGGGTCCTCAAAGGCAGGGGAGGGAGGGAACAGGTCTGCAGAAAGGAAGTTAACACTTCTCTGCGATAAGTATGATGGTTTCCAGGTACAGACAGAAGCTAGCCTTGCAGCTCCTTAGCCTCGAAGTGACACACCTAGACAGCAAACCCTGATCTTTTTGATGCCGAAATTGCAGAGTTTTCTTTTGGAATGAGGTGTATATGTGTCAATTGTGTGTTTACTAATCATAACTTACCTCATTTTACAATGAGGACACCGATTTGTATTGTCAAGATGATGTACAGAGGGGTTACAGCTACATAAGTAAGGTAGTGAGTACATTTCTTGTCAAATATTGTTACCCCTCCCTCATTTTTTCCCACGTTCACTGACTTTTACAGACTATCCTGTGATGCTTCAATATCTAAAGGAGGTGATGTATGTGGATATGATTTGAGATGAGATGCACGAAAGCAGGAGCAGAGCGTGATCCAGAATAGCCCTGCACAAAGGTCAACTTCCCTCTGCCACTTTCCTATTCCCTTCTGTGAATGACCACTTCTGGGAAGGCAGTGTCAACTACAGTCTGCCCTGTGGTTTAGGAATTCAAGCCCAGAATCTGATCCCCGGGTACATCTGGAGTTCTCCAAGGGTCTGGGGATGAGAAGATTGGGAAGGGTGCTCTGTCCCCTGCCCCCTCTCCTAGACCTGACTAGTTTTCCCTAATGGCTGCAAACTGAAAGCATACTGCTCAGCTTATGCCCATTCAGAGGCATGGTGCTGAAATACTCCAAAGACATCTTTACTTTCACACAGGAATCCTATGCAGGACTCTGGGTTCCTTGGAGCCCCATTTTTTTCTTCATAAATGAAACCAAGTAGTTGGGCTATTTAAGATATACTTTAGCACTGAAGTCCAGGAGTGCTGAAACCCTCATTATGATTATTTTTCTTTGAGTAGTTGTACAAGGGGGTTTCAGCTCAACATGTCACTTTAAAATGAGCACAATGTATCTTTTTTTTGGGGGGAGGTCTGGTTGTGGAGCCTGAACTCTGGGCCTGGGCACTGTCCCTCAGCTCTTCACCTCAAGGCTTGCACTCTACCACTTGAGCCACAGTGCCACTTCCAGCTTGTTTCTTTTTGCTTATGTGGTGCTGAGGAATCGAACCCAGGGCCTCAGGCATGCAAGGCAAGTGCTCTACCACTGAGCCACCTTCCCAGCCCCAGCACAATGTATCTTAATCATTCCATCATTCTCTTCCATCTCCCCCAACTCCATCCATCTCCTTAAGTTTCCCGGTTCTATTTTCACATATATACATTGGAACCTAAAACTGTTTTCACCCATTCCTTCTCTCTCCATTTGTCCTTCTCCCTTTGATTTCACTCTCAACTTGTCAACACATGTTCCAGCTTCCTGGAATTCATTCTGTTAAACTGTAGATTATTTGTAGGAGTGACATCATTGATATACACCTTTTGTATGATAGTCACCTTTTGTATGCCATATTTTGGTCCATTAGTTTGGTATAACTGCATATTACCTTTATATATTTTCATCTATGTTTATAAGTTAGCTCTAACTCCCAAATGTGAGAGAAAACATGTATCCTTTGTCTTTCTGATCCTGACTTACTTTACTTTGGTACATTCAAGGTTCATCCAAACCCAGGTCATAATCTCATGTCTCAGATTTATTCACGTATGGTTCTTCACCTCTCAGACTCACATAGGTGAGTTTCTTCAACTTTAAAATGAGGATGCTAGTAGCTTGAGAATTTCTATGAGGACTCGGTGAGATATATGTCTGCTACGACACCTGGGCTACCATGAGATTTCAGGTGTACTGTGGCTCACAGAGCAGGAACTCTGACAAGCACTCCACATGGCTTGGTATTCCATGGGTTACTCCGGCTGCAGCATTTCAGTAGAGCACAAGATGCAGTTTTATTTTTACCTTATCTCACAGCTCAGTCACAGTACATGGGCCCCTGAAGAGTACTTTCTTTCCATTATGCTGTGAGCCGAAGATGTTTAATTTTCTAGGCCTCTCTCTTTTCCAAAGCACCTTTCTCCTGAGTTCTCTGGCTTTATTAAGATCATATTCTCCAGTGCTAAACCAGCCTATGAAAGAGTGGGGAGATCCCAAAGTATCTGGGGTTGAAAATAACTTTAGTGACCAACTCCTCTGCTCCTCTTTTTTTGCACAGTGCTTTTAAATAACTTTAAAAAAATAACTAAAAGTCTAAATCCTCAGGAATGGGTTGAATGTGTTCACCATTCATCAGTATCAAAGAAAGGAACATGCTAAGATACAGCTCAAAAGATCTCAAGGGAAAGGCACTCCCAGGCCATCTGGTAGACCTACCATGTGGCTACTCCAGGAGCATCTCCTAGAAAGCCTTAAGACTTGGGTTTCTGGCCTCTGATTGAACAGGGAACTCATTACCTGATACTCACTACTCTAACCCTCTTGTGATGAACTGACATCTGCTTCTTTGTAATTTTCTGTCCACGGATCCATTTGTATAAATGTAGAGCAAGTTCTCCAGTCATCTTCTTTGGCATCCTCTAGGTATTTAAAGGGTTCTTAGGCATCCCATCCTCAGTGTGAAACTGTCTCCATCCCATAATTCTGTTTTGGAACATATTTCACTTCGTACATTTTTTTTTTTTTTTTGCCAGTTGTGGACCTGAACTCTGGGCCTAGGCCCTGTCTCTCAGCTCTTCAGCTCAAGGCAAGCACTCTACCACTTGAGCCACAGCGCCACTTCTGGCTTTTTCTGTTTATGTGGTGCTGAGGAATCGAACCCAGGGCCTCATGCATGCATGCAAGGCAAGCATTCTACCACTGAGCCACCTTCCCAGCCCTCACTTCGTACATTTCTTTCTTGAACTTTTTCCCTAGAAGAAAGTACCTACTGTGGTCATGTTTTTTTCCCAATAAAATATGAGACAATTACATCTTTGAAAACAAATAGTACAAATCTATTATTTTAATTCAAGATATAACTAGTGTCTCGGGCACTCTTTTCTTACTTTGGATCTACATTAAGTTCATTCTAATGCCATTTGCCCCTTAATGGGCTATAATTCCATTTAGATTCCTACAAGTTACTCACTTGAGTTTCTCTTTGGTCATATGTATTTATTAATTTTTTTTTGTTTTTCAGTTCATTTTAAGGCCTGTTTATTTCTCACATAGCTGGGATGACAGGCACACTCTACCACTCCACTATTGGCTGAGGTAGGAGGTCTCACTTTTACCTAGGCTGGGCTTAAACTGTAATCCTCCAGATCTCTACCTCCCGAGTAACTGGAATTATAGGCAGGAGTTGTTGTACCTGTATTCAATACATTTAATATATTCTCTCCAGCTTTCTGACCTTCAGGATTTCTAACGTTTGCTATGTATGTGTCTATCTAATGCATGGATATGAATATTGATCAAACAATTGCCTAATATTAAATTGCAAATAAAGTAGACATAGTGGTAGATACTGAAAAGTGAACAATGGCCACTAAATTAAACACATGTATACACATACACACACACACACACACACACACACACACACACACACACACACCAACAGTAGTAAAAAGACAAGTAATTGAGAAGAGAATGGGCATACTGCTTTTGCAGTGGGAGCAGAATAGGGGAGGACTGAGTCAAGGGTTTTGGGAGGAAGTGGGGAAATAATGACTAAAAAAATGTTTGGGTAGTTGAAAGTAGGAGGTGGAGCCACAATGAAAAAGCAGACAAAAGCAAATTTATAGGTTGTGTTACAGAGCTTGGACTTGGCATTGGAGGTACAGTAAAGAATCTACACCCACAACCTTTCATGATTTGAGTGAAAGATATAAGTTCACACTACTTCTGGGGGCAGAGTGGAAGAGGAGTTGGATAGTGTCAATGCTGGGGGCTGGAAGTTCAGTTAGGAGGTTGTTGCCCTGCTCTGGGTGAGAGATGGTGGTCAGCTCATCTACCTGAAGGGAATTGATGTTCAGATCTTAGAATCATCCCAGGTTTTGATGCCTTGGCTCCGACCCTCCTCCATTGTGACTGCCTGCTCTGAACATGAATATATTAGCTCTATGTCTTGGCTTCCCAAGCAGCTCTCTCTTCAGGAAAAAACACAGCTGAAGAGGAATTTTCAAAGATTTCTTTGGTATCTAGTTGCATCCAGTGAGTCTGGTGAAGTCAGTCTGTCCTTGAACAGGGCAGCATCGGCTTTGTTTGGTCAGGTCCTCGAGGACAGCTCTGTGGTTAGGTCGGTTGGGGAAACACTGGCCTAAGCAGAGGTGATCAGCTTTCTCTGCTGTAGAACTGACAGGGGGCTGCAATGCATGGCTGAGCACTGCAGTGCTCCTAGAGATTCAATGGTTTCCACATCTTTTTGCCTATGAAAAAACTTGCTTTCTTTGGCGATTGCTACATTTTGCAGATATGGTTTGGGAGATGCTCTGTACTTACTAATTGTTCAACCTCGGGGAAGTTATTTAATCTCTCTGAGTTACTGTTGCCTTGCCTTTAATATGGGCATGAGACACCACATACAGGACCTACTTCTGAGTATATTCTCAATAAATATTGAATGTGGTTGTTGATACCAAGGTTAGACTAACTCAGAGTAAGACTTGGTGTCAGACTGCCTGGACTCAAATCCTAACTCTGCTGTGTGTCTTCCTTATGACTTTGCACAAGTTGCATAAACTTCCTGAGCCTCAGTTTCCTCATCCATAAAATGGACTTGGCTGGCTGTGGGAATAAATGAGAAAACAGAGGAATGCTGGGACTCAGGCCGTGGCACATGCTAAAAGCCCAGCAGTTGATAGTAATGACAGTAACAGTACCCAGCAGTTGGCAGAGCTATGGAGTCAATGTGTGTTAAAAGCACAGATATCTGGAGCATGTGCTTGAAGGCTGGGATTTAAGCAGCACAGTCTACCTGGTAAAGTGCCCCAGAAAGCTTTCTAGAAATGGCCTTTCAGCCTTCCCCACAAGCATGCCTTCTCCGTCCCATGCATTCTGAGTAGACAGAGTTGTTTCTCCTTTTCTTTTCCTTTTCTTTTCATCTACATATGGATGGTTTCTTTTTTTCTCTCAGCTCTTACAATATACTTCTTCATTTGTAATAAATACATATATCATCATTAACACTTTGTGTTACCTTTAAATAGATGATGTCAGCCATGGGACTGCAGACCCCTTGAGAACTAAATCACATTTCCATCATCTTGTCGCTACACTTGGGAGAATAAGCAAAAACACATCCACAGATCTGTCACTTTTCTACTGGACCAATTCTATTAATACCTGAAAATGAGAAGCTTGGAGTTGTTTAATTTTAAAATGAATTGTCCCCTTTGCAATGGGATCAACCATATCAGGTCTTTAAATATCATTTATCAGACAATCTTATTCTCCAAAGACATGAGTTCTGGGACCATGAGTGTTGGTGGAGACAGTGATTGGAGATTTTTATACCACTCAGCCACCAGAAGGGAAATTTTGCTTCACATCAGAATAAAAATACTATGTCTTCATGCTGTCTGTGACTAAGTATAAGTAAAAAGGGAGTTAATGAATTCCTTTGAGTATATAAACCTAAGAAAAAAAATCATATGCATTTGCAGTTTCTCACACTGAAAATAAACATACAGTTTGTTTTTGAAAATAATCCATATGGTTATGCTTTTGAGAACATTTAATTTGAAGCATAGAGTTTCCAAAACTGTTTTTTCTAAGCAATCATTTCTGTTTCTCTAATAAGTTAAATCCTTTGGAAAAGAAGGGAAAAATCCATAAGGATTAAGTGTGTGTGTGTGTGTGTGTGTGTGTGTGTGTGTGTGTGTGTGTGTGTTGTGTGTGTGTTGTGTGTGTGTGTGTGTGTGTGTGTGTGTGTGTGTGTGTGGCTTAAACTCGGAGTTTTAGCACTTTTACGCAAATCTAGCACTCTGCCACTTGAGCTTCAACTTAACTTCTGGCTTTGGCTGGGTAATTGGAAATAAAAGTCTCTTGGTCTAGCCTGACTGGCCTGGCTTTGAATCTTGATCCTCAGATCTCAGCTTCCTGAGTAGCTATGACTACTCACCACTTGAGTGAACTACCAGTAGCTGACTAAGAATTTATAGTATTATTCCAAGTAAAGAAAAATTGAAGTCGTAGCAATAAAAATCTTTTGTACAATCTCTGCAAAGTTCATCTTAAAATGATCTAAATTAATAAAAAACAGTTCATTTAGTAAATGGCACTTGGAAAAAACAAAAAAATTGGTTAAAATATGGGAGATTAAAAATTACATTGTGAGGTCCAAGATTTAAATAAAAAATATTCCAGCCTTTAAAAGCATGTAAGATAAATAAGAAGGGCATCAAGAGGTGGCTGCTTCTTTGAAAAGATGAGAAACAACAGCCATGCCTGCCCCTCTTCAGAGTAATCGTCAACAAGTCAATGCATTTAGTGGTGTCATCACCTGTTTTTCATTACCATAAAGAGACACACAGCCATAATACTCAATGTATATGTGTAAACATGGGATCAGTTAACTAGACAGGATGGGTGGGGTTGGATAGATGGGGTTTGGTAAAGGAAGCGATGACACAGATCAAGACGTGTTGTATTCACAGGTTGGCATGTTGGATTAAAACCTCTTTATACAACTACTTAACGATTCTAAAAGCTAAAGGAATTACATGAAGCTGGGTACTTATAATGAAAATTGATATATACATAGAAAAAAGAAAACTAAGCTCACAGTTTTGTAGGCCATCCATCCACATCACATGGTAGAGCTCAGATGAGGGTCCCTGACTGCATTCCCTGAAGATGGACCATGTGACCAGAGCACATGCTAAAGGAAGGATCACAGAAGCAGGACACGTGAGAGCCATTCAGGGGTCAGACTAAGGTTTTTTATAATCATTCACTTTCCTGAGAACTAACACAGGGTCTTATAAGAACTATCTTAATCTCTTTCATATATATTTTAATATCTTCCAAACCCAGCCTGAAATGACCGAAGGACCTCGCACTATATCCTCACCTCTTTTATTTTTAAATTATCTTTAAGTAGTTGTACAAAAGGGTTTCAATTCAACATGTCAGTTTATGAATATAACACATCTCCATCAATGTCACCCCTTTCAGAATTCTCTCCCATCTCTCCAATTTCCACTCTTTGCCTCAATTTTCCTAATTCCATTTTTTCTGTATGTACACTGAACATTATGACTGCATTCTCTTAAAAGTCTCACCACCTCTTATATGGCCATACTGTGGATCAAGCTTCCAACATTGAATCCTTGAGAGACAAACCACATCTAAGTGATAGTACTGGGGTTCTCCACACTGGGGAAGGAGTTACTTTTTATTATTCATGGATAGTCACCCACGGATCTAGCCTAGAGTAGTACCAGGTTGTTACAGTAACTGACAATAGCAAGGACTGTGCAGATGATTGTCCTAAAATGCAAGCACACATATAAAAGCATCACCATGTGGTCAGTTGTCTGTTTTGCTAAGGCGTGCCCCTTTCCAGGTAGTGGTTACCCAGCAAACATTTGTTAATACTTATCTTGGGGTTCATTTCACCTAACATCAACTACTCTGATCTTTTCTGCTTGTCTCAGACATATACTAGTTATTGCAAATAAGGGAAACCATGGGACCTATGTTTCTTTGGGCCTGGCTTACTTCACTTAATATAATTTTTTCCAAGTCTTTCCATTTCCTAACAAATGGGGCAATATATTTATAAGATGATTTCTTTGTTGCTTTGTATGCCCCTCCCTCAGGGTATAACCCCTGCTTTCACTGTATTTGATGTTGGTATAATTTGTGGAGGGGAAAGGAAAAAACAAATCGTTTAAATAGGGATACAGGTGGACCCATTGCAACAATGAGATGTACAAATTGTTATGTCGAAAAACAAACTTTACAACTTTGGGTGGGTAAGGGGAGGGAGTAAGTGGGGAGATGGGAAGAGATGGGAAGGGAAAACAAAGGAAGAGACAACAATGCTTGATAAGAAATGTACTCATTGTCTTGCCCATGTAATTGTAACCCCTCTGTATGGTATTTTCACAATAAAAAAATAATTTAAAAAATTGTTAAGCTGGTGCATTGATTTTTACTTTGTTTATTGGCCTATGAAAGAGACCTCTTGTTGGTCAGGCTTCATTTGGCACAATAGGAAATAAATTTACATCTCTTTGGAGCTTTCTAGATCTTGGTAAAATGGAGAAGCTCATTCCTAAACATTTTTTTTCAAAAGAGAGGGAGAGAATAAGAGAAAAAGAGAGAGATTGTGGAAAATTGAGAGCTTGCTCTTTCAAAGTGACAACTTTCAAAAAGTCTACCTAACACAATTTAGTCTAATCTCTAACACATCAGAAAATTGTTTGTTCAAGGAAAAGAAAGTTTCTCCTCAGAACCAGTTGCCTCTCTGTCCTCCGACCCCCTCCCTAATATGAATAAAAGTAGATTATCTTCTCCCTTGGTTGCAAAAAAATATTCTTCTGAGAATGATTATACCTGTCACAGATGGAACCTTGAAATAAGTTAAATGTTTAGGTTCATATTCTAGGAATTCCCTGGGGATCTGAAATCTCCACTCAATCTTTGGTAATATTGTTACTGAACTACAGGCTTTAATGCTATGCATGAGTAAAAGTAGGTCTGTTTATGGAGAAAAGAATAACAGGAAAAAGGTTTTTTTCCCCCTCCCATTTCTTTTCGATACCTGAAATCTTAATGTAACATCGTTAGAACAATTAAAGATATTTTCTTTAGCAGTTAAATTTTCAACTGTTGCTATGAAGATGTCCTATACTTCAAAATACTTAAGAAATCCTCAGCTAGCTGTCCAGAGTGAGCTACAAGAGAAAGGAAACTCATGCCTTCTCCAGGAAATACAATCTCTCGGGTTCATCTGTTCTCTAGCCTGCAGTATCTTCTCTCTTTTTCTCATCACTGCATTTAACTTTACAAAATATAATGCCCTCCACAATTCTCCCACTATCATCAAAATAAAAGTGCCCGAGATAGTGTGATTCTTGCTCATCCTCGATCTTATCTCCTCTTTGTTGTCCTCTGGTCTCTGTTCACTAATTGACATACACTGTTCTTTGTGTTGAAAAGGCCTCTCATGCACTCCTTTATCTGGAGTATTCTTCGGCCCACCTCAGCTATCCTTCCATTATGAAGCATTTTCTCAACCTCATCCCCAGTCACCATACATTGATAATGTATGTATTTACATACATTTCCAGTACAGTATTTATTGCACTGAACTATATTGTTCTATTAACCTGGGAGCTGCTGTGGTAAGGAAGTGACTTAGTCACTTTGGTGTCCCCAGAAGGAGTCTGGAATAGCTCCTGACATACAGCTGACAACCAGGGCATGTTTATCCTGAACGGAGTGAAGGGCTGAGTAGCATTGTTTCTAACCCATGCATTCCATGTCTCTCACTTTTTCAATAACCTGGAACTGAGGGACTTCATTGTGCCCAAAGAGAAGTTGATCCCTCACTGGTTGATTGGTTGATTTACTTCTGACAAAGAAGAAAGGAAGAGAGAAGAGTCTCAGCAGGGCAACAGACCCCTTTGTCCTGAAAGCTACTAGATCTCACGCCATGTGATTTTTTTCCCTAGAACCAGGCTTGTTTTCTTGTTGGAATTGAGTGCACTGAATGCATTAGACCTGCCAAATAAATATTCTCCTTACTGTCATCAATGATAACCTATTGTTTTTAACAGTCAAATCAGCCCAAGAACATAAGTTATTTTCTGGCACTTTATAGTTTTCGTCACAAGAAAACTGTAGAGAGATATTTTAGAAACACCAACTGAAATGAAATAATTTCACTCTAATGAAATGTCCTTAGTCAAATATTCACAGCTAAAGTATATGCATTGGGATAGATTGTAAACTTCATAGACAATAGGATTTCTGACTACAGAGCAAATGAAAGTGAAAAGCCTAACTTTTTCTTTTTTTCTTTCTTTTCTCTAGCCTCTCTGAGCTTCTCAGCCAGTTTCACAAGGTCAGCATTTTGAAAGGCAAGACCACCATTTAACAAGATGAAAGGGCGGGGCAGAGGGCTGGCTTTTTAGTCCAAGGCCAATAGCAGTTGTTGAGGATTAGGGAGATAGGAGTATTCTGGAGGCCACTGGTGGCAACTTGGGTGAACTGCAGGAAGATGGCATTAGAACCACTTGGAATTATTCCTTCCTAGCATTAGTCCTTCAGCAGAGGTGACGTAGGGGAAAATGGATATATTTAGTGACAGAAAACCTGCCTTTTGTAGAATTAAACAGAAATCTGAACTGTGAGGAATAGTTTCCTTATTGGGAAAGCTTGTACTCTGGTATTTTTGTTCTCCAGGATTTTTGTTTTAGTTAGGTTCGGAGCCCCCATTCTTTTAGATCTAGCACTTATCTATGTGAGAAATACTGAGTGCGTGCCTTTGAAATCTGGAACTTGATATTACCAGTGATACAAAGACACAGTGGAGGATGACTCATTTAATTTTCAAGTGACTGTTTTTCTTCATTGAAATGATTATATAAATAGCTATTAGACCCTCCCTTTCCTGTGGAAAGGCCTCTCACAAATATCCAAGAGTGTAGGAAGGGCCATAGACACATGACTACCAAGTAAATAATAGCCAGTTTTCCCAATAATTTAGTTATTCCCTTCATCTGCTTCTGAAACAAAGAAACCAATAATCTAAGATTTTTTTAGGAGTAACAGAGCCACTCAAATTCTCTGACAATTTTGAAGTCTTATTGCCTACATTTTGTTCAGATTTTTGATTTACAGAGGCTACAGTTTTCACCCATCTCCTGTACCATCAGGTATTCACTAGCTCAACGGTCAGCGATAATCTTGGTGTGCAGGGCTAAAAGTTATTTGCACACTCCAACTCAGTGGGCATTATTGGTCAAGTGCTGTGGGTTAGATGTCCTCCAAAGCACTGTCATCTGATCTGCTAGAAAACTTACTAAGTAAACATTGCTTCCATTTTGCTGATGGAGAAACTGAGGTTTGGGACACTCAGATGTCTTGTTTGCTATTGTAGAACAAGAAGCTCTTTTGCCTCATAGGCAGAGATCTTCCACATTGCCTGTGTTTAGGATCACATGCTTCCTTACTGATCCTGGTAAAGGTAACTATGTGCTTTGCACTTTATCTTTTTCTTGTCTCCTTCCTCCAATGCTAGGTCCCCTTTCCCAGGGCCCAACATCTTCTCTAACAGACAGGAACTCTGCTAGCAAACAGAATGCCCCAAGGTGATCTGCTTGATAGTTAGAGAGCTTCAGGCTTTCCTGTTTTATTTGTATTCTTTAAAAATGTAAAAAAAAAAAACCCACAAACAACAAAAACAAAGACTTCCATTCTGGGCAGTGAAGGAGTGATAGGAACTCCATGCTTTGGACCTCTGTTGCCTAACCTGTAACATGGTGACTGAGATGATCTGATTCCCATGTCTCTTTTAATTCAGTGTGATGGCATCATGGTGGGATTTAGAATGGGGCACTCAGCTGGGAGACTTAATTCAGAATGAATGTGTCTTGGCTCCTCAAATTATGCTATACTTAACTGTGCACTTAACTGGGGATGCCCTTGTGGTCTGTGAACCCATGTTCAAACTTGCATGGTACCTGGTGCTAACTTTCTGATTTTACAATTTGATCTCCAATCACCTCAATGGGATCAGAACACAAACCATCCCACCTGTAACATTTGGCCCATTCTCTTGCTCTTTGGATGTGTTAGGAATCCATACTATCCTTTCTCTTTGCCTCTGGGGGTCCTGTATCCACCAGAGGCTGTCAAGTACTCTCTTCCTGACAGGGACACTTAAGCACACAGCCCTAGGGTTGACTGAGTTCACCCATCCCAGAAAAATGGTTGCTTACCTTTCCCTTGTCTGGATGAAATGTAGCTCAGAGAACCTTCAGGTGCAAACCTGGGTTTTCATGCAAAAATGATGTTACAAAAAGTACCTAGATGCCATTCAGGGACATGAGTCTGAATGTCCCTGTTGTGGCTCAAGGGAATGGCGCTTGTATCACGAAGCCAGCACTGGCACCTGGGCCCTGTCACAGCTGACAGGACTGAGAAGAGGTCAGCTGCTGGCTGCTATACCCAGAGCAGGTCCCAGAGGACTAGGCAGAGGCAAGAGGCCGAGGAAGCCGCATGCTTTGCCGGCTCTCTGGGCTGCTCTAGAGACAAATCGAGGACTTCCATCTCTATTACTGTCACAATCTGGCACTTCTCACCAGCTCTGAAATTCACAGCCATAGAGGGAGGAGGGAGAAGAAAGGAGGTGCAAGCCAGACAATCAAATACAGCCACAATATTTTGGAAGTGGAATCTTCCAGCTAGAGAGCATTCTCAAAAGCATAGAACAGTAGGGCTGCAAAAAGCCTCAATAAACCCAGCATATTTATTTTGGTGAGGGGATAGTTGAAAGTAGAAAGACAAAGTGACTTCACCAAGTCACTTGCAAGATCTGTACCTGGCAGAACTAAGATAAGGATCTGGGTCTCTGGTGAGCTACAAAAACCTCAAAAGAGGTTTATTTTTAAAACCAAAAAACAATCAAGGCTGGGTGCTGGTGGCTTAAGCCTGTAATCCTAGCTACTCAGGAGTCGGAGGACTTAAGCTCCAAGCCAACCCCAGCCTAAAAGTTTCTTATCTCCAATTAACCAGCCAAAAAACATTCCAAAAGTGGAAGTGTGGCTCAAGTCATAGAGCACCAGCCTTGAGTAAAAAAGCTGAGGTACATTAGCTGGGTGCTGGTGGCTCACACCTATAATCCTAGCTACTCAGGAGGCTGAGATCTGAGGATCATGGTTCAAAGCCAGCCTGGGCAGGAAAGGCCATCAGACTCTTATTTCAATAAACCACTAGAAATCCGGAAGTGGCGCTGTGGTTCAAGTGGTAGAGCACTTGCCTTGGGCTGAAGAGCTGAGGGACAATGTTCAAGCCCAGAATTCAAGTCCCATGACCGACTCCCCTCCTCCCCCCAGGTACAGTACCTGGGCCTTGAATTCAAGCCCCAGTACAAGAAAGGAAAGAAAGAAAGAAAGAAAGAAAGAAAGAAAGAAAGAAAGAAAGAAAGAAAGAAAGGAAGGAAGGAAGGAAGGAAGGAAGGAAGGAAGGAAGGAAGGAAGGAAGGAAGGAAGGAAGGAAGGAAGGAAGAAAAGGAAGGAAGAAAGGAAGGAAGGAAGGAAGGAAGGAAGGAAGGAAGGAAGGAAGGAAGGATGAAGGAAGGAAGGAAGGAAGGAGGGAAGGGAGGAAAGAAGGGAGGAAGGGAGGGAGGAAGAGAGGAAGGGAGGGAGGAAGGGAGGGAGGAAGGGAGGAAGGAAGGGAGGGAGGAAGGGAGGGAGGAAGGAAGGGAGGAAGGGAGGGAGGAAGGAAGGGAGGAAGGGAGGGAGGAAGGAAGGAAGGAAGGAAAGAAGGAAGGAAGGGAGGGAGGAAGGAAGGGAGGGAGGAAGGGAGGGAGGAAGGGAGGAAGGAAGGGAGGGAGGAAGGGAGGGAGGAAGGGAGGGAGGAAGGAAGGGAGGAAGGGAGGGAGGAAGGGAGGGAGGAAGGGAGGGAGGAAGGAAGGGAGGGAGGAAGGGGAAGGAAGGAAGGAAGGAGGGAAGGAAGGAAGGAAGGAAAGAAGGAAGGAAGGGAGGGAGGAAGGAAGGAAGGAAGGAAGGAAGGGAGGAAGGGAGGAAGGAAGGGAGGGAGGAAGGGAGGGAGGAAGGAAGGGAGGAAGGGAGGGAGGAAGGAAGGGAGGAAGGAAGGAAGGAAGGGAGGGAGGAAGGAAGGAAGGAGAGGAAAAGGAGGAAGAAGTTGCTCAAAGGAGACAGGATGTTCCCAGAAGCTGCCTGGGTTGAGCCTGGGAGCAGTGGTAAACTCCTACCTTGCAAGTTGACGCCCCGGGGCACCAAGCCCACCAGCTCCTCAGTGGGAAGTTTGGCTTCAGCTGCATTGGAGTTGTTGAGTGGGACTGCTCTTCTGCCCCCGAAGGTGGTGCTGGTAGTATCTGACATTGTCAGCTTTTCAAGGTCCTTGGAGGTATAGGAAAGAGAGAGGAAGATAGGGGAAAGGAATGGGAAATGAGTTTCATTTGAAACCGGGATTCAAAAACAGAGAAGCAGACATATCTGTGTAGGATAGTACTCAAGCAACACATTTTGAGTTCGTATAAATAAACCCTGAGAAGCAGCATTACCGAGGATTCGCGATGGAGTATTATTCCCCAAGGATCTTGGGTAGACTTTGTGTTTGTCAAAACATAGGGCAAGCAGGAGAGAGATTTTATTTGAAGAAATTAAAATTTTCAAAGATTTTCAGAAAGTGGGATTTTCCTGTCCCTATTTGTTCTAAAGATTTTCCTGTCCCTATTTGTTCTAAGGAAATATTGTCATTTTTGTGTACCAGTTCCCATCTCATGAAGATCTGTATTACCTAAATCTCTCTGAAGGTTAAACTCACTCAGTCATGTCCAGATAGATGGTTCTCCAAAGTGTTCACATTTGCTATCTAATGAAAGCAGTATTTATTGAGCACCTACTACACTCCAGGCGCTGATATAGGTACTTGAATAGATACATGAGAGACCAAGGTGGCATTTCTGCACATTGTTTATGGTAGAGGAGAGAGGAGTCTGACATGAATCGTAAGTAAATCAAGTTGGGTGTAAAAGATGTGAATTGCGTTGGAATTTGCACCTGGTGAAGGGCATTTGGGAGAGGGAGAGATTAGGTGCATGGGATGGGGGTCCAGGCCTGTCACACACTGTCCTCTAGCCTATTTAGTCAGAAGTGCTACCCTTTTCCCCATCTGGAGTTTGTGCAGTCACTGAATCAGTCTAAACACCACTCCCTTACCATCGGTGGCCAGTAAGTACTTTGTTGACCAACTGGCTAAATGAATGAGGACTTTGTTTCACCTACATCACCTAGTTGTGATTTCTGGAAACTTAGCTGTTTTCAACCCAGCATGCCCACCAAGAAGAAGAAGAGGTGCCCTTGTAGAATCAGCTAAATTGGATGGTTCCAGAAACACATGGAGTGATGGAACAAGACTGAGGACAAGAGGAGCACCTGGTCTTGGAAGGATAAGATATTAACTGGTATTCATAAATACATATACACACTCAGCCAGGTTAAGCCAAGTCAGGAAGGGAGGCGAGAGAAAAGATTTTAGTGAAGGAAGAGATGTAGGAAAAGGAAGTCTTTGGGTACAAAGTAGCCCAAACATCCTGCAGGATACCTAGGGTGGGTAGGGTTTGGGGAAAAAAATAGCTCAAAGCTGCTAAGCAGCTTGTTGGGAAAGAAAACAGGTGGAGAACTGGGGAGACTCAGAATCTAGCCAGAGAGGGTGGCTGCAGGCATGGTTGAGTGAATGCAGATGGACAGAAACTGCCTCTCTGGGTTGGTCTGGGGGAAGAGGAACAGGAGGGGTTCGAGGTCAACTCCTGCCTTGGAGAAGGGAATGGGATGCAGGAGGCGATGGGCTAGGAGAATGCTGGGTTCCATCTTAGCACCTGCCCCAATCCACCGTGTTTCCCAATCCCTGCAGTCTGCTTTCCTAAGGAAAGGGAACTTGTACTTTGGGAGAGAAACCTGCTACTTCATTCCCATTTGATAGCCTTAAGAAGCAGTGCCTTCATGGAGTCCCTAACAGAAGTCCTCCTTAGAAGTGACCTGTCATCCCAGCTACTCAGGAAACTGAGATCTAAGGATCACAGTACAAAGCCAGCCTCGGCAGAAAAGTCTAGGAGTCTTCTTTCTCTGTTTAGCAAAAAGCTAGAAGTAGATGTGTGAATCAGAGATAGAGCTTTTTAAAAAAAGCCAAGAGAAAGCATGAGATTCTGAGTTCACAAATAAATAAATTAAGCCGCGTGCCAGTAGTTCATGCCTGTAATCCTAGCTAACCAGGAGGCTGAGATCTGATGATCATGGTTTGAAGCCAGCCTAGGTAGGAAAGTCCATGTGACTCTTATCTCTAAGAAGCTACTCTGAAAAAGCCAGAAGTGGAGCTGTGGCTCAAGTGATAGAGCATTAGCCTTGAGCACAGAGAGGCTCAGAGACAGAGCCCAGGCCCTGAGATCAAGCCCCAGGACTAGCAATAATAATAATAATAATAATAATAATAATAATAATAACAATAATACTAGTAATAATAAGTTAATTAAGGATAAAAGAGCTGAGCTGATCTATTCCAAGCCAGGTATGAAGAGCTGGAATTGAACATGCTGGAATTAAAAACTAGAAGTGGGGCTGTGGTTCAAGTGGGAGAGCACCAGCCTTGAGTACAAAAAGCCAAGTGAGAGTAGCCAGTGAGTTCAAGCCCGCAGTACTGGCACACACACACACACACACACACACACACACACACACACACACACACACACACA
This sequence comes from Dipodomys merriami, assembly GCF_024711535.1. Classification (NCBI taxonomy): domain Eukaryota; kingdom Metazoa; phylum Chordata; class Mammalia; order Rodentia; family Heteromyidae; genus Dipodomys; species Dipodomys merriami. Next base: position 30,328,475 of record NW_027202937.1, on the reverse strand, counting down.
CACACACACACACACACATACACACACACACTCCACTCCCAGCCCCAGAGCACCCATCCAAGCGTCTGCACAGAAATGGAGGTGCAGCAGGCAAGAAAGGGACAGCTTCAGGGCTATGGGTGCTGGCTTACCTGCCTGCACTTCTGGGGTGATAGATGCACCCTGTGAGTCTGGCTGCTAGCTCTGGGCAGCTGGGTACTTCCTTAAAAGGATACATGAAAAAGGACCCAAAGGTTGGCTCAATTTAAATAACTTTCTAGCTGCTCCCACCCTCTTCCCCATCCCATGAGGTTTTCTCCTCCCACTTCTTGACAGCTGGAGCCAGCAGAGTAGCTTCTAGGAGTTTCCATTTACTTGGGCTGCCCTGCTCTGCCTGTTATTTGGGAATAAGTTCCTTCCTCCCCATCTCCCCTACCTCTCTGGCTCCCAATTTCCTGTTCTTCCATCTCCCTACCATCCCACTCCCCAGTTCTGCTTCCCCTCTTCTCCCATGGCTGCTGGGAGTGACAGGCAAATGGCTCTGAAGTGCCAGCCAGTGCCCCTCCTCTCCTTTGCCAAGCACCAGCAGGGCCCTTCACAAAGCATGCTTTGCCACTCAGGTTGGCTGGTGTACTTGGCAGAAAGGTGGGTCTGACCTCTGGCAGACAGGTCACAAAACAGTGGTGATCATGCATAAAGGGAGAGCAGTGTGTCCTTCTTGTGCAAATAAGGCTGTCTTCTTGAATCATCCAGTGAGCCTCAGCCATCAGCAAACCACAAAACTTCCTGCAGAACTGAGATGTCAGTCCATGCAGCCCTAGGGAGCCATGAGTAAATACTTGAAGAGTGCCACACAAATGAGAAAATAACACTTTGTTTTTCTCCCTGAAAACCACCGTGGTGTAGCTTCAAAAAAAGGAGAAAAAAAATAGAGAAAAAGAGAAGAACATTTTCTTCCTAAAATTTTCCATAATTTTATTTCAGTCTTTGTGTCTCTATCCCTATTTCTAGTCCTAGTTATTTCTAAGCTTCTATTCTGTTTTAAAATGTCTGCTCTTGCCATTTTATCTACAAATTTCAGAGAGCAAAGGAGAGGAAGAGGGGAAGAGGGGGAGAGGGATAAAGACAGAGAGAGAGCGAGAGAGAGAGAGAGACAGAGTGCTCTGGTTAGAAATTCTTTTCAACCAAATCTATGAACTTGTCTGCCACTTCACCTAATTTTCCATTTTCTTCAAGAGGCTAAAGTGGAAACATCTCCCTCTACTCACTACATGTCCAAACCAAGTGCTCTGCATCCCTTTCCCTGTTTCATGTCACCTCCTTTGCAGGGCTTTGTTGTCTTACTTATCCAGTCTTCTCTCTATCTCCAAGCTGCTGTTGCCTCATAGCTGCTTCCTGCCAGCATTGACACAACTTCTAGTCAAGTTCTTCAATATTTTTTAAAGCCTTCCTTCAACTTGGGCCCCTGCAGCTATTACTCCTTCTCCCTGCTCCCCTCTGTCACCCAGCCCTGGCCATCTGGCCTCTACATTGATCATTCTACTGAAACTGTAGGTCAAGGTCCTGTCTTAGTCCATTTTATTGTGATAAAAATGCATGAGAGTGGAAAATTTTCAAGGAAAATGATTTATTTAATTCATGCTCCTGGAAGTTAGGAAGTATAGGTGGCCTCAATTTATTTTTTTTAAATAATACCACTCTTATGGCAACTAACCTAGCCCAGTGAGAACTACATTTGTCCCCTTTAACAATGCAATCATGTCCTAAAAGTTCCATTTCCTCTCAGCACTGTAGCATGAGAACCAAAGGTCAAACAAGATTGAAAGGAACAAACGACATCCTCACCCCAACAGTCTCTTGTGATTTGTGCTCAAGAAACAGGACAAGATTCAGTCCTCATTTATTTTATCTTTGGGAAGCATTAAAGTCCATTGTCCACTCTCTCCTTAAAGATCTTTCCCCGTGGCCTCAGTGGCACCACGTACATTCAGCCGTTGCCTCCAGAGTAGCACACTGCCTTAGTCATCTCAGCAATTCTGATGGTCTTCCATGTCCATCTACATCCTTATGCTTCCCACATCTGGATCTCTATCCATGGTCTTTTCCAGATCTGTAGATTACTTGAGGTGGCAGCCTGCTGGTTGTATTCACTTGGCATGATCAAGTAATAGTCCTACTCATCATCTCCAAATGGAATGGACAGTTGTCCCTGAAAACCAGATGCATCTCAGACGTTCTCTGTATCTGTGGATGTGATTACCAGGCCAGACACATCAGTCTCAACACTTCCTTCTCCTCTCCTGCCATCCTGAAATACAACCCTTTATTAAATGTTTCCCATACTACCCCTGTAACTACTCTTGAACCTACCTACTTACCCCCACCTAATCCCTTCTCTACAAGGCAGTCACTCACCATGTGCTTTATGGGGCTGAAATGTTGTACCCAAAGCTCTTCTGTGGCCATTTAGCTTTGCTTTTAAGGTGAACTCCAAACATCAACCGACAAGGGCCCGCACAAGCTCAACCCTGCTTGGCTGTCCAGCCTTATTAGGTCAGCCTGTGAGAACAGTACCTCCCGCCTTCCTCTTCTTGAAAAACGTCAGGTAGCCCCTCACCAGAAATGATCTGCCTGAAACCAGTAATCATCTGACTGTCAATCACCTGACTGTGAGGTTAGCAAAGGACCCCAGACTCTGGGGTCACTTCCTCATCTGCTGAGGTCACCTCCAGAACTGCCCAGCTCACACCTCCTTCCGACAGTGAGAGGTTCCCCAGGCTCTGAGATCACTTCCGCAGCCGCTGTAGTCCCATCTCCCACCTTTCCTTATATAATCCCACTCAACCGTAAATCCTGCCCAGTTCTCTTCCCCTCTCCCTTTCCCTGTTTTTCTCCTGTCTCCCTGCATGCCTCCATCTCATGCAGTCCAGCCATTTACTCTCCCTCCAATAAACTCTTTTCTGCCTGAACCATGGGGCAGATACCTTTCACTGCGCCTTACAAGCCCTATCTCCTTCATGCTCTCTGGCCACTCTGCCTCGCTCTCCAGCCCCTCTTGGACCCTGTTCCAGCCATAGTAAACCTCTTAGTCTGAGCTTCCTGTCAGAAACCCACTGCACTCCTCCTCTTGCCACAAGATTATTTCCTGTTGACTCTCTAGAGTCTAGCCTACACTACTTTGATGCTCTGCAAGGGGTTGCCTTGTTATAGGGCTCCTGGTGCTTCAAGGTTACTTCTTGTTTCTTGGCTATACCCTTACCAGATGACTAGGATATAGACACACACACTAGAGATTCTCAAAGGTAGATGGATGACCATTCAACTCCCTAAAGCCCATTCTTTTCATAGTCTTTGTTGAGGCCAAAGTTCCTAGCAAAGGTATCATTATGTTCTGATAGTTCTCCCACCAACGTCAGGGTCAGGCCTGAGTAACAAGGCCTCCTAGTTGCTCTCACCAGTGTAGGGTTTGAGAAACAAACTTTTTCTTTTAGATTAGATGTCAACAGAGATGCCAATGTCCTGCTGAGCTGTGCATTCAGGGCAGACCTCTCACCCTCCTAAGTACCAACACAGTGCCACTTTTCATCTGAGACTCACTGATGGTCTAGTAGATTCAGATTAGCTTTCACCTAACCATTCATCCAGTACTATTATAAATGCTATACTTTTCCTCGTGCTTAATAGGATAGTCAGCAACATCAAGCCCCTAGCACATGGTTGAAGCCCATTTATCCTAGAGAGCACTGCTTCATGTTCCAGTGGCTTAGAGTTCACAACAAAGGTTCCTGGGCCTATAACCCAGCTTGAGCTTTGCAGAAGGTGTCACTTCTGCTGAAGCAACCTGGGTGCATAAACTCTGAGCTCCCTAAGGATGAAAGGTATTATTTGTATTTGAATGCCCTTCTCAGAACAGGAAGGAGGCACAGTGGAGGAATTCAAGGAATGTAGCAGGATAGATCAAATTAGGAAGACAAAATCTACTTTAGATATTCTTTTTTTTTTTTTTGTCAGTCATGGAGCTTGAGCTCTGGGCCTGGGCACTCTTCAGCTCAAGGCTAGCACTCTACCACTTGAGCCTTAGCACCACTTCCAGTTTTCTGGTGGCTTATTGGAGATGAGAGTCTCATAGACTTTCCTGCCTGGGCTGGCTTTGAACCTCAACCTTCAGATTTCAGTCTACTGAGTAGCTAGGATTACAGGTGTAAGCCACTAGCATCCAGCTTAGATAGTATTTGTTGTTTTTTGTTTCATTTTGTTTTGTTTTATTGTTTGTCATGGGGCTTGAACTCTGGGCTTGAACGATGTCCCTCAGCTCTTCAGCTCAAGGCTAGCGCTCTACCATTTGAGCCACAGCACCACTTCCAGTTTTCTGAGTGGTTTATTGGAGATAAGAGTCTCATGGACTTTCCTGCGTGGGCTGGCTTTTGAACCGTGATCCTCAGATCTCAGCCCCCTGAGTAGCTAGGATTACAGGCGAGAGCCACCAGAGCCTGGCTCTTAGATGTTCTTTTACAGATGAAATTTGACAGAAGAAATGTGACATGGGGGAATTTGTTACAAAGGAGGTAGCAGAGACAAAAAGCCACACAGAGGAAAATTAGTCAAGTCCACAATTAACAACAAAATAGTTGCTGTTATCAGAGATTAAGGGCTGAGGTTATGTGGCAGGACCCGGATCTCTGCACCAAGTCCCTGTCTGGCAGGAAACTGAAGTTCAGTCCTTACAGGTGTTGTAAGGTAACTTGATTGACCTGATATGGAGAAGACACATTTTGAGAGGTTGAATTGGGAGTCTTTATTGGAAAGCTAGTAGCTGCAGCTAGACTCTGGTCCCAAAGACCTACAGTCCAGAATAGAGCTAGCACATCACTTTTAAAGTGATGTAAATGGTAAATAATGCTGCAATGAACATAGTTGTGCTGGTAGCTTTAGTGCAGTATTGTTTGTGGTCTTTATATAATCCCAGGGGTGGGATTATATTCATGAGCATGATGAGACTAACCAAAAATTAATAAAGGAACTCATGAAATCTACAAGCAGAAAACTGAATGAATTCCAACAGAAGGAAAGGGAGTCCAAGGAAAATATAGCCACTCAGCTGAAGGATTTGAGAGAGAACACTGAAAATCAAATCAAGGAAGAAGTCCATGCAAGATCTAAAACAAAGCTTCAATAAAGAAACTTTTTACTTCACTTTTATTTTATTTTATTTATTTTATTGTTTACTTGTAAAAAAATTTTATTGTAAAGGTGATGTACAGAGAGGTTACACTTACATAAGTAAGGAGATGAGTATAATTCTTGTTGAACTTTGTTATCCCCTCCCATCTTAACTGTTTTTAAGTGTACAATTCAATAGCCTAGAGGGTATTCATTCATGCTATTGTGCAATAAACTTCCAGAATGTTTCCATCTTGTAAAATACCTTTTAAGTAACCACATGTGAATGTGTGTGTCTAACTGTGCTTGTAAGTATATAGTCTATGTGGGAGGAGGTGCATATCTGTGTGTGTGTGTGTGTGTGTGTGTGTGTGTGTGTGTGTGTGTGTGTGTGTATGCAGTGCATGTGATTAAGGTACAGGGCCCAGAAAAGGACAAAGAAGCAAGGAGGCAAGGTCCAGAGCCCCCTTTCCATTGATTCCTGACTACTTCAGAGTCCTGAGGGGACTTTAAAGTTTAAAGAGACTTCAAAAGATTTTCTGACTCAAAACATGACAAAGGTGAATTAGAAATGGACCATATACAGATAAGAATTAAAGTTGAAGAGAAGAGATCCTTAGGTAAAACACTACATCCAGAGTGAGAGATTCCCACAGGATGTTACCATTGGCCTCAGCATTATGGGACATAGTCCCATGGGTCTGGCTGCTGGGTTCTGTTTATTTCATTTCTTTTGCAGTAAATGCTCTAACTCTATTGGCCCCTGAAATGAAGCAAGACTCCCCCATCACTCCCAGTACCCATATCTCATTTGCAGGACAGGAAGTATACAATAATAAAAAACTAAAAAAGAAAGCAGTTTGCCGGACACTGGTGGCTCACACTGTAATCCTAACAACTCAGGAGGCTGAGATCTGAGAATCACGGTTAAAAGCCAGCCTGGGCAGGAAAGTCCTGAGACCCTTATCTCCGATAAACCACTAGAAATCCGGAAGTGGAGCTGTGGCTCAAGCGCTAGCCTTGGGCTGAAGAGTTGAGGGACAGCCCTCAGGCCCAGAGTTCAAGCCCCACGATGACAAAAAAAGAAAAAAAGAAAGCAGTGTGCACAAACACAATGATCAGCTAAAACAAACTAGCAGTAACTCCTGAGTTTATTACAAATGCACCAATTAAAAGGAATAACAATTGTAAACTGTAACTGAGACCAGATAATGGAGATGTGTACAAACCATCACCAACATATCCAGTGTACTGACTAGTCATGTGTTTGTGTGCACATGTGTGTACATGTTTGATGGAAGCTTTGGTGTCTTCCCAAAGGTGACATAACAGCTGGAGTTAGAATCCAGGCTTTCTCACCTACCACCTATGTGACCTGGAGCTACTTAAGCTGATCTGTAAAAGGGTGGTCACAATGGTGTTTGCTACACAGATAGGGTATGCCCATAAAACACTGTGCAGTCCTGGGCACGAAATTAGCTCTAAATAACTTCACAGCAGTGCTCTTTGTGAGCTGAACAACCCCACGCATCCTGGATGAACCTTACGACTTGTCCTAATGGTATTTTCATTGATATCATCTCATATCTGAGAAATGACTAACCTGTCAAGCATTTCAGATATTTTTTGGGGGAAAGAGGGACAGTCATCCTTGGTATCTACTATAGGAGTTTTCAGTCCAGAAGTCTTGGGAGTGTCATCTGCAACTCATACTTGTCCATGAGGTTAGATTTCTAATTGGTTGCCATTGTGTGTACAAACATTCAACTGGTAGATTTCTAACTTAAATGAATTAAGAAGCATTCCCTTTGAAGCTCCATAAGGATGCTGTCAGGGGAGGATGGGTTGAGAAGGATGGTGGATGAACTATGCCAAGTGAATGGACCAGCTGTCACATAGTGGCTGGTCGCCTTGGAAGCCCCCTGGGCTGGTCTGCCTGGGCATCTAACCAAACTCTTCTAATGAGGCCCATGGGCAGCAAGTGGAGGAAACCGTTTATGGCAGTCACTTCTCCAAGCAGTGCTGGGAAGAGGAGCAGCAGCCCAGTGGTGGTCTCCAGACAGCAAGGGAAGAGACCAATAGTGAAAATTGGAAACTGGAGAAGGAGCTTTCCAGCAAGGCTGAACTGAAAGAATTGGAAGGGACATGATGTTCTGTAGGGCCTTCTCCACAGCAGAACTTGTGGATAATGATCTACGCATTTCCAAAACAAGCCAAAGGCCATTGCATAATGACATGTGTGGCATTAAGACACAGCCAAAGAGCTGGGCAAGTTCTCTATTCTTTGATGCTCACTCTGCAATTTCTGCATTCAAGTTTCAGATGACTGAGCCAGAGCCCTTCCTATGGATGTGTTACTTAGTATTTCATCTCACTCCTCATGATACCAACAATGTCTGGTTAAACAGCACCTGCAGACTAGCTATACCATATGGACACATATCATAATCTACTGCAACATATTTTAACTTACAGAAAAATAGTTTTTTGCTTCAATTAATAAATTCATATACTGTGACATATAAGAGTGTCTCTTGTCTATTTTTTTAAATTTTATTTTATTGTAATGATGCTGTGCAGGGGGTTACAGTTACATGAGTAAGATATTGAGTACATTTCCTGTCAAACATTGTTACTTGTCTATGTTTTTAATAGCACAGATGACCAAGAAAACAAGAAATCATAGTAGGAGGATTGAATAACCATTCTACTTCTGTATTCTATATGTGATAATGGTCCAGAACCTTTCCCCTTAAAAAGTCCTCTAGTCATCATGGCTTATTACATTCAATTTTCCTTGATTATTAAAATCCTTTCTTGCTAATAAAGCCCATTAAAACTTCCCATATAGAGGAATAGAACTAATAATGTTTTATAAGCTTAGCTGTGTAACATCACTGACACTGATGTGTGTCCATATATTTCTCTATAATGTTTTTGCTTGTTGTCTACGTCCTAGGACATCATTTTATCCTTCTGTCTAGGTACACGGGTATACAGTACATTTTCCCCCACTGGTTCTAAAATTCACTGCTAAGCCTAAAGGGTTTTCTATGTTCATGAATTCACTCTACATTAGCTAGATTTCTAGGCTGACTCAATTATCTATGCCTTCTGGTATTAATGTGGTCTCCCACACAGGGGTGCTTTGGTTTAACCGGTGGAGTTCAGTGGATGTGACACTAGGCTAGATCCCAGCTGAAGATGCTTTTTACAGAACCCCAAACAAACATTAAGAGGTCTTAGCCTTACTGCTGGAGCCCAGCTGACAGAGGAGGAATATGGGGAGAGGTTGAGACCCTGATACCACATACAGAAAGAAAAACCCACTTGTCCACATCCTTCCTGAGCCTGATTTTAACCACCCTCACTGACTTGGAATCAGTGAGCCATGGAAAAGCCATTGTGGAAGTGGGTCCCTTAACCTCAGTCAAAAAGTTGTAGCTGATGGTACATTGAGCAGAGAAAAATTGCCAGGCTGAGCCCTGACAAAATCAGAATTATGAGCAATGAAATCAATTGGTTGTTATTCTAAATTACTTAAGTTTTGTGGTATTTTGTTACATAGCAATAGATAGAAACATGTTAGTCCAGTAAGTATGTATTGAATTATGTATTATTGGTGGATGGTGTGATTACTAAGATAGGGCATCTATCTTTAAGGTATATAATCTAAGAAGAGGGAAGTACATTAAAAGCTAAACAACTGTTTCCATGATTTCATAGATTTCAAAATGTTTCACGTTTGCTTTCATGACAAATACCTTTATGTAGACTGAATCTGGCATACAATATGTGTGTCTATTGACTACTGAATTAAATTCAGTGAAATCCCTCATATGAGTGAGAACAAAAGGGGTCATCTAGCAAGAATAGGAAGTAAGATCTTCCAGTGGGTCATGTGTCCAGTGGTTTTTGTTGTTGTTGTTTCATTTCCTGCCATAAATGGTCATCCTTCACTTTACATTTGGGATTCCAAGGCTGAGAATCACATGAAAGGGGTACCCACTAAGCATTGCGATGTTTTATTCATACATAGCATGCACAATACACCATAATTCAGACAGAGTAAACCTTAGTTAGGTGGAATGTGCCCAATATTACCCACACAACTAAACACTAAGCAGTTTCAGTTCCAACTCCAATTCCCAGGGTTTTTCTCTTCCCTATGCTCCTTTGAAAATGTTATTTACTGCCTGGCTTTTATGTCTATCTGGTCAATCTGAAGTAAGCCTGAAATGATTAGAGGGCAGGTCCCAGTATCTGGGGACACTTTTATGCCTTGCTTGCTAGCTACTGTCATTCTGGAATAAGCTCTTTCTGAGGCAGATCTTGGGAATCCTGACACAAATCTCAGTGTCCATGAGTGGTAGTAAATCTACCTAATACCCTCCACATACACGCACATACTTCACCAGCTCTCTTTGCTCATCTGCATTGTCTTCAGACAATGATCTTATTGTCTTTAGACAAGATCTCAATGACAAGACAGAGAAACTGAAAAGCAATACTACAGGAAAATGGAAATAAATTTGTCCTAACTGAACAAAATCATGCAAATTAAATCAACCTAAAAATCAACATGGAATGGTTTCTTTCAGTAGCCATGAATAGTAGTTTACATAACATCCCATTGTATGAGATTTTAAAATCTAAATAGTTTTTTCTATCTACTTGGAATATGTAGTACAACAGGATATATTTTTCATATAGAGAACAATGCTTTTATCAAATAGGAGTTTATAAGATGCATAGCTATATTTATATGCATATAAATTATGTATGTTCACAAATACATAAAGCAGATATGTATATATATGCACATATACAGTGGTCTTGTGGTATTTTCAGGGCCTTGACTCTAGGACGTTGCACACACCAAAACTCATTGCTCAAGTCCCTCATATAAAATGGCACAGAATATACATACATCCTCTAGTATACTTTAAATCATCTGTAGATTACTTATAATACCCATTTTTATTTAAATAGTTGTCATTGTGTTATTTACAGAAAAATAAGAAGGAAAAAGACTGCACATGATCCCTATAGATATACTGCTAGGTATACTTTTGGTTGGAGGTTGGTTGATTTCATGGTTAGGGAGCCTAAGTATTTTTAAGTGTAGTGAGTGGGAGACAAGGTGGAAGGGTGGCTAGGCTGTACCTAATGGAGGCCAGACCTATGGATGATAACACAATTCTTTGTCAATAGACTACTTTTTATTGTACTTTTGGACACACCAGGTAATCTGCTATGTCTTAGGCTATTCAATGGGAAGCAAGGGAGTTGTCTTTTCTGAGTTACAGTCAACTCTTAGTGTATTAGTGAAAGAGAAGCAATATTTATTATCCATCCTGGGATTCCCAAATTCTTCATATTTCTAACCCCAAGAGTGCTTTCAAATGTCTTGGCTGTGGGATGGGAAGGTGGCTCAGTGGTGGGTTTGTTTCTCAGCACAACATAAGCAGAAAAAGCTGGAAGTGGTGCTGTGGCTCAAGTGGCAGAGCACTAGCTTTGAGCTGCAGAGCTGGACAGCGCCCAGGCCCAGAGTTCAGGCCCCACAACCGACAGAAAACAAGAATGTCTTGGCCTTGTGGAGTTTTGCTCATGTCCTCTGGACATACCCAAAGTATATTAGAACCACCCATTTATTCACAATATAATGGCCAACTATCGTCCTAATTCCAGACCTCACTTCCTATCACATCTTCTCTCATCTAAAAATGCTTTTCAGTATGAATAGGAAATTAGACAGTAGAACTTTGCCACCTAACAAATGATAATGGAAAATGCTCTTTGTTGCTGGATCTTGGCGATCAAAGTGCATTCTACGAGTTTGCCAGCTATAGTTCAGCTGGTTTCTCTTTCACTCAGCATTAATGTTTTATGAAATCCCACTAGGGCCCAGGGGACCCATAATTGGCTCTTAGTTCTTTATTCTGCACTGTCGTGTCTAATTGCTAAGATGGTTCCAGGATAAGAGTCACATTTTAAGGTTGGTGGTAATGTATTTACTAGCCTTCTCAACTGCAGGTAGATTTGCATCTCAGTGTGGAATTTTAATCATGATTTTCCTCTGAAAGGAAAATGAAAATATTATTGGACTAAGTATCCCTGGTCATCTTTGTGTTGTATGATCAGTTTTTCACACATCAATGAGAAATGTGCATCCATAGATTTGCTATTCACAAAACACAGGCTCTATTTCACAATTTTGGTAGAATTATTAAAAAGATTTTTGGCCTTTCTACATCATCTTTATAATAATAAAATTTTTAAGAAAAGAATCTGGGATCTGGGCAGCAGAAATAAGGCCTACTGAAGAGAGATGAAGTCTGCTTTAATTGTGTGCTCTTCGCATATGTATGTGGTGAGGGTCCTTGGGCTAATTTAGCCCAAGGAAGCCTGTCGAATTCAGCTACTGCACCCTGGATCTGGTTCTGGTTTCAGATCACCTCTGGATACTTTAGTAAAGCCAGTGAGTGACTTTGATTCCAATGGGCCCCATAGACTATTCAGAAGATAACATGGAATAAAAATACATCAGAGCTCACAAATTTTCCAGTGGTCAGAGATCTCTGGTCCTGGAAGGCAAATGCTGACATCTCTTTCTCTAATTTCAGATATCTTATTCTTGCCAACTCCATGTTTTTTTTTTGAAGGAGGAGGAGAAGAAGGAGAAGGAAGAGAAGAAGAAGAAATTCTGGTCATCTGTCCTACTTCCTTAAAGTGACACCAATAGAGGTAGACAGAATCTGCTTATTGCAGCAGATTTTTCTTTCAACAGTGATTGCTAGTTACACACACTGCATGAACCTGTTGCAAGACTCCCCCCAAATATAACTTTGTATTTTTGACTTCTCCAATTGGTTTCTACTGTTCACAAGCCCATCTTCTGCACATACATATAGTTATGTTTGGGGAGCAAGAAAGATGAGCTGGACCAGTATTCTGGTCTTCTGACTGTTTCATATAAGGACAGGATCTTGGGTTTTTGTTAGCTTTTCTCTTAGGAAACTGAAGGTACCTGAAGCTACATTTACTAAGTGGTGTGTGACTTTTAATACAGTCTCGTGTTAGGAATCTGCCCTTATTGTCACCATCACCCTCTTTTATTCTGCAAAACTGGCCATCTTGTAGGTATCTTTGGCACTATTGTTACATCGGTGGACTTGCTGGTATTTAACTCATCTTTACAGGCCTAACAATATGTACTCCTTGAAGTCTCCACTGAATGCTGGGATGGAGCTGCCTTTGTGTGTTCTTCAGCCAGAGGAAGATTCCTTCAGTTGTGTTTATTCAGCCCTTCAAGAAGAAAGGCAGCACTTTTATTTGAAGCTTTGCTTCATTCAAAGGGAACCAATCAATTGTATGCTGAAAATATTCACTGAACACTTCCTAGGAACTCAGGACACTGCCAGAGGCTGTGGGGGGCAGTGTGCAGAAAGATTGCTGGGCACTTTGATTAGAGAGATTGGAGCGAGGGCCAATCCATTTCCATTTCTGAACATACCCAAGAGAATCCTGATACTGCCTCCATAGTCAGTCCATTGTGGCAGTCCTACTGTCAAGAGTCTCTAAAAAATTGTCCATTTTGTGGGAAGATATTAGAACACATGTAAATTAAATAACAAAGCAACCGTAGCTATAATCCCAAGCTTCCAATCTCCAGATGCATTCCAGAGATAGCAAATGCCAATGGCATTTAGCAGCCAATGAGGACACTGTGGTCTGAATGTATCAGATTAGCTGTATTTGGAAGTGCAGGGATATGAAAAAAAAGACAAGAAGTGAACAGGTAATGGAGAAAGGAAACAGTCTTCTGGAAGGAAAGAACAAAGGGCCAGATAAAGAAACTGTACTGAAAACTGGTAGGATAAGTGTTGCACAGAATCATTTCTGCTGAAATAAAGGAGACCAGTCAAATGGGAGTCAGCTGCCTATTTTCTTCAAGCTTGCTATAGCCACTGCTGTGTCTAGAAATTTGGCAGAGACTCAAAGGCACTCAGAACAGGGGAAACTTCACAGTGGACAATAGGGATGGATCATTGCAAGTATACTCCAGATGAGATGCTGTTGCCACAGAGAAACAAGGGGTAGCTAACTAGAAGCAGGACCTCACTTAGGGGTGTTTATATGGCTCTTTCTTATTGAACACAGATTAAAGATGTCATTAAAAATGCTAGTAATTAAATCCCAGCCATTTTGAAACATTGTTGCAGAGGTTTTTTTATTTTTCAAATTTGGCTCCTTGAGATATTAAGGGAGACATTAATCTGATAATGCTAATAATCAGATTCCAATAATCAGATACTAATCAAACTAGTGTAGATAGTATACTGGCTTCCTGATTGATTACATAAATAATGGGTTGGATTTTGTTGTTGTTGTTTTGTGGGGTTTTTGTTTGTTTGATTTGGGTGCTGGTCCTGAGGCTTGAACTCAAGGCATTGTTCCTGAGCTTCTTTTATTCAAGGCTAATACTCTGCCACTTGAGCCACATTTCAACTTCTGGATTTTTGGTAGTTTAGAGGAGATAAGAATCTCACAGACTTTCATGCCTGGCTGGCTTTGAATCAGGATCCTCAGATCTCAGCTCCTGAGCAGCTAGGATTACAGATATGAGCTATCAGTGCTTGGCTAATAGGTTGGTTTTATGGACAGGTTGTTACAGATTGTGAACCAGAGTTCTGTGTGTGTGTGTGTGTGTGTGTGTGTGTGTGTGTGTGTGTGTGTGTGTGTGTATGTGTGCATGTGCATGCGTGCACACACACGTGCACATGTACATGCATGCATGTACCAGTCCTGGAGCTTTAACTCAGGGCCTGGGCACTGTCCCTGAGAAGGTTTTGCTCAAGGCTAGCACTTTACCACTTGAACCCTAGCTTCACTTCTGGCTTTTTAAAAAAGTTAATTGGAGATAAGAGTCTCATGGACCTTACTGCGTAGGCTGTTTTTGAATGGCACTCCTCAGATCTCAGCATTCTGAACAGCTAGGATTATAGCCGTGAGCTGTAGGTGCCTGGCCAGAGTTGTATTTTTACATATGATCTATCTACTGTCCATCTGTGTACAGTAGTCCTTCCTCATCTGAGAAAAATGTGTTGATAGGCCTCTAGTGGATGACTACAATTGAGAAAAACATCAAACCCTACATGTAGTAGTGCTTTTTCCTATGCATATGTACCTATGATGAAGTTTAACTTAGTAGTGGGGCATAGTAAAAGATGATCAATACTAACAATACACAATGCAACAGTAGCAAAAATGATGACTTACAGGAAAACATTATAACAATATACAGTAAGAAAATTACCAGCATCTTTGGACTTATTGAACTTTGGAGCCATTATAAAAGAAACTAAACAGCTGACCCAATAGCTAAGATGGCTAGGTGACTTTAGATATGTTGGATATGTTTAAGAACATGCATTTTTCTCTGGGCAGAAAGTTTTTCTTTGTGTTTGTTGCACAAAAGATGACATAGTAAGGGAGAGAGGGAGAGAGGAGGGGAGAAGGGAAGAAAGAGACAGAAAATAACGAGGGAAGAATGAAGGAAGGAAAGAAAGAAGGAAGAAGGAAGGAAACAAGTGAAGGAGGGAAAATGAAATGATAAAATTGGAACAAGATAAAATTGGAAGAGGCAGAGAATGCAGTCAAGAATGAATGCATATTCTACAAAATTACAAAGAGTGAGGTAAGAGGTAGGTAGAGAAGGGAGGTATGAGAATGTTGAAAGGGGTGACATTGATCAAGATGCATTGTATTTATAAACTGCTTTGTTAAATGGCAATTCTTTTGTACAACTACTTAAAATAACTGAATAGTAAAAGCCAGGCACAGCAATCTCATTCAACCAATTAGGGAGTATCAATGATATTCATGTATTCTGAGTTAGGACCAGTGTCGTGGCAAAACTTCATACTCAAAGCCTATGATCAATGGCTTTTCCAGATGTACTCAAACACACTTCTGGCCAAATAAAGCACACCTGTGAGTGGGTCTTATGCCTGGGCCATGTGTTTGATGATTCTGCTAAATTTTGTTTGGAGACTTATTGGTACAATTGATTTTGTTCTTTTTTCTAAAATTATTTATTGTTATGATACATAAGTCAGATAAAGAGTACTTTATTGTTTTTTGGACAATTTTACATCTTACCTTGCTATTTCTCAGTTTTTCCCGCCCATTCCCCACCCACAAAGTTTTATAGTTCATTTTCAACATAGTGTCTAGTGAGTATTACTGCTTCATTTGTTCACTCTTTGTCCCACCATTTTTTTTGAACAAGAACCAATATCAGGTTCAAAGTTTATAATTAAGGGGACAGCAAGACAGAGCCATACCATATCAGTCTGTATTACGACTTTCAGAGCCCAACTCACTTCATGAGGACCAGCTCAAGGCTGTCATGGCTGCCCTTGAGCTTGGCCAGAGATACCTGTGGAGGCTAATGGAGTGACCAGATCCAAAACCAAAACCCCAGCTCCAGTAAACAAAGGAAAGAAATCCTTATCCAGCCACAGTGAGGACCAAGAGAACCAGCATCTCATATCCAACTAGTGAGTGATTAGTCTTCGAAGCATAAAACTTAAACAAGAAGTGGAAATTTCAAAGGTTTTTAATAAAACAGAATAAAACTGATGTCTTGTATGTCATATATCAAAGCCAGGGTTAAGGAAAGATAATAAAGAAATAATAAAGATAATAAAAAATACAAACTGTCCATAGATAAGCTGATAGACTTTTCTTCCCATGTATCCATTAACAACTAAAAGCTTTTACAAAAATAATTACATAAAATCAGGAGTAATATTAATGCTTCAAGTTAATCACCTACTCTGTTCGAATTCCATATATTTATATATGATATATGTGTCTATGTCTATGTATGTATTTTGTATGCATGTATGTCTTAGCAGTACTAGAGTGAACTCAGGGCAATGCACATTCTAGCCAAGCTATCTAACACTTAAGCCAAGCTGCCAGCTCTTCAGCTATTTTTTGGATTTGATCTCAAGTTTTTGCCCTAGGCTAGCCTCAAACTTTGATACTCCAATGTAAGCCTCTCTCACACCTGGGATTATGGAAATCTATCACTACACCTGGTTTATTTCTTGAAATGCAATTTTTCTATCTTTCTGGGTAGGCTAGCCTAAGACCATAATCCTCATAATCTGCATCTGCCAAATACCTAGGATTGCAGATATATGCCACTATCCTCAGTCTCAAATCTCCTTTGATTTCAGCAGGTGACCTGATCCTGGAAATTAGTAGAACAACTTTTGTTCCCTCAGTCTCAAATTTGCTCATGGACAGGTGTGAAAAATTAATATCACAATTATTGTTAAAATGGGCTTCAATAGTCTAACTTCCCATACAACAAAGCTGACAAAAATTCAGAAAATTCAAATTCAATTTTCTAAAGAATTTTCTTTTTTTCTTTTTCAGTATGAAGTTTTGCATTCAAGAGAGCTGGTAATGAATCACAAAGCTTATTCTTCATAACAATGTCCTACACTCTGAGCTAGACTCTGAATTAAAAGACAGAGAACATGTACACAAAACTCAAGTCAGTATGAAGCAATTGATGAATTGGTATGAGAAGAAGGCTGGATGATATCAGCTCAGCTTCTCCTACCCACACCATGGACCTATAGAGAAAAAAACTGATATCCAAAAGTTCACTAGTTTTGACATTCTTGGAACAGAAATGCCTCCAACTAAGAGTCAATCCATGGTTAGTGCAGTGTGCAGGGTTAATCACTTTTCTTTGCTCATCAAATATTTAGAAGTGGTGCTTGTTCCCCTAGAAGGTAGGGGTGGAAACCAAGATCATAAGAAGGAAAATTTAGCTTTTGTGCTAGAAATACAAACAGGCTAGGCACATCATTGAAACATCAGGATTATTTTTCAATGGAAACAAAGTCTCTTAGAATTTGAGGAGAGTCTATGGTTCTTACAAGTCTTCTGTATCTTCCTATAGTAATAATAAAACATCAGGTATTTTACAGCATGGAAGAGACCTGGGCCACATGAAACCACCCTGGCCTGATTTTTCATATTAAAGTGTTGATACTAAAGCTTTACATTCAGGATGAAATTGCTAGAACAGCAGGACACTGCAACGGTTCCCACTAACCTCTTCTGTCCAGAAAATTGTTGCAGGGATCAGGACAAAAAAAAGAAGTGCACTCAACTATGTGTCTACTTTTAGAATACTTATGTGTAAAACTTCAGTATGTGTAGATAAACACTAAGGGCCATTCCAGTCATAATGAAATAGTTCATTAAGTAAAAAATAAACAACACTTTTTTTCTTTCTTTTTATTGTGAAAATACTGTACAGAGGGGTTACAATTACATGGGCAAGATAGTGAGTACATTTCTTGTCAAGCATTGTAGCCTCTTCCTTTGTTTCCCCTTCCCATCCCATCCTCCCTCGACCCCCCCACCCAACCCTCCTCCCCCCCTACCAAAGTTGTAAAGTTCGTTTTCGACATATGACTTGTACGTCTCATTGTTGCAATGGGTTTACCTGTATCCCTATTTAAACGACAACAACACTTTTTTTTTTTTTTAATGTGTGACAGTACTGGGACTTGAATTCAGCATCTTGTAAGCTAGCTAGGCTTTTTGCTCAAGGCTGTTGCTTTAACACTTGAGCCACACCTCCACTTTGGGTTTTTGCTGGTTAATTTGAGATAGTCTCTTGGATTTATCTGCCTGGGCTGGCTTTGAAGTATGATCTTCAGATCTTAGCCTCCTGATAATCTTGGATTACAAATATGAGTTACTTTATACTCATTGTAAAGTTCTGCCCAACTAGGCTGTACAATACATCCACAATCTTGGTTCAATAAAACACAGCAGTTTATAATATAAAGTATTATCCATTTGAGAAGAACATCTACACAATACCAGAATATTAAGAGGCAAATCTATACTCTCAGAAGGAAGTGGAGGGTATAAACGAGTTATAGCAAATAAATGGTTCTTACCATTCTCCTCGGTATGTGTTATGTTACCAAGCAGCTGCTGGGCTCCCCAAGCAATGGAAAAGCGATAAGAATCATATGCTGTTTTTGTTTTTATTAGTTAGGATGGAAAACAAAATGGGCTAGTGCTGGAAGTAAACTGGATTTAAAATAATAATAGAATCGCAGCTGTGCTATGTTGACTGCAAATTTGGCAAGCGCAATTGATTTTTTGGTTAAATTCTTTTTTCTATAAGCAGTTGGAATAGGTGATCATCGCTGAAAGTTTTTCAAAGACTAACATGTAACATGGGGATTCTTTCCTCTGGAATTCCTGGAGGATTTTGCTGAAATTTATTCCTCACATCTATTGGGAGCACCATTGCTTTCTCCTTTCATCTCCTACCTAGGCCGGAGGTGGGGGGCACAGGTTTCCTTTTCTGGTCATTTGTTCAGAAGTGGGAATGTGATCTAGGTCAAGAATGCTGAAAACAAGGAGTCCATTTAGGAAGTTCCATTCTTGTTTTCTTAGAAAAACCCTAGAAGCAGTTTTTCTTTCTCTGAACTTGGGTTTTCAATGTGAATTCTGAAATGTTATCATGATTTTTATCACTCTGTAGAGGTGAAACCAACGTTTTGAGAAAATCTGAGTCAAAGACCCAGAAAACATGGACCCAGAAGCACGAGATTAAGTCAGCAATAAGCCCAGCCTTCACTGGACTTTTAGTTAGATGCTTCCTAGAACTTCAGCCACAAGCAGGACTGGAGGTTTCCTGTTGCTTCTGGTGAAGTCATTTGTAGTTTCCATTTATTGTTCTAGAATGTTCACTCATGTGGTTGTTTTCTTCCGTGTGCTAAAATGGAAATCCTAAGGGTGATTGCCCTCAATATGTTCATTTGATCTAGACTCTCAAATGCAGTTTTAGCTAAAAAGTATTATGCACAGAAACTACACTCCATTCTTGGTGTCTAATAATTAGCACAAGGCTTAAGATAAAGCATACCCTCAGTACATGTGCAACACACAGATAAATACAAATATCAGAAACTTACACTTGCTGACTGCTTACAGCTTACTTAGCCAATTATCTAAGAAATTATTTCTCTTCAGTCTTCACAACCTGATGAGATATCAGCATGGTTAGCTCCACGACCAGATGAAGCAGTTTCCTCAGAAATATCCATCTGGGAAACATCCAAAATGCCAATGCAGACTTGCCAGATTTCAGGACCAAAACTATTAGTGTTTAAGTTCAATGACATCAGTGGTTTTCTAGTCCAGTGATACTCAAACTGGGATCCAGATTTTAAGTTCATTAGCTGACTTTTTTTCTGTCTAGACTTCCCCAATAAAGAAAGCATGAGGGCTGGGAAAGTGGCTCAGTGGTAGAGCGCTTGCCTTGCATGCCTGAGGCCCTGGGTTTGATTCCTCAGCACCACATAAGCAAAAAAGAAAAAGCCGGAAGTGGCGCTGTGGCTCAAGTGGTAGAGCACTGGCCTCGAGCTGAAGAGCTGAGGGACAGTACCCAGGCCCAGAGTTCAGGCCCCACGACCGGACCCAAAAAAAAAAAAAGAAAAGAAAAGAAAGCATGAATTTCTTTGAACAAAGGCCAGTTTTCTTCAAGAAACAATTGTTGGCATGCTTGTAGTAAGAGTGTGGTGTTTGTAATAGTGTGCAAGTTCAGTTCCTTACCTGTAAGAACACTGTTAGGATCATCATCGATATATAGCGTTCTTAGAACAGTGTAAAACTTCTGATCTTGCTTGTTATTCATTTCAATTTACTGCTTTATCTATTAAAAATCGACATTTTTGAGTACAATAGTCACTTCTTTGCCCATTTCGCCACATATCCCTCAGTATTTCCTGGTCTTGGTCTGCCTCAGAATCCTGGGTCCACCTCAAGTAGGCCACTACAGCCTCCCTACATTCTGAGCGATGTTCCTGGCTCCCCTCAGGACCTAGGGAGGCAAACCCTCACTCTTTTTTGAAAGAGAAGATCCTGATCTTCAGATTCCTCAGAGTGAAGTTTTTTTTTTTTTTTTTGTCTGTCGTGTGGCTTGAACTCCAGGCCTGGGCGCTGTCCCTCAGCTCTTCAGCTCAAGGTGAATGCTCTACCACTTGAGCCACAGCACCACTTCCCAGGGTGAAGTATTTTTGAGACAAACACACCAAACAATGCCATGTTTCCATGATGGTAGTGATGGTATAGCCCATTCCTTATGGAGAAGCCTCAGGAATTATTGTATTAATACAGTATTGTTCTTCTCATAGGTAAGAGGACGAAGGAAAAAGATGAGAGGAATACAAAAATACAAATCTCCTTGCACACACACAGCTTCCGGTATGCTCTTGAATCCTCACCATGCTGCAGAATAATGACCACGATACCTTCTTTGAATGGCACCAGTTTTGGACACGCTTTCGTCTGTTGCATCCATGCATGCAAACTCCCTTTACACACTAAACTGTGGATTAAGAGAAGAACTGAAAGGTTGTTTAAAAAAATAAGAAAAGGTATTGACTTTCTTTCTTTAGTGTTTCTTACTGTGATGTCAATCACTAATAGATGCACAGGTAGAATAAATATTTGTGTAGATTGGTGCATTTTCCAGGAAGAAAAAAGTCTAGGCATAAGTTAATGTGTATGACTCATACAGGATGAGCTGTGAACTCACTAAGTTGTTAGCTTGCTGAAGGACAACAGTCCTTACACTCATAAGCATATGAGAGCCCATTTAATCACATTTTAAAGACAATTTAACAAATTGATAAATCATTGCAATATATCCATCTCTTTTAAGATATAGTATCTTTTCTCGTATAACCAGAGGGTACTACTGAGCAATGTACGTGGAATCTTTTTTTTTTTTTTTTTTTACTTCTCCTTGTTGCAACAGGTCCACCTGTATCCTTTTTTTTTTAAATTTTATTTTATTTTATTTGTGAACATACTGTACAGAGGGGTTACAATTGCATGGGCAGGATAATGCGTACATTTCTTACCAAGCACTGCAGCCTCCTCCTTTGTTTACCCTTCACATCACTTCCCCTGCCCCCCCAATCCCCATCCTTCTCCTTCCCCCTTCCCCCCCCCCCCGCACCAACATTGTAAAGCTCATTTTGGACATGAAAACTTGTACTTCTCATTGTTGCAACAGGTCCACCTGTATCCTTAAACAACTGGTTTTTCCCCATCTCCTCCACCAGTTATACTGACATCAAATATAGCAAAGAGATAATCTTATAAATGCGTTAGCAACACATGCATGAAAGAAAAAAACATTAAAATACACATCTAAGGGTTCATTTTCCTGACATCACATTATCTGACCTTTTCCGCTTGACTCATACATATACTAGATATTACAAATAAGGGAAACCATGGGACCTATGTTTCTTTGGGCCTGGCTTACTTCACTTAATATAATTTTTTCCAAGTTTTTCCATTTCCTAACAAATGGGGCAATGTCATTCTTTCTGATGGAGGCATAGAATTCCACTGTGTATATATACCACATTTTCTTGATCCATTCATCTACTGAGGGGCATCTTGGTTGGTTCTATATCTTAGCTATGGTAAATAATGCTGCAATAAACATCGTTGTGCTGGTAGCTTTAGTGTGGTCTTGTTTGTAAACATTTGGGTAAATGCTCAAAAGTGGGATTGCTGGATCATAGGGGAGTTCTATGTGAAGTCGTTTGAGGAACCTCCATACTGCTTTCCAAAGTGGTTGAACAAGTTTACATTCCCACCAACAATGAAGTAAAGTTCCTTTCTGTCCACATCCCCTCCAGCATCTGTTGTTGTTAGAGTTCTTGATTTTTGCCGTTCTAACTGGAGTGAGGTGATATCTCAATGTTGTTTTGATTTGCATTTCTTTTATGGCTAGGGATGTTGAACATTTCTTCATGTGTCTATTGACTATCCTTCTTTCTTCTTCAGAGAAGTTTCTCTTTAAGTCTTTCACCAACTTATTTATTGGGCAGTTGTTTCTTTGAGGATTTGTTGTTGGGGGGTTTAATTTTTTGAGTTCCAAGTATATTTTAGATATGAGACCGTTGTCCGTTGTATGGCTAGTAAAGATCTTCTCCCAATCCGTAGGTTTTCTATTGATCTTGCTAGCTATGTCATTTGCCCTGCAGAAGCTCTGCAACTTTATGCAATCCCATTTGTCCAACCTTTCTTTGATTTGTTGTGTTTCCGGGTCTCTATTCAGAAAAGTTCGGCCTGAGCCAAGGCGACCTAAGGTTTCTCCTATTCCGTCCTGTAATGTTTTCAGAGTGTCTGCTTTGAGTTCAAGGTCTTTGATCCATTTGGAGTTGATTCTGGTGCAGGGTGATATATAAGGATCTAGCTTAAGTTTTCTACATGTAGTTAACCAATTTTGCCAGCACCATTTACTGAAGAGGTTGTCTTTCTTCCATTCTATTGTTTTAGCTCCCTTATCGAAGATTAGATGGCTATAGGTCTGTAAGTTCATTTCTGGGTTTTCAATTCTATTCCATTGGTCCTGAGGTCTGTTCTTATGCCAATACCAAGCTGTTTTGATTACTATGGCTTTATAGTAGAGTTTGAAGTTTGGTATTGATATTCCTCCAGCAGTGTTCTTTCCATTGAGGAGCGTTTTTGCTATTCGGGGTCTTTTATTTTTCCATATAAATTTTTGGATTGCCTCTTCTATTTCCTTGAAGAATGAGGTTGGAATTTTGATAGGTATTGCGTTAAATTTGTAGATAGCCTTGGGAAGAATTGCCATTTTCACAATGTTAATCTTTCCAATCCAGGAGCATGGGAGGTTTTGCCATTTTTTAAGTTCTGTGTTGATTTCCTTTTTTAAGATTTTAAAGTTTTCATCATAGAGGTCCTTCACTTCTTTAGTTAATTCCTAGGTATTTTATTTTTTGTGGGGCTATTACAAATAGAGTTGCTTTCCTAATTTCAGCCACACTTTTCTCATTGTTGGCATACAGAAAAGCCATTGATTTTGGGGGGTTAATTTTATAACCTGCTACTTTGCCAAAGTTTTGAATCAGCTTGAGTACTTTGGGAGTGGAGTCTATGGGATTCTTTAAATACAAGATCATGTCATCTGCAAAGAGGGAGAGTTTTATTTCTTCTTTCCCTATTTGGATCCCCTTTATGTCTGCATCTTGTCTTATTGCTGTAGCTAGGCATTCTAATACTAGATTGAAGAGAAGTGGAGAGAGTGGGCATCCTTGTCTTGTTCCTGAGTTAAGAGGAAATGGCTTTAGTTTTTCACCATTGAGTATAATGCTGGCTGTAGGTTTGTCATATACAGCCTTTATTGTATTGAGCAATGTTCCATGGATTCCTAATTTTTCCAAAACCTTCATCATAAAGGGGTATTGGATCTTGTCGAATGCTTTTTCTGCATCTATTGAGATAACCATGTGGTTCTTATTCTTGCTCCTGTTGATGTGATGAATAATATTAATTGATTTGCATATATTGAACCAGCTTTGCATGCCTGAAATGAATCCGATTTGATCATGGTGTATGATTTTTTGGATGAATTGTTGAAGTCGATTGGCCAAAATTTTGTTGAGAAGTTTTGCATCAATGTGCATCAAAGAAATGGGTCTATAGTTCTCTTTCTTTGATGAGTCCCTGCCTGGTTTTGGGATGAGGGTTATGATGGCTTCATAGAATGTGTTCAGTAGTGAGCTTTCTCTTTCAATTTCATGGAAGAGTTGGAGGAGTATTGGTGTGAGCTCTGCTTTGAAGGCCTTGTAAAATTCCGCTGTAAAACCATCTGGTCCTGGACTTTTCTTAGCTGGGAGGTCTCTTATTGCTGTTTCTATTTCAATGCTTGATATGGGCCTGTTGAGCTGGTTTAACTCATCTTGGTTTAGTTTTGGCATGTCAATATTTGCTAGGAAAAGGTCCATTTCTGTCAAGTTCTCAAACTTATTAGCATAAAGCTTTGAGAAGTATTCCCTTATAATGTTCTGAATCTTGTTTGTTTCCGTGGTGATGTTTCCATTCTCATCTCTGAGTTTATTAATTTGGGTGTGTTCTCTCCTTTTTCTGATAAGATTTGCTAAGGGTCTGTCAATTTTGTTACGTTTTTCGAAGAACCAACTCTTTGTTTTGTTGATTCTTTCTGTAGATTTTTTGGATTCTAATTCATTTAATTCTGATTTAATTTTGATTATTTCTTTCTGTCTAGTGGATTGGGGTTTATCTTGCTGCTCTTTTTCAAGGAGGTTTAGATGTGTCATTAAATTGCTAGTTTCAGATCTCTCCAATTTGTTGATGTAGGAGCTCAGAGCTATAAACTTGCCTCTGAGTACTGCCTTTGCTGTGTCCCAGAGGAGCTGGTAATTTGTGTGTTCGTTTTTGTTGAAAAGCATGAACATTTGAATTTCCTTTCTAATCTCTTCCATGACCCACTCTTGATTCAGCAGTGTGTTGTTCAGCCTCCATGTGATACCGGACTTTCTTTGGTGGCTTTTGGTGTTGAGTTCTAATTTTATTCCCTTGTGGTCAGAGAGAATGCAAGGTATAACTTCAATGTTTCTGAATTTAGACAAGTTTGCTTTGTGGCCTAAAATGTGGTCTATTTTAGAAAACGTTCCATGTGCTGCTGAGAAAAACGTGTATTCTGATGCTGCTGGGTGAAATGTTCGGTAAATGTCTGTTAAGTCTAGTTGATCTATGCAGCTGTTTAGATCTGCGGTTTCTCTGTTGAGTTTTTGCCGAGTTGATCTATCTAGTGGGGAGAGTGGTGTGTTAAAATCCCCAACAATTAATGTCTTTGGATCTATATGGGATTTGAGGGAAAGTAGTGTTTGTTTGATAAATTTGGGTGCTCCATTGTTTGGCGAATAGATATTTAGAATTGTAATATCCTCCTGAATGAGAGATCCTTTAATTAGTATGTAGTGACCTTTATCTCTTCTCACGAATTTTAATTTGAAGTCTATTTTATCTGATATTAGGATTGCAACTCCCGCCTGTATATGGGGGCCGTTTGCTTGGTAGATTTTGTTCCAGCCTTTAACATTGAAAATGTGTTTGTTTTTACGGGCAAGATGTGACTCCTGCAGGCAGCAGATAGAAGGGTCTTGTTTTTTAATCCAACTAGACAGTCTATGTCGCTTAATTGGAGAGTTCAGTCCGTTAACATTAAGAGATAGGACTGAGAGGTATTTGGGAGTTCTTGCCATGTTATCCACCTTCTTGGGGGCTGCGAAAACTGGGTTCTTCCTATGGTTCTTGGATTCTCAGTTTGGGTGCAGTTTCTTGGCCTTTGTTGCGGTCTTGTTGGTTTTCTATGTGTAGGACATCTTTAAGAATCTTTTGTAGGGCTGGTTTGGTGGAGATGTATTGTTTCAATTTTTCTTTGCTATGGAAGGTTTTTATTTGGCCTTCAGTTATGAAGGAGAGTTTAGCTGGGTACAGTATTCTTGGTTGCTGGTTGTTTGTTTTTAGGGCATGGCATACGTCATTCCAGGCTCTTCTTGCTTTGATTGTCTCTGCTGAGAAATCTGAGGTGATTCTAATTGGTTTCCCTTTATAGGTGATTAACCTTTTCTCCTTGACAGCTTTAAGGATCTTTTCCTTGGTCTGAGTTGATCCTGTGTGGATTATAATGTGACGGTGGGATGTCCTATTCTGGTCTGGTCTATTTGGGGTTCTAAAAGCTTCTTGTATCTGAATAGGCCTATCTTTTTGTATGTACATGGAATCTTATAGCACACACTTTGCCCCTATCAGGAAAATAAATGTATGTCTTATTTTATGTGGGTCAGAAAAGGAAGATGATAGATATGAATTCCATCTAGAGATGGTTAAGTGAAGAGGCCATTTTACTTAAGGCAAAATAAAACCTGAGAGGTAATGTCAATTTTGAATTTAACTCCTTCTGTCATTACCCAATTTAGAGTCTTGCATAAAATTATTTTTTCCCAGAAACCAAAAGAAATCTCTTTAAATGATTTTTCAATAATTAAGAGTACAATGATATATATCTGTTCTGGTCTTCAACCTTTTTTTCTTTTCCTTAAATTGCAGTTAAATCATTTATGAAAATATAATAAGGCAGACTCTTCTATGTACTTCCTAAGCAAATAAGAAAACTGTAATCACTCATACTTTCTAAGAGAGAAGAATATATATAATAAATCTTCACTAAATTTTTAAATCCTCCTATATTTGTAAGAGTTTAGATGATTACACAAGAATTTAGAGGATTTTGCAATTTAATACAGACTTGTAAATGAACATATTGGGTGTGAACATCAACCAGCTTATGAATAAAGCAGTAAATAGTTAAAGCCATCTGCCTTCCTGGCTATATGTCTTAGATACCAAGTGCTTTGTGAGGTCAGCCTGAATATCATCCAATAGTCACCTCTGACATTTTCTGATATGTTTCCCAGAATATGGGACAAAGGAACATCTGGCGCCACGTTTATGATTTATCATTATAGAAACCAAAGACACTGAGAGTGGCTATGCAGGAAAGAAGCAAACAAATTTAGTTTCAAGAGTAATCACCATTTGATTTGCACTACTAACTCTTCAAAGAACTCTCATAAATGAGTAAGATGAAAGTTCATTTCCATTATATTTTCTCATCTCATCCACAGAGCCCTCTGCAATCATGATCTCATCTGTCCTCCATTAGATTATGTGAGGGAGACAGGACAAGGTCTCAGCCACATCTATTTACTTGAGGAACTTAAGCTTAGACAGGTGAAAAAGGCTTCTGACAGGGTCACAGGCTAGTAAGGTTGAACCTAGAAACTCTCCAAAGCTCTTTTCACCACCCTTTGATGTAAATCTCACTGAATGCCTCCTGTTGAGCTCAACCCCCCTTTTCGGACAATTAAAGGAGACATTAAGATTGACATCATAATTTTATTAACATCAAAATTAGAATGTAGCCTCAGGTGCATTTGGCAGTTACTTCAGAACTCCACTTCTGAGTTTCCTTTTCCTTTCCTTTCCTTTCCTTTCCTTTCCTTTCCTTTCCTTTCCTTTCCTTTCCTTTCCTTTCCTTTCCTTTCCTTTCCTTTTCCTTTCCTTTTGTTTCCTTTCCTCTCCTCCCTCTCCTCTCCTCTTCTCCCCTCCCCTCCCCTCCCTTTCCCTTCCCCTCCCTTCCCTTCCCTTCCCTTTTCTTTCTTTTCCTTCCTCTAAAACTAAGAGGGTTGACAAATTTGTTCTATCATGAAAGATATACATCCATATTTTCACCAGTTATCAGGTAGATACAAACACTCTATAAATATGATCATCATTGTAAGCATTTTGGATGACATTGTGCTTAGATAACTTGTATGTTTCTGCCAAACCAAGTTTAATCTCCAGTCTCCAGCTAGTGAGACGACATTATTATTATTACATATATCACAGAAAAATAAAAAGAGCACAGCTTTGAAAGAAATTGTTCTCCTCTACTCAGGATTGAGTAAATCCAATAGGAATTAGTTTTCAGGCTGATGTAAGTTCTAGGTTGGCTGCAGACCAGCTCAGACATGCCAGCTCCTGCCAGTGCTCTACTATTACTGCTGGGAGATGTCAGGACGAAATCATTTTGCAGCAGCAAAGACTATCTGGAGATAGAAATTCCCATTATTCATAGAATTTCAAAGTCTGAGTAATATATTTTATGGGCCCCAGTGTGACTCTAAGACAAATCCATACTAACAGAAGTTTTTATAAACAATGACCATAACTAGGGGCTGGGAAGGTGGAGCAGTGGTAGAGCGCTTGCCTCGCATGCGTGAAGGCCTGGGTTCGATTCCTCAGCACCATGTAAGAAAAAAAAAAGCCGGAAGTGGTGCTGTGGCCCAAGTGGTATGGCACTTGCCTTGAGCTGAAGGACAGCACCCAGGCCAGACCAAAAAAACAAAAAAACAATGACCATAACTAGAAAGCATGACCAATTCATCTCCAGTTGTAGAATTGCAATAAGCAAGAAAGCCACATTGGATAATAGCTGCTCACAAATCAATGTATAAGAGCTTTACAGACCGGAAAACAGTCTTTAAGAATTATCATTATCCCACCCTTAATTTTTCCGAAAGTGTAATTTTACTTTTTCCAGAGAAGAATGTAGCTTCCCTACAGAGAGCAATTTACACCACTAGGAATCACTTCTCTAAAAAAATGATTAAATTAAAACCACTGAACTTGTCAGTTGTAAAAAAAATGTCTATTGTATTCACATTCATTTCATTAAAATTCAGATTTCAATATCTAGAACTGAGGAAAACTTCTACACATTACTCTATCAAACACTTATTATCTCTAGACCTGAAAACTAAAGTCCTGGAACTTAAGTCCAAAGCAGAGATTTGCCTCAATAGTTAATGAAACAAAAAAGTCTTCTATCACAGCAGAGTCTGTTGGCTTTTCTCTTTCATGTTCCTGTGAAAAGTTAGGTCAAGGTGGGAATTTGCAGAGCTTTTCATCAGCCAAAAATACACACCTTGCATAGCTAAGACTTGGGTCTCTCTCAGATTCCTATTTGATTTCCTATCCTAGGGAAGCCCAAATGGAAGGACACTATAGTGTCCATCAAGTCTATTCTCCAAAAACATCAAGGTTATAAAAGTCAGGGAGAAACCGAGGAACAAGTACTCTAGAGATAAGGAGAGATGAAGGAGGTAATGCGTGACTATAGTACATAATTTTGGATTTTCTTTTGCAGTAAAACACTTCACTGGAACAATGGAAAAGGCAGAAAAGGGTCAGTAGATTGGCATTTGTATCATTGTTAATTTCCTCATTTTAACATTTATGTTATGGTTGTACAAAGGAATATCTATGTTTACTGCAGTCAGCTGATACCTACTAGTTATAGGGGAAAATGAGAAATTCAGCCTCAATACCAAGTAAAATAAGCAGGTTAAAATTCAGGGTTCTGCCAACCAAACTGAGGAAGAAAATAGATATGTGTATAAACTGAGGTCATGTTACAGAGTGAATGCTCTTGAGAAAGTTATGCTGTAGGACAACATAGTCAGCCAGGTGCTGGTAATTCCAGTTACTCAGGAGGCTGAAACTTGGAAGATTATGGTCCAAAGCCAGCTTGGTCAGAAAACTCCATGATACTTCAGCTCCAACATGCCAGCCATGAGTAAGCAAGGTACATCAGAACAGGAGGCCCTGAGTTCAAGCCTTGGTACTGGTAGAACAAAAAACAAAACAAAACAAGAAACAACAAATACATCACATAGTGGTCAATCTCATGGGTGAGAGAAAAAAAAATTCCCCCAGATTCATTTGGACAGGGATGGAAGCTGCAAGGACTGAGTCTCTCACTCTTACTCATGAGATGACATCATCTCCTCGAAGTCAGTTTTATCTGCAATCACTGTTTCTTCAACCTCCCACCTCCTGTGTGACTCCTCCCTGTTCCTTAAGTCGGCATGGCACAGCAAAACCAGCTTTTACTGACAAATGCCTGAGTAATTACATCTCAGCCCCCAAGGGATTGTTCTACTTGTACTTTTGCAAAATGCTGGTCATGACCTGTATGATCACCTCTGAGTTGATTATATGTAGCTTCAAAGAAAACTGGTAACGTATGGACTATGGTTTGGATCTGGTTCATCCCACAAAGATCCGCATACTGGAAACTTACACCCCACTATAAGGATATAGCAGAGGTGATAGATGATTGAAGAGAAATAATTAGATCATGAGGGAGAGGTGACTGCCTCCAGGTGTGCCAGTTACCTAGGTGACACTGGTACTGGGCAGAGATTTAGCCAAGCGGTGCGAGGAGTCTGCCCTGCCTTCCTAGGGTGAACCTGACAATCATGAGGGACCCATGCTTAGAAGGAACGAATGTAGTTCTTACAGAACTGGGTTAGTTTCCAGCAGAGTGGGTTGATAGAAGAGGGGTTCTGATTTCACCCTATTCTTTTGCTTCCTTTTTCACCATAGGATTTTTATCCTTCTATCTCTCACACGGGATCCTGCCATAGGAAGCTGTCCACTGTGAGGCCCTTACAAAAGCAGATGTGACCAGATGTGAGCTTCTAGCACTATGAACTAAATCAACTTATTTTTTAAGTACTCAGCTTCAAGCAAAACAAAACAAAGTAGTACACATAGTCTCCCAAACTTTCAATGAGGGTTATGGATATAGAGTCTCCCACTAAATTTAATGGTGGGAGGCATGAATAACTGTGATTGCCATGTAGGACATAACAAAGGCAAGGTGCAAATGGAGAATGTATTGGAATAATTTTAATTTGGGGAAGAAAAATAGAAAAGAGGCCCATTCATTTCTAGAGATAAAGAACTACCACGATGAATATTGAGAACAACAAATTCAGTAGCCAGAGTGGAAATGAACAGCAGATCAATGAAAGAAATTCTTCTCAAGTTAAAAAAAAATTGTTGGAGTTTTCCAAAGTCCTGCGCCCAAGAGCTTATGGGTAGAAATCGACTGGCACAGGAGGGGTAACTGGGCAGTGCATCAAAGGGACCTGCAGTTAAATTGAAAGAACTATGACCTGTGATGCTCCTCTCTCGCTGGTAAGCTTTCTGCTGTTACTTGAATCTTTCCCAAGACTCAGAAGGTCTTGGCAAATCTGGCAGCTGTCACAAAATTCCATCTGTCTTAAGGAAATGGGTGCAGAGGTGGCTGTGACCCAGGGGATTTCTCCAAATGCTGTCAGCGTGAGTATTCAACCTGACCAAAGCTCTGACAAGAACATGAAGAGCTACAAAGTGAATCTTTAAAATTGGTTTCACAGGAATAAAGGGGTGGGAGTCGGGGGAGACTGGAAACTGATTGGACTGGGGCTCCTCACCATGAAAGAAAGAGAAACAAGAGGACTGGCTCATGTTCCATTCCCAGGGAAGCCCACATAGGCTTGGTGTGAAGCCGGGAGAGGGCTGGCCACCCTCTGTGTGGTTGGGCTTGGTGTGAAGCCGGGAGAGGGCTGGCCACCCTCTGTGTGGATGGACAGATAGATGCTCCACACAATGCTGAATGATACTTCTAGCTCGTGAGAACATCCCCCTAACCTCAGCAGGGGGCTGCATTTATTTATTTAATTAATTAATTTAAAGTGTTTGCTATCCTTAAGTAGTGTACAAAGGGGTTTCATTTGAAGATAACAATTTTACGAGCTTAATGCATCTTGATCAATGTCACCCTTTCTATCATTCTCCCCATCTCTCCCAACTCTACTCATCCTCTCAAGTTACATGGTTCCATTTTCACACATGTACATTGAGTATTATGACAGTTACTTGCCTAACCTTCCTCTCTCTATCCATCTGTAGGGGCTGAATTTAAATTGTAGAAATGCTCAGTCTCTGCCAAGCCACAGATTTAAAACTGTCTTCTCCATGGACCATGGGATAAAGGGTGTTTTTCTCCCAACTGCAGAGCATGGTTAGGACAACCATAGGCTGCAGTCCCATTGGGTGGGTGGTGGATGAGCAGGTGTGTGGTCTCCTGCAGAAACTTTACAGAGAGTGATAGCATCGTGACGGCTCAGATCTCTCCTAGCAAAACAGTGACCATGGGTTCTGTTTCCTTTGAGAGGATTCTGAAAGCTTTGGATCCAAGCCCCGGGTCACTGTACAGAGACAGTATGAGCACAACTGCAGACTCACTAATGAATGCTTCAAAGCCTGCCATCCAAGCAGTGGGCCCCCAAACACAGGAGAGGATGCACTGGGGCTCCTCTTCTGCTTGGGGCTTGAGAAGAATGTGGGAGATGTTTCTAGAAAGTAAAACCTCAACAAGACAAAGGCGACATGCACACTGAAAAGGGCACAGAAATGACTGCCAAGAACACACACACACACACACACACACACACACACACACACACACACAACTACACCCCACACATGGACACTTCCACACACCACACCAGGCACAGCACAACATCCATACACCATACTTCCCATGTACAAAGCATATATCCACACCCTGCACCACACATTGCCCAGGGGCACACACATCATCCATATATGCACACATACATTACACATAGTGCCCCCTCCCATCCCCACCTCCCTCAGCAGGAGAAGTCCATGGTCCTTCTTTTTCACAAACAAATAACAGTATGAATTCACTTCTGGAATAGGATCTGGTAGTGGGGAGTACCTGCCCATTGAAAGGGGGGACTTGCAGGCTATGAGTGTGGAATCACATGCCTATTCAGCATTGAAGGGGTCCTCCAGCCCTGGGTGGGAGGAACCCTTGTCAGGAGCTACAAGCCAGGGAAGTGGCGCTGTAGCTCAAGTGGTAGAGTGCTTGCCTTGAACTGAAGAGCTGAGGGACAGCGCCCAGGCCCAGAGTTCAAGCCCCACGACCGACCAAAAAAAAAAAAAAAAGAGCTACAAGCCAGAACCTTGCAGGAAAGGAGGCCAGAGCACAGCCAGAGTTCCCAATGAACTGAGGGTTCTGAGAACCATCAGAACCCTGCAGTGTACAAAGGCGACACAGGACCCTGTTGCAATAAATGCATCTGTCCCATGATGCAAGACAAAGGTTGCATAGAGGGGCTTTGCCACTTGTTACCAGCTCTGTCCTGACCTACTAAGAAGTGATCCTTCCTAGAAGCTTATGGAACCCAAAAGGCCTGACGAGTGTGGCCATTCGCTTGTTACCCTGGCCACTGGATTGCCTTGAAAATATATCTTCATAGTCATTTATAAATATACATAGCATGTAGCAATATAAGACATAATATAAACAGGTCTACTGTATTTTATTTATTAATGTGAAGTGTATTTATACTAAAGTATATATTTTAGTGTATATATTATATACTGTATACTATATCTTGTTATACTATAGTATTTGTATATTCATGTATTCATTTTAATAAAACCCAGAATCCAGTGCAAGGAGAGAGATTATTGTATTATAGATAGATAGATATAGTTGATGCAATTATTGCCTATCTATTTATGTAGATACTTTTGACTTAGTAAACATACAGCTGCCTAAATACAAATTTGAGACCCTTCATAAGTGATTACTCACTAATCATTCAAATGACCCCAGTTTAGAGCTGGCTGGTTTTCCCTTACTTTATAGATGGAAAACTGAAGTCTGGCCAGGATAAGTGACATGGTCTGAGTCGCACAAGTACCAAAAATGATAATCTTATTTTTCACAGAAGCTGTTATGAGAATTCAGTATAATTTGCGTAGATTCATGGTACTTTTATAAAATGTGTCACAAATAAAATATAATTTATTAAGGCTGGTTAACCTATCTTTTGTTAGCTGGCCATGACAGGAATCCAGATCTTCTACAAATATCCAAAAATGTCAAAATCTTGCCATTATTTCTGTATCCTAATTCCTGGCCTACTTTTTCTATCTATCTGTGGTCTTAACCAAAACAACAAGTATTGGGGGAACTTACATACACTTTAGCTTAGGAGATTGGAAAGATACTGAAAATTGAAAAGGTGTCCTGTTTTTCTGTGGTTCTCAAGGTGAGTTTTGGGCATAGATCCACACCATGACAACTCCATGTCAGCTTTGAAAGCACTCACCTTTCCTACATAGACAAATATGCTAATCGCACCCACCGTTGAAAATCCCAGTGCAACACAGTGCACTGTGCAACAAAGGGGTGTAACAAATCCGAGGAACTCAGCCTCAGGGAGAACCACTTGGTGAATGCAGTAAAGGAAGCTCTAAAATGTAAATGTCACTGTCTGCCCCATGGAGGCCTCAGCTGGGCAAGTGGGTGTCCACCTTACCTTGAACTGCCGAGCAACAGAGAGCCTGATTAACTATTTATTATTCATAAGAAATGGAACCTGTGTGTTTTCAGACATTTGCAGAGTATTGCAGGCCTTAATGAGGTGGGGGAAACGATCTGTTCTGTTCCCTGGTGGCCCCCAACTGTGTTTATTTGAATGTGTGATCATTAGACTATGCAAGCCACTCTGGGACTCAGTGCCCAGAGTGTATTATACCCTGGAGAATGTGAGAACGTGAAAAAGCTTTAATTAACAACAGGAGTAGGCAGACCTGCTGGCTTCCTTCTGCCATCCTCAGGACTTGAGAAGTCAGGGCTCATTTGTCACCTTCGCCATTTTTCATTATGAACATAAAAGAAAGCCTTAAGCAACAATTTCGTTTATGATCAATTCAGAAAAACCAATACATATAATTCTTTCTTCTGGCTCAATCTTATTAGTAACCAGCATCACATCTGTACATCCTATAGCCTGCTCACACATACATGCACATAAACATCCATTTCTATATTTCATATGGTCTGTAAATAGTTCAGTAGGATGGGCTGTATAGACAAAGAACTTATCAAGTTGGCTTGGAATTTGCATTCATTGAAACATGGACATTTTCATTAGTCAATTACTCAGATAAATGCTTTGGTCCATTAATTTAGATAAGATGCTGACAGTTTCTAAGCACATTAGCTGGTTAAGAGATGTCATATGTGTGTTTCTGAATGATGAATCAGTAGTCTCTGCCTGGGTTATTTCTATTTAAGAACATGCAATACCCACCCCAAATTTTCAGACCAGTCAGCCATGCCATGATTAGAAGATTGACTTCTCAGTTTTCTGTCCAGGACTGAGCAGTTGCAAGGTGTGAATATGAGCAGGAGCAGAACTCAGGGTTCATAGGTAGACTGACCATGCTGGTGCTCCTGGATGACCATTAGTAGTGTTCCTGTTACTAAGTGTGCAGACTGGCTTCTTGCAAAATAGAATTCATATACTGCAAGGGTTCTAATTGGGCCAGAGTTCAGCACTGACTATCATAGAATCAAACTTAGTAGGGCCCACCTAGGCTGTGACTTTCTTAGTTTGGGTGAACCTTATACTGTTTTTGGTCTCTTTTTGTTTTTGTTTTTGTGCCAGTTCTGGGGCTTGAGCTCAGGGCCTGGTTGTTGTGACTGAGCTTTTTTTTTGTTCAAAGCTGGCACTTTAGAATTTAAGCCACAGCCTCTCTTCCAGCTTTTTGGTAGTTAATTAGAGATAAGAGTCTCTGGGATTTGTCTGCTAAGGCTGGCTTCCAACTTCAGTCCTCAGATCTCAGACTCCTGAGTGGTTAGGATTACGGTCGTGAGCCATTGGCACCCAGAAAATCTCACACTTTTAAGAAATACTGGTCAGTTATTGCATAAACTCCCTGGCAAATAGGATTTGCCTAGTGGTTTCTTCATGATTAAACAGGGGTTGTGATTCTTTGGGGAAAAGACCACAGAAGCAAAGTGATATCAGGTATGAAATATCAGCATGACTAATCATAAGGACCTTTTTTTTTCCCTCAGAAGGCTATTACCTCTAAATATCTGAGACTGTCCCACAAAAGTAGGCCTATGAGTAATCAGCCATGTCCACAAAACTCCCCTCCTTTTCCTGGTCTGTGGCCAGCCTCTCATTTTACTTGAATAGTTTATGGGCCCTAATACTTGTCATGCACCATGCTCTTTTCCTAGTAAACATCATTTTCAGCATTAGCATTAAATATTCAGAAGGTAGAGAGGCTGTGAACTATCTTGCAGAGAACATAGTTTGACCCTCATAATAAAATATCAAATCAATCTTGATTTACCTGAGTGTAAAATTTCAGCAATTAGATGTTTTAAGATGAAACAATCTTTATTGACTTGTGATTTTTGCCTTCTAAATGTTCATGTCCTACTTGAGTAGCTTTAGGTATGATTTGTTCATCACATGATTTGTGGAATTGGGAAATATTATTTAAAAAGCATCTGGTATATATGTATAGATATTTTATATATTATAATTCATTTAGCAATCACAGTGACCCCATAGGTCAGGTATAATTTTGTGCACTTTATACATGAGGTGAGGATACTCTGGGAGACTGGGTGTAATGATTGATGAATGATGAAATAGAATGTCAAAATGATCCATGTTCTGTCTGTAGTATGCCCCACACCTGCTGGGGTTTATAATGGTATGTATTGAATAGATACAGATGCCTTTCTTCAATGGCTGAAGTGTTTCCATTAGTGGTGTAAGACTTTAGGTCTCAAAGAATGTTCAGACTCCAAAATTCTTCTGGAAAAATAAAAGATTTTATTCTTATTGGTGTTTTCATAGTTTCGTATGCTTAATAAAAAATGTTCTTTTTGTTGATTCTATATTGAGACAATTGTTCTTGCTCCTAGTTGATAGACAATGATCTTAATTTAAAACAAGTGTCTCATAATATTTTTAGGAGTTGCCCAGAAGATCAAATGAAGATCAAATAAAATGAAATAGAAAATATGTTACTATAATCTCTGATCAATATGAAAATAGCTTGAAAACGTGACAAAATATCTACAATATGAAATGAACATATATAACAAGAAAAGAAGCAATTAAAGAAAATTATGAAACAAGTTTTCAAATGAAGAGACAAAAGTGGTAAGTATATATATATGTATATATATATAAACATTCAGCCTCTTTACTAATCTAATGAATGCAAATTAGAGCACATCAAATTGGCAAATATTAAAAATGGCAATACCAAGCTACTTAAAAATAATTTAAAAGCCAGGCGCCAGTGGCTTACACCTGTAATCCTAGCTACTCAGGAGGCTGAGATCTGAGGATCGCGGTTCAAAGCCAGCCCAGCCAGGAACGTCCATGAGACTCTTATCTCCAATTAACTACCAGAAAACCAGAAGTGGTCCTGTGGCTCAAGTGGTAGAGCACTAGCCTTGAGCTGAAGAGCTGAGGGACAGGACCCAGGCCCAGAGTTCAAGTCCCACGACCAAAAAAAAAAAAAAATCAAAAATCAAAACAAAAAATTCCAATACCCAGAGGTGGAAAGAATATGGAAATTTTAAGCAATATCTATCATAGCTCAAATGTAAATTTCCTTTGAACCAAAATTTGAATTTGTTATATAGAAATAAGTTATTCAACTATGCAAAGATTTGTTTCCCTGTGTGTTAATGGTATCATTGCAAAACAACAACAACAAAAAAAGCCGGGTGGGGGGAGGAACCAACTCAGTGACAATTAATGGAAACTTCTTGAAATAAATATAGAACAATGCTTTGGAGAGACATGCCAATTGTTCAACAGAATCTACAGGGACTATGTATAATGTTCTCGAGTGAGAAGATGAGTGTTCTCAGGAGCTTTCATCTTTGATCCAGTATATTCCCAAGTTTCTGGCTTTACATTGCCTCATTTCTTGAATGCCACCAGTGGTGAGGCTTTTCAAGACAGAATCCTAAGCTCAGCATGCTATTAGCTTTCTTATGCCACTGTATGTATATCTGCAAATAGGCCAGCAATTTAAGAAAATAATTTGTAAGCAGACTCAAGATATTATAAGCAGGAAGCTCAGTAATTCATCAAAAAACATGTTAGATTGAGGCTGTTGTTGATTATTAATGGGGGCTTGGTAAACAATGCACAAAGACCTCAAGTCAACATGGTCCAAGAAATTCTGAAATTTCAAAAGCATGTTATATGCATGGAATGTTTCTTCAAAAACAGAGGTTTTATTAAGAAAATGATTCTTAATTTGATGAAGCAATTCTTTGATGCTTTTATCACATGCTGACTAATATAAGATGAAAAAGTAAAGGAATATTATCTAGAAAAATTGCCTGTATTATTAACTTTAAATAATCACTCTTCCAGCTGTAAAGGAATATTATATAGAAAAATTGCCTGTATTATTAACTTTAAATAATCACTCTTCCAGCTGAGATGGATAGCTCAAGCCTGTAATCTTAGCTTCAAGGTAGAGACTGGGAGACTGCTATTTGAGGCTAGTTTGACCATAAAAATTCTCAAGACTCCATCTCAACGAATGACTGGGCATGGTGATGGCATGTACCTCTTATCTCAGCTATAGGAAATGCACAGTAGTTGGTTGGATATAGTGACTCACACCTGTTGTCCTCAGCAGCATGGTGAAACACAAGTAGTAGGCAAAAATGAGATCCCATGTTTAAGATAACCAAGGCAAAAGGGGGCTGGAGACATAGCTTCAATAGTAGAGTGCCTGCCAGGCAAGCAGAAGGCCCTAAATTCAATCCCCAGTACCAGCAAAATAAATAAATAAATGGATAGATAAGTAACTACTATTCAACTTAGACCAATTTTGGGGGCAAAATAGCTTCAAGTGTCTGCTGAGACATCATCTTTGCTTAGTCAAGGTCCATTTAAAAAGACACTTACCAACATTGGACTCCAATAATCTGATCCTCTAGAAATATCTTGAATATGTTGTGCTGATGAAAGTAATGAGCAGAATACAGTAAGTGTGCTCAGCCCCAGAGGTAAACACATTGTCTACAAAATAACTAACTGACCCACAAGTAAGAATCTAACTTGTTGCATTTGGGACAGATGTAAACCAGGTTCTGAGGTAAACCAGGTTCCAAGGCTCCCGGCCAAAAATGAAGCTTATAAAAAGGGACTAATTCCTGTGCTTCCTGACTGCAGGACCGAGATACACACTTTTCTGGTCTTTGGAACTACATGTAGAACTGTGACACTTTCTGGCCTTTGGTGGGTCCTAGAAGGGCTTAACTCACAGATGCTCAGCCTAATTTCAGTTTGGCAAATAATCACCCAAGCTACCCCTAAGACAATAGTACAAACCTGCTCATAATTTCTTAGTTTTCTGAAAGATGGAGGGCCATCATCTTAGTTGTAATTCAGAGAAGAAAATGTGGTCCTGAGAAATATCTCCTTAGAGAAAGACCTCAAGCAGAAATTTGGTCCTAAGCAATCACCTATTATGAATAATCAGAGAAAAGATGAATACATGAAAGCACTGTGGGAAACAAATTGGGAAATTATGGCAACCCCATGGGACCCATGAACACTTTAAATAGCAGCAAGCTCTAGGAATAGCAGCTGACTTCAGTTCAGTTATGCACACAGTCTGGTCTGTGGCTTGTGGTCCTTTATGTAACCTGTACTCACTAAGATGGAGCCGGTGGTACTGGCACTGTTTGGACACATTTAACATGGTATTCATTTTCAAATCATGATGTAGTATTTATAGAAATATCACACAAAAGCTTGAAATGGTATTAAGCAATTCTCAAAGCACCAAGACTTGGATAGGCTTGTAAAAGTCCAACTCCTCAGTGGAATGGACCTCAATATCTCTGAATGTTAATGTGGGTTTGGAATTTGATAATGATTTTGCTTACATGGTTCTGGCTCAAGACCTCTCATGAGATAGCAGACAGACATTGACTGGGGTTACAGTCATCTGCAGAGTTGATTGACTGGGGTTACAGTCATCTGCAGAGTTGATTGGGGATGTCTCATATGCTTCTATAAAAGCTCCCTCCCATGGCTGCAAATTATAGCTAATCGCGAGTGGCAGGGCAGCGGGGGGGCGGGGGGGGGGGCCGCGGGCGCAGGTCAGGCCCACTCAGTCCAGGTGCAGGGAACACAGAAGAGAGAGTGGGAACAATTAAAGTTCAGATAACTAGGAGCTAGCCTCAAGAATAGAATAGCTCTAACAGAATGCTATTAGTATTTATATCCAGACAACAGAAATAAATTCAGACCATTTTAGGAAAACTAAGACCTCTGGTCACTTTAGATTTTGGTGCTTCAACAGGACAGTGAAATGACAAGACCACATCAATGTAAGCCTGAAGCTTTGATTAATTACTAGATTAGGATGAGCTCTACTTCATCATTTTCTTTTTTGTCAGTCCTGAGGCTCGAACTCAGGGCCTAGACACTGCTTCTAGGCTAGCACTCTACCACTTTAAGCCATAGCTCTACTTCTGATTTTTTGATGGTTAATTGAAGATAAGAGTCTCATGAACTTTCCTACCTAAACTGACTTTGAATCATGATCCTCAGATCTCAGCCTCCTTAGTAGCTAGGACTATAGGCACGAGCCACCAGTGCCTGGTTCTTCTTCATCTTTTCCTACCACACATGAAACTGGTAGAAGGGAGAATATTTCCAATGTCCATTGGCCATTATTACCTCAGGGTGAAATAGGAAAGCCAATAGTAGGGGATTAAATGGAGTTGAGATATTAATCCATAATAACACTGAGCACTTGGTTCATACCAAGGTTAAAGCTCACATAATTTTTGTATGCTGGTACTGAGGCTTGAACTCAGGACCTCATGTGCTCATGTAGCTTTTCCCTCAAGGCTGGGGCTCTACCACTTGAGTTGTACCTCCATTTCTGGCTTTTTGCTGATTAGTTAGAGATGGGAGTATCTAATTTGTGTGTTTGGACTGGCTTCAAACTGTCATCCTCAGAACTCAGCCTCCTGAATAGCTTACAATTCTAGGTGTAAGTCACCAGTGTCTAGCTAAAGCTCACATTAATGGGACCAGCCACCACACTCTTCCCTTACCCATGTTATTATTTATTTCATTATCTTTAAGTAATTGTACAAAGGGGTTTTACTTCCACATGTCAGTGTGTGAGCATGATGCAGTTTGGTCAATGTCACTCTTTTCATCATTCTCCTCCTTTTCTTCTAGTCTCACTCCTCCACTCCATTTACTTAGTTCCATTTTCACATATATACATTGAATAGTATGACTGCATTCACCCACCCTTCCTCTCTTCAATCATCTGCTCCTTTCCCCTTGACCACATTCCACCCATTTGAAAAAATTAAAATTAGATTCCTGAAAGGTACAACCAATAGGATCTAGATTAATGTCTCCTTTATTTAAGAAGCTTCTATTTGAACTTTGTGCTAATCTCCCCACTCAGCTACGCATGCTCAAATATAGGGTAAACCTAGTATTGTAAAGACTGTTCCCATAATCTCTTTCTCTCTCTCTCTCCCCGCTCTCCCTCCCCCCCTCTCAGTCATGGGGCTGAGTTCTCTTGCTTGAGGCTACCCCACTGCCATTTTGAGTCAGAGCATCACTTCTTTATAATCTCTCTTGAAAATTTACACTTATATCAGTATCTTAGCTGGTGTTTTAAGATGAATTCTTGTGTAACAATACCTATTGATGGTGAGCAGATATTGGTATTTGAACACTCATAAAATTCAATTCTCAGATGGGCTAATGCTGTGACTCGTGCCTGTAATCCTAGCTACTCAGGAGGCTGAGATCTGAGGATAGTAGTTCAAAGCCAACCCAGGCAGGAAAGTCTGTGAAACTCTTATCTCTAATAAATTACTCAGAAAAAGCGAAAAGTGGCTCTGTAGCTCAAGTAGTAGAGTGCTAGCCTTGAGCACAAAGAGACTCAGGGACAGTGCCCAGGCCCTGAGTTCAAGCCACAGGACAGGCAAAAAAAAGTCAGTCTTCAAGATAGGCAATACCACAACTTCTTTTTTTTTTTTTTTTTTAGCAGTTTCTGCATGGTATGAAAAACTAAGTGTTCTTCTTTCAATCAATCTATTAACAGAAGCCTAGTCTGAACACACTGCCAACAGAAGAGCTGGTCCAATGATCTGGAATCCAGCTGAAGTCCATCTGTATGAAAGAAAAATGTCTGTTTTTAAATTTCATTCTAGTTGCTCTCTCTTCTATTACTTTCTAACTACCCTTCAAGATTTTGTTTCCTTTCATCATCTGGCAAATAGTCTCTCAGTTTGCTCCCTACTTACAGTACATCTATTTTGAATTTGCAAAAATGTAAAACTCTTAGCTGGGTGCCTGTGGCTCACACTTATAATCCTAGCTACTCAGGAGGCTGAAATCTGAGCATCATGGTTCAAAGCCAACCTTGGCAGGAAAGTCTATGAGACTCTTATCTCCAACTAAGCATCAAAAAGACTGGAAGTGGAGCTGTGGCTCAAGTGGTAGAGCATCAGCCTTGAGTAAAAAGTGACTCAGAGACAGTGCCTGGTCCCTGAGTTCAAGCCCCAGGACTAGCACACATACACACGCACACACAAAGTATAAAACTCTGTAAGTAAAGGAAACAGTGGAGAAGCTAGAGAAAGAGGACCATGGCCATCACCAGCCTACAGGAATCGCCCCTGCAGGATGTGGATCCCAAGCTGTGGAGTAAGGACTCACAGCCATCTGGAGGTTTCCCTTGATAGACACCTCTTTGGAATGCATAAGCAGAACTGAGCTGTGCATGCAGAAAATTGAATGTGTCCATTGATCCAGCAAGTCTGAATAAATTCTGGTTCTTGTTAGCACAGCAATTAGTCTTCGTGGTGGCTGGAGCATTGAAACAAGGCAGCTTTCAATGCCACTTCTCTTGCTCCTTGTATTACCAAAAACAGGAAAACACACCCAGATTGGCATGGAACAAACCTCCTCAACTTTCAATCACCACCTGCTTCAATTAGGAAATGGGCTGAGGAGAAGAAGGGCATGGAGGTGACATTTCATTCCAAGGTTGCTGCTACTCTACATTAGCTGAGCCCTTTCAAAGAACATCAATAGATCCTTGGTATGTATTTTCTATACATTATCACACTTAATCCTCACAAGTGGGATTCCTAGCCTGTCTGGACAACTTACATGTACATACAGTAGAAACA
This sequence comes from Dipodomys merriami, assembly GCF_024711535.1. Lineage (NCBI taxonomy): Eukaryota > Metazoa > Chordata > Mammalia > Rodentia > Heteromyidae > Dipodomys > Dipodomys merriami. The sequence continues at coordinate 30,285,916 of NW_027202937.1, read as the reverse complement.
CTGATCCTGGGCCAAGTATGCAGATAGACTGACCTCAGAGCTAAGATCCAGTGAAGCCAAGTTGTAATAATAGATCCACCACTGGCCTTGGGAAATGACCTCAACTGTATCACTTGAATATCACTTCCCTTAATTCTCATAATGTACACCACTAAGGTAAGCAGAGGATTGGATTTTGTACCACCACATTAAATCTTGTTTCATTCAAGAACAGTGTTTCAGAATGCACGGCATGACCACTTCTGAGTTAATAGGCATTTTCCCACTTGCTCTTAACAGCTAGGGTATAGAGGATGTGGGACTTGAACCCACAACTCCACTATGCAGTTCAGCATTCCCAGAATGGCTCATTCAGTTATGGTTTGATTCATCATCATAAGTGAAATCTGTGGGGAAGTGATAGTTCATATTAATAGCACACACTGAGCAGAGGGAAAGTCTTTCAACCCACACTTCCTGCTAGTCTTCCTATATAACTCTTCTATAGCCCACAAGCCGTAATTCCCCTGGCACACTTCTACAGGAAAACACATGCTGCTTCCTATTTTGGAGTGTTAGAGTTTCCTTCTTGGACAAGGTTGCTCACCTCAGCGAATTGTTTCAGGTAACACAGGCAAATGGCGCTGCTGATATTAGGACCAGTCCTGACTAATGGCCACCTTACTTAGTGCCTGAATGGTGTGGAAATGGTATTATTATCTACCTGGTCATGTTAACAAAGAGAAAACAAATATGTTTTGAAAAGGAACAATTAAATCTAGCTAAATACATTCTTGAAAATCAGCTGTATTTACTTGTTACAGGGCTAATCAAGATTTTCTGAAACCATGCTAAAGTTACAAAAAACCCATCTGACTTCACTTACATGAGGTTCCCAGAGTAGCTAGATGTATAGAGGAGGAAGTAGAAGGGTGGTCCCCAGAGGCCAGAGGTGAGAAATGGGGATCAGAGATCAGTCTAAGAAGATAGAAGGAGTTCTGAAGATGGATGATGATGCAGTTTTCACAACAGTGCACATATGAATACTTAGGGCTACTAACTTAAATATACTAAACTTGTATCATCTTATTTTTTTAACTACAACTAAAACCAATAATTAAAAATGTTCTCTTGGGCCCACAGAATAAAATGATTGACAAGCACAGATATCAGGGTCTCACTAGTAGGCAGATATAATCCCAGGTGGGTCGCATGAAGAGGTTAAGTGGGAACTACTCACTTCGATGTGGACAGGAGTACTGAAATATTCAGAAACCTGCAACTGTGGAGGTTGAAGAGGTAAAGAAAGATGATTGTATTACCCAAGGCCAGTAAGATCTAGATGCATGAGAAAGCCTACAGCAGGTACAGGGCGAGGGATGTGGCTACTGTGGAAGTGTGCCCAAGGGGGAGAGGAAAGGAGCTAGACAATCTTCCTTCTGATCTTGGATCTCCCACTGGATCTTGCATTTACCAAAGACACCAGAAGCCAGACATACAGTGAATATGACTAGCCTCCTAGGGCACGGAGCTGGGAGAGACAAGCAGAATCAACACATAATAAGCCTGTGGGTAAGGGCTCGGAAATCCACATTTCAATAACTGTCCCATGAAATCCTTTTTCAGGTCCCCTAATTTCATCTCACAAATACCATCTTCAAGGAAGGGACCAGAATACAAGGAGGCACTAAACATCCAGAAGCAGAGACGGAGGTGAAGGTTCAGGAGAAGGAGTTGGTAGCTTGGACACAGTTGAAATGTCACAACTGTGCTCCACGGCCAGTGCCATTACTCCCCCATGAGTTCCCAAACCAAATCTGGATGTAGTGTTACCTATACATGATGGTATGTCGATCAGCATAGCTTCTACAGGCTCTGACCTGTAATGTGTGGGACTATGGTTTTCTATAGGCTAGCAGCCATCTGAAATAGTTTTATTTTATTTTTATCTTTAAGTAGTTGTACAAAGAAGTTGCCATTCAACAAAGTAGTATCTGAATACAATGAACCTTGAACCTTCTAACCATTCTCCCCCATCCCTCCCAATCTTATCCCTTCCCTCAATTTTCTTAATTTTGTAGAATATGCATTGAATTTGATGACTGCCATTCTTCCCTTCCTCTCTTCAGTCTGTGATAAAGTAAATTATCAGAGAAGTCACATTTTGAAGGATCGAATCTTGGAATCTTTATTACACAGTAGTCTGCAGGCAGCCCATGGTAACAAAAGCCTGCAGCCTGCATATGCCCTTAGCACAACTAGGAAACAGGCCAGAAAGGAAAGAAAATTTGGGATGCCATGATGACCAGAGATGAGCCAGGAGACAGGACACAGGACATGAACACAGAGCCACATGGTGGGGCACAATAGCACCTGCGCTTTTCTGGGCCTAAATAAGGTCAGGGCATGGGTCAGGATCACAGGAAATTTCTAGTCCCAAGCATGGGATTGACAGATCCAACAACCCATCACTCAAGTGCCCGCCCATGTCTCCAGGGATTCAGGCCTGCCCATCACCTGGGAAGCAGGGCATCACCTTCCCCCAGCAAGAAGACAAGATGCCAGACCCTATCATTCCCCATGTGGCCAATATGGCGCAGGCCAGACCTGACCTCCCGACTTGAATTCATCCATAGTCTCCCCTTGATCCCCCTCCTCCTTTTGAGTACTTATTTCCTGGTGTTTATTTTTCTTGGACTGCGAGTTTGCATCTGAGTTCTAACCTGAATCTACAATATTTTAGTAAATATACTTGTGTACACTTAGATACCACTCCCCAGTATATTCATATATTTATAATTAATTCTTCCTCCCACATTTGAAAGAAGGCATACATCCTTGCCTGTCTGGGATGAACTTATTTTATTTAACATGGTTATTCTTCCAGGTTTCCAGGTCCTTCCAATTCTTTGCAATTGGTACAATTATCATTCTTTTTTTTTTTTGTCAATCATGGGGCTTGAACTCTGGACCTGCACACTGCCCCTCAGCTCTTCAGCTCAAGGTGAGCACTTAACCACCTGAGCCACAGCACCACTTCCTGTTTTCTGGTGGTTAATTGGAAATAAGAGTCTCAGGGACTTTGCTGTCCAGGCTGGCTTTGAACCGTGATCCTCAGATCTCAGCCTCCTGAGTAGCTAGGATTACAGACGTAAGCCACTGGCACCCAGTTTACAATATCATTCTTATGTGTCTGGGAAAGTTACTTTCTTCTTTGCAGATCCAAATGTAAGACAAAATATATTAAAACTATGAGCATCATTACTCTAAAGGCTGCCTTTGCTTTCAGCTTGATGTCAGATGAAGCAAGAAGCCTGAATAATTCTTTTTTATTGTAGTTTTATTATCTTTAAGTAGTTGTATAGAGGGGTTACCGTGAAATATGTCAGTTTAAAAGTACAATGCATCTTGATGGATTTCACCCCTTTCACCAGTCTCCCCATCTCTCCCAATCTCATTCCTCCATTCAATTTTCATAGTTTCATATGATATGTGTTGAATATTATGACTGCACTCTTCCCCACCCCTCTCTTCATTGGTCGAAGGCTGAATAATTCTGAGGAAATAAGATGCAACCAAAAAATGTTTGAAACATGTATAAATAAAAACAGATTGGTAATTGTTGGTAAGTAAGGAGTTGCTATATCAATAAATCACAAGTTCTGTGAAGTTAAATTCGTGGATTATAACATGAAAAAGACATCAATTATACAATGACAGGATTCATTCTTACTTGTTCATTTAATCAACTTATATTAACTGATATTCTCTAAACCTCTGTAATGTGCCAGAAGCTAAACAGAACATTAGGGATCTGGACTCCTGGGCAATTTAAGTTGCTAAGGATGTGGCCAGCTATACTCTCACTTCATTTCTATGATGGCTCTGAGTTTTGGAGTTTAGCTACACTGAATTTTCCCCTGCTGCTGCTGCCTAAGAGCAGATATATAGAGGAAAATTCTAGGCTTTTTCCCATTAACTCTGCCTCTAAGTTTGGTATTTTTTTTCTCTGTCTCTGTTTCTTTCTCTGCCTTTGCCTCTGTCCCTCACCCCCTCATTATTTTTGTTCCATCAGACTTAATTTGCTATACTTGTTTTAAAAATTATTATTCTACTATTCACTCCTAGCCAACAGTTCTGAAATTCAACTTTAAAAGCAAGAACCAAGACATAGAAACAAAACTCAAGGATTTTTTTTTTAGATTCAAATCACAGATACTCCAAAGTCATTCTGTGACTAGCTTCCTTTGTATTCCTGTGGACACAGGAGACAGCACTTCTCAGCGGTTACCATGCTGCTACCTGGCCACAATTGATCCATCATGGACTCGTGGACTCCAGCTGGGTGCTCTGCCCACACCTCTGCAAGCTTATAAACTTGATCACCCTCTCTCACAGACAAGATGGTCTAGCAAATTCTCTCTCTCTCTCCCCCTCCCCCTTTCTTTCCCTTTATTCTTTTAACAATGAAAAAGCACTCAAAGTTGAGAAATTCTTTTTTCCTCTTTAAAATCTTGACATTTCCTGTTTTTTAATTTATATTTGTGTTTGGAGATACATTGGAATTCTAAGCATGAGAACTGCATGAACTACTTTTATTCAGGCTACAGTTTGATAGTGACTTAAGTTCGGTAGCTGTGTTTTGCATATAATGATTAATGGGTAGATTGGCAAAATAAGTATAAATTGTGACTCACCTAAAGCCTTTTGAGAGAAAGTTATTGTACAATTATATATATGTATATATATGTGGAATAATTGTAAGATGTTAGGAAATTACTAAGAGAGAGAGATCAAAATAAAGATAGAGATAGAGATAGAGATAGAGATAGAGATAGAGAGATGGTAACAAATTCACATATAGGACAAATTTCCTTAGATCATTCAGTGTCCTAATATTTTGTTTTGTTCTCTTTTCCTCATTTTCCTTCTCACTTATTTCAACAGTTTTTAGTGGATTCCTATTACACATTTTCAGTGTGAACCACAAAAGAAATGACTGCATAAAAGTACACATTGTTCACCCTCATGATCCAACAATTCAATTCTAAGACATTCTATTTCACAGAGAAGTAGAAAAGGAAGGCTTTTGTATACATGGCTATTTCCAATTAGAATCACCAGCTGTTTTAAAATGGAATATTAAAATATTTTTAAATCCACCTATAAATGCAGTCAGTATGCAATATTTCCTTTAGGATTTTAGAAAAATGTCAGTGTATTTATTTTTGCTATACTATGTAATTTGTGTTGGAATGTATGTGGGGTAAGCAAAGACAGTTTTGTTTTGGAAAGCAGATTTTGAAGATCTGATTTAAAAAGAAATATCTAGTGACTTTGGGACCGTCATTAAACCAGAATTATGGCTTCCTTCAACACGCAGGTAACGAGGCATGAGGAGGTGTTGCTGGGCTCACTTTTCCTGCTCTAAATGACCAACAAGAGCCACATTAGCTGTGTATCACCCCCTGCACAAAGCCACTGAAGCCAAACAAGCTGCATTTTTGTTTCATAGTTCGAGGCAGCCTCTGTCTCCTGACCTCTGACTTAATAAGCCATCACAGTGACAGCTCAGGTCTTTCCTGCTCAGGTATTTCCCAACCAGCTCATCAGGAGAAGGCCACCCCGGCTCAGCCTCTCCCATCCTGAAGCTTTATTAGCCATTATCCTTCCTGACTTCAAGGTGAGATCCTAGCACACAATAAAAACTGCTCATTTCCCACTGTTTCTCATATAACGGGAAATTTTATTTCCCCCATAAAACAGGAATTACAGGTGTAAACGACACCTACACAACTATTTCACTGCAGGGCCACCCCCCAAAATGAAACTATCTTGTCTGTGGGATAGATTTTCCTATTACTTATCAAGTTTAAATAAGATCTAAGCATAGGATCCTTCCTTCCTTCCCTCTTTCCTTCCTTCCTCCCTCCCTTCCTTCCCTCTTTCATTCCTCCCTCCCTTCTTTCCTTCCATCCCTCCCCTCTTCTCTCCTTCCCTCCCTCCCCTCTTCTCCTCCTTCCCTCCCACCTTCTCTCTCTTCCTCCCTTTTTTTCTTCTCTCTCTGTCTTGCTCATTTGTTCTTCTGTTATTTTTGTGATGTCTCAGGTTATTTAACTGAACAAATTTCCTATCATAAAATGCCAACACTAGTACACAAGACAACTGTTCCTTCAGAGAGCACTTAGGAAATACTGTTTGGGCATTGAATGGAGACTAATAGATAGCTGTGCCCTTGATTTCAATGGACTGTCCTCCTCTTGTGTCCTCACCTTTATTTCTCAGCAGAATGCTGTGCAGGGGATATTCATGGCTTCTAGGCTCAGCTTCATCTCATTTCTTTAGCTCTCTTTACCTCTACAGTGGGAACTTGGAAAGAGATGCTCCCTAATGTCCCTTGAGTTTTAATCATGTACACATATAAGCCACATCAAAAAAGAATGAAATGGGCTAAGTTGTTCTTTTTCACTCCATGAACAGATTCCTGTTGAATTCGTAATTCTCAGACCCGCAGTACCTTAGAATGTGACCTTATTTGGAGATATGGATTATTTTTTGGCTGTGTTTGGGCTTGAATTCAGGGCCTGGGCAATATCTCTGAGCTTTTTCATTCAAGGTTAGCACTCTACCACTTTGAGCCACAATGCCACTTCCAATTTTCTGGTGATTAATTGGAGAAAAGAGTCTCATGAACTTTCCTGCCTGGGCTACCTTCAAACTGCAATCTTCAGATCTCAGCCTTCTGAGTAGCTAGAATTACAGGCAAGAGCCAGCCATCAGTACCCAGTAAGACAGGGTAATTAAATTAAAAGAAGGCTATAATATACCCTGACTGGTATCCTTATAAGAAGAAAGGAAGCCAAGTGCTGGTGGCTCACTCCTGTTTACAGGAGTGATCCTAGCTACCCAGGTGAATCGCGGTTCAAAGACAACCCAAGCAGGAAACTCTGTGAGATTCTTATTCCGACAAACCACCAGAACCAGAAGTGGCGCTGTTGCTCAAGTGGTAGAGTGCTATCCTTGAGCTGAAGAGCTTAGGGGCAGCGCTCAGGCCCAAAGTTCAAACCCCAGGACCACAAAAAAAAGAAAAAGAAAAGAAAAGAAGAGAGGAGCCAGCTGGGTAGCGCATGCCAGTAATCCCTGAGATCTGAAGATCATGGTTCAAAGCCAAGAGGATCTAAAAATTCCAGAGACTCTTATCTCCAAATGAGGAGCAAAATCCAGAAGTAAGGTTTTGGACCCATTGGTAGAGTGACCATCTTGGCTGGGGAATAAAAAGCTAAGTAAGAGTGAGACATCTTAAGCTTAAGCCCCAGTACTACAAGAAAAGAAGGAAGAGGGAGAGATTCTTAGGATTTATAAAGACACAGAAAGAAGATGGCCCTCCATAAACCTAGGAGTGACCTCAGGAGAAATCAGCAAGTTCCACAACTTGATTGTGAACTTCCAGCTTTAGAACTATGAGAAATAAATCTATGTTTTTTAAATCACCAGGCCTGTGGAGTTGTGTTATGGAAATCCAGACTGACTGATACAAAAGTAAAGATTCTCTGAGATTAAGTTGCAAATGTATGTTGCTAGTATGGAGTAAGACTCCCTACTACTGGTGCTCTCACTCCACCTATGTGTGTATGCAACCTGGCAGCAATTCAAGGCTTGTCAGGATCCCAACTTGGACCCAGATGATACATTTGACATACCTTTATCCAGATAGTCAACAATGAGATAAACATAACCATTCAACAGAACGTTTCCCTGGACTAACCTTGAATCATAATCCTCTGATCTCTGCCTCACACATAAACAGGCTTAAGCTACCATGCCCAGCTCATAACTCCTGTTCATATAAGGGCACCAGGAAGGCTGGATTATTGTCACCTATTAGCTCAATTTAACTTAAGCATCACTGTATAGGCCGGTCTCTAATCTTGTCATGGGGCAGGGAAAAATTCCACCCACAACAGGAAGCATATTAAACCCTAGAGTATGATTCTGTAATTTATTCTGTATGCAATGATGAGGCAGAAGATATTTGTGAGTAGAATAAAGCATGAGGAGTTGTTATTTTTTTTTAGCATGCTGGCCCTCTGGTCCTGTCGTGTTTGATGCATCAGCAGCACTGAAACCCAAGAGATGCAGATGACCTGAATTAGAGGGGTAGCAACAGAAATGTACGTTGCAAATGGAGTGGGAGATCAATGCAAGAGACATCTACTGGAATAGAATAACCAGGATTTAGTGACTAATTTAATATAGGGTGAGGTGAGGGAGGAATTAAAGGCATTGCTGATATATGTTGAGGCAAGATGGCAGAGTGTCTTTCATTGAGATGGGATCCTGTGGAAGAGACCAAATGCAGTTTAGGACACAGCTGTGACTTAAGGTTTAAGGGTAGGGAACAACACCAGTGTGGAACTATCACAAAGGCAACTAGAAACTGGTCTTAAGCCTGAGCATCACCAACAGTCACATCTTAAATAACCTGGCTGGTCTAAGTAAAATGGTGTAGGATAATTTGTCACTGATGTCTTTTCACTTGCTTGCATGATTAATAGGATATATGAGATTTCTAAAGCCTTATTCTGCCTCTCCAAGGGCTTCCTGACTCTTGAAAGCCACTCATTTTTTTCTTACCATTCACTTGGGGATGGTATGCCTTGAATACTCACATGGTGTGCTGTGTGCTATACAGAATATATAACATTTATTTAAGATTTGGAGCTCTGGTGTCCACTGTTTATCTCTGCCCCTTTGTAGCTCTGTCCCCTAAACATATGGGTTATAAAAATTATATGACATTATCATATGCACAGCTATTAACAAAATAGTCTCTTATTTGGCTGATTTCTTTTTACTGTTGTTGGAAGGGGTGGCAGTTAAAGCCCATTCTTTTCTGGCCCATCATTCTGCAAAGGAAACAAAGATGCCAAGGCAAGGTTTGCGGTTAGTGTGAACGTGTAGTTTCTTGCTCCAGCCACAATTTCCACAGTTCCTGCACCATGATGAAATTTCCTGTTCTTTGTATCACTGGTTTTTTTTTCCTCCTTGTTTAAAAATGAGTAGTAGCGAGTAAGCAACTAAGAAATTCAATTTTGAAAATGCTTGCCCTTCTTTAACAAAAGAGCAGAGCCTCTTGTAACACCCACCCAGAATGAAGGTAATGGAGTTTCCCTTGCCCCCTCCCCGCCTCTTTCATTTCTCTTTTGAGTGGTTTCATTGTAACCAGAAGAAAATTGATGATAGAAATAACACCATTTTTATTACCTGGGTGCACTTTGAATTTAGTAGAAGTTCTTTCAAAGAATTTGAAGCACTTAAAGAATTAGATTCTCCAGCCCATTCTCACGCATGGCAGGAAGTCAGAATTAATGGGATGGCTTCACCTTAGGGGACACTCGTGCATTAAGACTCCTTCCGTTCTTTCCACGTACTTGCTTGTACTTCCTGCAGTCTGACTTCTGTTCCCCCATCTTGATGAAAGGAATCTTCCCATGAATATCTCAGTTTGACCTTCTGATTTCTTTTGGCACTGCCTCCTCCTGACCTCAGCCCTTACAACTCTCTAGATTGGAGGGGATATGGCTGACAACAACTTAACATTTGACAGTGTCTCAGATGCAGTTGATACTCACAAGAGTGGTTGAACATGTTTACATTACCACCACAGTGTTTTAGGGTTCCCTTTTGCCCAGGTCCATACTGGCGTTTATTACTGTTTGTGTTCTTGATGATAGCCATTATCACTGGGGTGAGGTAGAATCTTAGCGTTGTTTTGATTTGCATTTCTTTTATGGTCAGGAATGTTTAACATTTCTTCATGTTTCTGTTGGCCATTTTTCACTTCTTCTTCTGAAAAGTCTCTATTTTGCTCATTAGCCCATTTGAAAATATAACTGTGACCATTTTTATGTCTTCTTTGGATATATGCATGTTCAAGTCTTAGCCCATTTTAAGTCCAACTTTAATTTTTTACTCTTGAGGTATAAGGGTTCTTAATCTATTTTACAGCTTAATCTCTTATCAGGTACATAATGTACACATACTTTCATTCCATAGATGACTGTTATGCTTCATGGTTTTCTTTGCTGTGCAGAAAAACTATAGCTTATATATTCTTACTTATTTAACTTTTTGTGCCTGTGATAAGTAGCAATTAGCAATGAGTGACAGGGAAATACAGAGAGGACCTAAAATGAAGGATGATATTACAAGGTTTCTAAAAAGAATATTGTAGTTAAGACTTCCTAACTCACAGATGCCCTCAGCTCTGTAGACTGAACCTCGGGATAGGAATTTCTCACAAGCAGTCTCAATAGGTACTTAAGCCTCAAAGGCCAGTGCTATTACTCTCACAACCTGCTTTTAGTCTACTGAAAGTATGTTTGTCACATGTACTTATGCTGTTTTGCTTCCATGAATTAACTAAAAAGAAAGAGAAAAATCTACCATGTTTCCATTTGGGGTTTATCATTGTTCTAAGCCATTCTCTCCATAGTAACTTTGCAGTCACCTTGGGTTCCAGGAAAGACAGAATGGTCCATAACATCTCTATCACAAAGGACTAAAATTACCCCCAAAGGAACAGCAGGGCCTTACAGGACAGATGGTCCTAAATGAGGATAATTACCTATAATGATCTGGTTGCACCCTGGAGTCAGAGAACTCATCTCTTGGAAACTAAATTGCTCAAGTGATGACAGCCATAACAACTTCTCCAGAAGCCAGAAGAATCAGTCAGGTCACACCTGTAACTAGGACTCAAACTAGGTCCCTTCCTCTAATTAAACCCAATGCTCATGTCTGTATCCTTAAGATGACTGAAGAGAGGCTGACGTGCCATTTACCAGTGGCAGCAAGCTATATAGTAATCTTCTTTTTCTGCAATATTTCTTTCCTAATAAACTTTCCTATCACCTCACTAAGTTCATGTCTTGCTAGACACAAGGACTGAGCTGTGCTGACTTTCTAGTAACACCTGTTTTTAATGTCAATTCATGAAATCATTGCTAAGGCCAGTTATGAGAGTTTTTATCTAATTTGGGGGGGGGAAGTTTTACAGTTTATAACTTATATTTAAGTCTCTAATCTATTTTGAGTTTGTTTTGTGTATGGTATAAGAGGAGGTCCAATTCTAACCTTTTGCATTTAACAAATCTAACCACTTGTTGAAGTGGTTAGTGATCAAAGACAAGTATTGGCATGTGAACAAATTGGTACACTCACACTGTTGATGGGAATGCAAAATAGGGCATCAACTGTAGGAAATAGTATCCTGGTCCTCAAGTAAAAATTAAAACTATCCTATTAGGATTGAGAGTTATACTTCTGAGTAGCCAAATAAATTAAAATTTGAATCTCAAGCAGATATTAGCACTTCTGCATTACAGAATTCTTCAAATTAGCGAAGACATGTAAAGTGACATCAGAGTTTATCAAGAGATAAAGAATATTGGTTATATGCATACAGGGGAATATTATTCACTTCAAAGAAGAAGGAAATACTGCAATATGTGATCACATGGATGAACCTTGAGGATGAAAGACAAATATCACAGGTTTCTACTTATCTGAATGCTTCAGAGGAGCTAAGTTCACAGAATCAAAGAGCTGAGAAGTGTTCTCCATGCCCAAAGAGAGAGAGAAATCAACAAGCATAAAATTTCAGTCAACAAAGGTGAATAAGATCTAGAGATTTGATGTTCAACATCATAACACTCCTCATGAATAACTTACCTTATACGAAAAGTTTATTGAGTGTAGCTTTCATTAATTATATAAATAAAACCAAGGAATGCAAGTTGGTTTTAATTTTTGTAAGAAACATTGGTCAGTGACGTTGGAGTATGTTAAGAGATTTGTGGGTTATGCATGCAACAAGAGTGTCTCAATTCTCCTCCATTAATACAATAATAATTGATTTCACTGCCATTAAGTACCTAGTAGAGAGTATGTCCTGGATTAGCAATGATGATCAGTACTGGTCACTAACCTTTTCTTTGCTGCCCTAATCAGAACTAGAGCCTGGACAAAGAGGTGTATGTAGTTTGAGATGCATAGCAATACAGAGTTCTCAGAAGGGAATGCACATGGGAAAGGAGCTAGACATCTAGACGATGCTCTGTGTGAGTGTGGCCCCAAAGGACGTGAAAGGCTTGTCCTCATTTACCTGAGGATTTTCATGTCATGCCCCCCAGAATTGGAAAGACTGCTGCTACCCTGGTGGAGGCATCCTGTGGGGCCACACTGTCACTGGGCAATCCGATTAAGATTGAAATGAGTGGCCTTTGGATTCTCTTCTGCCTATAAAACATCTTGATCATCTCATTGAAGTTTGTGCTATAATTTCTGTGAGAGCAGAGGATGAAACCCTCTTTAGCACCCCTGATCATACTAATGTAGCACTTTCTACAGGATTGATAAGTCTTAGAACTCTCTAGCCCCAAACCTCTTTTGACATAGGACTAGGGCAATTAGTATTTGAAATGTGTGAGTGCATAAAAAAGCAGTTGGAGCCATGTGCCGGTGACTCATGCCTATAATCCTAGATATTCAGGAAGCTGAGACCTGAGGACCTCAGTTCAAAGACATCCTTGGCAGAAAAGTCTGTGAGACTCTCATCCGCCAGTAACCACTGAAAAGCTGGAAGTGGAGATGTGACTCAAGTGGCAGACTGCTCAATTTGAGAAAAACAAAAACAAAAACCTGCAAAAAGCCAAGAGAGCAAGGCCCTGAGTTCAAGCCCCAGTTCCAGCACCCAAACAAACAAACAAACAAAAACAAATCTGGACCCTAAGGTTATAGAATGTAGAATATTTTATTATAACTTTTTTGTGTGTGTCTATACTGAGGCTTGAACTTGGGTATCACACTTTCTTTGGCTTTCGTGCTCAAGGCTGGCACTCAACCACTGAGCCACACATCTACTTTTGGCTTTTTTGCTGGTTAATAGGAGAAAAGAATATTACAAACTTTTTTACCTGGGCTGGCTTTGAACTAAGACCCTCAGATCTCTGTCTGGGATTACAGATTAACTAGGATTATAGGCTTGCACCAGCCGTACCTGGCTATTACAACTTTTAGTTTGAGTATTAGTTCTATATTGAAATTATAATATTTAGATTTATTGAATTAAGTCCACTATATGATCAAAACTAACCTCACTTATTTCTGTTTATTTTTCATGAGATTTATAGAAATATTTTTATTTTAAGTAGTTGTACAAAGGTGCTTTGATTCAACAAGTCAGATTAAGAATACCACACATCTTGATCAATGTCCTCCTCCCATGGCTCCCTCCCCCATCTTTTCCAACCCCTACCCTCAAGTTATGTAGTTCAACTTTCATGTAATTTTCATTGATTCCAATGACTGTATATACCCACTCTGCCTCTTGCCATTTGCCTACCCCCGCTTCCCTTTCCCCTCTCCCCATTCATAGAAATGTTAATATTGTATACAAGCTCATATATTGCTATTAAAGAAGGGCTATGAGTTTGTCATGGTGACATTGAGCTCCCATTCGCATAACAAGAACGAAAGGGAGTTCATCCCACGGAGTACCTGCTGCTGTAGGGAAGCATCCTAGTTAAAGTGATATTAAACTATCATTTCCATTTGTCAACCTCAGAAAAGCCTCTGCACCCACCCTGGTAATTTTCTGAGTTGTAAAAGGCTGCTGGACTAGTTGATCCTGGAGTCCTCTCCTTGTCTAACTGTGAAGGGACCTTCAATTTCTTCTTTGCTGCCTTTTTAGCACAACAAATCTCAAAACGCTACAGGCAGCTCAAATCTCCCACTTAGTCTTTTTCCAGCTTTCCTCAGCCCCTTGACACCTCAGAGCTTTGCAAAGTATTCACTTCACAGCACTGTCATAAACCATCTCTTTGGAGCAAGTGTGAGGAGGAGGCAGTTCACGAGACTCTGGGAGGACGGAGGCTGCTCTGTGTCCCATACCACTGCCTGCATTTGAGAGAAAGGCAGTGGAGACCCCAGGAGGGCTCAGGGGAGGCCTCCCCACTTCATTACAGATTACACTGTTCTAGAACGTCATACAGGGAGGAGGAAATAAGCATCTTGTCACAAACACAGAAGAAGAACAGAGTCTGAGATTCATTGTGGACCCAAGACAAAGAAGCCAGAAGGACACAAGGTCTTCATTACAATGAGAAGACTCTGGCAGTTTCCACTCCCTGTGGAGAAAGCTCCTTCTGAAGACATGCTGCTTATTTGTTCTGGAGAGTTTTCTTCCAAACAAGGCTTTGAAATCACTCCTCTCCTAGAATTCACATCGGATAAGGATTCAGAAAGAGGTGGACCTTCATTTTAGTCACTCATGCCCTCTGACCTCATCAGTTGTTAGCTGGGCAGCCATTTTGGCAGGATGATATTCGAGGACATTTCCCATATAAAAGGCCAAATACGAGATTATAGTTATATCACTGTAGTTTCACTCTTTAGTTCTTATAAACTTGTAAAGAAAAAAAAATCTCCGAGTACCTTAAAGTACATATGTCCCTTAAAAGAATCAGACAGTGAGTGTCAGTGAACAACACGATTGTCAGTAAGCTCTTTCTTAAGCTGGCACTAAGCTTGCTATCATTCTATTGATGTGGAGGCTGTACATTCAGAGGCTAATTATCTATTCCCGCTGTGTTTGTTTTTACAAGTGACTACAGTTTCTGATTTTTCAATCACTTAAAATCAATCACAACACCTAGAGGCCAATTATTTGCAAACATTTTTCTATTTGGATAGACAATCTACTCCCGGATCCATAGCGGGTGCTTTAGAGAGACAAGGCCGGACTCCTCTTCTGATGTCCTCAGCACCTAGAATTTACATCACCTGTCTGGAAACTCAACAGAATCAATATATGAGGGCTTCTCTGTTCTTATCATATTCAGGGGTGAAATGTAGCATAGCCAATCCTCCTATTGCAACTTACTTAATATTACATGCCATATTAAAGAGAACTTAAAGAATGGGAAGAACAATAGACAATTACATCTACTGCTAGAAATGACATGAGCATGGCACCATCATATTTAGTCCGGATATTTCTCACTAGGATTTGTGAGAAGAAAGTTCAACCTGGCTATTAGGAATGTGGCAGTTGATAGAAGCTGGAAGATTTATCACATTGTACAGATAAATGGCTCTAGACTGGAGATGGACAATGTCCATTGTAGTTTCACTTATCACGTGATTTGCCATGGCTCAAAGGGAATTCAGTGATCTCAAAGGGATTGAATGAGATGATGGCAAAAAGACAGGTTTTAAAAAAATTTATTATCAAGGTGATGTACAGAGGGTTTATAGTTACATAAGTAAGTGTGGGGGTCTTACCATAGCACATTGGAGGGTCTGTTTAAACTGAAACTTCACACTTTTATAATAGTTTTATTTCAGTTCAGCACATCATCTAATGGCTAAGGTTTTGAAATCAGTAAGCTCCTATAGCTCATTATATTAGATATTTCCACCAGCATGGCCTGTGGATGTCCACTGAGTTTTTTTGGCTTGTTTCTGAAACTTATCTAAAGCATCCATTACTTTTCAAAGCACTTCTCAATATCTCCCTCTCCCTTCTCTTAGATTCAAAACTGAATTCTAAGCTCCTTTTTAGTTTGTCAGTGGCCTCCAGAACACCCTGTATCAAGGTAACACGGATTTTCAGATCCATTTCCCTCTATACATCTCTTCCCAGTGGAGGTCATATCTTTTATGACTACATCTTCACTATACCATATATACTCAACAAATATTTCTTGAACAAATGAATGGGTGGATTCATCTCTAACATACACTTTTCTCTGAATAGCCTTGCATCTCAATATGACCAGAGTAATCCTGTATGCTTAGTGGAACTGTGCATTCTCCCAATAGATGCTGGCTTGGAGGTGGCTACTATGCAGTAAGATGCATAGAAGGCATCAGTAGTTTTGCTCACATGCTCCTTCATTACAATATTCTTTTGTTCACACTTAGATTCCATGCTGAGGCCCTGTGTTTGGAGATTTATTTTAGCAGAACCAAAACCTATAAGTGAACAGTTGGGATATCCAGGTGAATGTAATATAAGGTTTGGATATGAATTAGCTGTATTTTCCCAAAGGTTCACAGGATTAAAGGCTTGGTTCCCAGGGTGGTGATACTTGGAGGTGCAGCCTTTAGAAGGTAGACCCTGTTGGAGGGTCTTAGATCACTGCAGACATAGTCTGAAGGTAATTCTCATGTGACTCATTGCGTTTTTGACAGAGGTATTATAAGAGAAGCAAATCTAGCTCATCTTTCTCTGCCTCCTGGCACCGTGTATAACTGATCAATCTTACCTGTATTCCTACCATTGCCATTCACTGTCCACCACCTTTCAGCATCATCTGTCAAAGGCTCTCACTAGAACTGAGCTCCCATGAACCTCTAGCCTTCTGAGTTGAATAAACTCCTTTTCCTCATCAGTACCCTATCTCAGGTGTTTCCTTAAGAGTTACGAAAAGCTTAGTAATACAATATAATGGAACAATTATACATAGATTCAAATCTCAGCTGTTTCTCATTGACTTTTATATTTTTGGTCATGGGGTTTGAACTCTGGGCCTGAGCACTGCCCCTCAGCTCTTCTGCTCAAGGCTAGCACTCTACCACGTGAGCCCAGCGCCACTTCCAGTTATCTGGTGGTTTTATTGGAGAGTCTCATGAACTTGCCTGCTCCCGCTGGCTTTGAACCACAATCCTCAGATGTCAGCCTCCTGAGTAGCTAGGATTACAGTCACGAACCACCAATGCCCAGCTCATTGACTCTTTTCTCTTAAGCAACTTTCTAAGACTTTCTTCGAATCCTTTTCATCTGCTCTATGATCTTCATGCTCTTTATATATTTTTTTCCTGGGGGAAGAAGGAGCTAATTCATATTAAGCAGTTATTTCCATCCTTGGGACATAGGAAGTGCCTAATATCTGCCAGTTCAGGCTTTCATTGTTCTCCTTTTCATCATTAGGAAGTCATCCCTTCCAAACTCTTGTTAGCTCTCCCTGACACATCACTCTCAGTTCTAAAGATCTCAGGGGCATCGTATTCCACAAGACTTTTACTGCCTCTGATAGAATTTGTGAAAAATATATATATAATCTATCACTTACTCCCAATATACCAATAATGTTTCTACAAATGTCCAATTTTCTACAAACATCCAATCGCATATCAGTGCTTTCCAAACAAGATAATTTCAAATGTTTATTCCTTTCTGCTTCCCTAGTGTCTAGTCACCATGCTGGTGCTCCTTCCGCTCCATAGCAACATGTACCTGTAGGAGGACAGAATTCCACTGGCTAGGTAATTAGGAGGCACATCTCTTGCCTTTCTAATCAGGTCTATTTCCATGGAAACAGAAAATTTTACTCTTTTCTCTTAATCTCCTACTACTGCAGGATCCATGGATCAGGAAAGGAGTTCTATTTCATATTTTCTGGGTGTGATTACATGGCCAGGCTAGGGTCCATTGCCAAAGCTAAGAGCATCTCCTGTACCTTTCTCTGTAGTCAACTTGTTCACAGATTTGAGTGATATCTCATTCTCTTAAAATTAGCCACAGCACCAACTCTATACCTCCAATGAGAGGCTCAGAAATGTACGATGGGTGAAAACTAATGAGTGGATGGATAAATGATTAGGAAAGCCAGATGAGCAAGTTATATGAGGTGAGCTGCACTAGTTTCTATACGTTGGGGGGACAAACCCTTAGGTTTCTCTAGATAAATGTTCCTTCATTCTCTATTATAAAAAGAGAAGGGAAGAAAAGGAGGAGGAAGAAGAGGAGGAGGAGGAGGAGGAAGAAGAAAAGGAAAAAGGAGAAGGAGAAGAAGGAGGGGAAGAAGAAGAAGAAGAAGAAGAAGAAGGAGAAGGAGAAGGAGAAGGAGAAGGAGAAGGAGAAGGAGAAGAAGAAGAAGAAGAAGAAGAAGAAGAAGAAGAAGAAGAAGAAGAAGAAGAAGAAGAAGAAGAAGAAGAAGAAGAAGAAGAAGAAGGTTAATTGAACTAAATTAAGAAGGTGGAAGAGAAGAGGAAGAAGAGGACAAGATAAAAATTGGAAGAATTAAGGCCATTACTTTCTGCAATTCCATTCTGTGTGTAAATTTCTTTAAAATGTGCACAGTTACTTCACATTCACTTTTTTAAATAAGTTTTTTATTGTGAAAATACTGTACAGAGGGGTTACAGTTATATGAGCAAGGTAATGAGTACATTTCTTATCAAGCATTGTTGCCTCCTCCTTTGTTTTTCCCATACCATCCCTAACATGGTATTTCTATTAAAAGATTACATAGCATTTATAGCACATGAACAGGACTCAGTTCCATTCTACATTCAATTCACAATCTGAAATGTATAGAGGACACATATAGAGGACACACATGTGTCCTGATTAGTATACCGAAGTTGTTCAAAATGGAAGATTACTTTCCAAGAGCACACAGCTAGTCCTTACATCCAAGGTGGTACTCAATACTTATACCAAGATACCTCCTTTAACCTTCACTTACATTGGAAAACTTCCAGCACTTGTGAACCATAACAAATCTTACAAACTATGAATATTGGATGAAAAGGTTTCATGCATATCCAGCAACATTTTTACTGTGAACTTCATTTTTCTAGTAGAGTTTGCTGGCCAGAATCTAAGGAGGAAGGACTTGACAATATTTAAAATCCACATCTAAACAACCAAGAATTACTGGCATTAATCTCCAAGATGTAATAAATATTGCATCAGGCTTTTTGTGTGTGACTACTAGCATTTAGGCCTTCACATGAATTAGACAATCCAATTTCAATACTGCTGATTATATTTTAACAATGCCCCCCCCAACTCAATCAAAGAGGCACAACACTAAGGCCTGCACTGATAATGATCATTTAAAAATATAAATAAAATCCCTAACTAAATATCAAATTATTCTGACATTCAGTTATTTTCACCCCTACTGCTGACCAAATCTTCAACAGGACAGGCACCTGTTCACGCAAGTGAGGATTGACCAGTGTTGCAGCTAAATTCACCAAAGCCAACAAACTTGACCTGGTTCTTGAGAGTCCAATAGGGATTGAAAAAAAAGGAGACAAAAAAAAAAAGAAAAGAAAACACACCCATGATTTGAATGGGATCCATTTTGTAAAGAACAGCTGTAAAAGCAAATTTCACATTTCCCTCTGTTGCAATCCTAAGTAGCTGAGAGTGCTGCTCTGCCACATCTATTTTTGTAGTGTCACACGCCCACAGAGAGTTCACAGGCAAGCTAGCTGGAGGGAAGCCTGCTTCTCCCTTTTGTACCACCACCTTTGAGAGCTGGGCATTTGAATTACTGCTAAGAGAGGCTAACAAACATAGTAACCAGGAAAAGGCAGAGGGATGCAATCAATCCATCATCAATCAGATTACTGAATTCACTTTCGTTTATACCAAAATGCTGATTGCTTGTTTGAGGATGTGCTAAGGAAAGTTGAGAAATGGAATTAAGAGGTAGTAGATTTGGAAATAGTAGGCTGATTGGACCTAGTGCCTTGGATGGCCAAGTCCTTCTAATCTTTTCCTCTCTCCCACTGCAGACAGCTTTCAATTGCCACACACTGCAGAAACTACTCTTTCCAAAATGCTAACTTGAAAAGTCCAATTAGAAAAGGCATTTGACCCTGCACTCACATACAGGGCATTCATCATCACTCAGGTGACTGATATTATATCTAGACAGAAGACAGTATTAAACTATTGCTTCTACCCATTCCTTGACTGGTTCATTATTCAACAAATATTGTGTCTAACATGACCAGTTTGGTTAAGCCACAAAAGTGAGTAAGCATTTGAATAAAGCAGACATGATCCTTGTTCTGGTGATGCTTATATTAAAGTAATATAAACAAATAAATATGATAGCTTCAGATCATGGACAACAAGCTCAGGACAGCATAGGACAGAAAAATGTGAAGGGGGAGTTACCTTACACTGCAAATCCATGCAGGAAGTGATATTTAGTGGCTTGGAGGACTTCTGCAAGGTATGTCTAAAGCTACCACCTGTCCATGCCCTCATTGCAACCCCAGGTTCTCTCTCTCTTCCTCCTTCTCTCCCTCCCATCCTCTTTCTCTTTCTCTCTCTCTCCATCTCTCCATCTCTCTCAAATCATTTCCATTTGCAGACAATGGTCTACAATATCTCACAATGCAACTATCCCTTGGCTTTATCTCCTCTTCCAACTTCCCTATCTAATTGCTCTACTATCCTTCACTGTTGAAATCTACCAAAATTAATTTTTGCAGGTTTTTTATTGTAAAAATACTGTTCAGAGGGGTTACAGTTACATGAGCAAGGTAATGAGTACATTTCCAAAATTAAAAAAAAAAAACATTTTCTGCCACCTCTCCTCTCTTTCTGTCTTGAACTGCTGAAATGCTGCTCTTGTCTGCTAACTAAATCTTGTGGTCTTTTCTCCATTCTCACATCACCATTGAGTGCTTAGTTCCTGTTCCCAGGAACTCCCTTATGTACAGTGGTCTCTTCTGTACCACTGAAATGTTCTTTCCAAGAAACAAACATGGCCAACTGCAGGCAAGCTGGAAGTTTTGGGGAATTACTGCCTCTAAGAGCAGTCCTCACCCAACTGTAGACAGGAGGTGGTAGATAAATGCCCGCCTTTCCTCTACCTCTGTGGAGGTGACTGACTTAGGCTCTGTATGGATTCCTGCAGGCCTCTCCCTACAGTACTAAATGCCCCATGAACACACTCTGGGTATACTTCCCCCTTCTTGGTCGCACTTCCCTACCACTTTTCTGTATTCTTGAGGATCATTCCTCAAGTCAACTGCTTGCAATCAGTTTTTTGGATGTTTCTCAGGGAGACCAACTCTGATGGCTGTAATTTCTCCCTCTCTGTGTCACCTTGGCAATATGAGTTTGCAGCTTCACCCAATCAGTGATGAAGACTGTGTCTCCACTCATCAATTTGGGGCTCATCTTGTGAGTCATTTTGTCTTATGGAATACAACAGAAGTGATAGTGTGCTCATTCCAGGTCAAAGCCTAAATAACCGTTTCATGCTTCTGCTTGCTCTTACGAGATCCATCCTTTGGTTTAGTACACATCCAAAGTTATGGCAAAGGAACAAGTTCATGTGTAGGCCATAGCCAATCAAACCAGTTTCCATGGATGCAATACTGAGCCAACATCAGTAGAGCTAGTCTACAGCTGAGTTATGGCTCACATTGGCACAGGCTAGCCCAAACCAGAAGAACCACCCAGCTAAGCCTTTCCTGAGTTGCTGACCCTTTGCCCATGACCTTAAAAAGAATTGTATGGTTCAAAACCATTACATTTTGAGGTAACTCATACTGAAGCAAAAGTGAACTGTTAGACCTATATAAAACATTCAGTATCAAGGTGACCATAGGAAAAAAAGATGACTAGGATGAGACTCTCAATTTGGCTTACTTCCCAATCAGATAGCAGCAAGTTCTTCATTTCTGGGGGCATGAAGCATCACAAATATAAGACTTAGAGATATAAGTAGAGACCAAGGTAATGGAGAGGTTAAACATCACAGCTAGCAATCCTGCTTGAAGCCATTTATTGCATGATTTAGACCATTCTAAGTCTGAGTGGACCCAGAAAAAGGAATAGCTCTTCAGTACAAGCCTCTCCAATACCAGGGCCATAGAATTTATCCACCAAATCCTGTAGCTAGAAGAAGAAGACACTTGGCAGAGCACAGTGCAGGAAAACAAGAGTTCTGGAGCAAAGCAGTATGTTAATACAACCATTTGCCCACTATTTGCTATAGCCCCTGACTGCCACTGCTTCCTAATAGAGGTTGAATATGTGCTGTGGAAACCCAAGAAGTCATGGGCCAGAAGCTGCCTCTCATGAATAAGGTTACAAGCCAACAAATGATAGAGATTGCAAGGCTCAGAGGCCATTCATCATTCAATAAGAACTTTACATTTACCATTGAGCCCAAGCCTGTCTGGAAAATGCAGGGGCAATGCACAGCAGGTGGTCTAGAAAACACTGCCACACTGTCTCCATTGTGCTAGCTGCTTGCACCTGTATGAACTTCATATGTGGGTTTCTTACAAACCACAGCCTCACTTGGGAGTTTTCCTAACGTACAGTGGAGAGGATAAATCATCAACAAGGACAAACCTTCTACCTATCACACTTGTCTGAAAGAACTTGCCCAAGGTAAGGTCTCTCCAGCATTGATACATGGCTTGACTGGATCAGAGGTCAAGAAATACAAGATTAAAAGACCAATGACAAGCCGGGCTCTGTTAGCTCATATCAATCATTAGCTACTCAGGAGACTGAGATCTGGGCAGTCATAGTCTTAAGTTAACCCCAGCTAGTAAAGTTCACAAGATCCATCTCCAAGATAACCAGAAAAAAGTAAGGCTGGAAGTTTGACTCAAGTGGTAGGGCATCAAACTGAGTGAATGCAAGCCATGAGTTCAAACCCCAATACTGAAAATTAAAAAAGCAAAGACAAAGAAGTGTGGAGAGAAATATATTGGCAGGATCTCTGAGAATGAGAATGAGCATAAAGTTTGGGGTGACACCAGTAGCTCAGAATCTAGTGACAATGGGCATAAAGCTGTGAGACTGTCACCTGTTTTCTGCATCATTATCAGTCAGAACAAATAAATCTGACAGATGTTGGGTTGTCTCATAATGCACAAAAGCGGCATCACCCAGGCATACCTGAGACGCTCCATGGAGTTAGAATGGAGCGTGCTCACAGCAGTCAAAGCTGTAAGCCAGTGTGTGGTGTTTGTGATGTACCTTGCATGAAATCCAGGATGCACGAGTCAGGAGCCAATGGAGTAACAAGCCACGTGAAGAAATTTGTGTTTCCTACCCCTGTAATTTTATTTTTGGATGATTCTGTTCATATGAAACATACCTAATAGGCAAATCTGTAAAGACAGAAGACAGATTTCTGATTGCCTAATGATAGGAAGTTGAGCAATGGGGAGTGATTGCTAAAAGCTACAGGAGTTCTTTTGAAATGTCCTAAGTTTGGTTGCAGTGAGGATTATACAACTCTGAATACTCTGAAAACCTCTGAGGATAGGGAAGTCCTACCCCTGTAATTTTAGATTTGTCATGATTACAAGTTCTGATTCCTGGGGCAGGAGACCAAGAGTTCACAATAAGAAATTCGTAGAACCCTCTAATGAAAATCTGTAGCTATCACCTGTGGTTTTGAGCTCCTCATGCTAATTACACAAGAAGACAGACAAAAGACTTGTTGTATTAAAGGGCATAGTCAATCTTGATGATCATTGAGATAATCAAGGCTAAGGTAACAGGGAGGAGGAAGTCGAGATGGATCTTGTGCCTCTGAGCCTAGTGGTAACCATGCATGGACAATTGCTGAAACTGCAGCATAGCTAAGACAGAGTAGCTAATGTCTCACCCTGCTCAAGGGAAAATATCTGGATTCCCTTGCACAAGCAACCTAATCTAGTAGATGTACTGAAGAGCAATAGGGTAATCCAGAGTAGACAGTATAATGGGGAGATGTATATTCTTGGGACCAGCTGAAGCAGCAAGAATGGTGTCTTGTCCCATGAACCCTCCTATTGAGGTTTATTTTGATGATGACTGGCTGGTCTCCTCAAAGAACCAACTGCCAGGAAGAATGAAGGGAGAGAAGTTTTTCACAGCAGCACATGTGTTGATGTTTCATGCAGGTTCTTCTGTAACCCTCATCCTGAGGCATTCTTGAATTCATAACTGATCCAGGTCATTATCCCCAGATAGAACAATGCCAACTAAAGTATCCCAGAAGCCCTGAAAAGGGACAGAGCCACAGCAGATCCCACAGTAACTGATCATGAATAAAGCCCACATTGGCTGCCTTCCCTTTCCTCTCACTTCCTCAGCCCCACTGGCCCTTTGTAGTTAAGTCTTATTGTCTCTTCAAGGGTGTCTTGAGCAGTTCACATGGCAAAAGTCGTTTCCCTGGTAATAAGAGAAGGAAAAGGGAAAACATTATAATAAAATTTAAAAACATTATCTTCCAAAGGTTTATAATTAAGGAAACAACATGATATGATATAATTTATGTTTTTGAAGCCAAATAGTGGTTTTTTCTTCATGGTAAATTGATCAAAGGGGACCCTTTTTTTAAGTTATTGTATTGCTCACACAATGATGGCAGTATTGCCCAGAGTTTCAGCACTGGAGATATTTTTCTCTTTACTCCCAGCAGAAAATCTGAATTCTCTGCAGTTCTCTTATGAAAGGGAGCCTGAAGTTTTAATCTAGCAAAAGGTGCCTGAGTACTGAAGCCTAAAGTAATGGTTTAGAATATACCTGGATTTTGGAATGTGGACTTTGTTAGAATTATTTTCCAGCTAGACAAAATAACAGTTTACAGAACATTTGAAAACACAAAATGACGTAAAGCATGTGTTACCAAAACAGTAGTGTCTCCGGTCTTTGAAGTATTATTGTCATCGTTATTATGATAAGAGTTTAATGTAATGGTTAATCAAGTCACTGACTCACTTCTAAAATCCTAGCTGCTGAGAAGAATCAGATCCAGAGGGTTACAATTTGAAGCAAACCCAGACCGAAAAATGTGAGATTCCATCTCCAAAATAACAAGCAAAAAACTAGGCTAGAGGAGTAGCTCAAGTGGTAAGTTACCAGCAGATTAAGCTAGCTAAGCAAGTATAAGGCTTTGAGCTTAAAACCCAGTACTAAAAAGAAAAACAAACAAACAACAACAAAGTGTCTAGGAAGTGAGGCCTGGCTGCATGGATTCAAATCTGTGCTCCACCCCCTCGTAAACAGGTGTCTCTTTCCATGCCTCAGTTCTCTTATTTACACAGTGGAGATTATAACAGTATCTTCCTCACTGATCTATCTTTAAAGATTGAGTTACTCAACAGAGAAATAAATCAGCACCAAGAGGTGTCCTACATAGGACACAGAATAATCTCAATAACTTTATGTCAATGCATGGGAAATTTATATAAAATAGTATTCCTAGAAAAATGGTTCAGAAAAATCACTATGTGGCAGAGCAGAGAGTGTTTGCTTAGCAAGTGCGAGATCCTGAAAAAATATTACTAGAAAAGTATACTTTTTGAAACTGATTCAAGAAGAAATTAAAGGTGTAAATAGTGCTACCACCCATGAGCTTGAATGCTTAATCCATACTCTTCCACAAATTAAGATAATTAAGGCCATTTAGCTTCTTTTATGTTTCAATAAAAATACTTCTTAAAATTTCAAAATCTTTAGATGAGAAGAGTGGGTACACTTATGTATTTATACATTCTAGAATTTTAATGAAATTCTTCTTTTTTGGGGGGCTTGCTCAGGGCTAGTGCTCCTCCACCTGAACCACAGCTCCACTACTGGATTTTTTTTGTCACTCATGGGGCCTGAACTCTGGGCCTCGATGCTGTCCCTCAGCTCTCCAGCTCAAGGCTAGTGGAGTCATAGCTCCCCTTCTGCCTTTTTCTGCTTATGTGGTGCTGAGGAATCGAACCCAGGGCCTCATGCATCAAGGCAAGCGCTCTACCATTGAGCCACCTTCCCAGACCAACTACTGGATTTTTGATGATTAATTGGAGGTAAGAATCTCATGGACTTCCCTGACTAGGCTGGCTTCAAACCTCAATCCTCTGATCGCAACCTCCTGAGCAGCTGGGATTATAGATGTGAGACACCAGTGCACGGCTCTAGCAAAATCATGATAGAAGGATCATATTTGAAAGGAAACATCACACCATCATTTTATCTACAACTATAAATTCATGAGAGCATAAACAAAACACTAGCAGATGTAATCTGAAAATTAAGGAGAAAAAGGTATCTAATATCATTGTTTAATGATCTCTGTCTCATTATGCTAGTATCTGAAATGCTTATAGATTCTTTCTCTTTTCTGCCTTTCTGCTGATGATTAATTATGGGATCTTATTTCCTTGTGTACTTCCCAATCCTTGACCACACTTTCTTTCCCCCCAAATCCTAAAACCTGTATGTGTTCCTTGAGCTCTAAGATGGCCATAACTTCCTACACAGAGAATGCATATTTGCATCTACCAGTCAAGAGGGTGACTACTGACAAATCCACCTCAATCCCAGGGAGCATCCCAAGGTCCTCCTGGGCCAACAAGGGAAAAGGAGGTGGGCAGAAAGCTGACATCGATGTTTGTGGTCATTCTCACCAGAGGCTGAAGACTTTTGGGGTCCTCCTACCCTAAGTATGAGTGGCATATGTCAACCTCTCATATTGGGTGGCTTTGACTTTTACCTCATTTGCCCTGGAATTCTGCCAAAACATTTCAGTTTTTCACCTATTTTCTCTGGAGTAAAAACATGTCCTCACCACTGGAAAGACATTTTTTCCTAGTTCATCTAGATTTTTACTTGTTCTCTATTAGAGTTTGTTCAAGTTGTTCACTATTGCCCAATATGCAATGCATATTTTTCTGTCAAAGACACATTATTCCTATTTATTTCTTGACAGAGACATTTAAGTTGGCTCTCAGGAACAAATCCTAAATTGAAGTTACAAAGTTTCTAACAAAAATCAAAAATAATATCTTAACATTATCTTTGTTATTTTAAGTATTTGCTCTGCTTTAAGCTTCTCAAATAGTGGAATTTTTTTTAAAGGCTCAATCTTTTGGCCAAAATCACAGAAGCAAAGAAGAAAGAATTTATAATTGGTAACCTAAAATATATATCCCTCACATTGCAGGGTGAATTTTCCCTTCTATTAAAGAGGGTAGTCAAACTTCAAAGTTTAATTCTGCGTTTCTTAATAATTAAAATAAGATCGCTAAGACCCCAAAGGGGCAGAAATACCCTGATTAAATGTTGTAGACTAGTCAGAGTTTTATGAGTTCATGAAAAGAAATTCTATTCTGAAAATTCTGAAGAAGGTTCAATTTAGTCACAAAGCCCAGGAAATAAGAGCTGAGTCCACTTTATTTTCAAATTTAAAAAAAATCTCAATTTTATTGTGATGACTGCACCATTAAGCTGCTGATTTTTCAGACCAAAATAATAAAATTATATATCCTGGTTTGTACCCAACTAGATGACATTTCTCCAAATTTATCAGCTATCCCATAAAGGATGCTAACCTGAGATCTGCAGACTTTCTTCATATCAAAATACTGTGGTGATTTTGTTTCCAAGCAACAGCAGTTTCCAAGAAGTTCCAAGTCTAGCTCTTTCACCTGCATGCAAGCATTTATTTTCATCTGACCTGAGCACACTGAGGATGCTGGCTTCAGATCCATTCTGATTTCTCATGACACTCAAGACACTCTGTCCCCAAAACGTCATGTCATTTGTTGTGAACGGTTAGAGAAGAGCACCAGAGCTCTCCATACCCAAAGGAGCTGCTAAGAGAACTTGCTTCAGCTACCAGATCAGAGGAGAAACAGAGCGGTGGGAAAAACCAATGTTTCTACTTAGTTAAGGGAAGGGTCTTGATAGGAAGAAGAGTTGGATGTGAACGCTCAAGACTCCTTAACACCTTCCAAGCCCATTCATTATCTCCCAATGAATCCCAGGCTCCTAGTAGCATTATAAGCATGGCTATTTGCATTCCAATTGGAAGGTTGCACATATAAAAATTTCAAGTATAAATAAAGGCAAAAAAAGTCTAAAAGTGCTCTTTTAGATGATGGAAATCTTCATCAACTGTGCTTGTTTGATTACACTGACCTTATAATTTCTTCTTTTGAAACATAGAAAACACTCATCATGCCCAGGAGATAAAAAACAGAAGATGAATCATTTATTTTCCATGTACTCATTGATGGTCCCATAGCCAGTATAGCAAAATGTCAAAGGGAGAGTGGTTAGTCTTGATAACATGGTAGCATATAATCCCAGAATTTGGGAGGGTGAGAGAGAGGGATCATGAGTTTGAGGCTAGTGTTGGCTACATAGACATGAACCTGACTTGGAACAACAACAATGTTGTTGGTCTTGGTTAATCTTTGCACTTTCCCTTGGGAGTGCTCTTCCTTCAGCCAGTACCTGTGTATTTCTGGCTCCTCTCCCCATTTCATACCTTCTAGACATAGATATGTATTTCCAATGTCAAATTTCACTGTTGGGAAACCCAGATCTCAAGACTGTCTCGTCTTCCTATCATTCTACATTCCATTTCCTCAGAGCTCTGTCCTCCTCAAGCCAAAAAATTCTCTCCAATCCTTATAGAAATACAAGCCATCTATAATTTGTGAAGTTCTCAAACACACGAATTTCATTACCACAGTTCAGTTAAATAATACCAGTCCCACACAAACCAACTTCCACTCTCACTTACCAGGTAAACAATTGCATAAATAACAAATTCTCCTGCTTAATCTTCAGGATATCATTTGCTACCTAAATAGCAAATGTTTATTTGGACCGGTGACTGACCACATCACTCCCTTCAAATTCCATCAGTACCAAGTACCTGTAATTGCTTTCAGTGCATGCACAAACTGCAAAAGCTTGAGAAGCTCAGGAAGGATCAACCTGTATGATATTTTATAAAAATGGGTGCTCAAGAGGGGAAATTCATCAGCAAAGATGAAAGCATAGCAAAGACACAAAAAATGATAGTGCTAGAAATAAAATTCAAGTGGAAAATAAAGATAAGTTATAAAAGGTACAGGGTAGCTCAGTGCCAATGGCTCATGCCTGTCATCCTAAATACATAGGAGGCTGAGACACGGAGGATGGAATTTGAAAGCCAGCCCAGGAAGAAAACTCTACAAAACTACATCTCCAATTAGCCAATAAAAGGCCAGAATGGAGGTACGGCTCCTGTGTTAGAATATCAGCTATGAGCAAGCAAGCCCAGAAAGACCAGGCCCTGAGTTCAAGCCCTAGTACTGGCACAAAAGATAAAAGAAGGTGAAAAAAGGAAAAGAAATAGCTGAATATGAGAATGTTAATTTTTCCTCCATTGGGAAGACTACACAGCCAGAGAGAGGAACTAAGAGGTGAATTTATATTCACAAACTAGGAAAGTAGTTATGAGGAAAAGGAAGAGAGGGGAGAGGAAGGGAAGAGAAAAAAAGAGGAGAGAATGGGAAGGGAGTGGAAAGGAGAGAGGAAGGGGAAGGGAGGAGAGGAGAGAGAGGTGGATATGGGAAAAAAGGAAGAGGAAGAGAGGAGAGAAATAACTCTGGGAGATTTTTCATAACACTGGAATTCAAAGCTAATATGCTGATGCAAATTGAGAAAAATGGATGAGGAGCTGCCAAGCAAAGAAAGTTCCAGGACAAGAAGAACAAAATAAGTACTGTTAAAACTGCTCATGGTAAATTTGTGTTTGTTTTTATAAAAAATAAAGCTCTTTCACGGGGCACTGATGGCTCAGGGCTGTAATCCTAGCTACTCAAAAGACTGACTTTTTAGCATCTAGGTTCAAACCCAACCCAGGCAGGAAAGTCCATGAGACTTTTATCCCCAATTAAACACCAAAAAAAAAAAGAGCCAGAAGTGGACCTGTGGCTCAAGTGGTACAGTGTTAGCCATAAGCACAAAAGCTCAAGGATAGCACCCAGGCATGAGATCAAGCCCCAAGACCAGCACAAAACAAAAACAAAACAAATAAAAAACCTTCATGCTCAAGGTTTCTACTGTTTTTAATTGAGTTTTCTAAGGAGTATTAGTTTCACTGTGATTTTTCACTATAATTTTCATTTTCCTGTATATCTATATGTAATACTAAGAGAGTTTTTAATATCTTGAAAAATTCTATACATGATGGAATTATTTTCTTATTAGTTATTATGATCATGGTGCATATGATCATGGTGCATGGTTTTAAGCTCACATGGTACATTTTAATGAACCACACACCTGCAAAGCAAGCACTCATCACTGGATCAACAGCAACCCTGTACAGCAGAATAGCCGTGTAATAGACATCTTTCATTAAGATTGTCCATAAGCATCAGGTTAGATCACCCTAAATCCTCAAGGTAAGAGTTTCAGGAATCGGCCTCAAACATAGTCATTGTACTCCTGTAATTTATTTAGGCCAAAGGAGATAGATGGATGGATAGGAAGATAGATAAATAGATAGATAGATAGATAGATAGATAGATAGATAGATAGATAGATAGATAGATAGATTGATTGATTGATTGATTGATTGATTGATTGATTGATTGATTCTATTTGGTATCTTTTCTAACCCTCTGGCTCTTTCCCTTAATGTCAGGCTTATAGGAAGCTCTCAGAATCATTTTGGCCACTAAATCCCCTCCTGTCACAAACTGCTGAACCCCCCCCCCAAAAAAAAAAACAAATAATAAAAGTTCCTATAAGCTCAAATACCAGCAATGACTAATGAAAACCATGTACACAGATCCCTGATCAGTATGATGGAATTTGTCCCACACAGAATTAAAGAAAACTGGGATTGTGAAAACAGCTTTGATGCCATGCTGTCTGCTGAGGGAGGCCTGAGTCACACATCAAGACGTTAGTTGCGGTGAAATGATGTGTACAGGCACCACACCCCAACATGAAGATTTCAGCAGAAACGAAAAAGAAATGGAAAGAGGTATTCAAAAGAGAAAAAAAAAAAGCACATGACCTAATATACTCATCAGAGGCCCAGTGGAGTAGGAAATCATTTAGGAGGGAGTAAAAACGAGGCCACTTAAAGGTTCCCAGAGCAACAGCATGCATTTTTTATGAGACTACTCTGTGCTTTATAGCCCTTTTCACCCAAGGACCTCATCTCCCCATGTCCCTCCCATCTCTCTCTCCCTGCCCATTGCTGCCCCAACGCACACACATTAGCTCATTAATCAGCACTCTTCCTTGTGAAATCCACAGCTCTGAAATGTTGTAACTCTGGTGCATGTTAATTACTCAGACAGTTTACAGGATCCTAAGGGGAGTCAGAGACCTCTATGCACAGAAATAACCCTGCAGAACATATTATTAGGATTTTAGGGGAAAAAAGAAGAAAAATACTCCCATGGATCCCACAGGCATGGTCTGAATCCGTCTTACAAAGAATGTTTTCACAAAGGAAGCAAGTACATTTTCTATGCCAAATTCTCTTGGGTTGAATTAGGCTCAAATTGGAAACTTTGAGGAACTTTCTTAATCAATTTCCTGTTGCTATAAGAAAATAGTTCAGATTGGGTAATTTATAAAGAAGAGAAATCAGTTGGTCCTGTGGTTCTGGAAGCTGGGAAGTCCAAGGGCATGATGCCAGCTTCTGTTCAGCACTTGATGCGAGGCTGCAGTGTCAACATAGGGAAGGGAATCACAGGTAAGACAGCATAAGCTACCAACTCAGAGAATCTCCTAATAAAGTCACAGATGCCATTACGGGGACCCTGCCCTTATGACTTCATGTAATACAAGTCACTTTTCAGAGACCACTCTTCTAAACACCAATTTTGTGAAATTGGGGATTAAATTTCCAGTACATGAGCTGCTGGAGGACATGTCCAAACCATACAGACACAGAGAAGAGAGTTCTTTAGAGTCACTCCATAGCTTATGAATGAACTGGAAGGAGAAGGAAAGGGAATCCAAGGCCTCCGGGAAATTGCAGGAATACTTTTAAAGGCTAGTAGGTTTTCTAGAGCAAGAATGATAACATTTATTAAATCTTGCAAGCACTTGATAGCCCCAACAAAAATCTTCTCAAATCTATTTACTGTTATTAGATTGGTGTGTTAAGCACGAAGTTAATATTTAACTCAATTGACTCAAATTTCTTGAGCACTGAAATATTGAATTTTGGGGAAGATAAACGCATGTCTCAATACATTCTTCATCATTGTTGAAATTATATTCCTATGATGTCCACAGATGATTAATTTCATTTATTTATTTATTTTTGGTTTGAACTCAGGGCCTAGGCACTGTCCCTGAGTTTTTCTGCACAAGGGTGGTACTCTACCATTTGAGCTTCACTCCATGTCTGACTTTGTTGGGTAATTGGAGATAAGAGTGTCACATATTTTTCTGTCTAGGCTGGCTTCAAACCTCAGCTCTCAGATCTCAGCCCCCTGAGTAGCTAGGATTACGGGCATGAGTCACCGTTACCTGGGTTTAGATGTTTTATACTATGAATTAAAGTCTGTTGTGCTAGATTTCCATTGTTTTGACAAAATATCTGAAATAAACAAGTTAAAGGAGGAAAAGATCATTTGGTTGACAAGTTTCATATTACATTCCATGGTCACTTGACCTTTTGATCATGTGACAGCATGGCACATGATGGCAGGAGCATGTGATTGATGTAGGAAGCTTCTCACCTCATGGTGACTGATGGCAGAGAGCAAGAGACCAATTGAGAGAGAAAGAGAGCAGTCAGGGCCCCCTACCACCCTCTCTTAAGGGAATTCTCTCCATGACCTAACCGCCTTCCACTAATCCCCACCACCAAAGGTTCCATCACCTCCCACAAGTGCTCCCTTGAGAACCGAGTCTGAAACTTCTGAGGAAATCTGGACTTTAGGTAAGCATAAGCAATGACGCTAGTTTGACAAGTGTTGATGAGATAAAATTTGCAATATTGGTCTTTTCATTCCCAGAGAGATGTCCTTATTTTCTCTGTAGAGTAGAAAGCAGAAAATGTAGGGGAAATCACAACAAGAAGATGCTACAGCCCACCTCCCACTCTTCCCTGAACACAGTAGGATGCAATGGTTTGTTCAGCGACAACACATTGGCCACTTGAAATAGGTAATGAAAGACAGAAAAGCGCTACAAATCTGCATCCGTTTATTAGAGGGGCAGTATTTAAACATTTACCAACACAAGCCATTGTTTGTTTTCAAGCTGTGTCTGGACTGGTTGTCCAGAAGCCATGCCTAATGACATTTACGATGAAATAAAAATCCATGCAAAATTATAAGACAAAAAGTTATGTGTATTCCAAATGTAAAGTCTTCTTCATCATTTTGGCTTGCAGAATTCAGAATAGCTTTGTGGACACTGAAATCTTTGTAATTACTTGGTGCTTCTGTGTCAATGGCTCTCTGAACTAGTATTTTGTGTATTCAGGCTCTTGCAGAGCTGTGGACACAAGTAAAACTGTATTTGAGGCTTTCTCAAACAACCAACTCACTGTTGACTGGGCTAGTGACCGCAGTTCTACCTTTCAAGATTCCCCAAGCAAGGTGTGGTGGAATCTTTGTTTTGTTTTGATTGTTGTTTGTTTTGCTACTGTCAGAAACTCCTGACCACTCAGGTAGCCAAAGAGCAAGCCAGTGCCATGAATAATGTAGTATTGATGGGCTTTGATGAGTTAGTTGCCTTGGCTGTATTCCTAGACTTAGGCCCCCAGTCTGGAGCACTAAGTGTAATATCCCTTCTGTTGGTACAGCTGCCATAGCACAAAGAGAAAAAAGCCTAGTGAGAAGATTCCACTCTGTTCCTATCCCACTCAGCTCACTCAGTGCTGTGAGCCACCAGGACCAACCAGAGACAGAGGTCTGGAGGATTGAAACGCAAGGATCATTTAAATACTAACATCTCCTGAGTTTCTGGATATGTTAGTCTGTGGGCGCTGAGAAGCAAACATTAGGATCAGATTAGATGACCAGGAGGCTTGTTGGGGGAGGCATCCAGAGAGCTGTGGGACCATAGGGGAGTCTGCCAAATATAAAATGAGTCAGCAAACAGAGATTAGACAGAATGACCTTCGCAGCTTGGTTCTAGGTAAGGTAAGACTACTGGTGAGTTCTCTAGTAATGTTACTCACAGAGGAAACCTGATCTCACCAGAATAGACTTACCTTAGGGCCATGGCCACACTCAGTCTGGCTGATGGCAGCACCCATGATCATGGTGGGATATTCAAGACACCATTCAGGTTGATATTCCTGTGATAGATCTGACAGGCACCTTTCTGTGGCTACCATGAACTACTGTTGCTGTCACTGATTATCTGGTTGCTGGGTTTTTTTGTGTGTTTTGTTTTGTTTTGTTTTCTGGTCCTAGGAATTGATCTCAGGTCCTTGGCACTGTTCCTAAGTTAGCACCCTACCACTTGAGCCACAACACCACTTCTAGCTTTTCTGTGAATAATTGAAGATAAAGAGTCTCACAAGCAGTCCTGCCCAGACTGGCTTTGATCCTCGATCCTCAGATTTCAAAACCTCCTGAGGAGCTAGGATTACAGATATAGGCATGAGCAACCAGTGTCCATATGGTTTTTGGTTTTCTGGTTTGAGTTTTGTTTTGGTGAAGATAAGGGGGTGCACAGAATGGTGGGACAAAGGGTGAACAAATGTTTTTGTTGTTTTTTAATGTGAGGGCCTGTCATAGAGACAGACTGTGATATGTAGAACTATGAGGTCATTCACAATGTCATAGACCTGCCAATCACCTGGGAAGAAGGTTTCCCCTCAGTCTGAAGTAACAATTAGGTGGTAGGTCTTCCAAGGCTGTCTGATTACCAGCTTTGATTTGTTTTGAAAATGTAGGAAGTTCTAAGATATGTCCAACAGGAACAGGAAACTACAGGGAGTGTGACAGGTCAGAAAGTTAAAGCTCAGACAAGCTGTTTCACACTTAGGGTTAAAAATACTCACCTCTTGGCTCACATAGAAGGAGAAGGGTAAATGCCTACAGCAACCTGTGACCATCAGAAATCCACCCTCTGTAATTTATATCAGCTATTTAAAAAAGTGAGTCCTCAAAATTCAAACACTGAATTCATGGCAAATAAAAATGTTTAGAAAATTCTTGTCCACTGTTTCACAGAATTTTAGAAAGGAGGCTAATGCAATGGTGGCTCAATAATTAAAGATGAAATCTACCTTTGGGGTCAATAACATGTAGGAGGAATTGAGGCAGACAGACTTGGCCTAAATGCCTTACCTTACCTCGGCAGTCTCCTATGAAGATTAAAACTTTGGAGAGTCTGCATTTTGTTTTAATAAGGGATTTCAATTCCCTTAGCTAGGTTATAAAAATGCACACCTATGAATGATCTCAAAGCTCATTATGCAGACACCTTCTGAACAGTGTATATCACAACCACTGCCATAGTCAGGAACTCCACAGACCATTAACCCCTCCAAGTGTCCTGCAGAGGTTTTCTTTAGCAATCCAGCCTTATATACCTTAAGAATTAGACACTATAGCCCAAAGTCACTTCTGGAGTCACACCTGAGTCACTTCTGGAGCTGACTGTGACACAGCCATCTCATAACCACATACATGCCCACTTTGCTCCTCAAAACAAATTTGAAGACAAAATACCTTCAGTTAGATCCTCAGAAGGAGCCAACAGTCAAAAAGTTCCCTCTCCTCATCTCCATTTACCAGAAATACATGTTGACTGGATGACCAGAATTTGGAAGGTGAGAATGAACCAATTTCTGCCTCATCTATACATGAAAATTACATACACAACTGGATGTGTGCCCCCAGCACTGAATGATGTAGTAACTGTGGCCCAAGACCTCTCTTTATTCCAGGGAGAACTTCATTTCTTCCCCTCACTGAGTTCCTGTTCCTCTCCAAACAGATATTTTGTTCAGTGTCTTACATAAGTTATCTACACTCACAATACCATCATAAAATAGGAGCTATTCCTCCATCTCTATTTCCCCAAAGAGGAAACTGAGACACAGAGCAGTTGATTAACTTGTTCAAAGTCATGTAGCCACGAGTGTCTGAGCTAGAGCCATGATGACAAAAATATCGATAGCAGCCACTGCAGAGTGTTTATTTTGTACTAAATCCTGAGTGCTTTCTGTAGCATAACTCTAATTCTTAAAAGAATGCTGCAAGAAAGGTACTCATGTATTCACTCTGCATCCTCCTGAGTAAGCAGCAAAATGGTTTTCATATATAGACCCTGAGGGAGTATTAGCAGATTGACTGATTAGAATAGATGATCTGTTGACTGAGTCCAGATCTGATTGAGCTTTAGGATGAGATTCTGAATTTGAAAGATCTGTAGTTAAGAAGCAAACAGAAGAAAAGGGAGGCCATATTTACACAGTGTGGGAATGCCTGTTTTTCCATGTTCTGAGCAATTATAGTCACATATAAATCATCAGCTTGGAATCTACCTTTCATTAAATCCCATTCAGTCAAAATTGGCTCAAGTGTTAGGCGGAGTCAGTATGCCATAGTTGGTATTCTGGAGGATTCTCAAATGATGCCAGACAAATGTCATTCCACAATTATGGCCACCATGTTTGTTGTCTGTATATAATCTAGTTCAGCTAAAAAAGAACCTTATAAGTGGTCCTTGGTGTGTGTGTGTGTGTGTGTGTGTGTGTGTGTGTGTGTGTGTGTGTGTGTGTGTGTGTGTGTGTGTGTGTGTGTGTGTGTGTGTGTGTACACACTAGGGCTTGAACTCAAGGCAAAAGCTGGTATTCTACTACTTGAGCTATACCTCCAGTTCTCACTTTTTGCTGGTTAATTGGAAATAGGAGTCTTAAAAAAGTTTTCTTCCCAGGCTGACTTTGAAACAAGATCCTGAGGTCTAAGCCTCTTGAGTACTAAGGATTGTAGTCATGAAGCTGGCTTGCAGGTGGTCCTTGTTTGACCTGCATTTATCACTTACATTTTAGCATAAATAAAAAATTTTAAAGACATATTTAAATCAGAAGGAAGGCAGGAAAATAGGGCAATCCGGGTCTAGATGAGAGAAGAAGGAAATGACACAGAAAGGAGGCAAGAATGGTAGAAAAAGTACTTCTCACCAAAGACTGAGCCTAGGTGATGACTAAGTAGCAGAGCAGTGGTCAAACTCCTAAAGCTTTTACTCCTTATCCCTCACTACTACACCATGGCTCTTCCCTCCTCCTCATGCTTACTGTTTTATGCCTATACATAAGCACAGACTTTCTTGCTCCCAGGATACAATTGAGACACCTAAGGAAAATACATTTCCTACATAATTATTCTTACAATTTAATAAAACCAAAACAGCAGTCATGATAATAGCAATGAAGCAAAACCCAGTAATGATGCAAGGAAAATCGGGGCGGGGGGCGGAAACAACCACACTGACTGGAAAATATCCAATCATTAAAATGGCTTGCTAAGGTCACTTCTAATGTTATCTGTCTTGGAGGGCTTAATTAGCACAGCCAACTAATTACCTGAGTGGTTAAGGGACATGTTTAATCATTAGGGAAAGAGTTGAAGTCAACACCATTTATAGTGGTCTACCACTTACAGGTATATATAAACTGGTAGGAGAGAAAGGAAGCTCCATCTGTGAGAATATGTGCATTTGTGGACTCACAAGGGAGTTCCACACTTGAGTAAGCTCCAGCCATTCCTTTCCATTCATCTTCAAACACCATCCTCCAAAGCACGGCTCAATTTCTTGCTCTCCAAAAGTCTTTTTATGTATCAGACCTGATGAGATCACTCTCTTCTCAGAAATTCTAGTGCTCATTCAACTCAGACTGTGCTTGGTCTGACAACAAGACATGGCTTCTATCCACAGAGCATGTGGTAGTGGTGGTCTGTGAACCAATGAGCAAGGCCACATAGGCAGAGCTCCGAGCTGTGGGAACCTCATAGTTCCGTCAATCAAGGAGCTAAGCCAGGCACCATGAGCTGGGCTCTCAGAAGACTTTCATCTAGTAGAACTTAACACAGTCCATTGGTTCACCACATCCAAAGACATTCAGGAAACCCAATCTTATACTGATGTTTAAAAAAAAAAATCCAAGAACCTAGAAGTTCCCCATGTACATCATTGGGTCCTAGTAAATTTGTCTTCCTGTGCTCACAACCAAAAGAGATTCATCCATAAAACATTATACAAAACATGCAGGAGTTGTATGTTTTGGAGGTCCTAGAGAG
The DNA here is from genome assembly GCF_024711535.1 of Dipodomys merriami. NCBI lineage: Eukaryota > Metazoa > Chordata > Mammalia > Rodentia > Heteromyidae > Dipodomys > Dipodomys merriami. The sequence goes on along the minus strand of NW_027202937.1, from coordinate 30,248,092 downwards.
AGACTATTACTCTGAATTAGGCAGTTCTCAGTTAAGAAAATGAGCGAGCTACAAAAGTCAGGGCCCTGATGTGAGTGCAGAGCAAAGAGCCATAGACAGATTGGCCAGCTGTCCAGTGAGCTCAGGGCTGAGAGTTCCTGGGATGAAGATTTTCAGTTTGCAAACCGAGAAAGTCTTGATCAGATTGAATTGGTCAATTCTGATAACCACAGAAGACAGGATAGAATAAGTGCCCCTAAGAATGAGGACTTACCATAGTCAGTGGGCAGGAGGTACAGAAAGGCCACTGGATACAGGACATTAATCTTCTCTTATCCAGGGTTTTGCTTTCAATAGATTCAGTTACCTATTGTCTGAAAATATTAAGTGAAACTTTTTGGAAATACAATTCGTGTAGTACGTTGTGCACTAAATAGTAATGGAAGTCTCACACCATCTTGCTCAATCCTACTGGAGAGATACATCCTTGCTTTTCCACAGTGCATACACTACCCACCCACTGTGCTTGGTAGTCATCTTAGTTATCATTCTGAGTGTCCTATCACAGTGCTTATACTTAGGGTCTGATCATTTCCATGGTTACAACCATCCACTGGGGATCTTGAATTATTCCCTATGGATCAGTAGGACTGCTACATAGTGGCAGGATTAGGAGGAAAAGCAGGAGAGACACTTGAATTGTAAATTTAGTTCCCACTCACAAAAAATTGATGTCCCTGCAACGGACAATTCCCTCCAACTAACTCAGAAGAATTCTGTGGCATTTGTTTATGTCCATGGAAGAGTTTCTGCACACAATCCCAAATGAGGAAATAGGTCAGAATATAAAAGGAAGAAGCAATAAGTCCCCTGATCAGAGACCTTAAAATCCAGCATAGGTTACCTATACTGGCTACTAACACCCCAGAGTTCCAAATTGGCTAATAATGCCACCTGCTTCCGCTATGGAAGGCCTCCAGGGTGGAATGAGGACTATATGAATGAGCATCCCCATCTGGAAGTCAGGGACCTGAGTATACACATTCTGTATGTTCTGTGGCTGGATTTCTTCCTTAATAAGACTTCATTTTAGGGCACAGGACCATCATTTCTGCAAGCGGGGAGATAGGGATTTCCTGGGGAGAAATGTTTTTATCCTCTTTGAAGTGAGACAGCTCCAAGAGACAACAAAAGGCCCTTTGGAGGATGAGCATTTACAACCTAAGATTTTCATTCCGAACTTGGAATCCCCAAAACCCATGGGTTATGAAATGATCTAACAAAGCCTCCCAGCTTTAATATTTAGCAATCTGCCACCTGTTCTCTGAGAGCAAGAGAGAGAGTGCAAGAGAGAATACTCTGGCCATAGGATAATCAGGTATGTAGATTTCCCATGCAGGGGCCTTTCAGAAAGTGAGAGGGACAACTATTAGAACTTCCTTGCAGCTACAACTCAGCTGTGGCTCTTGGGAGCTCCCAAGCTGAATGTGGGAGGCAGGACTCTAAAATGTTCTTTTTCAATTTGTTCTAAATCTTCTGCATGCTGGGAAACCTGACCACTTGCCAGTGACAAGGCCTGTTCTCTCTAGCTCTGATTTTCAGGCGCCAACCGGACTAGATTTGCTGCCAGAAATTACACGTCCTGGTATCCAAGGGATCTTCCTGTAAGCAACGTGCTTTATTAGAAATTCTAGAAGTTTACACACACACACACACACACACACACACACACACACACACACACACACACACACACACACACACTGCAGAAAACCAATCCTTCTGGATTTTTGTTTCAACTCAGTGACATATTTGATGGTCCTGGGTAATTGGAAAAGGGATTTAAGTTGGACTGGAGACTTTCCAGTCCTGTAAAATTTGCAAACACTGTACAGAATCCATAAGCAAACAGAATTTACAAGGAAACTCTCCCCTCTGGAATTATCCAAGGATCCAATTTGAAGAGATTTTAGTTTATCCTGAGTAATGGCAGAAGGCCTTGAAAATAAGAACAATGCCAAATCTGAGGCACTGGGTGGGCACTGGGGAGAAATAGCTTTACATATGCAGGGAATGAAAGCCCTAGGCATAAAGCCTAGTGTCTGGCTCATCATGTGGTGATGGCAGACTTTAAAAGACAAGTTCTAGGGCCTCGTGGATGGGTCTTGACAATAATGTGCACTTCCTTCCAAGGGTTCTAGGATCATATTTATAAGAGTTTGCTTTTTTGGACCAGGCATACTGAGTGATAGCACTGTCCTTAAGTCTTTCTAATTGTGTGCATGCATGCATATTACACACTCGTAAACCACAGATTCTCCATGAAGTCATAAGGTAGGCTTTAAACTATTTGTTTTCCTATAATAGTGGACAGAGTCATGTGCACCTGTGCACAGTCAGGAAGAGATACCTGGCTCCTTCTTCAGGTAGATATTCTGAGCAATATTCATTCTCAGTGCCTCTCATTCACAGCCCACTCAACCCTCCTGGAAATGCAGTGGAGGAGCTGGCACCATCACCGCCTCCACCAGGATTACCAATATCACCAACACCACCTCTACCCCCATAATCTCCACCTCCACTCCCATCATAGACTCTGAGAGCCTCAGGAGGATGGCTTTTAACATGATTTTCATTTTGGAATAGTATTAGATTTATAGAAAGATGACAAAGATAGTGTATAAAGTTCCTACACCCTCTACCTTCAATCTTACATGTTTATCTGCTACTGGAGCTATACTTCCAGCCCAGCTTTTTGTTGATTATTTTGGAGATGGCATCTTGTGGATTTTTTTTTTGCACCTGGCTCTCAAACCACAATCCTCAAGATCTCAGTCTTCTAAGTAGTCAAGATTACAGGCACAAGGGACCAGCCCTGCCTTAGATCCATCATTTTAAGTATTTTAAGTAGCTTGGATTCTTCCTCTAAACAAAGAAATAACTACCATTGCTATTGTTGTTGTTTTCTTGTTTGTTCAACTAACAGTTTTCTCATCTTTCACATTGGGAGTAATATCTAGTTTTCTACCTCTAGGTCCAGTCTTTATGACCTACTAATGCAGCAGAAAAGTAGCTTTCTGTAAGAAAGCAGCAGTGCTAATTTCAGTAGAGAAATGCCTGAGGGTTTTATGCTAAAGAGAAATGAAAGTGCTTTAGGATTGAGAACGCTTGTGTTCCAAATCTGCCTCTTCCACTGTTACCCTGTGAACTCAATAATCTACACTTGAGAAAATTGACTATTCATCTCATAAAATTACCCAAATGTAGCCAGGCACTGGTGGATCATGCCTGGAATCCTCGTTATCAGAAAGCTTAGACTTGAAGGATTGCATTTTTAAGTCAGTAAAGGCAAGAGTCTTTGAGATGCTATCCTCACATAACTAGCAAAAAAGCTAGATTGGGTGGATCGCTGCTGACTTCCAGCCATAAGCAAGCAAACAGATAGAGAGTCTCTTGAAGAGTTCAAGCCGCAGTACAAACAACACCAGCACCAAAAAAAGAAAAGAAAAATTATCTAAGTATAATATGAGTGAATGTCAGTTGGCCTAAAAGGCACTTTTGCTGGTCCCTGTGAATGAATTAAAAGCTCTCTAACTTTGTATCTGGGTCCTTTGATCTCTACTATTCTCTACTGTAGTCATTTTGTGATCATCTTGGGCTTTAGGAAATTTCTGATAATTATCTGATAGAGAAAGCAAACTGTCCCTCAAACAGGCAGTGCTTTTTCCTTATCGTCTTAAAGAAAACAGCCCAAACCTCAGATTACCTTGCCAGCAACTTGTTCCTGATTGGTCCTAATGGGAATGATAAGGTTCTTAGGAACTCCTCCAGAGACAAAGACTGAGCCAGTGGGTCAATGAAGCAATACTTGGGACCTGGGACCATTTTAACTATACATACATTTCTTACCTCCTGCCCCCAATTCTCCCTATTTAACACAAGGACAAATGTCTGAACTACAAAAGACAACTGTTGTACTGAAGTGCTATCTTCACATGGCTGCCATGTAATAAATCTTTCTCTGTTCTTCGTTGTGTCTCATTATTTGGCAAATGGAGACCAGTAGCCAGATCTAATTTGGGATTCCTGAGTTTTGTGGTCTAAAACTTGGTTTCAATATTCCCCATTTACTTAAATAAATTCAATAATGATTAGTCTGTATTACATAACAAAACCTAGTAATTTGTTGTCACTGATAGATTTGTGTTGAGTAACTTCTACAAGGTCTTGCAATTTTATAACAGACTTTTACCCACAAAAAAAATATTATAAAAGCCTTGGAACCAAAGTCAAGGCTCAAGCCTTGATATTCAAGGGCAATAGTTAAGAATATCATTTTTGTTATTGTTTTCTCTGAAATGGTGAAGGGAAAACCTATCTAATGTTGAGCGTTAATGACTGATTGAGATACATTGAAAGTCATGTTTTACTTTGATTTGTAGAGAGTGAACAGAAAGACAGAGCAAGTCGAACTGCTTTGCAAAGGAGCCCACCCTTTGGTCTAGACACATTTAAGACATCATTTAACAGAGCAAAAAAACAGTAACAGTAAACGGTGATACCAGCATAGGTGTTGAGGTTGCCATGGCGAAGAGCTGGGGGTCACTCATTATCTCGTGAGCATGGTAAGTGTATTAGAAATTACTGTGGGTGCAGAGTGTATTAGATACTGCTGTAAGTGGAGGTATAATCCCTTAGAAATAGAAGACAACTCCCTTCACTGATTAGAAAGGAACAAAGAGTTCACTCTCATAGAAAATAAAGGAGACCTTCACAAAAACTACAGTTTTCCTCTGTCTTCCACAGGCTGACAAAGCTTGGTAATAGGAATTTTCCATTATCTTGTCAGAAACCCAGACTCCAGGGGGTCCCAACTGGACTAGGCCCACCTGCCATATACACTAAATAGAGCCATGAACAGAGAAAGGGAGAATTCATTGAATGTGACTGACTTAAAAAGATTTTTTAAAAAACCCTCAGGGGTCCCTGAAATTGTCTTCTGAGTATTGGTTAAAAAGCAACTTAAGTTTAAATGGGGGGCATGTTAGGGGCAGGGGGCAAGGAGGTATGCATAGTTAAAAGTCATGAGTCAGTTCTCCTCTTACCCCCATCCCCACCCCACCCCCCTCATCAGTGGCAGACAGAAGTCCCAGGTTGTCTGGCAGCTCTGTGTTTCAGAATTACCCAGATGGAACCTTGTTACACTAAAGAGTCTTGGATAGCTGGCAGGTGGCCCACTAGAATCCAAGATGGCTGTTTTCTTCCTTTGGAGCACTTTTGTCTTTTGCCACAATATGATGAGGAGAAGGTACTGTTTGTCTGAGGCAATTTGCCTTTTGTCACAAGATACTTACTGGTAAATCCTTTCCTTCCTGAATGAAGGTGATTGTAAAGCTGTTGCAGCAGAGAATAGTTCAAAGGGCATAGTTTCAAAGTGGGGGGTGTGTGTGTGTACTGAGCTTTTAGTTAATTTGCAGGTAGAGCAAAACCACCTTTTAAATTGTCTCTTACATATCTACAAATGGAGAGAGAGAGAAGAGAAAGGGGGAGAGGAGGGGGGAGGGGGGAAGGGAGGATACAGCTTTGAGTACATTAGGATCCAGGAACACAAAAGACCCAATAATGACCATCTCCCTTCCCCAGCTGAGTTAAGTTAGTGACTTTTTGATGCTTGAAGACAAAGGAACCAGACCAGATGGTTGAATGTTCTGAGATCGTCGGAAGTCAGTAAGACATGCAGAAGAAAATCTGTATACTAAAGTTGTAAGCTTGTAGAAACAAAAGTTTCCCCGTGAGACTAAGAACAGCAGCATCTCAACATAGTACTGGTTAATGTATAGGAGAAAAGACAATCGTTTTAAATGTTGGAAAGAAAACGATAAAACTGTCATTATTTATAGATAATACTATCATCTATCTAGAAAAAGCAATAAAATCAACAAACTTGAAGTAGAAATTATTTGAAGTAATAAGAAAGTTTAGCAAGCTATCTGGATAGATCAATCTAGAAAAATCAATATGATTTTTCCCTTCCAGTAGTGGTTGGCCCAAAACAAAAAATTTTCATGACACTTTAAAATAACAACAACTATTAGAAAGGATTTAGGCATTAACTAAGTAAAACACACACATAGTTTCTGTGAAGAAAAACTTTTAAACTTTAATAAAGAACATAAAAAACAATTATTTGAGTAAATGAAGACATTCCATGCTCCTAGGTAAGCTGTTTTAATATTATAAGAAGTGACTGCTTCCTACATTGATCTAAAATTCAATGAAGCCCAATAAAATTGGAGTTGGATTTTTACAAAGAAATTTGTTAAACTTAATCTAAAATTCATATAGCAGAATAAATGTGCATCAAGTGACAGATCAATCTAAAAGAGCATGAAAGAGAGGGGAACTCGGGTCTTTGCTACATCAGTATTAGATATCCTCTTAGTTGGGACCATATCAAATTGTCATTTGATATGATCAAAGATGTGGCTACAGCCTGCTTGCTAGCTTTCTCTCATTCTTCCTCCCTCCCTCCATCGATGTTCCTCTCTCTTTCCCTCCCTCCCTTCCTTGCTTCCTTTCTCTTTGCTTTCTTCTTCCTTCCTTCCCATCCTTAAATTTTCTTTCTTCCTTCCTAGCCCCCAATTTTCTGCCTGCCTGCCTGCCTGCTTTCTTCCTTCCTTCCTTTCTTTCTTTCTTCCTTCCTTCCTTCCTTCCTTCCTTCCTTCCTTCCTTCCTTCCTTCCTTCCTTCCTTCCTATTTGTGCAACAGATTGAACTCAAGACTTTTCACATTCCCTTAGTACTCTATCCCTGACCCACACCTTCCAGTTGTTTTGCTAGCTAATCAGACTCATAGATTTGTCTGCCCTGGCTGGCTTTGTACCACAATCCTCAGATCTTAGACATCAGAGTTAGCTAGGATTACAGGCATGAGCAATCAGTGTCCTGCTTAACTTTCTTCACGACAGCAAGTTTTTGGATAAAACCTGAGTGGCCACTTTGTGCAAAAACACAGGTTAAATGATGTGAATGTACATTAGTGGAATATAATGTGATAATTGAAAGAAACATATGTTGTGCTGAAATACATTATAGCTACTACAAAAATATTTGAAAATAACAAGCATCAGTGAGGATGTGGAGAGATTGAAATCTTGTGCACCATTAGTAGGAGTGTGAAATGATATAACTGTAATGGAAAATAATAGGGAAATTCCTAAAAAAAACATGAATTATCATTAATCCAACAATTTCATTTTGGGGTGAATGCCCAACAAAACTGAAAGCAGGGATCTGAAGATATATTTGTTTTGTTTTATTTTATTTTTTGGTTGGTTGTGGGGCTTGAACTCTGGGCTTGGGTACTGTCCCTGTGCTCTTCAGCTCAAGGCAAGCACTCTACCACTTGAGCCACAGCACCACTTCTGGTTTTCTGGTGGTTTATTGGAGATAAACCACCTGGGTGGTTTTGAACTTTTCTGCCTGGGTGGCTTTGAACCATGATAGTCAATCTCAGCTTACTCAGTAGCTAGGATTACAGGTGTGAGCCACCAGCGCCGGCTCTGAAGATATATTTGTATCCACATTTTCATAGCAGCATTGTTTCTAATGGCTGAAAGGCAGATGCATAAATGGATAGATACAATGTAATATAGACACACAATGGAATATTATTTGAGTTTCAAAAAGCAGGAAGTTTTGACATATACTACAGCATAACAGATTCTTGAGGATACTATGCTAAGCAAAACTACAATGTCATAAAAGAAAATTAGTGCATGATTCCACTTGAATTAGGTACCTAATACAAGCAGAAATAGAAAGTAAAATAACTATTTCCAGGATTTCAAGAAGCATGGAAACCAAGAGTTATTATTTCGTGGCATCAGTTTCAGGTTTGCATGAAAGAAGATAGCACAGCAGTATGAATGTACTGAATGCCACCAAACTGTGCATTTAGAAGTAGTTATGATTGGTAATTTCATATGATGTGTCTTTTACCACAATTTAAACAAATACAGTGGTTGAAGAAAAACAAAATTTTAGATAAATAAGATCTAAGTGCATTTTAAAATAGATTCATACAAGTGATATCTCCCAACATGGTGGACGGGGAAGCTCTACAAGTTGCTCCCCTAAAACAAAGCCTCCATTGAAGCTGAAAAGGAATTTGGATGTGAGAAATAGAACTGTAAATTGGTGCAGCTGCTATGAAAAACATTTTGGCAGTTCTCCAAAAAGTTAAATATGGAATTACCATATTACTTAACAATTGCATCTCTAAAATTCCAAGTCCAAAAGAATTGAAAACAAGGACTGACTCAAATATACACTTATATATTAATGTTCATTACAACATTTTGTGTATGGATGTGTGCCTGTACTGGGACTTGAACTCAGGCCCTCTCACTCTAGCTTGGCTTTTTTTGCTCAAGGCAGGTACTATATCACTTCAAACATAGGTCTACTTATGGCTTTGGAGTGGTTAATTGGAAATAAAGAGTCTCACAGACTTTCCTTCCAGGGCTGGTTTCAAACTGTGATCCTCAGATCTCAGCTTCCTGAGTAGCTAGGGTTACAAGCATGAGCCACAGACACACAGCTTGTTGCAGCATTTCCCACAATAGCCAGAAGGCAGAAACAACCCAAATTTCCAATAGCAAACAAATGATTAGATAAAAATATGATGTACTTGTGCAATGGAATGTTATTTAGCCATAAAAATGAATGTGCTACTGATACAACACAGATCGACCTTGGATGTGTCACACTAATTGAAAGAAGTGAGACACAAAAGACAAACATTATATAACATCTTATATAGGAAATACCTAGAAAAGGCAATGCCTAAATACACAATCTATCTATTACCAAGAGCTGAAGGGAAGGGGAAAGGGATAGTTATTGCTTCTAGAACAGCATTTCTGTTTGGGAAATTTATTGACCACATCAAGGACCTTGATGTCCAGGCTGTATTTCAGCATCCATGCAGGTAAAAATGGCTTGGAAATAGATCATGGCAATGACTCCACAATTTGAAAGTGTGGTAATGTCAATGCTTTATATACTTTAAATGGTCTCAATAATAAAGTCCATGCTTTACAATAAAATCCTCTCACAAGCCTAGTGCCAGTGGCTTACATCTATAATCCTAACTACTCAAATTCTGAGATTAGGAAGATAATGGTTCAAGACCTTCCTGAGCCTAAAGTTTGTGAGACTCATTTTTTTATCAGTAGCTAGGTGTAGAGATGTGCACATGTCATTGAGGTTATGGTGAGAAACATAAAATAGAGGGATCATAGTCCAAGTTGGCTTGGGCACAAAGCAAAAGTCAATCTCAAAATAATGCGAAAAATATCACTGGAGGTATTGCTCAGCAGTAGTGTCTGCCTATCAAGTATGAGATTCTGAGTTCAAACATCAGTATTATCAAAGAAAGAAGATATGGAGTTGAACTCTCTTCCTTTTGATATGAGCCAGCTCGTGACAACTTGGACCAGTTCAGAAAGTGATGCTGTGACATTGCGAGAGTCAGGCTGTGAGGCTCCATGTGGCTCTTTCGGATTTCTCTAGGCCCACTCTGGAATTGCTGTGTAAAAATTCAACCCCTCAGAGATGGCCATGTTGGAGAGGACGTAGGTAAGTTTCCCAGCCAGCCTGAGCTATGCCAGCCACATCTTTCCAAAACACCAGCTGAATATCATCTAGTGAACTGAAGTCACAGGAGGGAATGGCTCAGTGGGGCTATGTCTGACCACAAAACAAACACAGCCACAATTAATTGTTTTAAGCTACCAAGTACTGGGGACAGTTTACTACATATCCATAGGAAACCACAGTAGTTGTCACAATGGACCACTTGTGCAGTTGTTTGTCTTATTTTGCTGTAAAGCATACAGAAGTCCATCCTTCTCCTCAAGCCAAACATTTTCAGACATCTCTAGTACACCATATACCTGTGTGTCTAATAACCTAGTAAAGGACAGGTGAGTAATAGGTACAGGCAGGTCACAGGTGCACCAGGAGGACACTGGGTAATGGATGCTTTGCCTCCCAGAGGGGGATAGAGCAGGATGGTAATGTGTCATCTCACCACTCAGCACAGTAACCAAAGGAAAATAATGAAGTGTTTACTTGGGGAATTTTCCATTTAATATTTCCTGAACACAGGTAGCTGTGGAAAGTGAATTCACAGAAAGGGTACCGCATATTACAAGATGAAATATATGCTTTTGTTTTTTGGGTTTTTTTAAAAAATTTTTATTTGTGAACATACTGTACAGAGGAGTTACAATTACATGGGCAGGATAATGCGTACATTTCTTACCAAGCATTGCAGCCTCCTCCTTTGTTTACCCTTCACATCCCTTCCCAGCCTCCCCCCTCCCCCATGAAATATATGTTTATCAAGAAGAAAACTCTGACTAACTTAAGCCCTAGTAATCCATACCTCTTACATTTTTCTGTATGCCAACTATACACATGGTTAAAATGTGTTGGTGGATCTGCCTATAATCCTTGCAATCTCAGGAGGCTGAGATCTGAGGATTGTGATTCAAAGCCAACCTATCTCCAGTTGGAGATTTAAAAAAAAAACAGCAAAAAGCCAGAAGTGGATCTGTGACTCAAGTGGTAGCTTACCAGGTTAGAACAACAATGACAACAAAAGCTAAGCTAGAGGGAGGCTTTGAAGTCAAGCCCCAATACTAGAAAAAAATAATTTCAAATACTACTGAAAGGTAGAATCTCTTTTTATAGTGTATGAAAGATAAGTACATGTCCCACTCTTCTCTCTCAATACTACTGTCCTCAGACAATTTCTGTCCAAATTTATTATTAATTCTCCCATATATATTCCGTATATATGCTACACTGATATTTACACTTACCTATTTCTATTTAAAAGTAATACAACTATGACTTTCTGCTTGTTGGCTAACAAATATCTTGGCAGTAAAGCTCTATCTTCCTACAAAGAATATCTTTAGTCTTTCTTGTGGCTGGCTATAAGTGATATCTTGGTGTAACCAGCATTTATTGAATCAATTTCAACCTGACTGAAGTTATTTGACATTTCAGGAAATACTGTGAATTAATAACTTTTGTATATTTGTCCAAAATCCAGTATTTGGGGACAAATATTAATGTTCCAATTTCCCTATCTATTTACGAATTATTCCTTAAATAGTTTGCATTTTTCTTATACTCTGTCAAGAATGTGGAAAGGTACTAGTGTAATCAGTATTGTGTTGTCTTTAAATTTGATTGCTAAAAATATTGAATTACAGCCGGGTGCTGGTGACTCATGCCTATGACCCTAGCTACTTGGGAGGTTGAGATCAGTAGAATCATGGTGCTAGCCTGGCCCAGGCAGAAAAGTCCTCAAGAGTCTATCTCCATGCGGGAAGCTGGATGTGCTATGTCAGGAAGCCTATAGTAGATCCACTGAGGCTCAAGCATGTGTCCAAGCAGGAAGCGATGTCCTCTCCTAAAAGTAGCAAGTAAAACACAAGGCTGGAGGCATGGCTGAGTAGTATTGCAACAACCTAGCAAGCATGAGGCCCTGAGTTCAAACCTCAAAACTGCCGAAAACAATACTTTTTATTGCTCTGTAATTTGTATCTATTTCATTATAGATGATGGGCAACATATGTTCATTGAGAGAGAGAGAGAGAGAGAGAGAGAGAGAGAGAGAGAGAGAGAGAGAGAGAGAGAGAGAGAGAGAGAGAGAGAGAGAGGAGATTATATTTAGTGTCTATATATACACACAAACATGTGTGAATATATATTTCTATGAAGACATTGTTCATGTCTTATCTCTCTTTCAAGGGGTAAGTCTGTACATTTAGTGATATACCAGAACTCTTTACATTTTAACTAATCTTTTGTTATGACAGCTTTATTTTTCTAGTTCTTTATCTGTTTTTTACTATACCTAAATTCTTACTTTTACTGTGCATCAACTACAATATTTATTAACCCAAGTTTGTCAACTTATTGACTTTTCCTTAGTTTTTTAAATTACATTTTCTCTTGTCTTACAGGCTTTATATTTCAGTAGATTTTAAATAATGTATAACATTCACAGTAGAAGGTGCACATGTTAAGTTTGTAGCTCATATAATTTAATAAACGCATTTATCTGTGTCCCCCACACCACCATCAGAGAAAAGGAAATTCCCCTCTCATGCCCTCTTAATCACCAATACCTGAAACTTTCATCCAAAGTTATAATTTAAGATTTCTTTCACCTGAGATTGGTTTTGTCTATCTTAAACCTCTTATAAATAGAATTATATAGAAAATCCTTTCTGTTATTGTTTTGGTTCTTCAACATCAAATTTTCTAGATTCATGGATGTTGCTGTACATATGAATAACTCACCTTTGATTTATAAGTAGTATTCTATTGCATAAAGACACCACAATTTTCTGATCTGGTCTCTTATTAATGAGTATTAGGATTTTTCAAATTTCTTGCTCATTTGTATATTCTCCTTTCATAGCCTACTACCCTCTATTTCCTCCACTCACCCTTCCTGACATCCCCTTTCCTCATTCTAAATAGCCCCCTTTCTACATTCATGTTTTTCCCCTAATCTACATTACACATATGAAAGAAAATATGGTACATGCCTGGCTTATTCCACTTAACATGGTATGATCTTCACAATATATTTGTATATGTGTGATGTATACATTTATTCATCTATACATTTATTCATATACCACATTTTTATTTAGTTATCTATTGCTAGGCACCTTCTGATTCCATAGCTTGGTTATTGTGAACAGTGCCACAAGAAACCTGCGTGTTCAGGTATTTCCATTGGATTATGATTTTTATTCCTTTGGGTGTGTACCCAGGAGTAGTATACCAAGATCATATGATGATTCTATTTTTAGCAGTTTGAGGAATCTTCATACAGGTTCCATAGAGGCTGTACTAATTTCCATTCCCATCAACCCTGCATGAAAAACCTTCTTTTTCTCTGCATCCTGGCCAGCATTTGTCATTTTTGTTTTCTTGGTGATTGTCATTCTGACTAGGATGAGATGGAATCTCAGTGTATTTTTAATTTGCTTGTCCCTGATAGGTAAAAATGTGAACTTTTTTAATATATCAATGGCCATTTGTGCTTATTCCTTTAAGACAATTCTTTAAGTTATTTGATCTTTCAGTGTTTAACTTTTTCAGTTCTGTATAAATTGTAGAAGTTAACATCCTGTTGGATAAATAGCTGCTGACCATTTTCTCCCATTTTGTAGGCTGTGTTTTCGCCATGGTAACTGTGTTTTTTGTGTATGTTCTTATATAAACTTTTTGTAAACATATTTGCATTTCTTTTAGGTAAATACCCTGAAGTACAATCTCTGAGTAACCAAGTAGGTTTTGTCTCTATTGAAATGGTTTTGCTCCTTTGAACAACTAACTCATAGTTTAGCAAAATGAATACCAGGAAGCTGAAATATGTTTATCAGGAGTGGGGTAAATAAGGGGGAAAAGAAGAATGAACAGAAGAAGGGTGGGCAAATACTGTCATAATATTTAATGTACATGTGGAAATGGAGCTAGGTAACTGGGGGTTTAGGTGTGTTGGGAGAGATGGAGGAAAACAATGGAGGGGTGACATTGATCAAGATGCATTCTATTCAAAAATGGATATATTGAATTAATCTCCAACTATTTTCCAATGTGATTATCTAACTTCACATTCTGCTCTGAATTGAATATTTAGTGTTCCCAGACTTTAATATTAGTCTTTATATGGCTACCTAGTGCCAGCACATAGATGTTTTACCTTGAATTTTGGTGACTAACCATGCTGATCATTTTTGCATGTGCTTATTCGTCCTTGGCATACCTTTTGTAGTGCATGGGTCTTTGCTTGTTTTTATTGTTTTACTTGCTATTCATTATACATAATATATTATATATAGATACATCACATATAACATAGATAATTACACCATTATCAGATGTGTTGCTATGTTTTGGAGAGCTCCTCAAAGGTCAATGGGTTAAAAACTTGGTCCTCAGCCTGTGGCACTATTTAGAGATGGTAGAACTTTTAGGGCAGAGGTGGGGCCTAGTGGGAAGAAGTTAGGTCTCTGGGGCATGTCCTTCAAGGGGACATCAGGACTCAGTCCCCTTAATCTCTCTCTCCTCTCTCTCTGTTTCTCTATCTATGTCTCTGTCTCTCTCTGTCTAGCTGTGTTTCTCTGTCTGTCTCTCTCTGTCAGTCTCTGTCTCTGTCTCTCTGTCTCTGTCTCTTTGTGTCTGTATGTCTGTGTCTGTGTCTGTCTCTCTCTGTGTCTCTCTGTGTCTCTCTCTGTCTCTCTGTCTTTCTCTGTCTCTCTGTCTCTGTCTGACTGTCTCTCTGTCTCTGTCTCTGTCTCTCTCTCTTTCTCTTTCTCTCTCTGTCTCTCTTTGTGCCTATGAGCTACCATGAGGTGAACAGCTCAGCTCTACTATGCTTCCCACCATGCACCATGGTTGTTTGTCCTCACCAAAGGTAACAGAGCCAACTGATTATGGAATGAAAACTCAGAATCATGAACCAAAATAAGCCTTTCTTTATAAGCTGCTTATTTCAGGTATTTGTCACAGTGAGAGGAGAGCTGACTAACACATGTGTATCTGTGAACACATGTGAATATACCCTTCCTACCTATGGTCTCATTTTTTTTCTCTTCAAAAGAAAAAAATCATCCAGGAGCTAGTGGCTCAAGCCTGTGATCCCAGTAACTCAGGAGGCTGAGATTTGAGGGTTGTGTTTCAAAGCCAGCCCAGGCAGGAAAGTCCATGAAGTTCATCTCCAATTAACCACCAGAAGACCAGAAGTGGTGCCGTGGTTCAAAGTGGTAGAGCATTAACCTTAAGCAAAAAGCACTCAAGGATAATGCCTAGGGCCAGAATATAAGCCCCATGACCAACAACAAAAAAAAAAAAAAAGAAAGAAAGAAAATCAATGTCAAAGGTCTTCTAAAACAGAAGTTTTTAGATTTGTTGACTTCAATTTACTGGTAGGTCCTGCTACGCAATCACATGTGCACACATGTACCTTGTGCTTCTGGTGTGCCCTCCCAATCCCAAAAGTTTCAATTCCCATTCAATCTATAGCCATAGCACTAAGAGCTGACAATTTGTCATTAATCAAGATAATCAATATGAAGCACATTAAAAACATATGCACACAAATTACTTGTCATAATGAATCAGTATATTTTAGATTCATGACCTTTCCTCGTTTGACCTCCCACTAAACCATGAGTGTTACCATAGTTCAGACAATATACACATTTCCAAGGGAAGAGCCATTTCTCAAGTTCTTCACTGAAAGACATTCACTCCTTGCTAGCAAGGCTAAGGACAGAGCCATTGCCGTTTAGTCTCTCAGTCCCACTGCCAATTGCAGAGCAATCAGAGGAAAACAAATTCAAGAAAAAAGGACTGTGGGTTAAGGATACAGGTGGACCCGATGCAACTATGAGAGGTACAAGTTGTCATGTCAAAAACGAACTTTACAACTTTGGTGGGGGGAGGGGGATTGGGTGGGGGGCGGGGGGAGGCTGGGAAGGGATTGTGAAGGGTAAACAAAGGAGTAGGCTGCAATGCTTGATAAGAAATATACTCATTATCTTGCCCATGTAATTGTAACCCCTCTGTACAATATGTTCACAAAAAATTAAAATTAAAATAAAAAAAAGAAAAAAGGACTGTCCATGAAATTGTTACTTTAAATTACAGAATGTATATTCAACTAGCCAATAGCACATTTTAGCAGTAAAGTCACACAATACTTCACTCTGATACCTTCGTTTTGGGGGGTGGAGGAGTGGGGCTGCGAAGAGGAAGATGTTACTGCATTCACATGGCTTGTTTGGGTCGCACAGCAATAAGACAGGGAAGTGAGCCCTGAGCAGCATTCGATGTGCATGGACGAGCCTCTCTCTCTCTCTCTCCCTCTCTCTGTCTCTGTCTCTCTGTCTCTGTCTCTGTCTCTGTCTCTCTGTCTCTCTGTTTCTCTGTCTCTGTCTCTGTCTGTCTCTCTGTCTCTCTGTCTCTCTGTCTCTCTGTCTCTCTGTCTCTCTGTCTCTCTGTCTCTCTATCTCTCTCTCTCTCTCTCTCTCTCTCTCTCTCTCTCTCTCGCCACCAGGCCTCTGGAGCTACTTCATTTCTTCTCCCTTCTCCTGGAAATCCCCTAAGAACACATTTGCCACCTTCCCCCTGCCAGAATGGTTGGCCCATTTCAGGCATATTGATCACAACTCTGGAAACTTTTCGAGTCGATTTTTTTTTTAAGAAAGAAAACACTGAAGCACAACTGAAGAAAAAAAAAACTATCTCAAAGCCTTAGATTCTGTTCAGAGATCTGGGGTTGTGCCAGCTTGGAGGGAACAACTAGCAAATTCTTCTTCAGATGCTGTCAGAATGCTGGCTGCATGTTTGCTCTGACTCAGCTCTCCACAGACATGGTTCGATGGTTGACTCATCAATCAACTCCTTGGTCTAAGAAAGGCACAGATACTTGCATTCCACTTGACTCAGATCAAGAAAAGGGGTCATGTGGTCAGAGTGGTCCACAACACAATTTCCACAACTTAGTGTATCTTTAGCTCCCCTGAGACTGACACTTGGACTTGTCTTTTTTCCTCTGGGTATGTGTTCAACCCACAGTCTGAATTAAAACAGGTGTTTGAGGAAGAAGGCACACTGAGAAAAATGTCAGATGCCAGGCGCTTCTTTCTATGTGATAAACCAACATCAACTTTTTTTCAAAAGGATACTATCAGCTCAATTCAAAGTAGGCACCCTAAAGAACAAAAATCTAAAGTCACCTCAGCCAGTCAGGACTGGTATAAATAAGTCTTTGTGCTGTTTCCTTCTGTTTATTTTCTTGAGTAGTACTTGTTTTTAGAGCTGTAATCTGAGTTCTGGATGATAAAAATTTCTGATCTTTTTCTAGTATGGAGGACTGGTTCCAGAACCCCCTCCAACACCAAATCTATGAATGTTCATAAAATGGTGTAATATTTACATATAACCTATGTGTATCTTCCCATCTACTTTAAATTACATGCCAGATTTAATTACTGATGGTACCTTGTATAATGTAATTGTTATTAAGTAGCTGTTACTATAAAATTTAAGTAATATTTATCAGAAAAATGTCTGTCCAGGCTGGGCACAGTAGCGTATGTCTGTAATACCCACTACTCAAGGAGTGGCAACCAGGAATATAGGCTAACTCAAGGTTGAGAATTGAGAGAAATCAATTTATCCATGAAAGCGACAAAAATAATGACAAAAATCATTAAAATGAACTTTATTAGAGTTCTGGAAATTAACAAGCTATATATTATGATTTAAGAAGAATTTACTTTTTTGTTGTTGTTGTTGGTCATGGGGCTTGAACTCTGGGCCTGGGCACTGTCCCTCAGCTCTTCAGCTCAAGGCTAGCACGCTCTACCACTTGAGCCAAAGTGCCACTTCTGGTTTCCTTAGCAATTTATTGGAGATAAGAGTCTCACAGACTTTCATGCTCAGGCTGGCTTCAAACCACAATCCTTAGTTCTCAGCCTCTTGAGTATCTAGGATTACAGGTATGAGCCACTGGCACCCAGCAAGAAGAATTTACTTTTTAAAACCTTTGTTAATCTGGGTAGAACAGGACCTTAGTGAACTTATAACCTGAAGTCACGGCTAGAGAAAGCACAACTTTGCTGCAAGGACAAAGTCAATGAGAAACTTCTCAAAATTTCCTAATTGCAGATCAATTCAGCTTGTCTTGACTTGAAGCTTACTCTGCCAAAAGTTCCACCTCCAGCACTTACTAGAAATAAACCTTCAAAATTCTTTAACATCATGGCTGGTTGCCATGATGTATCAATTGGACAAAACAAGCGTCTAGATAACATGAAGTTGTATAGTGATAATCTTAAAGAATCCATTACAAATTCTTAGAAATAGTAAGTTCAAAGATTGTAGGACATAAGATCAATATAAAGATCATTTGTATTTCTATACACATTCAGAAAATAATCCAAAAATAATATGTAGAAAATAATCCAATTTGTAAGCATCAAAAATGCTTTATTCTTATAGATTATTTATTTTTGTGTGTATATGCCAGTTCTAGGACTTGAATTCAGGATCTAGGCACTGCCCCTTAGTTTTTTCACTCAAGGCTGGCACTCTGCCACACCATAATGTTTAGATTTTTAGTGGTTAATTTAACGTAAGAGTCTCACACTTGTTCTGTCTAAGTCGGCTTTGGACTGTGATCCTCAGATCTCAGTCTCCTGAGTAGCTAGGATTACAAGTATGAACCACAAGTGCCAAGCTGTCTTACAAATAATTTTAATGAAACAAATGTGTGACTTGCACACTGAGATCTGCAAAACCTTCTTGAAGGAAATGAATGAAGATGTACATATGTAAAAATATATATCTCCCTTTTATGGATTAGATGGATTTACTATCAATAAAATATCAATATACCCTAATTTAATCTACTGTTTCTTTTCAATCTCTTTCAAAACCCTAGCAGCTTTTTGGCAGAAATTCGCACATTCATTTCTAAAAATATATGAAAGTAAAAGGAATGCAGAATAGCCAGAGCCACTTTGCAAATTTGGTGAATGTATACTTATCAATTTCACAACCTGTTACAATGACAGTAATCAAGATGAAGTGGAAATGGCCTCAGGATACACATACAAATGAATGGAATAAGACTGAAACACAAAAATAAACCTTTACCTATGTCAATTGAATTTTGACAGGAGGTGCCAAGACAATCTAATGGGGAAAGAATCATCCTTTAAACAACTAGATATCCATAGCTCCCAGAATGAAGCTGTACTATTCCTTTATGACATCTCTTCTTTCTCTTGCTCTTGCTCTTGCTCTTTCTCTTTCTCTCCCTACCCCTTTCTCTCTCTCTCTCTCTCTCTCTCTCTCTCTCTCTCTCTCTCTCTCTCTCTCTCTCTCTCTCACACACACACACACACACACACACACACACACACACACAATTTTTCTGACCCATCCAGAAACTGCAGACATAATAGCACTCTGCTTCTATCAGTACTTGGATCTTAAAAGCAGAAAATATCTTATATAACCACAGTATAATGATTAAAACCAGAAAATTAATGTTTAAATAAAACCCATCTGATCTACGGCATGCCTGTACTGGCATTTTTGACAATCATACCATCAATATTTCTCAGACCATGAGAAGATCCAAAACATGTGTGTGGCATCGTCTCTTCAGTCTCTTTTAATCTGGAGCAGTTCCTGAATCTTTCTTTTTATAAAACACATCTTTTACTGTGGGTCAGGGGAAAAAAAGCACAATTTTTCTAACTGTTACTGTTCTAGCAAGTAGTTAGAATCTAAAATATCACATTAGTCTGCCTTCAAAAGAGACTTTGCCAGAATTATTTCTTCTCAAGATGGCCGAGGGCAGCTTCTGTATCCTGTGAAGATAGTGTTGGGAAGGAGAATAATATTGCCATGATTTGAATGTGTTCAAATCACACAATGCAACACACTGGAGCCTAACAACATGTGCCTAATAACAAAGGCTCTATCCCCAATAGTAGATGAATGCCGTCGACATTGCTTGAGTGGATTAGTTATGTGGAGAATAGATTTGTTATAAAAATGAGTTCAGCCCTCTGTTGTTTACTTGTTTTGGCCCTCTCTTGCTCTTTTCCCTTCCACTTCAACAGTCCTCACCAGATGCCAGGGTAATGAAATTCTCTACCTCCAGTTCATGACCCATATAATCTATTTTTTCGTGTTTTTATTATCTTTAGTTGTACAAAGGAGTCGCCATTCAACGAAGAAGTTTATGAATGAAGTGCATCTTGATCAATGTTGTCCCTGTCAACATTTTCATCGTACCCCTCCCAAACTACTGTTTCCCTTGCTTTTCTTAATTCTCAGATTACATATTAATTTTTTGCCATTTAACACAGCAGCTTATCTATACAACATATCTTGATCTGTGTTATCCCTTCAATATTTTCACCCCCTTTGACCCATTCCCTTATTTTTCTCAAAGCTGTGGTACATACAATGAATTCTTTCTCCCATCCTCCTCCTTGTCCCCCTTCATTCTTATACCCCTCCCCTTGGTCCCACCTTCCCCTTATGAAGTACCTGATAACTTATTTTTGTTGGGCTTTGCCATAGTCTTTCTAAAGAATTAGACTGCCTAAGCTCTCAATAGAGTCTATTATATTTCAGTTACCTTCCTTTTTTTGTAGTCTACTCAAGGCTTGGTTATTCTGATACAGTAATAAAATATAAATGAAAACAGGTGGGAACTTCTTTGCTATTTCATTTGGATTCTGAGAGAAGACTGGAGACTATTTTAAGGGAAAGGAGGTTTGTGATGCCTATGTGTTCAATCCAAGAAGGTACTGACTGGCCTGAGCAGATAGGTTCCAAGGAAAAGGTGTGAACAGCTACTTTTCTCTGTAGAAGGAATTGGAACACTCTGGCATAGTCATCTGGTGGCTGGAACATTGCAAAACACCAGAACCTGAGACCTACAACAGGCAAATTCACAGTATCCCTGGACACACATGGTACTGAAGGAGGAAGCCTCCTCCCAGGGATCTGTGTTGGCTCTGGATTAATAGTGGGCAGCATGTATTGTCAACATCTATGTGGGATCCAGAAGCAAAAGCAGTCATGAGGATGACAGAATTCCAGGGGTTTCCAGTGAGAAACTCACTCAGCTGCCCCACAGCCCATGCTTTTGGGAACCAATCCTGCCAGCCACAGGTTATTGTTAAAATACAGGAAAGGGAGAAAAGCTCCTGGGGAGAAAGGAGAAAATGAAAAGAGAGCCCAGGGCCAAGACTAAAGAATGATACTACCTTAAATTCAAGCAGAGAAGTTGCTGATAGGGAGACAAAAATGCAGCTAGAGACCAAGAAGGCAAACCAGAAGAGGGCAGGTCACATAAGAGGAAGATAAGTTTCAAGATGGCAGAAATGGCAACCCCAGGGAACTTTAGCTGTGCGCATTTGCATCCTATACAGAAGAAATAATTATTATGCCCTTACTAGAGGACCCAGAATTTTCTGCATCTAGGATTATTATAGAACTGTGAATGTGTATGGCAAGATCCAGTTAAAGATTCAAGGACTGCGAACAGACTCAGAAATTGTACAGAAGCCAAGAGAGAGGGCTGATGGATTGGGCAGTCATCACTGCATTCAAAGTAATGCAGCAAGGGCCCTGCCACTTTCCTTTCCCTGGAAGTGTCCTCAACCAGCTCCTGGGCTCTGGCTGCCCATTGAAACTCCAAATTCATGTTGGCAAGGCCACATGCCCGGACAAACTGAAATCACCGTCCTCCTCTGAGGTGCTGTATAGTTTGGGTCTTAAATGTCCCCAAAGGCTCCTGTGTGGAAGGTTTGGCCATCAACTTGGCATTATTAGAGCATGGCAGAAACCTTAAGAGCAGGGCCTCATGGGAAGTCTTCAGTTTTGACTTGGAAGGTGGTGGTGGGACCACCCCCCCCCCGCCTCCCCCCATAGTCCTTTACTTCCTTTTTTGCACCCATTATAGTGTGAGCAGCTGTGTCCCACCACGTGCTCCCATCTGATGCACTGGCTCACCACAGGCCCGCAGGCAATGGAGCCCACTCCAGGCTGAGAATTCCTCCAAACTCGGATCTAAAGTAAATCTTCTCTCTTTACAGTTTGATCGTCTCTGGGATTTGTTGCAGTTTGGGAAAGCTGATTGATCCCAGTGCACTCAAGTGGAAAGAAGCAGCATCTAGGCTACTTAGTCTCCATTTTTCTACTTAACACTTGAACCTCTCATATGACTTAAGGACCCTGCCACTTCAGCAAAGGCCAGGAGAAGAACAAGTGTGTGCTTGACCCATGTGGTTGTAAGTGTCCACATTCCTGCATGCCCACATATGCTTCCATGAAAGGAGGTGGTTTCCAGAGCACTACACAGATAAGGGGTTATATCTTCCCACTGGCCCAAAAGACAGTGGGAACAAGCATCTCTTCCTTCCCTCTGTCCCTCTCCACCGTCCTATCCACCGCCACTATGTGGCGACAATCCAGCCAAGATCACAATGCCGGCTCATCTATGTGGCATGGACTATGGGCACCATGCCTCATGGCTACTTGTAAGTTTTCAGGGAAATAGCTGGGGTTTCTCTTCCTCCAGCTCTAGTCACTGAGGGAAGATCAGGAAGTTAGCCTGAAGATCAGAAAGCCTTGGAGGGAATGCAGTGGAGGACAGAGGTTGGAAGTGCTCCCCCCTGACTTTGAGAACCCTTCTTTCTTTCAAGCAGATGGTATTTAGAATAAATAATGCTCCTTCCCAGCACTGCACTTCCCCAGGTACATCCCTCCCCACCCTAGACCTTCCCTTCCAGCAAGCAAAGAAGTAAAGAATAGGGGTGAGAATGAGGGATGGGGTTCTCTGAGGGTTCTGAACGATGGAAGCGGGCCCTAAACATTGGACCCTCTGGAATGAGAAAGGAGAGCAGCTTGCCTGTGCAGGCAACTAATGGTACTTATTAGGGTAGCAGCATGGGGATACTAAGACCAGGACCATTTTTCAGCTTGCTTTATTATTTGTAAATCTACTGGTAGTGCAACTCCTGCTGTGGGAGGCCAGACTGGAGTGTTCTCACCTCCTCACCTTTGGGACACTTCAAGATGGTTCTCTGACCTTAGAATGAGGACAGTTCATCTGGTCATTAGTAAGTTTCCAGGATATCCAGAAATATCTACATTGAAATTTTTTATTAATTATGTAGAAGGTTAAGAAGGGAGACAATTGGGTGACCAGGAGGGGAAAAAGAGAAAACATTTAGAAGATTGACTTTATAAATACAGTAAGTCCCAATATATGAAGGTTCAGCATGAATGGCAAGGCAATGTGAATTCTGTAAAAAGCAAGCTGTGGATTTTGAATTGGATCTTTCCCCAGGCTAGATTTGCCTCACCCAACTTCTCCAGCAATCTTGGGCAGGGGCAGCCATGTATTCCAGTCATACATCCATGATAGGAAACATTATCCTTTACAGTGGACAGTGTTGCCAGGGCCTCCCAGATATTGTCTTTTACATTTTTTTTACACCTAATCATGTCTACACAATGCTTACCCATGTGTTGATTAGATATGCAATACTTTGTTATAAAAAATAAACTATGTTTGATGATTTTGCCCATCTCTAGGCAAATGTTGATGTTCTGAGCATGTAGCAGGGAGCCTAGGCTACCACCATTGATGGTAAATTAGGTGAATTAAATTCATTCTCAACTTAGATTTTCAATTTAGGTTGAGTTTGTTGGAATATAAGCTCATCATAAGAGAGAGAGGAGTTGTATGTGTATTTCTGTGGGTACCAACATATATAATATTCATAAAAATGTATAATATATTTAATATATATTTGCAAAAACATATGCTGTATTATAATATATGCATATGAGCATAATATAATTTGTAATATATTATACAATGTTATATATTAGCATCCTCACACATACTAGAAGCCATATATAATATACATTATATATACATATATATATTGGCATCCCCACATACACATACTGGGAGCCAAACCTCAAATAAGGCAGGTGAAGTAGGAAAGCTATTACTGAAGCCATTTGAAGGCTGTCTTAGATGTCTCCTCATAGGCTGCTTTCACTCTGTCTGAATTTCCACCTTTGGTGTTTTGGTCCACTTTAAACACAATCTCCAAGACATTTGCTAGTCTTCAAAGCCTCAGTTAAATATTTTCTTCCTTCTCTGAATCTCTAGGTGCTTTGTCTAAGCGCAGGAATCTCACTAAGTCATCTTCATAGTGCAAACAGCAAACAATGTGTGAGGTTTATACTGAGTGGTCAGAAAACACCTAGTGAATGACAATGGATTCTTGCCTGGGAATTCTAGAAATCGAAGGCATTAGCACATCTAGGCATTCTGAGGAAAGACAGAGGGAAGACTGAGAATCTCAGATGCCTCTAGGATCTCAATTTATATGACATTGCGAAAGGCTTATTAAAGTGATAGCATCCAAATGGCAACATGGAACAGCTTGTGTCCATTCTAGCTTTGTTAACTATTTTTAGGCTAGTAGTTCAGTTTCTCTGGTCTCAAGTTTCTCTTCTATGAGTTACCAACATTGGATTGAAGTTCTCCTCCATGCTACAGAGAGGGAGAAAACGTCCTATATTGTAATTTACCTGTCATTACCCTGTGTTTCTTCCTTTATACAATATCATGCTTATCATCCTTAAAACTAATATATGCAAAATCAAATTCAACCTTTTCAGCTGCATCTAAGACCTTCTCCTCCCTCGACCTCTACCTTATTGCATTTTCATCTTTCTCATTTGTTCTCTATTTTAAGCTTGCTTAAAATTAAAATTTGCTCTATTTTTAGTCTACCAAATAACCTTTGTGAGTGTGTGTGTGTGTGTGTGTGTGTGTGTGTGTGTGTGTGTGTGTGTGTGCGTGCGTGCCAGTCCTGAGGCTTGAACTCAGGACCTGGTCACTCTCCCTGAGTTCTTTTTTGCTCAAGACTAGTGCTCTACCACTTGAGCTACAGCTCCACTTCTGGATTTTTAGTGTTTAATTAAAATTAGAGTCCCACAGAGTTTCCTGCCTAAACTGGCTTCAAACCTCAGTGCTCACATCTCAGCCTTCTAAATAGCTAGTCTTACAGGAGTGAGCCATCAGCACCCAGTTCCAAATATTTTTTTTCTTTTATTGTCAAGGTGATATATAAAGGGGTTACAGTTACCTAAGTAATGTAATAAGTACATTTCTTATCAAACTTGTTACCCCTTCCCTCATTTTTCTTTTACTTTCCCTCCCTCCCAACCTCCCCCACAGTTGTACAGATTATTTTCAACAGATTGTCTTGTGAATATCACTCTTGCATTGGTTCCCCCCTTGTTCTTTGTCTCACCATTCTGTGGTTTCCCCTTCCCTTCCATAATTCAGATAGCATATATATAATGCCAGGGTATCAAAATCAAATACAATGACAATAGGGGATATACTATAGTGGGAAGAACATATAAAAGAAACAAGAAATTACATAGTACATTAAAAACAGCAACCACAAAGAAAAAAACCTCTTATGTCCATGTCTTGGGAGTTTATTTCACTTAGCATCATCTTATATGGTCATATATATGAAGCTATTGAGCTATTCTGATCATCTGCTAAGATTATCCTAGATGTATACTATTTATTGCAAATTAGGAAACCCATGGGACCTATGTTTATTTGGGTCTGGCTTACTTCACTTAATATGATTTTTTTCCAAGTCTTTCCATTTCCTTACAAATGGAGTGGTGTCATTCTTTCTGATGGGAGCATATAATTCCATGATATGTATGTATGTATGTATGTATGTATGTATGTATGTATCTATCTATCTATCTATCTATCTATCTATCTATCTATCTATCTATATCACATTTTCTTAATCCATTCCTCTACTGAGGGGCATCTGGGTTTGATGGTAAACCTCCAAATAGCCTTTTTTATTACTATTTTACTCAAATAATTTTGCCTACATAGTTAATTTTATATGCCAATTTGCCTGAATTAAGGGATGCCCAACCAAATTGCTGGCAAAGCATTCATTTTCCATGTATCTGAAAGGGTGTTTCTAGACAAGGTTGATGTTTGAATCAGTGCACTGAGAGGGGAGGATCCATGCTCAATGGAGTGGATCAATCTCACTCACCCAGTATCTAATATCCAAACTGTTCAGGGCTCAAATAGAAGGAAAAGGCAGAATCTCTCTCTCTTTTACACACACACACACACACACACACACACACACACACACACACACACACACACACACACACACACACACACACACACACACACACACACACACACACACACACACCCTTCCTCATTTCTATAAGTTCTGCAGCTTTCTGACTCCAGTACTTACATTTGCACTTATACCACTACATACCATGGATTCTTCTGGTTCTCAAGTCTAGTTCTCATGACTGAGCCATCACCAGCTTCCCTGGGTCTCCAGCTTGCAGAGAACCTATCATAGTACTTCTCAGAATGTCACGAACCAATTCCATAATAAATCCCCCTCCCTCTCTCTCTTTCTACCTACCGACCTATGCAAAAACCCTAAGACAATATAGAGTTCCTAAACCCTCCTATCTCACTTTGAATTCCTATCTATTCTTCAAAACCAAGCACAAACTCACCTCTTCTAGAACTCTTCCATAACCAGAAGTAACAGATCTCCCTTTAAATTATTATAGTGTTGTAAGGTAAATCATTCCAGAAGCCACATTTTAAAATATAGAATATTGGAGTCTATATTATACAGTTAACAGGCTGCAGGCCTCCAGTTGTTACAAAGGCCTGCAGCATGCAAATACACATAACCCAGCTAGGAAACATGCTAAAGAGGAAAGAAATAACAAGAACAATGACAACAAGCCAATTCAACTCCAATGGAGAGCTGAATTGGGACTCCATGATGACCGGAGACAGAACACAGGACACCATCATGGAGACACATGCAGCATCTGGCAGCTAGGCTGGTCCAGGCCTAAATAGGTCAGCCAGGGGGCAGATCCTCAGGAAGTTCCCAGTCCCAGGCACTGGACTGACAGATTCAGTAACCTATCAGACAAGTGCCTGCCCCTACCTCCAGGGGTCTGGGCACGCCCATTACCTGGGAGGCAGGTGAGGGGTGCGGGGAGTTCCTTCCCTCAGTATGGAGACAAGCCTGGCCACCATGTGGCCAATATGGCGCCGGCCAGACGTGGCCTCCTTACTTCAATAGAACCTTTATTTTCACAATGCCTTTTAAACATTTGTGTGCTTGCTTTACTGATATTTCCTAAATTTCATGCTTTTGAATAATGGAGACTTTCCTATTATTTAGAAATCTTTATATCTTTTTCTTTTTTTGGGTCCGGTTTTGAGGCCTGAACTCTGGGCCTGGGCACTGTCCCTCAGCAGTTCAGCTCAAGGCTAGCACTCTATCACTTGAGCCACAGCGCCACTTCCGGCTTTTTTCTTTTTGCTTATGTGGTGCTGAGGAATTGAACCCAGGGCCTCATGCATGCAAGGCAAGCGCTCTACCACTGAGCCACCTTCCCAGCCCAGAAATCTTTATATCTTATAGAACATCATTCATAGTGCCCAGCAAGAACAAGGTAGAAGAAAGACAGCCATTTTTTTCATGTAATAATTGTTCCTATTGGTCCTCATATTGTGCCATATGCACCGCATACTGAGGTGCACATAATTATTCTCATTTTACAGATATAAAAAGATAAGTCAGGAAAAATAAAGTAAGAGATTTAGAAACTTGCAAATTATCAATTCCTAGTAAGTGGCAAAGAAGAATGAACATGTCTCTGATTCTAAAAGTTGTGATTTGTTACCAAAAAGCATCCAGTTTACATAATAGTTGTTCAGTAAGTTAATGGTAGAGATATGGTAAATCTGTAGCAGTTATGAAGTGACCACCAGATACCCATGCAGTTCTGGGTTTCCCAGAGCCTCTTGTTTGTTTGGGGCCCTGTGACTTGGGATCTTACCTCACTCTGGAGGCCATGAGCTTCTGATATCAGGCAAAGGTGATAGTGCAATTGGAATTATATCGTCTTGCTTAAGATCCTGACATTTGTCTAGTTTAAATGAAAATCGATTTGGTATGGATTATTCTGAATAAATATGGCAAACAAGCAAATAAGTATAATTAATATTACGATATGCTTTTCTAAGACTTATTGAATGTGTAGGCATTTACTCATTCCTATCACATGATTGCAGCTCTTAGAAGGGTCAGTCAAGGACACTGCTGTTCTTAGAGGGGATGTTGGTAAATTCTTAATCCTTCAGATCCTGTATCGACAACTATGATCACAAGGTACATTTGCATGAATGATTATGCTTTCCCACCACTCTCATGTTAGATATGCATAGCGCTTAAAATGTTCTCCAACCTTTGATGCTTATTTAATGAGGTTACTTGACCCTTCTTTGACTCAGCTGCAATTTTAGGCAGAGTCCAGAACCCTTCTGATTACTTTTACATGATCAAATTCTGTGACATGTAAGAGAAAAAGAAGATTCTTTAAAATAGTAATACCCTAAAGTAACATCGACCTCATAATGAATTCCTAACTTGATTTTAAATCTGAGATTTCCCCCCTTTTCTGAAACTCAGATGTGTTGTAGATGGGATTTCCACTCTTGGGAAGGAGTGGCTGCCTGCCTCCTCCATCCATTCTCTTAGCTTATGACCCTTCAGGGTGGAGCTCAGGAAAGAAACTCAGGAAATGGAATCCGGAAAGTTCCCTGTTAATAGTGAAGTGAGCAGATGCCAGCGTTGCCTGATCTTGAGGGGAAATGAAACCATTCTTTTCTCCTGTGAACACTTCTGCAAACTCTTTAGAGACACTTCTTCTGCATTTCCAGTGACACCTACAGATGCATTCAACTTCCTACTTTTAGTGGTCAACTTGCTCAGCCTCTGGAATTTACCATTCATCTCCAGTCCTTTACTACACATTCAGGCTCCTTAATCTGGTCTGGAGTTGGCTCCATATGGTGTTTTCCTACACATGTGGCATAGCCAGTCCATGCAGAAATGAAACTCTGCACCAACATACACTATTTCCAACCAGCCCTCACTTCTTCACACACAGGAGCTGGGACAGCCAATCTCTTATCTGATAAGAGTTGGTTGGACTCAGACATTGGCCTGGCAATCCCCCAAACTTCATGAGTTTCTTAAAACAGTAAATAGAGTACATAAGTATAAGGTACAAAGGAAACATGTTTTCAAGGGAAAGCAGGTTTTATAGCAGAACTTTCCAAAGGTCATCTTCTTCAACTCTATCTTCAATTCCAAAACACTAGTTCTTGGTACAATGTTGTTGGTAAGAGTTGTATGCATTATATAATTTTTATCTGGCCATCACATTTAGATAGGTCCTTCCTTCCTGCTCAGACTTTCTCATCTCAGCATTTATATAACATTTTAATATTCAGTTAAATAGACAGACTGAGGTCAAGTCTTGAAAGCAGAGTTTTTGTGGTGAAGGTTGGGTTGGGCACCTTTAACTTTCATTCTAATTGGCTTAAAACCAAGCTTGTTGGTTTGGGGAAATAATGTTTTGTTTAATAAAAAATTACTCTTAGGGGAAAAACTTAATTGTTCACACATTCCAGTTTGTTATCCCTCTTGGGAATTTTTACTTTTGTTACTTTATTGCCTAAATAATTAAATTTAAATATTTGAAGCCAATTTTCCCACACAAGACGTTTAATAAATAAGAGGTATAAAAGAAACAATGAGCAATAGCTCCCATAAGAGTGTGACTCACTGTAATTTTCACACAACCAGGATGAGAGACAGCTGAACACTGATGTGATAGTAGCCAACATCATCAGGAAGTTTATAAGAATGTAGCTGTTTTAAGTCAGTTTTAAAATTAACTCAGGCTCATACTTACAATCCTACCTATTCAGGAAGTTGAAATCTGGAGGATTTCAGTTCAAGGCCAGCCTGGTCATAAAGTTCATGAGACTACTTTTGAAAAGCTGATCAAAGCTCAGCATGATGGTGCATGCCTGTTGTCCTAGCTACAGTGAGAAGCATAAAAGAGGCAACTCACTGTCCAGGCATGGGTCTGGGCTAAAAAAAAAAAAAAAAATGACACCCTATCTCAAAAATAACCATTGGGGGAAAAGGAATGTAGGCACGACTCAGTGTTTTCCTGGCAATACTCAGTACCCCCCCGTACTACCTAAATGCAAAAATTCAAAATTCAAGAAGAACATAACTATTTAGGTTTTCTATTTAGAAGACATTTCTCACATTACTAGTATTTGAAATAAAAATCTCAGAATTAAAGATGTCAAATCACCATACTCTCTTAGCATTGTTTATTAGCATACATTAGGTTATATAGAGGGGGATTTCATTGTTATATTTCCACACAGGGTTATGATGTATTCCAGCCAATCTCACCCATCTGTACTTTTTATAAGCGATATAATTCTTGAAGAGCTAAACAATCCTTGTAATGTACCCCCATTATCTCCCATCCTTTCTTTACTGAGCATACTATAGGTGCTCAACAAGTATTCACCACTATGTTTTCCCAGAGGAGCCTGGCACCCGCTTTGCCACAAGCTTCCAAGTTGGCCTCTTGGCAAAATTCATTTCAGAAAAGTCTGGATTTCTGTGCTTTCAACTCCACAGCCCATCAGCTGAGTTTTCCTCATCACGCATTCGTATCGTACAAAATCTTATGAAGAGCAAATCATTTCCAGTAGTGGTTTTTTTCCTAACTGTGGAAAGGGGAGTGTTGCTTGACCTCATTTTTATCTAAATGGGAGAAGAAATAAGAAGACCCATACATATTTTTCATGCTACTCAAAAATGAGAGGAAAAAACGGCACCCCTTTTTTTTAAATTTAAATTTTATTTTATTTTATTTGAGAACATACTGTACAGAGGGGTTACAATTACATTGGCAGGGTAATGCATACATTTCTTACCAAGCATTGCAGCCTCCTCCTTTGTTTACCCTTCACCTCCCTTCCCAGCCTCCCCCCTCCCCCCCACCCAATCATACCCCCCTCCCCCCCCACACCGACATTGTAAAGCTTGCTTTGACATGACATTTTGTAATTCTCCTTGTTAACGGCACCCCTTTGAAACTAAACTGAGAATTGATTCACTGAATACAGTGGGCCACTGTGACTTATGACGTCACAAGGAATGAGCAAACTCCACTCCAGCCACCTCCTTTAACACTCTAGAAACTCACGTACTATTTTAGAACCCACATCCTGTTCCAGTTCTGATATCATCTTGGGTCTGGGGATAAACGTCTATTCAAGCCACAGGGCTGCAGTTGAAGACATCTGCTTCCAAGCCTTGTGGCTTCAGACACATCCCCTTGGGGCTGACATTGGCAGGCAGTGGGAGGTGGGATGGGTGTTAAAACTGAACCAACTCCCAACACTCCCAGCTCTGAAGAAAAATTCCTGTCAGACTTCCAGATGGAGCTGAGCTTCAGCAACATGCCAGAGCCTGGGACTGAGAGAAGACTCTCAGAGGATGTGGTTCATCTGGTGGACAGATGCTCACGATTTCCAGGGCCTGAGAGGCAAAGAAGCCAAGTGCTCGAAGGGAACAGTGTGGCAGAGGAAGACTGCATATCTGGGGGATGTTCTTTGTCACTGTAAGTGTAGACCTGCATATGGAGTAAGGCTTACACACTGTGGGGGTCACCCTGGGGATCAAACATGTTGATTGAGAAATTTAGGTACGTGGGTGGTATACTAAAGTCAAAAGCCCAGAAGCAGGCCCTGAGATGAGATTTACCATAGTGTATTAGGAATGAGGTGTGGGACGCTACTACAAGTCTAGGGAGATGGAGAAAAGGAGGAAGGAAGATGTCTCATGGACATGTCTCATAGCTCAATCTGGAAACATTGCAGATATACCAAGACCATATCCCAAAGTTCAAGGGGCAAGAATGCTCGGTCAGAGCCATCAGCCATCCTGATGAGCTACCCTAGGCGTGGGAGGGAGGGTGTATACATTTCTCGGGTACTTCCACATTTTAGAGTATCCAACAGAAACAAAGTTGAAGGTGCCATTAAGCCTGGGAAGAAAAAGACAGCATTGTTGTCAGTCAGGAGTGAAAGCCAGAGTCATTGTGTAGAAAAATGCCAAGAATCATAGGTTCAAAGGAAACTTACGGGTGATGGGTGGGGCACCCAAGGTCTGACACTGTCTATGAGTACAGCCTAGAGGCTGCTGGGAAGGGCCTAACATGACCTTAGCCATCTGCGCTCACATTTTAGGTGAATGGCCTCTCTAGCCATGTTTTAAGTAACTCACCAGTTCTTGTATGAATTCTTTACTGTCCTTTCTCTGTGTTCTTCTGTGCCTAAATTTCCTCTTTCCAAAGTCTGCCCTTCCTCCCTCATTTCCCTCTATCTTTCCCTTCTGTCTTATCCTGTTTTTCTTGCTTTTTCAACAGTTCAATATTTTTTTGCCTTGAGCTACCCATGTTTTTTGGTAAGAAATAGTAGTTCCACTGAAACCTAATTGATATAAAAAAGCAAGCAAAATGAAGTTGGAAAGCATTTCAATTAAGCCAAATGTACACAAGGTGGGAAAATTCCTTGGGCTACTAGCAGAGAAATATTTGACTCTGAGATTTCATTTAAGCTCCTTATAGTTTTGTCTCTTGATGGTTTCAGTGTAGCTAGAAAATATATTTTTAAAACCCATGCTGCTTGAGTATTTTTGGTACAGGCCTATTTTCAGAAGGACTTGTTTATTTAGTGTTGGTTTTCTCTTTCATTTACATATTTTACCATGTGAACATATTGGTGATCCTATCATAACCAAACTAAAACATACACTGAGAGGCTAATGGATTCTGGCAAGAGATCAGAGGTATTTCTTCCTACTTGTACACACTTAAGAAGAGAGTCATACCTGCTTCCTATTCTCATTAATTCCTGTCTTTGGTTTAAATCTGTCCCTATTAAAAATTAAGTAGGAAGAGTAGTATATTTGGAAGCCCTTATTGTAATAGTTCCCCTGGAGACATTAGCAACTTCCTCTAAACCAGAATCTAAGAACTGATTCATAAAAAGCGACAGAGACAGAAACAACTGTCAGAAAACACAGACATTGCTCCTCAGAGAGTGGAGAATAACTAATACCTCAACTTCTCCTTTTAACAAAGGAGAAAAATTAGCACAATTCTTGGCTTTATTTATTTTATTTTTAAAAATTTTATTTTATTGTAAAGATGCTGTACAGAGGGGTCACAGTTACACGAATAAGGCAATGAGTACATTTCTTGTCAAGCATTGTTACCCCTTCCCTTGTTGCTCTTCCACTCTTCCTTCCTTCCCCTACCTCCCTCTCTCCTCCCCCCCCCACCCCCCGCAGCCAAGTTGTAAAGTTCATTTCCAATATACTGTCTGTGGATATCATTGTTGCAATGGGTCATCCTGTGTCCTTGTTTCAGCATTTCGATGGTGGATGATGACTATTTACCCCCACATCAACCATCCTCTGTCAACCGTAAACAGCTGCAGCTCCCTGGTGAATTACTCATTCAGCCACCCAAGAAGTCATCAACCTCAGGCCCAGCCACAGGTCACTAGGCTTCCCCTCCTCACCTTTGGAAGACCAAGCTGCTTATTCATAGTCTACTTAATATGAAAGCTTTGCCCATGTAGTTGGATGTGTTGATTCCTTTGCCTCTGTTGATCTGTTTCATCCCAGCCTTCGCCTGCCTCTCATTTCTCTGTCTTCTCACCCTTGACACACATCTGTGCTGTGGAAAGCACTGCCTTTTCCAGTTGGTTACCTGGACTGCCTGCTTTTCCCTCTTTCCCATGCAAGCATGGGCCCCAGTTTGTCTTATCAATGAGGAAATGCAAACATCTTTCCTGCATATATCAGATTTTGCTCCCTAAGCTCAGAAATCAAAGCATCCCTATTGGAGCTACTTCAGGTCCCTACCCCAAACCACATTGCCCCAGGTTTGGGGAACTGATGACAGGGGAATAAACTTGTGTACTAGTGGAAAGAAATCACACAGCTGAGTGGCTTTCAGACCAGTGCCATACTGTAGAGAGAACACTCAAGACAAACCAACAGACATAGACAAATCCTCAAGTTGGTGGTCTTCCCTGAGAGGAAAAAGGGCTTACAGGAATTGAATGCCATGATTGACAGAACGTATTTCCTTGCTTTTAGAACAGGAGGAATCTCTCATTAAAGCTAGGAATGATTTGCAAAAGCATGAAACACAATGATTTAAGACCTAAGGACTCCCCCCAATACAGGTTGATACTAAATTTTACACTTGAAAAGAACCCACACAATTATTTCTACTTTTTGGTAGGAGTAGTTCTCTTATTATAAAGATCTTGGAAGGATATTTTTTCTGGTCCTGGGGCTTGAACTCAGTGCCTTGCCACGGTCCCTGAGCCCCTCTGTGTTCACGGATAGTGCTTTACCACATTGCCACAGCACCACGTCTGGCTTTTTCTGAGTAGTTTATTGGAGTTAAGAGTCTCATGGACTTTCCTCCTTGAGCTAGCTTCAAATAATGATTCTCAGATCTCAGCCTCCTGTGTAGCTAGAATTACAAGCATGAACCACTGGGGCCTAGCTCTAGAAGGAAATTTCATAGTTACATATCCAGTATCTTCATAACAACATTCATGCAAAGTGACATCAATATTGACCAGGAGGTCAATAGTCTAACAATCAGCCTATTTCATTCTAAAAAGCAGATCCAGTATTATCTAAGCCACTCAAATTTTTTCTCAATCCAATCTTAATATTGTGTAATAGCTTTGCCCTCTTCTTTTCCCCACATTTCCTCATTAAAGACAGGGCTCATCAATATAAATGCCATTTTTATACCCCAATCCATACAGGTACTCCATTCTTCCTTCTTTTTGTTTATTTGCCCTAATTTCCATCTCTTTCTTCCCTGCCCTCAATTTTCATTCCCCCCCGCCCTGATTTTCTAAGTTCTGGACAATCTCTATGTGGAGGTTCTCTAATGATCAGAGGCCAAGAAAACATTCTGGCAATTTCTGGCTAGTTTGGAAGTGATGATGAAATTTCTTGGGTTGTTAAATTCTTCACTCCTCTTAATCCCTCTTTTGCCACTCCTTGGTTTCTAGAAGTTGCCCAACACTGTTGATTCACATCAGCTATCCAAGGTTCAGACACCAAACAGCGTATGTCATTTCTATTGGTCAAAAACAAGTAATGTGAGATTCGTTGCAAAATAGTGGAAGAGGAAAGGATAAACCCTTAGCATCTGCTACTGCCAAGCATCAGTCTTTCATTCTGTAATAACAAAACTGACTGAAGAAAGACTCAACGTTCACATACAAATTCACAACACGAAAATATTGCCTTGTTTGAAGAAAACTACGTTTTAACTAAATCAGAGCGTTCTCGCTCCCCCATCCCTTGCTAGTGGGGAGGTTGAACTCAGGGATTCACATTTGCTATGCAACTATTCTACCACTTGAGAATACTTCAGCCCTTTCCTGCAGTGCTTATTTTTAAGATAGAGTCTTGCTGGCATGTCTCAGAATATAAGGGGTTGATTGCTACTAGCAATGACCACATTTCTCTACCTTCTCCTGTATGTGTAGCCCTTGCAATGTGGTTTTGTTACTTCTCTCATGAATAAAGTTTCCTCCCTAATTCTTGCGTCTGAGCTGGCTGTTGTATATTAATAATTTTCTTTTTAGCAGAAACAGTACTGTGCTTCATCTAAGCCAAGGAGAAACATGGTTGTAACCCAGCCCTGCTCTAGTTAGTGGAACTGGCCAAACAACTCACAAATTTGTGAGAAGTCAAGAAATGGCTGGTGTTTGTAACTCAGTGAGTTTTGGGATGATTTGTTATTCAGCAATAGCTGGCTGACACACGTCCCATGCCTTGGCTCCTATTCTGTTATATCCACTGATAGATGAAGCAATAAGACTTTCTCTCCCTCATCTCCCACTTGGTACTGTGGAAGAATATAATATCTCTGACAATGAGTTCCCTGCTCTACAATTATAGATAGTTCCTCTCTTCACCTTTTAGAGGCCAAGTTCTTCAGTTCTAATTCCTCAACACTGTTCACTGCCATCCATTCAATTCTCTTGATTCCTGGGCCCAGGAGGGCTCTGGTTGCCAGCAAATCAGTGCCTAGGTAGCAATCTCTCCTTAAATATTTGTGGAGTAACTGGTAGTTTCTGGGCTCACCAACTTATCCCTCTCTGTAAACAGTAGAATCATCAAAGAATAGCTTACAGTCCATCATTTGCACATCCCCTTGTATTCTTCCAAATCAATGGTAACTCTGATGAAATTGTCTTTTCTTGAGACTTTTAATAGGGGATCACATGACAAAAAGCCTTAATAAATATGCAAGACTCATTAGTTTTTACTCCTAGTAGTATGAGTTAAGCATATTTGGATTTGGCATGAGTATTATACAGGATTCAAATGTAAGGAATAAACACAAAATTTTGCTTTAAGAATGCCTCTCTCCTCTAAGCACTGGTGCTCACTTCTGTAATCCTAGCTACTCAGGAGGCTGATATCTGAGGATCATGGCTCAAAGACAGCCCAGGAAGAAAAATCCATGAGACATTTATCTCCAATTCACTGGCAAAAAGCCAGAAGTGAAGGTGTGGTTCAGGTTATAGAGCACCAGCCTTGAGTTTTGGGAAAAGCTAAGGGAGAGGACAAGGCCTTGAGTTCAAGCCACAGGATCAACACAGAAAAAAATTTTAATTAAAAGGAATTCCATCTTCATCTCTGTCAATAATCTAGATTCCATGAGAAAATGATTCTGGATTTAACATTAACAGCTCAAAACTACATCATTAGTGACATTTGACTTTCCAAACATTATTTTCTCCACCCATCACTCCCGCCATCATCTCATACATACACACAGAGGTTGCAGCATGAACTTCTGAAGAGCTTTTTCAGACAAGTGGGTGGATAGCACCCTGAATCTAATACACTGCTTCCAGGCATTAATCCCTCCTGGGTGGCTCTGTAACCTGTAAGATGCCAGAGAGAGGCAGTCTGACATCTGATTCAGAGCCTGGCCAGAGAAGCACAAGCCCTTCCTTGTACTCTGTGTGCAGATAGCTGAGCAATGACTACACCTTTGCCTTGGAAACAGACCACCGGTGCCACAGCCCTGTTGGAAAACAAGTACTGCTTCTCCCAACTGTCTCCGTAGGATGTGCTTAAAATTTTGACATTCATGATTTTATCACCGTAAACATCTGAATAATCTTGGCACTCAGGAAGCTGTGCTGGGAGGATAGAAACAAAATAAGCATGTGAGCAAATTGAGGGCAAGGGTAAGGCAATGTGGGAAGCTGGGAAAGAAGATCCAGACCCCTGAGCCCCTTCCTCCCAATTCTGCAGAGATGACTCAATAGCTTCACATAGATTTTCCATAATTCCTTAAACAATGCTGCAATGTTCAATATCATTGTTATTGTTGCTTCTATTTTACTCCAAAGATAATGAAGACTAGTATTTTCATAGATAATGATAACCGTTCATCTTTATTGCCCATTTTCTGCCTTATATTTATTTCTTTTTAACCTGTTCAAATCCTTGTGATCCAGACACCTGTAATCCTAACTCCTTGGGAGGCTAAGATCTAAAGATTGAGGTTTGCTGCCAGCTGGGCAGATAAATCCAAGAGACTCTTATCTCCATGTAACTAGCCAAAAAGCAGAAGTGGAGGGATAACTAAAGTGATACCAGTCTTGAGTGAAAAAGCCAGGCGCAAGTTCCTAAATTCAAGCTTTGTTATTGGCACCACACAGACACAGACACACACACACACACACACACACACACACACACACACACACACACACAGACAGACAGACACACAGACACACAGACACACACACACACACACACACACACACACACACACACACACACACACACACACACACCACATCCTTGCAAAATAAGATACATTAAACAAGCAGGGAACAGAGCCAGGGAGGTCAAGTGACTTGCCCAGGGTTGTATAGCTAGGGAGTGTCTGGACTTGGATTAGCCCTAGAGTTCAGCTGCCACAAACCCTGTTTCTTTGCTTTACCAATTGCCTCCAAGTTACCTCGGACCTACTTGTTTCTCGGCCTTTGGAAACCTGGGGATCTAAAGACACCGAGGATGCCATCAGCCTATAATCCTCACTACTTGGGAGGCTGAGATCCAATGTTCACAGTTTGAAGCTACTTTATTAGAGAAAAGGAGCTGTGGCTCCAGTGGTAGAGCACTAGCCTTGAGTACTAAAGCCCAAGAATAGCACCTGGGTTCTGAGTTCAAGCTCCAGCACTGGCACAAATGCATACATACATACATGCATGCATGCATACATACATGCATAAATACATACATACATACCTAAATTAATATGAGTTGAATACCTTCTCAACAGGTAGTTTCAAACCCCTTGTGGTTGCATAAGACTACAGACAGAAGCAGGGCTTTAGAGGCTCCTATCTGTAATTTGATCAACTCAAGAGGCAGAGAACTAGAAGATCCTGGTTTGAAGATAGCTTTGGCAGAAAAGTCCATTTTTAAATAGCTAGCAAAAAGCAAGGCTGGAGTCATGTCTCAAACAGAACACCAATCACGAACAGTAGAAATGATTTCTCCTAGACATACATACTTAGGATATAATTAAAATTTTAAGGGAGGCACAGAAAGAGATTAAAAGTCATAATAAAATAAGCAGTTATATCAATATATCCTATGTGTGAATGTACTGCCTCAAAAAGATACCATGCTTTTTATTCCTGTCTTTGCAACCTCCTGATTCTTCACACTATATACTGTGTCTGGCTTTATATATATATATATATATATATATATCAAACTATTGTCACATGGTACTGAAGTAAATCTGTCATTCTATGTTGTATACCCTGTGTCTCCTTTGTACCATTACTTCTTTGCTTAGGAGCCTAAGAGTGATTACTATGCAAAGCAAGGATTATCTGAACACAAGCACTACTGTACCATAGACAGACGGCCTGATAACTGAGACAGCAACAGGGTGACTAACAGGCAGGTAACATACACAGCATGGCCACTCTGGGCAAAATAATTTATGTTCGAGGTAGGATGGATTGAGTGATTTCATCACTTCTCAAAGTGGCATGTGATTTAAACCATAAATTGCTCATATCTGCAATTTTCCATTTAAACTTTTGGTCCATGGTCACTGTAGGAAATTACAATTTCAGAAAAGTAAAAACACAGATAAAGGAGGACCACTGTATCTCTTAGGTTGTCTTGTATTAAAATTTTTAATATTTATCTTAGTTAAGTCTCCTAATACCTAGTGAGTCTCCTTGTGTAGTAGTTGTTCTTCTTTTGTATTTTAATCAAGATAAATAAGGACTAGAGGCATGGGTCCCTGGAAGAGCCACCCGCTAGCAAGGAAGAGTTCCTGATTTCAAACCTCAGTATCACCAGGAAAAAATAAAGTAAAATCATTTGTTTGTAGTCATACAGTAGGTGGTGAGCTCAAGAATCAAACCTGATTTTTACTGATTATAAATCCAACATTTTTTATTTATTTGTTTGTTCATTTGTTTATTTATGGTAGTATTTGAGTTTTAACTCTGTGCCTCACATTTTCTTAACTTGCTTGCTTGGCTGGTGTTCTACCTCTTGAATCATACTTCCACTTCCACCTTTTGCTGGTTAATTGGAGGTGGAGTGTTTTAGATTATCCTCTCTAGGCAGGCTTCAAATCATGCTCCAAATCTCAACCTCCTAAATAGCTAGGATTGTAGGCATGAGGTACCACCACCCACCCCAACATTCAGTTTTTGCTCTAACAAGAAATCATATGTACATTGTTTATGGCTCTTGAAAAATTCATACTCTTTGATTTCAAATTCTACTTGCAAGTATTAATTGTATAAAATAATCAATGGCAATTCTAAAATATGTGTGCATAAGTTGTACCACAATCATTAGTTATGCTCACAAAGTTGTACAAACAATTAAATAAGAACACCCTAAGATATGTATTTTAAATGTTCTTTTTCTTTCATACATTTGTTTCTAACGCATTTATGAGATTATTTCTTAGTTGCTTTGTATGTCCCTCCCCCACAGTATAACCCCTGCTTTCACTGTATTTGATGTTGGTATAACATCAAATAACAAGTTGTTTAAATAAGGATACAGGTGGACCCGTTGCAACAATGAGAAGTACACGTTGTCATGTGGAAAACGAACTTTACAATTTTGGTGGGAGGGGGAGGTTTGGGTGGGGGGGTGGGGGGAGGCTGGGAAGGGATGGAAAGGAGAAACAAAGGAGGAGGCTACAATGCTTGATAAGAAATGTACTCATTATCTTGCCCATGTAATTGTAACCCCTCTGTACAGTATTTTCACAATAAAAAATAAAAAATAAAAAAAAGAACATCAAGAATGTTCAGAAAAAGTTTAGAATCTGTACCATTTAATATTATGCAATCATGTGTTTAAGATACAATATGACATTGAAGTCGGTGTGGGGGGGAGGGGGTATGATTGGGTGGGGGGGAGGGGGGAGGCTGGGAAGGGAGGTGAAGGGTAAACAAAGGAGGAGGTTGCAATGCTTGGTAAGAAATGTATGCATTATCCTGCCCATGTAATTGTAACCCGTCTGTACAGTATGTTCTCAAATAAAATAAAATAAAAAAAAATATGACATTGAATAATGTTAGGAAAAAACCTATAGTACATTAAAAAAATCACAGAACATAAAATACATACTCCAAAAATACACATTCTACAACTTCAATTTTATCCAAAATAAAAATGAGAGATGCACATGAATACATGAAATAATTGTGGATCGCACATACTGACTTAACTGACTTTTTCCCCCAGCAAACACTTTTGGGGGTAGAGGGAGAGGGAAGCAACATGGTACTTTTCTCTGTTCTTAATTGTTTCAGTATTGTCCAAATCCCACCAATAAGCTTTCTGGTGTCACTATAAAGCAGAAACAACAAATTTACAGTTAGCTTCCTTATCTATGGTTCCACAGCCACAGATTCAACTAAGTGTGGGCAAAACTATTTGGAGAATAAAATTCCTCTACACTGGACATGTGCCAAGTTTTTCTTGTCTGTTCCCCCACATGGTGTATCATCTAATAGACATGTCCACATCATTCCACTGGTGAGGTTGCAAGTCATCCTGAGATGGATATGTGCAGATATGACTACATTTTGTAGCAGGAGCTTGAGCATCTACAGAGTCTGATGAGGGCTGGGAAGGTGGCTCAGTGGTAGAGTGCTTGCCTTGCATGCATGAGGCCCTGGGTTCGATTCCTCAGCACCACATAAGCAAAAAGCAAAAAAAAAAAAAAAAAAAAAAAAAAAAAAAAACAGAGTCTGATGAATGTATCTGGTCCTGGAGCCACTGCACATGGGCACCAAGGAATGCCTGTACTTTTTCAAAACAATCACAAAACTAATTTTTACCATTATGTTAAGGCAATGGAGGTCAGAGTGGCTCCGTGTTTTAAGAGCTGCTGGGAACCCACAAAGCAAGAAAGGCAGCCACAGAGAATACAAATAGCTAGCTAATTGGCTGTGTGGCCTTGAACAAGTCACATTACCTCTCTGTGCCTCACTCAGATAGGAAATTGGATCCAAAAGCTCTGCCCTAAGCCTGAGCCCACACACAGCTTCCCTTTGTGGCTTCTAGTTAGAACTGACTTTTAACATACAATTATACCTGGTCTTACCTCATGACTGCAAAGGAAAAATGTTTATGAATTGCTCTCCAGTTTAAAAATGGATCTCTGTCAGAGAATAAAGAAGCATAAAGCTACTGGCAAATTAGAGTCCATTAACAACCACAGTAGCAGCACACTCAGCCCGCTGGTAATTCTATCTGCATTAATAGGGCTGGGAGGGCGACTTCAGGCCATTTGCTCTGTGAATCAATCATCATTAGAGTCCAGCGGCAGAGCGGATGTGGAAATGAGCCGTTGATATCAACACACCATTAAAATGATGTTCCAACCAGAGGCTCAGGAAGACCAGACGGGGCCTGTGTCTCTGTTAGCGCATAATGTCACTGAGGAAAGATCGCCCTGGGACTCAGGCCTGCAATTCTTTTTAAGGTCCCTAGGAGGACATAGTGCTCTTAAATAATGCCAATTCTACTGGTCAACAACGTGCCAATTTCCTGCAAATGAATGAGTTTACTCCTGAATGCACATGAAGTGGATCACTGGAGTTTGTCCATGTTAAGTCACACCAAGCCTGTTGCTGGTAAACAACAGCAATGTGCTCTCTTACAATTCTGGAGGTCTGAAGTTAAAATCCCAGGATCAGCACAGGCTCCCCTCTGAAAGGAAATAATCCTTCTATGCCCATTTCCAGATGTTCTGATGGTCCTCGTTCTTGAGTGGTGGAAACAAAGCTCCAACCCCTGACTTCATCCTCACCTGGCCTTCCCTCTGCCCTTTCCCAGTGGGCCTCTCCTCTTGGTGGAAGGACACCAGCCTCTGGACACCACCTACATATAATGTGACCTCCTGTTATCTTGATTATCTGTGCAAGGACTCTGCTTCTCAGGTCGCATTTTAATGGTCCTGATAACAAGATTTTTAGGAGAGATTGTTCATCTCACCACACTCTCGCATGTATGAAATAGTACATAGATATAGAGAGAGGTTGACTTGATATAGATGGTATGTATATATATATATAGGTATATATACATCCATCTTTATAAAATTATTAGAACAGCTGGGTACTAGTGGCTCATGCCAGTAATTCTAGCTACTCAAGAGGCTGACATCTGAGGACTGTAGTTCAAAGTTGGCCCAGGCAGGAAAGTATGTAACTCTCTAATTATAGGATAATTTCCAATTAACCAATTTCCAATTATGGTTAATTTCCAATGAACCATCAAAAAGTCAGAAATGGATTTGTGGCTCAAGTGGTAGAGTACTTGCCTTGAGCAAGAAAGTCCAGAAGCATCACCCAAGCCCCAAGTTCAAGCCCAGGACTAGCCCAAATATATATCATATATATATATATATATATATATATATATATATATATATATATATACATATATATGTTTATAGACACATATATATATACATATACATATATTTCTAATAGAGTTGGTATGTGATAAATATGGTTTAAGATTAGCTCTTGTCAGCCTTTCTACTATTGCAAGTAAGACTAAAAGGAAAAGGTAAGCAGCAAAAAATCAGTGCTTCAAATAGGGAATGAAAGCACCGAGAGGTGAAGTGTCCGAAACCACACAGTGAAATCAGTATCAGTACTTGAATTGTGGTAATCTAGTTGATTGTAACCTTGGGTTCTTAACCACATGTCCTACCTCTTAAGGACTGGCACACATCTGAACTAGAAATTCCAGTACATTATAAGAAGTGTAGGTTGGCAAACCCCTTCTGGGAAGTAATTTGCCCATATATAAATGGACTTATAAACCTCACATATAATTTGACCCAATAATTATACTTTGCAGAATTATCTTTTCAAAAATTCACCTGTAGTATATAAAACTTTCACCCACAAAGATGCTTATAACAGCATTATTCCTCATAGCAAGGAGGGAAAAAGGTAGAGAGTGCTAAAATAAGGAATGCATATCTGTGGATGAAGCCCTGCTTCTCCATTAAAACAGTGTGAATAGTTTCCAGTAATGAGAGAAACTGCCTAAGTGTTGAAGGGGTCTGTATAAAATGTTGTGGAATAAATTTTTAAACAGCAGGAAAGAAGGGAATTGTATCAAAATGCTCACAGCAGCTCTTTTAGAAAAATTATTTTTTTCCTTTCTCCTTCTTCTTCCCCACTGGGATTTTCCAATTTCTATAATAAACATGGATTGCCTTTGTAATTGGAAAAGAAATTGCAAGCCTCTGAAATGCAAAGCAGTTGTATTCCCATGGAAGCACTGAGGGGGAAGGGCAGTTGGCTCCAGGCTGGACAGACTCTAAATCTATTGATTTGTCATGTCTTCTCTTCTGAGCAATTTTGGGGTTGACATTAATATATGTTATGCAAATGTCAGAATGAACGAACAGGCAACTGAGTCAAATAAATAGACATAGAATCAACAAATGAACAAGTGGATATATAGAAAGATAGTTTTCTTTTTAAGGCTTGACCAGAAAAATGTCTTCCTAAGGGAAAAATGTGAATAGTTTCCTTCTTTGTGTCCTGGACAATCCTCCTGGGAGTCTAGAGAACTTGGTTTCATTGATTCTACTTAGTAGGGCAGTGGATCAAGCTTTCCCTTCTCAACTGTAGACAAGGAACTCTCAAAAGAAAAAAATTGAGGCTGAAGCTCAAACAAACTGAAATTAGATAGACCTAAATCAATATCCAAAGAAGTGATTTTCTCCTGCTGGACAGACTGAAAGGA
Source organism: Dipodomys merriami (assembly GCF_024711535.1). NCBI lineage: Eukaryota > Metazoa > Chordata > Mammalia > Rodentia > Heteromyidae > Dipodomys > Dipodomys merriami. The sequence continues at coordinate 30,204,048 of NW_027202937.1, read as the reverse complement.
GAACCTAATTGATTTGAAGGACAAACTGTCTTCTAGTTCAGACAATCAGAAAAGTTTTATACCACACCTAGACCTTTGCAATATAACCACCTCCCAACACAGACTCCCCACTTCACTGCATGGAAAGATTTATATTTTTTCTTACCACCCCATAACCACCCAACTCTCTTGGTGAGTTAGATGACAGAATACCAAATTGAGAATTAAACTAGTCAGACTTCCCAGACATAAGAGCTCTGAAATTTATTACTGAATATAAACAAGCATTCCTACTTTTGAATTTCCAGGACTGTCTAGCTGAAATGAGGATCCTATTTACCATATACATATTCTCACCATCTTCATACCCAAGAAAAGAAACTTGCTTGCTCCCTGTGGTCATGCAGAGAAAGATGCTTTGGTATCCTTGACCTAATGGTGCAAGGTCAGCCACTGCTGAGCAGGAGCAGACTGGCTGATCCCTAGGACTCCTGGTTATGGATGTTTTCCTTAGTAGACTGGCAGGTGCCTCTGCTCAAGGTAGTACATTAGGGCTACAAGGCTTGAAGGAGAACACCTCTGGGCCAGTCCTTATGGATAAGTAGCATAGTGTTCTCTAGAAGGAAAGGGAGGATTCCATGAGACATGGAACTATATCATGGCCATAGGAGAAGGTGGTATTCATTCACTCAACAGAAGAATGTGCAAGATTCTGAATCAGTTAATCAAACACTAACACTACAGCTTATCGAGAGGGAGAGAGACATAAACTAACAGTAAAATGAGGATAATGAACTTAATTTAAATTCAAAGGAGATTGAAAGAGAATCTCAAAGTAGGCAGTGGCTAAACTGGAACAGAAACCGAGGAACTCCCAGACTTAGAAGGGAAGAAAGGCACACTGCTTTCATGTGCATGAAATATGAATTTCCACATTTTGCCAGGACTGGGAAGAGGACAGTGGAGAAACGCCGTAAGTCCCTTAAAGCTGCAGGTAACAAGGCTCAGGCTGCATACTGGCTTTCGGTTACCCATTGAGTTCATGGCAGTTACGCCATGTTTATTCAATAGAATCTAAAACCTGAGTTCTGATGGTCCAACACATACTTTTAGACATCTGTCTACCCTGTTTGGATTTATGATCTTGAGATTATAAAACATCCAAGCCTAAGACAAACTCCTTTCTGTTTCCTGTGTTTGTTCATACAGATGGGACAGAACCCATTCTTGGTAGAGAAAATCTAAAATCTTTCCAAGTAAAACTGTCCCCCTCATCTAAGGGGAGACCACCACAATTTAAGGTATTCCTCCAATGTAGGAATCTTCCCAGAGGGAAGTTTCTGAAAACAAAATGAATTAAGTGATTCCCCCATAACCTACTAGATCCCACCATTATTTGGCAATCTGGTGATACAAGACATCTCTAATTCATCTAAGAAGACTACTGTTATGGCTGAGAATCTGTTTCTGGTATGATGATCTACCAAGAGGTGGCACAATAGGAAGTTCTGTAAAAGCTCACTGAGTTATATTCAGGGAACTTTTGCCAGTTTCTCTAGATAGAGATCTTAAGGCCAGGAGAAGTGACTGACAAAAGGCTGAGGACTCCAAATTGAGACTGGCACCTTGTCCCCAATTCCCATCAGTCGTTGGGAGCGAATTGTCAGACTCAATCTTTCCCTTTATGTTGAATTTTTGTCTTTATATTCTCTAGAGAAAACATACTTTAAAAATGGATATTCTTTGATTTAAAGGTTTACCCTTGGAGGGAAAAACTAGAAGAGAGTGAAGGAAAAGGAGACATTTTCCAAAAAAAACAAACCATACTTATTACCTGACTTATGATAACCCTTTTGTATATTACCTTTATGATAATAATAAAAATATTTAATAAAAAGGTACCCTGGGAAGGGGAAACAAAGGAGGAAGCAACAATGCTTGATAAGAAATGTACTCATTACCTTGCTCATGTAATTGTAACCCCTCTGTAAGGTATTTTCACAATAAGAAAATAACTCAGAAAAAAAAAGGTAACCCTCTTCACAGGTAAACAAATCCTGCGTATTCTCAATTACATGCGGTGGGCTGGGAAGATGGCTCAAGTGGTAGAGCACTAGCCTTGAGCTTAAGAGCTGAGGGATAGCGCCCAGGCCCAGAGTTCAGGCCCCACGACCGGACCCAAAAAAAAAGTAACAAAAATCAATTACATGTGGTTCTCAAAAAATATAAAAATAAAGATAAAATAGGGATTGACATAGGCTCAGAAGAAATTGAAAGGAAAAGGCTTGGAGAAAGTACAGTTAATAGATGCATGGCTACAGTTAATGTTTCATTCATAACACGCTAGGCTAGCTGTGGCCAACAACAATTCATTGTATATTTCAAAGGTTTAGTAGAGAGGACTTTGGCTATTCTCAACACAGCAAAACAATAAACTCTATTTCTCTCTCTTTTTTTGTTTTTGTTTTTTGGGTGCCTGTACTGGGCCTTAAACTAGGAGCTTTATCTTCTCACTTGGCTTCTTTCATTCAAGGATGGTATTTTACTACTTGAGCCACACCTCTACTTCTAGCTTTCTGTTGGTTAATTGGAGATAAGAGTCTTTCAGTCTTTCCTGCCTAAGGTAGCTTTAAACCATAATCCTCAGATCTCAGGCTGCTGTGCAGCTAGGATTACAGGTGTGAGCCACCAGCACCCAGCTGATAAACTCTTGAGGTAATGAACATGATAACTACACTGATCTGATCATTACACAAATTACAATTAAAATAAAGTTTGAAAATGGATTCTCTGTCCTGTAAGCATGGAGATCCAACTCCTATAGAGAATAAGTTATGACATTGCTCTAAGCACAGCTCACTGAGGGAACATTAAGTGACTAGGTAATACTACAATGGATCTGGAGGACAAAGCAAGACCATAAACACATACCTAGACAAACACCCAGCCACTAGAAATCACGGTGAATGTACCTCGCATTCAAGGAAGTGGCTATCCAGGAATATTAAGCTAGCTCCTCTGACTAGAATATAACAAATAACTTCTTAGTTTTGCTTTGTCATCTTTTTCTTCCTAATGGAGACAAAGAAAATATTCTTGAAAAGCAGCTTTTAATGAATGATGACAAGTGGTTTCCTGTAGTCTAAAAACAACCCATAAGTGGCTGTCTTTCACATTCTCTTAAATTCCAGAAAGAAGCAGAGAAAGTTCAATAATGCCATACTGGCTTCATGGTTTTTGAACTAAAAGGAGGACTCAAGTGAAAACAGGTTTTTTCTTTCTCTTTTTTACTGACGTTATACCTATTTCCTCTATCTAGTTCTATAACATTTCAGACACTCTCTAAGCTTTGCTTTGACTTTCTCTATGCCTTGGACAACATGGTAGGCACAAAGGAACTGGGAACAAATGTGAATTTTTCCAGTAGAATACAGTAGTTTGGGGATCATAGGAAGCATGGGGTAAGGCATCCTGTCTTTACCTCACTGAATTTTCATCCTTCCACCAAGAACCTTCTGGACATACTTTAAGGAAAAGAACCCAGAAGTGCAATAAACTCTTTTTTGAAGTGTGTGAGGGGCTACTAAGGATTGGACTCAGGGCCTCTCACTTGCTAGGAAAGTGCTCTATCACTTCAACCACACTCCCAGTTGCCTGGAACTCTTGAGGAGAAATATCTGGAATCTCCACTAAGTAACATTTGGAGGTGAGAATTTCTTTGCTCTGGCTTCAATCTTCCAGAGTCTTCTCTCTTTTTTCTTCCTCACCACTTGATCCACCATTATTCCTTTGTCCTCAGGAACCAGCCTTTCCCCACCTCTACCAGCCTCCTGATTATAAAATAGCAAGAAGACCTGTACGTAACCAAAAGTGGCCTCTCTTGTGTTTCTGCTTTCAGAGACTTTTTACTTCCAAAAGGATAAAAACAAAGCAATGCTATCGGAGAGGGGCAGGAGAAGAGACAACAGGAAAAGATGAAAGGAAGAAGGGACACAGTGTATGATGGGAGAGCATGGGCAAGCACCATGCAGAGTGGCCATCAGCCTACATTCTGGAACGTGAAAAGCCTCTTCCTACTGGACCACATCTCCTAAACATTCTCCAATAGCACCAAGGGCTAGGGACCAAGGCTTCAACACATGGGTCATTCGTAGATATTCAAAGTCCAAACTATAGCAAATAGTTATTTATGTGGAAGGCAAAAATATAATATGGTTTGGAACTGACCAAAATTTCAGGTATCCGCTGGGGAGTCTCAGAAAGTATCTCCTGAGGGGAAGGGCTACATTAGTATGTAGTTTGAGCCTAGCTCCAGTGCGGTGTGAACTCTGTTTTGGTGGAGTCCAGGGGGATGGGGAAAGGTGGTCGGCTTTCTCATTTGCGGCGACCCTCCATTTCCACCTCCCATCCCAGCTGTGCTGCTGCTGAAATGCAGAAGAAATCAATAGACCACAATGGAAACAATTTTGAACTCAAGAAAAGGCTCTCCTTTCCCCCACTTAATGAGATGGTGACCTGGCTGCAGACCTTAGATGAAAACGGGCCATTATGAAGGTCCGGGGAGGGAGCATGGCTTAAGCATGGAGGCCGTAAGAAAGATTTCTGTTTTCATTAAAAGAAAAAGGTACCTCGTAAAGAGCAGGAAAGAAGATGAAAACTCCATGATGAAATAACACAACTTAGCAAAGGCAACGAGGTGGAAAGAACGCTTAGCTTATTCCAAAGCCAATGCACACACACATGTGCAAACACACAAACACACACACACACACACACACACTCATACTTTGCACATAACTTTATAAGAAAACTGGGAGCAAGTGGGTGTATTTTGGGAGAAGAATGCACACTAAAGTATAGAATAGCATGGCTAGATTTAAACCATGTAAAAGTCTTCCCCAAAAGTCACCTCCACCCAGCACCTCCAAGTGGGAGGTGGGAACTGGGAAATAGGGTGTTATTTTTGTTTTGGATGGTATTGGGGTTTGAACTAAGAGCCTCACATTTGCTAGGTAGGTACTCTATCACTTGAGCCACACTCAAGTGTGGCGATTATTTTATTTTTGTTTTGATTGCGATTATTTTGAAAAATGGACTGCCATCATATTACCTCTGTCTCCTAGGAGACAGGATTATAGGTGTGAAACAACACCATGTGTGACTTATCCTTTGAAATAAGGTCTCACTTTTTTGCCTGGACTAGTCTCAACCCTTGATCTTCCTATTTCTACCATCCAAGGTCCTGGCATGAGGCACCATGCTCAGCCTTAGCAACAGAGTCCTTAAAAATGTAATTAGTTAGGTGTCTTGAAATTAAATCTTCCTAGTCAGTCCTAAATCCAATGACTATGTCCTTATGAGAGAAGGGAAGGGGAATGAGGACACAAAGAAGACATTAAAAGAAGGAGGGCAAATGGGCTAGGAAGGTGGCTCAGTGGTAGAGCGCTTGCCTTGCATGCCTGAGGCCCTGGGTTCAACATTCCTCAACACCACATAAGCAAAAAGCTGGAAGTGGCTCTGTGGCTCAAGTGGTAGAGCACTAGCCTTGAGCTGAAGAGTTGAGGGACAGTGCCCAGGCCCAGAGTTCAGGCCCCACGACAGGACCCAAAAAAAAAAAAAAAAAGACGGAGGGCAAAGATGAGCCTTTACAACTAGCAGACCAAAAGCTTTTGCAGGAGCTGCAGGAGCTCAGAGACAAGAAAGGACCTTTTCTTAGGGCCATTGACTGGAACATTGCCCAGCCACAACCTTGATGATGTACTTCCATCCTTCATAATTGTGATGAAATAATTCCATCATCATCATCATCATCATCATCATCATCATCTAATTCCATTGTGGTCATTTGCTACAACTGCTGTAAGAAACTAACATATATCTCACAGTTATTCATATAATTTATGCAGAGTCTACACTATATATGGTGTAGACTCTTCCTCATGCAGAAACTCAGTAAGCAGAGTTGTCTGCAGATCAGATGGGTAAATCTAGTGCACCATAAAAGCACAGAGGCGCACCTGTACTTGCACTGTGGCCTCATCTTACTGTGAACCAGGCACTTCATGTTTCCTGTTTGTCATTTTCCATGGCATGAGGGGACTCACGCCATGGAAAGTGTGAGGTTCAGACTACAGGATCCCATTGTCAGGCTGAAATGAGCACACCTAGTGAAACTGATTTCAGCTTTCCAAACTGCCCTATCCAACGTAAGTCTCTGCCTCCTGATAGACAGAATGTGAATACCTTCTCTGCTTGGATGTTTACAACATCCTTATTTGTCTCAAGCAGAGACCTACAAGATGAAACTATGTCTCAGCTTAGCAATGGGGTTACATTGACCCAGTTTCCAGGCCCTGGGCCATCCATCCAACATGGTGGGATTACAGCTTAAGACCAGCTTAGCCTCTTCTGTTCATAGTATGGGAGACTACTTGCATAGAAGGGGGAGCCTGCTGAGAATGAGAGGTTAGAAGACAGAAACAAGGATAGATAAAGCTCATCTCTTACATTGTGAAGTAAAGCACAGCCTGGGAGTTGCCAGTGTCTTGCTCTGTTCACAGCACTCCACTGATTTTGAGGTCACAAGGCCTAGTGTGGCCCTTGAGATGTTTCTCTGCTCCCTTTCACTACTTGTCTCTGTTTCTCTGCTGGTGAAGCTATGATCTCCATGTCTGTTTGCTCTTCCTGCTTAAGGTCCAAATGGTACCATGGGTTCCTTCATGCCTCTGTTTTGATTGGTGCTGAGTAGCTACATTTGTGGCTGATTGGCATTCATTGTTCTCCATTTTCCCTCCCCGCCGTCTTCTGCTTTTCTTCTCTTCTTGACCTGGGTGCTGGCTTAGATGGATTGCATCTTCCAGGCTCTAAGCCTGATTTCTTCCTAAAGAAGAAGTGCTGACAAAACACAGAAGAAAGCGGTCAGATGAAGGTCAAGTCAGCTAGCCCTGTCCCCATTCCCAACTTACAACCTTCCACCATTGCCCCTCTTTTCTTTGTGTCTCTACAGCCAGACATTCACTGGCTACTTCCAGTTTGAGACTGACAATATCTGCTCTCTAGAGGCCCTGAGGGATATGCTGTCCCTTGGCTCCTTTAGTCTTGTCCTCAAAATTACAAACAGTTGATGCATCTAACATATCATTATATGAATTGTGCCATATACATTTAATGTTTTAACTAACTGCAAGCCCCTCTCTCTCTTCCTCACCCCTTCTGTCTCTCAGTCTTTGTCTTGGTCTCTCTCCCCCTTCCTCTATCTCTCTATCTCTGTCTCTGACTCCCTCTCCCCTGTTTCTGTCCATCTGTCTCTTTTTCTTCCTGCTTTCCCCTTGCCCCTTACCTCTTTATGTCTTTCCCAAACTTCCCCACCTCTGTCATCATATAGCATTGATTCAGAATTTAGATTCTGATCTTTAGTCTGAGTCTTAGTGAAGTCCTCTGTGGATCGGACCATACCTTCACCTCGCAGAGTCATGATGACGTGGAAATGAACCAGCACAATACATGTTATGTGTGTCCTTGTCTCTTCTGACCCTTCATTCCATTTCATACAAGTGGTCTAGCTCTGGGTAGCAGCTACCCTTTGAGCTTGCTTTAGCCTGGCTGATCTATTTGAGTCCCATTTTCAGTCTAGTATGTAGGGGTCCTACTATGTGTCTGAGCACTTTGTCATAGGATTCATTTCAGCCCCATCAGCAACTTGTCGAATGGGGTAGATGGGCTATTTCCAGAGAAGGCAGAAATGACATGTCCACCTTTACCCAGAAGAACTGCCATAAGGACGAGGGTTCCTTTCCTACTATTCTTTAGAGTAGATCCCTCCACGCCCTGTGGTTTCTGTTTTTCTCTGCTAGATGTGAAACATGCCTGAGACAACGTGACAAAGGAAACTCCTTTATCATCAGAGTGGAAGGGAAACCATAGAGGAAGTCACTGTGGGCACAGACGGCTGTGCACATGGAAGCAAACTTGCTTCTCAAATTGATGAACTGGCAGTTGAATACCCAGCTGCTGGGTGTTTCCTGACTGAAAAGCCTGCGTGACCATGGCCACCAGTACTGAGGAAGCCAACACTGATAAGATCTTTCTCTTTTGTTAGCTCTCAAAAGATATGGCCCTGGTAAATGTGGCCATGAAAGGTAGAATGTGATTAGACTACCCAGGCCAAGATAAATGCAGAATTATAGTCAGAAGCAAGAGGAAAGTTGCACACATATTCCAATTTTTTTAGGACAGCAGAAAAAAGAAATGAGTTCAGAAAAATGCCAAAAAATAAAAACATAGTCCAGAAAGAAATGGAAAATTCTCAGATAATATTTGCTTGCTGGAGATTTCACTTTTAAGAAGCATTTGAGCAAAACACAAAGGAACAAAACATTCATATTGCTTTGATGAACTGTATGAAAGTCAATAGACTCATAAAAGGAGGTTAAAGAAGGAATCTAAATCACTTTCTTGCCAAAGAATCTTTTAGGAGGAGTATGTTGTTTTCAACAATCCAAAAATGGACAATAAAAGGTTTAGGAAAAGTTGCTATCATTTTCTTAGAACTTGATCTTTAACTTGAGTATATTTCCTTAACTTAAACCTCAGATTTACATAAAGCAAAATGGTGAATAATATGCACAAAAAATGGCTTTTATAATCAACAAATAAACCCCTTTTAATCATTACTGCTACAGACCAACGATTCAAACCATCAGAATGATCAAGTCATCCATGACCAGTCACTGGACAAGTGTGAAGCTCTAAAAATAAGATCTACTGTTATCTTTGCCTGATCATTAAAAAAAAAACACAGCTCCACTGCCAAAAATTGAGAAAACCACAACCAAAGCAAAACCTTCATATTCTATAGGAATTTATTGTCAACATTTAGGGGTGGGGTAGGGGAGGCTGGTCCTCAGGCTCAAACTCATAGCCTTGTACTCTTGGCTTTTTCAGTCATGCCTACCCCTGTACCACTTTAGCCATGCCTCCACATCCAGTTTTTCTTTTGCTGGGTATTTGGAGATGAGAGTCTGAGCAGGCTCCAAACTGTGATTCTCAGATATCAGCTTCCTGAGAAGTTAAGGTTACAGATGTGAGCTGTCAGCTTCTGGCTCACATACCCTTTATAGCATCATTCTATGTTCAGATGTACCTATCCCTTTTGAATCTAAGGCTTCCTTGAAATGGAAATGATATCTATTTTCCTCATCATTTCCCTCATCAAGCATAGTATCTGGCAAGCATGAGTCAGTAAAAATTTGTTAAGTGAGTATTGACAAATTGTCAATGGCATCACATGTGTTTCAACCATCAGACCAATTTTCTCCCAAAGATATTCTCTAGAAACACCAGACTAGATAATACTTGGGGTTCTCCCACCTTTACAGATTATTTCAGAATCATCTGGGACACAAAATCTGGCTAGACCACACCAGTTTCTGGTTAGCAATTGAGGGGCCCAATATTCGCCATTCTAGCAAGTTCTCAGATAATACTGACACTGCCAGCTGAGGATCACCCTGTGAGATTTACTTCCAGTTCTGCTGTTGGCTGAGCCCTCCCATTCTGCTGTGGCAGTCTGACTCTGAAAGGTAAATTCAGAAACTAAATATTCCATAGCAAAAATATTTCATTCAACAAGCGTATGCTCAAACAACTGGAGATCACTGGATTTGGGCCAATTCTAAGTTAATCTTGGAATGAGATGTAAAAGATAATTTCCCAGACATGTTTTCTATAACTTACCTGAATTACTGAGTAACTATATAATTTTCTGAGAAAAATCTAACCCCAACAGATATATATTTATATATTTATATATAATTAGATTATATAATAATCTTTGGATTGAGGTTTACTGTTTAATTTTCTGATTGCATCATGCCTTATAGCTCTCCATTCTTTCAAATTTCCTGACCTGCATAAAACAAGCCCTTAGTCAACAAATGTAAGTTAGATACTTACTAAGAGAAAAACACCCTGGAGGCCTCAAATTGGGAGATGAACAAACTATCTAACTGTGGTCTGAAAAGATCTCTTCATCCAGCTGAGAAAACAAGACTACGTAGATGATAGACCGACCGACAGACAGACAGACAGATATTTCTGAGCTAGGTATGGTAGTGGATCTGGTCTGCATACAGCCTGGGAAAAAGCATGAGACCTTATCTAATCATCAAAATACAAGCAGAATAACTGGAGGCATGACTCCTTTGGTAGAGCATCTGCCTAAGATAAAACCCTGAGTTTAATCCCTCAAAAAAAAGCAATAAAAAGATATTTCTCTTAGCAAATGAGTTATCAAAGGTTGGGTGCAGGTGAGGAATGCCCTAGTAACTTTAAGGAAGAGGAGGATGGGTTCCCACAAGCTACGGAAGTAAAGACAAAGGAAGTATTTGAAGAACCCACTGCAGAGCTGAAGCTGAAGACAAGATTCATAGGCAAGTTCAGACCTAAAATCAAGTTCCAAAGAGAGCTGGAGACCCAAGCCAATTCTGAAAGGACAGTGCTAGTGGTAGAAGTAGGACACCTTGACTTCCATAAAAACAGCAAGGATACTTCTGTCAATTAGCTCTTGGCTCACTTCTACAGATGACATTGTTCTCGAGTCTGACTCCTCAGTGCCATCTGGCACTTTCTGGCTAGGAACAGCTCTTGCAATGAAATGCAAAACTGATAGTAGTTAAAATAGCACAGAGAAAATAGTAGGTCGTGGTTATTGGCATACAGGAATGCTATGTTATGGATCTGAAATGTCCCCCAAAGTCCCATGGTGTTGAAGAGTTTAGGTCCAGTTTGTGAGGAACCTTTAAGAGGTAGGACCTAGTTAGAAGAGGCCACATGTTCTTCAAGAGGAGAATGGGACTCTGGCTCCTTCCTCCCCCCCCCCTGCCCCCTTGGTATGGAATGAGGTGAACAGGCTTTCCACCACAGACCCACCGAAACAGAACTTAGCAACCATGGACTGGATCCCCCATGAGCCAAAGTAAACTTTATGTGAATTGATTAGTGTAGATCTTTGTTATAGTAAGAAGAAGCTGTCTGACACCAAGAATCAGTGTCTATTAAGTTTTGCAGAAAACACACACCTTTGGGGGTACCCTGAGGCCATGGAATGCCCTTTTTCAATGGGAGACAAAATTGCTCAGTGACTGTCACTTTGGGGAGAAGATGTTAAAGTAGAAGGGAACCAAATCCCTGAAGAGTATTAGCTCTCAGTTTACTTTGAGACTAACCATATGGGTAACTGGCCATTATTTTATCTGATGTTGAAAACATTAACATCATTGATATTACAAGATTCTTTAGTTACTAAAAATCATGTAGAACTTCCTGAAATTATTCCGCAAAACAAAATTGTGATTCTTATTTCCAATTAACCAACAAAAGGCCAGAAGTGAAGATAGGGCTCAAGAGATACAGCACCAACCTTGAGTGAAAAGCCAAACAAGAAAACAAATCCCTGAGTTCAAGTCCCAGTGTGCACAGACTATGTAGTGAGACCCTATGTCAAAACAAAACAAAACTGAGCCACAGACACACACACACACACACACACACACACACACACACACATTTCCTGAAATAGATATGGTATTACTTCTGAAATCAGAGAATGTATTGAAGATTTCTAACTAAAATACAAGATGTGCAGAGATAAAAATATAGTTGCTCATCACTGTATTAGCAATATCAAGGACTAGACACAGATAAATAGAGTTCTAAATGAGGCTAGTCATTGCTTGGTGGCCTTAGTTTTCTATAACATAATCTGTCCACATTTATAGCTTTGGCTAAGGGACATGAAACAGTCACTCCATTTTTATCAGTGAACTTGTCTCCCAGGAGCCATTTCTGTGGATTCTGGTGGACATGACTTGATTCCAGTCAATCAGATTTTCTTGAATAGAAAATTGCATGTGGCATACAGAGAGACTTGGTTTCTATCAGAAGCAAAGGCAAATGGCTTAGCTGGCAACCATGGTGAGCCATAGGCTGGTCATGCCGTACACTCTGTAGGAATAGCTACCAAATGATTTTCCAGTCCTTAGGGGACCTCTCAGACCCCAACATTTTATTTCTCATGAGGCTAGATAGTCACTAACTCCAACAAGAGATGTGCCAAAGAGCTCCATCTATAGTGCAGAAGCTATCTACAGAGACTTCATTTCAGTTATCCAATGAACCCATGTGTTTGATTTTGGTATCTGCTTGATTAAATGTTGGCGATACTATTCAGTACCAAAGAGAGAGGAGAGAGAGAGAGAGAGAGAGAGAGAGAGAGAGAGAGAGAGAGAGAGAGAGAGAGAGAGAGAGAGAGAGAGAGAGAGAGAGAGCATTTAAGTGAGTACATGTTATAGCTGGACTCAAATGGGACCACACTGGTTTCTAAACTTTCTCAATCCTTGGACCACATGAGGAATAAGACAGCTATAACTGAGACTGTCTGTGATTCTTGTGTCAGTGCCGATGACCCTGATTTTAACATTTTGTAGCCATAAACTTTTTCCTGCTCCTTACAATGGTTTGATATTTCTCCATTCAAGGTAAGCCTTCTACACAGCCATATAGCTTCCAGCAACATTACCCATAGGCTCCAAAGTCCTGGAAACTTCCACAGATCTCCATGAAAGAGGGTGGGAAGAGCAATCCATCCATCACTACTGAATGCTGTTTTCATCTGTTCTCAAGTTCTTTCGGCGATTCTGTTGTAATGATCTCCACAAAGATTTTTCTCACCCTTCTCTTATTTCTTCTAAACTCATTCTGTCTGGACATCATTTTCTTACCCTCCACCCCCTCCACCCCTCCCCAGGTCCACTGAGCATCACTTACGGATGAAGCATGCTCACTAAGGCATGGTAGCTATTTTGAGGCACTAATGCTTTTCTTTCTGACATTTCCCTCTTCCTTTCCCCACTTTTATCTCCTGCTCCCATTCACTGCTCCACCCTGTGGAGCCAGCCAGTCTCAAGGAATTGCAGGAAATACAAAGGATCTATTATTGGTTTAGCATTTGTATTTTCCAAAGTCTCAACCAATTAAGAATATCATATAAAAATACCTCAATAGAGAGTTTTTTGAGGAGATAGCAAAGTCTAAGTCTCTGAAAAAGCAGAGACCCTCAGAGCACGCCTATGCAGGACCTCAAGAGAGACCTGGGAAAGACAGTACCGAAAGTCCTTCATTTTCTCTCTAGACAAAGGCCCACAGCCAAGATGTGCTGGATTTCAAGGAAAATGAATAGGTCCACATTCCCTATGGAGGTAAACTGTTTTCGCTCTGTATTTTAGGCCCCATGATTCTTTTGGAGTCCTACTAAGGAAGAACGCTCCTGGAGCCAATGAAGGAATTCAGACTTGTCACCTTTAAATATGCCTCTGTGACATAAATATTTTTGAGTTAAAGGCAATGAATAAGCAGCAAACAAGAAGAGTTCTTTCTATTCCCCACCTCTTTGCCACCCAAGGATAGGATGGATGTTCTCCTTGACTGAGGACAACTGCTGAGTCTGCAAACAAACTTATTCCATTATTTTTTCTATGTGTTTACCTCCCAATTCCCCACCACTGGAAGTCAAACACTGCTTCTCTTCATCTTATCCCTACTTGAAGATGTAGTGTTCTTTCTAGAAGATGCTATGTCTGCCAGAGGTCTAAGCCATTGGGCACCACCTACACCATAAACCTGCTTGCCTTTCTCTTGTTTGTCTGCCTTCTGTTACAGTAGTTGGCCCCAATCAAGGTCTTGACTGGATGAAGGTTGAGCAGAAATTTTCTCCTGCTCTGCTGTAATGAGGTTTTTGCTGTCTTGATGGGAATAAAGTCTTAAGGTTAGAATGAGATTCACAGAAAGGAAATCAGTGATGTAGAAGCTACTTAAATACAACAACACTGAGCTAGGTGCTGGTGGCTCCCACCTATAATCCTAGCTACTCAGGAGGCTGAGATCTAAGGATCATGGCTCAAAGCCAGCCAGAGCAGGAAAGTCTGTGGGACTTTTATCTCTGATTAAATCACAGAAAAGAAAAAGTGTTCAAGCCTCAGGACTGGAAAAAAAAACAAAAATCATAAAACACTGAGCCTGACAGTTGGAAGGTCATAAGTAGATCCTTGGTCCACCATCACTGCCCTATGTGGGGCTACTTCTGAGTTCTGCAAATGGGGGCAGGAAAGCTGTTGGCAAGTACATCAGACCTGAGTAGCGAGGACCAGGCATCTCTCTGAAGGTGTTCATTTAATGTCTGGGAAATATGGCCAGCTCTGGAGAGGCCAGGGTCATCAGATGGAAGTAATAATGTAGGCTCCTTTGGAGCACTTATCACAGATATTTAAGACAGGGCTTGTATTGCTTGCTATGGTCTAATTTCCTTTCATTTGATTACTTCCATTGCGTTCTTCTTTTTTCTTTTTTCCTTCCTCCTCCTATTTTCTTTTGTTTCCTGCCTTCCTTTGTTCTTCCCTCCTTCCTTCCTCCCTCCTCCCTTCCCTTCCTCCTTCCCTCTCTCCTTCTTTCCTTTCTTCCTTACTTATTCTAGTCTTTCCTTTCTCCCTTCCCTCCTTCCTCTCTTCCTCCCTCATTTCTTCCTTTCCTCCTGCCTTCCTTTCCTCCTTTCCTTTTTCTTTCCTCCACTACTTCTTCCTTTCTTGTCTTCCTGTCTTCCTTCTTTCTTTCTCTTCCTCCCTCGTTCCTGCTTTTCTTTCTTCCTTTTTTTCCTTCCTTCCCTTCTTCCTACATTTCCTTCTATTTTTAGTGGAATAAAGTTATGTATTTTCTTGGGCTACTGTACAATGTTTCAATGTATGTATGCACTATGAGTTCAAATCTGAGTAAGCCTATCCATTTCCTCAAACATTTGTCATTTCTTTGTGGTAAAAATATTCAAAGTTCTTCCCTCTAGCTTTTTAAAAACATATAACACGTTTTTCATTATTTGTAGACTCTTTTCTATACAGTAAGACCAAAACTTCTCTCTCCTCCCTATGTCTTTCTTACTTAATGAGAACCTATTCTTGTCTCTAGACACATCATGCTAAGCAATAGGAATAGAGAGCTTTCAAAAAATTCCATTTTTAAAAGCACCACCCTAGGCGTGGGCAAGTGTCTGGTGCAAGAATGAGCATGACTGTCCCCTCCTCGGCTTTATGTCCCCCATCAGTGATCACTCTAAAATGACAGCATTGGAAGGCATCAAGGAAAAAAATTGGGAAGGAAGGTCTTTGGTAGATGACTTCCATGTGGTTCTTCACTATGGAATCAGATGGAGACATGTTAATGGTTGAAACAGCAGTGGGAGCCAGAGCCCAAGTATGAGGGCACTTCACAGAAATGGCCACCAGCTGTCCTTGCAGTATAACAGCAAGCATTTTAGGCAGAGGTGGGTGGTTCCCCTTCCCACACAGAGCAGGGGGACCAGCATATTGTCTTCTGAAGAAGGAAAAAGAAAATCTGGAGATACTTGTCTAAAACAAATGCATGGGCTGGCGGGAGGATTTGTGCTCAGTATGGGTGTTGGTCTAAGAGCAAAGCTTTCCTCATTCTGGAATCAGTGGGAGGAGGTGATGTCAGGTCACCAGCCATTTGAAACAATCACCAGCAAGAAATCAGAAAGACTAAAACATAAAATCTAAAGGGAACAGCAATAATTCAGGAACCAGAAGAGAGGACTAGGGGCATGATTAGTGGTAGAGCGGCTGCCTAACACAAGGCCCTGGGTTCAATCTCTAGTACCATCCTAATACTTTATGCTCAAACTGTCCTTACAGTGTGAGCACAAAGAATATTATTTTCAGACAAATAAATATAAAGTTTATATGCCATACTTGCTACTTGAGGAAGGAAAACATGAGCCCAAAAGGTGACCCTGAAGCCAGGAGTGGCCTGTAAATTGTAGAATGTCACTAGTACTGGCAAAATGGCAAAAGAAAAAATAAACAAAAGACAGAGGGGGAGGGGGAGAGAGAGAGAAAGAAGAGAGAGAGAGAGAGAGAAGGAAGGAAAGAAGGAAGGAAGGAGGAAAGGAGGGAGGGAGGAAGGAAGGGAGGGAGGGAGGGAGGAAGGAAAGAAAGAAAGAAAGAAAGAAAGAAAGAAAGAAAGAAAGAAAGAAAGAAAGAAAGAAAGAAAGAAAGAAAGAAAGAAAGAAAGAAAAAGAAAGAAAGAAAGAAAGAAAGAGAAGAAAGAAAGAGAAGAAAGAAGAAAGAAGAAAGGAAAGGAGGGAAGGAGGAAGGAAGGGAGGGAAGGAGGAAGGAAGGAAGGAATGAAGGAATGAAGGGAAAGAAAGAAAAGGAAGGAAGGAATGGAAAGGAATGGAAAGGAAGAAAAGGAAGGAAGGAAGGAACAAAGAAAGAGGAAAGGAAAGGAAAGGAGGGAAGGAGGGAGGAAGGGAGGAAGGAAGGAAGGAAGGAAAAGAAAAAAGAAAGAAAGGAGGAAGGAAGGAAAGAAAAAAGAGGAAAGGAGGGAGGGAGGAAGGAAGGAAAAGAGGGAGGAAGGAACAAAGGAATGAAGGGAAAGAAAGAAAGAAAGGAAGGAAAGAGGAAAGGAGGGAGGGAGGGAGGGAGGGAGAGAGGAAGGAAGGGAAGGAGGAAAGAAGGAAAGAAAGAAAGAGGAAAGGAAAGGAGGGAGGGAGGAAGGGAGGAAGGGAGAGAGGAAGGAAGGGAAGGAGGGAGGGAGGAAGGAAGGAATGAAGGGAAAGAAAGGAAGAAAGAAAGAAAGAAAGAAAGAAAGAAAGAAAGAAAGAAAGAAAGAAAGAAAGAAAGAAAGAAAGAAAGAAAGAGGAAAGGAAAGGAGGGAGAAAGGAAGGGAGGGAGGGATGAAGGAAGGGAGGAAGGAAGGAAGGAAAGAAAGAAAGAGGAAAAGAAAGGAAAGGAGGGAGGGAGGAAGGAAGGAAGGAAGGAAGGAAAGAAGGAAAGAAGAGAAAGAGAGAAGAAGAAATTTTCAGAATAAAATTGTAAGGCCATTGAAATATCCTATATCTTCTAATTTCTAAATAAATAAATACTAGTTTCCAACACCCAGTGAAGCAGAAAACTTTTTATTATTAATAAGTTTTTATTGTGAAAATACTGTACAGAGGGGTTATAATTACACGAGCAAGGTAATGAGTACATTTCTTATCAAGCATTGTTGCCTCCTCCTTTGTTTCCCCTTCCCATCCCTTCCCATCCCGCCCCCCTGCCAAACTTGTAAAATTCATTTTTCAACATAGCGTCTTGTACATTTCATTGTTGCAATGGGTCCACCTGTATCCCTATTTAAACAATTTGTTATTTCCCTTCCCCTCCCCAAATAATACCAACATCAAATACAGTGAAAACAAGGGTAATACCGTGGGGGAGGGACATACAAAGCAAAAAAAAAAAAATCACCTTATAAATATGTTAGAAACAATCGCAAGAAAGAAAAACCATTTGAGTCCTTATCTTGGGGTTCATGTCACCTAACATCAACTTATCTGATCTTTTCTGCTTGTCTCAGACATATACTAGTTATTGCAAATAAGGGAAACATGGGACCTATGCATAAAACTTTTGAAGTTTATTACTTTTCTTGTGAGAAAAGTAGAAAAAAACTCATTGTCTTTTTTATGATTGGTGCATTTCTTGCTCTGACCATACAAGTTGCTGCTTGATGGAATTTCAAAGCTGAAACTGGAGATCCTAGTTTTCATATGTAGTTGGTGATACAGTAGAAGACATTTGTAGGTGGTGTATAGGAGCTCAGATTAGGAAGGAATTACTTTCAATATATGAAATTATGAACTGGAGGCATATCTCAAATGCCAGACAGGAGCAAAATCTCTGAGAACTCCAGGTCCTGAGTTCAAGCCCCGAGGCATAGTATAAAAAATATGAAATTGTATATTTATAATAGATAGGTTTAATTTATATATTTCATTGAATTTTTTGAATAGAATTATTCTGATTCTTATTTTAAATGGTTTTGAGATATGTATAGGTTTGAAAACACAGTATTAATATAGCTATTATAACCCATATGTTCATAAATATCTTTACTGTTAGGAAGATTATTTTTAATCCATTGTGCTTATATATCTATTATAATTACAACTAGGTAGTAATACCTCAAATTCTTATAAATATGCATTTTTATTTAATGTTAAGTTCTCATTATTGGACTGTGAACATTGAGGTGTAATTTTTTAACGTATGTCATTTTAAAAAGGTCTTTCATTTTGAAGGAAAAATGTTTCATATTTTTATTTTGTTTCATTTTTTGTTTTGACAGTTTTAGGACTAGAACTCAGGACTTCACACTCACTTGGCTGGCACTCTACTACTTGGGCCACCTCTCCAGCTCTGCTTTTTGCTGATTACTTTGGAGATGGATCCTCACAGAGCTGGTTTCTGTCTGCCTGGCATACCTGAGCTCTGAGTGTTCCTAAGCTTCCCATGTATTCCAGAGTTCCTCTTCTCCTAAAGCAACTGGACCCCGCATGCTCCTGAACTCCCAGACCACAGGACAGAATTCTTTGGACTCGGATACCCCTTTGCTGTTGTGCAAAGACACTGCACTGCCAAAAGCCAGTTCCAGGCTGTGCTTCTTTGAAGAACCAGCTTGAACTGATTGTGCTCCAGCTTTTCACATAAATTACAGAACATGAAGCCCTCAGCTTTGCCCAAAGTTGTCAACAGGTTTTAATTGTCTCTGCCTCTCTGTACACACAGATGGCTTCACTCTGCTGCTCTGCACAGACCTCTGCTGTCTCCATGAAGACAAATCAGACACAACAAATGCAACTTCATTTTAAAAAGAAAAATTATAATGCGTAGAAATCCAACAATGCTGCTGATATCCCCCCCCCAAGATAAATGCTATTTAAGGAAAAATAGAAGGAACAATACAGAGATGACAGCTAGGTAAGAAAAACCATAATGAAAATGTTAATTTTAAGGACAAATACAGAATGTATCAGAAATAGACAAGTAGTGTTGGAAACAGGAAAGTATACATTTTACTGACAAAGTCCAAACTGAGCCCTCAATGTCAAGTTTCTTTCTCCAAGGTCATTCAGAGAAACGACAAGTGATCAAAAATTTCTACTTATAAGAACCTGCCCTTCTGAAATAATAGGACAAGGAGATAAAGTTGTATAAAAAGATAGGTTGGAGCACTGTTTGTAGGAGCAATGTCATTTCCATGACAAAACACCACAATTACAACAATAATGCTGGGAGAGTAAATGTCTTCCTGGTCAAAGTGTATATATTTACTGGATTGAAAGGCATTGATAAATTATGTTCCATCTAGAGAGCACCAACTTATATTCCTGCCAACAATGAATGAATCTACATGGCTCCTCTATGTTCTAGCCAGTGTGTCATGTTTTATTAATGCAGTAGGTACAATAATAACAATACTGATAAGCTATGTGTACTTAGAATTTCTCTATTATCTCCACAAAAAATAAGGTTCAGGGCTGGGAAGTTGGCTCAGTGGTAGAGCGCTTGCCTTGCATGCTTGAGGCCCTGGGTTTGATTCCTCAGCACCACATAAGCAAAAAGAAAAAAGTCGGAAGTGGCGCTATGGCTCAAGTGGTAGGGCACTAGCCTTAAGCTGAAGAGCTGAGGGACAGAGCTCAGGCCCAGAGTTCAGGCCCCACAACTGGACCAAAAAAAAAAAAAAAGGTTCAACAGCTTTTTGTTTCTTATAGAAATATCACTTATACTCCCTTACCACAAATTACCCTTTCTGTTCCTATCTTTTTCCTTTCCCTATTGAGTTGTTCATCTTCTTACAGATTTATAGAACACATACACACATCAAATTGTTCCTTTCTGGTAATTTGTCCCTCTTTTATAATACATTTGATTTTGCCAAGAAAGGTATCAGTCTTTTCTCTGATGGTTTTACTTATTCTTAGGAAGGATTTTTCTAGGGTTGGGGTGTAGTTCAATAGTAGATTGCTTGCTTCCTAGCATGCATAAGGCCTTGGGTTCTGTCTCTAACACTGAAAAAATAACATCAAATATAATAATATAAATATAAAATAAAATGCAATGTAAAGGATTTCTCTATTTTAATTTGCTGGATTCCATATATTTTAAAATACTTTACTCCCTGGTTTAATGACTAAACTTCAATTTTGTGTATCTGTAATATGTTAAGACAAAAATCAAATCCAGTTTTTCCCATGAACTCAATATTCCTTATTTCTTCTACTGTATGAAAATTACTACATTATCCATTAAATTCTGTACATAGGGATGTATTTTGGATATGTTTTGTGACTTTCTGTTTTACTTGTTTTTTAAATTTTGGTAGCTTCAGATAATGTTTCAATATCAGAGAGAAAGAGAGAGAGAGAGAGAGAGAGAGAGAGAGAGAGAGAGAGAGAGAGAGAGAGAGAGAACGATGTCACCCCCTACTCTCTCATTTAGCAGTATTCCTGGCCATTCTTGCATATAGTCAGAAAGACAGATGTGTGTATGTGTGTATATGTGTGTCTGTCTAAAAAAAAGAAGATAGATATGTGTTTATATCTGTGAAAGAGATAATATTATTTAAAATCAATTTGTCTGGTTGAAAAATCGTTGGAATTCCATTATACTTATGATTTGTTTGAAGAGGACTTTATGAAGTAGAGTTACTCTGCCCATCAAAAGTCCATGATTTTCTATGATACAATCTTCTTGAATGAATGGAAACAAATTCATCTCCATGTACCAAGGATATTAGAATCCTATCCCAAACCCTGAGAAGAGTCTATAGGATTCTCAGCCTGATAGACATGAAGCTTAGCTTTGGCACAGATGCTCTGTCTTCATTCTGTATAGAAAGATACTTACTCATTTAAAGTTTCTCTGAATGCCCCATTCACATACCAAGGGCAGATCCAAAACAAAAGGAGTTATCCACATGTAGAATAAACATCACTTAATAATGTACTGACATTCAAAAGCTCTAAAATTAGTTAGGCACATTTGGCCACAGAACTTTTTTTCTCTTTCCTTATTCCAATACTGCTTGGTGCATCACCCCATCGCAAGGGAGGGAGGGAGGACATCTATAACTATCTTATTTGGAATCATTTAAGAAAATAAGCATTATTATCAGGTATGGGTAGTAAATGCAACTAAGACAGCTACTTGGGAGTAGAGGAAGATTGGCATCCAGGCTGGTCTAGAGAGAACAACAAGATTTTATCTGGAAAAAAAAATGCTAGGGGGCTGGGCACCAGTGTCTCATACCTCCAATCCTAGCTACTCAGGAGGCTGAGATCTGAGGATCGAGGTTCAAAGCTAGCCCAGGCAGGAAAGTCCGTGAGACTCTTATCTCCAATAAACCACGCAGAAAACCAGAAGTGGCACTGTGGCTCAAGTGGTAGAGCACTAGTCTTGAGCTGAAGAGCTGAGGGACAGTGCCCAGGCCCAGAGTTCAGGCCCCACGACCAACACACACACACACACACACACACACACACACACACACACACACACACACACACAAAGCTAGGGGACTGGGAATATGACTTAGTGGTAGAATGCTTGCCTAGTATGCATGAAGCCTTGGGTTCAATTCCTCAGTTCTACATAAACAGAAAAAGCCAGAAGTAGAGCTGTGGCTCAAGTGGCAGAGTGCTAGCCTTGAGCAAAAGCAGCACAGGGACAGTGCCCAGGCCCTGAGTTCAAGCCCCAGGACTGACAAAAAAAAAAACCTAACTAAAACCAGAAGGATTAGGGATGTGGTGCAAGTGATAGAACGCTTGCCTAGCAAGGGCAATACTGGAAGTTCAATTCCTAGTACAGACAAGGAAGGAAGGAAGGAAGGAACGAAAGAAGGAAGGAAGGAAGGAAGGAACAAAGGAAGGAAGGAAGGAGGGAGGGAGGGAGGGAGAGAGGGAGGAGGGAGGGAGGGAGGGAGGGAGGAAGGAAGGAAGGAAGGAAGGAAGGAAGGAAGGAAGGAAGGAAGGAAGGAAAGAAGAAGGGAGGGAGGGAGGGAGGAAGGAAGGGAGGGAGGGAGGGAGGGAGGGAGGAAGGGAGGGAGGGAGGGAGGGAAATGGAGCATTATTAATTAGCATTTGGCAATATACTATGAAAGATGTTAAATTTCCTTGACAATTAAAGCCCTTGATATTTTCCATTGACTATTCTTGCAATGTAAGATCACGTTATCTGACAGTTGTGCAATTTATAATCAGTTGATACTTGACTTCTTAATCAAGGGGACCACCCAGTGATTGTTAACGGATCTTTTTGAGTCCCAGTGTGAGTCAGTCCATGAGCTGAGGTTAACAGAAGGAGCTGCTCTATCATCCCAAGAATGAACTAGGTTGTCTAGGGGTGTTCTAATAACGCACTTTTGCCTAAATAGTTCATTAGCTATTGGACAGCTTCCCAGCTGTCCACTGACTGGTTACCTCCCTGTTAGCTAGTTCTAGAATGGGCCTGAAATTAACTAGTGTAAGTCCAACTATTGTTAAGTTCAACTACTGTATGCTTCACTACTCATCCCAAGTGTAATATGATGGTGTGAGGACAGGGGGAATAGATGAAGGTAGAGACAAAGTATGCTATTCCACCTGCCTTAAATCCATGACTTGAAGAAGTTACCGAAGTAGCATTTCTACCAATGGAGCCTATTGACTGAATACCAGAATCTCCTGGGCATTTGTTTAAACTTTGCATCATAGGTTTTTCCTCTAGACTACTGAATTTGAAATTGTGATGAAGTCCCCTTTCCTATATGCAAACTCCCTAGAAGATTTATCTGCTTGCAAATTGCCCTGGACTTATTTTTATTTACTCCTCTGCAAAAGTTCACGTAGCAATCTTCTTCACAGAGTCATTTTGAGAGGAATTACACAAGCAATGCACAAGGCATACAGAAGTCATTTGTTAACTTTAGTTGTCTTCTTTTTTATTCCATATTTATTCTATTCTACCAAATAATATCTATTCTAATCAAATAATAATATGTATCTTGCTATTATAACTTTATAAGTTGTATTTTGAACTTTACTAGGATCTGATAAAAAAAAAACCACTAGTCTCATCTTAAAACTAAGTAAACCTTAGTCATCTAAAACCCAACCTAAAAATTTATTCACTCTTTCAAAGAGCCTGTAATTTATATTATAGATTAAAACTTGCTAGGAGGCCACAAAATTTTGAAATACAGGTGGTCCCCAACTTACAGCAATTTTACTTCATGGATTTTTCTTGGTGTGAAGGTGGCATGCGTTCAGTAGCTGGAATGGAGAATTTAAATCTCATCCTGGACCAGTGATAAGGGGTTTGAGTCTTTCTGTCAATGGGTGGGCAGCAGTGCCCTTTGACCTACAATCATTTTCACTTATGATATAACCCATTGTAACTTGAAGGATGTCTGTGATACTAAAGCAGCAATCTTCCATCAAGTGTATTCAAGTTATCCATCTAGGGCATTTGATCTCTAATTCATTCTTCATTGCCTGCTCTGAGGAGATGTATGTGGGCTCCTGAGAGTTTTCCTTTGTCAGAGGGCAGGATGTGAAGCATGGCAGTAGCATGTACTGGAGAGTCGTTGTGGAGGAAAGGTTTGGCTTTCTAGCTCTGTGGTGCTTGCTTTCCAGTCTCCTGAAGTGTGTGCTGTCTAGCATCAGCTCCTTCAGCCTCTGCAGCAGGTTCTCCAGTCCTAGATTTCACCATTGCTGACAGTTTGACAGCTCTTCCAGGGTCCATATATGAAGTATGTGGAGGTCAGAGACTGCTAGGACCTTCAGGAGAGAATTGAGCTAATAGTTTTATTCACGATAGAAGCAAATTTACCCTTCCACCTCAAGCAACTAAAAAACTCAACAAATGTAAACAACAGGGGCCTTCACTCACTGGACAACAGGCATTTCTGGAGGGGAAATCCCTGAGAGAAGGAAGACTAGTGAGGTGATTGAGCAGGGCCATACTTGGAGTGAGTTTGCAGGTCACAGAGTAAGATGCTCAGACAGAGCGTGGTGGTCTCCTTGACCTGAGATCCTGTTAGTCAACTTTCTGTCATTCAATAGATACCTGAAATAATCAGCTTCATAGGAAACAGGTTTATTGTGGCTCAGTTTTGTTTCTGTTTTGACATAGGGTCTCACTATATAGCCCAAGCAGGCCTTGAACTGGCAAGCCTCCTGCTTCATCAGCCTTTGCTTACTCAGCCTTTTGCTGAGTTTTAAAGGCTCCAATGTCAGAGGAAAACTTCTCACCATGTGGCCAGGAAATAAAAGAAGAGTAAAGAGGGGAGCAATGTCTCAAAATTCCCTTCAAGGATACAACTCCAATGACCTACACTTCTCAATGCATCTTACCTCTTCAACATCCCATCTCTCAATCGCACTGCTCTGGGGACCAAGATATTAGACTATGGGCCTCTGGAGTGCATTTAACATTCAAACTACATTAGAAACAAGTTGAATATCGGGTGAGGCTCAAGTTGCTAAACTTCACAGTGTAGAATCAAGAGGGAAAAGTCTCAGGAGATCTCCAGGGGATTCCTTTTAAGTGCTTAAGTGAGTCCTGATCAGTGCGTATTTGTGAAGGAATGAAGACTGCTAGGAGGAAATACAGAAAAGAAGCAGATAGAATAACCCCCAGGAACAAAATTTTCTTCCTACCAGCTAGTGGAAGAGAGAATTCCACATAATACAGTGCCTAGGTTAGAGACCCCACACAAGACTTCCTCCATAGTGGGCAAAACATTCATTCTTAGCCCAGTTGGGCTGCTAGAAGAAAATATTATGGGCTCAGGAGGGGATAAGGCGAAGGACTTCATAGATATTTATTTCTGACAGTTCTGGAGGCTGGAAAGTCTAAGGTCACAGATCCCACAGCTCTAGATCCCGATGAAGGCCTCCTTTCTGGCTTGCAGATGGGGGCTTTCTGTGATGAGAAGAAAGAATGCATATACAAGCACTCTGTTCTCTCTCTCTCTTTTTTTGTGTTTTTTTTTTTTTTTTCGGTTGTAGGGCTTGAACTCTGGGCCTGGGTGCTGTCCCTTAGCTCTTCAGCTCAAGGCTAGCGCTCTACCACTTGAGCCACAGTGCCACTTCCGGCTTTCTTAGTGGTTTATTGGAGATAAGAGTCTTACGGAGTTTCCTGCCTGGGCTGGGTTCAAACCATGATCCTCAGATCTCAGCCTCCTGAGTCACTAGGATTATAAGCATGAGCCATCAATGGCTGTTGTTCTCTCTTTTCTTAAGGACTTTAACCCCATTATGGGTACCCTCCTCATCCTCTGACCTCATCTAAACTTATGGAACCCCCAGTGTTTGTGTTTGCTGTGACAGAATGTCAGGTATTGGGTAATTTATGAAGGAAGGAGGTTTATTTGGCTTATGGTTATGCAGGTTCAAGTGTCTAAGATTGTACAAACAACATTTGTCAGGGTCCAAACACACGCTAACGTCCCTGTCAAGTGCTTGTTTAACCATACCCTCTTGTGAACAAAATTTCTTTTTCTTTTTCTTTTTTTTTTGGGGGGGGGGGAATTGGGTGGGGGAGATGGGCAAGCTCTATCCCATTTGAGCCACAGCTCCACTCTCAGCTTTATGGTGGTTAATTATAGATAGCCTCATGGCCATTCCTTCCTGGCCTGGCTTTGAATCTCAATCCTCAGATCTCAGCTTTCTAAGTGAGCCACCAGCACCCAGTTAAATTTCCTTATTTTTGCAATATGGATGGTCAAAGTTTTCTAAACTTTTCAGTTCTGCTTCATTTTGCTTAGCAGTTCCTTCCTTGCCTTATTTCTTTCTTCTTGTGTCTTAGTATGAGCAGTCAGAAGAGATCCAGTCACTTTAAACACTTGGCTTAGAAATCACATTGATTAAAATGCCCATCACAATGTTACATTCCACAAACACTAGAATACAGTTCACAGAGTATTTGGTCACCAAATAACAAGAATCACATTTCCTCAATCTTCAGCATATTTTTTATTTCTATCTGAGACATTACCAGAATGGGCTTTTTAAAAATATCCTCATTTCTGTCAGCATTCTGTTTATGATTAGCTGTATGTTCTCTAACAAGCTTACTGTTTCTTTACCTTGGGAAGTTACTCATATACGTACACTTGAAAAGGAATGTTCAGTTTGCTGTGTGGAGGTGAAGGTTTTATAAATGACAAATCAACCTAGTTGAAGTGTTAATAAATGCTACTCTAACTTTCTTGATTTCATAATTATTTTACCCATTACTGAAAGAGATTGATATCTCTGACTATAATTGTGAATTCACCTTTTTTTCTTGCTGGCTTACCATGTATTTTGAAATTCAATTTTCAGTTAGAAAAAATGTTTATGGTTGCTATGTCCTCTTGATTAATTGCTCTCTTTGAAATATCTTCTTTTATCCCTAATAATAGTCCTTGCTAAATTTTTGTTGGGTATTAATATCTCCATTTAAGCTTTCTTTCCATTAGCACAATATATCTTTTTGTGTCTTTTCACTTTTAATCTATTTGTGCTTTCATATTTAAAGTGTGTTCATTATAGGCAACATATGTTATGTATTCCATTTGACCATCTCTGCCTTTTAAGTGCAAGGTTTAGCTCATTTATATTTAATGTAATTACCAATAAGTAATCCTTTCTTCTGTATTTATCACACCCATATTTTGCTTCCTTTTTCCTTTACTTTTTTTCCATTTTACCTCCTTTTTTTTAAGCTTATGTGCTATAGCTTATTTCAGTAAAAGATTTAAGGGTATATTTTTGCATATTAACTACATTGCACACTACTTTGTATATATTATGATGATATATTATGATATATGACATATTATGAGCTATAATTTAATATTATATGAAATACAGTTTATGGCCAATTTACAGTGCTGTGGAAGAACTATGGAGAATCTGATCTTGCAAGCTAAATGCTAGCTTATGGGATGCTGAAAAAAAAGTATAAGAATTCTAGGTCAGAAATGAAGTTTATCTTTTTAGTCACAGCTAAAGCAGTAGCAAAAGTACTAGAATTTTTGTCATTTCCCTGAGATCCAACTCCCATATGTGGACATACTATACACAAAGCACCACATGGCACCTGCATATGCTGAAGGTTGAATACAAAAGATGAATCTCTCATAATGGGCAATGAGCATACTTTTTCTCCAGAGGAATACAGTATATCTTTGAATAATATTTTCTATACACATATAATTAGAAATATACTTGCTATCAATTGTTATCTCTGAAAGATAATTCAGAGCAGAGCATGGAAGCATGTGCCTTTAATTCCAGCACTCAGGAGGCTGAAGCAGGAGGATCACAAGTTCAAGGCCATTCTGACCTACAGAGCAAGACTCTATCAAAAAGCCAAACACAAAACGGGAGTGAAGGAAAGGAGAAAAGGACAGGAGAGAGAGAGAGAGAGAGAGAGAGAGAGAGAGAGAGAGAGAGAGAGAGAGAGAGAGAGAGAGAGAGAGAGAGAGAGAGAGAGAGAGAGAGAGAGAGAGATGCTTCTAATAGAAACACAAGAGAACCATTGAGGACTGTTAACCAGCAATACCCACCCTTTACTTCTACTCTCTGTCCTTGTGTTACAATATACCCATAATACTCTACATTGCCAATTACTCTGTAAATCTTACCACCCCTAAGGACTCAATTTCTTTTCATTTGTTTCATACAACATTAAATTGGGCTTATTCTCAACAGGACTCCAATCAGCAAGACAAGGCAAATCTCCAGTATTGATCTCTCCCATGCTCCCAGTATCTCAGAACCAACCAACCAGCTGAAAAATCCTATAAACCAGAAACTTCTTCCACAATCAGGTGACTTTATCATTGTTTCCATATTAACTTTTCTCCTTGATCCAAAATATTAATCCAGGCATAGCAGGATGCATTGATGATGATACAGATGGCCTCAGCCTGCAGAGAGGAAGCCTGGGGAGTTCTGTCATCCATAATAACTCTGATCAGTGAGTTAAGACTGGTCTATATGTCCCTCAGGGTCCAGGTGGTACCACTGACATGTCAGCTTCATTCAGGGACAGATTTAATGCCACCTTTTCTAATTAGAATAGGTTCTATTCATCTTAAGTACACAGATAGCACATATAAATAATAACTTGTCTCTGCAAAGCTTTTCCATTAAGCCTCTATATTGCCTCATTAGATGGGACCCCTTAACTTTACCCAATAAGGCTGAAGGACATAGTGGTAGTCCCACACACCTTTTTTGTCAGCCACGGGGCTTAAACTCAAGGCCTGGGTGCTGTCCCTAAGATTTTCTGCTCAATGTTAGTGCTCTACCACTTTGAGCCACAGCTCCACTTCCAAGTAGCCCCTTCTTAAATACCACAGAGCCATCTTTTTATTTTTAATTTTATGATCTTTAAGTGGTTGTACAAAGAAGTCCCCATTCTACAAAACAGTATATGAATACAAAGTGTCTGACAACATTGTCACCCATCACTCCTAACCCACCCCTTCTGTCACTTTTCTTTTCTTCTTTTTTGTTTAATTGAGATTAGGTGATTGCATAAATTTTGCATATTTCACATTATTGTGGAATAGTGATACTTAGTTAAAATCATAAACACATTTTAACCTTCACAAGGCAAATTGCACAGAACCATCTTTAATTTGATGATCACTGTTTTTTAAAAGGAAAGCAAGTTAATACCTAGCTTCTACATAAGTACAGTTATTGCTTACAATCCATGAAGCCCAACTTAAAACTCACACTGGTTGACTGTTTCTAACATGGCCTATGGCTGGCTGTTTGGTCTCAAAGCTCTCAGTATCAATTCAGGTAATTGAGTCTAGTCCTTATTTGGGGGTAGACTGCCTGGGGGGATATAATACAACCTGTCCTATTCCTCCATGCCACAACCAGGTAACATCCATCCAGATGACACTCAGCCATGGAGTGGCTGGGTTTCATGAATTTAGTCTACATGTGTTTCATGTAAAAGGCTCAGAAACCAGGCCTTTCCTTTCCTGCAGTTTCCAAAAGACTTCATGATAAGACTAATGATCCAATAGAGCTAAGAGCCCTCTAGTGGGGGGTGGCATATCCAGCAAAAATCAGTAAAAGTTAAGGTACTTGCAACTATTTGAAGAGTCAACTCAGTGGGACAGGATGGGAGATGTTAAAAGAAAACTCATTCATGTCTGTCCTAGTCAGTACATCCTAAAATCTGAGGTGTTCCATCTGCAGGTGTCAAAGTCACTTGCCCACACCATGAGCTTGACATTTCTCCTAGTTATCTGTAACTTCACCTTTTCTGTACCTGTTTCTTACTTATACTCAAACCATCTATTAGGGTCAGGTGAGAGAAGTACCAAAGTATTTGCTGACAGAGACCCATTAAGTGTTCAATGTAAGTCACTGAAGAGGAACTCAGTGAGCACTGAACTCAACCAAATTATCCTTGTGATCCACGGGCATGACAATGTCAGGAAAGAATCCAGGTAACCGAAGCAGACATAAATTGGAGTCCATGAGGCCTCTTTGGAGGTACATCAGTCAAGCCTAGAGCTGCCGTTGAGGAAAATGAAGACACAGTGTCACGCTCAGGAATGGTGGGTGCACAAATCCAAATAGGCCTAAGTAACATCAGTCCATTTCATCATCATTATTACCTAGGAAGCAGCAGAAAGTTCATCCCTTTCTGAAGTCAGCTGCAGCGCTAAGGTGTATACGTCGAGAAGATTTCTACATAAATGACTTAGGCAACTTGACCTGATGTTCTGGTGGGTTTTCATAATTTATGGTCTCAAAGAAGGGTGTCTTTAGTCAGGTAGTCCATATTTTCCAAGTAGCAGACCAAATGTCCAGCCTAATGTCATCAGTCCAAGACTCAGTAAATGCAACAAAATTCATCAGGGAATACCTTGCCCAGGGCTATGAAAATGGTATATGCAATTCAGCCAAGTACTAATGGCTCATACCTGGAATCTAGCTACTTGGGAGGCTGCAATCTGAGGAGTGCAGTTCAAAGCCAGCCAGGGCAAGAAAAACTGTGACCCCCGCCCTCCCTGAAAAAAAAAAGATAAAAAGCTGGAAGTGGAGCTGTAGCTCAAGTGGTAGAGTTCTAGCCTTGAGCAATAAAAGGTCAGAGACAAAACCCATGCACTGAGTTCAAACCCCAGGTCTTGGGGGAAGAGGGGTGGGTACAATCCAGAAGTACAAGAGAACTAACCTCTCAGGGCTAGCTTGGATAAGTAGGGTATAGGAGTACATGAGTAGTTCTTCCCCATCCCTTCCTGAAGAGGCTGTCCTACAACATAGTTGTATAGATTCTCTAAGGATAGCCAAAGGAGACAGAGCAGCCAGCCACCCACAGCTGGGCCAGCTCATTCATGAGTCTTCCATTGACCCTCCCTTCTCCAAGCTCTGTCCCCTTGTCTCTCCCTCGTGTTCTCTGAGAGTTTACACCTCCAGTAGAGTAGTAGTGCAATAAGAAGAAATGCTAACCAGGCAGTTACATATGTATGTATGTATGTATTCTTTATTAGGTCATTGTAGAAAAATCATCAGTTTTTGGCACAGTGACTAGTAGTCTTAGAGAAGGTTATTATGTTAGCGCTTTTTGTGACAGATGACTTTGGGTGTGTTTGAAATGGTACTTTCAAAGCATAATGGATTTGACCCACTCTGTTATCTCTTTATATCATTTACATTGCTGAGTTATAAGACACTTTTATCCACTTATTGCCTATGTACCTTAATTGCAGGAAAGGTAGGCAGGAGGAAATAACGTTCTGAGTGCTAGCCTTGCAAAATCAAACCTATAAAGCAATGACAAATGTCAATAATTGGGTTTCAAACAAACAAAATAAAATACAATTGACTGAAAAGCATGTCCATCTGGAAACTAGAAATATCAGTGATATACACCATGTAGCAGAAACCAACAAAATCATCTAAGAACCATAAATCCAAGTGCATGCCAAAAATGTGCATTTTATTTGTGCTTTTGTGTGGGGGAGGGGTGTGTCCCCCTTTGAAAGTGTGTGATTTAGAGTCATTTTTTTTTCCAGCACTGACTCTGAATTCAAGGCATTCTGGGGGGAGGGGGTTTAGAATTGATGTCCCATGTCGCATTTTTCAGTCCCACTATTTCTTTTGTAAGGTATCCCAGTAGAAAGTAACCAGAAAACCATTTCTTTTTTGCTTTCCCTAGAATATTAAAAGTCGCATAAGCAAGATGAAATCACCAGCAATGGCTCCCAAGGGGAACCTGAGAAACAGAAGATTCATGCGAGCTTCTTAATGCAGGAGTCTCTCTCTCCACATCCATGACCCACATGCACCTCAGAACCCATAGCCTGGCAGACACAAAAGTCTCAATTCAGCTTAATTTTACAGGGGCAGCTAAGGGGGGTGAGAGCAAAAGGCTCTACCTGCAGCCCCGTGGAATGTCCTGCCCAATTTTCCCTGGTTCAACTCCTTCCACTGTTCATAGGGAATCGCTGAGCTATAAGAATAGACTCAACCTATTCGGAAAGGTTTTTCATGCCAGCCATTTGATTAAGCATTGATACATGTCAACAATGGGCCCAGGCCAAGGACAGGCAGAAGATTGATTCCATGGATGACTTCTTAAACAGTCCTGTCCTCGTAGGAAAAGAGATCAGCCAGGTGCAGAACATTGTTGAAGACAGCCTTTGAATATTGTGATCAATTGATGTGTATTCTGCCTTCCCAGAGCATGTCATCCACAGGGCAGAGGAAGAAAAACAACTGAATATTGAAGCAATGCTGATCTAGACCAGCAAACTGTAGAACAAATCACACTTCCAAAATTTGGTAACTCTAAATCCCTTATGGAAAGCCCTGGGGGCAGAAAAGAGAGACAAAAAGCCAAGACGGAAATGGCTTAGCTCAGAAGAGCCACACAAGCAACTCAGGTTGCAAATATTAATCACACTAGTTCAAAATCTGTCAAATGAGAAGTGTAGTACTGGAAAATGGACTTAGTAGGAAAAAATACCTTCCATATAGTTTAATATTATTTTATTTATTTACTTATGCATTTATTTATTGTGGTACTGGGGTCTGAACTCAAGGCACCATGTTTGCTTGACAGGTGCTTTACTGCTATGCTACACCCTCAACACTTTCCCCCCCCCCGGAAACGTTTTTTTATTGTGAAAATACTGTACAGAGGGGTTACAATTACATGGGCAAGATAATGAGTACTTTTCTTATCAAGCATTGTAGCCTCCTCCTTTGTTTCCCCTTCCCATCCCTTCCCATTCTCCCCCTACCACCCCACTCAGTCCTCCCCCCCCCACCAAAGTTGTAAAGTTCGCTTTTCCACATAACAACTTGTACGTCTCATTGTTGCAATAGGTCCACCTGTATCCCTATTTAAATGATTTGTTTTTCCCTTCCCCTCCACAAATCATACCGACATCAAATACAGTGAAAACAGGGGTTATGCCATGGGGGAGGGACATACAAAGCAACAAAGAAATCATCTTATAAATGTGTTAGAAACAATCACCTGAAAGAAAAAAAAATTTGAATGAATATCTTAGGGTTCATTTCGATGCTTTTTTAATTTTTTTGCACTAATAACTTTTAAGAGAGTGTCTTATTTCCTTCTAGTACATGTGCCTGAACCACAGTTCTTACACTTCATTTAGTCTTCCTGCCATGACTGAGATAACAGGCATGTACCACCATACTCAGCTTCTTCTATTGAGATGGAGTCTGGCTTGAGATCCTCCTCATTTCAGCCTACCACTAACTGGGATGGCAGATGCATGACGCTACACCTACCTATTTGTTGAAAGCTTTGTGCCTTATTCTTCTTGGACCACAATTCTCCTGTCTCAGCCTCTCAAGTAGCTGGGATAACAGATATAAACCAGCACTACAGATAGATAGATAGGTGATAGACAGACAGATGTAAAAATACAATCATACATACATACATGTGTGTATGAAGAAAAATGAAAATAATATTAACCAGTATCAATCAGTCTCCACACTTCGGGCTTGTAATTAAAGACTACGGATATAAGTACAGACTTTTGCATTTAGTATAAATTGCACATTCTCTTTTCTCTCTTTGAGGCTTCATCCCAACAGTCTACAGGCCTTTGCTGAGGAGAAAAAATAGTAACAAAATCCATCAGAGGGCTAGTTGTTTTAGTAATATTAAGAAAAAAGACTATCTCTTTAAACCTACATCAAGTTGTTAAGGCAACAAGATCGAGATGAAATGTAGAAATGTTTTATCCACCGCCCCCTCCTGCACCCTTTTCTCTATCTTGCATGTTCTGCTTGGTGGTGCCAGCTCAATAATTCCATCACTAAATCTCTGCCTTTTCATCTGGAGGGTTTTCCACACCACCAAGCAAGTGTGGACAGGAAGGATGGTGGGTGGCACATAGTGGTGCACAGGTTACATTTGTATGTCTGTGTGTTTGTGCGCAATTCTGGAAAAAGTATATGCGATTTTTCTCCAAACTGTGTCAGATTACATCAAAGAGGTAGGATAATTGACAGCAGGCTTGGCAGCCAACAATTAAATGTGGAGGTGGTAGAAGAGGAGTTGGAAAGGAAAGAAGCTAGGAAAGGAAGGATGGTGGAAATAGGAAATTCAGAGGGGAGTTGTTTGAGATGAAAAATGTATTTTAATTTGGCAAGTATCCAACAGACAAAGAGAAACTTAGGGAATTTTTGAAAACAGAGCAAGTTAAAGTCTATGTACCTCATAGTCAAGGGAGAAGATGAGCTTCCTGACCACAGGTGAAAAGAAAAGTAGCCCAAAGGATGTGATTTAGCCATTAGAGCCCATTCTTAGCAAGTGCATTTGTAGGTCTGATGAAGGCAGGACCTAATCTCAGGGAGCCAATGGAAACACAGATATCCTGCCCAAACAGTGTGTGATCTCTTTACAGATTAGCGCACTTTGCGTGGTCACCCATCAGCCATGGGTGACTTTAGCATATTTCTCCCTTTCTGCATATCTGACCTCAGTAATGCCCTGGGAAGAAGCCCTGAGTCTCACACACCTTGTGAACAAGTTTGCTCCTGGCTCCTGGAAGCTTTCCTGCCCCAGATGACAGGTCTTTTCAGACCTGAGTTAGGTGACTATATAGCCACACTAATTGGGTGGATTTCTGAAAATAAACTTTACTTGCTAAGTGCTATATTTTAGTTCAATAATTGAGACTTTTCTGGGTAAAGGGAGACTGTTGACCTGAGGGGGATTTACTGCAACCTTCGCTAAAGAGGGTGGTCCATGGGGAGATGGTGGAAGAAAGGGACTCATAAAGCCCTGTGTACAGGTAACACTCCTGCCTAGCTGCGTATATCACCTGGGCCACAGGCTCCCAAAGGTGAGCAAACTGCCTTAGAGAGTTCTTTAATCACGGATTCTTTATTCCAACTAGACCAACTCAACTAAAAGACGAGGAAGTAGACCCCAGCAGGATGTGTTATAGCAAGTTCGCCAAATATTTCTGAGATGGGCAAGATCTCTTTTTCAGATATCAATGCCTTACAGCATTCCACCCATGCTGTACAAGAAATACCAAGTGATATTTCAACAGTTGCATGAGAAAGATGTTTTCTTGGCAAAGTCTAAAGAC
The DNA here is from genome assembly GCF_024711535.1 of Dipodomys merriami. Lineage (NCBI taxonomy): Eukaryota > Metazoa > Chordata > Mammalia > Rodentia > Heteromyidae > Dipodomys > Dipodomys merriami. The sequence goes on along the minus strand of NW_027202937.1, from coordinate 30,169,536 downwards.
ATGGGGGTGAAGACTTGTCGATTGGGAAACAAAAAGGCATTTTCTAAAATTGTCATTTATTTTCACCACGGTATTTATTGGTAAGATCAAATCACATACAAGCTTTGCATAAGATAGATATCTTTAGCAGAAGAACTTTAGATCAGAACTGGCTGAGAAACTTCACAGTTGAGATGATGCCACATTTAAGTTATACAAGATACAGCTTACGTTCCTCCAACCTACCGACGGCGCTGATCCTGTCTCCTCTTGTTTGAACTCTAGATGGGTATGAGTTATCATCCTTGGAAGGACAAGAGAGGTCTTATATAACAGACTGGTCAGCACCCAGGTCAAGAGCTTAGCATCTCCCAACAGCACAGATAGAGGGGGCTTCCTTCACCTTTGCTCATCCCAAAGTTTTAGAAAGCAAGGGGACCCCATTCCCAGAAGCAGAAAACCCAGTGCATTCCCAGGAAATGTGCAGTGCCAACTCTGACACAGGCAGCATGCACATTTCCCATCTTCATCATCAGGTGCAAAAGTGTTTGAATTCTAAGCCAAGGCCTCTGCCAGGCTTACACTACAAAAGTTCTGTGTCTCAGAGTTCCTGGCCCTGCCTACTTTCCTGGTCTCTGACAGCCATGGACTTCAACCTTCTGGGTCCCTACTCTGCATCCCACTCTTCCTGTGACCCACAAGTCACTCCTCCTTGCCCCATACCACTGAGCAATGGCTAGGGTAACACTTACAATTGACCTTCCATGTATCATTTAGCAAGACCCCAACTCTTGGCCTTTGGAAATGTCTTTTTTAAGTCTACAGGGATTTTTTTTCTGCCTTATCCCAAGTTTTCCAGGGCCATAGCATCCCCCCTCCACCCAACACTGGTCTTCAGATGGCTCCCGGGGATTGCGGCAACCCTCACTTCAGCATGAACTGTCCACTTCTCTGTGGAATTCTTCAACACATTCTTCCTTTACCTCTTCTTCCACTGCCTGTCCTCAAGTATCCTCTTTTCCAAATTTAACAAATTTAAGCTTTATGTATCAACTGAGGGCTATTGTTTTTTGCCAGGAGACACAATTACAAGCCTAGTGTTGAGTGAAGAAAGTAAGATCCTAGTGACTGAAGTGAGAGGTGTTGTGGATCTAGTGATAGAGTGTGTGCCCACCACATTTGAGGTCCTGGGCTCAAACCCTAATACTTGGAAGGAAGGAAGGAAGGAAATAAGGAAGGGAGGGAGGGAGGGAGGGAGGGAAGAGGGAAAGAAGAAAGAGAAAAAGGAAGGAAAGAAAGAAGAGAAGGAAAGATTTACTAGAATGGACAGACTACACGAGAAAAATATAACAAGAACTAGAAAGGATGGAACTTGGTTTGGGAGAGAGAGTATAAAGAGCAAGTTGACTGAGCCACAAAGAAAGGATGCCTTCTCTTCACTAAGCAATCCCACTGAAGACTACACAGTACATACTGTGCCCCGGAAGGAGTAAATGGGTGATTAAACCAACAAAAAGACATCTAAAGATTTCATTCTCTGCCTTTTAATTTTTCTCCAGGATTCACACTTTCTGCATGTTAAGCTTGAATGTATCCATCTAAATCTCATTTTCATGAAAAGAAACAAAAAAAGATATTCTACCAAACTACATAAAAGAAGAGCTCTTAGTTTGAAGCCCTAAGGTAACATTCTGAAATCCCAGATCCCAGTACAAGTTTATGTTTTGGTGCTTCTAAGGACAGAAAGGGAGGGAGTAGGAAGCAGGCAAGGAAGAAAAAGATGAAGTGCAGGTGAAATACAGGCCAAGTCCTGCCAACTCAGCTGCAGTGGTACCCTGCTAGAAGGGTAGGAGTATGAACTCTGTGAGACCCCCAGACCTGAGGCCTTCACACTCTCCCAGCAACAAGCTCCCGGACAAGTGTGCCCCAGAGGGTGTCAGTCCTCCCCTCACATACTTCCTGTCTCTGATTACCCAGAAGATTCCATTGCTCTGAGACCACTATGGAAGAGAAATATCCCTAAACTACATGGTACACAAAAGTGCCATAAAAGAATGTAGAGATGATCTGGGCAAAACATAGACATCTTCTACCAAGAGCCAAGGCTGAGCTCAGTAAGCTCAGTTTCTTCATTTCCAAGAAGGGGTTATTGAATTGCCCTGTACTCCAGATTCTTCTCTCTAAAATGGGGAATGTGGTAGTCAGGAGCCACATGACATGTTAGCCAATGATGGGCCAAATACACATGTGATCTATAAAATTATAGGGACAAAGAATTCCTTTTACTCTATGACATCATAGCTTTTGTGACATCATAGTACCATATAAATCTCAACATTCTAGTGCCGCCACTTATACAAAAGTATAGCTCATAAGTGATATGCAGTATATAGCACTTGGTAATGCTATCGAAAGACTCTGTTGCTAGTTTACATGTTTACTGTAGTTTCATTGTTATTTTAGAGTGTACTCTCTATTCATGAAAAGTTGTCTGTAAATAGCCTGCTGTGTACTACAGGCAGCAACATCATCCATCTCAGGTTTGCTGAGTATCTTGATTGTATCAAGAGGCCACATCAAGTGACTAAGAGCCTGTGGGTTTGTGTAAGTGTACTATCACATGTTTGTACAAATGAAATCGCCTGATGATGCATCAGAATCTTGCCCTGTTCCATAAGCAGCACATGGCTAGATTGCCTGCTTCTCCTGGGTAGCAGTGAGGATTACCTTAGACACTTTGAGAAGGGCACATTTTAAGCACTAGGATCATCAGCTACGATAAACATCTACCAGCACGTTAGAGAATGTTTTCAGCTGGGCCTAAAGCTCTAGCTCTGCATACTGGGTTACCTGGAAATTAAAATTTTCTCTGAAGCAAGAAAGACTTGGACAATATCCATGAGGAATTTTAGAAGCACTTTTAAGAGGCACCAAGCATTTCTTTGGATAAAATGCAGCCTTGTGTCTATAAGGTGGTTTCTGCTCTGGTCATCTCTGAGACACAATTTTGTGAAGAGCTTTTAATGCAGCCCACAATTGCATCTGAGTGCCAACCTGCTGTTAGACTGGCCCTATGCTAAGTTGAGCTAGGAGCCATGAGGGAGCCATTTTTATGGCCTTCAAGTAGCACGTAATGTGAGCTTTCTCTAGAGAAAGCTTTTGAGAATGAGAGAGAATTAGTCATAGTCTCCAATGTGTTGATTTTTAAGTTATGAGATGATGAGACTTAACTCAACAATTCCAATATTGCAATCTGTCACTTTGCTGTCCTGTTACTGAAAATTACACTGCTTTAGAAGACAGTGACTTTAAAAAGAACCCAACCAAGATTGGAAAGAAAGAGGAGATAGGCAGACAAAGCAAGGAAAAAATATAAAATTGCTGAACATTTATAGAACTGTTTAACACTGCTGAGTTCACTTAATACATCTTTTCTTCAACAGCACATTAAATAGGCATATTTATTCTATCAGTGACTTAAATGTTTGAAATGCAGTCATTAAACTAGCTTATTTTAAACTTCTGGTACAGAATATGAACGGATTTAATATGTTGCAAAATATTCAAATGAGTCACCCCTTTTGTCTCCCTTTAGGTAGGTTTTTAAAAAAAGATCAATAGACGTTCACTAGACAAAGATGATTAAGCCAATTCAAGATCACCCTTGTGCTCTATTTTCCAGCCTCTTCATTAGGACATTTTTCATTTACTACCTTAAATGAACTACAAATAACTATCAGGTCCTGTCTTTTTAAATGAAAATTAGGCCATTAGTAAGCTCATGGCTCTTGAGGTATTTTTCCAAGAGTAGTGAAGGGTTTGAACTTTTTTAAGCACACCTTTAGATTTCCTTTGGCAAAAGCATACATTTGCAAGATAGCTAGCCAGGGTGAGGGGGAAGGTAAATGATCCCAGAAGAGATGGTTCTAATGAGCCTGGTCTCATTAACATGGTGTGATAATTAGGTAACCTAGCCAGAATAAATGCAACACTGGGCACATTTGAAGAAATATAAGTAGCTCCATGAAATGTTAAGTCTAAAGCTACAAGTGGCATTCTCCTTTAAAGAACTACACAAACTATTGAATAGGACAAGTTCTAGCACTTTTAACCAGGAACTGTAAAGAAAAGTAGATGAGGTGCAATGGTAGAGATATTATGGCTCTGTGAAATTCACTGAATTCTAAAACTTGTATACATTTCCTTCTACATATTTTTGTTCCTGGGATAATAATATACTCAAATCAATTAAAAGACTCCCAGTTTGTTCTAGTAATGAGTATCTTATTCATACTAAAAACGATGTTTCCTACATTTGTTAGCATCTCCAAACGGCCACTGGTTTCTTTTGGTCAGAGAAGCAGAGGATGCATGTTTTCTTGTATTTATTATAAACATATGTGAAAACACATAAAGGGTCATGTGTATATAAACAAATATATTGTGTAAAGTATGCTATACACAGGGAGGTTCACAAAGGTGTAACTCCTTCAAACAACTAACTCATAGTTTAAGAACATGAATAACAAGAAGCTGAAACATGTTTAGGGAGGGAGGGTCGAGATGAGAGGAGATGGAGAGAGAAAGGGTGGGCAGATATAGTCATAATATAATATATATGGTAAAATGGAATTAGGTAACCAGAGGGAACGAATGGGGTTGGGAGACAATGTTGAATTAAAACCCCTTTATCCAACCAGTTAAAATTAATAAATTGTGCCCTGTGCTGGTGGTTCTTGCCTATAATCCTAGTTATTCAGGTGGCTGGATCGAAGGGTCACAATTCAAAGTCAGCCTAAGCAAGAAAGTCCATGAGACACTTCTTTAAACTATTTTTATTGTTTGTTTTTTTGGGGGGTCCGGTCATGGGGCCTGAACTCTGGTCCTGGGTGCTATCCCTCAGCTCTTCAGCTCAAGGCTAGCACCTACCACTTGAGCCACAGAGCTACTTCTGGCTTTTTTCTTTTTGTTTATGTAGTGCTGAGGAATCGAACCCAGGGCCTCAGGCATGCAAGGCAAGCGCTCTACCACTGAGCTACCTTCCCAGCCCTATTTTTATTGTTTTAAGTAGTTTTGCAAAGAAGTTACCATTCAACAAAACAGTTTAGGGGGAGGAAATGTGGGACAAAAATGAGGGAAGCAGTAACAATGTTCCACAAGAAATGTACTCAATACCTTATGTATATAACTGTAACCCCTCTGTACACCACCTTGACAATAAAATTAAATTTAAAAAACAAAGCGGTTATGACTACAGTGTCTCTTGATCAAAGTCACCTCTGTTAGCATTCTCACCCAACTTTTGCAACCCATCCTTCCCCTCCCTTTTCTTAATCTTGTAAGACATGTATTGAATTTCTTGCCATTTAACAAATCAGTTTGTATATATAATTCATCTTGATCTGTCCCCTTCAAGATTTCACCCCCATTCCGCACATCCCTTCCCTTATTTTTCTTAATTTTTGGAGGTATATATAACAAGTTCTTGACTTCATTCTCCCCCCAACTTTTCCCTTTCATTCCTCTATTCCTCTCCCCTTGATCAAACCACCCCTTCCACCTTGCAAGTAGCCATTTCCTGTTACTTACTTTGTTGGGCTTTGACTTAGTCTTTCTAAAGAATTATACTATTTGAGCTTCCCAGAGAGTCTATCCTACTTTAGTTCATTCATTTGTAAGTATTTGCATACCAGCTAGTATGTTGACTCTTATCTCCAATTAATCACTGAGAGGCTAGAAGCGGAGCTGTGGCTCAAGTGGTAAAGCACTAGCCTTAAGCACAAAAGCTCAGAGACAGTACCCAGGTCCTGAGTTCAAACCCCAGGACTAGCACCAAAAAAAGTAATAAAACATTTTAAAAGAGCAGGTTTTTTCCCAATATGTTGTATTTTAAACAAAACTGTTCTTCCAAATTAATCTACATATCTACTGTAATGCTAATCCAAATTCCATCAGGATTGTATATAAACTTACTTTTAAGAAATGGTCTTATCATTGCAAACAATAAGGAGATCAATTGAACAGATTGGAAGCCCAGAAACAAACCCATGTCAATGTGAGAATTTGTTGAATAACAGAGACAGAGAAATAATAACAGAAATAAGAGGAAAGGATGGAAAAGATTTTAGTAACTGGTGTTAGAAGAACCTCCCAATATGAAGAAAAATGTCTACCTCACAACACATAAGAATGCAAATCTAAGCCAGGTGTCAGTGGCTCATGCCTGTAATTTTAGCTTCTCAAGAGGCTGAGATCTAGAGGATTGCAGTTCAAAGCCATCCATGGCACTAAACTCCATGAGACTCCATCTCCAATTAATCAGCAAAAGCTGGGCTGGAGAAATAGATCAAGTGGTAGAGTACCAGCCATGAGTAAAGTGAGTGTGAGGTCCTGAATGCAAGCCCCACTATCAGCGAAGGAAAAAAAGTCTCTAGATGGATAGATAGATAGATAGATAGATAGATAGATAGATAGATAGATAGATAGACAGACAGATAGATAGATAGACAGATAGATAGATGTGTGCATATATGTATGTTTGTATATAAATATATAAATGTATATACACATATGTGTGGGGTGTGTGAATACAGATCTAAATTGATTAAAATCCAGATAAAAACATTGTGACCATGAAATAAATACATTTAAGTGTGGCCTTATGATGTATGGAATGAGTTCTTGATAATACTCCAAAAACACAAGGTATAAAAATGATACAGCAAGGAGCTAGGAAGTTGGCTCAGTGGTAGAGCGCTTGCCTTGCATGCCTGAGGCCCTGGGTTCGATTCCTCAGCACCACATAAGCAGAAAAAGCTGGAGCTTTTTCTGAAGTGGAGCTGTGGCTCAAGTGGTAGGGTGCTAGCCTTGAGCTAAAGAGCTGAGGGACAGTGCTCAGAGTTCAGGCCCCAGGACTGACAAAAAAAAAAAAAAAGATACAGCAAATTTGAGCATTTCTATTCAATTCCATAATATCAAAAATGAACTTACCATATAAATGGGGTAATGGGCTAAGACTTGTAACATCAAAAATGCACTAAGAATGAATAGTAATAGTAATATTAGGCAAGGAACTACCACAAATTAACAAGAAAAATATAGGAAACCCAATTTGTAAATTTGCATCATATACAACTAGGTAATTCAGAGGAGGAAACCCAAATGTGTGAAAAATATTCAACTTCATTCACAAATAATCAGAGAACCATATAGCTGGAAAACATGTGAAGACTGGTAAATATCAAGCGTTGAATGCAAAGGTAGCCACTCAGAAACCTCATGCACAATCGCTGTGAGAGAATACTGGTTAGAGTGCACGAAATTATTGTCCAGTGTAATCACTTGAATGACAAAAGCACGATTTCTCCTTCAGAATTTCCATGTGACTCAAATGGTCTCAGGGTAGAATTCCTCTATGCTTTTTCACTTCTGGACTTTAAGCCTGGTCATGTGACTTGTTTCATCCAATAGTGTATAAACAGTAGTAACTTGAGCAAAAGCCTGAAATATGATGGCTTGTGTTTGATCTCTTGTGCCTCTGCCTTTGCCCTGAGAAGAATGTGACCTAGTGAAGTCATCTTGAATCTAAAGAAGATGAAAGATACATAGAGGAGACCTGATCTAAACTGAATTTGACCTATAGCCACACTTAACTGAACTTCCAACTGACTCACAGATATGAATGAGTCTGACAATAAATCATGATGGGCTTTTTTCCCAATCCCTCAGCACTTTTGGACTCAGGGCCTCTCATTCTCCCTCGGTTTTTGCATTCAAGGCTGGTATTCTGCCATTTGAGCCACACCTCTACTTTGGCCTTTTTGCTGGAAATAAGAACCTCACAGGCTTTTCTGTCCAGGTTTGCTGAAGTTCTCAGATCTCAGCCTCCTATGTAGCTAGGAATACAGATATGAGCCACCTGAGCTCAGCTAAATTATTGTGTTTTGAGTCATTTATACCTGTGAACTTTCTTTCGTGGCATTATTTTGGAAACTAATATAACATTCAATCAGCACTGTACTTACATCAGGTAGTACAATAATATGTATATTATTGATAGAAAGAAAGTGTCATGCAGCTTCCTCTGCTTTTTACTTGTTAGCAGAATGTCTCCCACTTTAGGGGCTAAAATTCCAGATTTTTACTTTTCTCTCTCTCTCTCTCTCTCTCTCTCTCTCTCTCTCTCTCTCTCTCTCTCTCTCTCTCTCTCTCTCTCTCTCTCTCTCTCTCTCTCTCTCTTTCTCTCTCTCTCTCTCTCTGTATATATATTCCTAGTGGTGAGGCACAAGAGAAATCTCCTAAAAGACTTCTGGTAAAAAGTTTCTGTTTGCCAAAGGAGGAGGCTGCAATGCTTGGTAAGAAATGTATGCATTATCCTGCCCATGTAATTGTAGCCCCCCTGTACAGTATGTTCTCAAATAAAATACAATTTAAAAAAAAAAAAAAGTTTCTGTTTGCCACAAAAAGAAATACATGAGAAACTCTAACCCTTTCTTTACTGTGACTATGTCTTCATGTGGCACCCAGAGCTGCTATAACCATCTTGAGTCCACTGAGGTAAATAATACTGACAGAGGTGATAAGACAGAAACACAGAACACATCTGAACCCTTGGCCACATCACGTTGCTTATACATACACTGGAAGTCTTGTTAATGACATAATTTAAGTTCTTACTGTTTTTTGGGTTTTTTGTTGGTCATGGGGCTTAAACTCTGGGCCAGAGCACTATCTCTGAGCTCTTCAGCTTAAGGCAAGCACTCTACCGCTTGAACCCCAGAACCACTTCCGGTTTTCTAATGGTTTATTTGAGATACGAGTCTCACGGACTTTCCTGCCGGGGCTGGCTTTGAACTGCGATCCTCAGATCTCAGCCTCCTGAGTAGCTAGAATTACAGGTGTGAGCCTGAAGAGCCTGATGCCTAGGCCTAAGTGATTCCATCTTTAAGCCAGTAACTACCTTGTGAGGTGTGAGTCATGGAATTGACTATGAGCCCAACCCAGGAGTAACACAAAGAGAAACAATTCTCAGGCAACTAGGGACATAAACAATCCTTGAAAAAAACCACAGGAATTTCCTCCAGATGCATCAGTCAGATACTGGGTGGCCATGCAGGACACAGTGGCCCAGTAGTCAGACAATTCACATCAGTAACAGTGTTAACCAATCATGTTTGCCCAGCTGAATTTGCTTTAAACGTTCCTTAAAGTTGTTTGTTCAATACTATAAAAACTGGGCTGATTCTATGCTCGGGGTCTCTTAGCATCACCAGTTACCGAGTGTGTGGAGGACCAAGCTCGAGCTTGCAAATAAACGACTCTTTTGTCACTTACATTGATCCTGGTCTCTGGTAGTCTTCAGGGGGTCTGGAGTCCAGGTATAACAAACCCCAAAGCCCGGCTAAGTTCTTACTCTATAGGCTTTTCCTTTTGTGTGTGTGCTGGTGGTGCTGGGTCTTGAACTCACTTTCATTTGACTTTTCTACTCAAGACAGGAGCTCTACCATTTGAGCCACATCTTTACTTTTGATGGTATATTGACAATAAGAGACTCAGAGATTTGTCTCCTGGGTTGGCTTTGAACTTCTATCCTCAGATCTCAGCCTCCTGAGTTGCTAGGATTACAGATGTGAGGCTCTGGTGCCTAGCAATGTAAGCCATGCTTAATGGAATGCCAAAACATCTTTCATTCTTCATCAATCAACTACTGCGATTAGCAGCTCAACTCCTAGCTATAAACAGGAAGGTAGACAGGAGGACAGATGTGCTGGCATTCATCATAATTCTATTTCATGATAGCAGTATTTAGATGTGACCTAAATTTCCATCACTTGGAGCATGGAAGAATAAAACACATCCATAAAATATTAGTTTGTAATCAAAAGTAGTGGATATGTCTTAATATGTTTTAATATATTTAATATATGTTTTAATAATATACTTTGATAATTCCAGAAACATAGAATGAAGAAATAAAAGAAGATGTAAAACAATGACATATATAACACTGTGCCATTATGTAAGTAAAGAATACAAACACAACAACAGATGCTGGAGGGGATGTGGACAGAAAGGAACCTTACTTCATTGTTGGTGGGAATGTAAACTTGTTCAACCACTTTGGAAAGCAGTATGGAGGTTCCTCAAAAGACTTCACATAGATCTCCCCTATGATCCAGCAATCCCACTTTTGGGCATTTACCCAAATGTTTACAAACAAGACCACACTAAAGCTACCAGCACAACTATGTTTATTGCAGCATTATTTACCATAACTAAAATATGGAACCAACCCAGATGCCCCTAGTAGATGAATGGATCAAGAAAATGTGGTATATATACACAATGGAATTCTATGCCTCCATCAGAAAGAATGACATTTCCCCATTTGTTAGGAAATGGAAAGGTTTGGAAAAAATTATATTAAGTGAAGTAAGCCAGGCCCAAAGAAGCATAGGTCCCATGGTTTCCCTTATTTGCAATATCTAGTATAGGTATGAGTCAAGCGGAAAAGGTCAGATAATGTGATGTTAGGAAAATGAACCCTTAAATATGTATTTCAATGTTTTCGTTTCTTTCATGCATGTGTTTCTAATGCATTTATAAGATTATTTCTTTGTTGCTTTGTATGTCCCTCCCCCACAGTGTAACCCCCGCTTTCACTATATTTGATGTCAGTATAACATGTGGAGGAGATGGGGACAAACAAGTCGTTTAAGGATTCAGGTGGACCTGTTGCAACAATGAGAAGTACAAAATGTCATGTCAAAACCAGCTTTACAATGTTGGTGTGGGGGGGGAGGGGGGTATAATTGCGTGGGGGGAGGCTGGGAAGGGAGGTGAGGGGTAAACAAAGGAGGAGGCTGCAATGCTTGGTAAGAAATGTATGCATTATCCTGCCCATGTAATTGTAGCCCCTCTGTACAGTATGTTTTCAAATAAAATAAAATAAAATTAAAAAAAAATACAAACACATAGCTCATAAATCTTCCCACAAGTCCCACAGATTTAAGGAAAGTATTTAAAACATTGCATTGTGTGCTGAAGTGGTTCACACCTGTAATCCTAGCTACTCAGGAGACTGAAATCTAAGGATTACAGTTCCAAGCAAGCCTGGGCAGAAAAATCCCCATGAAACTGTAACCTCCAATTAACATCAGAAAAACAAAAACGGATCTGTGGCTCAAAGTGGTAGAGCACTACCCTTGAGCAAAAGAGCTCAGGCACAGCACCCAGGTCCTGAGTTCAAGTCCCACAACAAATTATACACATAAAATAATTAATAATCTGAGCACTTGAATTAATTACTGCTCTATGACAAAGGACCCAAAAAATAGAATAGCCTTAAAATAATAAACATGGATTACCCCAAAGTTATATGGGTTAGGAATCCAGACATGGCTTTATTAGATGCTTCTGATTCCGCTACCTCCATTCCAGTTTAGAGCTGTGGTGTCATCTGCAGTCACAAGGGGAATACTTTTAAGCTCATCCATCGGGTTTTTAGTAGGATTTCGTTCTTTGTTAACTGTTGAGTGTGGGCCTCAGTTCTTCACCAGCTGTTGGTCAGACACCTCCTCCAGCTCCTCGCTACCTGGTCTCTCCATAGAGCAGCTCACTCTCCAGCTGCTTGATTCCTCAGAAGGAGTGACCAAGGGGCAGAGACGGTATCCAAAATGTGAGCCACACCCACATATTTGCCACATCCAATTTACTAGAAGCAAGTCATCAGGTCCTGCCATCACTCAACAAGAGAGCCTGACACAGAGCATGAGAACGAGGAGGTGGGATCATTGGAGACTGTCTCACATGTTCCCAGCCACAGCCCTTAAAACATAAACAGGGATGGCCACTTTCCATGAGTAGAGACGTATGACCAATTCCATTTTGTGTAACTAAGGTCCTAAAGATGAATATAAAAATCAGATGGCAAAATGAGGCAGTATGGCTTTGACTCCTATTGATTTTCTGATCAAGAAGCAGCTAGTATATAACATTGTACAGAATGAAAATGCTGATTTTGTATCTGAAACTATCCAGAAATACAGGGGGGATTACAGATTTATTATTTAAGATCAAAGATCAAAAAACAGGAAGAGTGAAAATTAGCAGAGTTTCTTTTGAAATCAGCAGTTCAAATGTAAATTTAAAGTGAAAAATCGTCTCTGTGTGCTAAACTTTCTAATACAGATTCAGGTAATTTTATCGTACAGAAGATAATATAAAGTTCCATCTTTTACTGGTAAAAGAGAGAAAGAGACAGAGAGACAGACACAGAAAGAGAGTGTGAGAGAGAGAGAGATCCAGGAGGCTGTTGGTTTTCAGCAGCATTTCTACTAGACCCTCACCTGCTGGATTGGAGGTGCAAGTTCTATACTCAAAATAGCTCCTGATCTGATGCGAAGTGGGCTAGAATTGGCACTGTCTTCTTTCCCCCAAGAATTTCACACCAAAGAGTTAATTGTGTCAGATTGTTCTATATCTATCTTCTGTCTCTGCTAACAAGCAAAATTTCAACAGTTTCCATTTTCTCTCTAGAACCAGAGAAAGTCTCCTCTTATTTTGCTTCAACATTATTTTCTTGAAGCTCTCTCATCCTTTTCCTGCTTCTCATCACAGTGTAAGCCCATGAAAAATTAACACTGCTGTTCAGCAGGGAAGCTAACTCTTTTTAAAAGAATGTTCTGGTGAAGCCAACACCAGCACATGAATCTCCAAGGAGATTGGCCTCAGAAAGGTACAGTGTGTTCTAGAAACTTCTCCCTTGAGGATGGGTCTCAGAATCATGTCAATTCCATCAGACACCCCGTTTTGCTTCTTTTACCATCCCTTCTTCAGTTCCTTCACACAGTAACACAGTTTGGATCTAGGAATTTGAAAAATCAAAATAATCCATTGTAATGATGTAGGAACCACGATACTTTACTGGACTCCACAGCCAATGACGGAATCTGATACATCTAATCCCAGAGTCTGCAAACAAAAATCACAACAACAGTTGCTGAAAAAAAGAATCAAATATTTTTCCATAATATCAAAGTCTACTAGAAAAATATGCAGTGCGGCAAAGGGGAAATGTACTTACAATGAGAAAATTCATCAAGCTTATGAAAATTTGTCTTCGCTCTTACCAGATTCATACCTGCTTGGCATCACCTCAAGATGCCAAAAAAGAACCCACCAGGTGATGCAACAGCTTTAAAACCAAAGTAGGGTTATCCTGAGAAGCAGACGTTGGTTGGCTGCCAATGAAGAGCCCTGTTCAGGTGAATTTTCTTTCCCATTCCCTCACTCCCTGTCACCCATCCATATAGGAGCCTCCTGAGCCCAGCAAACTGTCTCCTCTTTCCTGGATTGCTTCAACTACCTTGACAGCTCTTAAGATCCTAACCCTCTGAATCCAATTGGACTCCTAGTTTCACAAAGAGCCTTCTACTGTGCTTATAGTCTCTCCCTTCCCACCCATCCCCTCTGGGTCTGGAATCCCTTATATTCCAGTAATCAGTCCCAACAATAGCGCTCAGATTCAGACATCAGTGCTTGATTCTGACTGATTCACTCTTCCTCTAAAGCCTTGTCAAAGGTCAAAATAACCCCAATTCCTTCAGATCAATTGGATAAAGTACATGCAGTTTGGTAGTCATCTTCACAGAGAACCATGCACTGTTTTCCTTCTCTCTAATTATCTCACAATCCTACCATGTTCCTAAAGTTTTTCAAGTAACAAAATATTGAATGAGCACAGAACATTTCTGTGGATTTCTATGAAGTATAGGTATCTCCAGGTATCATGAAAGACAACAATCCAATAATTTCCCTTTGTTGAACAAGAATAGCAATCAAAGAAGAACACTAATCAAAGAACACTAAGAAGGTTTTCTCTCTCCCTTCTCTCTCTCTATCTCTCTCTGTCTCTCTGTCTCTGTCTCTTTCTGTCTCAGTCTCTGTCTCTGTCTCTCTCTGTCTCTCTGTCTCTCTCTCTTTGTTGTACTCTTCTTCTTTTCCTCCGTCCCACCCTTCCTGCACAAAATCTCTCAGAATCAGATTTTGTCACCTTCATTCCCCTTATATCTACCTCAGTTGTTCAGCATAGGAAGAATCCATTATCCCTCAGTTGTGTAGGATGCTGCTAAAATAGCTACCCTACTGTAGCCATAGAATTGGGAGCTCAAACAGTGAAAGTTCCACCACCTGTGTGATCTTAGAGCAGCATTAAACAGGTAGAGAAGAAAAAGCCATTTAAGACACAATTCTTAAAAGTAGTCCTTTTGTCAAAACTTCTCACATCTAAATCCACTCTAAATCACTGCACAATTCAATAGAAACTCAAAGGAAACTGCGCACTAATGGATTCTCAAAAGAAAAACACATTCTAATTGAACCATGGTATTCCTTGGCACACTTAGCAGCTGTTCTGACCACATGTGGAATATTATGTTGAGTGCTGGCGCCATATTCTTAAGAGAGAGAATGACAAACTAGAAAACATTAGGACAGGACAACCTATTGGGGGAACAGTTTGTGCGTGTGTGTGTGTGATAAATGTTAGAGAGAACTGGGGATCAATAATCCAGCAGTGAGGAAATTGAGGTAGCTGCCTGCATCACGGGAGGGGGGCTGGCAAGCAGGACCAGGATGATAGAAGAATGATCCGTAACATTAATCAAGGGAAGAGTGCCAATCAGACAAATGCAAATTTAAACAATAGTAAAACACTATTTCCACATCCTCTTACCTTAGCAAATTGGAAAGCGCACGCATGCAAGCGCATGCGCACACGCTCATGTACACACACACACACACACACACACACACACACACACACACACACACACACACTCCCAGTTCATTTCCAACAGAAATGCCTGCTGTTTTACTGATAGGAGTGATAGGAGCTTTTCTGTTAGTTTGCTTATAAATAAGAAATAAAATTATTTATATTTTTTCAACAATTTTTTTCTATGTAGCAATTTATCTCAAGAAAATAACCACAGCCACGTGTCAGGGCTTACACCTGTTAGATTAGCTACTCAGGAGGCTGAGATCTGAGGATCAAGATTCTAAGCTATCCTAGACAGGAAAGTCCATGAGATTTTATCTCTAATTAATCACCAAAAAGCTGGCAATGGAGCTGTGGCTCAAGTGGTAGATTGCTAGCCTTGAGCAAAACATAATAAGGCACAGAGCCAACATCCTGATTTCAAGCTCTAGTACTGTTACTAAAAAAGAAAAGAAAAGAAGATAACTAGAGATGTTTCCAGGTGGACCCATTGCAACAATGAGATGTACAAGTTGTTATGTTGAAAATTAACTTTACAACTTTTGGGGGGAAGGATTGGGGGGGCATGGGAAGGATGGGAAGGGGAAACAAAGGAGGAGGCTACAATGCTTGATAAGAAATGTACTCATTATCTTGTCCATATAATTGTAACCCCTCTGTTCAGTATTTTCACAAAAAAAAAGATTGTTGCAAATGAATTTTCATCAGAACAATGAGCAATACTAGATACTCCACAGAAATCTCTGAATGTTTAGTCATGCTTACAATGCACCAGTCACTGCTAAGTATTTTCCTCCTAACTCCCACAAACCCTTGCACAGCTCCCTGTAGTGGACAGAATAATCTCCATCTTAGAGATGAGGAAGTTCAAGTGCAAAGATGTCCCATGCTCAAGGTCTCCCAATGATAATGGTAGACCTAAAATTCCAACAGGAGAATCCAGACTCCACGTTAGGCTGGTTAAAAAGTCATGATATGAGTGGTTGCATCATAAACTCTTTCTCTTATCTACATCCCGGTAGCTAGCCTGAATGTTTGGGCCATGGTCTGCCAGTGATTGGCCAAAATGATGAACACAAAGGGAAAGAGGAGAGGTACCAAGGCATGTTCTCTAGACTCTTCAGGAAACATGGCCACATCCATGCGAATCTACAAAAAAGGTGTTATTGCAGACATCAAGGGAATGGTACTGTTCAAAAAGGAGTGCCCCACAAATGTTACCATGGCAAAACTGGAAAGGTCTACAGTGTTACCCAGCATGCTGTTAGCATTGTGTGGACAAGCAAGTCAAGGGTAAGATCCTTGCCAAGAGGATTAATGTGTGTCTTGAGCACAGCCAAGATGGCTTCCCAAAACAAGCAAAGGAAAATGGCCAGAAGGAAGCCAAAGAGAAAGGAACTTGCATTCAACTGAAGCTTCAGCCTGCTCCATCCAGAGAAACACACTTTGTGGAACCAATGGAAAGGAGCCTGAGCTGTTGGAAGTTATTCCTTATGAATTCATGGCCTAAGAGATGTAAAAAAGTAACATAAAATAAAACAAAAGACTACTGGACTATAAAAATGAAAAAAAAATCATGATATAACAATACATAGAATACTAGTTTTCAAAATTGCATGAAAGAGACATATGATAATTCTCATGGGTATTAGTGAAATTTACTTTAAGTCCATTTTTAACTAATACTGTGTTGGCCTTCATTCAGTCTCTGGGCATCTCTCCAATTCTCCAACCATTCAAACCCTCCTCACAATTCTCCTTAAGGTGGGATTCTTCATCTTGTGTACAATTAGGAGCCCTGCAGCTAAGGATCTTCACACTATCTCTAGCCAATCTTTTCTTTCTCAACAGCTGTGATTCTACAAGATCTATGGACATAAAATAGTAAGAAGATTTTTTTGTTTTTGTTTTGTTGTTGGGGTTTTTTAGGAAGAGCATTTTTATTTTTTACATCCCTCACACAAAAAAGTGTTTTTAAGCAAATTAAAATATTAAAAATTAATCATAGGTTTGTTTACTTTTTTCTTTTCATCTTAGAATAATTAGAGGAAATTGGATGGTAGTTGTAATTACTAAGAAGAAATTTCAAAACAGTGTAGGTTAATTCCATTCACCTTACCAAGTGAAGTAAATGTTTTCATCTTTTTTCTCCTTCATACTGGATAGTTCCCTGTCAACCTATAGAGCTAAACCAACAATATTCCTTGGACATCAACAACAAAAAAAAAATCATGATTGTTGCTTTTTCTGTCTTGGAAAATGTCTTGTTTTAACTTTTCACTCATTTGTGAGCACAAGCCAGTGTTTTGAACTTGTTATTTTCTACAGAAAAGCAATATTAATATATATATATATACATAAATGACCAAGTAAAGAGGATTTTTAGAAACTCTTTATATAAATACAAATAGGAATCTGGGTGCTGGGGGCTCAAACCCTGGCAACTAAGGAGGCTGAGATCTGAGGGTTGTGGTTCAAAGCCAGCCCAGGCAGAAATGTCCATGAGACTCATTTCCATTTAATAACCAAAAAGCCAAGCTCATAAATGTGGCTCAAATGGTAGAGAGCTAGCCTTGAGCACAAAAGCTCAGGGACAGCCCCCAAGCCCTGAGTTCAAGCCCCAGGACTGACGTGTAGATGTGCACATGTGCACATATGCGTGCGCGCACTTGTGCGCGCGCGCACACACACACACACACACAATACAATTAGGATGTAGAAAAAATCTGATCCAGTGACTTACACCTATAATCATAGCTACTCAGAAGATGGAGCTTCAGAGAATTGAGATGCAAAGCCAGCCAAGGTAGAAAAGTCTTCAAGATCTCATCTCCAAAATAACCAGCAAAAAGCTAGGCTGGAGGCATGGCTCAAGTGGAAGAGCACCAGCTGTGCAAGAAAGCTAAGCAGAAAGTCTGGATCTGAGTTCAAACTCCATTTAAAAAAGAGAGAGAAGAAATAAATACATGGAATTGCTTGAAAAAATGCAAAGAAGTTGAGTAGCAATATAGAAATGTTGACAACAGATTCTGCCAAGATCATGTTTGTTCATAAAAAGGAACACCCACAATAAAAAATGAAGGACATGTGTTACATCATGAATCATGGGTAAATTCAGAGAGGTGAAGATCTACAGGGGTCATTAACAAGAGAATGAAGAGTTCATAGAAGTTAACTTGAGACCTTGGCTCTGGGGCCACAGGAGCTGAGCTTATTTCATTACTAGAGACTGTGCATCAGATGAGCATTCTTACACTCTCTTGGGGATTCAAACATTTTGAAAGTCCTGGGCAAAAGTAAGGCAAACGTAGCCTTCAGTCTTAGCAACCATTCCTATAATAGCCATGTGGCTTGAAGACCTTAAGATTTTTGTTTGTTTTCATTTTTTCTTGCTTGTTAGGGCTTGACATTTTGATTCTGACAATTTTCACGAGTGTTATGTGAAGAAGTGGTAGAATACTCAGAATTACTCCAAAAGATATAGATCTGAAGATCTGGTGGGAGCTAGGGGTCACCCTGATCTTCTCAGTCTCTTGATTTGAACATTCCTCTCACCATCTTGAGCTCCTGGTAGAACCTGATATTCTCATGGTTATCCTAAGAGCCAGCCCCAGGTCTGCCTGAGCTGGTGGTCATTGCAGGTCATATGATGACCCCTCCACCCAGACAGGCCAATAATGCTTTCCTTCACTTTCACACAAGAAAGTCAGGAGAAGCCAGCCTCACACTTCCTGTGTGTGGCAAGATTCACTGGAACACTGGAGGCAGAGGGCCACCAGAGTGAATTTCAGCTGTGCATCCTGTCACCTGCTTCCACGTGTACTATTTTTTTTTTTTTTGTCGGTCGTGGGGCTTGAACTCTGGGCCTGGGTGCTGTCCCTCAGCTCTTCAGCTCAAGGCGAGCGCTCTACCACTTGAGCTACAGCGCCACTTCCGGTTTTCTGGTGGTTTATTGGTGATAGGAGTCTCACGGTCTTTCCTGCCCAGGCTTGCTTTGTACCGAGATCCTCAGATCTCAGCCTCCTGAGTAGCTAGGATTACAGGCCTGAGCCACCAGCGCCCGGCTGGCACATGTACTATTTTTGTGTGTTGATCATGCAGCTTAAACTCAGGGCCTGGGCATTGTCCCTGAGATTTTTGTTGTGGTTCAAAGCAAGCACTCTACACTTGAATCACAGTTCCACTTCTGGCTTTTTGATGTTTAATTGGAGATAAGAGTCTCATGGACTTTCCTGCCTAGGCTGGCTTCAGACTGCAGTCCTCAGATCTCAGCCTCCTGAGTAGCTAGGATTACAGGCGTGAGCCACCGGTGTGGTGCTCGACCCACACAGTTGACCACCTCCTTCCTGACATTGCTGTTCACTGGTTCCACCAGGGGCTGGCATCTAGTTCCTGTGCCTCTACTTTCTTCTCTTCTCCATCCAGAGTCCTGTTCATTTATAGTGTCAGGCATCCAGCTCTTCTTGTTCTTTTCCTCCATCCACCTCTGTATTATTTCCTATGTTAACAAAGTCAGTTTCTGTGACAAGAATGCTATCAGGAAGATTTATTTTCCTGCCATTTCCATACCATAGAATCTTAGAAGCCATTTGCTCAGTTTCCTTACTTTGATGAGTAGGAGGGAGAAGGGAGAGAAAAAAAAGGTATTTTCTTCAAGGTCTTTTATGTTAATGTGACAGGCTAGCAGACAAACTACTTCTCCTCACTTGACTTGCTCCATTACTAAATGCAATCCAAAACAAATAACCACTAGGCAATGTGTTCATTTTGTTTCCTTGTTTACCCCAAGAAAATAACAACAGAAACCAATCCCTGGGACCTCACACTTCTAATCCTAGCTACTCAAAAGGCTGAGGTCTGGAGGATCACAGTTCAAAGTCAGCACAGACAGAAAAGTCTATTCAACTCTGTGAACCGATAGACAAAATAGAATTGATATTGAGACAGGGTCTTTCTGTGTAGCCCAAGCTTGCCTCAAACAAGAGTACTGAGACTACAGGCATGAAGCACCAAGCCTGGTCTATTTTCTGAAGAGTTCTGGCCCACACAACTGAGATCTGTTTTCTGAAAGGCAAAATCTGGCCCTGGCTTTTTGCAGAAAAGTTGTGGCTATGGTAGAAGTTTTACTCTTTTATAATTCTCCTCACAAGTTTTGTTTGATTTATTACTGAATGATTTTGTACTTTTATTGTTATTGCAAATAGCATCATTTTAGTGTATTTTTGAAATATTTATGGTTGACTTTTTAATATTGATCTTACATATCTTGCTCACTTGGTTAAATATTTACAAATCTCTTACAAGCTGCCCATAGCTTCATTTGGAGTTTCTTTGTGGAACATTATTATCTGCAAATAAAAATAGTTTCATTTTTTCCCTTTAAGTTCTTCCATTCCTCTTTCATTCTTATGCATTCTCTCTCCTTGTTTCTCCTCTTTCCTGAACTTGCTAGAAAATATTAAATGCCCAAGCCAGCGCCAGTGGCTCATGCCTATAATCCTATCTATTCAGGAGGCTGAGATCTGAGGATTGCAGTTCAAAGCCAACCTGAGCAGAAAAGTTCATGAAACTCATCTCCAGTAAACTACTCAGAAAAAGCCAGTAGTAGTAGAGTGGTAGAGTACTAACCTTGAGCCCCAAGAGGCTCAGGGACGGTGTCCAAACCTTGAGTTCAAGCCACAGGACTGGCAAAATAAAATAAATGCCAAAATCACATTAGTCATGTTTGGGTGTGTTCAGGGCAGTATTGCCATGGAATTCAAATAATGTTAGAATCAGTTATACCATGCAGGGCCATCTTGAATAGTTTAAGTGGAATGCTAATATTTTCTTAAGGTTTTGGGTTAATATACTTCATCAAGCTAATGGTTTCTAGTTTCATAGTAAGGCTAATAAATATGACAAGATATTGAATATTTTGACTACTTCTATGGAGATAGCTTACTTTTCTCTTTCAATCTGGTAAATGATAGTTTTAAAAATGATTATTAAATCAATTTTTGTCACTCAATGTGATCATCTTTTTTTTTTTTTTTTTTTTGTCGGTCGTGGGGCTTGAACTCTGGGCCTGGGCGCTGTCCCTCAGCTCTTCAGCTCAAGGCGAGCGCTCTACCACTTGAGCTACAGCGCCACTTCCGGTTTTCTGGTGATTTATTGGAGATAGGAGTCTCACGGTCTCTCCTGCCCGGGCTGGCTTTGAACCTCGATCCTCAGATCTCAGCCTCCTGAGTAGCTAGGATTACAGGCGTGAGCCACCAGCGCCCGGCCAATGTGATCATCTTTTTCATACATTTCTGGATTTATCAGTTAGCATTAGGATATTGTACCACTGTTTCTAAGGGAGCTCATGCAATATCTGTCCAGTTTTGGAATAAAGTTACACTAATCTTATAAAATAAGTGCTCTTTTTTCTACTTTTATGAAGAATTTTTATTATACTGTAATTATTTTTTTCCTTAAAAGATCAACACAATCCATCAATAAACCATCAAACCCTCCAGGCTTGCTTTTCTTAGCGAAAATGTTTTAAGCTCTTAACTTTTATCTTTAGGTAATTGTTATAGGACTATTTGTGCTATTTTTTTTCTCTTGACCTTGTTTCGGTAAAATATTCCAAGGATTTGTCTTTTTACCTAAATATTCTGGTTACTAGCAAACGCTTTTTCATAAACTTTTCTAGCCAGGCTTAGTGTCTCATACTATGATCCTGATTCAAGGCCAACATCAGCAAAAGTTCACAAGAAATCCATCTCAACCAATAAAAAACTGGATGCACACTTGTTACTCCAGCTATAAGGAAAACTTAAATAGGGATGATCATAGTCCAGGCACTCCTAGGTAGAGTGGGATCCTATTCAAAAAAATTAATAAGAACCAAAACGGCTATGGTCCCCACTCTGGTAGTAGAATTCCTGCTGAGCAAGCGCAAAGCCCTGAATCAATCTGCGGTCCTGAAGAAAATACATATTCTATTATGTTTTCTTTATCTGTGACCATATTCTTTCTATTTACTCCTAATTGCTCACTTGAAGCATGTCTCAATTTTAGTAATCCAGGTTCACTGGAGATTTTTCTGTGTCCCTAGTGTATTTTAAAGAACCAGCCTATGAAGTCGGGTGCTAGTGGTTTATACCTGTAATCCTAGCTACTCAAGAGGCTGAGATCTGAGGATGGAGGTTTAAAGACAATTGAGGAAGGAAAGTTCCTGAGACTCTTAGCTCTAATTAACCAGCAAAAAGCCAGAAATAGAGGTATGGTTCAAGTAGCAGAGTGCTAGCCTGTAACAGAAAGCTAAAAGACAGTGCCGAGGCCCTCAGTTCAAGCCCCAGCACAAGAACAAAAAAGCAACAACATTGCAGACTCTCTCTAGAATATCTTTGTTTGTTATTTCATTTATTTGCTCTCTTTCCTTTATTTTTTATTGTTTCATGCCTGCCATTTCCTGTTGTTGCTTTTCCTCCCCAAACTTCAGTTGGTTCTTTACTTTGCTAATTCTTAACCTCTCTTATTTTCCCATCTAGTCACTTAGTTCTTCCTTAAATTATTTCTTAAGCTTTATCATCAGGTTTTGTAAGTTAGGATTTTCATTATAATTCTGTATTGTCTGTCTCTACTAGCAATTCTTTGAAGATTTTTATAGACCTAGCTTTAAGGACCACTGCATATACAGAACAAATACTACATGCACAAGACAAAGTGTTCCCCAATTACTCAAAGTTTTAGGTACAGGGTTCAATATAAGTATCCATTAAATCAGACTGTGTCCTATGTTTTCTAATTGTCTATATCCTAATTTGGTTCCTTAATCAATTCAATGCTAGATTGATAGTTTAATGGAGGTTTATCTGTTTCTCCTTGACCTTTGGTGAATTTTGGCTTTCTGTCTTTTATGTTTATTTTACTAGGTGCATATGCATTGAGTCTTTTAACATTTCATCTTTATCTTTATGCCTGTAATAATTTGTTTTTTCTTTTTATTTAAGTTTTGTTTCAATGTATAGCATGTTTCATATAAATAACATGAATTTGCTTGGAGTTTTTTGTTTGTTCTGTTTTGTTTACTTGGATTAGCCTTTATTTTTAATCTTTGCATGACTTAATTTGTAGGTGTGTTGTTTCTGAAAGCTCTTTTTGCCAACTTATAAATTTAGTGTTTTTGTATTCATTGTATTGCTGATATATTAGACGATTCTAACACTTCATCCTTATCATTTTGCTTTCGAGTTCTGCACAGTTCTGCTGCTGACTTCCTTGTGTGATTTTAGCTTAAGATCTTTTTAATGCAGCTTTTCTCCCCTGCTAATTGGAACTCTGCCTTTGTTCTTTCAGGATGACCCTTGAAATTTTACTATACAAACAATATCAATGTAAATTAAATCTGTAGCCTCCTTATGAGGGATAGAATTGTTTATTGCCAATCACTTCCCCTCCACTTAATAGACAATTATTGTAGTTTCATCTGGGTTTTTGAAACTCCACAAATAGAACATTTCATACATGACTGTGTTAAGTGGTTAAATATAGGTATTCTTCAGGAATCACTTTCCTTCTTCCTAATGCAGATCCTTCAGAATTTCACTTAGTCTCTTGAAAGAGTGTTATGCCTTTTCCTTTTCTCTCCTGTGACTATACCCTCTTATATGCTCTCCTCTCTCTGATCTGTGTGGGTGGTGTCTCCTCTCTTGTTCATGGATTCTGTTTAATTTGTATAGAACATCTTAAAACAAATAATCAATGAGGCTGGGCATGGGGGGTGCACACTTGTCCCAGTCCTTGGGAAGCTAATGCTTGAAGATGATGAGTTTGCCATCAGCCTGGGCTGCCTGGTGAGATTTGTCTCCGTCATCACTACGCTTTGGTCTTGTTTCTGAAAGTACTCTGCTAATTTTCTCATCTCTCGTCATTGTTTATCGTCTCTTGTTTGGTGAGTACATTTTTTTAATTTTTTAAAAAGTTTTCATGTAATACTCTGTATCTATGAAGCTACTGTCTCCAGTCACCGATGGCTGGTCTGAGGCTGTTTTCTCCTGCTGACTCCCACAGGTTGCGGCTCTCTGTTCTTGAGGGCTCACGTTTTGCATGTTGCATTCGTATGTGGGTGACCTTAAACCCGAGGGGCTTTGCAGTGCAGGGCTTTCCTCCTGGCTTCTACACGTTGCCTGGAGGCCCTTGGACAAGCACCACTCATGACATTCCACCTCTGAGGTTCTGCTGTCCCAGGAAGCCATAAACACGGTTCAGAGAGTGGGCTGCTCAGTCCCTATGAATACCTCAAATCTCTTCCCCATCCTCTTATGGGGGAAATCTGGGTATCACCCCTCTGTTCCCCACTTTCTCCCAGCAGTTTCTTCCCACCACCATATGTCAGCTGCCATCCTTGCCCTCTGCAGGATCAGGACCAGGTAAGAGGAGAGAAGGAGAAAAGTCTGTGTTGGAAACAATGTATGGCTTTTCTGTCATACATACTTCCTTGAGTACTTACTTCAGAGATTCTACAGTTTTATTCTTCTGACTCATGGGTGATTCCTTTTCAATAAATAAATGAAGACTTTTTTATTTCATTTGTTTTCTGTACTAGGTTTGAACTTAGGCCTCACTCTTGCTATGTGAAGGCTCTACCATTTGGCCAAGCCCCCTTAACAAGGGTTTATTGTTGGTGGTCATGGTGGTGGTTTCTTAAGAATAGTTTTAGGCTCACAGGAAAATGGAAAGAAATACAGGCATACCCTTTCTATTCATGTGGCTTCCCAAAGTGCAACCAACTGGCCACATCAACATCCCCACCGGTATATTTTTACATCAGTGAACCCACTGGGACATACAACTGTTGCTGGTAAACTTCCCTCTTACATTCTGTGGGCATTGACAAATGTTCAGTGACACTAACCCACCGATGTAGGTATCACATAAAGTACTCTTGCTGCCCTCAGTTCTCTGTGCCCCATTCACTCATCCATCTCCCTCGCTAGCCCCTGGAAGCCTTTGATCATTCACAGTCTCCATCCTTCTACCTTTCCTGAGTACCACTGCAATGGAAGCAGGGCGTGTATACAGAAGGCCTGTTGGATTGGCTTCTCTACTTGGCAATATGTATGTAAGTTTCCTCAATATCCATGCATGGTTTGATAGTTCTTTCTTAATAGTGCTAAATAATATTCCATTATCTGGATGTACCACAGCATCCATTTGTCTCCTAAAAGAAGACATCATCGTTGCTTCAAAATCTTGGTAATTAGGAAGAAAATTGTTGTAAGTATGTATAAGTTACTTTGTGGTGTGTGTGTGTGTGTGTGTGTGTGTGTGTGTGTGTGTGTGTGTGTGTGTGTGTGTGTGTGTGTGTGTGTGTGTGTGTGTGTGTGTGTTTGTGCTGGTCCCAGGGCTTGAATTCAGGGCCTACGTGCTGTCCCTCAGGGTTTTTTCCTCAAGGCTAATACTCTACTACATGAGCCAGAGCTCCATTTCCAGCTTATGGGAGATTAATTGGAGATTAACTTTCCTGTCCAGGCTGGCTTCGAACCACAATCCTCAAATCTCAGCTTCCTGAGTAGCTAACATTACAGGCATGAGCCACTGATGCCTTTTTCTTTTTCAATGTCACATATGCTTATATCTGTCTTGAGTACCTTCCAAGGAATTCAACTTAGGGTTGGTGAGTGCATGTTTTGGTTTGTGAGAAACTGGCAAACCATATTCTAAAGTAGATGGAGCTTTGGGACTGGCCACCCAACTTAACCAGCTGCAGTCCATTTCCTCCTCCTCTCTGACAAGGTCTAGAAATGGTTCAAGCCAGCTCTCCCTACCAGAGGGACCACATCTGGCCTAAGGCTCCTCAGTTCATTCCCTTTGTTCTCCCTTGCCAGCATGCATCTTCTATTCTCCAGATGTCTTGGCTGGGATCTAGGGATGGTATACAAAACCGGGTATGACACTGAAATGTGTGATCTTTCTCCAGAAGTCTAGCTTAAGTTGTGGCAGATGAAAAGAGAATTTGAGGACAGTCCATGCATCACCATAGAATGGAGGCCAGTGGAGCCCATGTTGCCAGTTATCTGAAAGCTGCTATCCTGTGCTTGCTTTTATTCCTGAAGCCTGGGCTTCCAGGATCACTGACAATTCAGTCTTTCCAAGGGCCCATCCCCCTTGGAAAGTCTGAAGTGCATGCTGTATCTACCCACCCTGAGGCGTATGCCAGCATCTTGGCTTCACTTTTGAAGCCTCTTAACAGCTGCTTTTGTTTGGTTTCTTGGCATCTCACTCTTCCCGTGCTCAGCTTAGAGATTGGGAAATGGTTTGAAGAGAAATTGCACGCACACTCAATTTTCTTCAGTTCCCTTTTCTCTGTGTCTTCATGGTCCATCAAGTCCTGGCAACGTTGTATCCTGAACTCCAATTTTTCTGACGGTGGCAGGCAATGAGCTGTCACTTTCCGTTTGGATTCTCCATCCCATGACAGTACATGAGTCAGCAAGTGCTCGCAGGGGACCAGGAAGCGGTAAAGAACTCACTTCCGGGTGTCCCTTTCCTCTCCCAGCAACATCCACCTAGCAATCTCGGTTGTTCCTGAATGTTCTCAGACTTCTGTATTATATTTTGCTGTATTCGGCTTTCACCATTCTTCAGCATAAATTTTATTCTGATACAAGCTGCTCCTTCTAGCCAAATGAAAACCCTCCTCCTTTCTTTTTTCTTCTCTCTTTTTTTTTTTAAACAGACAGAGCAAGTTTATTTGAAAGTAAAAGGAAGCCAGAAAGCAGATTCTCCACAGGAAGGAAGACCTAGACCTCATTTCTTTCCTCCAACAAATAAACTAGTCACTTTTCTTTCTGATGGTTTTTTTTGTTTGTCTTTGCTGACTCTGGGGTCTTTCGAGAGAGGATCTTGCTATGTAACTCAGGCCAGCCGGCTACTCTAGATCTTCCTGTCTCTGCCTCCCAAATACTGGAATTGCAGGCATGTGCCAGCACACCCAGGTCATACTTTCTTAGTTAATGGAAATGTCTTTCTGTTGGGTTGAAATGTGGAAGATCATTGGACATAGAACAAAAATGCTTGGTTCACAACACACTTTCTTTCAAATGCTGGAGATAGTGCTCCATTTTTTTCATACTTAGTATTTCAGAGAAAAGCTCTAAAGTGGACCTGATTTTGTTTAAAATGAATTCAACTACAGTTCTAAGCAAGACACCAAAAAGAGTGAGACACTAGCTACCACCCAGTGACAGAACCATGGTCTGTGGAGTGGATTCCATGTCCTGGCAAAGGAGAGTAGTGAGGAACTGGGAGCAGGGAGTCTTTTTTTTTTTTTTTTTTTTGTCGGTCGTGGGGCTTGAACTCTGGGCCTGGGCGCTGTCCCTCAGCTCTTCAGCTCAAGGTGAGCGCTCTACCACTTGAGTTACAGCGCCACTTCCGGTTTTCTAGTGGTTTATTGGAGATAGGAGTCTCGAGACACGGTCTCTCCTGCCCGGGCTGGCTTTGAACTGCGATCCTCAGATCTCAGCCTCCTGAGTAGCTAGGGTTACAGGCTGAGCCACCAGCGCCTGGCTGGAGCAGGGAGTCTTAAGGAGGACTTTGGAGAGCAGATCTCACTGACTTCTTCACCAAGTGTTGGGGGGAAGGGGCTGTAGGTGAGCTGAAGGGACCAGCCAGATACCCTAAGACCATTTCCACCTTCACCTTCAGATAAGCAATGTTTTTTCATATTGTCTCTTCACCTCTCTCCCTCCCACCCCTAACCCCCTACCTGCTGTACTGGTGATTGAACCCAGGGCCTCACAACTGCTAAGCTAGTGCTCTACCTCTTGATCTCTGTTGTTTACATTTCATATTTGTGTTTGATGCAGTGCGTTGTCTAACTTTGTCCCAGCTGGCTGGGAAGTTGCCCATGATCCCCATGTCTGCCTCTGGAGTAGCGGGGATTACAAGTATACACCACCAACCTAGCCCATAACTGTATGTCAACAGACCAAAGGGATTTTGGGTCAATTTTTTAAAAAACTGTCTTCACATATTTCCTCCTCCCAAAATATACAAATATGTGTACCATCTTTTATACTAAAAGATATTTCAAAATATTATTAAGATATGTCAAAAATCTCTTAATAAGCAGTTTAATGCTGCCCTATGTGCATAGTCTGTATGTTTTAAACTTGTAAAAGGAATCCATAAGGCTGAAGAACAAACATCTCACCCTCCCCCGAGAAAAGCAAACCCAGTGTTTTTCTCCAGCTACATGTTATCCCTATAGATAGTTATTTCCACATTTTTCGTGTGTGTGTGTGTGTGTGTGTGCACGCACCCGCGCGAGTGCGTACACGCCAGTCCTGGAGCTTGAACTTGGGGCCTAGGTGCTGTGCCTCAGCTTTTGTGCTCAAGGTTCCCTCTCCACCACTTGAGCCACAGCTCCAACTTTTGGGTGGTTAATTGGAGTTTACAGTTTCATGGATTTTCCTGAGTACTGCGATTACAAGCATGAGCCACCATTTCCCAGCTTTATGTCCACATTTTTATAGAGAAGTAAATGCTAGCCACATAGTCTGAAGGCCACACCTTCTTCCCCCTGGAACTCAAAGTTAAACCCAGCCTTCACCTGCCGCGTCTTATGGCTCTGAGGCCCAGGGCTCCCATTCCACTGCTTGGTGACATACATCCTTCACCCCAGCCCCACCCCACCAGAGAGCCTTGGGGAGCATTCTCAGGCTCTGGTTCCAGGCTGAATCCAGGCAGGCTTTCCTTAAACGCCACTAAACTGGACAGGCACCTTCCCTTCCTTGGCCTTTCTGTTTTTGCCCCAGGTCTGGAAATCTAACAAGGCTAAAAGGGACCAAGAAGTGCCCTGGAGAGGGAAGGGGGACCCCAACTCTCTCCAACTCCCCAGAGGTCAGTAATTAGCACGGTCAAGGAGGGGAGGAGTTGCCCTGGGTACAGACACCTTAATGGCTCCGGCCCCAGAAATTGCCTTCAGATCGACAGCCAAGGGAATCGCCATGAAAAATTCATCAGTTTCTTCCCGCCTGCCGCCCAGCTGCGCTCAGCAGATGACCTCGGCAGGAGCAAGACGCATCCTGGGGGACAAGCTGCTGGGGAAGAAGGCCGCCAGGCTGCCGAGGGACGTGGGGCAGGGGGGCTGGAGAGCTATGGGCGGAAGGAGGGGGGGAGGTAGGGGGCTGCGGAACAAGCCATAACAATTAGGCTCAGGCTTTTTGATGCAGTTCCAGGGAACCAGCAGGCCCCTCTAGGGTCCAAATCTGCAATCCACGCCTACCTGCCATGAGCCAGGAGCCAAGAGCGCACGCACCCCCCTCCCCCAGATCCTAGATATGTCAGGCTCAGCCTGGCTGCTGCCTTTGCTCCCTGGATAATAGCAATGGCATGCACACTGTGGGATCCCAGGGCCCCTATAGTGTGCAAATAGGCCAGCCTTGGTGATTGGGTCTCCTAATTTCCTTTTCACCAACTCCCTTACCTCCTTCCTCCACCCCAAGCAGCTAGAGAGCGAGCTCACCCCCCTTGGCGGTTTGGGGTGGTCAGAACCAGCAGATGCAGGAGCCCTGGCGCTAGGGTGGCTGGGGAGGCCAGAGTTGGGAAAATGCAAGGGAATCGCAGTTCTCTGGAGGCCCTCCCAGCCCCTGCCATCTGGGCATTGCGCAGACAGACGCTGCGTAGGTCCCCGGAGCTGGCCACCTCCGCGTGGCGCATGCCGGAGAGCTCCATGTCGGGGACTGCGGGGAAGGACGTTTGTCTGGGGGCGCTGGCTCCCCGAATTCTTTGCATTTTGAAGCCATTTTCTTGCAATCAGATTTTCAGGGACCACCTATAACTTGCTCACACAATGGCAGTGAGCTGCCATTCCTTGCCTCTTTGGGATGCACAGCTTTTCTCTGCTGTCTTGCTTTTGAGCCAAATGTGGTGATTAAGGAAATTTTAGATTCAGGTCAGGCTTTCCCAGGACCTCCAGGCTGGGGAAAAGTGCGGGATCTCGAGCCAACAGCGCCATCTGGTGGTCATCAGCGGCGTGAATGCCGCCAGTCGCAGACCCGGCCGAATGGAATGATGTAATGTTCTCCTTCCCAGCCTCCCGGCGGGCTCCACTGCAGCGGTGCTAACATCTGTTTTATAGCTCGAGATTTGCGGGATTTTAACTTGGGGTTTTGTTTTTGACTTTCTCTTTTTTGTAAGTGAATCACCAGGCAAGGGGTCTCTTCTTAAGACCAATGTTTTACATTGGAACAGAAATTACCCTTCTTCCCCTCTATCCTATGCATTCTGGGTTTGAAATTGAAGGTGTTATTGGAGATCAAAATCCAACCTCAATTTGATTTACAGCCATGAAGTGAGCTGGTTATCTGACTTTCCCCAGCCAGAGCTGAGACCATCTCTCTTGATTTCAGCCGTGGAGTTGTTCTTGCATTCTGGTGCTCTCCTGCATTCCTGTGCGCTTCTTGTCCCTATTCCCCAGGACTAAAGTACGAGCTCCACACTGCAGGAGAAACCTTACCTTACCACTGGCCAAGTCCTTCCTCCCCCTCCCACCAAGGCTAACTAGGGAAGGTCACCAAATTCTGCTTCTGGGCCTCAGGTGAGTTCTACTGCAGCTCAAGGTTTTCAGCATATGTGGATCCCTGCATTGCAGACATTCCAAATGTTTCCTTCCCATCTGGGGCTCTCCCCTTACAAAGTCTCACAATTTTGAGCAATAAAGTCTCCTAGTTTCCAGAGATGAAGTTCACCTCATGTAAACTCTCTCCATATTATCTCTTTTGCCCTTTAAATGTTTGTATCATCACCTCTTTGTTCAGATTCTCTTACTTTGGGGAGGAAAATAAAATTCCATTGTCTTTTCCAAACCAAATGCATCTGTTGTGACTTCTAACATAAAATATGAAGTGCATACCAAACAAGGAACCCAAAAGATGAAATACAAGCGGTCAAAAGAAACTCCAAGAAACTATCATTAACATTCTCAGACGAATGAATAAAAAAATATTCCATGCAGAAAAAGCATGAAGCAAGTTGACGAATATTCACGCAATGGAGAAAGCCTCAACATTTTTTCAAAAAGACTGATCATAATAATGAAATATTCAGAAAAAAAGCATAAAAGTTTAAAGATGCTCCCAGGAAGTAGAACAAAACAGAAAAAAGATGGTCAACTTTTTTAATAAATGGAGAAAGAAAGAGAGAAGGGGAAATGAAAGAAAAGTCTGACATCTTATCTAAGAAGCAAAATCAACTACACAATATGAGGGTCTTGATGTTAAATGTAATCCTTAATGCCAGCTTAGCTATATAGCAAGATTTTTTTTTACTTTTTTTAAAGAATCCCCAACCATGACAACAGAAGACTAAACCAAATGTCACCTGATAGATTGAGCCCAGCCCCTTGGCCTCTCCTTCCCTCACAGTTCAGGAATTTCAGCAATTCACACAGGAAGACCCTGAACTCAGGAAGATGGCACCCCTTGGGTTTAGAACCACAAAGTTTCATCTTGTGGACTGTGTTCAGGCTAGAAGGCACACTTCCATCTCAGGGCTACGGGTTAAAAATGTGTCAACTAATACAGTAGTCCTGTCACACATGGCTATTAACACTCAGAAGTGTGTAATATGAAAAAGGATGCCAAATGTGTCACTCATTATCATGTTACTTCAATTATATGCTAAAAGTTTAAGTGTTTTACCTATGTTGGATTAGATTAGATGTATATTAAAATTAATCATACCTGTTTCATTTGACTTCCTTTAAAATATAGCTATGAGAATTTTTTAACGTGGCTTATGCTGTCATTGTATTGGATGACAATTGATCTTTAAAGATTTACTACTGAGCCAGTTACTAATTGATCGTGGCTCAGGGCATCAGTTTCTAGAGAAGACAACAAAAATCATTTTAGGTATTTTTGACATGAGGGAGATTTAGTATGCTTACCAAATTATTATGAAGAGTAGAAGAGCAAAGAGTGAAAGGTAATGTTGCCAGAAATCCTGCTTCCCAGAGGGCGACCACCACACGCTTCAGGAGCCAGTGTACACGGGAGGCCATCTTCCCCAGCTGCATTGTGGGTAGGGGCTCCAGATTCAGTCCTGTATTTGTTATGCCAAGCAGGAGTCAGTCATTGCTGGGGTCAGTGTAGGTACTGCAGGAGTCCGGGGTTACCCTGATCTGTCACTCAGCTAGAATCATTGACACTTGCTGCAAAATACCGCTTCCAGAAACATCAGAGCCCATCTTTTCACACCTTCTAATTCCTGTGAATACTTCCAACAGCAGAATGCAGCTGAGAAGGGAGCTGGCAAAATGTGGTTTGAAAGCTTTCAGGCCTGATGGTGAAACCTGAATAGCAAGGTGAGAGTAGTTTTAGATAATCGTTTGCTAAAATGAGGAAGTGTAATTAAATATACTGGGAGGTAAGTCTTAGGAAGGGTGGGAATGAATTATTGACACAACTATTGACAAAAATCTACAAGAGCAATAAAAAGCTTAAAGTAGCTAGGCCCTGGTGACTGACACTTATAATCCTAGCTACTCCAGAGGCTGAGATCTGAGGATTGAAGTTCAAAGCCATCCCAAGCAGTAAAATCTATGAGACTCTTGTGTCCAATTAACCACCAGAAAACTGGAAGTGGCAGTATGGCTCAAAGTTGGAGAGCACTAGCCTTAAATGAAAAAGCTCAGGAATTGCACCCAGGCCCTGAGTTCAAGCCCCGGGACTAGAAAAAAAATCTTAAACTAAGTCAACAATAAATTCCAGGAAAAAAAGACAAAAAGTTGCACTTAATAATGGAAATATACTCATAGAACACTACTTGCTTTGTCTATGAACAGGGTTCCTATGGTTGTGGTGATATAAACACAGAGTATTAACTTACCAAAAATGATGCATAGTTTTTTTGTGTTGATGGGACAAGTAGGAAAATGCATGCAAAGAGGTTGGTGGATTTGAGGTCAAATTTTTCATCTCCCACAATAAGAATTTAATACATAAATTTAAACGTAAAGAGGAAGGGAATTGTGAAATAACAAAATGAGCAATCATCTGTTTGAAGTTATATGCTCCAGGAAACATTTGAATAGTTAAATTAGCGTAGACTCTGGAAGGAGGTAGGGCACAGGAAGTTTGGGGTTTTAAGCCTTAGTATTGTAATTTGTTTTTATGATATATGCATCCTTATATATCATCTTATATATGCAAGTCAACATATAAACATTTATAATATAAATGTTATCTATAAATTCATGTATATAAAATTCAATAAGATGTTTATAATTTTATAAGCAAGGAAATTCTTGTCACACAAAATCCTTTATTTCTCAGAACATTTTTTATGTATGTACAAATTTATGGTAATGATCATATGAAAATGTCATTACTGTCAGAGTAAAGCAATGTTTGACAGCATTGAGTGATGTGATTTATGGAAGAAGAAGTTGACTAAGCAGGAACTAATTATGGCTCTCTTTGGCCAGCAATTTTTCTTTTCTTAAGACAGGGTGTTGTCATGTATCTCAGCCTGGTCTCAAACTCAAAAATCCTCCTGCCTCAGCCTCTTCGGTGCTGGAATTTTAGATATGTCTCATCATGCCTGGACTGGCCAGTGTTCCTTACAACAAATTCATGTAAGTGCACCTATCCTTTGAATGAGCAATTATACTTTTTTTTGAAAATGCTGCTTTGGAAGGATATATGAAATATGTTGTTCCAGACTCTCAGCCATGCTTAGATAACTTTAAAGTATGTGTTAACTCTTTGAAGCAATATTGTATCTGAACAAAGATACTTACTACGTATGAAATAGCTAGCCTCTTAAGAGTTAAGCAGGACAACATGATGTAGGTCAACCAACAGTCTATGAGTGGAATTGATTTATGTCTTTTCTGAGCCAAAACCTTTAAGAGCCAGTGTGAACTCTTCAGCTCTGTCTCCCATCCATGTTGAGAAAAGAGTCCTTCCATGGCAGCAGTATTTTGAGTTGCTCAGTTATCACATGGGGAAGAATTATCCTGAGATCAAAAATTCATAAATAGACTATTTAAGCCAGGATCCTCAAAAGAGAAACAGATTTATGTTATACTCCACATACACCATGCATTATGGCAAGATGATTGCTAAGAAAATATCTCATTTTGCACTACTGTAACAAAGTATCACAGCCTGGTTGCCTTAAACAAGAGAAATTTAACTCTCACAGTGCTGCATCTAGCAAACTAGAATTAAGGTGCAGCATAACTGAGTTCTAGTGAAGGCTTTGCTATGGGTTGCAGAATAACAACTTCTTGTATCTCTACATGACAGAGAGAGTTCTATAGGGCCTCTTGTATCAATACACTAATTCCATTCATGAGGCTTCTGCTCCTGTGACATTATCACCTCCTGATACTATCACTTTAGGAGGATTTCAATGCAGGAAATGGAGGAGAGGTGCAACCTTTAGTCTATATCAGAGAGGAAGGTACTGCAGGGAATCACATACAGGCCTTTCTCTATGTAAAGTAAACTCCCTTTTTCACTTCTTTATTTTTTTATTGTCAAGGTGATGTACAGAGGGGTTACAGTTAAATAAGTAAGGTAATAAGCACATTTCTTGTCAAACTTGTTACCCCTTCCCTCATTTTTCTCCTACTTCCCCCAGTAAACTTGCCTTTTAGGAAACAGTCCACTATCATTCCCTAACTAACTGACATAACTCACCAAGGAAGCAGTACAACAAGGTTTAAACCTGTCAGACAGAGTCAAGGAATTCCATCACTCATTAATAACATTGATTTGAAGCCTGCTGAATTCAATGTATTGAGCCAAGTCTAACTTAATAAGACTGAAAATAATGGGAGGTAATTAATCTCCCCAACACCGAAAAGAAGGACAGCCCATGGGAAATCCACCACATCAAGCATGTTCATAAAATTGCATCTTCAACAAAGGTACAAGCTTCTGCACCCTTGGACAAAATAGTAAAGAAAACTGGAGCCGTCACTTCACTGGAGGAGTCACAGGAACGGTATTCCACGGTGGGCTTCCTTGGAGCTAAAGGACAAAGTGCAAAGGTGAGTGGAGAACACACCAGATGAAAACATCGGCATATAGCAAAGTGGAGTAAAGAGTAAATATTAAGCAGATGGGGTAAGAGTTTCTATATAGGGAGGTGGAGATTGTAAGCATTATGCCTACTTTGGTCCTTGGCTCCACCCAAACCTGAGCTCCTCCCTGCCCTGGAGTTCCTGCCCCACAGCTGGCCCCTCCCTCTCTCCACCCAGACCCACCTGAACTCCCATCTACCTCACTTCCTAACCCCCAGACCCTGCTGCTGCCTAGTTGGTGGAGGTAGTCATGAGCTCTCTCTCTGGGGGAGATATGGCTTCTCTAAATAACATAATAATCTTTCTCCTGTGCCTGCTTGCCTCTGCATGGTCCCCTGGGATGGTTGTGCCGGATCCTTGCAGAGATTATGTTGGGATGGGGTTGGGTATAGGTCAGTGGTACCTAGCATCTGTGAGGCCCTGGGTTCAATCTCTGCACTAAAATAAATACAACATTAATAAATAAAAATATGTGAGGATAGAGAGGAATTAAGAGAGGGACATTGAGCTGGGTGCCTGTGGCTCATGTCTG
The DNA here is from genome assembly GCF_024711535.1 of Dipodomys merriami. Classification (NCBI taxonomy): domain Eukaryota; kingdom Metazoa; phylum Chordata; class Mammalia; order Rodentia; family Heteromyidae; genus Dipodomys; species Dipodomys merriami. The sequence goes on along the minus strand of NW_027202937.1, from coordinate 30,134,175 downwards.
TAATCGTAGCTACTCAAGAGGCTGAGATCTGAGGATTGCAGTTCAAAACCATCCCTGGCAGGAAAGTCCATGAGACTCTGATCTCCAATTAACCACCAGAAAACCAGAAGTGGCTCTGTGGCTCAAAGTGATAGAGTACTCTCCTTGAGCTGAAGAGCTCAGGGACAGCGCCCAGACCCACAATTCAAGCCCCACAACTAACAGAGAGAGAGAGACAGACAGACAGACAGACAGACAGACATACAGACAGACAGACAGGAACTTTGAAGTCTAGTGATGAAAATCATTTAAGAATTGTTTCAGTTTTATATCATTCCTGATTTATAAAAATACATTTACAAACTAAATCTGGGACTATAGAGGTAGACAGAAAAGGCCAGTTCAGTCTTAATACAATGACTGAACGATGAAATCATACATTGGTGTCATGGTTTGTGGTTTGGATGAAAAGGAGAGTCCAAAAGAAAAACTCGAAAGGATTTAAGTTGAAAGAAATCTTCCTTGAATGGCCTCAAGGTCAAGCGTTGGAAAATCAAAGGGATGTGCTTTGGGGTAAGTGAGCAGCTTCGAAGGATGACCTTTGTTTGTCTCTAGAATCCCATGTATGTCACAAGTTAGACTCAAGGAGGAGACAGAGAAGACCATGTTAGCTTTTTAAAGCTTATGATCACACTCTCCTTTGTGTCCTCTTTCAGCGCCTAACTTAACTCAAATCTGGTACCCACCAAGGAATAGTTACGGAGTGAGAGAATTTAATTCAAAATTATGCCATTTTTCCATGTGATACCTGTATGATGTGAAATGTCCTGTTACACTTAGGGGAGTTGAGGTCTAAATTCTAGAATCTCTGATTCCATGGAATCAGGAAAGCCTCTAAACAGTAAGTTTATTTAAAAGTGAAAGGAAAGGGAAAGAACCTCCAAAGAGAAGAAATTCCACAGTCTGGGTATCAATAGACACTTTGTCTAGACTGGCCAGGTGTTCAGTATCCATTTCTTTATCTCTTAGGAGAAGTGCATCTTTAAGTTTGATTGGTTAAACAGTAGCCACCTGCTGCTGGAGGCCTTTCTGATTGGATCACCACTGCCCCTAAGCCTGGGAGCCAGAGCACAGAAGTTCCCTTCTAATTGGACCCTACACATATATCCCCTAAGCTCGAGGGTGGAAGTGCATAGGTTTCTACTTTAGTAAAACGCATATGTCAACTTCTTGAACATCCCTCCTTCCCCACCCCACCCCCAAAGAAACCTACTGGGTACTAGGAAGGTGATACATGCTGAATTCTTGTTTTCTGCCATGTTGTCCAAGGTGCCATTTTTTCCCCCTAAGTGCCTAGCTGAGGTCTGCTAGCCACGCGTCTGAGCAGGGAGTTTACAGGGGGGAAAAAAAGAACAAGGGTAAGTGGGGAAAGCTTGGAGCTTCTTTCCAATCTTCCTACCAAAACTGAGCTTGACACATCACCTTGGTCATAGATGACCCAGGGAAATGGTGGCGAAGTTGTCTCTCATGCAAGTGGCCGGGCCCAGAGAGTCTGGCCACGGGGCTGTCAATAAATAAAACTGTCAATAATAAAAACTGAAATTGCCACATCACCACCAGCTCTAGGAGAGGAAGTAGCGATTGTGACACTCACGAACCCTTGATGACACTATGGAGGCCCCTGGCAGAGCAGGTGGGTGACAATGTACTGCCACGTGGAAGCGTGAAAAGGAGACCACAGCACTGTCTCGGCAGCTTGGAGAGTGCGGAGATGTGTGTATTCACCAGTGCGTTTGAAAGGCCTTCCTCCCATCCCCCAGGAAGATGTGGAGAGACAAGAAATCCTGCAGAGACATGAGGTCTGAGCATCAATAAACCTAGACCATGTGAGATCCAGTCAGAGCCTTTCCTCAGAAAATGCAAAGGGATGATAAAATGTAGACGTTGGAGGGTGCATTCCAGCTAAAAATATGGAAAGAGCACAGTGGGACTGTTCTCGGCTTCTGATCAAGTAAATGTAGCCCCTATGTTCTGTACCAATTCCTTACCATAGTGAAATCTGCAAAGAATAAATGAACTATGAACCTATGACCCAGACTTCTGACCCACTCAGATTGCAGCATCCCACAACGACTTGCATTGTCCCTACCTGTTTCACTCACCCTCCAACCTCCATGTCTTCAATGCCAGCAGAGCCTCTGTTTTGTTCTTGGTGGCAATATAATGCATCTTCTCAAGAATCTTGGAAGATTGTTGGGACAGGATCTATGGCAGATGCTTTCTTTTCGACTTTCACACAATCCTTGCACTTGATATAACATGGTATCCACTGAGTATTTCCCTTTAACTATCAAATACCATGAACTAAAGTTCATGAACGTTTTAGTCTCAGCTTCTAACATACCGTACATGAATTATGATTCATCCAGCATAATAATGCCAAACTCTAAGCCACCCCCACAGGACCAGGAACAGCCTGATACTCCCAAAGCTGTCTGAAAACACCAGCTCTGGGGGCTTCCTCTGTTGGAGCACTCTTAACTCCTCCTGAGGAAACTTCCAATGACTCACAAGCACCCTTCTAACACTACCACCTCTCTGTCCTTCAGCAGGTTGGTCCATCTGGTTTCCTATGGCCAAAATAGCATCTTGAGATGACTGTCCCGGAATGTACCAAAAAAAGATAGACAGAATGATGAAGTTTGTTCAGAAAAAACTCCAGTGGTTCTTCTAACAGAAAAATGTTAACTGCTCTCTAGACTGGGATAGTTGACTACTCATGTAGACTAGAGCACGCTCCTGGTCCCCCTTGCTCATCCCACCCTCCCCTCCCTGCTTAGTCCTTCACAGTGCATTCATTACTCCAAGTAGCAGTAAAATCTGCCCGATGTGCAACTTGCATAATATTGCTCAATAATTTCCATTTGTCTCATCATGGAATTAGCCCTCCTCAAAGTTAGATGGAGGGCCACAGGGGACCTAATGAATATGTATCTTCAGTCTATGCAATAGCACAGCTCCTGAACTCTATTTGTCATTCTGTTATCTGACTGTAGAAAACTATTTTAAGACCCCACAGTCTGTGTGTGCTCAGTCAGACCATGATCACAATGGCTCACAAAACCCAACTTTTTGAAATTCTCCACCCTACAACATCAAACTTTAGACTTAAGCAGTACCTGTATTGAAAAGATTAGTCCTCTCTCCCAACATGTTGGTCCAATTCCAGAGCCTCCTGGGAAGATGCAGGCTGGCCAAATGACCACCAGGAGGCTCCCTACTAACGTCAGAAGAGCCAAGGAGCGTGCTCCCCTGAAGTTACTGGCCTGTTCTACACAATTTATTCCACAATCATATTTATGCTCATGTTCCACAAAGATTTTGAAAGTGATGATAATGTAGCACATCTCAAAGGAGGAGAAACCTTGCTTTTGGAAAGAAACTGAGTTTCATATTGGCCAGCAGTGTCCAAAGGGACTGGGCTGTACAAAACAAAGCTCTCACTGGAAACCCTCCCAAGAAAACTACCAACATGGCCTCTGGTCCAACAAATGCAGGGTGCTCCAACTTTGAGAAAGTAGGAATCTCATTAGAGCTACCTGAAAACAATATTTCAGTAGGGGAGATACATTTTCATTAAGCTAAAGTTGTTACTGAGAAAAATTACAGATTCACATGCAGTCCTAAGCTGTGAGTAGTAGCAATTATTACTAATCAGTAATCATCAATTGCAATAAGTAATTGATGAATTGTTTATTAATCAATACGCCAAAGATTCCAAGTGTAAATTACCTAGTTCTCCCTAGTACAGCACTTTACAAAACTACAGTATAATATGAAAACCACTGGCAGATTTCCTGTTTTACTTGTTTGTGTGTGCACATGTATGTGTTTGTGCATTTGTGTGTGTGTGTGGTTCTATACAGTTGTATTAGTCTGTAAATTCATGCATTCATACCACAGTCAAGTCAGTAAACACCCCCAGTTCCCTTTCTAACTACACCCACTTCCCACCCCCTGAAGGACCCCCCCACCACACACACACACAAACCTATGGGAGCAACTGCTTTCTTCTCCACTTTTAAAGGTTAGTCGTTTAAGAAACAGTGCAGCAGAAATGGTGGGACAAAGGGTGAACCAATTCAGCAGTGAAACCCTCTAGACGCAATGTTGGAAATGATCTGTACAACTTTTTTGGGAGGAGAAAAAAAAAACAGAGAGAATGAAGGAGAGAGTGACACTGTTCAAAATGAAATATACTCATTACCTGATTCATGTAGCTGCATCCCTTCTGTACATCATCTTTACAATAATATTTTTAAAAGAAACAGTGCAGAAATGGAATGTGCATATACTCTATACATGTAATATAAATGCTACATTGCTCTTTGGGATTAGATGTTTTTTGCTCATCATAATTCCCTAGAGAGTCATAAAAGTTAGGCAAGTCTCGGTACACATTAGCAGTCCACTCTGTTGTGTTGCTCAGCAGTAATTAGTCCCTGTGACCATCAGAACACTTAACCATCCACAGGCTGAAGTACATCCTGGCTGATTCCATGTTTGGCCATTGAACAAAGTTTCCATGAACATTTGAGTCATGCTTAACTGTCACAATGGCCAAGAATGTGGAGCGCTCTCATAAGCTAACTTTGCCACCGTGGGTACTCTTAGGTGGATTATCTTATCTTGATTTGTATCCAACCTCTAATTGGATTGTTTCTGGATTGTTGCATTTCAAGAGGTTTTTTAAATATATATATATATGTATATATATATATATATACATATATATATATATATGATTTGGATACTAATCCTTCAGATATATGGTTTGCAAATATTTGCTCAAGATTGTGTCTTGTATCCTCTCCATGTGGGCTTTCACAGAGCAAAATTTAAATTTTTGTGAGGCCCACTGTATTGATTTTTTTCTTCCTTTCATGGATTATACTTGGGATGACAATTCTATTAATTCTTTGTCTAGCCCTAAAGCCCAAAAATATTAAAGTTTTTCTTAAAATTTTCAAGGTTCATATTTGCCTTAAAGTTCATAATCCATTTTAGTTCATTTTTATATAATTGGTCAGATCTGTATAGTTCTTCATGCTATTCCATTCATCTGTACGTCTGTCCTTCCACCATTACCACACAGTCTTGAATACCATAACCACATACTAAGACTTTGAATCAGGCAAATTCCCTTCTTTATTGTTCTTTGTCAAGATTGTTTTAACTATCCAAGGCCTATGCCTTTCTCATATAAATTTTAAAATAAACTTATTTATTTATATTTTAAAATTTACCTTTGACTAGAATTAACCTCTCTGATTACTTTCAAGATTTTTTTTCTTTGTCTTTTTTTCACCTTTGAAAGTTTTGAGTATGTCTTGGCATAGCTTTCTTATAGTTTATCCTGTTTGGACTGTCCTTGTCTTCTTACACCTAATATGTATTTTGCCAAATTTTATGTGTTTTTCCACTGTTATTTCTTCAAGCCCTCTTTCTGTCCCTCTGTTTCTTCTTGAAGTCAGTGATTGCAACATTGACTCCATGATTCCTGAAGGCTCTACGCTCTTCTTTTTTTTTTGGGGGGGGGGTCCGGTCGTGGGGCCTGAACTCTGGGCCTGGGTGCTGTCCCTCAGCTCTTCAGCTCAAGGCTAGCGCTCTACCACTTGAGCCACAGTGCCACTTCCGGCTTTTTTCTTTTTGCTTATGTGGTGCTGAGGAATCAAACCCAGGGCCTCGAGCATGCAAGGCAAGCGCTCTACCACTGAGCCACCTTCCCAGCCCTCTACACTCTTCTTTTCATTCCTATAGTTGGTGAGTTTCACTCAAGTTCACAACCTCTACCCTTGAAGGGAGAGAGAGAGTGCATCCTGGCTCCCACAGTAAACAGGACACCCCCTCCCCTTCCCTCACTGTTGTGGTGGCAGAACACTAGTATAGGCAGAAGAACCCCACTCAACCCCAAGGAAGAGCAGGCTGTCTGATCTGCCTTTGGTGCTAGGCTCAGGTTTAGCCAGGTTGCAGAGGGAAAGACTGACTGTTACATCTCAGCAGGACAAGCAGTTGCCCAGGTATTCTTTAGGGACATAAATATCCTCAAAGGAAGGGAGGAGGCACTCCCAGGCTCTGGGAAACTTTGGGCCTCTCTGGGAATGGAGATCCCACCAGTCTGTGACAGGTTCCTCAAAACCACTCAAAGGGATGTGCAGGACTGCTCAAGTCATCCTGAAGGGCCCCTGGATCTGAAGAGTCACTACATGTGTGCCATGATAGACAGGGCCCACACTTAGAAGAAAGATGGTTGGGTAGAGAGAAGAAATGACCTCCGGGAATGACCTAAAGACCATAAAGCTTAGTGTGATGAATGGGATGCCAGGGTAGGTTCGGGCAGCAATGGTAGAGAAATCTTAGCAGGACAGGAATGACATTCCTGAATCTTAACCTACTTCACCTTTTACAAACATGGAGACTAGACACAGGCTATAAAAGACCCTGCCAGTCTCCCCACCATTAGTAAGATTCCCACATTTTTGTGATATTAAATTCAGATAAATTGCATGGCTGGAATTGGGATAAAGCTGGATGGAGTGAGGTCATCAGGAAAAATGGCGAGACTGATGCAAGTATGGCCTGGTAGGAGGAGGAAGCTGGAACTTCTTCTTTGTCATTTAACACAGAAACAAATTCTCCTCCTATCTCATATCCACTGAGCGCAAATTGAAACATTTATTAAATCTGAATTTAATCTTTTAAAATATCTTTCATCCTGGAGGGGAAAATCACAAGTACCGGGTGCACCCTATAATAATGGCTATAATTAATATGAAAGGTCTGTGATTTGAAATGCAGTAGAGTGGAGCCATGGCTGCTGCTCGGCTTTGCAGCCTTTGGCTTCAGAACAAAGACTGCAGGTTGAAGAGGTAATGATACGGTAGAAAACCCAAGGCTACCTTTGCTCAACTTCCTGATCACGTCTGTCTTCAAGGTCCTGAACAAATCAGGCTTAGGGGAAATTTCAAAATCAACTCTCCTGTGTTTGGCTATAAATCTTTTATGGAAATTAAAGATGAGAAATACATTCCTTTTTCATTGGTCTCATTTGTCTAATAAATACTCTAGGGACTCCCTGCTCAATCAATGCTTCCAATCTCCTGAAATTAAATTATCTTCCTTTCATGAGCTAGATAAAAATGATGTAAGTAGGTGAAATAATGTGGCTCTTATCTTAGTGTTATTGAATGAATAGCACTATCATCAATGCTTTTCCCTGCCTGTGTTATTTATTTCAATAACAATCTCGTGATTCTGGAGAGCAAAAAGAGACACACAGAGAGAGACTATTTCAGTAAAGAATGCTTCCAAAATAATTGTAGTCTGTAACTAGAAAGTCTCCAATTTACCCTTTGAAGAAGACCACTGGCCTCCATCAAATAAAAATGGGTCTAGTCTCCCCCAAATCAAAACATTTGTAATACCTTTAAAGCATCCTTACATGAGATAAAATAAGCATTTTAGAATTACAAAAGAAACAGCAAAATTGTCTCCATTTTATAAGAATAGTTTATATGGGCATATTTTATTTATGCTTATTGTACACATATTTACTAAACCACTAATGTGTTCTAAGCTCCTGGCCAGACTCTGTGACTATGAAGATGGAAAATACACAGACTTAGAGCCCACAAAGCTTATCGATGGAGAAATATAAGCATACATAAATAATGACAAAAAGACTAAAGGTATAGCTCACTGGTAGAGTACTTTCCTAGCACACACAAGGCTCTGGGTTCAATCCTTCAATCTGTAACATTGCAAAATACAAATAAATAAACAAATCCATGCAGTGTGATAAGCGTTATCATTGAGATGTGCAATTGGGCCCTAGCAGGAACAAGTTATGGATGAGGGTCCACCTGGATGATGTACATTCTAAAGCAGCACTGTCTATGCTGGCTGCTGACATATTCAGTAACTGTATACCCCACTCTGCTGGACACCAGCCACATGCAGCTACTGAGCACTAGAGAGTCTTCATTTTATTTCCTTTTAATTAACTTTGCAGCCATATGGCCAGGGGTTACCATATTGGAATGTATAACTCAGCAGCAATGATTCTCAAGCCATTCTTGTTCCGCTGCTGCTGCTGCTTCTGCTTCTTCTCCTTCTTTTCTTCTTCTTTTTTGCCGGTCATGGGGCCTGAACTCTGGGCCTGGGTGCTGTCCCTCAGCTCTTCAGCTCAAGGCTAGTGTTCTACCAATTGAGCCATAGCACCACTTCTGGCTTTTTCTGCTTATGTGGTGCTGAGGAATTGAACCTCATGCATGCAAGGCAAGCGCTCTACCACTGAGCCACTTTCCCAGCCCTTCTCAAGCCATTCTTTTTTTTGGGGGGAAGGGGGTCCGTTCGTGGGGTCTGAATTCTGGGTTTGGGCGCTGTCCCTCAGCTCTTCAGCTCAAGGCTAGCACTCTACCACTTGAGCCACAACGCCACTTCCAGCTTTTTTCTTTTTGCTTATGTGGTGCTGAGGAATCGAACCCAGGGCCTCAGGCATGCAAGGCAAGCGCTCTACCACTGAGCCACCTTCCCAGCCCCTCTCAAGCCATTCTTAAGCACCAGAACCACCCAGAGCCCTCAGTTCTGATTTGGTAGGTCTGGGATGGGTCCCAATGTTTACCTTTTACAGCTCTAGGTATCCACTGATACTGCTGGTCCACAGATCTCACAATAAGAAGCACTGTCCTAAAGGACTCCACTCCTTGCTATCAGCATGTGACCAACACATATTTGGGCCATAGGTTGACTTACTGTGCAGCCAAAGAAGTCAACTTCAAAGGGCTCATATCCAAGGCACCATCTAAAGCTCTCCTGGTGGGATGGGCTGGCCAATGGCTTTTAGGGATGGTGCTGAGGGCCACAGAGCCAAGCATCCATTCTCTTGGTGAAGTGAGGGTATATTTGGGTATGCAGAGTAACTGTGTTTGTGGGGAGGGCCCCACCACCACTCTGTGAATCCATCAGAACTGAATGGAAGGTTCAGGCCCAGAGGTGGCTGTCTTACACATTTCCACAGCATCAAATCTCAGAATTGTGTGGGTACATCATGAGAAACAAGGATTGAAATGAACTCTGATGAGCAGACATTAATCATTCTAAGTAAAAGATTGTTTATTTTGTTTGTTTTTGTTTTCAGATTGGAGTTCTGTAGCATTTTGGGGTTTGATTGTTTCATTCTTTGTTTTTTCTTTGTGTGTGTGTGTGTGTGTGTGTGTGTGTGTGTGTGTGTGTGTGTGTGTGTGTGTGTGTGTGTGTGTGTGTGTGCTCACGCACTAGTACTGGGGCTTGACCTCAGGGCCTTGTACTCTTGCTTGGCTTTTTCCCTGAAGGCTGGAACTCTACCACTTGCATTGTAACTCTACTTTTGGCTTTTTGTTGGTTAATTAAAGATAAAAGTCTGATTTGTCTGCCCAAACTCACTTCAAACTATGGTTCTCAGATCTCAGCCTTCTGAGTAGATAGGATTATAGGTGTGAGCCACCAATGCCTGGCAAGGATTCATTTTCTACAAGCATTCTGTCAAAATAGAAGTTCTGTCCTATTACAAATATATTGGATTGTTCAGTTTAATACAGCTCTAAACAAATCATCCACTCACTTTTCAGTCTTGTAAGGCAAATGGAGTTTGTATTGTTATTTTGTTTTGTTTTTGTACTGGCCCTGAGGCTTGAACTCAGGGCTAGCACTCAATGAGCTTCTCTTGCTCAAGACTAGCACTTACAACCTGAGCCAGAGCTCAACTTCTGGCTTTTGGGGGGGAGGGTGTTATTAAAGATAAAAAGTCTCACAAACTTTTCTGCTTGGGCTAGCTTCAAACCACAGTCCTTAAGTCTCAGCTGCCTGAGTAGCTAGGATTACAGGCATCAGCCACGAGCTTCAAATGGAGTTATTTTTATAAAGCTTGAAGATGTCATTTTATCTGCAATTTTGAGGGAGCTTTGAGACTATATCAATAAAATGAATAAAAATTGTTAACTCCCCATCTTGGGTTTAAAAAAGAAGCATTTGCTATAGTCATCCTTAAATGTATTGCCTAAGAAGCTAAGGTGAATGTCAGGTTGAAAAATAAATAAAAGAAGTGGCGTTGTGGCTCAAGTGGTAGAGCACTCTCCTTTGGCTGAAGAGCTGAGGGACAGCGCTCAGGCTCAGAGTTCAAGCCCCAAGACCAACCAAAAAAAAAAGAAAAGAAAAATAAATAAAATGTAAACAGAATCCATATGAAGAACAATAAAACAAGTAAGAATTATTCTGGTATTAAAGAGTAAGTTGTTGCAATACTACAATTTGCTCCTTTATAGTAAAGCAAAAGTAGTAACTCGTTCCAAAGTAATGCTATGTGCTAGGTAGAAGTAAAGAACAAGTTCTTTGGGTTGTTTTGTATTCCAATTTACAGGATTAGAAGCTGAGTGTGGTAGAACATGTCTGTACTCTCAGCTATGTGTGAAGTACAGATAGGCGCATCATGATCCAAAATTGGCAAAAGTGAGACTTTATCTGAAAAGTACACTAAAGTTAAAAAGGAACACTTCTCTAACCATGATTAGCACTACCACCACCAATATTAAGGTAATGATAACAGCAGTACTAGTAATGGTAGTAATAGTAGTAACAATAATGAAAAATAAGAATAAATTTTCTAAGTAAAGGAGACAAGTTGGCACAAATCACTGATACAATAAGAACCTAAGCTCTTAAGAAGCCCTATGTTTCTACCTCAAAGGTGTTTTGGTTATTTTGTGGGCTTTTTGCAATTAGTATATGAAAACATTAGAAAAGGCCATTTAGTTTTTGTATGAAAGAAGTTCAATAGATGTTTGTTCAAATTTGAGTGAAAATATTTATCAATAACTAACTGGAAAGGAAAAAAGTCATTTTGTAAGCTATCTTTAATAATAAATTCAATCAATAATGCTAGAGGAAATATGGAATGAGCACCCTAGTCCCCAGACATGAAAATATTACAAAATGTTATCTGAAGAGGGAGAAGACAAAAATATCTAGTTGAATCAAATATTCAGCAAAAGCAGATATTTAGCTAATTAAATTATTATTTCCATGTATCTTGCAGTGATACCGGCATTTGTGTTTTAAATATAATGATTTTACAGTTGTTTTATATATTTTATTTGGATATTAATTGTATTTACATTTTAGTATTTTTTAATTCAAAGGCAAAAATTGAAGAACTTTCCATCCTTCCCAAAACCTAGGTTTACTTCTGACCTTTTCTGAATGATTTTAAATAAAATCAAAGTAAAAGCTTTGCTGAGCACCGGTGGCTCACACCTGTAATCTTAGCTACTCAGGAGGCTGAGATCTGAGGATTGTGGTTCAAAGCCAGCCTGGGAAGGAAAGTCTGTAAGACTCTTATCTCCTATGAATCACAATAAAAGCAGGAAATGATGCTGTGGCTCAAGTAGTAGAGTGCTAGCCTTGAGCAAAAGGAGCCCTGGGACAGTGCCCAGGCCCACAGTTCAAGCCCCAGGACAAAAATGAAAGAAAGACAGAAGGAAGGAAGGAGAGAGAAAGAGGAGAGAAAAGGGAGAGACAGAGAGAGAGAGAGAGAGAGAGAGAGAGAAGGGAGGGAGGGTGGAAGGAAGGGAGTGAGGGAGAAAGAGAGAAAGAGAGGAAGAGAGAAAGAGAAAGAGAAAGAAAGAAAGAAAGAAAGAAAGAAAGAAAGAAAGAAAGAAAGAAAGAAAGAAAGAAAGAAAGAAAGAAAGAAAGAAAGAAAGAAAAAGAAAGAAAGTGAGGGAGGAAGGGAGGGAGGGAGGGAGGGAGGGAGGGAGGGTGGGTGGGAGGGAGGGAGGAAGAGACAAAGAGGAAGGAAGGAAGGAAGGAAGGCAGGAAGGAAGGAAGGAAGGAGAGAGGGGGGAGGGAAGGAATGGAAGGGAAAGGAGTGTGAAAGAAAGTTCTACCAGCAAAATTGAATTAGGCCTGGCACACAGTAGGTGCTCCATGAAAACTTATTCCAGAATAAAGGAACAGCAAATCCATATCAAATACTAAGGAGCCATTGTGAAACAGAGCTCCAAGTATCAGAATCACTAGGGGGCAAGTCAGGGAAGATCTTCTTATCCACCTCATCTTGTCTCCTATTAACCCCAATGTACTGATCTTGTAAAATATTCTGCTATATTCATAAAGCTAGAGCTATCTATGGTAGTCCCTATCGGAGTTGTAATACAGTCAAGGGAACAGGACATATATAAAACAGAGTACAACTTTGAAGTACTGAGTCATTAGGCTGGGATTGCTGAGCAGACAGACCACCCAGGTGGGTATAATGGGAAAGTTTTTGTGGAAGCCCATCTGATATAGAATGGAGAGGAAGTACAGGAAGAATGACAAGGGCAAGGAGCAGCAGCCACCAGGCCTATTTAGAAAAGTGAAGAGAACAGAAACCACCTTCTGTGAATGGGGAGACTTCAAGATGGTCTGCGTTTGGGATAATCACCTGTGGAAACTGAGATCACTAGACCAAGGAGTTGGGTGCCATCTTGGATAAAATAGAATATACAAGGAGAGACCTGGAAGACAGCATGGCTCAGGGACAGTATCCATTAGGGTTCAACTCCTTAGAAAGAGAGGCTCCAGACAGAGAAGCTAGATTGGAAGCTATTTCCTAACTCAGATGCAAGGACACAGGAGCCAGAGTAAGAAAGCAGAGGTGAAAATACATGATGGGGATGGGCTCTAAAACTGTGTGTGTGTGTGTGTGTGTGTGTGTGTGTGTGTGTGTGTGTGTGTGTGTGTGTGTGTGTGTGTGTGTGTGTGTGTGTGTGTGCATTGAATGCTTTCTATGCCACAGATGCATTTGCAAGAATTATTTCACTTCATTTACAAGCAATCCTGGGAAAACAGGTGGTTATCTTTATGGCACATGAAAGGCCACCAGGGGCTTTGAGTAGAGATGAGGCTCACCTCCAGCAGCAGGAGTGAAGCTTAGGTGCATGAGCCTATTCTTTTCATGCTCATGCCCACTGTCTGCATGAGCAAATAGAGGTGTAGCATCAAGATGAGCATCCAAGTCTGCAGTATGGAATCCAAGATTGAGGGGTCACAGAGGTCAGCCACAGAGCTGATTGGGGGTGGGAAAGGGGAAATAAACTGTGCTTCTTCTCCTATACTCTGCCAACACTTAGTTGCTCAATAAACTTATGGTGAAGCTAAGTTGAGTGTCCTCCAATTCCTCTTAACCCAGCACAGTCTACCTGGACACAACCTCAAATCCCACAGGTCAAAGGTTCAACTCCTAAAAGTGTAGGCTTTTATGATGCCACCTGTAGCCTGTACCTCTGATACACTGGCAGTAAATTGATGTTCCCACAATCTCTCCTTGGGTTCAATTATTTCCAAAAGCAGTTTAAGGGACTCAAGAAAACAATTATGCTATCCATTGGTTGTGGAAGATATTGGAAAGGATACTAGAGAATAGTCAGATGTAAGAGGTATGAGAGGTGTAGCCTTTCTGAGCCTTCTCTGGTACATCACCTCCAAGACTGTCCAAGTATAGCACGTCAACCCCTGCCCTTTGGGGAACTGGCATGATTTGTAAGTCATTGGCCACCCTGGAGAGGTTGTATATGAAGCTGGAGGTCCTCCTCTTCCATACTTGCCTTGCTCTAGCTGATGACACTATTCTAAACCACCCAGCAGCCATCTTGAGAAAATGGAAGCTCTGCTAGCCTTCAGCTATCTGCCTTTGTGTTTACAAAATCAGTTGCAACAAAGACACTCATCATCTTGAAGAGTCCAAGGGCTTTATAATCTGTGTGTAAGGAAACAGGGCAAAAGACTAGACATACATGTCATGGAATCACAAGAAGAGAGAAGAGGAAGGAACTGTTTTAGAGGAGAATCTTTGAGATGCAACAGTTCCTATTTGAACAGCTGGAGTACAGCTTCTTTCTCCTGTTCCCCCAGGTTGACAAGTATTTTGAGCCTTGGGACTTTGAGAGAATCACTCCCCAGCTGTCCTTGACATTTTAAAATCTGTTCTCACTTTGAATTAAGTGGAGTCTACAACTCTTAGACATGAAGGCTATTGCCAAGAGGTTGTAGAAAGCAATTTTCTTGTCTTTTTTTTCCCCTTGTGGCAATCAACTGGTTAGACAAAAATATTACATGCAAACAGGATTCCTCTGACTCCAGTAAGGACAAGTCCAGAAGATAAAGTCCAGAGCCATCAAGACCATAAGAGGCTCAAATGGAAACTTCCAGAAAAGGTTTATCCCAACTAGAGTAGTATTTTCTCCCCAGAGGACTAACCTGTAGGCACCATTGATAGCCAGTGTATGATATGTAAGGTCATATGCATATATATATATATATGCAAAATAATTGACTGAAGGATAGTGTCTGCAAGGGAGGATTCCAAGGGTGTAACTTTTTTGAACTGACTTACAGTTAACAAAATGAAGACCAGGAAGCTGAAACATATGTTGTCAGGGGGAAGGAGGGTCAAGGGCAGGGAAATAGAAGAATGGTGAGAGAAAGAGTGGGCAAGTACAGTTATAATTCTATGTACATATGTGCAAATGGAACCAGGTAATTTGAGGAGACAGGCATGGTTGTGAGAGTTGGGGGATAATGATGGAAGGGGTGGCATTGACCAAGAATGTATTGTATTCATACGCTGATATGTTACATTGAAATCCATTTTTACAGCTCCTTAAAAATAATTTTAAAACTTAAGAGAAGAATATTAAGAGAAAAAAATGAAGAAGAATTTCCCTCCAGAAAGTGTCTTCTATTTTCTCCACTGACTCCATCCTTGGAGAAAATTCAACCACTGGAGATGCTCAGGAAAGAGGTATGAAATATGTATGAATTTCCACATTATTCCTGTTCACAAAAGCATATTAATTTGTTTAAGGATTTCCTGACAGATGAGATGTAGCTGCTTCCATTAATCTGTCAAAGCCAACTCATTGCAGCTGAGAAGCTGATTTTTCAATTTTTTTTTTTTACAAAATCAAAAAGTTTACTTTTTTTCTCTTACCATCGAGAGTGTTGAAATTCAAGAAAAAGAAACCAAAACATTGATTATATGCCACAGGAAACTGACTTTGAAGATACTGGGGATATTTAAGGTTTGGAGAAATTATATTAAAAGTGAAAAACCCAATCTCTGCTTGGTACCAAGTTGATTACCAGTTTTGAATTTTCTTTACAAACTGCATAAATTGCATTATGCTTGTTGTAAAAGATGCAAGTGGTACACACAAGGAAACTTTCAGAACACCCTCTCTTCTTTGCTGTCTATTATGGACCCTCAGATCACTGGGAGAATGTCATATATGATTGTCATCATAAAATATAGAATCCATTTTTCCAGAAGACATTGTCCCCATCATTCTTAAGTCTTAGCCCCCATGAAATGGCTTGAGTCATCGCTCCAGTCAATTCCTTTCTGGGATAAGGAACAATGCTTCCAAAATGTCTGCCCATAGAACATGATACCTAAAATAAGGAACAAAGTAGGCTTCTCATCACCCTGACTTTCACTTGAAGGGCTCTCTCAAAGCTCTGGCACAGGTAGGCAACACACAAAACAACATCTAACTGGTATGAGACACAGATGGACATTTAGATGGCTGAGGTAACTGGATTTTCATAGCCTCTTAACTCTTTAGGGAAATACCAAGTTAAACACATGCAGGACAAAATTCTGCAAACCCTGGCAATGCATACCCAAGGAGGGGCTAGAAACATGATAGATTCTGGAGGAAGCTGTGCTGGGAGATAGTGGAGTTTTACCAGCCTTCACTGGCCTCTAGGCCTGTTCTAACAGTGTCTAATCCAAACTCGGCCATGATCAAGCTGTGCTGCCCTGGGTTAGCTCCTCAATGGTATTTGTTAAAAGGTTCTGTTAAGAAGGTTCAATGTTTTCTGAGGGAAGTCAGCATAATTCAAACTTTCAACAGCATAATGCTTTGTCACTGAATAGAAAAATTCGTATATACTTAAAGAAGCAGAAAAGTACAATCCATGCAAACATATCAGCTGATAGAACACTTAGAAGGGTCTCACATACTGGGTTTAGTTAAAAAGAGTTTAAAACAGCTACCATAAAAACCATTAAGGGTTGTTGTTTTATTTTGTTTTTTGAAGTATACAATCTAAGCTGGCTTGGAACTTACGATCCACTTCCCACCTTAGCTTCCTGAGTGCTGGAATTATAGGAACATGCCACTGTGTCAGGCTATGATTAAGGATTTTTAAGGAAGAAATAAAGAGAATGGGGGAGGGGTCTCATCAGAGAAATAATAAAAATCAGCTGTAAGAAAATTTATTTGAAATATACTAGTTGATATATGAACTGATATTATATTACTTAAAATATATTTTGAATTTTAAATAGAAACAAAAGCATTGGGGGATAAGTAATAAATAGGATTTTTAACAGGATTAGTGATCTGTATGAGAAAATCAGTCTTACATAAAAATAATTTGGATCCAGAAAGAAAAGAGATAAAAGTTCAAGCAGAAAATATTTAAAGAAATAGTAGCCTAAATTTTTCCAAATGTAAATTCAACTCCCAGTTCCAAATAGTTCCAAGAACTCCAGACTGGAAAAGAAAAACAAAAAACACTCACACAGCTAGAACCACAGGAAGGCACATCATCATCAAATTTTTAGAAAATAAAGATAAAAAGGAACTGTTAAAAGCAATGAAATGATAACTTCTTTGTACAAACTACTTAATACTGAAACATTTTTAAGTAAACAAAGAAAAGCAATGACTGAGAAAGAAAACACGATCCCTAACTGGCTATCAGATTCAACAATAATAACAAAAAATGATCCCTAATTGGTCATCAGATTCAACAAAAGCTGGAGGAGGATAGGATGCCATCTTCAAGTCACTGTGCAAATAACTGATATACCTACAAATCTACACACAGCAAAAATACTTCAATAAATGAAAGTGAATCCAGATATTCTCAGATAAACAGAAGCTGCGGGAATTCATTGTCATCAAACCTATACTTCAGGAAACATTCAAAATCCTTCAGTGAAAAGTAATAATAGTATTGGGAACTGGATCTCTCAAAAAAGAATGAGGCACACCAACATGCTAAGTATGTGGATGATTCAAAAGAGCATTTTTCCTAATAATTTTTATTTTTATTTCTCTTGAAGACAACTGTTAGGAGAAGCAACGCACCACAGGCTGGAAGCGTATGTGCACATTCCTGTGGAAGGGACCTGACTGCAGGGTTTGGCTTGTCTTTCTTCTGACTGCAGGACTTGGCTTGTCTGTCTTCTGACAAGGGCCAGTTGTGGTAGCTAATCACGGAGGTGAGTGAGAAGCTGTGACTGAGAAGCAGCAAAGATGAGGTGATTGGGAGGAGCTGTGGGCTTTCCACCAGGGAGTAGATAGGATGTTTTCTTTGCTGCCTTCTACCATGCTTGTGCTTTGTTCAAAAGTTGTATCCTCTCAACTCTCAATTCTGGTTTCCTTGGCTGAATCACAAACTTTCTGCATGTGTAGCATCAACTGGGCCCATGGCCCTGCCCATCAAGAATTTGGACTGTGCTGATATTTTTCCCTACTGGCATTCTTCTTTCAAAAGGACTGTGCTTGTCAGCCGGGTGCTGGTGGCTCCCAGCTGTAATTCTATCTATTCGGGAGGCTAAAGATATGAAGATCACAGTTCAAAAGAAGCCAGGCAGAAAAGTCTGTCAGACTCCTCAATTAACAACCAACAAAAATGGAAGTGGAGGTGTGGTTCAAGTAGTAGAGCAACAGCCTTGAGCACAAAAGCTGAGTGAATGTTTGAGGCCCTAAGTTCAAGCCCCAGTACTTACACACACACACACACACACACACACACACACACACACACACACACACACACACACACAAGTTCTATCCCCAGTGCCTATTTACAGAGGCTGAGTTGTTCTCCAATAAGAGCTAACAGGATATTAGTACCAAATATCTAAGAAGCGCTTTCTATCCATATCCAGGCTTGTCTTGTTTTCTTTTTTTCTTTTTCTTTTCCAGTCCTGAGGCTTGAACTCTGGGCCTGGGTGCTGTCACTGAGCTTCTTTTGCTCAAGGCTGATACTCTACTACTTGAGCCACAATGCCACTTCTGGTTTTCTGAAAGATAAGAGTCCTGCAGACTTTTCTGCCTGGGCTGGCTTCGAACTGTGATCCTCAGATCTCAGCCTCCTGAGTAGCTAGGTTTACAGGCATGAACCACCACCACATGTCTTTGTCTTGTTTTCAAACCTAAAACCTGTACTCTAGTCTGTATCATGTAGAGTTTACTACTTGTCAGAATCACACTGCAGTCAGGGGAAGGACCAGAATACAGACATAGGTCTTTCTGATTCTACCATATCTTATGAATGCTCTTCTAGATGCTGCTTAGGGGAAAGCAATGGTCAAGCATTTCTTATGTGTACAAAGGGATAAAGACCTAGTCACACAACTTCAATGCTTATCAAACACAAGAGTTTTCCGAGGAGACAATGTTCTGTGAGCTGGAGCTGTAACTGTGGCCCCTACAATGTAAACTCATGTGTTCATTGCCAAGAGAGACAGTTGCAGAAGCATTCCTGAAGAAATCACCTTTTCCTACATGTCTTCCCAGTTAGTCATCTACAAAAAAAAAAAAAAAGAGAGAGATTACCCCAGCCAAAACAACATCTCATGTGAACAATTATTTTTGAGCCAGACATGATGCTTCATATCTATAATTCCAGCACTTGGGAGGCTGAGGCCAGAGGATCATGAGTTTGAAGCCAGTCTAGACTACACAGTGAGACAGTGCCTTAAAAAATAATAATTAGCCAGGCACTGGTGGCTCATACCTGTAATCCTAGCTACTCAGGAGGCTGAGATCTGATGATCAAGGTACAAAGCCAGCCCAGGCAAGAAAGTCTGTGAAACTCTTATCTCCAATTAACCACCAGAAAATGGGAAGTGGTGTTGTGGCTCAAGTGGTAGAGCGCTAGCCTTGTGCTGAAGAGCTGAAAGATAGCGCCCAGGCCCAGAGTTCAAGGCCCACGACGGGCCAAAAGTAAATAACTAAATAAATGATGGTAATTAAATTTTTTTAAAGAAACAAAATGCTTTAGTTTTACTTATGTATAATAGTTGTATTAATAGTCTACATCATCCTCAGAGTAAATGTGAGTCTCAAACAAAGCTGAATGGCAGGATAATCTCTACTGTTACCAACTCTCAACAGTTTATCTAAAGATAGAAAGGAGAAATAGTATAAAAAGGAAGAGATAGTAATGTTTCTTGAGTAGAATTTTCATGAAGGTCTGTCTAAATTTAGCAGCTTCTTATCTTTAGTTTCTTTCATTCAAATGTCATGCATAATTGAAAAGCAATAATCATTCACAAGAATTTACAAAAATAGTTAACCATGTCAGGCTGCAATGGATCATGCCTATAATCCTAACTTCTCAAGAGGCTGAGATATGAGGATTGTGGTTTGAAGACAGCCAAATCAGGAAAATCCATGAGACTCCTATCTCTACAGAAAGCCAGACATGGATCTGTGATTCAAGTGGCAGAGTGCGTGAGTGAGAAAGCTACAAGTGTGCAAGGTCCTGAGTTCAAGTCCCAATGCCAACACATACTAGTGACAGACACTCTCTCTCACAAACACACACATGTACTCTCACACGCTTTTCCCTTTGGTTGATCATGGGGCTTGAACTCAGGGCCTAGGCACTGTCTCTGAACTTTTGCACTCAAGGCTAGCACTCTACCACTTTCAGCTACAGCTCCACTTCCAGTTTTATAGTGATTAATTAAACATAAGAATCTCACAGATTTTGGAAATGGCGCTGTAGCTCAAGTGGTAGAGTGCTCGCCTTGAGCTGAAGAGCTGAGGGACAGCGCCCAGGCCCAGAGTTCAAGCCCCACGACCGACAAAAAAAAAAAAAAAAAAGAAAAAAAAAAGAAAAAAAGAAAAGAATCTCACAGATTTTACTGCCAGGCTGAGTTTGAACCATGATCTCAGATCTCAGCTTCATGAGTAGCTAAGGTTACAGGTGTGAGCCACCAGCATCCAGTTTGGAACTTCATTTTTTTACTCACTAATGAGAATTCTCTGATCTTGAGCTTCAAACACATCATTGAGGAAACAGAAGCTTTGAAGGTCAGAAAGTGACCATTCACAGCCAAGAACTTACCCTGATTAAATTCCAGGTGAGTGGAGGCAGGCCACACCCCTGGGAAGCACCATTTTAGCAGACAGATGCACAATGGGTTTTTCCCCCACTTTATTCACTGGTAACATTACAATTGGATATAGCATATATGTTTTGCTTCAAAGGAGAGCTTTGCCTCTGACTGGTAGCAACTTGTCATGAAATTAGCTGATCTTTTGTTTCAGTCCTTTTAGCCAGGGGATGAAAAGGAGCCATTCTTTCTTTAGGGGTATCCCATGTCACCAGCCCCTTTCCAGCCTCTCTTCTGCTCCTCCAAAGTATGGTTTCTTTGGGTCACTTAACCTTTCTAATGGGCAGATGTCTCTGTAGCTTATAGTCCCGATCATGAAGCCATCCTCCCACACTGGCTGATGACCAGGATCTGATGACGGAGAAGTTTGAGCCTCAGGCTGGCTCCTGGGATCTGGTTTTCTGAGAAGATATGAACGTCAACGGATAACCAGGCACTGGTGACTCATGCCTGCAATCCTAGCTACAGGTCCAACTCGCTTATTAAAGCAATACTGGGCAACTCCCATTGGTTTCCAAGAGAGGGGAATAATTTGCTGATATTACAAACTGGAAGATAAGCAAGCAGATGTGCATAGCAGCCAAGAAGTCATTTTCACCAAGGTCCAGAACTGAGGCTCTGGAATGTAACTGGCCAGTCTTCAGAGGTGTCACCACATGTGTGATGCAGGACAAATTATTAAAGTATGCCTTGGTTTCCTCATCTTGTAAATGAGGATCATCAGTCAGATCATCAGTGCAGAATCTTGTTATCGAAATCCTTGGTCACAAATGTGTTTTAGAAATAGAATTTCTCCTGGAAGCCAGTGGCTCATGCCTATAATCCTAGCTATTTAGGAGGCTAAGACTTGGAGGACTTGGTTCAAAGCTACACTGAGCAGAAAAGTCTGTGAGACTCCATCTTCAAAATAACCAACAAAAACAAGTGCTAGAGGTATAGCAGTAGAATACCAGCTAAGCTAGCACAATGCCCTGAGCTGGAACTCTTATACCACCAAAAAAAAAGAAAAGAAAATCAGAATTTCTTTGATTTTTAGAGATTCTACATTTTATCTCATCCCAGTAGAGTCTGGTACAAGAACTGTTACCAACTCATCATTCATATTAATTTTTGGGTTTTTTTTTTCAATTGAAACAAATTAAGACTCATCTAGGTGGGATCAAGGAAAACTATAAACAGTGTCTTCAACTTAGATGGCATTTTTCTATCAGAAGAATTGTCTTTATCTTTTTGGGGGGGTCTGGTCGTGGGCCTGAACTCTGGGCCTGGGTGCTGTCCCTCAGCTCTTCAGCTCAAGGCTAGTGCTCTACCACTTGAGCCACAGTGCCACTTCCGGCTTTTTTTTTTTCTGCTTATGTGGTGCTGAGGAATCGAACCCAGAGCCTCATGCATGCAAGGCAAGCACTCTACCACTGAGCCACCTTCCCAGCCCTGAAGAAGAATTGTCTTTAAAAGAAAGTCTTTTAGGATTTTAGAGTGGGGGAGAGGGTGGGATTGGGGAGGGGCATATGTAGTTGTATCTACCTTGAAAAGCTGTCGTGAGGACTAAAGGAACAACAGAGTGTGTGTGTGTGTGTGTGTGTGTGTGTGTGTGTGTGTGTGTGTGTGTGTGTGTGTGTGAGTGATATCAAAAGAGGGTCTGACACATAGTTATTACATTTTGGCTATTCTTGATCTTTCCAAAAGTGACCAAAATATAGACCACCTGGTTAGTCATGATGCTAAAATCACTACTGGATAAGTGTAGTACTGTGGGTACTAGAAAGCTCTCCATTAGAACTTTTTCAAAATTCTGCATGGCTGTCCTCCTGAGGAGAGAGAAGTTTAAGGGGGAAAATCCCAGAGGTCTGCCCTAAAGAACAAGTAAGTTTTGGGGGTTTTTTGCAAGTGTGTAGTATCTTTATTCCTAATCACCCCCTAACTGGAAATGACCCAGTTGTCTTTCATCTATGTAAAACAAACAAACAAAATATGGCAGAATAAGTTAAAATAAAAGTAAAGAGTATTATTCAGCAATAAAAAAAAGAAACAAACTATTGATATACTTACCAACAATGGTGAAACTCAAATATACTATGCTATGTGAAAAGCAGGCTCAAAAGACTACATTCTGTATGATTCCATTTAAATGAAATTCTGGAAAATTATCAGGGGTTACAAGTAGCTAGTGCAGGACCCCAAAGGGGCAGTATGAAGAAATTTGAGGTAGGAGAATGATAGAATTGCTTTGTGACCTGGTTGTAGTGGTGACTTAACACTCCTGGAGAAACTCAATTTCATAAAGAAATGAAACATATAGTCAATTATGAGACAAGGAACTGTTTAAAGAATAGACAATAAAAACTAAAGGAGTTCCAAAAGAGAAAATAAAGAATAGAAAAACATGACAACCATAATGTAAGGGCTGGAAGTATGACTCAAACAGTAGAATGCTGGATGAGCAAGCAAGCCAAATGTGAGAGAGGTACCAGGTTCAAACCCTGGTACCAAAGAAAGAAAGGAAGAAAGAAAGAAAGAAAGAAAGAAAGTAAGAAAGAAAGAAAGAAAGAAAGAAAGAAAGAAAGAAAGAAAGAAAGAAAGGAAGAAAGAAAGAAAGGAAGGAAGAAAGAAAGAAAGGAAGAAAGAAAGAAAGAAAGAAAGAAAGAAAGAAAGAAAGAAAGAAAAGTATGACCTAAGGTATTTTTAATGCTAAAGCTTTTAATTTAACTGTAGGAAGATTCACATTTTTTTGGTATGCAGTTCCATATATTTTGGCAAATATAAGTAAATTATTTTATTCCAAATAACATATGCTAGTGCAGCAAAATGTGTACTCCAATAATTTGAGTTAAATATAACAGGGGTAAATTCCATCATAATAGCCAGGAAGTTCTAGAAGCAACCAAGGGTTCCAGCTATAATAGTACATGAGACTCCTTACATATCATGTGAAAGATTGTGTGTGTATCTGTGTGTGTATCTGTGTCTGTGATTGTGTGTATGCACATGCTCACACAGCAAAACTGGGCTTGAACTTAGGGACTGGGAGTTGTCCCTTGGCTTTCTGGCTCAAGGCTAGCACCCTATCATTTGAGCCACACCACTACTTCTTTACTACTACAGTTACTATAGTTCTTCCTCTTTAATGTTTTCCCCTTCAGTTATTTTTTAAATTACTGGCAAAATCTCATCAGTAGCTTGCTCTTAAGAACATTCTCTATTTGAAGAGTGGAGTTTTTGCTACAAGTTTGTAATTTGTCCCATGCTTGGAAAATTTTTGTATACAATGAACATCGGTCCTTTTAGATGAGACCTCCCCTCCCTAAATCTCAGAGCAATTTCTTCTGCCTTAATCAGATAGTGCAGTGAGTTGCCCATTCAATCATTGGAAAATTGATCAGGCTGGTGTATAAACTCCATCTCTCTCCTGGTGCAGCAAGTGTTTCTCAAATAATAAAATTTGTTTCTGTGTATAGTCTGTCATAGGATTTATAGACCCATTTAGAAACCAAAGGCTTTGCATATTGTGTCCCTGGAATAATTAAACATTAACAACGATAATAAATCCAGAAACAGCAAGAAAATGGGAGGGGAGTGACATTTCAGATCAGCCTTCTACTGTTCGTCCATTGAAGCACACAGTTATTGAAAAACTTTAATGAGCTCCTGGTCTGGGGAAAAAATTTAACTGTTGTATGTGCAGCAGTCAGTTGAAAATACTTCAGAAAGCTCAGTCTAATTTTCTATTTAGAACCCAAAGAAGTTTCCAACAAACGAAGCCTCTTTTATGGCACTCAACAATTTCGTTTATTATCTGCCGACTCACACTGCAAAGTGAGCTCTGTAAAAATAAAGACTTTGTTTTGCTGAGTTCTGTGCTTGGAACTGGGGCTGGTGTGGTAAACATGCCTGATGAATACTTGCTGAATAAATTATTGAATGAATCTATTGAATGATAAATAGGTAGCATTTCCCTGATAGACCATAAAACAAGTGGCTGTGTTTCGTACATTTCTATCAGGTACATCCATGTCCTATGTGATGTCAAGAACCATACCTTCCTTAGGTGAGTCCTCCAGAAACCTGAAAGCCATAGAAAAAAATTGCCAAAAAGCTCAGTAGTACCAGGCATGGTGGCTCAAGCCTGTAATCCTAGCTACTTCAGTGTCAGAGATTGAGGTGTTGAAGTTCAAGGCCAGCCCAGGAATAAGTTCTTGAGACTCCATTGTACTTAACTGTCTGATAAGGTAGTGTGTGCCTGTCATCTTCATTATGTGGGAAACACAAAGGCAGGATGAAATGTCACATAACTGTCATCCTCAGCAACACAGAGAGGCATAACTAAGAGCCCAGGCCAGCCCAGGCATAAAATGAGACCATACCTGGAAAATAACCAACACTAAAGGGGGCTAGAGATGTTCCTCAAGTAGTAGAAAGCCTGCTGCCGAACAAGTGGGAAGCTCTGAGAAGAAGAAAAGGAGGAGGAGCAAAAGGAGGAAGAGAAAGAAAGCTCAGTATTCGACTAGGAGGGGGCTACTAAAGATTCTCACACAGGAGCTGGGCACTGGCATCAGACACCTATAATCCTAGCTACGCAGGAGGCTGAGAATCATTGTTCAAAGTCAGCCAGGGAAGAAAAATGCATGAGAGCCTTATCTCTAATTAACCATCAAAAAGCTGAAAGTGGAGCTGTGGCTGAAGTGATAGAGTGCCAACCTTGAGTGGGGACAGTGCCTGGGCTCTGAGGTTTAGCCCTGATACCAGAACCAAAAAAACGGGGGGAGGGGAAGGGAGATTCTCACACCGGAAGTAGCCTGGCTTCCTGACTTCTACACAATAGAGGGGCAGATTTTAGTTTTCAGTCAATCAAGAGGCAAAAGCCTCTTGAGATCAGGCCTGTCTCCTCCCGCTAAAAAGTGACATGCCACTGGAAAAAGGAGCAAAGAAGCAGCTTCATTTTAGTTATATTTGTATGATCTTTAAGTAGTTGTACAAAGGGGTTACCATTCAACAAATCAGCTTACAAGTGCAATGCTTCTTGACTGATGTCATCCCTGTCATTGTTTTCCCCTATATCTCCCAACTAAATTCCTTCCCCCAAATTTTCTAGTTTCATATGATATACATTGAATATTATGACTGCATTCTCCTCCCCTTCTTCTCTGTATTCCTCTAACCCCCTTCCCTTGACCCCATCGACCACCTTTTCAAGTATCAGTTTCCTTCTATTCATTTTATTGGACTGTGAACTTAGTTTTCAAAAGAATTACATCATTTGAATTCTTCCCTGCAAATACCATACCTCAGTTAATAAGTTTGTGAGCACTTGAATACACTCCCTATGTATTCACTTGTACATTTATAAATTCGTTCTACTTTCCACATATGAGAGAGAACATGCATCCTTTGTCTCTCTGGGCCTGACTTACTTCACTTAATATTTTTCAGGTCCATCCATTTCTTTACAAATGATGTAATATCATTCTTCCTAATGGATAAAATTCCATTGTCTATATGTACCACACTTTCTTGATTTATTTGTCAATTGAGGGGAATGTGGGCTATTTCTCTACATTAGCTATCATAAATAATACAGCAATGAACATGGTTGTATGTGTGGCCTCACTATATCCTATTCTAATCTTTTGGATAAATGCCCTGGAGTGAAATTTCTAGATCATAAAGTAGTTCTATGTTTAGTTTTTTTGATGAATCTTCAAACTGCTTTCCAGAGTGGTTGACAAAGTTTACATTCCCACCAACAGTGGGAATTAGGGTTCTTCCCACATCCATGCTAGAGTCTGTTATTGTTTATATTCTTGATGGCCATTCTAAATATAGTGAGGTATAATCTCAGTGTTGTTTTGAGTTACATTTCCTTTATGGCCAGAGATGTTGATCATTCCTCATGTGTCTATTGACCATTTTTACTCTTCTTCTGAGAAGTCCCTAATTAGCTAGTTTCTTGATTTATTAATTAGGTTGTTGATTCTCTAAACTCTCTGTAGATTCTGGAAATTAAATCTTAAATTCTTCAGCTGCCTTCACAATAGCATTAGCAGATTTACAATTCACTATGTAAAAGTTCTCCATCTGTTTAAATCACCCAGAGTTAGCAGTCAATTCAAGAATAAAGTTGGGACCAGCTTTTATTTCAACATTAAATACAAAGTTCTCAGATCTACTATGGTCATCATGGTCTCTGGTTTTCAGTCCAGGTTATTGGAAGTTTGTCCATTTCTGATACAGGCTCTTCACAAATCCATCACCTCATTGCTTTCAGTGGAACATGTTCTTCCACATTGCTGACACTTTGCTTTTGTTCTTCAAGATCTTCCATGGGGTGGAATGGGATGATTCTGAATGGTAAGCAATAGCAACCACTGACATTTCACCTTTGTAGTTGTTTGTCACTTTGAATTTGGTTCTGGGTCAGATACTTGATATGGTCTCTTACAAGCAATATTAGACATGGATTGTGTGTGCAAAAATCCTATCTATCTATCTATCTATCTATCTATCTATCTATCTATCTATCTATCTATCTTTGATGCCTAGCCTTAAACTCAGGGCCTGGCTTTTGTGCTTATGGCTACTGCTCTAACACTTGAGCCACAGCTTCACTTCCAGCTTTTTGGTAATTTATTGGAGATAAGAATGTTAACATTATGCCCACCTTTGGTCCTCAGCTCCACCCATACCTGAGCTTCTCTTTACCCTGGAATTCCCACCCTACAGCTGGCCATTCCTTCGCTTCACCCACCTGAGTACCCACCTACCTCACTTCCTGCTCCCACAGACCTTCCAGCTACCTGGATAAGGACGGGTGCTATGTGCTTCCTCTCCTGAGAAATATGACCCCTCTAATAAACCTTATTTTTCTTGTGTGCCTGTTTGCCTCAGGGTGGTCCCCTGGGATGGATGTGAAGGATCCTTTCAGAGTCTCGAAGATTCCTGCCTGGGCTGGCTTTGAATCATGATCCTCACATCCCAGCCTCCTGTGTTGGTAGGATTAGAGGCATGAGCCACTTGTGCCTGGTGCAAAATCCATTTTTGATAACTAAAACAACATGAGATGAAACTAAGCACAAGGGAAAAGGGTACAAGCTGGCAATGTGATAAATATGATGTTGACCACTGCCATAAACACGGTCTATTGTTGACCAAAACATTGTTATGCAATGCATGTGTATAAGAACTATCTGAGAGGAATTTGAGGAGGATAGCCACAGCCAAATACCAATAATGATGAAATCACATTTAGTATCAAAGACCAAAACAAATGCTAGATGGAGTTGGGTTACAGATAGGAGCTGCTGTCTGCCATTTATCTGCACATGAAATGGAGAGAAATTGTCCTGAATGTCCCGGGGAAGTACAGTGCCCAACCCCTTGATTAGGTTGGCTATTCCCAAAGGAGAATTGATGCAGACATGAATGTTTTCTCTTTCCATACATGTGCACACAAACAGAGAGAGAGAGAGAGAGAGAGAGAGAGAGAGAGAGAGAGAGAGAGAGAGAGAGAGAGAGCATTCCTAGGAGTTTACGTCTCTACTAAATGAGGATCGCAGAGTAGGGTGGCCTGTCCCACAGCATGCTGTAAGAACCTTTGGCTCCTTCTACCTGTGGACAGGATGCCTCACCTCACATGCCAAGCAGCCTTTCCTCATCACTTGACCTCCATTTTTCCACTTCCTCTCTGGATCATCTTATTTCCTCATATGAATCAGCTTCATCCTTACATTCTTTCATACTTGGACTCCTGGTCTCAGAATCTTTCCTCTTCCTCCTCCTTCTCCTTCCTGTTCTCTTCCTCCTTCAAGAACAATATAAATCAGACAAAATCATATAACCTAAAGCAAAGGTTCTCCAAGTGCGGCATGAACATCACCTGGGAATATGTCCCAGTGCCTGTGTGTCAGCAAGCCCCCAGTGGAAACTGTCTCCGGCTATCACACTTTGAGAACCACTGTGGAAACCTAGCATCACTGAACCTATGATCAAATGGGTATCTAAAAAAAACCAAACAAACAAACAAAAAAAACACAGGCTTTTCTTTTCCCTGCATGACTACTCCCTGATATTTCCCAAGACATCTAAATTATCCACCAGTTAACTCGATGAATTTGTCCTCATCGGTAATAAAATTTCACTTCCTTCAAGAAAATGTTTTGAGATTACTTTATTTCTTCTTTAGCCACTAGAAGAAATAATCAATTTACTAAGTGCCTTTGAGGAAATGCTTGTTATCCTGGAGAAACGTCTTTGTTGCTGCTCCTGAACTCTGCTGACCTTGTCCCTAACTGTGTCTCACACTAAAGTGGAACTGGGGTGGTGTGGGGTGTTGGGTTAAGAAGCCTTGGTTGTCCTAAATCAGGACAGAGAAGCAGAACAGAATCTTGGCTCTGAAAGGAAAGTGGGATGCAACATGAATCCTGCCACCAGCAACCCAGCAACTAACCCAGCCATAAAAGGGCACTAGTGGTTCAATCAAACCTGTAATCCTGCCTACTCACAAGGCTGAAATCTGAGGATTGTAATTTGAAGCTACCCTGGGGCAGAAAAGTCCAAGAAACGTTTATTCCTAATTCACCACCAAAAAGCCAGCAATGGAAGCATGGCTCAAGTAATCGAGCACCAAAGTGAGCTGGGTGCCAGCAGCTCATGCTTATATTCCTAGCTACTTAGGAGGGTAAGAGCTGAGGATCAAAGTTTGAAGCCAACCTGGGCCGGAAAGTCTGTGACATTCTTATCTCCAATTAACCACCAAAAAGCCAAAAGTAGGTCTGTGGGTCAAGTGGTAGAAAGCTAGCTCTGAGCAAGAAAGCTCAGGGATGAACCTAGTCCCTGAGTTCAAGCCCTAGGACTGGCAAAAAAAAAAAGAGAGCAGGAGAGAGAGAGGGAGAGAGAGAGAGAGAGAGAGAGAAAGAGAGAGAGAGAGAGAGAGAGAGAGAGAGAGAGAGAGAGAGAGAGAGAGAGAGGGAGGGAGGGAGGGAGGGGAAAAAGAAAGGAAAGAAGGAAGGAAGGAAGGAAGGAAGGAAGGAAGGAAGGAAGGAAGGAAGGAAGGAAGGAAGGAAGGAAGGAAGGAAGGTGCAAGCCATGTGATAGTACAAGGCCCTGAGTTTAAGCCCTTGTACTGGCACACAATTTTTTTAAAGGGAGGCCCTGCTTCCCTTCCCTACCCATTCTATCTCTTCCTACTGAGCCAAAGCCAGAAACAAGAAGGCTCACTCCTTAGGGCCATACCTGCCCCCAGCTCCAGAGACCATATCCCATCTTCTTAAAAGTAAGACTCTGCTCTGTAGCTGGGAAATTCATTACTGAAATCCTCATTCTAATGGTGGAGCAAAAACCAGAGGAGAATCAAATATCAACATGACAAGTCTCATTCCAGAATGCACTATCATTCCACAGTCATTGAAACACCAAATACTACCTACTATCCCAGCTGGGGTCCTTGCCCACAGCCCAAGCCAGGAGCCAGTGGAGATGTACATGGAAACACATGGTGGCTTGTCCTTCCTGAGTCTGTAACCCATATCTCCTCCCCCAGGAATGGTGGAGAAGGCTCTAACAAGGGCTTCTCTGTGGTGCCTGAGGCATGAGCTCATGCATCACTGGGCCCTCTCCCTGGGAGAGCAGACCATCAACACTCAACCTGTCCCAGACCCAGAACAGCTTCACCCTGACACTTCAAATGCCAACAGTCCTGCAGTCAGTATTCAAATGTCTCTGCTCACTGCCTTCTGCCTGTCATGGTGTAGTCCCCAGGAGCCTAAAATTTGAGAAGTGAAACATGCCCTCCCCCTTCATGAGTGGGGGGAAGAAACCTAGAGGCCTCTTTATTGAGCCTGTTGTTTATCTGCTGGTCACAAGCAGGCCCTCACCATGATCAGAGTCCCAGCCACCTTCTTCATCTGGACTCTGATTGCTTGCAGCAGTGGTGGCCATGGTGGGAGTGAAGATTGGCCGGTGCACAGGGCCTGCAGCAGTGATGGCTTGGAGGTTCTCTACCGGAGCTGCGGTAAGGTCTTTCACAATGTCACCTGTTTATGGGGCAATTAAGGCCTACAGCTATGGGCTACCTTAGTGCTAACTTGGATGAGAGAGGGAATGGGAACCAATACCCCAACCCCCTTCCTACCTGCAGGGGACTTGGAAGACTTTTGGAGTCCTTGGGAGAGGAAGGAGTGGGGGTGGATGAGGGAGAACAATGGAGAGGATAAGAAAGAGAAAGTAAGAGTCTAAGCCAGTGCTGGTGGCTCATGCCTGTAATCCTAACTACTCAGGAGGCTGAGATCTGAGGATCACTGCTCAAAGCCAGCCAGGGCAGGAAAGTCTGTGAGACTCTTATCTCTAATTAACCACCAGAAAACCAGAAATGTTGCTGTGGTTCACAGTGATAGAGCATCAACCTTGAGCACAAAAGCTCAAGGACAGTTTGCCCAGGCCCTGAGTTCAAGCCCCACAACTGACAAAAACAAGAAGACAAAAAAAAGTAGGTAAAATATGGAGCCAAGAGAGCCAGGAAATGGTGGCTTGGGTCTATAATCTAAGATACTCAGGAGACTGAGATCAAGAGGATCATGATTTGAAGCCCAGG
The DNA here is from genome assembly GCF_024711535.1 of Dipodomys merriami. Classification (NCBI taxonomy): domain Eukaryota; kingdom Metazoa; phylum Chordata; class Mammalia; order Rodentia; family Heteromyidae; genus Dipodomys; species Dipodomys merriami. The sequence goes on along the minus strand of NW_027202937.1, from coordinate 30,103,336 downwards.
AAGAAAAGTCCAAGAGACTCTAGGTCCATACACGTGTAATCCTAGCAAGCATGGGAAGCCTAAAGCGGGCAGATCACAGACCAGGTGCATTCTTGCTGGGGAATCAAGACTTTATCTCAAAAAGAACCTGTGATAAAGGAGGAGAGAGGAATGGAGGTGTGGCTCATGTGGTAAAGTGCCAGCCTAGCAAGCAGAAGGCACTTAGTTCAAACCCCAGTACTGCCTAAAACAATAATCAAGGAGTATTCCAAATCATATAAGGAATTAGGGAACCGCCATCTCCACCAAGCTTTTCACCCAAGCTGTGCCCCTGAGCTAGCTCTGCAGTGCATTTAGCTGGCCTATCAAGTGAAAAAGTCACTGAGCCCAATGGTTCCTGTGCTCTGCTGCCGCTTCCACGCAGTGGTACCAGGATCTGTCATTCGCTGCAAGCACCTGGGAAGCAGCCATGGCCCCCCAGGGCTTTCCCTAGTGTAAAAACAACACAAGGGAGGCTGTGGTTTGAAAAGGCAGGAGTTGGAAACTCAATTGCCCGTGTATCCATGTTAGGAAGTAGGATCTTATGAAAGGTATGGAGTTGAGAGAGTTCCACCTTCATGAATGGGTTAGTGCCACTATGCACAATCCAGAAGTTGCTCACCCTTCACTCCTGCTATTATAACACAACACAAAGGCTCTCATCATATCTCAGATTTCTCACCCTTCCAGAATGTTGAGCCGATAAATTCTGTTCTTTTTTTTTGGGGGGGGGGGGTGTCTGGTCGTGGGGCCTGAACTCTGGGCCTGGGCACTGTCTCTCAGCTCTTCAGCTCAAGGCTAGCACTCTACTACTTGAGCCACAGCGCCACTTCCGGCTTTTTTCTTTTTGCTTATGTGGTGCTGAGGAATCAAACCCAGGGCCTCAGGCATGCAAGGCAAGCGCTCTACCACTGAGCCACCTTCCCAGTCCCAACATTCTGTTCTTTATAACCTACCCAGTCTGTGGTATTTTGTGATTGCACAGAATGGACCAAGACAGTAAGTGGGAGATATGGTAGTTACTCTAATGGATCAGAGCAACCTGCCTGCAGGGAAATTTCAATCCAATGAGTAGAACATCTGACCTAACCCATTGGGTACATCTTAATCTGCTAAGACTGCTGAAAAAAGTATGACACTCTTAGTGGCTGAAAAAAAACAGAACTTCATCTTCTCCCATATATGGAGACTAAAGTCTAAGATCAGATAGTCAGCAGGACTAGTTTCTCCTGAAGCCTCTTCTCCTTGGCTAGCAGATGGCAACTCCCCCCTGTGTTTTCTCAGGAGAGCAAGGGAGGCTGTGGGGCGGGGGGGGGGGGGGGGGGGGGGCGGGGAAGGCCTGAGAAAGGGGAATCTGTGTGTGTTTATCTCTGTGTGCATATGTCTGTATGTGTCTGTGTCCTGGTCTCCTCTTCTTCCAAAGACACCAGGCACATTGGGTTAGGATCTTCTGATGACTTTGTTTTACATTAATCATGGGCTGGGGATGTAGCTCAGAGTAGTTGTCAACCATGTATGAGGCCTTGAGTTCAATTCCCAGCACAGAAAAAGAAAAGTAGTTAGGTCTGGGTGTGCTGATGCATGAAAGTTATCTTAGCACTCAAGAGGCTGAAGCAGGCAGGAGGATGGCAAGTTTAAAGCTAGTCTGTTCTACTTAACAAATTTGAAGACAGCCTGGCTAGAGTGAGATTCTGTCTCAATACATCAGTAACTAAATTACATTTCTGAAATGGGCCTGATCACCTTTTTAAAGACCTCATCTCCAAATGCGGCTAGTGTGGAGTATTTACAACTTTAACTCATGAATTGGGAGCACGATATAAAAGAGTTCCTGAGTAGGGAGAAAACAGCTATGGGATCACCCCTGCAATGAAGGTTAGGACTGGCTCCTGGAAAGGCACAGAATTGCAAAACTCTGCCCATCTGGAGGGAAACAGAGCAAGAAAGTGCTATTTGGGCCAAAGGAGGTGGTGAGAAGAGATGCTGTTGAAGATCAAAGTTGACCCCATCTAATGCTAGGGAGTAGTGAAGATGCAGCTCTTGTGCAAACAGCTGGTCCTGATTTCTGTCACCCAAGGAGCTGGCCCTGGAACAGCAGGATAATTGGGCTGCTTACCAGAACCATTTGACAGACTTGTTTTACTCCTTCCAAAAGAAGGAACGTAAGCAAGAATGAGTGGCCAGATGGGGATAGTGCTTATGTCATCTTTCTTGCTTTTCCCAGGGGGATGCTGCTGTGTGGGATGATGGGGGGCCTAGGAAGCATGGCAAGACCAAGATTATCTTTCCAGTTTATCACATGTGAAAGGTGTCTGTGGTCAACTGGCCTCAGATTCCAGCCAAGCCCAGCATGTACTCAACTCACCACCAGAGGAGGCAAGAAGACTAAGGACATCCAAGAAAGAGCAAGGACCTATCATATCACATGCCCATCCGGGGATAGTACATGCTTCTGGAGACAGGGCTTCTCCATGGAGTCCCAAAAACTCAGGGACAAGCCAGTTTCAAACACTGGAGATAAGAGAACAGGGGAGACACGGCTTTCCTCTACATCTATGAATGGGTTAGCATTGAAGAGTTAGCTCACATCTTTCAACCCCAGTTTCCACATCTATAAAACAAGAGCAAAGCTTACAGAGCACTTAGCAAGGTACCTGCCACATACTAGAAAACCTGCAGCAATAGGAGGTGGCATCATACCTATTTTAATCCTTCCTTCCTTCCTTCCTTCCTTCCTTCCTTCCTTCCTTCCTTCCTTCCTTCCCTCCCTCCCTCCCTTTTCCCTCCCCCTTCTCTCTCTCTCTTTCTTTCTTTCTTCCTCTCTTTTTCTTCCTTCCTTCCCTCCCTTTTCCCTCCCTCCTTCCTTCCCCCTTTTCTCTTTCTGGTTCTTTCTTTGTTCCTTTCTTTTTTTTTTCTGCCAGTCCTGGTGCTTGAACTCAAGTCCTGCCAGCTTGGGCAGCTTGGGTGCTGTTCCTGAGCTTCTTTGCTCAAGGCTAATGCTCTACCACTTGAGCCACAGCTGCACATCTGGCTCTTTGGCACTTACCTGGAGATAAGAGTCTGATGGACTTTGCTGTCTGAGCTGGCTTGCAAGCACTATCCTCAGATATCATCTTCCTGAGGAGCTAGGATTACAAGAGTGAGCCACAGTCACCCAGCTATTTTAATCGTTCTTTAAGCCTGATGACTCCCTCCTGGACATATTCACACACCATCCTCATCCTCTTCTGACCTTTTTTGTCCCCTGGTACCTGATACCTGCCTCTGTGACAGCCACACGAAGTATTAGCTAACTTTTCTAAAACAGAATGGGTGGTAGAATTATGTCCCCAGAGGCATAGAGGGGCAAGGCATTTTTTATATAATTATGGAATTAAACTGATCATCAGCCTGTTTGGCTCTGGACACCATGTTCCCCATGTCTGTGCTGTCTAGTGTTTTGTGTGCAGGCTGGATGGAATGGAGGAGAAAAGAGGAAGTGAAAATTTGACAAAGAGAACAACATTATGTAGACAAAGACTGAGGAAGGTCTGGTAGTACATGGGAGTGAAATTTGAGATTGGCAATGGGGGCAGAGATAAGAATGGGCTGTCTTTCTTTAGAAGGAGGGTGCCTTGTAGAAGAAGGAACATGGACAGCAGAGTAGAGGCCATATGTGGCTGCAAACAGGCTTTATAGCCAGCAAGAGTGGAACTTCGAGCATCATCCCTCTGCCTTAAGATCTGGTGAGTCTTGAACATACTTTAGTATCAGCAGAAAGGCAAGCTGACCTAGCAACTTCTGCAGAGTGGATTCCACTTTGTCTCCTGAAAGTCACTAAGCTCTTGGGGGCTGAATGGCTGCACACATTTGCCAAGTGAAGATGGTCCCCCACTTTAGCTGCTGGGTTCACAGGGAGGTAGCCTCACTGGGCCCTTCCCAAGGATTACATAGAATTTCTTGCTGCTCTATCTAGGCCAAAGTGTAGACACCCTCAGTGCATAACAGAAGGGCTTCTGGGATCCTGCTGTGTGCCCAGGTATGTGTTTCCATTGTTTCTTCTCTTTTCATTTGGTTGTATGTGTGTGTGAGAGAGAGAGGCGGGGAAGGAGATCTTAGGTTAGAAACTGTTCTGAGTAATCAGAAGTACTTGAGGAGAAGGAAGGGACTTGCTAGCAGTTTCTGAGCTACCAACATCAATCAGGAAATGAGCAGATTTTTTCTAAAGAAGAAAAAAAAAAGCAGAAGTCTTACCCTGCTTAATGGTCAGGAAGGCAATTAACAAGAGCCTTCCTCTTTATCAAAGCACAAGGTACAAGAAAATAATTTGGGAACTTTCCTTTATTCAACTATAAAGTCATTTTTAAAGCCCAGAAACATGCCACAAATGCCCACAAGGGTTTTTTTTTCCATGTGGTTTCCAGTACACTAAGATGAGGTACATTATGAAATATGTATAAATGGAATCCTGTGTATCATATGTAATCAGCAAGGAGGTCTCAGGGAGAGCACACAAGTCAGAGTCAAGTGTTTATGGACTCCTTGTCACTCTCTTATTACATTTTTTAACATTTGTTACATTTTTCATTGTGCAATCAAATACCTGACAGAAGCCACTTAAGGGAAGAAAGATTTTTGTGTGGGTTTGCTGGTCCTGGGGCTGGAACTTGGGGCCTAGATGTTGTCCCTTAGCTTCTTCACTCAAGGTTAGTGCTCTACCACTTGAGCCACAGCTCTCTTCTGGCTTTTTGGTGATTAGTTGGAGATCTAATTTCATGGACTTTCCTGACTAGGCTGGCTTCAAACTTTGACCCTCAGATCTCAGCCTCTTGAGTAGCTAGGATTACAGATGTGAGTCACCAGCAACCGGCTGTAAGATTTATTGTAACTCATATTTTCAGAGATTTTAGTCTGAAGTCCTTGGCTCAGTTGATTCTAGACCCAAAATGCGATAAAGCATTTGACACAGAAACAGAAGGCAAGGTGGTGACTAAAGGCAGATGCTACACTGTTGGCTCTGGAGAGGGAAGAAGCAGCCATGAACCAAGAAACATAACTGTACAATAAGCTCTCCTCAGGAGCTTCTGTGGAGGCCTTTCCCGGCCAACACCTTCACCTAGGAAACTGATTTTAGGCTTCAGATCCCAAGAACTGTGGGAGATCTTTTAAGCCAGGGAGCAGAAACTTGTTACAGCAGCAATGGAAAGGAATATGCCCATTTCACAAAGACTTGAGACAGAAATAATATTGATTGAGTTTGAATAAAGTTTGCTCCTGATCCTAAGCCCTTATCTCATCTGTAATGGGCCCTGACCTTTTCTTCTCTTTTATTCCTCTTAGCTCAGGCTACCATGACATGTTATCACAGATTTGGGTCTCTTCTCACAGTTCAAGAAACTGAAAGTCTGAGATCTAGGTGCCAACAAGGTTATAGACTCTTGTGGGTTTTAGCCTATCTACTCATGTAGAGTGAGATGTATAAGACCTTGACTATAAAGGCACCAATCCCATTTATGCGGGCCCCACCCTTATGACATCATCACCTCTTAATAACATCACTTTGGGGTTGAGTATTTAGCATCTGCCTTTAATGACCGCCTTGCCTTCTGTTTCTGTGTCAAACTTTTCTCTGTTACTCTCCCATATTGGCAGTTGTGATTTGAATAATTTCCCCCAGCCAAGATCCTTAATCACACATGAAAAGTTCGGGGCCAGGACGTAGATGCCTTTGGAGACCAGAACTCAGTCTTCCATAGCAATGATAATGCTTTTACCTACCTCACAGAGCTGTGAGAGGATTAAGTTGGAAGGACTACATGAAAAGTAGTTAGCATCTACTACATGTTCAATAAATCTTTGCTGCTGATGACTTTGTAAGGTATTTTTCAGTCAATAGAAGTATATTTGATTTGCCTTGAAGGCAAATAAAATAAGGAAGTGACATTGTTACTAAAATTTAATGAGTTTTTGTTTTAGGAGATTTTCAACTTCTGACCAGAATAAGCAAAAGGAGGAGGCCAGTCAGTGGTGGCTCAGGCTGGTAATCCTAGCTAATCAGGAAGGTGATTAGCTTCAGAATTACAGTCAACACCCATTCTCCTGTCCTCAAAGGCAACCAGTATTGCCCACATCTGCCTAAATAGGCTTCATGAGCTGCTAATGTTTGCTACAGGGCAGGCAATTTACCTGACCTCCAAAAGTCCCTTAATTACCAAATCTACATTGAGTCACATTGCAGCCAAATAATCAATCCATCAGAGTAGTCAAGCAAGACAATTAATCAGACTTTCAGATTCCAGAATACAAAAAAGATGCTGGCAACATATCCAGCAAAGCTTTGGGTAAACTGCAGATGACTTAGCTGCAGAGCAGAAAGAACAAGACAAATTGATAGAATGTTTCACAGGAGAAAAAAGAAATTTAAGTTGCCCTGAGAGAAAAGGGATGGGGAAAAATATAAACCTACTTTCCTCAGAACCTAATAATTCTGAAGTAAACGGAGCATACACCAAAGAGACACAACACCCCTCACCCCCTAAAAAAAAAAAGACAACCATAAAGTCATTTAGCAATACTTCCAAATATTGCACACAGAAAGCAATTTCTCCTGGAGTTTATTTTCCCAGATTAACAGGGCTATAAAACTGTACAATTAAGGAAAAATAGACATACACCCAGAGAGACAGAGATGCAATTGTAAAATGATAACTTTGGGCATGTGAGGTTGAACAGCAGGCTGCCCAGAGTAGGGCTGGCATTTTGGATCAACTGTAAAGACAGGAAAACGATAAAGAAATACAAGTGATGACAAGGAGATGGAGATTTTAAAAAATGTTCGTAGAAAGCAAATGAGTCCTGGGAGGGTAGGAAGTCATGCAAGATGCTCCAGAGACCCAGCCACTAGTTGCTCTTGGGTTCCATTTGGTGTTAACCCCTTTGCAGCCAAAACACCGAGGAGGCATGAAAGCAAATTGAAAGGAGATGCTAAACAACTTCGTGAATAGGGACCTAAAAAGGGAAGGAAGCCAAAAGGCTGTGGTTTTGTGAAGAGGCCTCTTGTGCAGGCAGGAAATGTCTTCTGAAGGGCTGTTCACTCCTTCCCTCTGATGAGATCCCTGTGGACAGCTGGCTCTGCTCATGTCTGAGGAGGAGAATCAGCAAAGAGACAGCAAGGGAGGTGGTCTGTGCTCTACCCCAGCAGTCAGTTTAAAAGCGACAGTATAGACAGCACACTGCAAAGCAGCAGGCTTGTTGGAGTGAGGTGAATGAGCTCCAGCTTGCGTGGCTGAGTTCCTGGTATCGTTTGCCAAGCACCAGGCCCCAGTGATGAATAAGCAACCAGCTGGCAGAGGTTGCCAGTCATGATACCAGTTGTCCAGGGACACAGACTCACTCCCAGGCCCCTATAATGGGATGTGGATTTGCACTGGAAGAAAAGGGTGGAATCTGCCCAGGAACTGAAGGACACCTCATTTGCCATAGTTCCTTTGCTAGGATGCCCCATAAGGTAACATCACAGGTCCCTGGTAGCTTTGTTCTAGAATGCTGGAGAAACCAAGTTGTAGAAGAAGTGTATTGGAGTCTCATAAAATAAGTATTTGCACATCTGTGTGAGGCTGGTGAGTGACATGTGCATTTCTCAGCGTGCAAGGCATTCGTGGCCACACCAGACCATTAGTGGCCAAACTCCTTAGGCAGCGCTGTTAGTCCTTTCTTGAAACTCCAAGCCAGTTGTTCTAACCTCTCCACCTACAGAACAGAGAGGTGTGGTAACCAGCTCCACAGCTAGGGAAACAAAGAAAAGCATCCCCACATCCCAAATCCCTGCTTGCCTTCCGCACACATAATTTACAGCCCTAAGATTCACATGGGGCTGTCTGTTAAACCAGAGTGCTGCCTGCAGGATCCCTTGGTTGCAACCTGACATCTCCCTCGCCTTTCGGACTAGACAGAAACCACAGCAGCCCCAGTGAGAAACCAAGAATAGAGCAATCAAAATCCCTTTGTCTGTTGAACATTAGCAACCTTTCTCTCAGCTGAGACATTTCCTATTCAAAGAACTCTCTATGGTTTTTTGGTTTGTTTGTTTTCTTGTCAGTCATGGGGCTTGAACTCAGGGCCTCAGCGCTGTCCCTGAGCTTTTTCACTCAAGGCTAGCACTCTACCACTTTGAGCCACAGTGCCACTTCTGGTTTTTTGGTGGTTATTTAGAGATAAGCATTTCATGGACTTTCCTGCCCCAGCAGGCTTCGAACTTCAACCTTCTCAGATCTCAGCCTCTTGAGTAGCTAGGATTACAGGTGTGGGTCACCAGTGACAGGCCTCTGTATGCTTCACTGACCATTTTTTTCTTTTTATTCTGTGTTTAAACATAATCCTAAACAATTAGAAACTACTTACGCATTTGTTAATCAGAATTTTGTTGATTTAACCTTTTTTGTAGACATGCACATATTATCCACAAATTTGTTAATAGAATTGCCTTAAGCATCTAATTGAATTCAGCGAGTTTTTCTTAATGGCTTTAAAAAAATCTTCAGTACCAAAGTGCACACAAATTATCACAAAATCATTCACTTGCTATTATCATTCTTAAGCTTGTGTCAAAATATTGGTACTACAGGTTTAAATTTTCCTTGTCACCTTTGTATTCATACTTATTCCTTTTTTCTTGATATGGAGGGATAAATATTATCTCCTTAGCATGGCCAGAAGTGTTTATGCCCATTATCTTTTTAATCATACAGTTATTTTTAAATATGTTGTTATTATAAAGGTAATGTACAGAAGGGTTACAGTTATATAGGTCAAGTAAGAAGTACATTTCTTTTTGGGCAATGTCACCCCTTCCCTCACTCTCTTCCAATTTTTCCCTCCCATCCCCATCCTCAAATTGTATAGTTCATTTTCAACATAGTGTCTAGTAAGGACCACTGCTGCATTTTTTCACCCTTTGTCTCTCCATTTCTGCCTCCCCTTACACTCCCAAAGACATATAAATGAACAAACAGGACAAAATGAAAGGAAAATAAAAACAGCAAAAAAAGGAATAAAAACCTCAACTCAATTTCCTGGAGTTCATTTTGATAAATATTATATTATATGATCAGATGCATAGATGCCTTTGTGTTCCTTTCTTAAGAATATCATCCTTTAGTCTCACTGTATAGGAATGCCTTATCATTCAGTTTCATGTATATTAATTGTACAAGAGCTTTCTTTATTTCACATATATGTATATTGTACTTTATTCAGATTAACCCCCACTCCATTGTTCTCTCATTCCACATTCTCCTTACTCCTGTATTATTCAATAGCTTTTGATTTCCTTTCCTTGTGCTGTTTTCATACATAAACACAATGTCTTTCAATAGTATTCACCCTCTGTCATTTTATTTCCTTCTACTTTCTCCCCTGGGGTCCTCCAAAACAATCTCACAGGTACCATTATGTTATATAGGGGGGCGGAGAGGAAGTGTGTTTTTTAGGACTCATCCACATGGAGGGGAGGGGAATATGCCTTCTTTGTCCTTATAAAACTGGTTTACTTCACGTCACATGATGATTTCTAAGTACATCTATTTCCCAGCAAATGTCATAATTTAATTCTTGTTTATAGCTGAATAGTATTCTATTGTGTAAAAAACATACCACATATTTTTTATTCATTCATCAGTTGTATGGCATTTGGCTTCATAACTTAACTATTTAATTCTTGTTTATAGCTGAATAGTATTCTATTGTGTAAAAAACATACCACATATTTTTTATTCATTCATCAGTTGTAGGGCATTTGGCTTCATAACTTAACTATTGTGAGTAGTACTATAAAACATATGAGTATAAGTCTCTCCGTTGTATTCCGACTAACACTTGTTGGGATATACACCCAAGTTGGACATCATTGGATCATATGGTCATTCTACTTTTAGTTTAATTGAGGAACCTCTATCCTATATGCCATTTTTATGATGACTGGGCATGAACAAAAGTGTTCCTGTCTACCATTTTAACCTTTCACACATTCGCTCCATGACCTTCAGCTAAATATGTGCAACAATATGTCTGTCATTTTACTTTTTTAATTTGAACAAATCATGCCAGAAATATGCCTGTCCCTAGCACTTTCCTATATAAATCTATATATCTGAATAAAATGCCCATCCTCTGTTCAGAAGGACATTATGTTTTGAATAACTCCGATGTTTTTCTTATGTGTTTCAGATGATAAACCTTTCTCTACTCTTTTTACATTTTTTAATTGTAAAGATGCTGGACAGAGGGGTTACAGTTTCATGAGTAAGGTAATGAGCACATTTCTTGTTGAACATTGCTACCCCTCCTTTGTGTTCTCCCACAATCCCTTCCCTCCCTCACCTCCCTCACTCCCCCCCCCCAAAGTTGTAAAGTTCATTTCTAATATACTGTCTTGTGGGTATTATTGTTGCAACAGGTCATCCTGTGTCCTTGTGTCAGTGTTTTATTTATCCTCCCACCCCCGCAAAGATATAGACACAAGAGGTCTTTCTTTTTTGTTATTGTGTTAAATGTACAATGTGATGTTTTTGTTTCCTTTGTATGTTCTTCCCCCTATGGTATATCCCCTGTTTTCACTATACTTGATTTTGGTACCCTGAATCTTATATATATATACATTTGCCTTTCTGTGCTCTTTAGAAAAAGGTTAAAATGAGAAAGATTGTCAGGTCAGCAGAGGATACAAGCTCTGAATTACCATCTAGTTAATTCTAGTCTTGTAGTTAGTCATCAAATTGATCTCTCTGTACTTAATGGTGTCCTCTCTGACCTTAAAAAGAGGCCTCTTCTCTTCACAACATGCTCTCTACTTTGGGGTTTTCTCTTCAAATGATGTGCTCTCTCATTTTGGGGTCATTGTCTTTTAACTCATTGTCCTGCCCTTGTTATACCCTGATTCACCAACTACCTTGGGAACTTAGGCTGCTCATCTCAACACACAATCAGAAAGGTTGTTTGAGAAGAAGGGGCAGATGTTGTCTGCATAGTGCAACATTTAGGTAACTCCTTATCTTAGGACTTAACATTGAGCTATCTGCTTGGATGTTCCATGCCATTACTGGTGCTAAGTGCTGGTCTGGGTTTCCGCTGGGTTTTTGTTTGCTTTTAATATGGGAACACTTGAGCTAATCAGTTCTCCTATTCTTTTTTTCCCCATGACTACTTGGCTCATTTTATAACTCTTTGTTTTCATTCCTACTTACTTTCAAAGATCGAGAAAAACACACAGTTCTTTCTGGTCTGTCCATATGGCTAACAGCATTCTGAATTTCCAAATAACAAAGAATGAGGTTTTGCACACATCTAATGCTTAGGATGTGACCCAATTTCCTTCCCAGCTCTGTTAGCACTCGATATGCCTGCTAAGTAATTCCTAGAGACACAGCCACAGAGGTGAGATCTCCAAGAACTCAAAACAGCAGACACTGCCTTTCCTCCTATCCCAGCAACTTCCTGGTATTGTTTATGTCTTTGTCTCCAATCAAAAAAGGATGAGGCACTAGAGTGCTCAATCCCAATCCACTCTCCCTCTTCTACAGATGGGCTTTACAGATCTCGCAATCCTGTCTGTTCATCACTCTGTGGCAGTGTAAATGTAGCAGGGGTTGGTCTGTTCAGTCACATTCTCATTGTCTGTGAGGGAAGGCAAACATGCCCTACCCCAGGCTGAGAAGTCTAAAGCAGCTCTTACATGTTCTCGTAATATCTTGAGAAGCAGAGTCGTAGGTTTGGATGGTCCGAAACATTTGTGTTTGGGGGAAGGTGTCCTGTGCTGGCTAATTTCCCCACAAGCCTGGCATTCTGTAGGGAGAGGTCAGCATCCTGCCACCCACAAGGCGGACTTCAGGGCTTCTTGTAGAAATGGAAACTGTGCAGCCAGGCTAATCCTCAGAGCTGCCATGCAAGTGCTCCCCTGGGCCAAAGAGGAGCCACTGAGCCAGAAAGACAATGCATCTAGCCTCACTCACAAAGCTCACCTGCAGCAGAATCTGGTTGAAGCGTCCCAAGCAAGTACAAAAAAGCACCATGGGAACTTGCCCAATCTTGGCCAAAGCTATCACAGAAGCCAAGATCAGACTATCTCCTCGCACCCATCTCTCCAAAGTGCAAAGAATCCTTTCCAGGAAGTTCTCTTGAGATGATTTGCCCACATCCCTTCTTACTGAAGACATTGTAGAATTAGACTCTTGCATAAACAAGGAATCTATGAGGTTCAGTTATAATTTGGGGAGTATCAACACGTATAAAGCCATTAGAGACTTCACATGGAAATTACATATAATTTTCTTCTGTTATTATTCATGGAGGATATGTACCAGGACCCCCAGTGGGTGCCTGAAATTTTGAATTGTACTACATACTATATATACTGTGTTTTGTCCTACACATATATGCCGAAGGTAAATTTAATTTATAAATAGTCACCATAAAGATGAACAGTAAAACAGTAATTATAATAATACACTGTAATAAAATTGCTAGCAACAATACTCTTACATTTGGGGACCATTAGGAAGCAAAGCAAGGGTTATGTGCCGATAAGCCCTGTGATTCTTGAGGAATCATTCCAATAACTGTGATTGTTACTGAGTGACTAACAGGCGGGTAGCACATTGGTCTGCATACACTAGGCAAGGGGAGGATCCAGCTCCCCAGGGGGAGGGAAAGGTCCCATCTCACTTCCTGAGTAGCTAGGGTTATAGCATTCAGCTTTCCCCACCTTATTTTTCTTGTCCACTTCTTACCTTTCAATGTGATTCTTTTCATATTTTTAGCAAAACCATTATTCACCCCTCTAATGAGGAAGAGAACAACAGATTTCATCATGCTCTTCAGAATGGCATGCAATTTAAAATTTATGAATCGTTTACTTGTGGAATTTTCCACTTAATATCTCTGGGCTGCTGTGGAAACTATAAAATAAAACCATAGATGAATAGAAACTGCTGAGTTTGTGTGTGTGTGTGTGTGTGTGTGTGTGTGTGTGTGTGTGTGTGTGTGTGTGTGTGTGTGTGTGTGTGTGTGTGTGTGTGTTATTCACAACGTTGAAAGCAAAAACCTATTTAAAGATTGGGGCCTTCTGTGACATAAGCCTTCTTAAGGTCTATTATAGCTTGTAGTAAACAAATGACCATGACAGGAGAGACTTGATGAAAATATGACAGGTGACTCAGGGCCCCCAGAGTCTGAAATCTTAATACCAGAGTCTGCTTCTTCTGGTCTGCAGTCTATGTGTAGAAAAGCTTGCTACAGTCTACCAAATTCAGCCTTCAGATGAATGCCCAAGCCCTTCTTCCCCCTCCCTTCTCCTCCCCTGGGACTGTCTGTCCTAGTCTAGATCACTGGATAGAGGATGCTCCATAAGGGAAATACAAGAAACCTTGAGACTGCAGAGACCAAATTCTAGTCTGACTCACCCTGAGTTGTGTGCAATTCTAATAGAGCGGGGAGTGGGCAGGAATTCCATTTTTCCAGAAGAAACAATAGCTTTCCACTTCACACTTGGCTTCAGCTTGACTAAATTAAAAACAAAGTTCCTGTGTAATTTATGTTCTCAAAAGATAACTAAGGAGGAAATTGCCAGTGTCTCTTTGTTTATTTGATCAGCTTGCTGATCAACTATCCTGACTCCCCTCCCCCACCAAAAAAATATCCCTGAGGTTTTAAAAGTAATATGTCCAAGCAGGAGCAGGAGGCCTAGTGCACATCACTTGATTGCAGGGTCCCTAGGGGGCTCCCTACCAGGAGCAGTGGATCTTCACAGTGCTAGAAAACAGTATCAAGAGAATGAGTGAGCGAGCGAGCAAGAGAGGGAGAGGGAGAGAGACGCACAACTACTTTGCCACAAACCCATAAACCCTCTGTCTCACAGAAGGAGGTAGAACAAGGTCAAGAGGCTGTCTGTAGGTGTACTCTTCTCATATATTCATCCAAAATCCAGTTTCTAACTGGTGTGTGTGTGTGTGTGTGTGTGTGTGTGTGTGTGTGTGTGTGTGTGTGTGTGTGTGTGTGTGTGTGTGCACGCCAATACTGGGGCTGAAACTCAGGGTCTCACATTCCTGCTTCACTTTTTCTACTCAAGGCTGGTATTCAACCATTTGAAGAACACCTCAATTTTTGCCTTGTTGCTGGTTAACTGGAGGTAAGAGTCTCTTAAATTTGTCTGCCAGGGCTGACTTCAAGCAAGAATCCTCAAATCTCAAGTTTCCTGAGTAGCAACGATTACAGACTTGAACCCCAGCATCTAACTTTCCTACCTTATTTTTCCCCACCTTTTTTTAGTGACCACCTCTTACTTTAAAAAAATTATTATCTCTGAGTAGTTTATAAGAGTTGCCATTTAACAAAGCAGTTTATGAATACAACACATCTTGGTCTTACCTTCTGGTGTGATTCTCTTCGCTTTTTAAGAAAACTTTTTTTAAGCCCTCTAATAAAGAAGAGAACAGCACAAAGACGTGTTGATTTGGGAGAAAGAGAAACAAGTTATTTCCTTGGTTAAGAATTTATTTTGCAGGCCTACAGCAGTCAATTCTTCGCTCCTCCAACATTGACTTGCCAGAGCTCAGAATCCCATATTATTCATACTCATGGGATCTCATTCCCAAATTCTCTGTGTCACATCAGAGATAATATGAAAACAAGGAGTGTGGAGTTTCCAATGGAAATATCTCCTCCTCTTGGCAGAGAGATCTCTCTTGCTGAGCCAAGAATCCAAAAACCTTACATAGGTTCCTTCTCAGTGAGGCACAAGATGCAAGAAATAATGGTGAACTGGTTGGGAAGGAGGAATTTCATTTGTCTGATTTCAGTCCAAGTCATCCTAGCATTGAGTATCCTCTTTGCCTTCTCTGAAGGACTCCATGTAGTCTGTAGAAGGCCTGGGATTCCATGTTTGGGAGATATTGAGCCTCGTATCCTCTGGGAAAACCTGAGTCTCTAATGTTTCTTGACTTCTGAGCCCACTGGCTTTTAAATCAGAGGCAGCCACATTCACACCCACTGAGATGCACTAATGTGGAAATGGAGGCTCGTGGCAAAGCACCTCTGTTGACAGGATTGCTTCTTAGGAAATGTGTAAATTGATTTTGTTAACTCCTACAGGCCGGCAGGGGGATTGGGCACAGCAGTGAACAATTCATTACCAGGCACAGGAAGAGTAGGATGAAAAATAGAAAAACGGATAACACTGATCTCATACTAGAAAGCATTTGGGAGACAAATCTCGACAATTAACACTCTTTCTTTAGGCTTCAGAGGGGGGCCGATTACCTCAGGGGTCCTGAGTTCAGCCTTGAAATAAAGGAAGGTAGCTAAGCAAAAACTCCAGCTGTGCCAAGCCACCTTGCTGTCCCCTTCCCGACAGTGCAACATAGCTACTTTGGTACCAATTATGTCACAAAGAAGGCCTGTCAGACTCCTTAGGACTCAGTGGGCATGCAAGTTATTGACCCTACATTGGATTCCAAGATACTCAGTTTTTCTCTCAGCACCTAGCTTGTCCAGCAAGAGTCCCTGTCTTTTGAATCCTTCCTTCATTGCTAGCAGAGGACATCCGTGCAAGCACAGCCATGTTGGAGAGCAGTGGGGAATTTTTGACAAAGCTAAACATATTTTTACCAACATACCATATTTTTACCCGGCAATCCCACTCGTGGGCATTATTCCAGAGAAATGAAAATGTTGTTCCTACAAAATGAATGGTCATAGCAGCTTTCCTGATACTAAGCAAAAATAGACTCCATTTCCTGGCCTTGCCACAATCCTTTTGCAGGTGATTCTGGGACCTCTAGTCTGTGCATGGACAGGCAAGCACCATCCACAAGTGATTGCTCCACAGCCAAGTGCACTTTGGTGGGCTCTGCAGGTAGCCCCAGACTCCAAGGTTCAGGAGTAGTCTGTAGCCTTGGCTCTCCAAGCTCCATGCCTCCTACTAACATCTGCCAAAATTCTGCAGTTCTCCCACATTCTCCACATTTTTTTAATGTTTGATTCTTCACCAACCTCTGCTGGTTCTCACCATTCCTCCTCTTACCTCCATCTTCTTTATCCTTGGATCCTGATCTCAAGTCTTTCCATGCCATGATCATGTTTGTTTAGGGAGCTGATGCTCAAGGGAAACAAAGCTCTTTGGAGTAGTTGCATGAATTGCACCTACTCAAAGCCCTTCCTTTCCCCGGGAGAATTCTGGTGGTAGTTAGCTGAGGCCCCAGGAGAGTCGAGTCTAGTCTAACTCCTCAGCATTGAAGGAACAGGTGCTCTTTCTCAAGAGATAGACAATAGATTACAAGATGAGAACAGGTAGGAACAGGTAATCCAGGAACAGGTAATCAATGGATACTTCTCTTGAAGCTTCCTACATCATAAATTTTATTGAAGTTAGCAGTGACTTGTAAAGAGATTCATTATAAAATCTACAGAAGGGTTAAATTTTGAGACTGGAGTGATGTGTTGTGGGTTCAGGGGCTCACCCATTAGATCACACACATGGGAAATTGACAGAAAAATTTGTTTAGATTTTAACAGTGTTTCCAAATAAAGTGTATCTCACTTGGAGGTGTCGAAAATTCTCAGTGCTGAGCACCCAACACCTTAAATCAGAGCACCTGGAGTGAGACTCAGGCCTGGGTATTTTACAGTACTTCTCATACAGCTGTGTTTGAGAACTGGCGAGAAATATCATCTCTAACCACAGAATCAAGTTCAAAGCAACCCTATTTCTAGTAGTCCCCTCTTGTCAGGAAATAGGTTCTCAGCCTTCCATGGATGTCTAAAATCATAGAGCTTGCTGGGCCTGATAACATTTCATTCTTAGCACAGATCTCAGCAAGCCCTGTTTTCTTTATGAAATGAACAGGTTTTATTTTTTCACTTGGAGGAAACACTTAACAGCTTCCCTTTGGCATAATCAAAATGAGAGCATTTCCAATCTTGTGCTTAGGGACAATTATTTTTTTTGGTTGATCAAGCTGTTTGCAAACAATAATTTATTGCTTTTCTTTCCAAAGCATTGTGAGTTTACAAAAAGTAGATCAAAGTTATAGACCACTTGATTCATACTAAAGCAAGAAGTAAGGCCTGGTCCTGCATCACTTTAGGACCATTATTAAGTCAAATAAGGATTACTTGTACTCAAGCACTGTGATATATTGACAATAGGTTTGCTAATCCAGACAGGTACTGGCTAATGGGTTGGTAGTACATAGATGATTTGGATAAAGAGATAATCCATATCCTGACAAATGGCTTGGGATTTTCTCCCAGCATCCAAAATGGCATGAATGTGAAATGTGTGTTTTGTATATTTTGAGTAGTTTCCTTCCAATGTTTTTGGACTTCAGCTGACCATGGATAATGAAAACCATATAAAGTAGAATCTCAGGTAACAGACTATTGTACCATGCATGGTCCAAACCTCCCATGCTCAAGGAAAACAAACTTAGTTTGTTCTAAAGGACTAGATTGAAAAGACAGAGTGAGCCATACAGATTCCTCCTCTAATTGGTCAACATAAAGACAGAACTAATGAGTTAATGATTTCCATTTATTTCACAGTTGGAAACAAGAACTTAGGATTTTCAATTCTGCAACCATCTTCACCCTCAAAAATACATCTAACCAGGTATCAGTGGCTTACATCTGTAATCCTAGATACTCAGGAGGCTGAGATGTGAAAATCAAGGCTCAGAGGGTATAGAAAAGTCTATGAGATTTTTATCTATAATTAATCACCAAAAGGCTAAAAATAATGCTGTAGCTCAAATGGTAGAATAGTAGCCTTGAGCAAAAATGCTCAAGGACCTGAGTTCAAGTCCTAGGACTGGCATCAAAAATAAAAAGCCAGATAACTCATGTCTATAATCCTAGCTACTCAGGAGTCTAAGATCTGAGGATCGTGGTCCGAAGCCAACCCCAGACATGAAACTCTTATCTCCAATTAATCACTCTCCCATTTTGTGCCCCACTGCCCCCCCACACTGCCCCAAAGAAAAAGCTATTCACCACATTACCAGAAAGCTTACAGGGAACTAGAGTTGTTTTTTGTTGTTGTTGTTGTTTGTTGTTGTTTGCCAGTCATGGGGCCTGAACTCTGGGCCTGGGAACTGTCCCTTAGCTCTTCAGCTCAAGGCAAGAGCTCTACCACTTGAGCCACAGTTCCACTTCCTGCTTATGTGGTGCTTAGGAATGGAACCCAGGGCCTCATGCATTCAAGGCAAGCACCTTCCCAACCCAGCACTAAAGCTCTTAATCTCTTATTTCACTAACAGTAGCTACTCTGTTGTAACCATCTAAATTCTATTTGTATTGCATTTGGTATCAAGAACCATGTTTAAGCATCTAGAAATCTCAGTTAGAAATACAATATGGTATAATATACACAACTTTGAATGTATCAGTCAACTCCTAGTAACTCTGGCAGAAGAGACTTGATTGGGAGCTATTATTTGAAACAATGATCTTGTTTTGGTTTTGTTCTGCTACTCTATAGAGATGAGATTTGACAGGTAGAAAAAAAGAAGAGATAAAGAAATAATCAAAAGCATAACTAGAATACACTTGCCACACTCTAAGTTACTCTTTTTTTTTTTTTTTTTGACAATGGCAGAGAAGAGGTGGAAGTGTGGAGTGGAAGAAATAGGGTAGACTCAAGTACAGAGAAGATGAAAGTTTATCTTGTATTGTGCTGGTAACAAGTGTGAAGGTAATGAATTTCCAAAGCCATATGCACCATCTTCTTTTAGTTTTCCAATGACCTTTGAATTCATACAAAAGAATAATTAAAACACCCCAGTCCAAACAGAGCCAGATAAGAAGGCAAACCAGTGCACAATGAGATCTGGATCACACACAGAGTGTGAGCTTGTGGAACTGGTAGCCAGCCAGTCTAAATGACAAAGTTAAAAGCTGTGTCTGTTGGTTATTTTACTTAGAATTCTCAAAAATGAGTATCTGCTACTATTTAACCTCAGATTACTAGCTGTGTACCTACGTTCAGAAAGTCCATCCTAAGTCCCAAAGTAAATTCCCCCATTATTTTCAAATCAAAGTGACTTTCCTAGCAGTTTTCAGAGAGCATTACCAAGTGTGCAAATGAGATGGATTTCACTAGCCTCACACCCAGGTTTCCCAAGTAATTGCTGGCACCCATCAAAGTCAAGGCTGGAAATAAAAGTTCATTGTCCTCACATCTTCTGCTGCTTTCCATCTATTTATCCAACCAGTCGATATTATTGAGCAGGTCCACAAGAAACAGATATCAGTTATTTAAACACAAATAAATAAAACATGGTTCCTAGTCTCTATAGCTTACCTCTGGTAGACTCTAAGAGAAGGGCAATGGAGCATGGTGTCTGCACTGATAGGAAAGGTAGAGGTATGATGTGGAGGATGGCTGAGAGGACCAGAAGAAGAACAGGTGAGAAAACTCAGGCCATCCAGAAAACTGTGGTTGAGCCAGTTGTAAAGGTGCAGAAACAGGAAGTGTGAGGTACAAGCCTTTCACAAGACTTTTCACCTTACTGGGAACTAGCCAAGTACACACATTTTCTTGACATTGACCTTCTCCTGGGTCAGGGTTCTTTATGCTAATAGCATACACAGGAAGCAATAAAAGCTCTGAAAGTCAGGTGAGTCACAGGAAGCCATGATGGTTAGGAAATGTTAGAGGAACACTTGTGTTCCAGGCTAAGTGCTGGAAGGGAGTAAGAGGAGGGCAGAAGGAATAAGAGGGAGGAGGAGTGGGGAGGGAAGCGGAGGAGGAGAGAGGGAAAGAGTGGTAGTGAAGTTGGAAGGATGTCAGCTAATTTCACAGTGCCTTTGCTTTCATCAGCTATAGGAAAAGGTAGGCTGATTTCTGGCCTTTTTTAAAATCCAAATGATAGCTCTGGAGTTATAGATGTGCACATGTACCTGCACACACACACACACACACACACACACACACACACACACACACACACCTTTATTACACTGGTGAAATGTAAATGAATCTCTTGAATGGTAGCAGTGCCCATAACCTGGTTTGGTCTCTTTTATATGGAAGCTTTTACAATAAAACTTCCCTCAGTCCATCTATAATTATTATCAACCTATCATGTTAGCAAGAAAAAACTCCACAGAGCTCCAAGACATAACAACTAGGACTAATTCCATGAGATTCAGCAACCTATCTAGGTCTCAAACCACCCCACCAGCAATGCAGAGGCCAGGACTTGGTACATGAACCCATTAGGGCTCCCTGACATCAAACCATGCAGAATCCCAGCAGGGTGCTTCTGCCTTCCTGGCCTCTACCACATTCTCTGCAGAGGAACTGCATTTCCAGGAATTGCATTTTCAGAACTGCTTTCTCCCTACTGCCAGCTCCCACACCCACAGTATCTAGAAATTACTAAGGAAGCTGTGTCAGCCCCCGGACCACAGCCCAAGTACAGCCAGCCCAAGACCAGAATCCACTAATAAGGTATGAAAAAGGCTCGGGGGCTGGGATTCATTGAGGTCCTGCTGTAAGCCTAGCTTATTTCTGCAGCTCTACTCCATGAATATGCAGGAAAACCTACACAGGCAGGATTTGGTTGTGGCTACACTTTGCACATAAGGCTGGTGCTGCTGGCTGCTTTTACCACCCCACGCCTCCCCACAGCAGGACTGGCACTCAGCTATCTAGGAGTCCTCCTAAATACCTTCCTTCCAGGAAGGAAGCCCCAGGAGTGGGGGCAACTGGGATAATTCAGGGCATTCTGGGTTCACTCACTATAATATTGTCCGCCATTGAGCTGAAGCCATCACATCGAAAGAACAGACAGAAAGAGGGAATAGTACAGAGACCAGAAAAGAAAGATTCAAAATGAACAGATTACATATTTCATGATGAACATTGACCTCCTTCGATAGCTCATTTGCTGCTCTGTAATGGAGTTTCTGCAGGAAACATTTATCTCTGCCCTCGAAGCCCAGGAGTACCAAGTCTCATTAAGCTTTCATTTTTTTTCAGAAGATTCAGAATCAGGTGATCTGATTTACATGTATTAGAAGATACTTGAGAACAGGAGTGGTGGTTCACACCCATAATCCCAGCTTGCTGGGAAGATCCGAAGTTTTGAGTTCCAAGGCCAGCCCTGACAACAAGTGAGGGAGACCCCATCTCATCAAAGGCAGGCATGGTGGCACACACTCATGATCCCAGCTATGTGGTAGTTTTAAGTAGGAGAATTAAGGTCTGAGGCCAGCCCTGGACAAAAACGTAAGAATCAACCTGAAAAATAGCTAAAGCAAAAAAAAGCCACAGAGATTCAGCTCCTTCCTATCAAGCCCAAGTCCCTGAGTTCTAACTCCAATACTGGGGCTGTGGGATGGAGGGCAGGAGGAGGAGGGCAGGGCATTTCTTAAGGCAAATTTTCAGGGTTTTCCAACCACCTTTTAAACCATATTAGAGAAACTTCCTTCACAATGTAACCCAAGCCGAGATGCTGGTGGCTCACGCCTGCAATCCTAGCTACTCAGGAGGCTAAGATCTGAGGATCAAGGTTCAAAGCCAGACTGGGCAGAAAAGTCCATGAGACTCTTATCTCCAATTAACCACAAGAAAACCAGAAGTGGCGCTGGTTCCAAGCCAGCCTGGGTAGGAAAGTCTGTGAGACTCTTATCTTCAATGAATCAACAGAAAACTGGAAATGGTGAGGTGGCTCAAGTGGTAGAACACTAGCCTTGAGATGAAGAGCTCAGGGTCAATGCCCAAGCCCAGAGTTCAAGCCCCATGACCAACCAAAACAAAACCTAACCATCGCGTCTTCTTTTGGTAGGTGGTCCCAAGGCATTTGCACAGGTAAAGCATGAAAAAGTAATTCCTAAAAGCAATACTTCACTAGTGTGAGTTTGCGCTCTCTCTCCCCCAGCTCCAGGGAGGGAGACTTTGGCACTGCCTGCAAACATTCTGGTTGCTACACTGGAGGGAAAGAAAGAGGACAAGTAACCTAGTAGGTAGACCCAGGAATGCTACTGAACAGAAAAGCCTACAAGACAGTCCCACAGGAAAGATTATATAAAGCAGGGCAGTAATGAGGAGGCTGAGAAACTATGTTTCAAGGTTCCCACTGAACTAACTCCAAATACTCTTTCATATTCATTCCACAAACAATGACTTAGGATGTTAGTGTAATCTTTTTTTTTTTTTTCTTCTGATTGTAGGATTTGAACTCATTGTCTGGGCACTGTCCCTGAGCTCTTTTGCTCAAGGCTAGTGCTCTACCACTTTGAGCCACCTCACCATTTCCAGTTTTCTGTTGACTCGTTGAAGATGAGTCTCACAGATTTTCCTACCCAGGCTGGCTTTGAACCATGATCCTTAGATCTCAGCCTCCTGAGCAACTAGGATTACAGGCATGAGCCATCAGTGTCCAGCACTCATAGTGTAATCTTACCCACAATGCCTCTGGTGCTGGGAGCCTGCCTTTGCAGCATCAGTGAAGGAAAGGCTGAGGTATATAAAAAAACAAATGTAACCCAGCGCCTGCCAAGTGCTGGAGTGAAAACATAAGGAAGAATAGAGTATGAGTTCATGAGGGGAGATGGAGGATGGAGAGGAAATGATGGAGTTGCAAAAGACATATGTATGTTCAAAAAGTATCACTCTCACATGTAAACTCAAAATAACTGCTAAGAAAGTGCACCAGTGCCCCTCAGGACATTTTAAGCAATCTGTCTTTCTGCTTCTATGTGCCTTTCCTTAGAAAGACAGCTGACTGCTTGCTAACAATCAATGATGTTCTTTCTGGTAACGAAGTAATGTTTTAGTTCCTTTTCTTCCCTTTAGTTTATTCTTCCTATATTTTAAAATATTAACACTCATACAATAGAATTCTTTTTTTTTTTTTTTTGTCGGCCGTGGGGCTTGAACTCTGGGCCTGGGCGCTGTCCCTCAGCTCTTCAGCTCAAGGTGAGCGCTCTACCACTTGAGCTACAGTGCCACTTCCGGTTTTCTGGTGGTTTATTGGAGATAGGAGTCTCACGGTCTCTCCTGCCCAGGCTGGCTTTGAACCGCGATCCTCAGATCTCAGCCTCCTGAGTAGCTAGGATTACAGGCGTGAGCCACCAGCGCCTGGCTCATACAATATAATTCTATAGCTGCTAATTAACTAAGCAGTACACAGCTAGCCTCTTTTATTTTTCCTTAGAAACTTGTTTATCCATAATTGGGAAGATACAGATGAATCAGCCACTATCTAGTAACTGGCTTCTACTCTCTATCTGTCTCTCTCTCTCTCTCTGTCTTTCTCTCTCTCTCTGTCTCTCTCTATGTCTCTCTCTGTGTCTCTCTGTGTCTCTCTGTGTCTCTGTCTCTGTCTCTGTCTCTGTCTCTCTCTCTCTCTCTCTCTCTCTCTCTCTCTCTCTCTCTGTAGTATTGAGGTTTGAACTCAGGACCTTGCTTTACTACTTGAACTCTATACCCAGTGCTTGTTGCTTTCGTTATTTTTATGTGAGTGCGCACCAGTTTTGAGGCTTGATTTCGAGGTCTAGGCCCTATCCCTGAGCTTCTTTGCTCAATGCTACCACTCTGCCACTTAAGTTACAGCTCCATTTGTGACTTTTTGGTGATTAATTGGAGATAAGAGTGTCACAGACTTACCTGTCTGGGATGGCTTGTTTTATATTTTTTAATAAGGTCCCAGCTGGCCTGGACAGAGATACTCTTATTTATACCTCCCACATATCTGGGATGAACCGTGTGCATTAACATACCCAACTTTTATTGTTTGGGTTGGAGTCTACAGAACATTTTCCTGGACTGGCCTAAAATTGCAACTTTCCTAATTTCTGCTTCCTGACTAGTTAGAATTACAGGCATGGGCCACCATGCTGGCTTTTTTTTTTCAGTATTGAGTGTCAAATATGTAGTAAGAGCAATGGTCTCTATGCTCCTTAACCCCTGTTTTCTGATCTGAAAGAAGTCCTCAGACTGCATGAATGCTTAGGAAAGACCAAATGGTCATAGAGAGAAAAAGGACATTACCCATCCCCCAAAACTTAGTAATTAGATCAAAGGTATTTGACAAAAAAAAAATGTGCCTGTGTTAGATTTGCAAGGCTGGACTTGCTATGCAATGCCATAAGCTATGTGGACAATAAAATAGTCTGGAACAGTTATTGGCAAATGTTTCCACTCACAGCTCAGCTGAAATGGAAACCAGTATGGAACAGAACTATGCAATGGCATATGCCTGCACAGAAGATACTCCAGACAATCTTATGAATCCAATAATCACCAGATATATTTGGAACTCTATTTCTTGAATATTACTGAAAAGTATAAGGCATTAGTATGTTTGTGTTTGTTCATTTTTAACTCTGGGTTTAAATCTTGACTCTGGCACTTCCTAGTGCTGGGATCTGGGTAAGTTAACACAACCTTTCTGAGTCTGTTTTTCACCATCAGGAAAGTCTGTGAGTCTCTTGTCACCAAAGCCAGAAGTGGCACTGTGGCTTAAGTGGAAGACCACTAGCCTTGAACAAAGAAAAGCTCAGAGACATGCCCAGGCACCAAAAACTGAATGAATAAATAAATAAATAGATAAATAGATAAAGAAAATAAATTGTTTTAGACAATCAATTTTCTGGTACCACTGCTCATTCTCCTGAGCAGCCTTTATTTTTTCTTTGTAAAATAAGCTCTATGTAACAAAGAACTTAAAAATTATATATATATGCATTATATATATATATATATATGTTTTTCAGTGAAGCTTTCTCAAAAGGCAGGCATGAGTAAGACCTGGGTATTCTTACTATAAAGTGTAAATAAGAAGTAGGAAGATGTTGCTCAATGGTGCAGCACCTGTCTTAAATAGCAGTAGGATCATTTGGCATAGAAGAAACATGGTTTCCTTGGAAGTGTGCTGGGTGTGTATGGCACTAGCCAGACTCAATGTGCAATATATTAGTGGTAATGTGCCATCCCTGGACTTCATTCTGAGGCATGGATGAGCCATAGGAGTCTCTTAAATAAGCAGGAAATTATGAGTGAAAGATAAAAAGAAGAAAATGATTACATTGAATGGGATGGACTAGAAGAGGATCAAATAGAACTACAAAGAAAGGTCTTAACTCTGAAATTTTGCACGTTTCTCCCTCTGCCTTTAGTTACAATAACAAATATTTTATGAGATGGTCTATGCAATCAATGAGTCATTTTAAGGCCAAAAGTTCAGGAACTGAAAGAACTCAAATGATAATTGAATTTTCATTGATGAAACTTGAGTAAATTTTTAAGAAATAAAACTGAAACTCAACTTTCAAGACACACCACTTAGTTCATGAATTGGGACCCTGGGGGAGGGGGTAAGAGTGAACACTACACTGATCAATGGCATTGGACAGCTTTGAGAGTGGACAGGACCTTGACTGGACAGAGTGAGAGAGGGAGTCAGTGACAACATCACAAACATCAAAAATAGTGAGCTCCAAACAAGGGGGAAATAATTTTTGACAAGAAATGTACTTGTTTCCTCACTCATTTGACTGTAACCCCTTGTACAGCATCTTTGCAATAAAATAAAATTTTAAAACATAGTGAGGTCTATGTTTTTAAATAAATATTAATGACTTAGGCTGTAGGTGGCTCCTGCCTATAATCCTAGCTACTCAGGAGGCTGAAAGCTGAGGATCACAGTTTGAAGCTAACTAAGGCAAAGAAGTCCCTGAAACTCTTATTTCCATGTAAACACCAAAAAAACTAGAAGAGGAGGTATGGATCAAGCAGTAGACTGCCAGCCTTGGGTGAAAAAGCAGAGTCCTAGAGGCCCTGCGTTCAAGCCCCAGTCTGGCATATGCAAAAAATAAAATAAAATAGTAATAGACTTGGGTAAACACAATTCATGTAATTGGTTTGAATTTTGATCATGAGTTTTCAGACCATTTAATGTACTCAGGATAATCTGTTGTTTTCTTCTTGGCAGATCCATTACAGGATTTTGGCTTGTCTATTGACCAGTGTTCCAAACAATTAAAACAAAATCTCAACATTAGAATTGGACTCATTCTGAGTAAGTAAAAAAGCAGTACCTTGGAATAAAGCACGGCACAGCTTCTTCCTGCTGTATACAGCCAGCTGACTTGCATCCACTGTTAAGAGCTGACTAAACTATACTCCCAAATGAACTGTTTCATCTTCATTTTCAGATCTTTCCCAGAGTAAAACCTAGGTAGTATAAAACTCTCATTTAAGACTGTGCTTTTGCACTAAAAAGACTCCAGACACTTGTTTGGATTATATAAACACTTGAAATCAGTAAGGTTAGCACACACACAAAAAAAAGAAAGGGTTTTGTTTTTTGGGTTTTTTTCCCATGTTCTAGAACTTGAGCTGAGGGCCTGGGCTCTGTCTGAGCTTCTTTTGCTCTATCACTTGAGCCACAGCGCCACTTCTGGCTTTTTCTGAGGAATTCATTGGGCATAAGAAGAGTCTCATGGACTTTTCTGCCCTGGCTGAAAGAAAGAGAACAAGTTTTGATGTTTACAGAAGACAGAGCCCTAGCCTGGCTATTTGTGCCACATGTAAATCTGTCCCCTCCTTCCAGCAATGTAAACCACATTTGCATTATTTTGCTTCCTGGATTGCTAATGCAAGTTCTTAAACCTTGATCCAGACAAAGATGTGTGAAATCCTTCTTCCCCACCTTAATCAACGAACTCCAGTAAAACTTTACACAGTGTCTGCAGCATCTCAAAACTAAAATGCTTTGAGGAAAGAAATAAAGGGGAGAGAGAGAGAGAGAGAGACAGACAGACAGAGAGACAGACAGACAGACAGGCAGACAAAGGCAGTAATTGAGGAAAATGCAGAAAGAACCAGAAACCACAAGAAAGCTCACCAAAGCTCCCAGTGCATCCTGTGTGCCATGGTGGTCCCCACAACCATACTGGGAATCTGTGGCTTGACCACACCCTACTCTGCCTTGAAAGATAAATAATACTAGGTCTCTTGAAAAGTTCTAGAAGGCAGATTGCAGAATGAGGAATGTGGCCAATGAGTTACTTTGCCCCAAACAGGCAAAGGGCCACTTTTATAGCCAAGGTGCTGGTTGTGATCCCCTGTAGCATAGTCCAAACGCTGTTTTGCCAAGAAAAGAAGAAAACTGAGCCTTGAGAGAAAAAAAAAAAAAGCTCAAGGATAAGGCCCAGTCCCTGAGTTCAAGCCCAAGACAGCAGCAGGAAGAGGAGGAGGAGGAGGAGGAAGCTGTTATTCACAAAGAGAAGAAGGGGAATCCACAATTTAGGAGCCTCACTGCCTTGAATATGGAGAAATATAGTTACAGCATTGTTCTTCCTTTCTTTAGGAGAGGACATTAGAGAGCTGTTCCTTGACATAGCTCTGGTCACTAAAGGCTCTCCTATTTTGAATTTTTCCTATCCTGTCTGTGAAGAGGATCTGCCCAAGTTTTCTTTCTGTGGAAGAAGGAAAGGAGGTAAGCCATCCCTTGCTGACAACCTGTATCTGAGGTTAGGAGCCCGGAGCAGAGCTTTACTCAGCCCCTCACCTAGGGCAACCTTGACTTCATCTGTCAGTGCCTGATATATAAAAAGAACAGGAAAATCCATCCATGGGCTTACCTTACAGGACTTTTATGAACACCAAACTGAAATGGTGCATAAGAGATGATTTCAGACAAAATTGTTGCTGTGAGTGGCACCTTATTTTTATTTTATTTTACAAAAAAAAAAAAGGCTGGCAGTACAAAGGACCCACAGTTTCAAAAAAAAATCCATGAGGATTCAACCGGTTTCCAGATTTACTCTCAATTTTTTTTTTTTTGGGGGGGGGTCCGGTCGTGGGGCCTGAACTCTGGGCCTGGGCGCTGTCCCTCAGCTTATCAGCTCAAGGCGAGCGCTCTACCACTTGAGCCACAGTGCCACTTCCGGCTTTTTTCTTTTTTCTTATGTGGTGCTGAGGAATCGAACCCAGGGTCTCAGGCATGCAAGGCAAGTGCTCTACCACTGAGATACCTTCCCAGCCCCCTACTCTCAATTTTTTTAGTGGCAGGGTCTCCTCAATATTATAATGGATTCTGAAAAATATAACAAAGTAGAAGGAAACTAAACCAAAGTGCATTCTGTCATTGCTGTTCCCATCGGAGTAGATAGCAGATAAAGATATTAGATAGCTAGACTCAAAGCAGAGAAGCTAAAGGCCTCAGGCTATTGCTTCCATTTTCTTAATGAAGAATCCTACTATACAGGTACTGGTGGTTCACACCTGCAATCCTAGCTACTCAGGAGGCTGAGAGCTAAGGATCAAGGTTCAAAGCCAGCCCAGGTAGAAAAGTCTGTAAGACTCTTTTTTCTAATCAACTACCAGAAAGTCAGAATGTTAACCATCCTTCCTCTCCACCCCTCCTCAGAGTCAGGCTAAGGTTTCAAAATGTTCCTTTGTTTAATGAAAACTTATCTATTCTCTGATGGCCTTCTCTATAAGCC
This sequence comes from Dipodomys merriami, assembly GCF_024711535.1. NCBI lineage: Eukaryota > Metazoa > Chordata > Mammalia > Rodentia > Heteromyidae > Dipodomys > Dipodomys merriami. The sequence continues at coordinate 30,074,833 of NW_027202937.1, read as the reverse complement.
ATTCCCTCCTACTCAGGGCCTCCATTCTATTCTTACTGGCCAATAGGGAGTAGAACTCAACTTCACACTCCAGAAACATCCTCTTGCCCACTTCTCCACTCAAGGAAGCTAAGGATTTCAGCAGCAAGAGTCCTTGAAAAAAATGACCTTATCCTTTCTAAATGAAAGCTGCAGAAGACATTGGAGACGCTTTCCTAGTCCAAGAGATTCAGGTGAAAGAAGTATATCTGCAAGAAAAGAAAACATGGAACTTAAAGGAAGGTAGACTAGAAGGAAAACCAGTGCATCATGGGGATTTGCAGATTGCTGTCTTGCAGCATTGAATGCATTGTACTACAGGCTTTGAGCCTCACTTGTCATCCACAGTCTGTGAGCTTCCTGAGAGTCACTTTTGTCTCTTTAGTCCCCATACAATCATCTAGCAGTGCCCATAGGAAGCTGGTCTCTGGATTCCCTGAAAATGTCAAAATCCATGGATGTCCAGTCCCTTTACATAAAATGAATAGTAGTGTTTAGAATCTGTGGTCACCTTAATGTATATTTGAAATCAGCTCTAGATTACTTACATGTAAATGCTTGCTGTGTAAATAGTTGATATACTGTATTGTTTAGAAAATAATGCCAAAAAACCCAGCCTGCGTTTTAATACAGAAACAATGTTAGATAGTTGGTTGGTTGGTTGATTCATTTTGGGTTGGTGAATGGGTGGGTGACTCGGTTGGTTTTCAAATATTTTTGCCCCATGACTTGTTGAATCCAAGGATGTAGAACTTGTAGATGCAGAAGGCTGACTCTGTTCCAGCTGTGGCTAGTACTTAGGGAGTGCTCCACACAGACACACAGAGGAACCAGCTAACTTTATCCAGAGTTGTACCAGCTTCTGTTGTAAGAAGCTTGCATCCATTAAGTCATTTACTTCCTGCCTTATAAGTAAATCCATTAATATTCTAAATCCATGGATATGAAATCTGAGCCACAGAGCTTTAGCAATCTCTAAACTTCAGATTACAGAGCTGGTAAGGGACTAGTAGCCTAACCTTGTCAAGGTGGCTCCCAACCCCTAATCTTACATTGGAATGAATGAAAGAACAATGAAATCTATGGAAAGAAATAAATGTATCTTTAAATTAGGAGTTTATTTTTTAAAATCATTAAGGACTCTTGCTGTCCACTGATCTTGTTATGTTTCAAATTAAGATATATTTTTTCCGTTTAGCTAACTCAATAGAATATGTCTTCCACCAGTCTTCTATCAACTTCCTAGAAAGATTCTTTATGAATTGAGTATATTCACGCATTGCTTCAGCATGGTTAACCCTTGTTAGTTTGCCTCTATTAACGTTTTTCTATCTTTCCTCATCTAGACCAACCAAAAGCCTTAGCTAAAACCCTCTACTTTCCCTTCCTTCCTCCCTTCCTCACTCCAGCCCTTCCCTCTTGTGTCTCTTCCTTTTTACTTCCTTTCTTATCTTCCCTCCTTTCTATCTCTCTGTTTACTCTTTTCTTCCTTCTCTCCCTCCCTTCTTCTATCTACTTCCTCCTTTTTTCCTTCCTTTCCTTCCTATTTTACTTTCTTCCACAATAGCAAAGTCCTAGTCTGTACCAAGTGCTCTGGTAAGGCTAAGACAAAGTGTTTTCTATAATCGAGGATATCCTGATTGCCTAGAGGAAATGACAGATGCACAAGTAACAGCTTCAAGTTGTCCTTTGTGCTGTGTTCAGTGAAGAGGAACAGCCTGAAGTGGAGCTGGCTCCCAATGGGGTCCACTGTTGGAATACAAACAGGAAATTGAACAAAGGACTACTTTCCTATTTCCCTTAGGTTAGGTGACACATGTTGCAGGGTTTTGGCATTACATAGAAGATAGATAGATAGATAGATAGATAGATAGATAGATAGATAGATAGATAGATAGATAGATAGTCTAAAGGCCAAATTGTTAAAAAGACTTTGTCCTCAGGATGGTGGTATTGGGAGAGGTAGAGCCATGTGAGAGGGCCTTAGGTCATTAGAGGTGTGATTTCAGAGGATTATAAAACCTTGTTCCTTCTTCTCTCTCTTGCTTCCTGTCTATGAGTTTTCTTTACTAGGAGCTCCTCCTATGATGAGCTACCTAGTCAGAAGCCCAGAGAAGACAATGATGTCCACAAGAACTGCTGATTTATGGTGCAACCATTCCTGTAAAAGCCAGTTTTCAGCAGAAATGTAGAAGAAAGTTCTATTGCAAAACATGTACAACAAATATGGACATATCTCAGTTCTTACACTATGTACGTTATAGGACAAAAATAGGTTTGGATTTTGCATTAATTTTAAAAGCTTGTAACTGAAAGAAAATATCACGGTAAGAGCTATTTCGAGCAAAGAATTCTTCAGGGAATAATTGCTCTCTGGTTTATCTTTTGTGTAAATCTGAACTTTTCTACCTTAAGTGCTTGTCCAAAGTGGGGAATATATCATAATTAGATGAATTTCAATGTATAGCAGCATAGATCCCAAGAGAGCTATACTTAAAGCCTAGCATGATAACTGCCCGTAAGACAGATATCGTCCCTGACAGCATCTAAAGGATTGGATTATAATATTTATTGATTTTACATATGCAAATAAGTCAAGCCACCACTATGGTGAATGTTCATGCTGGCTATTAGTTTTTCTTTTTGGTCCCAGTTCTTGCTGAACAATTTGCACATAATAATCCTGAGTGTCATTAACTGCAGAGCTTTCTAAATTGAAATGTCTATATCCAATCTTAACCATTCTATCTAAATCAGCAATTCAAATTCCATTGGCTGACTTCTCTATTATTTCTGTTTCAATGTGCTCCTTTCCACAGGCTAATGAAAGGGGAGGAGGGATCTTTGGGTGAACGATAGGAATGCAATCTATGTATGGCTTAGATTTGGGGAAAAAATTCTCATAAACACTTTCTGCAAAAATTCCTTATACTTTGCACTGTTATAGGAGAAGACAAGGCAAAACCTACCTTTCAGATAAAGGCTACCTTGAAGAGCACTAATCTATGCTGACAACCTGACAACCTCTAAAAGCATGCCAGGAACGTGGCACCACTGTCAAGAGCCTCATTATTCAATTATTTAATGTTCTCTGTATATGTTAACAAATGCAAGCCCAGGGAACTTGCTCATTGATTTCTGCCATAACAGAAAGGGATTAGGCAGCTATGTCTGAAACCTCCATTATAAAATATGTCACCTCTGTTCCACTGTTAGCACCTTTTGTTTCTGGGGCATTTTAGACCACCTGCTCCTGTGAGCGCTGTTGCTATGAGCTTTCTGCTCCAGTGGTCCCCGTACTGCATTCTGAGTCCCTCCTAATCCCAGCTATGGGTTTTATCCTTCATCAATCACTGTAAATAGCCCACATGACAAATGTCTTGATTCTGTTTCCCATGGCTCATGGAGAGAGTGATAGGTCTCTCTACCTAGGAAATTGCACTATTTCTCCTGCCATCATATTTCCCACTATCATTTTGTAGCTGCAGGCAGGATGTTACCAAGAGTAATATTATTCTGTTAGAAATAATCCCTGGCTCCCTACCTTATCATACTGCAGTGTTTCCATTAGCCGCTAGGAGGAGAACCCCAGCCCAGCAGTTCTCAAAATTGAACATACCTCAGCAAAGCTTGGAGGTTATTTTTGTTCAACAGCACATTACAGAACCCATTCCAGAGTTTCAGCATATCTGGAGACAGAAGCCTAGGAATTTGCATGTCTTACAAGTCTTCAGACAGAGTTGATGATGCTGGTCCAGGGACCACAGCATCACTATATTAGCTTTGTGAATAGACACAGGTTTTGAAGCCAGACTACAGAGAGCTGGACAGGTATGTTACCTCCATTTCCTACCTCTGTGACTCAGGCAAGTTACTTAACCTCCCTGAGCTTCAGTTCCTTTATCTATACAAATAAGGAAAATGTGAGCAACCTCATGGGGTTCTCATCAGGGTAAAATGGGATATTGTATGTGAAGCCTTAGCATGAGATTAGGAGAGTAAACACCCACCAGGTGGTCAGTGACAACGACTTCATACAGCTAAGAACACACAAGGCTCTGAGACCTTTGAGAAATTACTAGTCTCACAGTAGAAGTGTGTGTATGTGTGTGTGTATGTGTGCACACGCATGCACACACGCATGCATGTGTGCCATTACTGGGGCTTAAACTCAGGACCCTTACCTTTTTCTCTCACGGCAGATATTCTACCACTTGAGCTACAGCTCCATTCCTGGCTTTTTAGTGGTTAATTGGAGATATGACTCTCATGTACTTTCCTTCTTGGGCTGGCTTTGAACCACAATCCTTAGAACTCAGGATTACAGGCATGAGCCTCGGGCACCCAGCAGAAGTATGCATTTTAACAGGTACCTGGAAAAGCAATGGAGGCTCCTTTGATCCTTGGAAGTTTAAGGCCTTTTCCTTCAAAATTAGCAGGAAAGATGTCTTTGCCTCAAGCCTGCTTATTCCCTAGTTGTCAAAATATGGAGTCTTCCTGGCCCTTGTGCATTTCCTATGAAACTGGAAGTGTGAAGTTCCAACTCCTTTCTTATCTTCATGTTTTATTCTTTGCCGACAAACTTAAAGCAGCTGGAGATTTCCTCCTGCACAGATGTAATGGCTGAAAGTTCATGGACTTACTGAATTAGCAGAAAATGCCTACCATGAACTGCAGAGCACAGACCTAGGAAAGTGGCCACCCTAGAAAAGGTACCAGCAATGACCAGGCAAGAGAGGACTCTTCCTTTCTAGGCAACATGAAAGAATTTACATTACTGATAAGGAATCCAATAGCTCTGGGCTTCTCCATCCACAAATCTGGGTGCATTTATAAATGAGCATGTTGAAATGATTCTTTGACATCAGCCAACTTATTCCATGAGTAGTGAAACCATCTTAATAAAACTAATGATGAGGAAGTGGCTCTGTGGCTCAAGCAGTAGAGCGCTTGCCTTGAGCTGAAGTGCTGAGGGATAGCGTCCAGGCCCAGAGTTCAAGCCCCACTACCCACATACACCCACACCCACACACACACACACACACACACACACACACACACACACACACACACACACACAAGGCTAAAGCTAATGATGACCTAGGACCAGAAAAAGTGTTAAGTTCCTAAGACAATTCAACCTTCTTTATTAGTCCTTATCCTTTTATGAAATTCTATCAGTCAAATTCAGTGACTTACACACTTTCACGTAATAATCATTTAAAAAGCTAATTAAGAAGGACCACCAAAATGGAGAGAAAAATGGTAAACAAATACAGCAATAGTACTCACTGGACACTATGTTGAAAATGAACTATACAATTTGAGAGTAGGCATGGGAGGAAAAAACTAGAGGGAGCAAGGGATAGGGGGATATTGTCCAAAAAGAAATGTACTCTTTACCTGACTTAAGTAACTGTAGCCCCTCTGTTCATCACCTTTATAATAACAATAATTTTTTTTAAAAAGGACAAGCCACATCTTCCAGAAAGTACCAATCTGTCCATAGTCACTAACATTTGCATTTTTTGCCGATTGAACTCAGGGCCTTATGCTGTTATATGGCTTCTTTGCTCAAAGCTGGTGCTCTACCACTTGAGCCACACCCATCTCCTGCTTTTCTTATTGGTTTATTGGAGGTAGAAGTCTCACAGACTTTTTTGCCCAGGTTAGCTTCCTGAATAGCTAAGATTACAGGCATGAGCCACCAGTCCTAAAGGTATTTGCATTTTAAGCAAGTAAACATCCCAAAAGGTCAGCTGGGTATGGACACTGGAGCCCCCTTGTCTGAGAGACGCAGCCCTCTATCATGCTTACTGAGTCAAACTCCTTAGTCAACCGGCTCTTGCCCAGAGCTGCCTACAGTTCTGCAGATCAAGCCAAGTTCTCTCCTCTTTCCTCCCATCACCAATGCCTTCATTTCTATACCAGTGGAGCCAATCAGCTCACCATTCTACAAGTTGTATATTGAGTCTGGTCATCTGCAGTAATCTACTGGGTTCGTAGGGAAATAAAGCAATTTAAATATTCTTTCCCTTGCTGCCAGAAATTATGTATTTCTCTAAGAGAACTTAAGCAGCAATAACAAATAGGCCTGGCAGGAAGAAAGACATTGAAAACAAATTATTTCACCTCCTAGCCCTCCCTTCCAGGATTTAACAATGGGCACAGCTCAGTCCAGAAGAAGCCTCATGACTCACCTGTGGCCATTTAGCCCCTGGACCGTGCCCATTTCCAAGTGAGATGTGATAAATCTATGGCATGCACTGGTTTCAAAGACTTTGTGCCAAAAATAGTATGCAGAATATAAGTGTATCATAAATACAATGTGTCATTCTATACTGAAATGCTAATATTTAATAACCAAGTTAAACAAAATATTTCATCAAATGAATCTCAGTCATTTTACTTTTCCTTGTTTAATGTGGCTATTAGAAAATTTAGAATTACATTTATGAATCACATTATATTTCTGTTAATGTTGACTCCAAACTATGTTGTCTAATATGGCAACAAGAAGTTATACGTGGCTGTTTCAATCATATCCATTTAATTAAGTTCCATGTTGAACTCATTTGTCACATTAGCTACTATGCAAGCTCTCAGAGCTCCAGGTACCCACAGCTAGCACATTTGATAGCCCACATACAGGACACTAGCACCTTTGCACATTGTTCTGGTACATTGGGTTATGACCTAGTATTTCTATACTCTTCTAATTTAACTCTGTCCCGAACTCATGGACATTTATGCTAGAAATTTCCTCCCCACAACCAAGCTCAAACCCAAGGACTTTGTCTTCTGCTCAAATCCAACATTAAATGTATGGCATGATTCTCAAAGACCCTCTACGGGAAGCCCAACTCCAAACAGATGACCATGCATGGCCTCCTCTCAAGCTGACCATCTGGGCTGTTCTCTCTTAATCCAAAAACCTCTGTATTAGCTTCTAATTGCTGCGGTCATGATGAGCACAAACTTGGCAGTTTTCAACGCTGACTTAGTCTCTTCTAGTCTAGACGTCAGAAATCTAAGATCAGCATATCAACAGGGCTGTGCTCCTATGAGAACACAGGGGAAGGGGATCTGTCTTCTTTCCATGTCAGCTTTCTCCGTGCTGCCTGGACTCCTCGACTCACTACAGCAACCATCCTCTCTCTACTTCCATCCCCACATAGTCTCCTTGATGTCCTATCTCCTTCCTATTCAGATTCTTGTAATTATACTTGGTCCACATGGGTAGAGCAAGATAACATCCCCATCTTAGAATTCTTTATTTACTATTCTTATATCTGCAAAGACCTTGTCGCCATGTACATTAAAAGTTCAGAGTTTCTGGGGTTTAGACTGTGGGAGACCATTGCTACCCAGAAAACTAGCATAATTTATCTGACTACTGCATGCTGGGTAAGGAAGGCAAAAAATTGTATATAATCCAAGGAAACCTCAAAGTCGACATGTTTTGATTAAAATGTCCTCAGAAAAGTCATGTAACGCTGAGAACTTCACAGATCATACAGTTGCTCATAGGCCTGAGGCAAGATATGAGTCTTTCTCTTAGAGGGTCATATCATTGCTTTCTATCAAAGCTCCATCAAAGGCTGACTACTGGGCTGTTACTGTCACCAATTCCCAGGCTCCCCAGAAACTCCCACCTGCCACATCCTCGACCCACAAAAGAAGCTATTTGTCCAAAAGCCAGTGACATGACTCATGTATTGAAACCATCTCTGTTGGAAACCAGCCTACTATTAGGGAAAAAGAGTGGAGAGAGTGAGCATAAATCTGAATCATCAGAGAGGTATGAGTAGAGGACCTCAAATGAATCGACCTAGGAGAATTCCTTTTACTAGGGTTTGACCTCAAGGCTTCACACTTGCTCAGCTTGTGCATTTTGCATGCTACCACTTGAGCCATTCCTCCAACACAGCCTTTTGCTGATTCCTTTGAAGATGGAATCCTAAGGACTTTTCTGCTTGGGCTAGCTTTGAACAGTGACTCTCCATGTCTCAGCCTCCTGAGGAGCTAGGATTACAGGTATAAACTACAGGCTCCTAGTTCTAAGAGAATTCTGTGTGTGTGTGTGTGTGTGTGTGTGTGTGTGTGTGTGTGTGTGTGTGTGTGTGTGTGTGTGTATGTTGGTACTAGGGCTTAAACTTAGATCCTAGGCACTATCTCTGAGCCTTGAGCTCAGCCTTGAGCAAAAAGAAGGCTGGCACTCTGCCACTTGAGTCATAGCTCCATTTCCAGCTTTTTGATAGCTAATTGGAGAGAAGAGTCTCATGGACTTTCTGCCCTAGCTGGCTTTGAACCATGATCCTGAGATCTCAGCTGCCAAAGTAGCTAGCATTAAAGGTGTAAGCCACTGGCACCCAGCTGAGAAGTCTTATTTAGTAATTTTGTAAGAGCTCCATTGAAAGTTCGCAGTGAATGTTTTCAATTTGTCAATAACAATAAGCCTCTTTATGCAGTAAAGACTTCTTCACAAGCCTGGCTGAATACACTGGGGAAGAGAGCCAAGGAGCATGGCTGAGGTCAAGCTAAGATAATCCATGCAGAAGAAAAGTAATCCAAACTCCTATTACATAGTTTTGAACTTTAAAGTATGGTGACAATTCCAAAAAGATCCCACTGAGAGGTCCCAGAGCACACTCACCCTCAGTTCAGTCAAAGGGACTGCACAAAATTCCGAGTGTTTCCAGGAAGTATTTAGAAGTAATATATTCTGTGTACGTGCTTATGGAGTTTGAATTCAGGGGCTGGGCACTGTCCCTTACCTTTTTCACGCACAGCTGGCACTCTGCCACTTGAGCCACACCTCCACTTCTGGCCTTTTGATGATTAATTGGAGGTAACAGTCTTATGGACATCCTGACTAGACTGGCTTCAAGCCAGATCTTCAGCTCTCAGCTTCCTGAGTGGCTAGGATTACAGATGTGGGCCACTGGCCCCAATTGGGGAGTTATATTGAGCAAGTTCTAATGACTGAGCTTCTAGTAGCAACAGAAATGGTCTTCACACACACACACACAAAATAAAGTATCTACTGATATGTCAAGGCATCCCCAAATCTTCAAATCCAGCTTGTAATAACTCATTTTTTTTCACTGAAGGTTGCACCACACTGGTCCACTATTCAAAGGCAGCAAAAGTCCATCCAAAAGACTGAAGAAAATAGGCTAGTCATGCTTTTCTCCTCCTCTAACCACACTTTCCTTATTGCTTATCCCCTTCCATGCAAAGCTGTGGTTCTCTCTGCCCTGTCCCTGTTTTCTGTCTCATTCTGCCTCTCTATTTGTCTGTCTGTCTGTCTGTTTCTCTGTGTGTGCCTCTCTCCCTCTCTCTCTTTCTGTCTCTGTCTTCTCCCAAAGTGTGTAGTTCAGGGACAATGCAGGGCATGGAAATTCTCCTTGCTAGTTTTGGAACAAAAATCAGGGAGCTACATCCAGAACATTCTGATGTATGTCTCAGCTTTATGGCCCTATTGTCAGAAACAGCATACTGGTAGCCAAGCTTCTTGTACCTCAACTAGCTCAAGGATAGCGCTGATGTGCATAGGAAAGCAGGCAGTGGTTTTAGTCTGTGTTTGGCAGCTGTGATAAACTACCTGAGACTGGAGAATTGACAGAGAAAAGAGATCTCCATGGATCTGGAGGCTGAGAAGTCCAAGACCCAATCACTGCACCTGAGGAGGACTTTATGCTGATTTATAATAAAGAGGACAGCACAGCCAAGCAGGAAAAAGAGGAGACATGAGGTAACACCCAGCTGAATAGTGCCCTACTCACATGATAACTAATCCAATCTCTGGAAAGCAGACCCCCACTTCCGGGAGGACTCAATCGCTTTGTCAGGATAGATTCCTCTTAACCCAGAGGCATTTTAAAGTCTCACTACCTCTATGACACCAGGGACCAGTATGAGATTTGGTGAGGATGACCCATACTGAAAACATAGCAGACACTTTCTACCAGGACATGCTCATTCAGTGTTTTCTCCTAGCAAAGATTTGGATAGATGTAGGCATGAAGCAGAGGGAAGTCAGGAGGGAGAGGAACTGAGTGAGGAGGAAAAGCCATTCAGAAGTGTTGACAGGAAGCTGATCACCAAGGTAGGGAGCTGATGCCCCATCCATCAGAATCCTTGAGGATCTGCAGTGGGTGGCTAAAAACTGTCCTAAATGTCAGATGACACCCCCCCCAACACACACACACACACACACACACACACACACACACACACACACACACACACACACACACACACACACACACACACACACACACTCAGTTGAGAACATTCCCCAGGACTCCACTTCCCTGTACTTCCCTGTTCCATTGGCTCCTCCAAAGCCAAATGCCCAGGGAGCTGAGAGCCCTGAGCTGGGAAAATATCGAAGAAGCTGCCTCCCACCACACTGGTGGGGATTTTCCAACATGGGCTGAGGGGTTGTGACCCAGACACCAAAATAATCTGTCCGTGAGACTCAGCCCAGAGCTGGCCCAATGGGTGCAAATTGGATTTGGGGTTCCACTCACCACTCACCAGGACCACTCCCTGCAATGGACTGGGAGGCCCAGCAAGACTCTTCTGAGACATCGCAGTCAGGCAAGTCTGAGACTTCTGAGGGTTGGTTGAGAGATAAAAAGAAATCCAAGGCTCCAAGGGTAAAATGGTTCAGAAATGTGCAAAGCCCAGAATTCCCCCCAAAAAAGTTTTTAATTTTTAAAAGGCCTGGGGGGCTCCAAAAAACTCTCAAACCAGGACAGCAAATGAAATAATTAAAAATGATAATTTGACTAGGCACTGGTGGCTCCAGCCTACAATCCAAGCTACTCAGGAAGCTGTGCTCTGAAGGATAGAGGTTCAAAGCCAGCCTAAGCAGAAGAGCCCATGAAACTCCATTTCTAAGTAACCAGCGAAAAGCCAGACTGAAGGCATGGCTCAAGTGGTAGAGTGCAAACTATGAGCAACAAAGCCAAGCATGTGGGGCTGGGAAGGTGGGTCAGTGGTAGAGCGCTTGCCTTGCATGACTGAGGCCCTGGGTTTGATTCCTCAGCACCACATAAGCAAAAAGAAAAAAGCTGGAAGTGGCGCTGTGGCTCAAGTGGTAGAGCGCTAGCCTTGAGCTGAAGAGCTGAGAGACAGCGCCCAGGCCCAGAGTTCAGGCCCCAGGACCGGACCCCCCCCCTCAAAAAAAAAAAAGCCAAGCATGTAAGAAGCCCTGAGAACTGGAATTGAATATACCTAGAAAATATCATTGTAAGCAAAACTAGGCTGGCACAGGAAGACAAATCTTATACAATCTCCTTCTGTGTGGAATCTCTCAAGAAGAAAAGAGACTAAATCTATCAACTCAGTAGAGAGTGGTAAGGATGAAGGAGAAGGGAGAGGGGTTGATGTTGGTCAGAGGGTACAGAGGTACAGTGGGGACACTGAATCCATTCCAGATGTCTGATTTCCATACTGCGTTGTTCACTTGGAATCTTCTGAGAAAGTAGGCTCAAGTGTTCTCATCACAAAACAGTAATTTTAACAATGCTCACTAGGTGAAAGGATGCTTATGTTAGCCATATGTGTCTTAAAGATAAAGTCGATCATTTGTCAATCATTCACTGGGGTGATAATTGCCTTCCTATGCCCTATCTAGAAAAGGGGCTCAGAATGAGGTCTGGGGATGTATCTTAGTGGTAAAACGCCTGCTTTCTACATCAATGGCCCTGGGTTCCATCCTTATCAAAAACAAAATTAATTAAATAATCTTTTTAACCAAAATCTTTGTTCTAGATATACCAATTGAGTTGGCATCATATATTGTTACTCTTAAGTATTTTTACATTGCTAAGCACCCTCATAATGTTCCCATGCTGATGGTATTTTTGTAGAACGTGTCCACATTTGGAGGCAATGGCTGTGAGGAGCTAGGAAGAGCTGGGAAATGGGGAGGTTTGCCTAGCAGAGTTCATGAGCACAGCACACCCCCTACAGCACAGAATCTGTACTGCTTATTGACAGCAAAGGCAAAGCGGGACACTGGCCTTGGTTCAATCAGCATCCCACAGTGTCCATCAGTGTCCTTTTATCTTCACAATTTTATCTTCCACAATTTAAAACTTCTTAGGAGGCTGGAATCTGAGGATCACAGTTTAGAATCAGCTTGGTCAGGAAAGTCTGTGAGACTCTGATCTCCAATTAACCACTAAAAAGCTGGAAGTGGAACTGTAGCTTCAGTGGTAAAACACTAGCCTTGAGGGAAAAAAAAAGCAGGGATAGTGCCCAGGCCTTGTGTTCAAGTCCCAGGACCAGCACAAATATTATTATTATTATTACTATTATTATTACTATTATTATTATTATTATTTTCCAGGGCTGTGGAATTCAGTAGTAGAGCACTTGCCTACCATGCATGAGGCTGATCCCCTGAGCAGCACAAAAAGAAATGAAATAAAATAGTAATATAATAAGAGAAATCAATTTCCTCTCCAAAAAACAAACACAAATCAGTTTTTTAAAATATCGATGTTCCCAACTAGGGATGTGAATATCTTTTAAAACAGGTGAGGATTTCAAAAGAAGGAAAGAAAGAAATGGCTGCAAATATACTGGGCTCTTTTTATAGCCCTGGAGTGTGAGGATGTTAATTAAAGGGATCTCAGAACTGGAGAGGATCTGAGAAAGGAAGGAGTAAAGGTACAATTTTAGATGTTGTTTCATTAAATTCACAACAACAACCAAAAAAAGACAGCTCCATGAGTTACTTGCAACTCTTGTCAAGATCTTGATAACCCCTGTTACCACAAAAATAAAAGCTCCCATTGAAAGTGCAAAGTGTAGCAGACCAATTTAATGAAAATCTTCCACCCCAGTAAAGGACCTGTTAAGAGTGAAGAACACACCTAGCAAATCAAGGGACCCGAATGAGCACAGGAGAACCTCTTAAAGGCATTTGGTTCCTTCAAGAGCCACATTCATAAAATGGAAGTGGAGCACAGGTGGCAGAATGCCAGCCTGAGTGAAAAGACCAAGGGAAAGGACGAGGCCCTGAGCCCTAGTACCGACACTCCGTATGCACATACACACAACACGCCCCCTACACACACATACACACACAACACCCCCCTACGCGCGCGCGCACACACACACACACACACACACACACACACACACACACACACACACACACACACACACACACACAGGCAGTCTAATCCAGCTTTCAAAACATAGGCAAAGGATTTAATGATTGTGCATGATGGCTCCACCAAAAGATCCCCAAAACCTAGTTTATTCGGTATTTCAGCAGTATATTCAACAGTGAATAGTAACTACTGCTGCGTCTCCCCTTTCTGGGGACCCTGCTGTGCTTAGTATGCTTGTATATAAGTTCTCCAGCCCTCCTCTGCTAGCAAGCAGCCATTCCAAGTTACATTTTGTAAGGACAGGATTGAGTGGGGTGACATTTAAGCAAATGGCCCACTATCATTTGGCCAATAAGTAGGGGCACTGGGTCGTGAACTCCTGCTAGGTCAAATCTTTTGCATTATGTCATCCAAAGCAATGCATGGAAGCATAAACTGGACCACACGCAGCCTGGCACATCCATTCTTCATTCTCAGACTCTGAGCTGAGGCCACACTAACTCCTAAGCCATGGCAGCTGCGACTCAAGTGTTTTGTGCCCCTAGAAATCACATCCTTGAGCTGTAGATTGCAAAAACCCATTCCATGGAACAAATGAAGAGTAATTCTGAAAAGGGCATCTAGGAGTCACAGAGGTTATAAGAAAGCAGAAAGCCAGGCAGAAATTTGACAGCCCTAGGGATTGCAATGAAATTACCTTTGACCAGAAGGGTCCAGGCAGAGGTCTCCTTGACCTTCTGCTCTAATGTCCTGGCAGAGTATATCCACTTGGAAAAAGATAATTTCCTATAGGTCCTAGATTGTTAACTGGGACATTCCATTGCACATGTGCTGGGATGCCAGGAAGGGTTTTCCCTTGGGATACACAAAGCACCGGCATGAAAATGTGTTGGTCCCAGGGGGAACCACCCTCCCTGCCCCCACAAACCCTCCACACTTAGATTCAGTGCCCTCACTCTTCACAATTAGGGTTTGGTGTAGATTCTTACTGTGTCTTCCCCAGCAACACCGAAAGGTCCTTGAAGATAAGATCCAGAACTTTGACATGTCTGCTTCCAATACCACATCATCCACACTAGTAGTTTCTAGTAAAACTCCTGCTTGTCCCAAGCCAAGTAGCCATGTGTCACAAAACAATGTTTCAGCCTATCAGAAACCATATATCTGATGGTGTTCCATATGATTATACCACCTAATTGTGTATGTACCCTCCACAATGTTTGCACAATAATGTTTGCACAATAAATTGTGCATAGCAAAACATGCATTTCTCAGGTCATGTCCCAGGATGTTTAGTGTGGATAAAGGAATAACTGACACCACCCATGAATATGTATGCATGTTATGTTTGTGTATTTGCATGTTACATCTGTCTGGTGCCAAGAACTGACCAAAGAAAGAAAGGATAGATATGTTGAGACCCTGGGTATTAAGAGAAGTCAAAAGCTATTCTAACAGCTAGTCTCCTGTCCTCTGTCCCGTGATTTCAATCCCTGATTGCCCTGCAGAGTTGTGTGTGTGTATGTGTGTGTGTGTATGTGTGTGTGCATGCGTGCTCACGTGTGCACGTGCATGCGCATACATGCACATGAACCTGGGTGCTGTCCTTTAGATTTTTTGCTCAAGGCTAGCACTCTACCACTTCAGCCACAGCTCTACTTCAGGTTTTTGGGTGATTAATGGATATCAGAGTGTCATGAACTTTCCTGCCATGATCCTCAGATCTCAGCCTCCTGAGTAGCTAGAATTACAGGCATGAGCCACCAAAGCCCGGTTTGTAGCAGCATTTTAAAAGGGAACTTATCCTCATGCCTTTGAATTCACTCAATTTTGGCAACTGCTTATGTAAGAGCCATGCTGTCCCTGGTCCAAAGCCCTTTTGAATAGGGACAGTTTGAATATTCCAAAATATTTTCTGAGCAGTTATGGAAAGACAGGTGCTGGGCAAAGCAGGAAGCCACTATATCATCAAAAGAGCTTGGTGCAATACCATCAATAACCCAATGTTTATTTACTTCCCTTTTCCCACACCTGTCCATACCCCATCAGTACTCTGAACAGCTTGCTCCTTAATCCAATGTCATCCCAGGCTCCACCCATCCAGCAGGTAGAAAGGGTGAATTAGAGCATGAATGAAATGGATTAGCAAACCTGTGTGCTGACTCTGGCTCTACTCATTCAATAGCCTCATTCAACAGCCCTGTTTGAGTTAGATACCACAGTGCAGTGGGAGGTATGCAAACAAGAAGACAGAATCCCATAAAATAAACAGCCCCAGAAACCAATGATTTATACTCCCAGGTGGCCAGTGACTTAAATAGCTCTTCACAAATCATTCATGTGCACTGCTGTATACAGCTCCCCCACAGAGCTCCTGAGCTTATCCACCAGTGTGGACTGCTGAGTGGGTTTGTTAATAGCAAAACATGTATTGGGTATTTAGCCTGGGCCAGGTGCTGATGCGTGATGACCCAGTGAGGTGGGCGTCACCATCACTCCATTTACTGGTCAGAAAACTGGAGCCCAAGGAAGTCAGGTTGCCTGAGTTAATAGGAAAATGAGCTATTCACCTCAGACGGTCTGACCCCAGAGTCTGAAGTCGTAGCCACTGTGGTGCTAAGTTCATGGTCCCAAGAATCAGAAGGCAGTAATCACCTGAGGAGCTGGTGAGGTTCTTCCCTCTGGCTGACTTCAGTATTGAAGCCTGCACATCCTTTCACCTCCTTACCTCCAACCAGCACTTCCCCATCCTCACCACCTGTCATGTCAATCCTGGATGTTGTCACAGACTGTAAAAATGCACCACTCCTCACACAAAGGCACAATGCGTATAGGCATCTGATCATAGACAGCCATATTTACTGAGATGATCTCCAGGAAATGAAAATAGGAGGTTTTTTTCTTTGTTGCTGTTTTGGTTTTGTTTCTTGCTTTTTGTCTTGTTAGTTTGTTTTCAGTAGGGTAAGTGGGGCACACAAATGGAGGGGCAAAGGGTGAACAAATGTAACAGTTGTATTCACACTAGACACTACTGAAAATGAGTGGATAGAAATAGGAGAGAAAAACTGGGAGAGGGTGAAGGAAAGGGTGACCTTGTCCAAAAGGAAATGTACTCATTACCTGACATATAACTGTAAACCCTCTGTATATCACCTTTCTATTAACAATAAAAAGACTTAAATGACTTGAAACTGCATATATCTATATCATATAGATACAGCTATATAGGTATAGATATATTTCACTCCTAAAATCTCACATCAAAACTTTCCTCCACCTTCTAGCTCCCCAGTAGTAGGACCTTGAAAAATTCCATTCAACTGACTCTCTTACCCAAAATTCCTTTTCCATAAATTGCCTTCAAAGACATTTCGTTAACTATTTCCGGGAAATAAAGCTCTTTAGTCATGGCTTTCTCCTCACCAGGTTCTTCCACCTGGTCCTTCCTTTAGCCAGAGGTGTGGGCTGTAGCGCTTCCTGGCCTTCACTCTCCATAGCGTTTCGGCCTGAGTCCTGTCTCCTAATGCCATGCTCTCATTGGTGGTTCTCCACCTCCACCTTTACCCAGTCCATCACTTCCCCTTTCTGTTCTCCCAAGGGTTTTTACGGGAGCTTGTAACACCTTTTTCATTACCTTTGGTACAGAAGCCCAAACTCTTGCCCTGCCTTCAATGTGCTAAAATATTTGTGCCTCTCCATGTATCCAAGCTTCTCCAGGATGATCCAGTTTGCTTCAGCAAACCCACCTCCCATCTGTCTTTTATCCCCATCAGGGCCTCTGTTTGTACTCTGCTGCTCTAAAACTCTCTTTTCTCGGCTGTTGAAGTAGTTGGCACATTGGCCTTCAGGACTTCACTCTTAGTTTCCTGCTTTCTTCTTACTTCTTTCCTTCCTTATTTCCATCCTTCCCTTCTTCCTTTTCTTCCTTCCTTTCTTCCCTTCCCTCTCTGTCACCTGTCCTCCCACCCTTGTTTCTTCTTTCTTTCTTTGCTTCCTTTCTTCCTTCTTTTCCTTCTTCCTCTTTCCTTCTTTTGGATCCAACCCAGGACCTCACACATGCTAAGCAATCACTCCACCACCGAGCTACATCCATTGCTTAGTTCCAAAGTCTCCGTAGAGATGCCTTTCCTGCATCAGCCATTCTGTCACATATTGTGTCCCTGGGTCCCAGGGCTAGCAAATACTCATCAAATGCTTTCCAGATGCCGTTATCCATGGTCTATGTTGATGAACTCTCAAGTCCTAACAACTCTGTGAAGAGGGCATTGTGTTTACATTAGAATGACTGAAAAACAAAGAACCCCAGACTAAAGACAAAATGTGCATCTGAGTCTGAGGTCAAATAGTTATGAGAAATGGTCTCACAATTTCATCCTGTGCAGCCTAGCTCCAGCCCCAATTTCACACCATACCAACCCCTCTCTCATTTCTTTTAAGCACCTTTTACAACCTAGATATTATCATGCTTAGTTCTTTCAGTATTATCAGTCTATTTGGTAGACAGTAAACAATGTGTACCTGGCTCCCCAGTGCCTACCATGTGGTAAGAGAACAATAAAGATGTAATCACATAAATGAGCAAATGAATGAAGAGTCTGTTGGGATCAAGAAGCTAAATAAAGCATTTCTGTTAGTGGCTATTGATTATGGCACTTTAGTATCCACAATTGTCATCCGTCAACACAGATAGTTTTTAAATGATTGAATAACATTTTCTATGCTTTATGTTTTTCAGAGCAACTTTATTACGCGGGTCCCATCAATAATCTTGGTGTAATTATTCCGACGGTAAGATTGTGGTTTTCTGTTTTGTGTTGTTATTTAGTTATTGTATTGAACAGTTTATTTCTTGAAAGAGGAGAGAAGTAAAAGGAAAAAGGAAAAACAAAGAAAAGCAAAAGTAAGGAATGAAACAGTTTAAAATATTCCTGAGCCCAGTGCTGGTAGTTCACTTCTGTAATCCCAGCTACTTAGGAAACTAGATCTGAGGATCATGGTTTAAAGCCAGACCAGGCAGGAGAGTCTGTCTCTGAGACTTATCTCCAATTATCACCAAAGTGGTAGAGCACTAGCCTTGAGCAAAAGAGATCAGGGACAGTATTCCTGAGTTCAAGCCCCATGACAAAAAAAAAATCTATATTCTGTCAGTAAGAAAACAATTTCTAGCCAGGTGTAGTAGCATATGATTGTAATCTCAATTAGGTGAGGCTGAGGCAGAAAAACCTCAAGTTCAAGATTAGCCTGGACTACATAGAAAGACTGTTTAAACTGGGCCCTGGTATGACTGTAATCCTAGCTATTCAGGAGTTGAGCTCTGAGAACTGAGACTCTAAGCCATCCTGGGCAGAAAAATCCATGAGGCTCTGATCTCCAATAAACTATCAAAAAAGCCAGAAGTGGAGTTGTGGCTCAAATGGTAGAGAACTAACCTTGAACAAAAGAAGCTCAGTGACAGTGCCCAGGCCCTGAGTTCAAGCCCCAGGACCAACACAAAACAAAACAAACAAAAAAATCCAAAGTTGAGCTGTGGCTCAAGTGGTAGAATGCCAGCCTTGATTGAAAAAGCACCAAATGCCTGAGTTCAAGTCCTAGTACCAGCACACACACACACACACACACACACACACACACACACACACACACACACACACACACACATACACACACACACCCTTATTTAAGCAGTAGAGAGAGATATTACTATACAGTGGGCACTTACATATTTGGCACTTACATGTTTGATTTTAGCCTTTGATGTGTCATTGAACCTTCAAGAATCCTCTAGGCACAAAGCCCACTAAGAATGGGACTGCTGCTGGATGCTCATGGCTCATGCCTATGGTTCTAGCTACTCAGGAGGCTGAGATCTAAGGATCGTGGTTCAAAGCCAGCCTAGCCAAGAAAGTCTGTAAGATTCTTATCTCCAATAAACTACTCAGAAGAAGCCAGAAGTAGAGCTGTGGCTCAAGAGGTAGAGCACTAGCCTTAAGCAAAAGAAGCTCAAAGCTAGGCTGAGATCTGAATATCACCCCAGTTCAGTATCAGCCTGGCAGGAAAGTTGGTGAGACTCTTATCTCCAATTAAGCACCAGGAAAAGGGAAGTGGAGCTGTGGCTTAAAGTGATAGAGTACTAACCTTGAGCAAAAGAGCTCAGGTATAGCGCCCAGGCCCTGAGTTCAAATGCCAGGCCCACACACACACAAAAGAGAATTGGGCTGCTGGGTCTTGTCCACAGGATCTTTGATCTCTACATCTCCACATGCCCAGGGCTGCTAGCAGCACATAAGAGGCAGTAGGCAGGCTAGGAACTGTGCTTGGGGAGGCTGGACTTCCTTCCAATGAAGGCAAATATACAAAACCCCAAAGGCTTTTACAGCTCCTCTGCCCCAAACTGTGCCTTGGTCCGGTCTAGATTGCTCTTACTGCCTAGCTAAAAATGGTTAATTCCTAAAGAATAAAGGTTTATGTGACCCACATTCTGGAGGCTGGGAGGCCCAAGGTCAAGGGCAGTATCAGATGAGGGTCTTTCAGCTGGCATCCCCACAGATTTCTGAGGCAGCCCAAGACATCACAGGACACAGAGGCAAAATAGATTTTATAACAAACCCTGCTCTCCAGAAAAGCCACTGGCCCATTAACCCATTGGTCCATGGATGAGTTAATCCACTCCGGAGGGCTCCAATTTGATGACCTAACTACTTCTTAAAGGTTCTACTTGGTCCAACCTCTTAATAAGGCCTCTGGGGATTTGACTTTCAACACAGTTTTAGCTGGCAACTTTCCAAACCCAGCAGGTTTCCACCAAGTAAACAAGAAGCTCTCATCCTAAGTATTTGCTGGTAGGACTTAGAGCTGAGACACATTCCTTTTTCACACACACACACACACACACACACACACACACACACACACACACACACACACACACACACACACACAAATGAGATTTATGAAATGTCTGGATTTGGGCCACTCTGACATGGCAATACATTTTCAGTATGCAACTACAGGAAGAATTTGATGGAATACATAAAAAGAATTGTAAAAAAGTACGCAATAATTTACAAGGCTTTCTTTTCCACTTCATCTTCTTGAGCATCCACAACCCGAAAGAAGTTCAGTGTCTTTCTCTCTTCAACTGACTTGCATTCCAATATTTGTTTCATTCCCATCCCAATCTCTGAGTTGCTAAATTGACATGATCTCAGCCGCCATCATCTCAGTGGCCATGTTGGATTTCCACTAGCTTTCTTCTCCCAGTGAGACTTTCCAGCCTCCCTGCTCTGGAATTTGCCAGAGTTTTCTCCTAGAGCTTTTAAGTATAATTTAAAAGTCTTGTAAAAGAAGAAAACCCAATCTTTCTTCACTTCTAGGCTATGGGACTTAAAACTTTTATATTGAATACTTTCTTTTTTTAGTGCTGGTACTTGGGATTGAATTCAGGGTATAGGCATTATCCCTTAGCTTTTTCACTCAAGGCTGGCAATCTACCACTTGAACCATGGTCCCATTTCTGGATTTTTGTTGGTTAATTGAAAATGAGTCTCTTGACTTGATCTTCCTGGGCTGACTTAGAACTGTGATCCTCAGATCTCAGCCTTCTGACTGACAAGCTAGAATTACAGTCATGAGCCACTATGCCTGGCTTGAGTTGGGTTTTGGGGGGTTTTTTGGTTTTAAAAGACACAGCCACCTATTCCCCTTCAACCAAACCCCAGGAATAGTCTCTGCTATCCTAGTTGCTCAGGCCAGAAGCTTTGGAATCACCTTTAGCCCATCTATCCTTCCTCTACACAGGAAATCACATACACACACACACACACACACACACACACACACACACACATGCACACACACAAGCACATACACACGTTTTTAATTGTAAAAATACTGTTCAGAGGGGTTACAGTTACATGAGTAAGGTAATGAGTACATTTCTTATTGAGCATTGTTGCCTCCTCCTTTGTTTTTTCCCTTACTATCCCTTCCTTCCCCACCTCCCCAACTACTCCCCTCTACCCCTTTCCACCCCTCACCACTCACCCCCTCCCACCGAGGTTGTAAAGTTTTGTTTCTTTGGTATGTTCCTCCTCCACGGTATAACCCCTGTTTTCACTGTATTTGATTCCGGTACCCTGCATCTTGTATACACACAGGGAATCTTACTAGCTCATCTTTGAAATCTATCCAGAGTCTTACTCTTCTCCCCAACCCCCCCAAGTCATTCCCATCCCTGACCTGCAGTACTCCCTACCTCCTGGCTTCACCTTCACCAGCTACAGCCTCTTTTGCAGCTAGCAGCCAGAGACATCCTATTAACACCTATTAGCATCCTATTAACGACTACCTAACTCCACTACCTAATTCCATCAGTTCCCACTCCTCCAGGAGTATATGTTCATTACAGATGCAATTGTCTTTCAATCAACTGTTGACTTCATGGATGCCATGGGTGTGGAGGGATGATTGTACTTAGTAAATGGATGACCGGACTGTGAGTCGTTCCCCTAATACTTTACCTGTGTCCTTTTCAGGGAGAATACCAAGTCTTGCTGGAACTATACAATGAAAAACGCTCCACCGTGGCATGTGCCAATGCAACTGTTATCTGCTCCTGACTGGCCTGGAAACTGAATCTCATGGGAACTCCAGGACCCCCCAGACCCACCTACTCTATAAGAGATGACAGAAAATGGCTCTAAGGTGATGCTTTTTTGGAGTATAGCTGCCAAAGTCTGCTCTAGGATCACGTGATGCCAGGCTCTGTGGATAGAATGAGGCCCCTGGAATGATCCACCTTCCAGGACACTCTAGGTGGCCTCACCAGACTTCAGGGTCATGCCTTCTCATCTCAGACTCACGTCCATTTCACACTTGAAGAACATTTCCCCTCAGTTTCCCAGAATAAAACCAGGTGTCCCACAACTGTGTTCATCGCTTGTACAAACAATTTTAATTCTGTGCTGTTGTTAGAGCCATTTCCTCCAGACCATTTCTTCCATTGATACAGCAATACAGCAGAGTAGTTCTAGGAAAGTCAAGAGGGTGGTGGCCTGCCAAAAATTGAGGATCAGGGAAGATTCTGCCATTGCTGCTCCTGGGCAGTATCTATGCACTTGAACCGGGGTGGGTTGGGGTGATAACTGAGATCCACACTCATTTTACCTCCTTCAGCTTGCCATTACCCTAACAAATACATGGAAGTTCAAGTCCATGATTGTTGGCCCTGATACTTTAACCGATGACAAAGCACAGTAGGATTATATGGCCAAGCAAACTCACCTAACAAACAGAAGGAGTAAGAGGGATAAAAAAGATCAGGTCCCATAATCCCCTTCAAGAACACCTCCCCCAATTACCTAAAGACCTCCCATAGGCCCACCTCTTAAAGGCTCCATCAGTTCCCAATTACCAAGCTTTTAACAATGGGTCTTTGGAAGAACATTCAAGATCTAAAGTATACCAACCCCCAAAACATAATTATACCTGGCCTCAGCATATGATGACATTAATTCTTTCCTTCCTTTTCCTTCCTTCCTTTCTTCCTTCCTTCCAGGAATTATTATTAAACATTACATATAGGATACTATGCTTTTAGGATGCACCAGGGAGCAAAATAAATACTGTCCCTGCAAGCATACAGCTAGTGGTCTCCTGAAATATTAAGAAACCACATGTCCAGTAGTGGGTTCATTCATTCCTGTGTGGAAATCCTCCTCTAATGCCTCAGTGAACAAGCAAGCTGCCTACCAAGTATAGCTGAAGCCACCTCACATGTATCTTACATGTGAAGATAACACCTAAGCTCCGCAACCCCTCCTCCACACTGTGGATCCTCCCACCCGCTCCTTCCCGTGTGCCTAATGGTTGGCCTAATGGTTGCTTCTGCCAAGGGGTACAGTAGGGCGGACTGGTTGACTGTATCATTTACTCGTTTTTGACATCCAGAAGACTACCATTGTGGTAGATTAAAGGAGGAAAAACAATTCCATAGTTCAGAAAACTATTAGGTGCTTGTAATTCCTGTATACACATAATTCAACTACCTGAAATGGCTGGCCATAAATGACTAGTAAACCTTTAAACCTTTTCTGGGTTGTGGAGAGACAAAAATGATACATAGCTGTATCTCCATCTAAGCCCATAGTGCTCAGGAGAAAAAAAAAACAGGCATGATGGTGCCAGGCTCAGGACAAACCTCTGGTCACAATAAGGGTTAGCACTGTTAGGCACATGAACAAGACATTTCTGACCACCTACAACCTCGCATTTGAGACACAGATCCTTTATTGGTGCACAATCCCACAGCCAGCACAGGCTCTCCAGATATTCTGCACACTCCCATGTCCCAGAGCTCAGAGTCACAGCCTGCCAAGGACATGAATGAACCCAGCTGTTCCTTTTCCTTTGTCCTTGAACTTGAATTTGACAATGTGTCTGTGTCTGTATGTATGTGGTGGGATGGGGTATGTTAGAGACTCAAGTAAATATAGGCTGAGTGAATACATCAGTGCTCAGCAATGTCACGAAGGATGCAACATAGGAGAAAAAGAAAATGTTTCTCTGTCCCCAAATGGGCCATGTCTTAATGTCCTGCCATGAGCATTAACTTTCCCCACCATGAGTTTTATGCAAGTTAAGAACATTTCTAGTGTTTAGGAGTCTACTATTAAAAGGAAGGCGAAAGGGCCAAAGTCATGATCAACATTTATTTATCTCAGCCAGAATACAATCACTAAGATCGGCTATGGATTGGGTAGCCCAGAAGGCAGGGTATGTTAAGGGGAGCTGGTACTACAACCAGGTTCTCGTAAGGCAGCTATCTTGGGGAAGAGAAGGTGTTGTGACTCTCAGACAATCTATCAAATAACCCAAAGCTGCTTCTGTCCTCATAAACAGAGTTTACTACTTTTTCAAAACAAGCCATCAAAAACTCCAAAGATTTATCTACAGTAGAGTTCTGATGGGAAAGCAACAGTTTGGTTCAGGATTATTTTCTACCCAGGACCAAGTCTGTCATGGGAATCAGCCAGGTCTACCCATTGGTACCTACTCAGCCTTCTTCATAGTTTTGAGGAAGTTCCAACATTTTGTATACATCATTTAAAGAAATACTTTTGAAGGAAATTCCAGTGTTCCAGAAAATCTTCGTTAGGCAAAGGTCTGGCCAGAATGGTGGTAAGCCCTCTGGGACAGGTCCCTGCCCCACTTGGAAGTTTTTGACTGTAAAAGAGAACACAACTTGGTGTGATTTAACTATATGTGGATATGTTGGCTCTTGTGAGTGCTGAATCCTGAGGAGTTCCTGTGTCTGCCAGTGATTTCTGGGAGGTTCTTGCTGTTGTCAAGCCTTTACCTTCAACTCTCTGTGGTTCTTTTCCTCAGTCCTTCCCTGAAAGTTGGCTTTGCCCTTAAAAAGTTTTTCCTCAACCACTTTGGAAAGCAGTTTGGAGGGTCCTTAGAAAGCTAAAGATTGACCTGCCTTACGACCCAGTCATACCACTTCTAGGCATCTACCCTGAACAACAGGAACCAATATACAAGGACACGTGCACCTCCATGTTTATTGCAGCACTGTTCACAATAGCTAGGATATGGAAACAACCCAGATGCCCCACCACAGATGAATGGATCCAAAAATTGTGGTATCTATACACAATGGAATATTATGCAGCCATTAGAAATGACAAAATAATGGCATTTGCAGGGAAATGGATGGAGCTAGAAGGAATCATGTTGAGCGAGGTAAGCAAGAACAAAGAGACAAACGGTACATGGTCTCCCTGATAAGTGGATGATAAATCCAAAATGTTAGGTGATACGACAAAACTAACAGGACTTAAGAAACAAAGAATTCCCACTCATCTGGTTGAACCACTACTAAATATCCCCATGCTGCTGATCACATATATGGTATATAACATGTGAACACCGTTATATGTTACAGACTGTGATAGACAATTTGCTCCAGGAAAGTTAGAATGAACTTGTGACTTTAAATGAGCATCATTATTCCACAATACTGTGAAATTCTGGAAATTATGTAATCACTTAATCACAATAAAAAAAAAGAACCTCGGGGAAGGGAGGGAGGGAGGGGATGGTAGGGGGAAAATAATGGAGGGGGTAACAATGTTCAAGAGAAAGTGTACTCATTACCTCACTCATGTAACTGTAACCCTCTGTATAGTATCTTTACAATAAAAAAAAGTAAAGCAAAAAAAAAAATCTTCCCTGTAATAGCAAATCCATTCAGCAGCTAGAAAGCCCACCCTTACACTGCCATGTTACAGATGAACTGGGCACTGGTGGCTCACGCCTGTAATCCTAGCTACTCAGGAGACTGAGATCCAAGGATCAAGGCTGAAGCCAGCATGGGCAGAAGAGTCTATGAGACTCTTTACCCACCAAAAGCCAGAGTGGAGCTGACACTCAAGTAGTAGAGCCAGTCAGACTTGAGGACAAAGGCTCAGAGACAGCACCCAGGACCTGAGTTCAAAGCCCCAGGAATGGCATTGGGGAAAAAAAAATACCATCTTTTTTCTGAAGCCCTGTCATTCATTCTGATTGGTAGAACACTAATCACCAGTCACATGACCACTTCTGATGGCCCTGGTCCTGTCCTGATGGATTTACCTAATCACTGGTCCCTGATACATCCTATTCTCATTGGAAACACACATAAATCTAAATGGAAACAGGAAGTAGAGAAGGGGTAAAAGGAGAAGAAGGGGAAAAAAGACAGTAGAAGTTGGAAACATGATTAGAATCAGGCTACCTTTGAGATATGAAGCTCAATGTGCAAGTACCTGGTCTTTTCTAAGGTTCAGTTTCCTCATCTGTAAATGCAAGCTCTAATCATATTTACCTGGGAGCAATTGATCCTGTGAGACTAAAATGAGAGGAACACACTGTGTTCATCACCAATCTGTCATTGAGCAAAATGCCAGCAAAAAAAATCAAATTAATAAAGGCACATTCGATCCTGAAAGAGGACATGGGTGAAGGAAGTTGTTTATACCATGGCTGCTGGAAGTGAAATAAAGACAGAAAGGAACTGGTCCCAGTAACCGCTTCAAGGGCACGCTGCAAGGTGTCTAACTTCCTCCTACTAGGTCTGTCTCTTAAACTCTTAAAGGTTTCATCACCTCTCAATCTTTTTTTTTAATGTTAGGTTTTTAAAAAGAGGTAGCCAAGTAAGAAATGCACCACGCACGTGCTATTCAGGTAAGGGGTAGGTTTATTCATCATTCAGGCTGGCACCAGGCCATCTTGGTCCTCCACGCAGTGGGGAAAGGCCTGGGAAAGAGAGAGCTGGGAAAGAGAGAGAAAGACAGAGAGATGGGGAAAAGAGAGAGCTAAAAAAGAGAGAAAATAGCTAGAAAAGAGAAGAGCTAGAGAAGAGCTAGAAAAGAGCAGAGAGAGTCACCTCTCAATCTTAAAGCCAGCTAGGAACCAAGCCTTCAACTAAGCCATACCAGATCCAAAGGACAGCACTCCCAAACCCCATTCCCTTTGGAAGTCTGAAATGGTTTCTGGTGTTTTGATTTCACCTAAGTGGTGGAGGCATGCCCCTCGGTTACATTCTGCAACAATGGACTCTTCACAAGATTGAGGGAAATCTTTTCTCCCAGAAACAGGCCAAAAAGGCCTTGGAAAGAAAGTGTGTGTGTGTGTGTGTGTGTTTGTGTGTGTGTGTGTGTGTGTGTGTGTGTGTGTGTGTGTGTTTGTGTGTTTAAATTAAACTTGTTTCCTGTAAATAAAGACACATCTCCAAGACAAGAAGAACTGAATATAACAGCTGAAAGAAAGTGTGTGTGTGTGTGTGTGTGTGTGTGTGTGTGTGTGTGTGTGTTTAAATTAAACTTGTTTCCTGTAAATAAAGACACATCTCCAAGACAAGAAGAACTGAATATAACAGCTGAAAATATAACAATTATATCTTCTTTCAGATGGAGAATTTTTAAAAAATAGCCAGTAAGAGATGGAAACGGTTTACATCCTGATTGTGGCCTGGGTTGTCAGGGAGAGATCAGCACCACCAGTTAGGGCTCAGATGTGAGCGGGTTGCATGTTTCTGCATCAGCAACCCACGCGCCTCTGTCTCCTCCCTCACCACCCCTGACAAGCCAGTCCCTACAGGGGCTGGCAGAGCTCTCCACTTTACCAATGCCTCTGTAGCAGAGTATGGTTTTAATTATTCAGTTTGGCCCTAAGCAAGTTTCAAATTTATCCATCTATTTTCATTGTTTTATTATCTTTAAGTAGTTGTACATAGCAAGTGCCATAAAACAAAGCCGTTTATGACTACAATGCGAATTGATCAGTGTCACTGCCTCACCAAGTGCGCCTGCCTTCCACCCGCCCCTTTCTTTACTTTTCTTAGTTTTGTAGTATGTACAATGAATTTTTGACTGCCTTCTCTCCCCTTTCTCCTTCATTAGTCTAATCTTGGCCCCTTGGCCCCATCCCTTTCTTGCAGGTAGCAATTTCCTGGTGTCAATATTGTTGGGCTTTGACCTAGTCTTTCTAAAAGATTATACCATTTGACCTCTCCATAGAGTCTATTAAAATTCAGTTAATTCATTGGTAACCATTTGCAAATCCCTTCTGATCCAGCTTTCCTTTGATGTGTTCTGTAGTTTGGCCCATAAATGTAACCCAAGTAAACCACTGAGTCACATCTATAGCTCTTGTTTTCACTGGTTAATTTTAGAATAGATCTGAGCTGCAATCCTCCTACTTTAGTCATGCCATCTTCCTTGGGATGCACCCATGCATCCCATTTCCTTCTGTGAAGATGGGGTCTCAAGGAGTTTTCTGCCTGGACTGGCTTGGCATGGTGATCTTCCCAATCTCAGCCTTCCACCTAGTTTAAGATGACAGACACACACCACTATATGTAGGTATAAGTTGAAAATTAATCTTAAGAATTTTTCTGCCAGGGCTGGCCTCAAACCACGATCCTCCCATTTTCAGCCTCCTAAGTAGCTGGGATAACAGGCATGAGTCACTGGTACCAAACTTTCCATTTTTTTTTTGCTTTACAAATAGCAAAAACATTGTTTGTTTTGAGATAGGGCCTCCATTTTTGCTCAGAGCCAGTCTGGACCGTGATCCTCCTACTTAACATCATTCATGTAGCTGGATGGGACCACAGGTCATACTACCATGTCTGGCTTATTTGTTAAAATGAGGTTTCTCTAAGGTTTTACCCAAGCTGGCCTTGAGTTACAATACCTCTAATTTCCTCCTCCCATGTAGTTGAGATTAAAGGGTTGAACAACTATGCCTGGCCCTGTGAGACAGTGAACTTCCCAGAAGTGAAGCCTAGTGGTGGCATGACTTTGAAGGGAATTGTTGGATGCCCTTCCTTTTCCTCCTGCTTCCTGGCTGGTAAAGTGAGTGGCTTGGCTGTACTGTTATGCTCCTACCATGACGGGCTTCTTCAGCACAGGCCCAAAACAACTGAGCCAATCCACCCAGGACTGGAAAGTACAAAACTGAGACTTTCTAAGCGGGTTATCTCAGGCATTTCATTAAGGTGACAGAAAGCTGATTTACACAATGTGCAACCAAAAATAAGACTCTTTCCTTCCATCATTTGTTCTCCTTACCCTGGAGGGAGGGACTTTATCCACCAATATTTCCTTAGCTGCAAACCATGATACTTCTCTGGCCTTTCCTGAAACACAAGAAGGGTAGAAAGACAAAATAAATAAATAAATAAAACCTTCAAGCACCCAAAGCCTCTCCCGCTTGACTGTTGCTTTTCCTCCTTCCTTCCTGCTCAGACAGAGTGGAAGTAAGTAGTTCTGGGATAGTCCATGGGATGCGTGCACCAGCAGAGGAAGAAAGATGGCAAGAACTAAAGAGTGTTTTTTAAACTGATGAGAATTGGGGCATTTTCTCCATGCCAGGCCATGTGCTGGGCATCTTACTCCCACCTCAATAATCCAATTTCCATGGACAGCCTGTGGGTGGGTAATGAGGAAATTGTACTTTGGGGAAGTGGGGTAGCTGGCCCAAGGTTCCCCATTTCCCTGAGCTCAGCCACTGGGACTCAGCTGGTCTGATTCTAAATCCAGACTCTTATGCCATCTAGTCCCTTAGGTAAGAGCTGATCTAATGAAGAAGTGCTTTGTGGTTTCAGTTTGGGCTGCAGAATTTGGTAACAGGAGCAGCAGATGAGCCAAACACAGAGTAAGCTAATGAATGCTGGGCTCATTCACTTGGTGAGAGGGAGGAGGAGGACAGATTGTGATGTTTATGGGTTTACTGCACTGCTGAGTTTCAGAACTTAGGGACATTGTGCTGTGTGCTCCATGAGAACCTGACTTCACGCACTGTCAACTCCAACCTAGATGAAGGGAAGGACAGAAGGATGCTCCCCACTCCCTCCTGCCCTCCTTTGCTTCCTCCCATAAACCTCGATTCAGCACCTACTGCTTGCTGAGCTCTAGAATATTAAAATATATATTATTATAATTATGCAATTCTATAATAGAATAATAGTCATTAAATAATGTAATGAATTTTATAATATATCATATATATTATATAGTATTACCTATTATAAATTATTTATTATAGTATATTGTTATATGTAATATGTTATATTATATAAATATGTTATATATAATAATGTTATTATGTTTAATAGATGTTATTATATTATCTATACTGTTATTTAATATATAACGTATATTTATTATAGTATAATGAAATCAACTATTTCATTGTAACAAAAAGCGTAATATACGTTGGGGAGATGTAATTGTAGCCCCTCTGTACAGTATGTTCTCAAATAAAATAAAATAAAATTTAAAAAAAAACAAAAAAAACAAAAAAATAGTTCATATTATTATATTAATATAATATATGATATATTATACATAATATATCATATGATATATAACATAATATAATAATATATTATATTTTATATATTATGTTATATAATGTTATTATATTGCATTATAAATTGTGTACTTTATTATATATAATAATATAATGATAATTATATTTTATATTATATATGATTATATATCATATAGTATATGTCATATATTATGTTATGATAAAATTATAATATTTATATTTTACATATTATAATATTCATTTTATAATAACTATTATATGCCTGGTTGGAATCAGCTTATATTTTAGGCAAAGGCAGGAAGGAATGGGAAAGAGATCATGGCAAGGCAGAACAGAAATAATCCGGCCCATGGCTGGGCAGAGAAGGTACCAGACTTGGTGTCCTGGTGTAGGGCTTGGCTGCATGGGAACAATGTATGGGAATGGGAAGCATTGTAGCCTCAAGGCTTAGCCCTCAAAGAACCTCAAGATCCTGGAGATGTGTTGGTTTATTTGTTTGTTTTGGAAACAGCATCACTCTGTATATCCCAGGATGGTCCCCAACTTGTGACCTTCCCCACCTCAGCCTCCAGAGAGTGAGGATTGCAGGTATGTCCCACCGCCCTTGGCAAGAATGTCTTGAGCTGACATAACGGCCCTAGATATAACTAGGTAGCAAAGGGGGAGAGCCTGGAGAGACTGTGATGCTCACAGTGATGACTAATAGTTACTCTTGTTCAAGTATCTTCCTATGAACTCACAGATAATCGTAACATCAGAAAACCAGGTTTCCTGCTTGGTAGGACTCCCCTCTTTCCTTCCCTCACTCTTTCCTTTCCTCCCTTCCTCCCTCCCTCTCTCTCCCCCAGAACCATACCAGGATAAGGATAGCATGTTCCATCCAAGCCCGTCCCCCAGGCCTGCTGTTCCCCAACTGCCATTTGGGAGTCAGCTTGGCCTGGCTGGCTCTGTCCCTGTAGAGCTGGTTTTCCTGCTCTCAGCCAGCAAGGATGTGCTGCTCCACAAAGTGTGCCTTCCTCCCCGCTCCCACCGCGGAGCCTCTGCTTGAAGTATACCTGGCCCTTTGCCATCTGTTTGCCTTGCACCCAAACAAATGTGTGTGGCGCTTGGGGAGGAGGAACAGCAAACTCAGGGAGGTTGCAAAACAAAACATATGTCCTTCAAGCAAGCAACGAAAAGGCAATGTATGAGAGCCATTGTCCTAACAACACAGACATACCTAGAACAAACATTTGCTGGTCAATTACTCCGAATATTATTATGTCCCTGACTTTGTAGGCTGCATAAAAATCACATATGGTCTTGACTCAAGGTGTGTGAATCAAAAGCCATACAGTAAATGAGGTGCTGGTAATTAGCTAATGAGATGAGAGTACTCATTATTGCTGATCCAGGGCAAGGCTTTCACTGTGTAACAAGGACCCCTGTGTCTTCCAATATGCATAATGGCCTTTGTCTCGATGAAACAAAGCCTTGTCATGCAGCCAGACCCCAAGACTGCATGCAGCCATCCCACCAGCACAGATGGCCCTCCAGTGGGTTAAAGAAAAGAACAGGGGGCCATGGCATCCCACTTCGCAAGCAGATGGCACCTGTGGGCAAAGAAAGGAACACCCACACCCTGGACTTCAGTCTTTCCTCTCCCTTTGGCCAGGGATGCCTGTGCAGTCCACAACCTGTACAGCCTTACCCAGTGGCTCAAGTCAGGTTCCAGACTCTTCTCCTGCCACATTGCACATAGTGAAGAAAAAGCGTTCAATAAGAAGAATATTCTGCCTGAAGAAGATACCAGCCTATGCCTCTTGGTTGATGCTCCCTGAAATCATCTTAACCCACCCCTTCCCCAGACCCCATCCCTGCCAACCAACCCTCAGCTTTAATAAGAAAACATCCCAGCTGAAAGTTATTCTGGAGGCAAAACTTGAGACACTGAGCCTCTTAGCCTCCCTCCTAATTTCCCTCTATCATCTTGCATATGTGTTGGGCCCTGGGCCTGCTCCATTAAAATAACAATGCGTCATTGCATTTACTCTCTTGACCTTACCTCGGCCTTGCCCAGCCTCCACTCCTCCTAAAAATTTACAAAAACAAAGCAACAACAGAAAACCTCTAGAGTTACGCGCTGGTCGTTCGTGCTTATAATTCTACCCATTCAAGAGACTGAGATCCAGCCAGGGCAGAAAAGTCCATGAGATTCTTATCTCCAATTAGCCAGCACAAAGCCAGAAATGGTAGGCTTCAGCCTTGAGTGAAAAAGCTAACCAAGAGCAGGAAGTTCTGAGTTCAAACCCTAGTACCAGTACACACAAAAAGGTCAATGTGTATTTTAGTTAGCTCAATTATGCAAAACATTATTATTGCAACATGTCATCTCTTTTAAAAATGATTCGTGAGATCTCGTCCATTGTTAGTTCTATACTAAGACTCCAATGTATTTTATATTTACAGCACATCTCAGCTGGGACTGGCTTTATTTCAAATATGCAGTGACCACAGGCCCTGAGCCACTGTAGATGCCATACCAGATAGCATATAACTGCAGATTAGATGCTAATATAAATAGCAATGATAATAAGAGCTCATGTTTGCTGTGTATCTACAACAAAGGCATACTCTATCTATTAAGCCTCTGAGATCGCAAGCTTTATCAGACTTGATGCTTCTAACAACCCTACTGGCCACGTCTGCATTGACACACTGAAAGTATGAATGCTGACTAACAGTGTTATGAACAACACAGCCCAAAATGTTTTGCTACCATTGTTTTTGCTGTGGTTTACTTTTGTTTGTGCATATTGGGAATCACACCCAGAACCACCAAAGCAAGCAAGGGCTCTCCCAACACACACCAGCCACAGTGTTGAAGGGTAAATTCATGTCTGAAAATCACCATAAAGAATCACCCTATCTGCACCAGGCGCAGGTGGCTCATGCCTGTAATTCTAGCTACTTAGGAGGCTAAGAACTGAGGATCGCAGTTCAAAACTAATCAAGAAAGTCTATGAGACTCATCTCCAATTAACCACCAGAAAAGAGCAAGTGACATTGTGTCGCAAAGTGGTAGAGTACTAGCCTTGAATGAAAAAGCTTAGGGCAGCACCCAGGCCTTGAGTTCAAGCCCAATGAGTAATAGAAAAAAAAAAAAAAGAAGAACCATACCCTTCCAGAAAATACCAAAGAACAGGACTAGTTTGAACAAATAACAAACCCAATGAAGGATGATTTTATTATGTTCTCCAGCTTTGAAAACAAAAAGGATAGTTTAAAGAAAAGCTTTCAAGAGACTTGATGACAATTAAAAGGAAAGTGCTTTCCTCCTGGGTCTCTTTGCTCCATAACCTTCAGCCTCCAGGACCAGAGTTTTTAAGCTGCCACTCAGGGAGAGGAGGATGCTAGCTGCTTGCTCCTGCTTGATTTTCAAAGGCTTCTCCATGAGGAGCACTAGGGTTTTCTTCCTTTGTCCTTGCCAATGACGAGGACGGCCCTCCCAGCCACAGGAGGACATACCACCACCTTTACCAGGTAGAGCAAACATACCACCTGCAAAGGGCTGGCACATGGAGATTTTCTTTTTGGCATAAATTAGCCCCTAAGAAATGCTTACTCCTTTAACCTTCAGACTTTCCCAATAAAATGATGATTTTTTAATTCATTTATTTTCAGTTAGGAGTAATTTCTGTTACAACGAGAACAGTAACAAAGTGCCTGCCCTTGGTGATCATTGGCTACTCCACCCATGGCTTCTGTTTCATATTCCACAAGAGCTGCTCCAGATCCAGCCATCCCATCCCATTCTGCCAGCCAGAGAGGAGGTGGTGCAAAGAAGTGAGACTCTCTCTCTCTCCCCCTCTGTTATATGCCTGTACCGGGGCTTGAACTCAGGGCATCTGCTCTCAATTGGCTTTTTTACTTAAGGCTGGCACTCGACCTCTTGAGCCACTTCTAGCTTTTTGCTGGTTAACTGGAAATGAGTCTCATGAACTTTTCTGCCTGGCTTGGCCTTAGACTACCATCCTCAGATCTCAGCTTCCTGAGTAGCTTTACCAGATAACCAGATAATAGGTGCAAGCCACTAGCACCTGGCACCTTCTCGCTTTTAAGAACCCTTCCTGGAGTTGTGTATATAGTTTATACACACACCCTATTGGCCAGAAGGCCACCTAACGTGATTGTGGTTCTGTGTCTTCCTTGGCTATTAGCTGGAGTCACACACAGCTAGCTCCATTTTACAGACTACCAACATGTTAGACTGTTTTATAGAAACAATATTCAGAGATAAGGAGAGAAGAAGAGGCTGAGGGTAAGGGAGAGGGAAGAGGCAAAGAGAGATAGAGGAAGAGGGAGAGAGAGAGAGATTATTCAAGCCATCAGGGAAGATGAGAAGTATATAGTATAACATTTGCTTCAGTGTCTTTAGTGGCCATGAGATTGTGCCTCTCAGTTTCTGACTATGGGGAATATAAATCCATCCCTACATCAGGGCACAGAGGTGGGAAGGAAGCCTGTCATCCCAGCTACTAGGGAGGCTGAGACAGGAAGAGCACTTGAGGCCAGCAGTTAGGGGCAAACGTGCTCTATGCTGAGAGTATATCTGTGTTAAGTTTGGCTTTTCTTTGGTGACATCTCAGGGGCAGGGAGCACCAGGCTATACTTGCTGATGAGCAGGAGGGTGGTAAATAGCCACTGGGGCAGCACAGCAAAGTTTCATCTCTTAATTAAAAACAGCAATGACAGAATGGAACGCACTACCACCTCCATTATGATGATCCATCAAGCCACTGAGCTCCTCAGGGTGATGAGTCAGGTTTGTTTCTAGGCAGCAGAGATCTTCCCTGATGGACCAAATAGCCAAGAGAACTACAAGCGAGGTGAACTCATGACAGTGACATGCCTCCTGGTTTGCCACGTTGCATTCAGAAGAAGCCAGTCGCTGAGAGGGTCATCACGTGGTCATCAGGAGACAGGGATCGTGGGAAACTTCTGTGATGTGTTCCCATCCACAAGAGTCCACACTTCTCTTAGATCTGTGCTGTGGTCTACAATGTCTCCAACCTAACTACCTCTTCCCTACTCCCCTTTAGGTCAGACCTACCCACTTGTGGTCTGGCAGCCTCCTAAGCCTTCCTTTCATCCCTCCCAGCCTCTGTGGCAGATGCCCCCTCTGATAAATCCTTTGCATGCTCAGTCCTTTGGTAGATCATCCTCACAGAAGACTCAGACTAACACAGTGGCTGTGTGGCCCCCTGGAATCTGGGATAAGAGAAGGAAGAATGGGCCCTTTTCATTGTCCCTATTACAATTCTGAAGTCCTCCTCTACAGATCAATCGGCACTTTCAACATTAGGGATCAAATACAACCTCTCACTGAACTGAAATGCAAGCAATGTTTCTGTCTTTCAGGGTCTGTATATTGTATGTATGGTCCAATCATCCTTCATCTGTCCCAGAATTTATATTTATACACAATAAGGGCCAATGTAGGAAACCTATATGACACAAGCAAGGGAACAGATCCCAAGTTGTTTCTGTGCCTGATTTGGAGATAGTCCTTATCTACGTTTTTCAAAGATAGGGTATATTTTTGTACTAGGGCTTAAACTCAGGGCCTCACATTCTCACGTGGCATTTTTTGCTTAAGGCTGGCCCTCTACTACATGAGCCACACCTGCACTTCTGGATTTTTAAAGGTTAATTGGAGATGAGAGTGTCTTGGACTTAATTTTCTCTGCTGGCTTTGAATCTAAGTCCTCAGATCTCAGCCTCCTGAGACAGGGACTATGTAGCCTAGACTGGCTTCTAATCTGAGATTTTCCTGTCCCAGCTTCCTGAGATTACAGGAAATAGCCACCCCATTTACTTTACAATTTTTACTTTTTAATTCCTTAATTTTTCACTAATTTTCAAATTAGTAGATTTCTCTAAATCTGTAACTATGTGTCTTAGAAATTCAGATTCAACTCAATACTTACTTTGAACAAAGCTAACCAACTCAAGAGAATATAATTAACTGTCCTGTGAATTCTTTATCCAAGTGCCTCAGATGCGGTTCTTCTGTGACTTTTTTCTCATTCTTGTGTTTGCTTTGTCACCATAGCTTAATGAAATACCCCGATGAATGCTCCCATCACTGCTTTTACTCCAGGAGAACTTGCTGAAAGGGCTGAGGGAGAGAGTTCACTAAGAAGCCCATGTAGTTCACTAGTAAAGCCAGCAGATGGCAGTAGTGACTAATGACCAAAAAAACCTGAATACTCTGCCTCTTTCTCAACGTCTCATTGTCCTAAGGATACTTCCTGGATATAAATTTGATGCTTTTGAAAATGATTTCCTTCTTTCAAAAACACACAATCCAAACAGAGAGTAACCTCATCCTGCAGATAAAGGATGTTTGTGCTTTTCGAAGATGTCAAACTCTCCCAGCTATCTCTAAAAAACCTTCAACAAACATTTTTTTTCCAGCAACCAAATGCAGCTGTGCCTTCTAGACAGCAG
Organism: Dipodomys merriami; assembly: GCF_024711535.1. Lineage (NCBI taxonomy): Eukaryota > Metazoa > Chordata > Mammalia > Rodentia > Heteromyidae > Dipodomys > Dipodomys merriami. Next base: position 30,038,303 of record NW_027202937.1, on the reverse strand, counting down.
GAGAAAGTGTTCCTACTGACAGCCTTGCCCAGAAATCATCCCTTGAATAGGAGGAGGTGTGTAAAAGAGGGAGCACCCGGCCAAGTCACCAGACTGATCCAGCACCACTGGGGAAGGCCGCGCCTGCAGGAAGTTCTGCAACTAGCAACAAGAAGCTGAGCCATGTGTGGTGGGAGCCGAGAACCTCAGTCTCCCAAGTCCTGAGTCACTCCAGCATTTACTGGCCCAGAAGCTCCGGTCTGAGATGTCAGTGGCAATGGCAAAATTGCCAGCTTTTAAACCGTTGTGTGTCTGCTTAGACCATGAAAAGGTTCTGAGGGAAACAAAGAGGAACTGTTAGGTAGAAAGCAATAAAAAGTGACGAATCTAACAGGTGGCAGACAACATGTGGCCCACCATGGCGCTTCCTGTTCCCATAGTGCCTCAGGCCTCTGCTCAAATGATTCTTCCCATAATCCCATTGGTTGGTACCAGCCCAACCAATGAAAAGAACCAGGATAGTACATGCATCAGCCTTCAAGCAATCTGAGCAAAGCTCTAGAAGAGATGTGGGAAGGGCCCTATAGAACAAAAACCTCCCTCCGAAGGACTCATCTTCAGGGCCTCTCTCCCTAGAGTGACTCCCTACTTTCACACCTTTCAGGTTCAAATAAACTTGCTCTGTCTGCTTTAAATGCATTTCCTACCTTTTAATTCTTTAATGGATGAGAAAATGAGCTCATAGATGTCATCTGAAGATTTGGAAAGCCACAATGAGGTGTCACCTAACTCAGGGATAACGGCACCACTGACAGGTTTGAAAGCAGGGAGTTCTCTATCTCTACATGAATTTAGGGGACCATGGAAGAAGGTGGGAAAGGGGCATGTTAAGCAGCTTTCCTGCCCTTAATTTTAGTACCAGGACACATTTTCTCAACAATCCTGAGGACGTCTAGAATATTCCTTTCTGCTGCAAAAGGGAAGTCGTTTCTATTGCTCTGATTTTCACTTTTTCTTGTTTGAGGCAGGGTTTTGCCACATAGGAGCCAGGACACTCCACCGTGAGCTCTAGGCCAGCCCTGAATCCTCCTCATGCCACAGGAGAGAATGATGGTGGCCTGGTTCTATGAATGTAGTGTCCCAGGAGACTGGCTTCCAGACTCGGAAGCTCTAGAACCTCTTCCATGAATGTTAATTAAGGAAACAGTTCCTACCTCAAGGTTATTGTGACAGCCAAATGAGTGTTATGTGTTAGTAAGTCACTAATCTTAACTTAAGCCCATAAACAGTAGTGATCACAGGCAGGGTCCTGCCCTGGGAAGCGATCAGAAGACAGTGCACAGTTGCCAGCCACGCTGAGAGAGCCCTGAGGTTCCATTCCCAACTGATCTACACCACACACACACACACACACACACACACACACACACACACACACACACACTTCATACACACACATGCACATACCACATATACATACCATATACTATATACAAATACTACACACATAGCATGCACATATGCACATACACATGCCATATACATACCCACCCCACATACCAGCCTTACATATACATGTACACACTGAGGGATACACACACACACACACACACACACACACACACACACACACACACACACCCCAAATGGATCCCTCCTCCATTTCATACCCAGGTCTGCTTCCCTCCTTCTCTTAGTATGTTGTCCTAGAGACTGTTCTCATTGCCTAAACATACTTGAGCAGGCCCCTGGGGCTCAGCCCCTCACATTCCACACCCCAGATGGCCTAGCTCTGGGCCCCCATGCCAAGACTCCCCTGAGCAGGCCTGTGCTTTCCTCATGACTAGAGAAAAGTCACTCTTTGGTGTTGACATTCTTCACTGAGAATGTTGGTCCTAAATTCCTGAGAGTAAGCCGAGCTGTAGCATGGCCTGCACACAAGGGAAGGAAGGTGGCCATCTTGCTTGGAAGGAAGACAGGAACTCACAGGGCCATGCAGTGAGAAACTTCTACTGAGAAATGCCGATTTCACACCAAGTAAGCACAGAGAATAAGCCTGCCCCAGGCGTGGGCCCTTAGCTGGGGAAGTAGGTGTGTCAGCCATTTACCCATTGTTGGGAGCCCTGGGGGAACTGCCCCATTTTCCTGGGCCAAGTCAGTAGTTCATCACCGGTCACCTAGACCTCTTGCAAATGATGCACAGTCCTTCCTCACAAAGTTGGGATGAACAGGTTCAACCATCTCTATGGAAGCATCCAGCATTCTACAAGGTCAACTGCCAGGCACCAATGGGATTCCTCTAGTACGTTTGCAGCACCTAGAGCTCTGGGAGCAGCGTGTGAGGTGGAAAGAATGTTTCTAGGACTCCTAAAAAGCCAGTGGCACCCACATGAATCCTGCAATGAGCTTGGAAAGGCCAGGCAAGACGGGCACATTTGAGGAACTGGGGCATGGTCAACATGGTCAAAGTGACTGCAGAGTTGATGAGGCCCCAGAGAACAGAGGCAGAAGAGCAGAAGACACACAGAAGCTCACTCCAGTGCCGAAGGATTGGGGGAGTCAGGTGTTACACAAAACATCATGGGTTACCATTTAAAACTTGTGAAAGAAAGATTAACACCTCCCCCCCCCACACACACACACACTGAGGAATGGGCCACAGAAGGAAAAAGAACCTAGCAGGGAGACCTTCTCATCCTCTTGGCTTTGGCATTGGGACTGGGGCCCTGCGGGGAGCAGGAGATGGGTTATTGGTAAAGATACCTATAGGAGACAATGCTATTCAGGGAGCCTCTTTTAGGTGGGACTACATTCAAACGAATTCATTGGAGTTCTTGAGAATATAACTTCCTCCAAGCATACACTTCTATCTCTATCCCCTGCTACATAGATTTGGCCATCAGTGAAAGAAGCATAGAAATGCACCTGTAGCACCAGTGATAAAGTTAAAAGTGTACAATATGTTTAAATATATTCATTATTAATATATTTATTTACATATATTTATATATTTATATATTTATTAACATATTAATGCTATGGGGCAAATCAAGAGAGCTACAGTAAGTTCCTTCCTAATTAGAAGCCAGCTAATATGGCAGAGCTTGTTTATCTTTGGGGTTTGAGATTTGTTTTATTTTTTATTGTTGTTTTTGTGACAGTATTGGGGCTTGAACTCAGGGCCTAGGCACTGTCCCTTAGTTGTTGTTTTTGGTTGTTTGTTGTTCAAGGCTGGAGCTCTACCACCTGAACCATAGCTCCCCTTCTGGATTTTTGGTAAGTAATTGGAAATAAGAGTCTCACAGACTTTCCTTCCCGGGTGGCTTTGAACCTTGGTCCTCAGATCTCAACCTCCTGAGTAGCTAGGATTACAGGCTTGTCCTGTTACTCTTGAAGTCAGGATCTTTCATCCGGTCTTTCCTCAGATTGCCATCCTAGAAGCCATCAAGAACGTTTGAGAAGGTTCTATGTGGTGGTATAAGCTTATCATCTCAGCCTTCTAGAAGGCAGAGGCAAGAGGATCGAAAGTCCAAGGCCAGCCGGGGCTCTGTAGTGAGCCTATCTCCATAAAGGTCCTCAGGGTTTTCCTCCATATCTCAGAAGCTCATTCTCTGAGCTTCACTGCTCCCAAAGAGGCCATGACAGCTGTGTAACACAGTTGCGCAGCAAATGCAAGGCATGGAGGTTTCAGAGTGGCAAGAGGAGCAAGTGTTCCTCTTAGAATCAGTGAAATATGGCCCCCAAGTTTAATATTTCATTGCCTTCTACCTCAGTTTCTCCACTCTGTCCCTCTAGCCAGATACAGTTTCATTTTCAATCATGGGGCTTAAACTCAGGGCCTGCAGCAGTCCCTGAGTTCTTTTGCTCAGGTCTTTAAGGCTGGCAGTCTACCACTTTGAGCCACAGCTCCACTTCCAATTTTCTGGTGGCTAATTGGAGATAAGAGTCTCACAGGGACTTTTCTACCCAGAGTGGCTTTGAACTGCAGTCCTCAGATCTCAACCTCCTGAGTAGCTGGGATTACAGGCATGAGCCACTGGCATACCTGGCCAGATTTTTTTTTTAATTACCCTAAAATAACTCTTAGGAAAGAAGGAAACTCTGGCATCTGTAATAAAACGTAGGAAACAAACAGATTGAAAAAAAAGGCAAGCCCAAGATTTTGGATCCTGGTGAACTCTCCAGCATGGGCAGCAGCGTGAGACAGCTGGATAGAGGCTGTGCAGGTTTCAGAAGCCTGCCGCCCACCCCCACCCCCACCCCGCAGAAACAGCACAGGCCTTGGGGCTGAGGGGGGTGGAGCTGGGTCTGGAGACTGGTTTTCTCATTTAACTTGCCCAGTGATGCTCATGTTACCTCATCTCTCTACACTCCAAGCTGCTCGTCTGTAAAAAGGATGATTCCAGCACGTTCCCCCACGCTTGCCAGAGTGGAAGGAAAGCAATGCATGTAAATGCCATGAACGCATGCCAAGTACATTGTGATCTCTGTGTCTTCCCCCACTCCCCGCACTTGGTATGCAGCCCCAGGCATCTCCCCAAAGGCTGAAAAGTAAAGCAGAACTGCCCTGAAAAGGGGGAAAGGGGTAAGGAAAGAGAGATAAAAGAGGAGGGGAAAGAGCGAGGGCAGGAAAGAAAGAGAAGGAAGGGAAGGAAGGAAAAAGGGAGGAGGATGAAAGCAAGGAAGGTAAGAAGGGAGGGAGGGAGGGCGAACAGCATGCTTCTGATTTCTCTGGATTCATAGGTGGGCACAGATTGTCTTGAGATTGCATTTTTTTTTCGTTAACACATACAAAAACAGCAATTTAACATTGGAGGCAATTCAATCTGCATCAGGATCGTCACCTTATCATTCCTTTGCATTCCACAACAAACAGTGATCTTCCTCTGCAACAGGACTCACGTCGACAGAGCAGCGAGTTCCATCCTGCCCGTTGGTGTTCATGGATGGAGCAGAAGGCTCTCCTACATCCTGTTGAGACAAGTCCAGTCAAGGGAAGATGTCAGGGGATGACACAGCCCGTTCCAGGCCTAGCTTGCTCTCCCCGCCCTGTCTTAGGCACACCTGCAGTAGTGTTCTGCCCATGTGCAGTGCCTTAAGCACACACATGCAAATAGCTTCCTTCCAGGAACCCAGCAAACCTTCTTCCCTAGACTTGGTTCCAGGAAAGGTGAGGCCTGACCCCAGCAGGCAGGAAGCCCAACGCACAATCCCAGACTCAGCAGGACTGGCTTTCATGGCTTTCCAATCTCCATGATGGAGTCATGGGCTTACCTTCTGTAGAAGTGAGTGGTGAAAATTAAGGATTAGGGGAAGGCAGCTGTTTTATATGTATCGATGACTGGATAGAACATGAAGGGAACACTAAATACCAGGGCGTAATTGTGGGTAAACTTCCAGCACACCCTTAGTAAGCCATGTCCTAGTTTTGTTTCTACTATTCCAGAAGTCCTTCTTACATAGAGTGGGTAATTCTTTCCCCCTGCTCCCTTGGTTTTGGTTCATGTAGGGCTATTTCCATCTGGGGTGGCAGTAGGACCCCTTTGCTTTGTTGATCTGAACCTTCTTTGCTTTCTCCACCAAACCCTATGCCACCTTGCTCTTGTTGAGGTGATCCCGGACTCAATCTGGCTAGTTACAATATTCCATTAGCCTTAGATGGTGTCGACCCAAAAGCTGAGCAGTCGTTTGTTTGGAAAGGCAACGCAGGAAAGCAAAGAAAGAGAAAAAGGAAAGGTCACTCTACAAATGGGTTATCAAGTTGCCCACCAATACTATTTCCATAGAAAGTCTATGCCAAGGACTTCAGACAACCTGCAGAGCACACTTTACAATCAGCTGCCCGAGGGATGATATCAGCAGCATATATCCACCATATATAGCAGCATACATGGCAGCATACATAGCCCCATGGCTTCATACTTCCAGGGTGAGCATTAGAAAGTGGTGGGCTCAGTCCATGGATTTTCCTCACCAGGATTAGAGGAATGTCAGTAGGAAGTAAGGGAAAGCCCAAGCAAAGGGTAAGAACTCTCAGCTCCAAACTAAGAAGAGTTGTAAGAAAATGCAAGACTGATGCCATAGTTTGGATGGGGGAGGGCAGGGTGTCTGTGTGTACACACATGTATATGTGTATACATATGATCTGTTTGTGGTATGTGTGCATATTCTCCTTTGAAGAAAACCCATTTCCCTTCTACCCAAAACTTCCTAAGAGTGTCTGGTTAATGAGGAGAGGAAAAGCGAAAGGAACTGATAGAACATGTTTCCTCTTTCCTTTCACTCCTAAAAACAGAAGAGTTTGGCGTGGAATACTGGGACACAATATTTCTTGATTCTGTTCAGTTGACACTGACTTCCGACCCTGTGGGAACCCTCAGAAAGTACACGCCTCGTCCCTCACCCCGTAGAGCAACAGACTCATCCCTACCCACCCCACCCATGGGTTCTACACATCTAAGCAATTCCCTCCCCTCCTTGCCATGACTACCAAAACCTCCACCCTTTATTTTCCTAAATCAAAAACTGGCAGAGAACCCCAGGAAATGAGTGTTCTTCCAATAAGCCCAAGCTCTGCTAGGCACTGTTTGGATAATGGTGTCCTAACAAAATACCTGGAAGTCACGGAATTCAGTCATTAAACATAGCTGCCTGCCTGTCAGTAAGCCCTGGAAATGCCTTGGGACTGCACAGCAGAGACACAGGAGCAGGCAGATATCCAAGTTCTACTTGAGAATGGCATTTCAGTTCAGAGAGCACTTGCTAAACTGCGCAGAGGTTTTAGGGCTGAATCAGAGCCCCTGGGCAAGCAGGCTCTGGTGCATTGGTGCCTTGGGCCTAGAAAGGAGAGGGGGAAAGGTATGTGCCATCCTTGTTAGGTAAGTGCTTAGGCACTGACTGTGCAAAATGCTTCACTTTCTGCACAGTGTCCGTCCAAATTCCATTTTTTTTTCAGTCAGGGCACTGTCCCTGAGTTCTTTCCCTCAAGGCTAGTGTTCTACCACTTTGGACCACTTTGCTCTACCACTTCCAGTTTTCTGGTCATTCATTAAAGATAAGAGTGTCACAGACTTCCCTGCCCATGCTGGCTTTGAACCACCACAATCCTTAGATCCTAACCTTCTGAGTAGCTAGGATTACAGGCCTGAGCCACCAGTGCCCAGCTCAAACTCCATATTCTCAGGGCTCCAGTCATATTAGAGTAGGATTCAACCTAACAGCCTTACCTACTGTTGACACAATCTACAAGGAGTATTTTCAAATAATGTCACATTCTCTGATACAGGACAGCACCATGGAAAGAGGAGAGAAGGAAAGACCTCACCAGATGATCTTTTGGAGAACACAATTCAACTTGTCACCATCATCTTGACCCTTGCTCCGATCCATTTTATAGCCAGAGGATGCACTATGGTTGATGTCTTTCCACATGCTCTAATAACACTTGTAATTGTGGTGTGGAGCTGCAGAAAATTATATCCTAAACTCAAGGCCTCAGAAACTGGCCCAGAAACAAATCTCTCCAACCTTCTTCCATCCTCCTGTCTCTCATCCCTCATTCCAGTCTCCTCCAGAGGCAAGCCATAAAAACTCAAATTCTAACCGCAGCACTCCGGAAGCTGAGACAAGATGTTTGTGAGTTCAAGAGCAACCTGGATTACATAGCAAGGCTTTGTCTCAAAAAATCAAAACAAAACAAAAACTAGAATTATACTTCCCTAAGATGGAATATGGAAGCCACAGTCCTTTTTCCCCAAAGCCAGCCATAAAGCTTTAACATTTTCAGCTAGGTGCTAGTGCTTCCAACCTGTAATCTTAACTATCTAGGAGGTCAAGAATCAGAGATCTCTCTGTGTGAGACTAGCCCAGACAGAAAAGTTCATGAGACCCCCTTCTCAACTCATAGCTAGGTACAATGGTGTACATCTGTCATCTTAGCTTCATGGTAGGATTGTCTTTCTAGGCCAGTCTAGGGCATAAAAGCCCACAAGAATGCAATTTGACAGAAGAAAGCTGGGCACATTGTACACCTGTCAGCCCAACCATGACATGAAGCTACAAATAGACAGACCACAGGCCATACACACACCTGAACAGGAAGCAAGATCCTGTCTCAACAATAACCAGTGTAAAACAGGACTGAAGAGAAGGCTCAGTGGTAGAGCACCTGCTTAGCAAGCATGAAGGCCTGAGTTCAAAACTTGAGTACTAACAAAAAACAATTTTTAACTCTTAACAATATGATCTAAGTACCCTCACATTTCTGTGTAAAAGCTGGCCATTAGAGACACTTTCTGATGCACCTTGTTTTGACTATAGGTCTTAAGACTCCCACTCTCAGAAAGGGTCTTATCCCATAACCAGATACCAAGAACAATCCCAAGTATTATTATGAAGCCACATCATTTTTTTTCCAATCATGGGCTGTCCATCACTTATCAAACCCATGAAAATGAGTCATTCACTCTGGGCCTTTGAGTCTTCAATATGAAGGCTCTTGTCTTGTAAATTAATAAATATTACAGACTTTTTATTTTGCCAGTCCTGGGGCTTGAACTCTGGGCCTGGGCGCTGTTCCTAAGCTCTTTTGCTCAAGGCTAGTGCTCTACCACTTGAGCCACCAGCACCACTTCCAGCTTTTTTCTGTGCTTAATTGGTGATAAGATTCTCTCAGGGACTTTCCTGCCCCCAACTGGCTTCAAACCCAAATCCTCAGACCTCAGCTTCCTGAATAGCTAGGATTACAGGCATGCACCACTGGCACACAGCTAGTGTTATAGTTTTTCTTATTGCCTTATCTTTTGTTGTAAGGGTAAGAACTACAACCCTTTAAGATGGGTAAGAAGGTGATTAGCCTCTTCTCCACCTCCATCATGACCATTACCAATAAAGCACAGGGACAACTCTGAGTTAACCAAAGCTCCTATGCATAGACACACCTTGAATGAGGTAGCCACCTGCACGGTGACGTCATCAACACTGAGCAATGACATTACCAGCATTGAGTGGCATCACCAACATTACATTTACAGTTTGTGGTATAAGGAAGCTACAAAGGCAAGATCAGGGTGGTGTCAATACAAACATATCCAGAAGGTTCTTGACTCTGAGTGATAGCTACATTGCACAACAGATGCACAATGGTCCAGGATTGCTGATAATGAAGAACAGGAAGGGATGGTTCTATATGTGAGCAGAAAGATGGCCCCCAGCATGATGAAGAATCCTCACACTGAAAGGACCCTTACAAATACCCAGCAGGTCTGTCTACTCATAACTCCAAATCAGTCCATCAACCAACAAGTCGTTATGCCTCTCATAGGCATGAATATTGCCATGCATACTTATTTATTCTTTGAGACAAGGTTTATATAGACCAAGCTGTAGCTCAAACGCATCATGATTCTCTATCTTCCCAGATGCAGGGATTATAGAAATGTACCATCACCCCTAGTTTTGTCATACACTTTTAAATAAGATGTGGGGGGTAATTAGATAAAGAGCCACAAAAATCCATAAAATATTTCCTGGATTCATCACTGGTTGAACTTACCACACTGATCCGAGCAAGCATAGTTCTAGATACTATAAATGCATAAAGAATCGTGTACAAAATGCCCTCGATACGGCTCATGATTTAAACGTGTAATGAAGCATGTAGAGCTAGACAAGAAATTCTGTTGTAGGGACCCAAAATGGGCCAACTGTGGAAGACCCAGCTTGGTTCTGAGCTGACTTTGATGGAGCCATAAAGGTGACCACAATTAATACAACTCCTCTGAGGACCTTGTTTGGTGAGACTTCTCAGCCAGCCTCCAAACCCAACTTCCCTTTTCTTTTTATTAAACTTATTTTATTCATTATTTTATTTTATTATTTTTATTTTAGTGCTGCTAGTGATCAAACCCAGTGCCTTGAGCATTCTAGACAAGTGCTCTACCTCTGAACTAGACGCCCAGCCTCTAAACTTCTTTACTTCAGCTCTTCCTTGAGCAAAGATACCACAAGATGCCTATCAAAAGATGAAAGAGACCTCTAGAACTGTCTGTCCAGCAGCTTGCTCTGAAGTCACCAGAATGAAAGATCTCAATAGCCAGGCAACGTCCTTTCTTCATGCCTACTCTAATTTCAGAATCTGGGCTCAATAATAAGGTCTTTATCAAAGAATTCTCTTAGCCACACCCCCACAGATCACAAGTGAACAACCACCAACTGTCTTTCAGAAGACGATGTGAAAGGGACGAATAAACTTGGTCTTTGTGGCTTTTATTTTGGTCCTGCTCAGAATAAGTCAGGAGTCTTCACTAACACAGGGTTTCCAGTTCATCTGTCAACCTGCATCATACCAACCCCAAAGCTTGTCATCATCAGGTAAAATGTGGAAACACCGAGAGTTACAGGGTTAATGAGCAGAACTGCCAGCCCACTTTTATTTCCATCCTCGCCTCTCTGCATGGTCAATATTGTGCTATTCAGGACTAGATCTAGTCTGGAGGTGGAACTTTCCTTAGATACCCATTCGCTCTTGGTGTTTTTGTTTTTGCTTTTGTTTTCTGCAATCTCCAACTTCTGTGCAAAGAACTACACTCATAGGCCTCGCAACCTTCTGCCCTCCATGCCCGCCAGGAGCACACCAATGCTGGGCATTGGTCCCTTGCTGATGGCTCTGCTCTTTTAAGAGAAGTGAGGGGGAGGCTACTGAGACACAGTTAGGTCTTTGGGTGTGTGTCCTTGAAGAGGAGATTGGTATCCCAGTCCATTCCTCTCTCTTGTTTGCTTTCTTTCCACTTTACCCTGAGAGGGGTACTTGCTCCACCATGTGGTCCCATCATGATGTGTTCATCACCACGGGCCCAAGGATCACAGAGCCACATTACCATGGATTGAAACCATGAGCCAAAAGAAAACTTTCCTCTTTCAAAGTTGCCGATCTTGGGCATTTTGTTACTGTAACCAAAGCTAACTTGCTCACAAAGATAGACCCTGTGAATTTGGAAGGAAGAACCAAAATATAGACTTGGATCACAATAGCGTCAGAGAAAACAAAACCTAGGCAGCTGCCTAGTCTAAAATGTCCTCGGCTTTCTAACCATGATCTCTACCTTGTGCTGCTGCAGCAGTGGACGCTGCACTACCTAAGCTTATTCAAAGGTCTTACAAAGAATTGTGCAGGCCACCAAGTGACCCCAGAGGGAGAAAAGAGGGAAAACAAGACAGAGGGAGAACCAGAGAAGAGAGGTGAAGCAGAGAGGTGAGCCAGTAGCTTAAAGGAGAAGTCAAGTTATTGTGAGATGCTTGTATTTTAGGAAGATGATAAAAAGTCAGTCAGGGCTGGGAAGGTGGCTCAGTGGTAGAGTGCTTGCCTTACATGCATGAGGCCCTGGGTTCGATTCCTCAGCACCACATAAGCAGAAAAAAATCCAGAAGTGGTGCTGTGGCTCAAGTGGTAGAGCGCTAGCCTTGAGCTGAAGAGCTGAGGGACAGTGCCCAGGCCCAGAGTTCAGGCCCATGACCGGACCCAAGAAAAGAAAAAGAGAAAGAAAAAAAAAAGTCAGTTGAGGTGGGAGACTCATTGATGAGGAAAAATGTGCAAAGATTGAAGATCAAAAAAATCCTCATGCCAGAAGAGATGGGCAGGGTGGGGTAGAAATCCAGAGAGAGAAAGAGAAAGAGAGAGAGAGAGAGAGAGAGAGAGAGAGAGAGAGAGAGAGAGAGAGAGAGAGAGAGGTCAGCAGTGGGAAGATGTTTATTTTCTAACAAAAGGAGCCAAGAGGGGAAAGTGGAAAATGTGGAAATTTTCTAGGGGCGGGGAGATAGAAGCTCATAGCAGATGGCCTTAATCTTCCAAGTGAGAAAGGAGACAACAGTGTTTGGTTGGGTAATGATGGGAGACAGGGCTGGCAAATTCCCTAATGGCTCCCGTGGTTTGGGTAGGGAGTCCTGGGGGAGCCACAGCTGCACTCTTCAAGCTTGTCTGGGAGAAGAACGATCAGCAGCCAGTGTGGAAGTACAGATTCTCAGACTCCTCTCCTGAGACTGCTCTGATAGGATGGGCCAAAAGTCTATGTTGCAGAATATTCTTGTCACCAGGAATTTTGAAAAAATCATGAACGAAAGAGTCTTTAAGCTACAAGGAGAGGCTATGAGAGGCTGGAATGTGTGACACTGAAAGGAAACAATTATCTTCAAGTATATTGTCAGGGAAGAAAAACTTATGATGGGAGGTCTAGCTAGGGGAGTAGAATAAACCAGGGATGGGACATAACCAGAAGGTGGAGCATATCAAGAAGGGCTTATTCAAGGGTGTGGCATACATGGAGGTGGGCTTGTCTAGAGGTGTGGTATGCCAGGGGGTGGGGTTTATCGAGGAAACATGGTATGCCCAGAGGTGGAGTTTATTTGGGGGTCAAATTATACCCAGGAGGACAGACTTGAACCCAGAGAGCTGGATCTCTCAACTAGAGGGTGAGATTGTGAGGGAGGGCAGAGTATTTCCAGGGTGGCATAGTTGGAGGTCGGAGATATGGCCAGTAACTGTTAACTTTCTGCTATGTGCTTGACCTTGGACCCACCCTTGGCAGAGAGCCAAGCAAAGGCCAGAGAAGATGGCTGGCAAGCAAGGACAGGAAGAAGTGTTCAAGATGGGGGAGATGAGGAAGCTGAGAGGTCTGGGAGGAAGAGACTCTCCTAGTCAGATGTGCAGAGCTGCCCAAACCAGGACGGGCACTGTCCCAGGAGCACATCCCTTAGACCAGAGACATCTTCCCAGGGCAGACATGTTGTGCATATATCTGGGGAGGAAATGATGTTCCTATTATAGTAAACACAGTCTCTTTTCATCCACATGAAATAGGAGATCATTTTTTAAAAACTTTTGAGAAGTTTCTGCTGTTGTGTCTCAGGATCCCAGTTCTTAGGGAGAAGGCAACTTGGGTGAAAGAGTTGGAGAAAAAGAACTGCTAGGGAGTCTTCTTTTAGAAATACAAATTAAAACGGAAGCTCCAAAAGTGGTACTGAAAAAGAACTAGAGCTAGCCTAGAACTGGAGCTAGACTTTGATCCCTTAACGACTGGAACCTTAAAAGGCTACCAATCTTGGACTATGTTCCACTTAAACGCTTCTATCATGTGATTCCTCTAGCTTTTCCACCATGTGGCCACAAGGGGGCACTGCCCTACCTTCTAAACTCCCACAGGATGCAAGGCACCTACCTTCCTGCACCACTGCCTTGGAACTGGGTAGGACTATTTAAAAGTAAGAACCCATAGAGAGAAACACAAATCCAAACAATGTAGCTCCATTTTCCCTAATATTGGGATCCAGGACCAACAGCATAACACATCTGGAGTTTGTGGAATCACACACACACACACACACACACACACACACACACACACACACACACACACACACACCCCTCCTACTGAAACATAGAGAAACAAATTTCTTCATCCTCACAAGAGACACCCCCACCCCCGCCCCCACCCCACCCCCATGCTTGTACACTGGCCCACATTTGAAAAGCATTAGTCTGGCTAGCAAGATACTGCTTATTGAACACCTGCCTTCCACTGAGGCCATCTGGGCCCTACCTATTCAAGAAAAACTCCACAACCCCCTCCCCCAGAACACATATATGTCCATTTCTCGAAAATAACATTAAAGCCTGTCTCATCCAACAATGCACTTCTGCTTAAAGGACCCAGCTCTTCCCTTAAAGGTATATTAGTTAACTTCTCTGTGTAACAAATGATCACAAAATTGAATAGCTTAAGATAAGAAACAAACCAGGAGCCGTGGCTCACACCTATAATCCTAGCTACTTGGGAGGCTGAGATCTGAGGATCATTATATAAAACCAGCCAAGGCAGGAAAGTGTGAGACTCTAATCTTCAATTAACCACCAAAAAGCCAGAAGGGGAGCTGTGGCTCAAGTGGTAGAGCATTAGCCTTGCATAAGAAACAGAAAGAAAGAAAGAAAGAAAGAAAGAAAGAAAGAAAGAAAGAAAGAAAGAAAGAAAGAAAGAAAGAAAGAGAGAAAGAGAGAAAGAGAGAAAGAGAGAAAGAGAGAGAGAGAGAGAGAAAGAGAGAAAGAGAGAAAGAAAGAAAGAAAGGAAAGAAAAGAAAGAAAGAAAGAAAGAAAGAAAGAAAGAAAGAAAGAAAGAAAGAAAGAAAGAAAGAAAGGAAAGAAAGAGAGAAAGAAAGGAAAGAAAGAGAGAGAGGGAGGGAAGGAGGAAGGAAAAATGAAAGAAAGGAAGGAAAAGAAAGGAAAAAGAAAGAGAGAAGGAGGTAAGGAAGCAAGGAAAAGAGGGATGAAAGGAGGGAGGGAAAGAAACATTTATCATCTCATGGCTTCTATAGTCAGAAATCTGTGAGTCTTAGCTAGGTAACAGACAAAGGCTGAGATTGGGTCAGCTGAGGCTGTGATTACCACAAACTTAATGGGGGAGTCTTTCATGTTCACTCACCAGGGTGTAGCAGGCCTAGGGCCTTGTGGGCTACTTCAGGGCTACTCACAGCCCTCAGCTTGCTTCCTCAGAGCAAGAACTCTGGACCAAGAGGGAGAGGGAACAGAGATAAGTAGGCTGGTTGAACAAGACAGAAGGCACAGACTTTCTATATCAAAATCGTGGAAGTGGCATCCTGTCACTTATGTCATATGCTACTGGCTACACTAGTGACTAGGAGATGTCACACAGGCTTAAAGGGAGGGGCTTACCCAAGGCCCCAAATGCCAAGGACAGGGAAATCACAGAAACATCCTTGAGGCTACCTACCTCAAGGATGCAGAGTGATCTCACTAAAGGCTGTGCTTGGACACAGTAGCCACATCAGAATATCAAAGCAGGCCCTCCATTGGCATAGGGTAAGGATGCCAGACATTTAATAATATGGTTTCCATAATAGCATCACTTGGGAAAGAAAGTGCCAGAACTTATCCAAGATGAGTAGAACCAGCATCTCCGGGTACGAATTGTTTACTTGCTTTTTAAAAAATTCCTTGTCTGATTCTATTGCACAGCTGAAGTTGATATGAAAATTGTCCAGTGCTCAATACTGGGGCTCTAGCAATGGTGCCTGGGAAGACCTGGTTAGAGTGGGGTCCAGCAACTTGGACTTCTCTGGGGGGACAGGACAGGAAAAATGGGCTAGATAGGATCTGGGTATTAGGAATTGCTGCACCATTCTGGAAGTAAGCAGAAAAAGCCCACAGGAGATGACTTAAGACAATCATCTACCTTCACCAAACATCCCAAGTTGTGATGACAGGTGACACTTGTAAGAGTCAGAAGAGAAAAACAGGCTAAGTGCTGGTGGCTCAGGCCTACGGTCCATGCTGCTTGCTGCTCAAGAGGATAAGCTCTGAGGATCTTGGTTTGGAACTGGCCCAGACAGACTCCAAGAGACTCTTAACTCTAATTAACCAGCAAAAAGTCATAAATGGAGGCATGGTTCAAGTGGTAGAACACCAGCCATTGGTTAAAAAAAAAATCAGAGCAAGAGTAAAAGACCCCGAGTTTGGTAGTGGCACAAAAGGAGAAGGTGGTGAAGGTAGAAGTAAATAAGGAAAAGAAGGAGGAGGAGGAGAAAGGGAGGAAGAAAAGGAAGACACATAGCATGTCAATGTGGAGAGATTAGACTACAGCATCAATACCTTCTAGAAATGCCAAACTATGGATACAGGAAAGATCTGGGATTACTGGGCTGAGACAGAGGAGGATCACAGCAGGTCTCCCAGGTATCGGAAGTCCTCTGTGAAAACTTGAATGGTGGATACATAACACTACATATTTTTCCAAACCCACTGAATGTACGTCAGCATGAATGAGCTGTAACATCAGCAATGGTCTTTATGTGATCATTATAAACCCAAGCCAGTTTAGCAGTCATGACAAATAGACCAGTGTAACTGCAGTGCTGATTGGAAAGCTATCCATGTTGGGGAGGAGGGAGTTATATAGGAACTTTCCATACCTTCCACTTCTAATTTTGCTGTGAACCCAAAACTTCTCTTAAAAAATAAAATAAAACAGTCTTAGCCATGCGCTGGTGGCTCATGCCTATAAGCCCAGCTGTTCAGAAGGCTGAGATGTGAGGATTGTAGTTCAAAGCCAGCCTGAGCAGCAAAGTCCATGAAAATCATATATCCAGTTAACCCCCAGATCCCTAATACCACTCACAACAACAAAAAGCCAGAACTGAAGGGGTAAGTCAAGTGGTACAATACCAGCCTTGAGAAAGAAAAAAAAAATCCAAGCAAGATCAAGAGGCTCTGAGTTCAAGCCCTAGTACAGACACAAATACTAACTAGCTAAAGTCTTTATTTAAAACAAAACAAAACCAAAAAAGTTAGGGGAAAGTAGTCATTTTTTTTCCGGTCCTCAACTCCCTTTGATGGTTTCAAAAATAAATAGAGAAGGAAGACTAAGCCAATAAAAGTGCCTCATAATCTTTTATTCATGGCCCCATAGACACCAAAGGTCAGGCGTGGAGCTGAGCGTCCACGACCTCACCAATGCCCCCATTTTACAATGAGGAAATTGAGACTGGAAAGATGGCATGCAAGTTGGGGGAGGGGAGAATAAAGGCACCGCTGGAATTAGAACTCACCTCCTCCAATCAGAGTCCTGGGCTCTAATCACAGAGAGATTAGTGCTGCTCTTAGATGGGTTGGGTTTTACCCTTTTCCTGGAAGAGTTAGTCTAGAGAGATCACAGACATCCTCCCACAGTCCACCAGGGCCTTTTACTTCAAGATAGCTGTGTGGCACACTAGGTTAGTGGAACAGAACCACAGCATTGAGGTTCATTGATTCTGTCTGCTAGGAACAAGCTTCACAGATCAGGCGATTATATTCTCCAAGCCTAACAAGCTGCTGGTTCAAGCTCCATCTCTTCCTGAGAAGGGACCAGTTGAGATGGGCTGTCATCCATTCCTGTCTGCAGCAGCTCTCCCACAGCCAAAACGTGCTGGATTCCTCCAGCAGGGCCAGCCGTGGCCTCTCCTCCCAAGCCCTCGCCTGCCTGCTCTGCATCTTGGCTATGGTCCTCATTCCCAGGACTGGGACTCTCCCATCCTATCCTGTTGCTATGGCCACAAGCCTCACCCAAAGCATACCAACCCTGCAGTGCTCACAGCCTGTTGGCGCCCAGCCAGGCAGATGTAGAACAGTTGGAGAAATAAAGCAAGATTTCTTCCTAAGGTTGGCTAAAGACTGTTAGATCAACTTCTTTCTCTGCCATCAGCTTGAGACTTTCAGAGCTGGGCTGTCCATTTGGCTGCCCAGTTCTGAACGAGCTGTGGTTGTTAATTGGTCTCCCCTGCATCAAACTTCTTGGGGGTTTTTTAACCCCAAACTTAAAACAAAGAGCTAAGTAAAGCTATTCCCAGAGCTCCGGATACTGGCTGTTTCCCAAACACTGCAAACTGTACCAATTGTCACCAGGGCCAAATCCCTGAAGCTCTGAGGAGAGTGTGAGGAACATTGCCCTAGAGCTCCAGGCGGGCCCACGGGCAACACTCTGGGGTGTCCTTTGCCACAGTTGTGGTCCTGGGAGCTAAAGGGATTTTTCCAGACAGACAGAAGGAGGGAAGAAGCCCACAGCCAGAGAAGAGATGCAATGTCTTTAAACAAAGACACCTCTCTGCTGTGTGTGTATGTGTGTGTGTACAAGCATGCGTGTGCACGTGCACATGAGAGCTGGTGCATCACAATGCATGATGTGTGACTGGATCGTTTATTTTGGACTATTCTTTAATTCACTGCGGTTTATTCTTTAAAGCAGAGGGGGGTGGGGGATAGCAGATGGAATCTGAGTCCTCTGGTGAGGAAATACACTGATGAACAGGCTGTAGGGTTCACTGAGCCCAACGAAGTGCCATGTTCCCTTCTCTGCTGCCCCCAGGGAAGACTGGCCTGCAGGTCCTCTGTTCTGGAGATGCACCCTGTTGTTTTGGAGTTTATCTGGGGGAGGCATCCATGACAATTCATTCTCCCACACCCACGGGAGGTCTTGAGTGGTGGCTGGCAGGGGTCATTTCTGTGAAAAACAAAACAAAAAACACAGCAGTTCCAACAACCTGTATCAGAGGCCAAACATCATCTCAAGATTATTTTTGGCAATAACTTCCTGCCCAGAGATTCTTTGCTGATAGTTGCCTTAACTTTGCTAAGGAGCTGAATAAATAAAGAAATAATGAATAATGAATAAAAGATTAAAATAAATAATAAGTAAACACATTTAAAATGTCATATTTAGATTTTTAGCTGTTGGGGAGAGGTATGTGGGTATGTGTGTATGTGTGCTAGTCCTGGGGTTTGAACTCAGGGCCTGAGTGTTGCCCCTGAGTCTTTTTGCTCTAGGCTAGTGATCTACCACTTGGGCCACAGCTCCACTTCCAGGTTCTTGGTGGTTCATTGGAGATAAGTCTCATGAACTTTCTTTCCCAGGCTGGCTTTGAACCACCATCTTTAGATCTCAGCTTCCCGAGTAGCTAGTATTACAGATATAAGCCACTGGTGCCTGGCTTTTTAAAAGTTATATAGAAAAATAGGGATTGTTGCCATCACTTAGCATTCAGCTAGGTGTAAAGAAGTGCATTATTCTCCTTCTCAAAGAAGAGAGCGCAGAAAAAAAAAAAAGACCCCTGTATCTGGCTTACTGTTAATTAAAATGGTAAAAGATTTTCTAAGAGAAAAAAAAAAAAAACAACCAGTAAGATAGAAGCCAGGCGCCAGTGACTATGCCTGTAATCCTACCTACTCAGGAGGCTACTGCCTAAAAATCAAGATTCAAAGCCATCCTGGATAGACAAATCCTTGAGAGACTTTTAACCTCAATTAGCCAGGAAAAAGCTGGATAGAAGGCGTGGCTCAAGTGGTATAGCACTAGATGTAAGCAAGAAAGACAATGAAAGCAAGAGGCCCCAAGTTCAAGCCTCGGTAGCAGCACAAAGAAGAAAAGAAGAGAAAAGTATAGCAGCCATCATCTTGTTTTCCAGTATGAGATATAACAATCCAAACACTTCTTAATGACTTGCCTCAAAACTCCAGCAAGAGCTGGTACAAATCCTCCATTTCCTCTTGCAGTATCTTCCCACCATCCCTTCCCCCTCCCTATCCCTAGATCAGTTCAATTCATTCACAATGACCTCTGGTCTCTACGAAGACTTAGAAAGGAGGCAGAGCCCACCAGGAAAGCACCTTCAGGGCTGATCAACAAGTAAGACCTGAAATGGCTTCAGAATTGCCACCATTGTTGAGACACAGCATCTTTTGAGAGACAAGGACAGTTGAAAATGTCTTGCACCACTGAAGGTTGGCACTCTCATGCCTAAGAGAGATTTCTCCCTGCATGGCCTGCTGCTTATCTTCCCATCTCTGGCATTCACTTGTTCAGCACCCCGCCTCACCCATGTCCCAGAGGGATGGACAGCTGCTCCAAGACCCACCCTGAGGCCGAGAGGCATGATGAGCAGCACTTTCCACAGGGCGCCAGCTACAGGGCTAAGGCTGCATGTGGATGAATCATAAGAGCCTGAATAGGAGAACAGCTCATAGGAACAGCTACTGAGGGGCTTTGCCATTTCCAAGCAAGATTAAGGAGAACTCGTTTGGTTTTGAGTTTCGACTCTTTTCAAGGCAGCTTTGTAAATGGCAGCTGCTGCCTTCCAGTGCCAAAAACAAAAACAAACAACAACACCTCACTTGTGCACACTAATGACGTGCATCTGTAATACTACTTACTCAGAAGTCTGAGATCTGAAGACTGAGGTTTGAAGCCAGTCCCAGCAGGAAAGTCCAGGAGACTCTTATCTCCAATTAACCACGAAAACTGAAAGTGAAGTTGTAGCTCAAGTGTTAGAGTGCTATCCCTGAGTTCAAACCTTAGTACTGGCACAAACACACACATGCACACACACACCACACACACAAAAGAAAGCAATTCAGGACTGTACATTTGGAATTTTAAAAATAAAAGCAATTAGAACTGCAGATTTGGATTAAAGGGTTGTCAGTCTGGATGTGGCTCTGTTACTTCAGAGCTGTGTATTTGCTTTAGCTGTGTTACCCTGACAGTCCTTTCCATCCTCTGGGACATGGACACCTGTGGGCCTAAAGAAAAAAAAATCATTTGAAAGTCTTGAAATTGACCTTTATATCAGATGGCCATGATTTAAGACCAGTCCAGGCAAAAAGATAGCAAGACCCCATCTCACCTTACTAGCTGGAAATGGTGATTCCCACCTGAGATCTCAGCCACATAGGAGACTAAATGGGAGGCTCATGGTCTAAGGCCAGCCTTGGTCAAAACCACCAGACCCTACCTAAAAAAAAGAACTTTTTTTTTTACGGTATTTCTCTTCAGTTTCATTGCTGTTGGTTTTTATTTTCCATGTGGGTTTTTTTGTTATTATAAAGGTGATATATAGAAGGGTTACAGTTACTTAAGTCAAGTAAAGAGTACATGTGTTTTTGAGCAATCTCACCCCCTCCCTCATTCTCTCCCAGGTTTTCCTTCCAGTCCCCACCCACACGGTGTATAGTTCATTTTCAACATAGTATCTAGTACCACTGCTGCATTTGCTCACCCTTTGTCCCACCACTTCTGTGCCCCACCTTATCCTCCCCAAAACAAAAAAAAAAAAAACTTACAAGACTAAAAAAGAAAAGAAAACCTCTTGTTCCATATCCTGGAGATCATTGTAATAAATATTACTTTATATGATTCTATGTACATAGACATTGTGCCTTTGTGTTCCTCTCCTAAGAAGATCCTCCTACTCGTCCATCAGAAAGAATGATACTGTACCATTCATAAGGAAATGGAAAGACTTGAAAAAAATTATATTATGTGAAGTGAGCAAGACCCAGAGAAACATGGGTTGCATGGCTTCCCCTCATTTGTGGTAACTAGAATATGCCTACAAATCTACAAATAAGCACACTGGATGATACAAAAAATGTTTCAGTATATTTTTAAAAACTTAAAGAGAAGTATATAGTTATTGAAATGGAAAAGAAAAGGGAAAAGGCAGAGGTGGGATATATTATCAGATGAGCTGGAAGAATCCACTCTGAGTGAGTAACATTTTCCATAGAGCTGTCACTCAGCTGTGTTCACTTTATCTCTTTCCTTTGACAGATAAGCAGCCACAGCAGATTTCGTTTATGAAACTCTCAATAAAGCCCAAATAAAAGTTCTCAGAGAGCCCAGGCCATCCCCACACGGTAGCAAGTGGTGTCTTCAGCCAGACACGCCAGCCTGGCTTTTATCATTAGGTATGTGTGCAGTTGTGTACTTATCAATCATTATCCTCCTTTCCCTCTAAGCTTTTATTTTCCCTTCTTGAAAATGAGAGCACTATGCTAGATTTGTAGCTATCAACATTTGTAGCTATCAACACCCTTTTTTTTCTAGATGAGTTATACACACTTGTAATCCAGCTACTTGAGAGGTAGAGATAGGACTATCATGATCCAAAACTGGAAAACGAGGTAAATTTCACCTAAAAAACATACTAAAAACAAAACAAAACAACAAAAACCTAAAGTATGTGTGTGTGTGCGTGTGTGTATGTGTGTGTGTGTGTGTGTGTTTGCGCGCGCGCGCGTGGTTTTGGGTTTTGATGGTACTGGATTCAAGACCTCATGTTTAACCAGCTTGCTTGCTTGGCGGGTGCTGTATCACTTTAGTCTGATTATTGTGCTGGTTTTATTTTTTTGAGACATAATCTCACAGACTTTTCTGCCCAGTTTGGTTGGGCAGATCGCAGCCTCCTGAGCAATTAAAATTATAACTATGAGTCACTGGCACCCAGTTCTAAGGGCATGTTTTAAATGGCAAAACACTTGCCTAGAAAGTGGGGACCTTGAGTTCAAAACCCACTACCACCAAAACACAAAACAAAATGGAAAGAAGCAAACTACCCCACCCCCCAAATAAACCTTTCTTTGCAAAAAAATAAAAATACTCAGGAGAAGGGACAACTACTATAGGTGGACTTGCTCTGCTTCTTCTCTTTCAGGGCTTGAATGAAAGGCAGGCCCCTGCCAAGAACCGTCAGGAGTTCCTTGGGGCCACAGTTAGAGAACTGAAAGATTAAATTCTCCGTAAATCTCTTTGCAGACCTAACACTGCATATTTGTTAGGGTTTGCAGAGTAACTGGGATATAATTTTGAGCCTGACCAAATTACCTCAAGGCTGATGTATAACACAACTCAGTCTTTACTCTGTACCAAGTTCCTCAGACCAGCTCCCTGGCCAAAAGTCACTTGGCAGGAAGTTCTTTCTGACTGGTTTCAGCTAGAGTCTCAGCGGCAGTGACCCAACAGCACTGGGGCACTGGCAGACAGGGAGGAGTGGGAAGTAATATAAAAATATGTGCAATCTTATCCTCAAGAGAACAGCCGGTGAACAGGAACCAATGAGAAGGGACTATGGCAATAAGAGCTGCAATAAATGAGCGTGCACAATAGGGGGTGGAGTGTGGAAAAAGGGCATTGGGTAAGGAGTCAGCACAGTGAATCCCAGGTCCCCATTCCCTCCATGACCTTGAGCTGATCGCACCTCTGTCTCATCTACCTCCATGGCAGGGCTAAACAAAGCAACCTGGATAGAATGTTTCTAGCCATCAACTTTGGTGATTCCAAGATGTATAAGAAGTTGATAGTAGCTGGGCACGGATGGTTCACCCCTGTAATCCTAGTTACTCAGGAGGCTAAGATCTGAGGATAATGATTGAAAGTCAACCTGAAAGAAAATCTGTGAGATTCTTATTTCCAATTAATCAACAAAAAGCTAGAAAGAGAGGTGTAACTCAAGTGGTAAAGCATCAGCCTTGAGCAAAAAAGCTAAGGGACAAAGCCAAGCACTAGTAGCTCATGTCTGTAATCCTAGCTACTCAGGAGGCTGAGTTCTGGCAATCATAGCTCAAAGACAATCCAGGAAGGAAAGAGATTCTTATCTCCAATTAACCACTGGAAAACTGGAAGTGGCACTGTGGCTCAAAATGGTAGAAGGCTAGCTTTGAACAAAAGAGCTCAGGGACAGCTCCCAGGCCGAGTTCAAGCATCACAACCGGCAAAAAAATAAAATAAAAAATAAAAAGTTAAGGGACAGGGGGCTGGGAAGATGGCTCAGTGGTAGAGTGCTTGTCTTGCATGCACGAGGCCCTGAGTTCAATTCCTCAGCACCACATAAGCAAAAAGAAAAAAGCCGGAAGTTGCACTGTGGCTCAAGTGGTAGAGCACTAGCCTTGAGCTGAAGAGCTGAGGGACAGCGCCCAGGCCCAGAGTTCAGGCCCACGACTGGACCCCTCCCCCCCAAAAAAGCTAAGGGACAGCAACTCAGGCCATGTGTTTATTAGTAACATTAGTAACATGTTGTCAAACTGCAGTATTAGCATTTCCAGTTGATCATGTTTATTTCCAGTTGTTCTTGTTCCTTACCTATTAACTGAGGTTATCTTAGGCCATACAAGGCTGTGATTGTTCCTAGGGTCTCCAGTCAAAACAGTATCTTCCAGTGGTGGTTGTGTTTGGATCCAGAAAGGCAATCAACATCTGTACCTGGTAGAATTGTCTATGAGGATTTGCTTGTTACGGTACAACAGCTTAGCCTGTGGTGTCTAAGGTCACATGCCAAGGTCTTCCTTCAATTTCTATTATTTTTATTAGAATATTTTCACCTCCTAAGCAAAATGACCCCAATTCTTGAGGAATTAACATGGGGGAAATGAGATTCTGGGTTAATGGAACCCTGGGTGTGGTTGGTCAGACCTCAGAGGTGACTCTTATGAGGTAATCCATTACCTAAAAAGACAGTACGTGTAAATATAGCATCTTTAAGGAGGGAAATGTCTAGGTAATTTTTGAATGGTGTTCCACTGAGAGCATCCTGCAGAGATAGTCTTGTCTAGACTTCGTAGGTAGGGCATTGCTCAGATAGGATGTAGGTTGAGGTAGATTCAGTCAGCTGCTGGACAAGAAACATCTATTTGTGTATCTGGCTAGTTTGGAGACAGCCTCAGCTAATTATCAAATAAATAATAATTTCAAGTTTGTTTCTAGACTTGTCTCCAGTAAGCAAGGGTCATCGGTGGGTCTTATGGGAGTTGAAAGGATGGTGTTTGGGAGTGGACTTTTTTCATCTCTGCGGTGCTTAATACCACAAACTGGGGCCCTGAACAATGAACATTTGTTTCCTCATGGCTCTGGAGGCTAAAGTCCAAGATCATGGTGTAGGCAGGGCTAGTTTCTCCTGGGGCTTCTTTCCCTGGTTTGCAGATGGTAACTTCTTTTTGTGTCATCACATGGACTCCCTCTGTGTGGTTCTTCCTTCCCTTCCCTTCCTTCTTTCTTTTTATTTTTGTGCTAATACTGGGGCTTAAACTCATGGGCCTCATGCTGTCATGTGGCTTTTCCACTCAAGGCTGACACTCTCCTATTTGAGTCATACCTCTGCTTCCAGCTTTTTAGAGCTAAGGGACTGATAAATTGGAGATAAGAGTCTCTCTTATCTTCAGCCGCACTGGTGGCTCATGCCTACAACCCTAGCTACTCAGAAGGCTGAGGCCTAAGGATAGAAGTTCAAAGCCAGCCCAAGCAAGGAAAGCCCAAGAGACTCTTATCTCCAATTAACCACCAAAATGTTGAAACTGGAGCTGTGGTTCAAGAGTGTTAGCCTTAAGCAAAGAAGCTCAGCGACAGCATCCAGGCTCTGAGTTCAAGTCCCAGGACCACTCCTCCCCCGCCAATTCCTCCCCCAAAACATCTCACTTTCTTTCCTGGCCCGGCTTCAAACAGCAATTCTCAGATCTCAGCCTCTTAAGCAGCTCAAATTACAGGCATGGAAGCTGCCAACACCTGGCTTTGGTCTCTTCTTATTAGCACATTAGACACATTGGATTAGGGCTTACTCTAATGGCTTCATTTTAATGTAACCACACCTTTAAAAGCTTGTATCCAAATGCTGTTATGTTCTCAGGTGCTGGGTTTGGGCCTTCCTTACATGCCACTGGGGTACATACCAGAGGGGTCTTATTTAAGCCACATGGGGAAGGGTGGTTCTTTGCTGGAAGCCCTTTCCTAAAATAGTCAAGAGTGGGTATTTTCTGATATAAATGTGTGTGGGAATTATGCTCGGGTAAGGCCCTGTACTGCCACCCCAGACAATGTCCTATTGTATGCTGTGCTCTACTGTGGGCCTCCATAGGTGAATGGAGCAGGAGGAAAGGAAAGGAATTGAACAGAAACTGACAGTGCCTAAATAGACTTGGAAAGAAGAAGGAAGGCAAACATCTGAAGAGTTGGAAGGGGAGGACTTGTGGACTGTAGTTGACACAGCGAAGGACAATGAGAGAGAGCGGCAGGAGCATACTACTTGCTTGCCATGACAAAAGTACCATAAGTCCCTAAAAAAGGGAGGGAGGGGAGCTGGAGAGAGGGATATGTAAAGGGATTCCCGCCCCCCCCCCCCAGCAGTCTCTATCCATGTACTAGATAGAGACTTTCCCAGCACTCCATTGCTATTTCCAAAAGTCTGGGGTTCTGCTCCTCTGTGCTTGCTGAACAAGGCTGGAGGAGGCAGGGTAATCTCAAGGATTCTTTGTTTTGGTATTGTCCCCTCACTGAGTCACTCATCAGGACTCATGTGGGTGCTTGGCTTCCTCCTCCTGGGCTGTAAAACCTACAGTCCCTGCCAGGACCTAATCTAGAACTGATCTACCTTGAATCCCTGGACCCTTTGGCAAATATTCATTAACTAGTCATATATGAATCAATCTAGACCCCTGATGCATCTGTTTACATTTTACACTTGAGTTACCTCTGGGAAACACCAAAGTCATAATTCTTCCACGACTACATGTCCTAGCCAGGAGAATTCCCATGCTATTGCAACCATTCTGCATTTGTAATAAATGTGTACATGTAAAAACAGAGGCAACAGGCCTTTCCCAATGGATGGCAAAGGTGAAGAGGGATAGGCCTCTCTAAGTCCTTAGACAAAGTGAAGAAAATCAAGGAGGTCTTCCTAGAGGAAGTTTGCCGGCCCTGAGGGCCCTAGAGTTATTAGCATATACGCTTTTCACCTGAGTTCCAAGCACAGTTCCAATGGCCAGGAAGTTTAGTCCTCCATGTAGGAATCTGCTAGGAAATAAGGTATGTGTAAAAAAAAAAAAAAGAGAGAGCGAGCAGGGGACCAGAGCAACAGGGAAAGGTGACATCTCATCCAGTCCCTTAACATACTATCTGCCCAGTGTTCAGTCAGCCATGGCTGTCACACCAGTGGCTGGACTAGAGCGGGGGAAGGGAGAGGGCAGGAGAAGCAGAGGCTGGAGCTGCCATGGGAGAGAGAGGCCAGGCCCTGAGTCTGAGTGTGTTTTCTTTTCTGGAGATGCTGTGGGGCGTGCAAAAGTGAGCAGTGATGGCTCACAGGAGCCTCAGCTGTGCCAGGATTCAGCTGATGCTGGGGGTGGGGTGGGGAGAGCAGAGCACTTCTGCAGCTGAGCCAGGCAGAGTGGCTGCACAGAACGGTTTTTATAGCTCTGTTTGGCTTCACAGTTCTCAAACACAGACAAGCTGGGAAACGGATGGCTTAAGATCCATGTGTGTGTTATTAAAGCACCCAGCCTGACTTTGAAGCCTGTCTTCTTTTGCATTTCCAAGCTTTTCAGCTGAAATTAAAAAAACAAAAACTCAGGAAAAAAATACATTTTCCTTTGTGTCCACTAAATAATCACACCCCAAGAACAGGCTGTTCACTAACATGACATTTGTCTCTTTAAAGCTAAACACAGGCAGCATTTGGACCAGATAGAGTGAGATGCAATGTCCTGTTGGTAAGTATGGTCTCAAATCTACTTCCCAGCATAAAGAGCCATCTACCCTCCCCGCCAATGCAGAGTATCCATGAGGAACTCAAGTCACCATGCTCTGACACTGTTTCATGAAGTATCTGCCATACTTAGCCCTGTCAAAGAATGTTTTCATGAAGATTCAACCAATATGATATATAGTAGGTTGGCAAATATGACCTCACAAACAAACAAACAAACAAAACACCAGGGACTAGGACGCTAAAAGAATGGTTTCTCCTGTGAACTATGTTTGCATTATAGGGATCTAGGCTGCCTGGAATCTGTTTGCAGCATGAGACCATTGTTGCATAGCTACACACCACAGCCGAGCATCTGCAGAAGATCCTTGCATGGGGAGGTGGTTGCAACAGCTGCAGGGCAGCAGGAAAGCTTCAAGTGCTTCCCAATTCACCACCCTGCTGAGCCCAGCCAGAGATGCTGAGCTGAGCTCCCTGCACATATGGAGCTGCTGGTCCCACTGAGGAAAGCCTGGAAAATGTGAGACTCAGCAGCTGTCCCCAGAGTGATCAGAAGAACCTGCCATGTTCCAAACCAGATTCCTTAGATTCTGGCCTTCATCTTATTTAAGAAGGATGTTGTGCATATGATTTAAGGTCAGTAAAACATCAAGAAAAGGAGGAAAAAGAAAGGAAACCCACTTTTAAACCTATCCTGTAGCCAGCTACTGGTAGCTCACATCTGTAATTCAAGCTAGTCAGAAGGCTGAAATTGGAAGATCACAGTTCAAAGCCAGACTGAGCAGGAAAGTCTGTGAGACTCTTATCTCCAATTAGCTGTCAAAATGCTGAAAGCTGATCTGTGGCTCAGGTGGTAGAGTTCCAGCCTTGGACAAAAAAAACTAAGGGACAGCTCCCAGGCCCTAAATTCAATCCCCAGAAAAAGAAAGAAAGAAAGAAAGAAAGAAAGAAAGAAAGAAAGAAAGAAAGAAAGAAAGAAAGAAAGAAAGAAAGAAAGAAAGAAAGAAAGAAAGAAAGAAAGAAAGAAAGAAAGAAAGAGAAAGAAAGAAAGAAAGAAAGAAAGAAAGAAAGAAAGAAAGAAAGAAAGGAGGGAGGGAGGGAGGGCGAAAGGAGGGAGGGAGGAAGAGAGAGGGGGAGGGAGAGAGAGGGAGGGAGGGAGGGAAGGAGAAAGAGAGAAAGGGAGAGAGGAGGGAGGGAGAGAGGAAGGGAGAGAGGGAGGGAGGGAAGAAAAAGAATGGGGAGAAATAAAAATAGGAAGGAAGGAAAACAGGAAGGAAGGTAAAGAAGTAAACAAACTATCCCTAATTCACCAAGGAGAGCAGATCTCTGAATCTACAAAGGATGTAATAGTGATTAAGCCACTAGTTGGTTTGTGATCAGAAGAGTTGGCCCAGAGCCTTCTCTGGGGACATACCAGTCACAGGAGCACACTGGACTATACTGGGCAAAGTCTTAGGGTCTAATAGTGTATCCTTAAGAAAAGCCCATAATATGACCAAGAATCCATGCCCACAGCGGGAGGCCCCTGAGGGTGAGAAGTCATGTCAGGAAGCTCTTTTCCAGGACAATCCTCTAGTTACTGGATTTAAGGCAATACCTTTTCTACTTCCAAGGGCTGAAATTGTCATGTAGGAACCCAATAAGATGACACCCAGAACACTCAGTAGAATAAGAAAACCTGTCTTCTACTGGCAATGTGAAAAAATTAGGGTTCATGGAGAACAGCCAGGCAGCAGTCTATATCTTTACATTGTCAGCCTATGATTACACAGTTGGACCTGGGGTCTAAGCTATTTGTAAGAGTTACATGGAATTATGCAGCTTCTTTTCTATTTCATTTTCTAGAATTTTCCACCTCCTTTCCAATTCTGTCCTAACATGTGTTAATGACAAAATGGATGAAGCCCTCCAGCTCTGCTTCCTCAACCCCTACAAAGTTAAAGAGCAGTGAAATGCAACAATGTGAATAAAAACCAGCTGCAGGCTCTAAATAAATGGCAAAGCAAGCCAAATATCAGTGGTTCATGCTTGTAATCCTATGTACTCAAAAGGCTGAGATATGAGAATCCCAGTTCAAAGCCAGCCCAGGCAGGAAAGTCCATGAGACTATTATCTTTGATTAACCACCAAAAAGCTGAAGTGGAGCTATGGCTCAAATGGTAGAACACCAGCTTTGAGAGGAAAAAAAACTAAAGAGACAGCACTCAGGCCCCAGCGCGCACGCACGCGCGCGCGCACACACACACACACACACACACACACACACACACACACACACACACACACAGAGCAAAGCAAAGCAAAGCAAAGCAAAGGAATGCACAGCTGTCAATGGTTTGCCAATCATACATGGGTGTAAAGTTTGCCCCTGTGGGAGCTGAAGGATTGATAATCAGCAAAAATGTATAGAAAAGACCTCTTTTCCTAGGGATGCTGCATAGGCCCAAGGAATGCCCCCAAAGTCACAGATTCCAAAACTAAAGTCTGATTGTCCCCAGGAGTATCAGAGAAGGAAAGTTCTCTAGGGAGTCCCAAAGGCAGGACTCTGGCAGGGAGGAAGGCTTCCACGTAGCATTCCCAGTGTGTGTCCAGCCATCCACAGCCAGAAGAAGGAATGCAGAATGGGGCTGTAGATGAACTGAGAAGGGAGGAAGGCAGCAATCCCAGCCAGGGAAGCAAGGAGTCAGCAAAGAGCAGCAGTCACAAAACCTGGTGATCAACAATGACACTGTGAAAGGTTAGCTTCTGCCTTGAGCTGCTCTGTGCAAGTCACTCATTCATTCAGTCACCATTGTCCAGCCAGTTTGCCAACAAAAATCTCAGGTTCAGGACAGGTGCTAGTGGCTCATGCCTGTAATCCTAGATATTCAAGAGGCTGAGATCTGAGGATCATGGTTTAAAGCCAGCCTGGGCAGGAAAGGCTATTTAACTCTTATCTCCAATTGACCACACACACACACACACACACACACAAAAGCACACAAAAGAGTAGAGGTGTGGCTTAGGCGTTAGAGTGCAAGACTTGAGTTATAAAAGCCAAGTAAGAGCAGTACTAAGTTCAAGCCTCATTACCAACACACACACACACACACACACACACACACACACACACACACACACACACACACACACACACACACACACACACAGAGTCCCTAAGCAGACCAAGACCAAGGTAAACAGCAATACAGTGTTACTTGTTTTTGTACATTTCTATACACAGCAAAGCACTTTCCATTGACTGATGAGAACATTCAAAAGGACATTCATAAACCTATTCTGGGTCTTCTTTTAGTTGAATAAGAGACCCAATCTCATTTCAAGATGCTCCACTCTGACACCTTGTGCTTTAACGGCCTCCTCGGGAACTGTCAGCTGCAGAATTATTGCTGAGTTCAGCATTGCTTTGTTTCTGTAGCTCTGACAAGAACATGAATTCTCCCTAAATTTTCATGAAAACAAAAGAAACTTGTGTTGAAGAACTTTTCAGGGGGTGTGGCTTCTTTCTTGTGGCTTAGATCCTCTCACTTTTTAACCCTTTGAGCTATGCTGGAGAAAGGATAGGGCATCCCCACTACAACTGCATGCCAGGAGGAGGGTGCTTAGCTCTGGAATGACCTGGGGCTCAACTCAGGAGGCATGGAGGCCAGCATCTGTCCTGCCATCAACTGGATCTTGGTGCCTCATCTCCACAGGAGGAGAGTAAAGGAGAGAGAGAAAAAAGAGGAGAGGAGAAAAGAAAAGATGAAAAGAAGGAAGAAGTAAGGAATAAGGAGAGGAGGAGAAGAAAGGGAAAAGCAAGGGAAAGCTGAAAGGGGAGAAGAAAAAGAAAGAGAGAAAGAAGGGAAAGGGGGAGGGAAGGAAAGAAGAGAAGGAAAAGAAAGGAGAGGAGAGTTGGGTTGAGTTTCAGGCCATGATTGATAAACCTGTTGCTTCGGGCCTATAGTAAGGCAGCACATCATGGTAGCAGCACTGTTCATTTTATACTGGCTAGAAAGTAAAAGGTGACAGAGGAAGAGACCAACCTCTCACAATCCCCTTCAAGGGCACAGTCCTAATGATATAACTTCCTCCCACTTAGCTCTACCTCATGATGGTTCCATCACCTCCTAATAGTGCTATGGGTTAGGGAGCAAGCCTTTAACATACAGACCTGTGGAGATTAGATGCCAGAGCAAAGGAAAACATAGGAAACCAAGATTGCTCGAACAGCACTATCAGGATTTGGGGACAAAGATCATTCTTTGTTGTAGAGATTATCCACTGTGCATTATAGGATACCTAGCAAGAACTCTGACCTCTAGCTACTAGCTGCAAATGTCAATTTTTTAAAATTTTATTTTATTGTAAAGATGCTGTACAGAGGGGTTACAGTTACATGAATGAGGTAATGAGTACATTTCTTGTCCAATATTGTTACCCCCTCCTTTGTTTTTCTCCTACTATCCCTTCCCTCCTCCACCTCTCCCACTCCTCCCTCTCCCCAGAAGTTGTAAAGTTCATTTTCAACATAGTGTCTTATGAGTATCATTGTTGCAATGGGTCATCCTGTGTCCTTGTTTCAGCATTTTGTTATTCCCCATCCCCTCCCCAAATTAGATAAATATTTACAAGATACAGGGCACCAAAATCAAATACAGTGACAACAGGGGATATACCCTAGGGGGAAGAACATACAAAAGAAATGTCAACTTTTTAAAAGCCTACAGACAGGAGGATTATGAGCTGGAAGCCAGCCTGAGCATCATAATGAGGTCTTGTCTCATAAACAAAAATATGAGCTGGGCTCTAGTGGCTCACACCTGTAATCGATTCTAGCTACCTGGAGGCTAAGATCTAAGAATGGCAGTTCAAAGCTAGCCTGGACAGGAAAGGTCATGAAACTCTTCTCTCCAATTAAGCACCAACAAATCTGGGAGTAGAGCTGTGGCTCTACTCCTTGAGAAAAAAAAAGAAGCTTAAGTCAGTGCTCAGGTCCTGAGTACAAGCCCCAGGACTGACAAAAACATGTGTGCAGATATTGATTGCCATGTGTCTCCAGGACATGAGCAACTGATTCTAGTTGAGAGCACTGGTGTAGACCTGCACTGTCTAATACAGAAGGCACATGTGGTCACTGAAAACGTGTCTGGTCCAAATTGAGATCTACTGTAAGTATAACACATGCTATGGATTTCAAACATCTCAAAGAACAGCAAGCAATTTAAAAAAGTAAACTATCCCATGAATATTTTATAGTAATTTTAATTTGCATTCTTTATACGTTAGATGATTATATGCTATAATAATACAATTTTAATATTCTAATTTAAAATAAAATATAATTAGTCAGCCAGGCACTGGTGATTCACATCTGTAATCCTAGCTACTCAGGAGGCTGAGATTTGAGGAATGTGGTTTGAAACAGCCAGGACAGAAAAGTCCCTGTAAGACCTTTTTTCTCCACATAACCACTAAAAAACTGGATGTGGAGCTATGGCTCAACGTAGTAGAGTGCTAGCTTTGAGCAAAAAGAGCTCAGGGATAGCTCTCAGGCCCTGAGTTCAAGCCCCATAACTGACAAAGAATTCAATTCACCTTTTTAGAAAACACTTGGTATAATGTGGCTAGCAAAAAATAATAATAAATTGCAATAGTCATGTGGCTGCCATAGATCTCCATTCATCAGCTGATATCCTCCCTGCTGAAGCAACTGACCGAACGACTTTCAGGACTCTCAGGGCAACAAAATGGTTTCCTAGTACTCTCCACAGAAACCCAAAAGCTAGCAAGAGTGTGGACACAGAATCTTGTTGTCAGAAGTCTCTGATGTTTTCCCCGGGGAGCACTTGAATCTCTTTTTCATCCATGATAAACTTAGCAAAAACTTCATCATCGGCCATCAGAGGTAATGTCTTGCCCATCAAACAAAGGAAGCAGCTCCCCAGTCAACATCCTGCTCTGGCCAGCTGACAAATGCCACAGACCTCACTGTCCATGCAGTCCAGGGCAGCCTGCCTCACCATGGGAAATTTCCACTGGTTCCCTCTAGAATTAGCCAAGCCATTTCCCAACAGGAACCACTGAGGTGCTTCATGATTGCTTAGTGCTTTCCATACACTCTACTTGTGTTCATTCCTACTGCAGTCCTGTTGGCTGAACACTAAGATGTCTCCGTTTCTATGTGGGCAATGGGAATTTTGAGCCAGAAATGCAGGTCATAAGAAGTTATCTGGGCCCAGATGCCACTAGAGCAGTGGGACATTCAGTATCAGTCCTTTGTGTCACTGTCATGTTTCACCCCAGCTCCTACACTTGATTGAAAAGTCCCAGAGTCATAAGCAAAGGATACAATCTTGTGGCCTTTCTAGCTTTCTAACTTGCTGGACATCTCTGATTTGTCACTGTCTTCTACCATAGGTACTTAATGAAGTCCCCATGCTGATGGCAGGAAACTCCAGTGGCCATTCCCTTTCAAGTGCTAACTAACTTCTGGTAATTGCCATGTGACAGTGCAGAACTCAGATTCCTAGGGCTCTCTCTGAAATCCCCAACTGCTGTAGGTTAGATACATGGCCCCTAAAAGTTCATCTGTTATGAATATATTCCCCAGACTATAACATTTCTGGAAGGTAATATAGTGGTAGAATCTTTAGGAGGTGGGGCCTAGTGGGAGGAAGTTAAGCCATTGGAGGTGTATCCTTGAGAGGATATTGGAATCTTGGCCCTCCCTTCCTCCACCTTCTCTCTTACGCTCTCATGCACCCTCCATCCTGGCCACCATGAGGTAAGAAGCTTTGCTCTCCAACAAGCTCTCTGCCCTGATCTTTGATTCACCATAGGCCCAGTGGCAATGGAGCCAAGCAATCATGGACCATGAGCCAAAATAAAACTTTCCTTTTTTTAAAGTAGATTTATCTCTGGTATTTTTACAGGGACATAAAGCTGACTAACGCTGGCCCCCTGACTCTCTCCTAGCCACAGGAACATCTTCTCTCAGGCCTCTGATGAGCGGCTTACTCCCCTTCCTAAAAACAAAAGCACAAACCTCAGTTGACGCCCTCTAGCTTTGAATGAAGATGCTCAGGGACATCACAAAAAATAAATTTAAAAAAATCATATTAACAGTGATGGGAGAGAGTGGTTCAGTGGTAAAGCACTTGTTTGACATGTGTGAGGCCCAGGATCCCATCTTCAGTATCACAGAAGAAGAAGAAAAAAACCTATGTCAATAAACTTTGAATATCATAAACTCAAGTTGAAGGAAAGCTGAGTTGCAAGAAAGTTGAAGCAGAACAACAACAAAAATCCAGACACAAGAGTGCATACGAGATGGTTCCATGAATATCAAGTTTAAAAACAAGCAAAACTAATTGTGGAAACCCAGAATGGTGGTTCTTTAAAAAATTAAAAATGAACTGAGTACAGGGGTTCATTCCTATAATTCCAGCATTTGGGAGGCTTAAGGAAGGAGAATCACAAGTTCTAGGCCAACCTGAACTTCAAAGAAAGTTCCTGCCTCAAAACATCACATAAGTTAAAATAAATAAAACAGAATGGCAATTTTAATATTGAATAAAATATAAAATAAAGAAATCATCATATGATCCAGCAATTCTATTTCTGGTTGTACACTCAGAAAGGTCTGAAATCAGGGTTTTCAAAGAAGTGTTTGTAGGGCTGGGAAGGTGGCTCAGTGGTAGAGTGCTTGCCTTGCATGCATGAGGCCCTGGGTTTGATTCCTCAGCACCACATAAGCAAAAAGAAAAAAAAGCCGGAAGTGGCGCTGTGGCTCAAGTGGTAGAGCGCTAGCCTTGAGCTGAAGAGCTGAGGGACAGCGCCCAGGCCCAGAGTTCAGGTCTCACAACCAACCGAGAAAAAAAAAGAAGTATTTGTATATCTTTGTTCACAGTAGTCTTAGTGATAAGAGCTCAAGAAGGAAGAACTAAATCTCTATTAAATAAAAAAATAGATAAACACAGAAAGATGTGTACACTCAATGGGATCTATTCAGTCTTAAGAAGAGAGGAAATTCTGACATGTGCAACACAGAAGAACCTTGAGAACATTTCACTGACAGAAACCAGTCTCAAAGGGACAGCTACCATATGATTCCACTTACATGCAGTCTCTGGAGTGCTCAGACTCTGAGACAGGAAGCAGGATGCTAGTGAGGATGTCAATGACTATAAGGAAAGGCAGAGTAGGAAGTTAGCATTTAAGGGTACAGAGTTTGTTTTAAAAAGTAAATATGTTCTGGAGCCAGGCACTGATAGCTTATGCCTGTAATGAGGCTGAGATCTGAGGATCATGGTTCAAAGCCAATCCAGGCATAAAAGTTTGTGAGACTCTTATCTCCCACTAACCACCAAAAAGCTGAAAGTGGAAATGTGGCTTAAGGAGTAGAGTGCCAGTCTTAAGTGGAAAATGCCATTTGAGAACATGAGGCCATGAATTTAAGCCGCAGTACCCCCTCCACACTCTCTCTCATATTGTAATGGTTGCACAATAATGTATATGCATTAAACCAGAAAACCAAACACTTAAAAATAGTTTAAATGATCCAGGCATTGGTGACTCTGTAATCCTAGCTACCACAGGTAGCTGAGATCCGAAGGCTAGACAAGAACATCCACTAGACTCCATCTCTAAAATAACCATCAAAATGCAAGGTGTAGCTGCAGGTGTGGTTCAAGCGGTTAAAGTACCTGCCTAGCAAGCACAAGGCACTGAGTTCAAACTCTAGTACTGCCCTCGAAAAAAATGTTAAAAATTTTAGTTTTATGTTGTTATACTAGAAAAAAAGATTCATTTTTTCCAGGGTGGAGGTATAGTTCAGTAGTAGAACACTTGAACAAGACCCTGGGTTTGATCCTCAGCACTGTAATGTGTGTGTGTGTGTGTGTGTGTGTGTGTGTGTGTGTGTGTGTGTGTGTGTGTGTGTGTGTGTGTGTGTGTGTGTGTGTGTGTGTTGTTACTGGAGCTTGATCTCCAGGCCTAGGCACTATTCCTTACCTTTTTTGTGTTTGTTTATTTTCAAGTGCATCATTTCTGGTGCTTGAATTCAGGGCCTGGGTGCTGTCTCTGAACTTTTTCCTCAAGGCTAGTACTCTATCACTTGAGCCACAACTCCACTTCCAGTTGTTGGGGTTTTTTTTGTTAGGTTTTTTTGTTGTTGTTGGTTGGTAGGTTTTGGTGATTAATTGTAGACAAGAGCTTCATCAAGTTTCCTGATCAAGCTGGCTTTGAACTGCAACCATGAAATAGCCTTCTAAGTAGCTAGGATTCCAAGCAAGAGCCACCAGCACCTGGCCACAAAAAAGAAAGAGAGAGAGAGAATAAGAGAAAGAGAGTGCATAATCCAGGTATAAGGATATGAAGGTTGGTGTAGAGAAAGGGGATAAGTGGGGTTCCCTAACAATGGTAATGCTATTTCTTACTCAACAATGAAAATTTTGAATTTATGAACTTATTTTGGTGGTCCTGGGGATTGAACTCAGGGTCTCAAACTTGCTAGGCAAGTACTTTACCATTTGAAGTACGTCTCCAACACTTTTGTCTTAATCTTGTTTTTGTTGTTTTTTTTTTTGGGGGGGGTGTTCTGGTCGTGGGACCTGAACTCTGGGCCTGGGTGCTGTCCCTCAGCTCTTCAGCTCAAGGCTAGGGCTCTACCACTTGAGCCACAGCGCCACTTCCGGCTTTTTTCTTTTTGCTTATGTGGTACTGAGGAATCGAACCCAGGGCCTCAGGCATGCAAGGCAAGCACTCTACCACTGAGCCACCTTCCCAGCCCCTTAATCTTGTTTTTAAGTTATGGTTTCTCACTCAAGTGATGGTGGCTCGCAGCTCTAATCCTAGCTACTCAGAAGACAGGGATTTGAAGACTGCAGTTCAAAGCCAACCCAGGCAGAAAAGTCTGTGAGACTTTTATCTCCAATAAACTACTCAGAAAAAAGCAGAAGTGACTCTGTGGCTCAAATGGCAGAGTGCTAGCCTTGAGCACAAAGAGCCTCAGGAATAGCACCTATGCCCTGAGATCAAGCCCCAACACCAGCAAAAAAAAAAAAAAAAAGATAGGGTTTCTCTAACAATGTGCAGACTGGACTCAAACTTGTGATCTTCCTCCATCTGCCTCCTGAGAAATTAAGATTATAGGTATGCACTATTATATTTGGTTCAACTTGTGAACTCTTAATCAAATTATACATTTATAACCTGCGGCACTTCTCTGAATACATACTTTTACTTTAAGCAAAACTTAGTGAAATGACATGAGCAAAACAAAACAAAACCCGAACTATACAAGAAAGCCTACAGGGTGGAAGATAAGGCCAGGTGTGTAACAAGGCATAATAGCCAAGTCCCTTGTGCTCACTTCTGGAGCTCTCAAGTTTGTAAAGCAAGGTTTATTCGTATTTTCCTGACCACTTCTATGTATAAGCAAGAACAAAACACCCACCAAAAAGTCAGATTACCTTTTCAACTTTCTCCTAAAAGTCCCCTCCCCCACGGCTTCTCAGCACAACCCGGGCTTTACCCAGTAGGATTAGATAAATCGCAGGTGCACCCACACCTGAAGCAGCCAGCAGCTTACTCATTAATCAGGTGTTTAACTGGCTGTTGCTCTAAGTTCCCCTCTCTGCTTGGCAGGCTGATGGCTCTGGATTGATTCCCAGTTTGGGGCCCTGACAGTTCCCCTTTTCCCTCTTAAGCCAAAACTCTCTGCAAGTGTGGAGACCCATGAAAGTGGGCTTTGTGAGATCCTCCCCTACGGACGCCCCCACGCAGAGCCAGCCTCTCAGGTTTTCTCCTTGTTTTCCTAACCACTATTCTGCCACACCGTTCACACAGCTCAGCTTGTGATCTGAGATGCTTTTCTCCACAAGGGGTCCCAGGTCTTTTTTTGTTCTGCCTCCTCCTGTCTTTCCTTCAAAGCTTTTCTTTCTACTTGGAGTTCCAAATTCCTTCCCTCACCTGATCACAAGCCTAAACACAGACTAAGGCTCACTGAAGCAGTTCTCCTTTTTGTCTAGCCTTTTCAAAGAAATAATTTGGGGCTGCAGGTATGGCGCCGTGGAAGGGCATTTCACTAGCATGCCCCAAAATTGAATCCCCAGCACTGCAACATACAAAGCCAAACCTAATACAACAATAACAGAAGGCCGATAGAAAAACTTTGTGATACTGACATTTTACAATGTACTAAGCACTGACTTCCTATAATGCAATTGCTCAGAGCAGCTTCATTCTACCAGGGAGGAAACAGGCTCAGAGAAATAATAATTTGCTGGGAGCCTATAAAAGTGATCAAGCCAAGATGCAAGGATTAGAGCCAGACAGGGTGGCCTTTAATTCAGCATTATAAAAAACACAAGTTTGTTGTTGTTGTTGTTGTTTTTTAGTCAGTTGTAGGGCTTGAGCTCAGGGTCTGAGCACTTGAACTTTTTCACTCAAGGCTAGTGCTCTACCATTTTGAGCCACAGCACCACTTCTGGTTTTCTGGTAGTGACCTGGAAATAAGAATCTTGTGGACTTTCCTTCCCAGGCTGCCTTTGAACCGTAATCCTCAGATCTCAGTCTCCTGAGTAGCTGGAATTACAGGCATCAGCCACTGGTACCCAGCTAAGATATAGAATTTTGCATACTACCTATGACACCAGGTATATTCTTCTGAGATAGAATCCTTCTGCTGGCACACATTGTTTCCAAACAACGTGATGTATGGATCTTTTTGGCTTCTTCTAACCACCGTTAGAACAATATCATGATATGTCACAAAATCATGATATGTCACAGATTGGAAGAACTCTCTAGAGCTGGGAGGGAGTCAGTATCTCAATGCCTAGTATACACAGAGGCCTGGGTTCTATCCCCAACACTGCAAATAAATATCATCATCATAATCATAAAACATCCTCTGGCTATACTTTTTTTTTTGGGGGGGGTGGTCTGTCATGGAGCTTGAACTCTGGGCCTGAGCACTGTCCCTAAGAACTCTTCAGTTCAAAGCAAGAACTCTACCACTTGAGCCACAGTGCCACTTCCAGTTTTCTGGTGGTTAATTGGAGATAAGAGTCTCATGGACTTTCCTGCCCAGGCTGGCTTTGAACGTCGACCATCAGACCTCAGCCTCCTGAATAGTTAGGATTACAGGCCTGAGCTACTGGCGCCTGGCTGGCTATACTTTTTTACTTCAACATCACCCTGTAAGCTCAGGGACTTCTGTCAACTTTTGATTTTTTCTGAAGTAAAACCAGAAAGCAGAAGTATCCTAATTAGCTCAGACTTTGCTTTGGGAAACACTCCCCAATCACATAGCAATTGCCTTGTGCAAAAGGCTATGTGGGTCCAGGTCAAACAAGAGAGAGAGAGCACCTCTCAGCATGACAGAGTGCCATCTCTAGCTAAGGGAAAAGGGTGGCTATAAAATAACCCAAATTGAGTGTGTGTGTGTGTGTGTGTGTGTGTTGGCACTGGAGCTTGATCTCCAGGCCTAGCCACTATTCCTTAGCTTTTATTTGTTTGTTTTCCAGTGCTAGTCCTGGGGTTTAAACTCAGAGCCTGAGTGTTGTCCCTGAGTTGTATTGTTTTGTTTTGTTTTGTTGCTTAAAGGTAGCACTCACCACTTGAGCCTCAGATCTATTTCTGGCTTTTTGCTGACCAATTGGAGATAAGAGACTCATGGACTTTTCTGCCTTGCGTGACTTTGAACCTCAATCCTCAGATCTCAGGTTCATGAGTTGCTAGGATTTTAGGCATTAGCCCTTGATATTGGCTCATCCAAATCTTTTTTTAAATTAATTTTATTGTTATTATAAAGGCGATATACTTAGGAGTTACATTTATATGTGCCAGGTAATAAGTACATTTCTTTTCATGCAGTGTCATCTGTTCCCTCACTGTCTCCCAGTCTTTCCTTCCCATTTCCACCCAGAAGTTGTACAGTTCACTTCCATCAATGTCCAGTGTGCTCCACTGCTGCACTTTTTTCACCCTTTTTCCTTGGTTCTGTGCCCTCCCCACCCTCCCACAGATGTACACTATATATATATATAAAACCACTCTGAGGTTCCTCGAAAAACTAAGCATATATATATATATATATATATATATATATGGTAAAGAATACAAAAATCATCAGAAAAAGAAAAAAAACATTTTTAAGTCCTTGATTTCCGTATCTTTGGCATTCGTTTCAGTATGTGGATTATTTTATATACATATGAAGAGATGCTTGGATATCGTATCTTTGTGATTCTCTCCTAAGACTATCCTCTATTAGTCTCGCTGTATATATAGAGAATCCTGCATATTTTGTTATATCCCAATGCATTTTAGATCTAACTTCCACATATCAGAGAGAGCATGTGACATTTGTCTCTCTGATCTTGGCTTACCTCACTTAACATGATTTGTTCTAGTTCCATACATTTCCCTGCAAGTGACATTATTTTATTCTTTTTAATGGCTGTGTAAAATTCCTTTGGCTATAGGTACCACAGTTTTTTGGATCCACATAATCTATTGTGGGGCATCTGGGTTCTTTCATATTTGGGTATTGTGTACAGCAATGAACATGGATGTGCAGGTGTCCTTAAAATATCTTGGTTCATGATGCTCAGGGTAGTGAAGGTCTATGCTTAGTTTTTCAAGGAACCCCAGAGTGGTTATATTAGTTTACATTCTCCTTTTCCCCCACATCCCTACCAATGACTGTTGTTCAAATTCAAAATGTTGGCCAATGTAACTGGGGTAAGATGGAATCTCAGGGTTGTTTTGAGTTGCATTTCCTTTATGGCCAGGGATGATGAGCATTTCCTCATATATTTATTTGCCATTCTTACCTCTACTTCTAAGAAGTCTCTCCTTAGCTCCCTTGCCCATTTAGTAATTGGTATATTGTTTGGAAGGGGTTACTTTCTTGAGATCCCTGTATCTATTGGATATTAAGCCTTTGTCTGATATACTGCTGGCAAAGATCTTTTCCCAGTTTGTTGGCTGTCTTTCTAGTTTAGTAACTATGTCCTTAGCTGTGAAAAAACTTCTTATGTTGATATAGTCTCAATTGTCGAGTCCCTCTACTATCTGTTGTGTCCCCAGGACTCTATTCAGGAAGTTTCTGCTTGTACCTGTAAGTTCTAATCTCTCTCCTACTCTGTCTTGCAGTAGTTTCATAGTTTCAGGTCTGACATTGAAGTCTGATCCACTTTGAATGAATACTACTGCATGATGACAAGCAGGGATCCACTTTTAGTGTTCAGCATAAGGCTGCCCAGCTATCCCAACACCAATTGTTGAAAAGGCTGTTTTTTCCATTATACGTCTTCAGCTGTTTTTGTCAAAAATCAGATGATTGTAAGTATTTGGTTTTATTTCTGCATCTTCTAATCTGTTCCATTCATCTTTAGGTCTATTTTTGTGTCAATACCAAGCTGTTTTTGTTATTATAGCTCTGAAGTAGAGTTTGAAATCTGGTATTGTGGTATCACCTACATTGCTTTTTTTTGCCTAGAATTGCTTTGGCTATTCTAGGTCTTTTGTTATTCCATATTAATTTTGGGATTGTTTTCTCTATCTCAGTAAAGAACATTATTGGGATGTTGATAGGGATTGCATTGGATTTGTATATTATTTTTGGCAGTATGGCCATGTTCACAATATTGATTCTACCTATCCATGAACGTGGAAAGTCTTTGTATTTCATGGTGTCCTCTTTGATTTCTTTCTTCCGGTTTTTATAATTTCTGCTAGAAAGATATTTTACGTCTTTGATTCGGTTAATTCCTAGGCTGTTTTTGTTGTTGTTGTTGTTGTTGTTGTTATTGCAAATGGAGTTGTTTTCATTATTTCCCTGTCTGCTTGTACATTGTTGGCATAGAGAAAGGCTAATGAATTTTGTAGGTTAATTTTGTTTCCTACTACTTTGCCAAAGTGGTTGATCAGAGTTTGGAGGTGAAGTTTTTTGGGTCCTTTAGGCATAAGATCATATAATCTGCAAATAGGAATAGTTTAACTTATTTTTCCCTATGAATACCTTCTATGTCCTTTTCTTGGCTTATTGCTCTGGCTAAGCATTCCAGAACTATATTGAAGAGGAGTGGAGAGATCAGGCATCTTTGCCTTGTTCCTGATTTTAGGGGAAATGGTTTTGGTTTTTCTTCAATTAGTATGATATCCGCTGTTGGTCTGTCATACATAGCCTTTATTTCTTTAAGGAATGTTCCTTCTATTCCTAGTTTCTGTAAAACTTTTAACATGAATGGATGTGGTATTTTGTGGAAGTATT
Source organism: Dipodomys merriami (assembly GCF_024711535.1). Taxonomy (NCBI): domain Eukaryota; kingdom Metazoa; phylum Chordata; class Mammalia; order Rodentia; family Heteromyidae; genus Dipodomys; species Dipodomys merriami. Next base: position 29,996,218 of record NW_027202937.1, on the reverse strand, counting down.
TTTCTGTATCTATTGAGATGATCATGTGATTCTTGTCCTTGACTCTGTTGATGTGGTGAATTATATTTGTTGATGTATGAATGTTAAACCAGCCTTGCATCTGTGGGATGATTTTTTTTTGGCTAATATTTTATTGAAGAGCTTTGCATCTGTGTTCATCAGAGAAATTGGTCTGTAGTTCTCTTTGTTGGATGCTTGCCTGATCAGGGGATGAGTGTGATATTGGCTTCATAGAATGAGTTTGGAATTGCTCCCTGTGCTGCTATTTCATGGGAAAGCTTGAGGGTAGTGGTATTAGTTCATCTTTAAAAGTCTTATAGAATTCAGCAGTGAATCCATCCAGACCTAGGCTTTTCCTCGTTGGAAGACTTCGATTACTTCCTCTATCTCACTGAGTGTTATTGGCTTATTTAGCTGGTTTATATATTCTTTAGCTAGTTTACATCAGTTTAGGCAGTTTATGTGTTTCTAAAATTTCATCTGTTTCTGCTAGGATTTCCTTCTTTTGTGAAGTAATCTAATATATCTATTATATCTATATTGAATTTCTTGTTTGTTGTAATGTGTCTTGTGGCATCTCTGGTCTTATTGATTTGAATCTCCTCTCTTCTTTTTTAAAATTAATCTTGCAAGTGGTCTGTCAATTTCATTAATTTTTTCAAAAAATGAGTTTTTTGTTTCATTGATTTTATGTATAGTTTTTTTTTAGTTTCTATTTTATGGATTTCTGCTCTAATCTTTGCTATCTCTCTCCTTCCAGTAGTTTTAGGTTTGATTTGTTCTTGTTTTTCTAGCAGTTTTAATTGCATCATGAGTTTATTTACTTGAGCTGTTTCTGTTTTCTTTATGTATTCGCTTAGAGCTATAAGCTTTCTCCCCATCACTGCTTTTGCTGTATTCCAGAGGTTCCATTGTGATGTGTTTTTATTTTCACTGAATTGTAAGAACTTTCTAATTTCTTCCTTAATTTCTTCTGTGACCCAGGTGTTATTCAGTAGTGTGGTATTCAGTCTCTATGAGTAATTTCTGCAGTATGCTTTGTTGTTGAAAACTAGTTTGATTCCACTGTGTTCAGATAGGATGCAAGGGATTATGTCAGTCCTCTTGTATTTGCTTAGGTTCTTTGTGTGTACTATGATATGATCTGTTTTGGAGAATGTCCCATGAGCTGCTGAGAAGAATGTGAATTGGGTCGTTGTTGGGTAGAATACTCTGTAGAGTTCATTTGGGTTATGGTGTCATTTAGTTCAGAGGCTTCTTTGCTTATCTTCTGTTTGGTTGACCTGTCCTTTGTGAGAACTGGGTATTAAAATCTCTCACTATTATTGTGTCTGGGCCTATCCTGTTCTGTAACTCCAAAAGTACTCGTTTAACATATTTAGATGCTCCATTTTTGGTGCATAGATATTGACCACTGTGATTTCCTCTTCATGGATCATTCCCTTTATTGCTATGCAATGACCTTTCTTGTCTCTTCATACTGATTTTAATGAGAAGCCTATTTTATCAAATATCAATATGGCTACTCCTGTCTTCTTGCAGGGTACATTTGCATGAAAGGTCTTTTTTGTCATTCAGAGTTTGCTTTTATCTTTGACTATGAGATTGGTCTCTTGGAGACAACAAATGGATGGATGGATCTTGTTGTTGTTGTTGTTGTTGTTTAATCCAATCTGCTGCTCTTTTTCTTTTGATTGGGGAATTGAGTCCATTAGTGTTCAGAGCTATTATAGAGAGATGGGTCATGTTTCCTGCCATTTTTTTGGTTTCCTATATTTTGCGTCTTTCCTCTTCCCGGGCTTACTAAATTGGTCTTCTAGTGATTTCTTTTGTCTAATGTGTTTCCTTGATTTTGATTGTTTTCTTCAGATTTGTATGCTTCCCTTTAGTATTCTTTGTAATGCTGTTTTAGTGTTCATGAATTCCTTTAATTTTTGTTTGTTAGGGGCGGTTTTAGCTTCACCATCAAATGTAAATGATAGCTTTTCTGGGTATACCAGTTTGGGTTGGCAGTTGTTGATCTTCAGGGCTTGGATTATTCCATTCCAGGATCGCCTTTCATTGAGGATTTGTGTTGAGAGGTCTGCAGTGATTATGATTTTCTTTCCACTATAATATAACTCCTTCTTTGATTTTTTTTTCAGTGTTTAAAATCAATTCCTTGCTTTTCAAACTTAGTGTTTTTACTATGATGTGTCTAGAAGTGTCCCTTCTTGGATCCTGTCTACTGGGGCTTCTGTGTGCTTCTGTCAGGTAAGTGAGATTTTTTTTCTTAAGATTGGGGAAGTTTTCTGTTATTATTTTACTAATTAGGTTTTTTGATGCCTTTAGTAACAAATTCTTCCCCCTCATTCATCCCAACTATGTGTAAATTTGATCAAGGTGAGTCTGCCAATTTTTGGATTTCCCTTTGGTAGGTTCTGAGGGGTTTTTTTTCCTATACCTTTGACTTTTTGTTCTAAGTCCAGTTTTGTCCTTGACTCTTAATATTCTGTTTTTCATTTCACTTACTTTTTTACCTAGGCATCCTACGGTGCTTTGCCATATGAAAACTGAAATTTTTATGCTCCCAAGATCAGTTCTCATAGTCTAAATTTCATCTTTTAATGAGGAGTATAGTATTTCTATTTTTATCTCTATTTCCTTTTGAGAGTCCTGGATTTTCTTTGTACTCTTGACATTGGTTCTGCATCTTCCCTTTTATTTCATTGGCCAATTCTGTCATCATGTATTTAATGGTTCTTTTGTCCTCCATCTCTTTTTCACCCTCACTAGAGTCCTTCCTGCATCATCGTTGGCTTTGGGATTTGGTTGTCTTGATTGTTCATGAATCATATAATCTTTCATCGTGATTTGTGTGTTTCAGTTCAAGGATTGTCAGGGCTATGGCCCAAGCTTGGCCTGCTCACAACCAACAGGGGGTGACTTGCGCTTGGCCTGGACTAGCTCACCCTGAATGAACTAGCCGATGCTCAGCTCCCAGGCCAGCAACCACTTGTGTGCATGCCCATGGCCCCAGGGTACTTGGAAGGAGCTTTGCCCCGGGCCAGCAAGCTCTCCACCAGCTGGCAGATACTTGGTGTGGTCTGCAGCAGGAGCTGGGAAGGCTCGATTCAGGCCTTCAGGATGAGTGTGTGCTTCGGAAGGAGTGGGCTCCCGCAGGTGTATGGGAGTTTGTCTGTGCTTGAGCTTGCTATCCTCCAGTGGGAGTTTTGTGGAGAGTTGGGACTTGTAGTGTGCTGGCACAGGAGTGGGTCTGGTGTTGTTTTCCCAGGTGCCTCCCTGGCTGTGTGTCTCCCCTAAAACTCTCCACCCGTGGTGGGAGTTTTAGGGAGATTTGGGAGTTGTAGTTTGCTGGGGCAGGGGCAGGGCTATATCCCAGGAGTCTTTCCTAGGTAGCCCTGGAAGAAGTGGGAAAAGTGTGGATCTCTGCTCTCTTCAAATGTGTTCCATCCCTCTCAGGCAGGGGATCCAGTCAGGGCACTTTCGGTCAGGGAGCTGCTCTCCCAAGTGAATGGTCCCTAATGGGGTAATCACAGATTCTGCAGCCAGTGTTGAGCTGGCCAGCTGCTGCTGTTGAGGGGCCACTGTGTCTCCATGTAAGGATCTCAAGTTCCTCTTCCTGGATTTTTCCTCTTGCTGTGCTGCATCAGGTGTGTATCTCTCCTCCTCTGTACTGCACAGCAGTAGGGGTCTGCACACTGATTTGAGATCTTTATTGGTTTCCCTCCTTGTGTTCCCATGGTCACCATGGTGCGGTGGGATTTCTTTAGTATTAAAGTTTAATTGGTGGCGCTTCAGGTGTATCCTTCCGGGTCTCCCCCATGCTGCCTGGGGCAGTGCAGCCCTTGGATGCAGCCTCTCAGCAGGGTCCATGCGCTGCCTCTGAAATCTTCCCTTTTTTCTGCTTTCTGTTTCTGCGGTGAGATTTCTTCTGCATTTGAATGAGTTGCTATCTGTTTAAAGTTTGATTGTTGTGGATCTCTTGAGGTGAAGTGTGTAGTAGGACCCTAAATTTCCGTTTGGTCAGATTAACCTAGAGAGTTTACTTGTGATGATGCCACCATCCTTCTGGAAGTCTCTTGAGTCTCATACAAATCTTAAAGTAGAAAAGATGTGTATTATCTCAGACTCCATTCTGTACCAGTTGGGTGAGCCAGCACTAAGAAATAGCTTTACCCCTGACTCTCCAATCTCCTATTATCTCAGGAACAAGACTCATGGTCCTGTTGGGCCCGAACAGGAAACACACTGGGCTTCCACAGCCTGCAACATAGTGAACAACCTCCATCAGCCAAAGAAAAACTAGGCCAAATTTCAGGTCAGTTCTAAAAAAAAAAAAAAGAAGAAGAAGAAGAAAAAAGAAGGAAGGAAGGAAGGAAGGAAGGAAGGAAGGAAGGAAGGAAGGAAGGAAGGAAGGAAGGAAGGAAAGAGGAAAGAAAGAAACTTGCATGCACATGATAACCATATTCAAACAGGTCAGAATGAAACCCCCTTGCACAAGTGTGGAAACATATTTTTTAGTTTATTTCTCAGTTTGTTCAGGATTATGAGAAAAGTGGGGAGAAAAAAAAAAGCCCCGCTTCATTTTTATAAAGTTGAGTAGGGCAAGGGGTAAGAAAAGCTTCATTGCCCAATGGCAAGCTTTTGCAATCAAAGATCCATATTGGGGGGAAAAATTAATGTTTCTTTTCCACTTCTACAAGGAAAAAGGTTGGTTCAGGTAGGATCAGGGAATGGGGGCAGGGGGGTGGGGTGGGGGTGAGCTTCTGGCTAAAGTCTCAAGTGATAAGGAGGCTTGTTCCTTGTTCCTTCTTTAAATTTCAACACTAAGGACTCCACTTCCTGCTTCTCCCCTGTGTCCTTCCTCCAAGGGGCAGAAAAGAGCAATGGTTTGTAAAACATCATTCCCCCTCCATCATCCCCTCCATCTCTTCCCATGGGAGTTGCCCCATTATTTTCTATCACTACCAACCCTCAATTTCCAAAAAGCCTAAGAAGATCAGTTCTGCCCTGTGTCACACTAAGCCTTTTCTCCCAGAAGTCTCACCATGTGGAAACTTTGAAACTCGGGAGCGTTAACTTCGACACTGTTTCCTGCCCAGCAATAAAGCAAAGTTTGTAGCATGATGCTCTCTGCTTTAGCAGAAATGGGGCTCGTGGGAGGAAAAGAGGAGTCCCTCTTTGCACCTCTTTCCTTTGCATCTGGAGACTTCCAAAACAGAAGTCTGCCCCAGCTTTTCCTCCCCACATCTAGGATGAAGTTCTGGATTCCCCTCTGCACAGACCTGGACCACATCCAACCCATGTCTTCAGGTTCTTCAAACATTAACCTGGCAGATGTTTTTTCAAGAGGTTTGTGTTTGGATTTTGAGTTGGTTCTCGAGGCTCCAAGTGGAAAGTCCAGGGGGTGGATCCGTAGCATGGATCCCACCCCCGGCAGCTCCCTTAGCAGCAAAGCAGGAAAAGGAAGCCCCTTTTGTATGCACAAAGCTGCTGACAGGCACAGGCCTTTGCCAACACTACGTGCTTTCCTTTCTCGAGCTGTGAGCTGGATGCAAAAGGGGGGGGGGGGATGAGGAGGGGGGGCGGTGCCGGGAGGGTTGTTGGAGGATAAACCGTGCCTTCCTAAACTGATTGGGTTAGAAGCATTCCGGAAATGCTGCTACTTGGGGCAGAGAAAAGATGGATCTTTTCTTCCACAGTCAGCCGCACCACATTGCCTGCCCTTTGACATACATCTTTTCACGGATGAAGAACAGCTGAAGGGAAGAGAGGGCCTGCGGACCTCGGAGGAAGGAAAAGACACCAGCCCAGGCCTGCAGGCGGGAAGGCAGGCCTGTGGGCCTGGCTCCCTGCAACCACCTGCAATCTCTCCATCCGCCGACAGAGGGCAGCACGAGTCTACCTCGCAGCCCTAAGCATGCTCCACTCTCCCTCCCCCCCCCCCCCCCTTCAATTACAGGGTGTCTCTAAAAGCAAAAGCACTAGGACTTCAGCGTCAGCAGAAAAACAAGTCAGAAAGACTCAGGGAGATGGAGGAGGGGGGCAGCTTTCCAATCCCAAACGTAGTTTAGCCTAATCCGGCTGCAGCCACCCCCACTCCTAGCCCAGGACAGGCGGATCCACCACCATGGGGGGGGGGCATCCCCACCCCCACCCCAGGCCCGGTGCCAGCCAGGGCCGCCACCCGCCCGGCCCTTTGTGTCACTTCGCTCCTCGGCCTCCAGGAACGCCAGGACAAAGGAGAGCCCTGGTGCTGCCAGCAGCTGGGGACACGGCTGGGCTTTACAAGGAAGGAGGAAACTCGATGCCCAGCAATTGGGACAGGTCGCCTTGCCCGTCTTTGGGGTGACCCAGTTCTGAGGCCAGTCGCTGGGCTCCGCGCACATGTGTATCACACGCCCCACTACTCGTAGCCCGGGCCTAGCCAGAGTGGTGAGACCGTGGCATCCTTCCAGGGGCAAATGCGCCCCACGGGAAGGGCCCCAGAGGCAGCAGGGGTGGCCTTGCCCCTCTCTCTCTCCCGGGCTCTTCTTTCTGGCAGAGAGCTCAGGAGGATGGGAAGAGCCGGGCCTTAGAGGACCAGCTGTGGGAGCCTCCGGGTCAAGGAGCAAGGAGGGGCTTGTGCAACCTGATTCCTCATTTCTTGCAAGTACCTCGGGATTCATGGCACCTCCTGATTGGAAGACCTGCGCATGAAAGACAGGTTGTGGTCCCAGAGTCCTGCGTAGATTGAAGTGTCAAACTAATGGTGTCAGGTGACCCAACTCCAGCCTTGAGTTCTCATCACAAGCTCTCGAGCTTACAGGGCTGAAGTGGTGTGGGGTTCTCACCGCCTTCTCCCCACCCCATCTCTGATTTATGTCTACGCTTGCTGGGATGACATCCCCCTCTCCCCATAACACATCCCAAGATACTAGATCCTGCCTGTGCTGGGCTCCTTCCTTCCTTCCTTCCTTCCTTCCTTCCTTCCTTCCTTCCTTCCTTCCTTCCTTCCTTCCTTCCTTCCTTCCTTCCTTCCTTCCTTCCTTCTTTCCTTCCTTCCTTCCTTCCTTCCTTCTTTCCTTCCTTCCTTCCTTCCTTTCAAGTTAATACATCAATTTGTGAGTACAATGTTTCTTGATCGATGTCACCCCTTCCAGGTGAAGACCCTCTGACTCCCCCCAGTTCTGTACCCTGGGTCTTTTAGATCTGGCCCTAGGACTCTTTTCTCTTCATCCCACTTATTAGTCTCAGTTGAACAGGACTTAGGGAGTGTCTGGACTGGGAGCAAGCTCTTTACAGACCTAGCACTGTAGACCCATGGCTTACTGAATGGTGCACTTCTGTCCTAGGGAAGGCTTCCTGTTTACAGTAGCACTGCGCTTGTTACTCAGACTAAATTTCCCCAGGACAACACTTAAGAGGCTAGATACAATGTAAAGGACTCTGGGTCTCCCATTTTCTTTTTTTGTTGTTATAACTTTGTACATTTTTTAAACTTGTAAATATAAAGGTGCTGTACAGGAGTTATACTTACATAAATCAAGGAAAGAGTACATTTCTTTTTGGTTAATGTCACTGTTCCCTCTCTCTCTTCCAGTTTTTCCTTTCCTTCTCCACCCACAAGTTCATTTTCCACTTAGTGTCTAGTAAGTACCACTGCTGCATTTGTTCAGTCTTTGTTCCTCCATTTCTGTGCCCCCCTTACCCTTCCAATGACAGAAAAAGGAAAAAGCAAGACAAAAAGAAAAGGAAACAAAAATAGCAACAAAGGAAAAAAAAACTCTCCTGTTTCCATTTCTTGGAGTTCATTTAGATAAACACTGTTTTATATGATGAGATGTGCCTCTGGGTTCTTCTCCTAAGAATCTCCTCCTTTGGTCTCACTGTGTGTGAATGCCTAAAGTCCTGTATAATTTATCATGTTCAAGTATATTTTAGAACTAGCTTCCACATATGACAGAAAATGCCATTTGTCTCTCTGAGCTTGGCTTACCTCACTTAACATGATTTGTACTAGGTCCATCCATATCCCTGCAAATAACACAACATTATTCTTTCTAATGGTGTGAAGAATTCCAGTGTATAGATAACACATTTTGGGGATGCACTCATCTATTATAGAGCATATTGTACGGCTTTTTTTTTTTTTTATCTTGGGGCTTGAACTCTAGGCCTGGGCGCTGCTGTTCAGCTTTTCAGCTCAAGGCGAGTGCTCTACTACTTGAGCCATAGTGCCACTTCCAGCTTTTTCTGCTTATGTGATACTGAGGAATCAAACCCAGGGCCTCATGCATGCAAGGCAAGCCCTCTACCACTGAGCCACTTTCCCAGCTCCTAGGGCATTTTTATTGTTGAATATTAAGCAGTAATACTGAATGGACTGATTGATTCTTGCCAAGTATCCAGGTATCAGAAACAAATTTATTGATGCTGCAATTCAAGAGTCAAACCAAGCCAGGCTGCGGTGGCTCAGACCTCCTAGCTACTCAGGAAGCTGAGATCTGAAGATCAGAGGTTGAAGCCAGCCCAGGCAGGAAAGTCCATGAGACTCCTATCTCTAACAAACTACTCAGAAAAAGCCAGAAGTGGTGCTCAATTGATAGAGTGCTAGCCTTGAACACAAAGAGGATCAGGGACAGCACCCAGGCCCTGAGTTCAAGCCCCAGGACTAGAGGAAGGAAGGAAGGAAGGAAGGAAGGAAGGAAGGAAGGAAGGAAGGAAGGAAGGAAGGAAGGAAGGAAGGAAGGAAGGAAGGAAGGAGAAAAAGAAATACTTGTAGTTTTCATGAAATTCTCCTTAAAAAAAACTATTCAGCAGGAAAGATTGGATTGTTTGAATAACTTGTAAGATTTTTCAGTAGATTAATTCTACCACAGAAGGGTGGCACATAAAAAGGTACCAAACAGAAGGACTGCTTTTGGAGGCCAGCCAGGGCAAAGTTAGTGTAGGAGACCATATGTGAATCATAAAAACAAAAGGACTCGGTAACTCAAGGTGGCAGAGCTTGGCCCAGGCTCTGAGATTCAATCCCCAGTACTCTTCTTCACGAAAAGAAGAAAAGAAATTTTTAAAAAGACAAGAAAAGCAAAGCTCTGTTATATTCTTCTGGCACTCTTCTTATCTATCACACTGATGTAGTATTCCAACTCAGAGATTAAAAAATGCACCTGCCCTGTGGTTCACAGGAAGAAGGTACTCTCCTCCTCTCCAGCCCTCCAACATCTATATGAAATGCCCCCTATACAGTCTCTGGACTTGTTAGATTGTTTCTTCCATTTACCAAAGAAGCTTTATTCATCACTGCTATGATTTGTACACATTCCTCACCTTCCCCAGACCATGTCCTCTTCTCCAAGATGGAGTAACCATAAGTAACCACCACAAAGTGTTATTGAAGGGATTAAATAAGATAATACAGATAAAACATTCAACACAACATCCCCTGCCAATAGTACATGCCCAGTGAACGTTACTTATCACCATAGCTTACTATCAATATTGACCATCAGAGGTTAGGACTGTCATCTTGTTCAACTACATGCCTAATTTCTGAATCTCTTCGGAACCATTCCACCAAGCATTCAGTCTTTGCCAATGAGAGGGACACATTCCCCACCACATAGCCAATCCTTTCATAGACCACTTTGCCTGCTGTGATGGGAAATCTCACTCCATGAACATAGTCCTCCTTGGAGCCATGGCTCTGAATTCTCTTCTTTAATATTTAAACACAGTCATTGCATCCTTTCTGTTTCTACTGACCATCTCCAGCTCTTTCAACCTGCCCTGGTTGCCCTTGAAAAACACAAATGGAGGTTCCTTCCTTCCTGGGTGTGGTATCTAAGAACTTGGCTCACTATACCAGGTATTCTCTAGGGAACTCATCCTCCAATGAGCTTTTTGTTTGTTTGTTTGTTTGGGGGGGGGAGAGGGGGGAATGTGTGGAGGATCTTACTACTCTTGGTTCCTTCTTACCCTACTTTCAGCTAAAATCCTTTTATGTACTTTTCATTGCTCAGTCACACCTGCCACATCCTGGACTTGTGTAATTCATTTTCCACTCAGGCGTAAAAAAAAAATGACATACTTCCTTATTAGATTTAGTCTGCTTCCATCCTTCCAAGATGGTTTTAGATTTTGCTTCTCGTACTGCAAGTTTGTGCTAATCTCTAGATACTGAGCAACTGCTCTTGGCCTTGGGTCTAAGAGAACAGAAGGAAGTTTAAGCTTTGGGTGAAAGAAAAAAGGAAACTTATGTTGGGTAGGGGTAGCAGGAGCTGAAGTAGTGGAGAGCAGAAGGGAATAAAAAAGGAGGAGAAGGAAGGGGAAAAGAGGAGGAGGAGAAAGAAGAAGAAGAAGAAAGAAGAGGAGGAGGAGAATAGGGATAGTAGGAAGGGGGAAACAAGTTTAGACATAAATAAAAAGATAGGAGAAGAAAATATTAGAGGAAGTAGATAGGACTTAACCAAGGAGTTTTTGTAGGTAGAGAGCAAAAAACACAACATGCCAAGGTTGGTAATATGAGCAAAAGGGCTGAGTATCAGGGAAGGCAGGAGAGCAGGCAACAGGGGACAAAGGGCTGTCAATCTGAAGAGGCATTCTCCAGGTCACCTGTATGGTTGAGAGGTTGTGGGACTGGCGGGTTCCATTCACATTACCAGAGCAACTGACAGTGACCTCACCAGACAAGAGGGAAGAACTTCCTAACCAAGACACATTTGGATTCTGAGAATGTTCATTCTCAGAGGATGTTTTCACTTCCTGAAAGCCTTTAGCATCATAAATAAACACACCAGGCTTTGCTCAACTGACCTGCCTTGCAAGACAACATGGATCTAAAATAAACCCAGAGAACAAAGCCCAATCCTTCTATACATTGAAGCTTCTGCTTTGGCACATGCAATTGGGCAGAAGCCTAGCATCTCTTCCTAGCAGAGGCTCTGAACATGTATGGAAGGCAGTCTTTTGATAGTTGCTTGCACAATGGATAGGTAGGTCCTGGAAGCAGAGCTATGCCTGCTTTCTAAACCAGCTGATGTAGTTGAATGTGCTTCCCCAAGTTCCTGTGATTGCAAGTATTTGGAGGCAGGGCCTTTAGGAGGTATTTAGGGTTCAATGGAGTGCTGATGGTTAGGTTCTCTCACTAGTCTTATCAGAACACAGTTTACTAATACCCATAGTTGCATTCAAAGTTCTATAAGAGGACACACTAGCCAGGCTCTGGTGGCTCATGCCTGTAATCCTACTTATTCAGGAGGCTGAGATGTGAGGATCACAGTATGAAGTCAGCCTGGACCAGGAAAGTCTGTGAGACTTTTATCTCACAGACAATTTAATGACAACAAGCCAGAAGTGGAGCTGTGGCTCAAGTGGTAGAGTGCTAGCCTTGGACAAAAAAAAAAGCTCAGGGACAGCAACCAGGCCCAGAGTTTAAGCTTCAGGACCAGCAAAAAAAAAAAAAAATTAAGACACACCAGATCTGGTCCACATGCTCTGCCTGACATTCAATGCCCTTTCCATGTTAGGAGAGAAGATGCTAACATCTTCATACTGAAGAGACATATACTTCTCAGCCTCTAGACTGTGGGTGAAATACACCTTTAGGCTTTATAAATTTCCTAGCCTTTGGCATTCTGTTTTAGCAACATAAAACAGTCTAAGACACCTGACCCTAGCCATCAAGAGTAGGTCTTAGTATAGGCCTCTAGGCATTCACATACAGTTAGACCAAAGAAGGACACTCTCAGGGGAGGATCACAAAGGCACAATGCCTATGTACCTCTGCTCATATAAAATGCTATTTATTGAAATGAGATCCAGGAAATGGGAACAAGAGGTTTCTTTTTTTTTTTTTTAAGAGTAGGTCTTAGCCAAACTCCACTTTCAGGAATGAGCATAGTGTCCCTATACCTTAGGGAATCCTTTAGACCCTGGTCTCAGCCATGATGACCCTTTCTCAAAATTTATTTGAGATTGAGCTTTCCTAGAGAAGGACAAAATGCAAAGTGCAAAATGAGTCAGTCTGCCGTCTGTGTGGACATTGAGTAGATTTCTAAGCTTCCCCCTATGCAAAATAGAAGATAACAATGGTAATACAATAATAGCTGCAGAGTTTTGACTTGCTCTCTGGGAAAGTGAGGCCTTTTCCTTAGTCATATGCCACCTTTATTGCATTGCTATCGATGTTGGGTATGTGTGCTGTGGCAAGCCCACATACCTGTGATCACAGCACCATGATAGCACTGTGAACACAAAATATTTAGAGGAGACTCTTGGAAGCAATGCTTCCCAAACAATTTTGAGTGATGCTTATAGGAAACAATTGAGCCCCCCTCCCCACGACACAGCCACACACCCTGCTGAACCAATTCAGATTCTATGCCAAAGGGATCCAGGAAAGACATTGAATCTCCTGTTGTGATACATGCAATCTGGTATTTGCTGCTCATTCTCATTGTTTTAAAGTTGTGCATCTACCCTGGAGGCTGAGATGTGAGTGTTGTGGTTGGAAGCCGGGCAGGGCAATAAAGTCCATGAGACAGCTATCTCTAACCACGAAAAAGCCAGAAGTAGAGCTAAGTCTCAAGTGTTAGCCTTGAGCAAAAAAGCTCAGGGACATTATCCAGGCCCTGAATTTAAGCCCTACGACTGGCATAAACACACACACACACACACACACACACACACACACACACACACACACTTATATACATGTCTATATCTATGCAAAACTGTGCAAGTGAGCCTTTGTAGAGGCTTTGTTCATGCTTGAACACCAGTAAGAGAAACAGCCAGAAGTAAAATCTTGAACAAGAAGGAACTACCGGATTCTCCCAGCAACTGCTCCAAGCAATTTCCCCAACAAAGTTGTGGCTATTTTTTTTTTTTTTTGGCTACTAGAAAAAGTAAGGCTTGAATTGTACAGTTTGATTTGAAAAGCGAGCTGCTCTCCTGCCTGCTTACCACTAGCCTTTTTCTGGCACTTAGAACCTGGTCAGGCATCCCTCCAGAGACAGGAGCCTACTTCTTGAAATAAATCCCATCATAACCCCCACCCAAACCTCAAGGCAAAACCAACCTTGTAGAAACAGGTAGATCAGACTCCTCCCTTTTGCCCTCTGGCTGGCTTCAGCTCTCTGTCTCTCTTTCTTGCCAAATGCTCTAAGCATAGCTTCACATGGCATCTTTTCTTAACTCACTTTATACCTTCCTGTAGACTGGCTTCTGCCTGCATCCTTTTCTCACAGCTCCTACTAAATTTCCAAGTTTGATGGACACTTCCATTCCCAACTCAAGTGATTCCCTGTGGAGTGTTGATCTACCATCCTTCCTTCTAGAACTGCGCATCTCCCCCTGGCTCCCATGATGCCCTCTCTTCTGCTTCTCCTCCTCCCTATCTAATAACCTCTCCTCCCCAGCAGCTCCACACACTTCTTTCCTGCTGTCCACCTTGACACGCAGGCTCTCCCCCAGGGACTCATGCTCTTTCTCACTAGTTCTTCTTGCTCTGGGCAATCTGAGTCAAACCCGACAAGGTCATCCCAGTTATCTGTAACAAGGCTTCCAATATGAGAGATGTGAAGATACAGGCTGGTGAGTGACCTAGACAATCAGCAAAGGCTGAGCCCTTGCGAAAGTAAGGATGGTACACAGTCCTGCCCTGAACCCTAGGCCCATCTGTTTCTAAAAGCTTCGTGGACTCAGTGAGGGAAGGGTTCTATCATAGGATCAAACAGAGTAGAGGCTTCTCCTCACCCCTCCTACCTCCTCCCCACATCCAACCAACAGCACTCAGCTGTGACACACATCTGTTCTGGCTTCAGTCACACAAGTGCACTGGTTAAATCCACCACAGGAGCTTGCATCTGTTTTCCGCCTTGCTTGGGGGAGGGGGAGGAAGAATTCCCTGAACTGAACATTTGCTACTATTTAATTAGAACAAATGGAAAACATAGTTGCTGTGTCAAATGGAAATTGCCTGAAACACCAGCATGAACAGAATGGGAGACCACAACCTGCATGCTTGTCAATTGACATCACCAAATTCACAGCACCACCAGTTCTATGGTGACTGGTGATTCCCAATCATCTACTGTAGACACACACCTAGAAGCATTTTGTCGAGACAGTGATGAGAACTTACTCATTAAAATGTACTGGATACTGTGTGACCCTTCAAGCAGCATGGATGGAGTAGAAAAGCCAATCATTCTTGTTGAGTGACTAATAATTGAATAATAAGATTATATCTACTGTAAAAATGTCAACAAGCCAAGGGAGTGTTTGCACAGAAGAAAATTGGACCCAGATGATGCAAAAATACAAAAATGGTGGTGCTGGGAGAAGTTCTGCTTGGCTAAGGTCAAGATGGCAGGGATCTTTCAGGACATGTATACTACCACAGTGCTGTTGCTGGTATAACCATTACAGGATGGACGTAGCCACAGGTAGAGAAGGGCTCCTAGTCCTTCGTGTGTTTACATCTATGGTCTAGAGCCCCTGTAAGATCCCTGTGGCTTTAGGTAAGAGGTTAAGAGGCAGGAGGTGACATAGGGACAGTATCAGAAGAGAAGAAAGTTCCATGAAGAAGCTCCATCTCTGCCTTTTTGTTCTGTAATTCCTAGTTTTCATCTTCTATATGGCTCACAAATATACATCCTAGCCCTGATTTTTCTTCTTAGTTCTAAACATCTATCTCCAACTATGTGTCCAAAATATTTACCTGGTTGTCTATAAATGTGTGTGTATATGTGTAGGGGGGGGTGTGAGTGAGAGACAGACAGACAGACAGACAGACAGAGAGAAAGAGAAATACTAAGGTTTACACTTTCACTTGGCCTTTCCTCTCAAGACTGGCACTCTACCACTTGAGTTACACCTCTACTTCTGGCTTTTGCTGGATAATTAGAGAAAAGAGTCTCATGAAGGCTTAAATCAAGATCTTTATTGGAAGTGGCGCTGTGGCTCAAGTGGTAGAGTGCTAGCCTTGAATTGAGTTGAGGGACAGTGCCCAGGCCCAGAGTTCAAGCCCCATAACCAACAACAACAACAAAAACTCAGTCTCCTGAGTAGCCAAGATTCTAGGCATGAGTCACCAGCATGTATGTGGCTTCTCCATCTTCTAACCAATGCAGTCTTCCTCCACAAGCACCCTGAAGAAAGGCCTTCATTCATCTCACGAGCAGGCCACCTGACCTCTGTTCCCAGTGGCCAGCCACTTGACCTCTGAGCCCATCCACCAGTCTCAGATTTCCTAGTTTCTAGCGCATCCAAGCCACTGCCATCACTGGCCTAGACTCATGTCATAAACCCTGTTGCCTTCTTGCTTCCATTCTCATCCACACCCCCTGTTGGTCTCTGTAGGACCAACAGAATGACTAATTTTTTGTTTCTTTGTGCTGACACTGGGGCTTGAACTCAGGGCCTCACACTCTCATCTGGCTTTTTCACTCAAGGGCAGCACTCCACCATTTGAGTCACATCTTTACTTCTAGATTTTTGGTGGTTAAATGGAGATAGGAATCTCACCCAAGTCTGATGGCTTTCTATGTTACTCAGCATGCATTCTACCCTCTGAGCTTCTGAGATCTGGTTCCAGCGCACTTCTCATTTCTTCTTCTAGCCATCCAACCTGTACAGAAAACACAATGTGGGGTCTGTGTGTGTGTGTGTGTGTGTGTGTGTGTGTGTGTGTGTGTGTGTGTGTGTGTGTGTGTTCTGTCTGTCCATATTTTCCATGCAGAAATCAAGTTCCCTTTCTGGCTGAAATGTAAGAAGTTGGCTTATCTCCTAAGGCCAACACAGAGCCAACCTTGTAAAAATCTCCCGCCTGCTTTAAACTTCTTGAAAAGCAATCTCCATTCCCAGCCAGCCGCCTACCCACATGCTCCTACCGGAGACTGCCCCAGCACCATCTGGGTCAGCACCACAGCCGGGCCTGCCCCTTCGGAAGCTGATGTTCGGGATTGGGTGGTGGATTTATGGACCAAGGTTACTGGGTGTGTAAATCTGGGCCTCGGGAATCAAGCGCTGTGACATTTTTACAGCCTCCTCCAAGTCCCTGCACGGACATGAAGCAACTGCAAGGAAGAACATCTGGTTTCACTTTTTAAATTCACTACCATGGCTCTCATCTGACAAAACTCTCGATCTTGACAGTGTTCTAATCCCTGGCTGAGTGAATGAGCACCCACTTCGTGTTCTGCCAAAGGTCTTGATTTTTCTTGTCTCATCATGCTATAAAAAAGCCACCAGGAATTAAAGGTCCCCACAAGCTACTGAAACAAGACATTTTCCTGAGACCAGGCCTGAGTAGTCACCTGCCAGCTTGCCAGAAGTTAAAGAGCAACCCTTGGCAGAAAAGACAGGAACCTCATTTCTCTCTTTCAACAGTGCGCCCAGCAGACCTGCTTGCAATGCATGCTGGGATTTGTAGTCTCTGGGGAAGGGGAGCATACCAAACACAATTACAGGGTCTTTCTCAGTGTACATTCCTATAATCTTGGTCAGAACTCAGCACAGTAATGAGTGTCATGACTGAAGGTCCCATCTGCAAAGTATGTATGAAAACACACATCACTGCTGGACTGTACCCAAAGATAAGAAGCTGCTCCAATGAGGTGTGTCTTTCTAGGCCTGACTGAATCTCATTTCAACGTGGCTTGCTGAGAGCCCTGCCGGCTTTCTTTCATCCAAGTTAGAATGCCATGTTGGAGCCAGTGGAGGTGCCTCCTGCCTATCCAGCACTACCAGCAGGGGATAATGATCCTTCTTCATCTATTCCCCAAACTACTCCTTGGCTTCGAGAAGCCTGGAAAGCAAGCAAGCAAGACAAAACCATAGCAGAACCTCACACTGTAGCCCTGTGCAGACAGTCAGAGCAACCAGATCTGCCCTTGTGCAGATCTCCAACCCATTTGCTTGCTGCCAGGACTCCTAAAATAGACCAAAAGTCACTCCTGCTCCAAATACTTCCAAAGCCCTCACAGCTATCCCATAAGCTCCTCTCTATAAATTTGTTTTTATTGTGTTATCTTACTTCTCTCCTACTTACATCTTAAATTGTAAGCCAGATGGTTATTTGCTACTGTCAATAATGGCCTTTTGCCATGTACTTACTACTACTTGTACCTACCTACTAAATGCTACTGCTGTAGCATTTAGCAGTACTAAATATGTGTATCTATCTATTATCTCATTCAATCCTGTAGCTACTCAGGTAGGTACTATTATGCCCATTTTTCATGTAATAAAACCAAGGTGCACTATCTCCTATCATCAGACCTGCAAGCCTTCTTCTGGAGACAAGTTCTTCTGGAGACAAGTTCTTCTGGAGACAAGCATATAGCTAGGCAGATAGTCACCCTTCACTATTGCTTGGCAACATTAGAAAGTGCATTGAATCCTAGGGCCACTCTCTATCACCCCTTTACTAAAATCATCTCAACTACATGCAGATTTTTGTTGGTGGTGCTGGTCGTGGGGCTTGAACTCTGGGCTCTTCAGCTCAAGATGCGCATTCTACCACTTGAGTCACAGTGCCACTTCCAGTTTTCTGGTGGTTAATTGTAGATAAACCTCATGGACTTTGCTTACCCTGGCTGGCTTTGAACCTCAGATCTCAGCCTCCTGAGTAGCTAGGAATACAAGCATGAGCCATCAGCATCTGGCTTCATCCAGATCTTTTGTAAATATAACTACAAGATCAACACACAGACCCCTGTGTGCACCCATCTCCTGGGTAGTGGGTCCTGACCACACAGTCGACATCTCTTTCAGGTTGGCCCCTGCTCAGATTAATGCCAGATGGTTTCTAAATCTTGTCAGTTTCAGTACCCTAATGCCTCTCCAATCTGTGCTCTAGTCTCACTGCTTGAAGAGGTTATAATCTGTGCACTATTACAGATTACAACTCTTTTTTTTCTCAGAAAATAATCTCTTCCTTTGAAATCTCCATAAAGAGATATCTAAGTTATATAAACCAGTTGCTAGACACACTTTTCTTTAAAAGGAAGAGTCTTATGCCTTTAACCTTGACTGTGAGCTAGGCTTACTATTCTCTTCCAGGGCAGAGAATTTGATTGGAGTAGTGGGAAAATGGTTTCTGAGGTCAGGTCATAAGCCGCCCTACCACTTTCCCTTTGCTATTGTGGGTCATCCATCCTGAGAACACCCATTTGTCTTATTAGGAGGACAGCTAAGATAAGGAACATGGTGGTTTGCTGAAATGGACCACTTTCCTGTGTTTCCAGGAACCAGAAATAAAACTTCAGGAAAGACTGACAAGTAAATACAGATGGACACCCAAGCAGCTGGAACTGCACACAGTGGGTTCTTCCTTGTTGAGTATGAAGTGATGACCACAGCCAGAACATAAAAGAGTATGGCAAGTACAAAGGGTCAGTTCTCAAAGCCAGGCTTTTACTGTGTGAGGAGAAACTTACACATACTCATCCAGAAGAGAGTAATCATCGGACATCGAGGCAACATGTCCTTGGGCATGCTCAGCTCAAAATCATCCTTTCCATACATCACATGTTTTAAAAACATGGAAGATGGACAAAACATGGTGGATGAGTCAACCTTTGGGTGGGTTTACTCTAGGTCACCTAAAAAGAATAAGTCAGAGTGATGATGAGATTTAGACTGGTTCCCTTCACATTTCTATGGAGGGCCTTAACTGAAACAAACAAACAAAAAGCTTGAAGGGGCACACATCCAAGCATAGGTAACTGCCCCTAAAGGGTTAACAGCCTGTGACCAGGCTCATGTAGAGAGGAACTAGTGATCTGCCAACTGTCCTCAATGTGGCAAAAGGAAAGTGAACACTTAAAAATGACCTGAGCTCCAATCAAGTTTTCCAGGGATGCAGTCCCTGCCAGTATCTCCCAGCAGCCTCCAAGGAGCCCCTGAGCCAAACTTCTCAGCTCTAAGCAGCTCTGGGAATCCTGGATCCCCTCTCCTCAGAAAGCACCATTGTTGAAGCATTCAGGTGATCTGTGATGCATGGATGGCAACTAAGCCCCTTATCCCTTTCCTCACTTGTCACATCCAGAGGTGTATTTCCAAAATGTTAAGTGTGACTGTGTCTTTCCTGGCTTTCTGTCACCTCCAGACCCATGGTGAAACTCATTGAAATAGCATCCAAGGCTCTTCTGGGTCTGGCCACTGACCTCAGCTCTCAAAGCTCACTTGGGTCTTTCTCCTCTGGCAGGCTAGGACTTGTTTTGTAGCTTTAGATCCACTCTCAGAGATCTGGTTTTATTTGAAGTGTCAGATCTCATGCCTAAGACTCATTCATATCTTTATCAACCCACTCATGAACACTGGCCTGTGAATCTACTCTGCTCCCAACCAGAAAAGGATTGTCTTTATATCTATTTCCCTGGCACTGGAACAGTACTGAGCTCCTAGGAGCCATCTAGAAGCAATTTAAATGCAAAAGAAGCTAAAATGAATAGAAAAAAAGGCCAATGGTTGACTTCAAGAATCATTGTGGACTGAATCAATGAGCACAATTCAGACATCAACCCATCTCAATAAAACCAACCTTGTGTAAGGTACCTGGTGGTTCATGCCTGTAATGCTAGCTATTCAGAAGGCTGAGATCTGAGGATCATGATTCAAATCAAGCTCTGGTAGGAAAGTCCATGACATTGTCATCTCCAATGAACCATCCCCCCAAAAATGTCAGAAGTGGAGGTGTATTTCAAGAAATGGAGCATAGCCTTGAGTGAAAAGCTTTGCCTTGAGTTCAAGCCCAAGAATCCCCAGTATCAGCACACACACACACACACACACACACACACACACACACACACACACACACACACACAAAACCTTATTTAAAAAAAACTCTAAGTCTGTTCTTGGAGGTTGACAAACCAATTCTGTGTGTTTTGTCTTTTTCAAGGCAACAGCTCAGTGGATGGTGTGACACTCTCTTTGTCCCCCACCATTGCCCTGATACCTGAGGCATCTACTCAAGCAGATCTAACAGCTGGTAGCCAGCTGTTAGATGTGATCTCATTTTGTGGAGTGTTTGTAGTGGGAGGATCTGGAAGAAAGCAGTTTTGGCATGCTTACTTTTACCACAGGATATAGTTAGGACTTTACTAAGTCTATGACCTTGAGGTTACTTATTTATTTATTATTAATTTATTTATTTATTGCTAGTTAATTGGAGATAAGAGTTTCACTGACTTTTCAGTCCAGGCTGGCTTTGAACTGGGATCCTCAGATTTCAGCCTCCTGAGAGGCTGAGGTATGAGTCATCAGCACCTGGCTACTTATTTACTATTATAAACAGTTTGAAAGGGTTATCTATTTTTTAATTAGCATACTGCATTTATCAGATTTTATGGGGTACAGTGTAATAATTCAACACATGCATGTAATATATAATGATCATGGCAATTGGTATTTTCCTCTCCTAAAACATTTGTCATTTCTTTGTGTTGGGAAACTTCATAATCCTCTGTTCTATTTCATTATATTGATTTATTTATTAATGCTAGTCCTGGGACTTGAATTCAAGGGCTGGATGATATTTAAGCTTTTGTGCTTAAGGATAGCATGCTACCATTTGAGCCACAGATCCCCTTGGCTGTTTTGGGTAGTTAATTTGAGATAGAGTCTCACAAACTTTCTTCTCCCAGCTGACTTCAAACACAATCCTCAGATCTGAGCTTCCTGAGTAGCCAGTATTATAGGTGTGAACCATCAGTGCCTAGCTCTTCTATTTCTTAATACAATACATAACAGATTGCTGTAAATTATAACCATACTTCTAACATTGTAGAACATTAGAGTTTATTCTTATTTGTGTTTGGTACCTACTATCCTCTCTCTCTGAGTATATATATATATATATTATATGTATATATATGATATATATATTATGCATATATATATGATATATATATACCCCATGCCTCCACCCTTCCTACCCACTAGTGACCACTCTTCTAGTCTCTGCTCCTATGAAATTAACATTTTTAGATCTCTCATATGACAGAGATCATCCAGGATCTCAGTCAGAATGTTTTGCTGTGTCTGCCTTATCTCACTTAATACAATGTCCATTATTCCCATAGATGACAAGACTTCATCCTTTGTGATGACAGAATGATATTCTACTGTATATTTCATCCTCTCTATGTGTGTATTAGTACTGGAGCTTGAACTCAGCATCTGGACATTGTCTCTGAGCTTCTATTTGTTCAAGGTTAGTGCTCTACAACTTAGCTGCAGCTCCACTTCTGGCTTTTTTTCTGAATAGTTTATTAGAGATAAAAGTCTTGTGAACTTTCCTGCCCAGGCTGACTTCAAACCATGACCCTCAGATCCCAGTGTCCTGAGTAGCTAGGATTTCAGTCACAAAGTCCCCAGGCCTATTTCTTGATGGGGCCTTTTTGTTTGTTGGATAGACTTCTTTTTTTTTTTTTTTTTTTCTGAGACAAGGTATACAATGTACCCTCAGGCTATCCTGGAACTCATTATGTACCTCAGGTTGGTCTTGAACTTGAGATTTGGCTGCCTCAGACTTCCAAGCACTGGGATTGCAGGTGAGTGTCACCACATCCTCTGGGACCTCTTCTAAAAAATATCCATGAGTCAAGATGCTAAGCAGTCCCCTGGAAGATCACTTAGATTGATGGTTACCTCGCCAAAGTGAGGGTCCTTAGGCTTCTATGCTTTGAAAAACCCCAAACTGTTCACCCTAGTTAACAAGAGCCCACAGAGCTTCATAACTGCTCAAGGGATGGTTCAGCCCCCTCCACCCCATCGCCTAGACCTTTCTTTCTAGGGGACTTTATGTTCCCTTCTTTTGCAAATATTTTCAGGCTGGTTCCTCCCAGCCACGCAGTCCTAGCTCAGATATCACTTCCTCAAGGGCTTATTCCTTCCTCATTTTTCAGAAGTCCCTCCCTTCCTCCCTCCCTCCTTGCCACCCTCCCTCAGTATAAAACAGGCTGCAGAAAGGAATTCAAATTGGGCAAAGGAATCCCTGATAAGGACAGCTGTGAAAGTATGAGAAACGCATTTCTTCATGCCAACATGTTGATGGAGACCGTGCCTTGTGGTGAGGACTCCTTTCGCTCCAGCTCTTTTCTATCTCTGTGTGTGCTCCCAGGATTGACGAGGTCTTAAATGCCCCTGCTTCTACTACAATAGGTCATTTGATTTCAAGTATTTTCCCACTTGCCTCTGCTCAGCACGAGGTGAAAAGTGCTGGGGCATACACGCTGATAACACTTAGGTATTTCACCTTGAAGCTTGGGATGGCTTTTGTCGAAGAGTGAACTAGGCAGGCCTCCTTCCCCAAGAGCAAGAGGTCAGAGAAAAAAGCTCAAGAGTGAGTGAGTGTGTGTGTGTGTGTGTGTGTGTGTGTGTGTGTGTGTGTGTGTGCCAGTACTGGGGCTTTTTAAAAAAAAGTTTTATTATAAAGATGATATACAGAGGGGTTACAGTAACATGTCAGGTAGTAAGTACATTTCTTTTTGAACAATGTTACCCCTTCAGTACTGGGGCTTGAACTCAGGACCTCTCACTCTTACTCGGTTTCCTCCACTCAGGGAAGGTGCTCTATCACCTGATCCATAGCTCTACTTCTGTGGTGGTTAATTGGAGATAAAAATCTCACAGATGTTAATGCCCTGGCTTCAAACCTCCATTCTTAAACCTCAGCCTCCTTAGGTTTTCAGGCATGAACCACTAGCGCCTGACTCTGGGAAGAAAGTTCTCAGCTGATCACTAGCAACAGTGTGGAATCTTGGCAGCTGTTAAAAGTCTTACTTGTGGAATCCTTCACCTTATGAGTGACTCTCAATTTAACTGTAGGCCTCTAATCTTATACTTTATAAACAGATACCTCTTGATAAAATGTGAAGGGTTTTTCTTTTCCTTTATTTTTCTTTTTAAAGTGAAATAACAAGACCTCTCAGTCTGCTCCATTCTAAGCCAGTATCTGTAGTGTGCTGGTAAGATAGCTGTAAAAGGAAAAGGAGGAGAAAGGTGGGAGGAGGCTGGAGCAGGAAAGGGGTAGGCCCAATAGTCAGGTACTGGTGGCTCATGCCTATAATCTTAGCTACTTAGGAGGAGATTTGAGAATCACGATTCAAAGCCAGCCTGGACAGGAAAGTACATGAGACTCTTCTCTTCAATTAACCACCAGAAAACTGGGAGTAGAGCTGTGGGTCAAAGCAGTAGAGTGCTAGCCTTGAGCAGAAAAGTGTAAGAACAGATCCCAGGCCTAGAGTTTAGCTCCACAACTGACAAAAAGAAAGAAAAGGCGGGGGGGGGGGGTGGGGGGGTGGCGGGGGGGGGGGTATGCTGGCTGAGAATGTGGCTTAGTGGAAGAATGCTTGCCTAGCATGCAGGAAGCCCTGGGTTCAATTCCTCAGTACCACATACACAGAAAAAGCCAGAAGTGGCAGTTTGGCTCAAGTGGTAGAATGCTAGCCTTGAGCACAGAGAGGCTCAGGGACAGAGCTCAGACCCTGAGTTCAAGCCCCAGGACTGGCCAAGAGAGAGAGAGAGGAGGGAGGGCAAGCAAGCAGGAAGGAAGGAAGGGATATTAATTCAACTCACAACTCATAGGAACCATCACAGGGCCATTGCTAATCCCCATCCCCCTCCCAGCCCATTCTGGAGCTCCTGCCACAGGTCCTAACTACAGAAGGACTAGCACCTCCTCCACAAATATTAGCAGACATTTTATTTTGGGAGAGATCTAAACTAGCACACTAAAATCTCAATAAGAGAGAACAGACATGGGTAATAATCCAAGATTACTACAAACAAATCAGTTCTATAAGGAGATAGTATTCATTACAGGCCTCTCCTACTTCTTGATTATAGCTGACTGTGAAGAACAGGCAGAGTCTTTTGAAGGCTCCATGTTCCTTCCCCTCCATCCTGGTAAGAAAATGAATGAATAGACAGTGGCCCTCACTGAGGGAGATAAGCAGGTTAAGATCCACAACTTGTGCAGAATTAGATCAAAGCTAGGGTGGACTTGACCCATTTAAGGGACCAGAATTGAGGGCTGGAAGTGTGGCTTAGTGGTAGAGTGCATGCATGAAGCCCCAGGTTCAATTCCTCAGTACCATATACACAGAAAAAGCCGGAAGTGGCGCTGTGGCTCAAGTGGTAGAGTGCTAGCCTTGCGCACAGAGAGGCTCAGAGACAGTGCCCAGGCCATGAGCTTAAGCCCCAGTACTGACAAATAAAATAAAATTAAATTAAAAATTAAAAAAATAAGGAAGCAGGATTGAATTTCATTTGTATAACTGATGGTAACAGCTTTCATCTAGATGGATCATGAAGGCAAAAGTTGGTGAAACCTGGCCTGGCTTTAGCTCACATACCTGGACCTGTCCCAGGCAAACTGGAAATTTCAAGGCTAGGCTGGGTATTGGCTGGAGGCAATACAGAGAGACACAGAGACAGAGACAGAGAGACAAAGAGCGCTAAGACACACGTCACTCTTCTCTCCACCCACTCCCCAACAATGCTAACCACATCCCACCCCAGCTGAAGGGGCAGAAAACAAGATGAAAGCTAAAGGCTTCAAAAAGAAAAAAAAAGTCAGCCATTCCTGCTAGGAATGGCTCTGTATTCCTATTGGCTATTGAAAAAAAAAAATCTATGCGAGACATAAATGTTCTGCCCCCAAATGTGGCATGTGGATAAAAACAATGAGTCTGTTGTTTCCTGGACTGGTTGTGAGAACTTTCATGGGGCTCTTTCTGGGTACCAGTGACTGGAGAAAGAGCTGAGCATACAAAAGTCAAAAGGACCGTCTGTGTCCCCCTCCACAACGCCTCTCACTGACTGGCAAGCACAGCTGTGCCCCTGCATAAAGGGGTCTGGTGATTTGCTCTGCCTGAGGGCATATGTGTATGCACAGAACACAGAATCAGAAGGTAGCAGAAGATGGAGCCAGCAGCAAAGCCAGGATTCCAGTGAACAAGCACCCTCACACAAGTCAAAGAAAAGCCCATGCAGGAAAACCATACCAGAAGAAGGTGGAAAGACTCACCAAGCCACCAAAAGAAAGGCAAGGGGGTTTAGAGTCGAGAGCAAAAGACTGCCTGGAGGACTCGCTAAATGATAGAAAAGGACCCTCTGTTCTCTAGTTGGGAAGGGGGTGACTCAATGTCAATTGTCCAGCCATAAAACTGACTTTTTTGGTGATGGTGCTAAGGTTTGAACTCAGAGCCCTCATTTTGCCAGTCTGGTACTCTACTGTTTGACCCACACCTCCAGCCCTCCCCAAAACATCATCATAGTACTCTATTATGTGGCGTGTCACTAAGAAGGAGACTCCCTAACCCATTTGTGACCCATCACCAATTTTACATACATTTTCATTCCAGAAACATCCAATGAAGAAACAATATGGAACTTGTAATGGGATACAGACAATTGAAGAAGATATTATTTGGAAACATAGATATTGAAAATTAATTACTAGAATAGACTGAATTTTGGCTTGCCTTTCGGTTGTACTTCTATATTATTGGGAATCCTGGAAAACTGTGGGGACAGGCAGAGCACCACAAAAAAGAGGGAGCTGTATGGTGACCACTGGCTTAGCTTTCCTCTAAGAAAATACAATCGATTAGAGATTTGAACCTGCTAGTTAAGAAGCCTTATAAATTTAAGTCTGTATGCCCTGCTCCTCCATTTTCTACACTCTGCTTTTTCTCTCAAATTGTATCCAGGATGTATATAATGTTTGATGTTTAATGAATAGCCAAATGGCTAAGCAGAGCATCAGCTGTACGAATGAAGCCTTGTAACCTGTGTACGCTTTCCTCACCAGTATAATACTAGTCATTGAGGAGGTTGAGATATGAGGATCTTGGTTTAAACCCAAGCCAGGCAAAAAAGTTCATGAGAATCTTTTCTCCAATTAACCAGCAAAAGGCCAGAATTGGAGATATGGCACAAGTGGTTGAGTGCCAGCCTTGAGTAAAATAGCCAAGTGAGGTATGAAGCCCTGAGTTAAAGCCCTATTTCTGGCATGAAAGGAAAAGAAGGGAAGGGAAGGGAAGGGAAGGGAAGGGAAGGAAAGGGAAGGGAAGGGAAGGGAAGGGAAGGGACTAAAAACAATTGTGTCTATAGTGACCCTGTGCATATTTTTCTTGATCATCATTTCATGGACAATAAAATTTAATAATTCAGACTAACATATACAGGATCTAATATATACAGGAGGATGTGCAAATACCACTCCGCTTTATAGAAAGGGCTTGAGCATCTTGGATTTTGCATCTTGGAACCAATCCCTTGTGGATACTGCAAGACAACTATGTACTTAAAATCTGTCAAAAATCAGGAGTCATATTGTCAATGCCCATAAGCTAGGCTTGGTGGATAAATGACCATAGGGGTGGAACATTAGGCAGGAAGAAGTTAGATCTTCCCAGAGATACAGAAGAAGTTGGAAACAAAGGCCAGGAAAGAACCACACTGATGGTGATCTTGCGGGCATGAAGATCATAACAAGGCTGTTGCTATCACTGAATGTATTCCCCAAATTCATGCGCTGGAAATTTTATCTTCAGTGCAACTATTTTGAGACATGGAACCTGGTAAGTGGTGTTGTTTTGTCTTTCTTTTTGTTTCTAAAGGTGCTGATACTGGGACTTGAACTCAAGGCCCAAGCACTGCCTTTTAGCTTTTTCTTTTCATTTTTTAAAATTTTTTATTTTTTGACAGTTGTGGGGCCTGGGCACTGTCCCTCAGCTCTTTAGCTCAAGGTTAGTGCTCTACCACTTGAGCCATAATGCCACTTCCAGGTTGTTGTTTTCGCTTTTTTTTTTTTTTTTCTGCTTATGTGGTGCTGAGGAATTGAACCCAGGGCCTCATGCATTCAAGGCAAGCACTCTACCACTGAGACACCTTCCCAGCCCCCCTTTTAGCCTTTTCATTCAAGGCAAGTGCCTTGAGCCACTTCTGGTTAATCGGAGATAAGAGTCTCATGGACTTTGCTGCCTGGGTTGGCTTCAAACCTCAATATTCAGATCTCAGCCTTCCTGAGTAGCTACTGTTACAAGTGTAAGCTACTAATACCCAGCTGTAAGTGGTGTTTTGGTTAATACCATTAGCATAGGAGTGGGTTAGTTGTTATAAAGGGGAGGTCCCCCCTCCCCCCGCCTTGCTCTCAAGCTCCCTTGCCTTTCAACACTTTCCACCATGGAATGAAGTACCAAAAGGCCTACAGGCCTTGGACTCTTGACCTTGGACTTCTCAGTCTCTGAGAAGAAGTGGAAGAAATAAATTATTTCTCATAAATCATCAAACTTTGGGGCTGGGAATGGGGCTTAGTGGTAGAGTGCTTGCCTAGCATGCATGAAGCCCTGGGTTCAATTCTTCAGTACCACATAAGCAGAAAGAGCCAGAAGTGATGCTGTGGCATCACTTCTAGAGTGCTAGCTTTGAGCAAAAGAAGCTCAGGGACAGTGCCTAGGTCCTGAGTATAAGCTCCAGGACTGGCAAAAAAAAAAAGATCAAGCCTGGGGAATCCTATAGTAGCACAAAATGGACAGAAATTGCTGAGACTGCTCTGCCATGCCACATTCCCCTGGGCCCCTGGTCACTGCAGGGCCCCCTGTTTACACTGTGGTGTCACAGGATTCAGCCAGCCTGTTGAGCACCACCAGCGGTGAAGGGTCCCTGCCCTAAGTATGCAGAATGGCAGGTCCCAGACACAGGGCCAGCATGGAGCTGGGGATGCAGGAAATGGCTTGGCTGAAAAACATGCCTTCTGAATCACTGCATTTCAGGGTGGAGGAGACTGCATTTGCCAGGAGAAACATTGAGGGAAGCTGTGTCCTGGGCAGTCCCCCCCTTCCCCCACCCCCCATCACTCTCCTTGTTTTGTGCCACTGCCCTAGAAGAAACCAGAAGAGATCCTCCTCCGGTGGCCTGAGGAAGGCTGCCAGCTGATAAGGACAGTAGGTCTGTGTCTGTTTCTCCTCAGCCGCTGTCTTCGAGGTCATTGAGCGCCACAAATGGAAACATAAATGGCAGTTGCTATGATGACAGCAGGTGGCTGGCTGGGACCTGGGGGAGGGGGTGGGAAGGATTATTTATGTGGACTGAGAAATAAGCACTTAAATGGTATATGCAGGCAGATTCATGTCTGCCTACAGGGGTAGACATGGGAGCTCATGAGCTGTAAACTTCTAGCGCTCTCTCTCTCTCTCTCTCTCTCTCACACACACACACACACACACACATACACATAGACACACACACAGAGTCCACACATCCGGTTTATAGTGTCCACAGAGCTGCCTGAATAGCAAAGCAGTCTGCATATTTGTTAGATGCTGTAGGAAGGTGAAAAGATTGGAGAGTGAACAGGTCAGCCTGTGAAATGGACACGGCTTCTCTGCAGGACAGAGCCCAGGACTTGAAAAGTGTTCCCCCCAGGAGCACCACTAAAGTGTTCAGAAGATGAATCAAAACACACAGGCAGCCAAAGCACAGGGAAAACCCTTTCAAAGAAGAATAGAAGCCGAGGAACAACCTTTTCAGCCTCATCATCTGAGAATGGCTGATGGGATTTGAAGATGAGGCAATTTAGAAAATGAAAAGAAGCTAGGAGCTGTGGCTAACACCTGTCATCCTAGCTAGCTACTCAGGAGGCTGAGATCTGAGGACTGACGTTCAAAGCCAGTCTGGGGGGGAAAAAAGTCTTTATAGAGACTCCTAATTGGAGACTCTTATCTCCAATTAACCAGGAAAAGGCTGGAAGTAGAGCTGGGCTCAAGTGGTAGAGTGCCAACCTTGAGCAAGAAAGCCAAGGGAGAGCATTAGCCCTGAGTTCAAACCCCTATGTTGGCACAATACATACATGCATGCATGCATGCATGCATACATATATACATACATACATACAATCAAAAGAGAAACACCCTGTGCATTTATTACTAAATGTTCTTATTTACCATATACATATATACTATATACACACAATGTATATACATGCTACATGTAAACATATGCTACATGTATATATTTATATACATACTATGTGTGGTCTGGATATAGTATAGGACCGTGTATATATTTATGTATATATATGGAATACATAATAAATAAAATGGCAGTGCATATGTGTGCTGGTATTTCCAAGCACATAGATTCCTAATTCAAACTAATTTCAATATTGATACTATAAATCACTATCCTAACTCACAACCACTTGAGTTCTGGCAGACTTTCCTAGGACTGTGTCTACAAAGAAGAAAAAAATAAAAGCCTTCAAACCCCCATGTCTGGTGGCCCCCTCATGCCAGCTTAACCCTAATTACCTACAGTAAGTCCAATTAGTGGCAATCAGATTTCCCCTTCATTTCTCTGATGAAGTCAGCTTTGGCACATCTACCCACAGCAACTGGGAAAAGAGAGAAACACAGAGACAGACAGACAGACAGACAGAGACACAGAGAGAAACAGACAGACAGAGAAAGAGAAGAACAACACTTCAGGGACAGAGTGTGGCTCCATGGGTAAGCCCAGCCCTCCTGCCCTGAGTCCCACAGGCTGGCACCTGGGATGGCTGCTTCCTGGGACGTCGTGTACCCTTCTTCCTTCTTTTTCTTCTCATTCCCTCTCTCTTCGCTGACCTGCCAAGCCTTCCTCCCGTTCCCACTCTTCCTTTCTAGCCTATTTGCCTTTCTTACAATGAGTTTTCTTGAATGGAGTGTGCAGCATTTATACCTGGTTTGGGTGAGACCCTAATCTGTCAGGGACAGGCCCAGGAAAAGTCACTTGACACTCCTCTCTCTCTTCCCTCTACCTATAACACAGGTGCACCGCCCCTCAGCCCACGTGGCCCGACAGGCCTGGATGCAGGTGCCAGTGTTGAAGGATGCAGGATGTCAGCCAGAGCTTACAGCCTTGGCACCAGGGCATAGATAGTAGCAGCTCTGGCTCTATGTGAAACACATCCTACCAAAGCCTTCCCTCTCTGCCGCTCAAGGTCACAAAATAGATTACGAAAGAGTGGAAAAGCACTGTTCAGAAAATGGGCCATGGGGACTTTCCTCTGGTGAGGAAGGAGAGAACAATGCCCTGCACTGAGGCAGCTCCTCTGAACCCTCGCGGAGGAAGGAAATGTGGCCTGTGGGATCCCTGAGTGTGTTTGTCTCCACTCCCCCTCCAGGGGCTCTGGCCAGATGTGATTGGGAGACTGTGAAAGCTCAGGTCCCTGGAAAACTGCTTCTAAGGTGTTGTGATGGGGAAGAAGTTCTGTCACGAATCTTAATGTTTCATAAGAACCAAAGGGTAGTTTGAGGTGGTTACTATTTTTTAAAATAGTAAGATGAGACAAAAGTCCTCAAGAAACATTTCTCCCTCTTTGGGAATCACAGGCTAACCAACCCTTGGTTCTCTGCACAAATTAGTTGAGAACAACAGATAGAATGGATCCTCAAGAGCCTTGTAACTTGTGTTCACCAGGACAGCCAGAGCCACACCAAGAGACAGTTTATGCATAATGATGTAATTACAACCCTTCAAGTCCTGTCTTCAAAAATACATAACCACCAGGCAGCAATGGCCCAGGCCTGTAAGGCTACCTAGCTCCCCAGAGGGCTGAGATCTGACTGAGGGTTGTAGTTTAAAGCCAGTCCAAGCAGGAAAGTCTGTGAGACTTTTATCTCTAGTTAACAGGCAAAAAAAAAAAAAAAAAAAGAATCCCTGAAGGTGGAAATGTGGCTCAAGTGGTAGAGCACCTGTCTCATACAAAATAGCTAAAAGACAGCTACCAGGCCCTTCATTTAAGCTGTAGTACTGGCACACACACAAAACCACAAAAATACATTTCCTACCATAATAATGCTTTTATTGTTAGTTATTTTTTTATTTTTGGCCAGTACTGGGGCTTGAACTCAGGGCCTGGGCTCTGTCCCTGAGCCTCTCTGTGCTCAAGGCTAGTGCTCTACCACTTGAGTCCCAGCATCACTTCCAGCTTTTTCTGTTTATGTGGTACCAAGGAATGGAATTCAAGCATGCTAGGCTCTACAACTAAGCTATATTCCCAGCCCCAGCCCCCTTTTTATAGTGAGTGCCACTGTTGTGTTTGTTTACCCTTTGTACTTCCAATTCTATGTCCTACCCCACTTTTATTTCTTAAAAAAGATCCAAGTTATACTCATTAGTTTGAAAATATCTTGGGGGTCCTCACTCTTTCTCAAGACCATAACTAATTTTTAGAGAGTAACATTGGACCCTAAGGTGGTCTCCAAGGCATTGGGAATTTACTCTCTGGGCAATTTCTTCCCTAGCAATTGAGCAATAAAGTCTCCATAAGCTCATGTTTTGGAAGCAAAATGTAAGAAGAGGCAGCTAGAAGCAGAGTTAGAGATTCCAGAGTTGTTTCTAGGCTCTGCCTTCTGTCTACCCCAAATGCTTCTCCTAACTTGTCCTCCTGGCATCTCTTAGGAGCTGCCAGTGTGCAAACCAGTCTTACCGGTTCCCCAGCCACCAGCCACCATCAGTGATTGTTGGAACTAAGGCCCCTTTTCCTATAGTAGGTAAACCTGCAGGGACAGCCAAACTGGGAACCAGAGTTCAACCAGTCAGTCCTGAGAGGGAATACCACACTGCCCAAAGAAGCCACTGCAGGTCAGAGCCACACAGAGTGATGCTATATCATGCAGGCCCTTCCTGAGAGAGCCACACCCTTTCCAGAGCAGAACAGATCACCCTGCCGGCCATGGAACTTGGGACCTGGAAACCTACCTGGAGTATCTTAGCTGGAGGTTATTTGTCTTCCTTCTGTGACTTCAGCACAGTCTCCCCGGACTTCGCAGAGGCAAGGAGATGAGTGAGTGTGGACTTTATGATGAGTCCACGTAGATGGATGTTTACAGCAGGGACCAGCAGAGCCTATGAAGGAATGTGATGCCTTCCTCCACTGCAGTCCTGGGAATCAGGGAGCTGAAGGTGTAGTCAGGCCTGCCCAGGATCTCTCAGTGTGCCAAAGCCACGTGCACAGCTATTACACAGAACTGTAGAGCTACAGGCAGAGTTGGGGGACCCAGAAAGTAGACCCTCACCCTGATACCCCGAATCCAACATTCCTGGCTCTGTCTGCTATTTGGCAGTTGGGAAGGAATGTCAGCAAAGCCCTGGTAAAAGTTCACTGATAAAATAAGCTTCCCTGAACAACTACTATACAGAATAAAGAATGCCCAGTTCTTTCTAAATATTTATTTTCTTAATTTTAAAATAATTTAATATGCAGAAATAATAGAGCAAAAGCCCAAGAACTAAGAATCTACCAGTTTTTTTCCTTCACATTTTACCACACTTACTTTGTGTGTGTGTGTGTGTGTGTGTGTGCGCGAGCACGCGCGCGCCAGTACCAGAGTTTGAACCTAGGGTACTCTCACTCTTGCATAGCTTTTTAGCTCAAGGCTGGTGCTCTACCACTTGAGCCACACCTCACTTCTGGCATTTTGCTGGTTAATTGGAGATAAGAGTCTCATAGACTTTTCTGCCAGCCTGGCTTCAAATCACAAAACCTCAGATCTCAGCCTCCTGAGCAGCTAGAATGACAGATGTGAGCCATCAGCAGCTGGCTTTCAGATCTTTTCATTAAAAAAAAATGCTGGGTACCAGTGACTCATGCCTGTCATTCTAACTACTTAGTAGGCTGAGATGTGAGGATGGAGGTTCAAAAGCAGCTGGGTAGGAAAGTCTGTGAGACTCTTATCTCCAATTAACTATCAAAACAGTCAGAAGTGAAGCTGTGTTTCAAGTGGTAGAGTGCTGGCCTTGAGCAAAGAAGCTCACAAACAGTGCTCAGCCTGGGAGTTCAAGACCCAGGACAGGCACACACACACACACACACACACACACACACACAACTTCATTCAGTCAAACAAGCACATAGCAGTTCCCTAAAGGATTAGAAGAACCACAGTCACACAATTACATTAGGCCTTAACAGTTCTCAGGGAACAGCTCTGAGGAGCTTTTCCTAGGTCCTTTCTGCTGTGTGTGGGCCCCTGGAACCTGTGTCTAGGCTCTGAGTGGATACTGACATGGATCCCTGGGTTCCCAGGGCCTGTCCTGCTTGCCAGGGCTGCCTAATGCAGGTGCAAATGCAAACAGCAGTGCTAGATAGAGCCAGTGAGCATCAGCCTCTAGTTCCCCCTATCCTTGAGCCCACCATTCTCCATAGGTACCATGTGGCTCCAATTCCTCACCCAAAACATGTCCATGAATCTAGGCTTTGTGAGATGTTTACTGAATCAAACATGAACCCCCTAGGTGCACTCTAGCCAAGCACAGTGGTACATGTATGTACTCTCAGCACTCAGGAGCCAGGGGCAGAAAGATCTCCAGTTTGAGGCCAGCCTGGACTATACAGCAAGACATAGTTGAAAAAATAAAAGTAGACCTTGCTAGCTCTGGGTGGCTATCACATAGGGTAACTGCAGCCATCAGGGCTGAGGTTAAATGAGGCTGAGACAGCTAGGAGCTGAAGACAGACAGACAGGCAGACAGACAGACAGACAGAAGAGAGCTCATCTCCCACCTCAGACTCCATAGTCTGAGGAGAAGAAGGTGTAGCCTTGCAGTGCACCCTGGGTAATTGCAAATCTCACCAGAGCATTTAGGCAGCCCACAAAGGCAGGCTGAGAGCTAGGATTGGAGCTAGGCCGGGGGGGGGGGGGGGGGGGGGAGGGAAGAGACTGGGCACTGCATGCAGAGAGGCAAGCATGCTCCTCTAGATATCTGGTCACTGATTTTCCCCGGTCCTGAGTCTCCTTGGGCCTTCTACAGCCACACTGACCTAGAGTTTCCAAAGTGAGAAGAACACAGCCAGCTGGTGACTAGGGCAGGGAGTCAGACAGCCAAAGGCCCAGCGCTTTCACAATTTCCAAAGGAGTCTGGCATCTAGGTCAGAGGGTGGCAGCGGTTCAGAAGGGGCAGAGAGCTGGACAGCAGCCACGCCTTTCCTCTCCAGCCTGAGGTAGGCACCCTTTACCTTTACCTCTGTCTCCAGAGCTGCCTGCGTGCTGAGATAACATGGCCGGGGCTGTGAGTGACTGCTTGATCCTTGCGTTTTCCAGGAAGGAAATGGACCCAATGCCCCACATCGTGGTAGAAACTGTAACCGATCATTTCTCCCTGTGACTGTGTCCTGTCATGTGCCAGCACGCACACCCCACAGCACACACACCAAGTGGGGGTGGGGGAGGCAGAGACCTGCCCTGCTTCTGCTGATACTGTTTGGCATGCCTTCCACAGACACACTTTGGCTGCCTGGTAGGCCACGTGGTATATGAGACAAGCCCCTTTTTTCGTGTGTCAATACTGGGGCTTGAACTCCAGGCTTTGCATTCTTTCTTGCTTTCTTGCTGATAGCTGGTGCTCTACCACTTGAGCCATGCTATCAGTCTGTCATTTTGATAGCTCATTGGAGATGGTGTTTCATGGACTTTCCTGCTGGGGGTGGTATCGAACAGATGTGAGCCATCACCACCCACTGAGACTAGCCACTCTCAAACAAATCCAGTGATTGCCATCCAAAGGGCTGACAACCACACCAAACATAAATCTTCTCATTTGGGCTACAGGGCACCACTCCATTTTGTCTTTTCTTTGGACCCTGACAAATGGAGTTCCCCAATGGTATGAGGGTGGTTTCTGGAAGCACGGGAATTCACAGCAATGGACTAAACTGTAGTGAAGACCCTGGGCATCCCCAGAGGGGTACCAGAGGTCTGGGAGAATGTAAGCATTCCAAGTAAGATTGTTCTAGAAGTCTGCCAGCTCTCACTGCAGCTGAGGTAATGAAGCGCAATTGCTGACAAAGTATCTTGTCAGGAGGAGGGAGGCAGAGAAGAATGAGGGAGGGAAGGGAAAAGGAAGAAAGAAAGAAAGAAAGAAAGAAAGAAAGAAAGAAAGAAAGAAAGAAAGAAAGAAAGAAAGAAAGAAAGAAAGAAAGAAAGAAATAGAGAGAGGAAGGAAGGAAGGAAGGAAGGAGATAGGGAGGGAGGAGGAAAGAAAGCAGGAGTAAGGGAGAAGAAAGAAAAGGAGAGAAAGCAAAGGAGAGAGGGGGAGGGAGGGAAAAGGAGGGGAGGGGAAGAAAGGGAGGAAGGAAAGGCATGCATTATCACTAACTAAGCTAGCCAAGAAACACCAACTATTTTCTTTCCTTTTTAAAATATTCACTTAACAGTGATAAGGACGCCAGCTTGCCTAGGACTTTGCACTTCAGAGCCCTATTCATCCTTAAATCAAATCCCCTTGCCTTCCATATTGCCAGTTCTGCAAGACTTTATTTTTATGGTTCAACCATTAGTTAGTAAACCTTCCAAGCAGGTTTTAAATCCTACCTGAGCTACTAAACCATCCCTGAAGGCAACTACTCTGGAGCCAGCTCAATCCACACTGACACCTGTTATGACTAACCCTGGATTATGTAGGAAAGTACACCTGAGCATCAGGCAACCTCACCTAGCTGTGGACGAAGCACAGAGTGTGTGATGATTTGATATGGTGATTTGTAATAAGAAAGAGATAGTTTGATCTTTGTCCTTAATTCCTGCCACAGAGCTCCCAAAACTCTTGTAAGTTTCCTAGCAGCAAGCAATATCCTTTGTCCTAATGTTTGGTCTTTGACTTGATTCCTGACACAGAATTTCTAAATCCTGTGAGATTTCCTGGCTATAGGAGCATTGTGTGTGTGTGTGTGTGTGTGTGTGTGTGTGTGTGTGTGTGTGTGTGTGTGTGTGTGTGTGTGTGTGTGTGTGTGTGTGTGCCAATAAGCAATTCCTAGTGGAGTCTTGGATAAGGGATAATATAGCTAGCTACCAGAAAGGTGAAGCCATAATCAAAATTTGGAACTTAGGGTCCCAGTGCTTGTCCTCTAACAAGGGGAGAGGGTTGGAGGCTGGGGAAGCTTCCTGAAGTGTACCTAACTGCCAGGTCAATGCCACACCCTACAGGACAAGGGATCTCTGTGTCCCTGCCCCTATGCTTGCTCTATACCTCTCTTCAATTTGGCTGCTCACAAATCATACCCTTTTATAATAAATAGGTGAAACTAAGGAGTGTTTCCATGACTTCAGTGAACCATGCTAGCAATCAATCACACTCAGAAAAGGGATTATAGGAGCCCAGATTTGCAGCACAGAA
Source organism: Dipodomys merriami (assembly GCF_024711535.1). Lineage (NCBI taxonomy): Eukaryota > Metazoa > Chordata > Mammalia > Rodentia > Heteromyidae > Dipodomys > Dipodomys merriami. The sequence goes on along the minus strand of NW_027202937.1, from coordinate 29,960,050 downwards.
TCTTTGGTTAACTTGGGAATATGTTGCTCACACTTGAAAGACTGAGCTCTTTTTAAAATTGTTTAATTTGTTTATTATATTTAAGTGCTTGTACAAAGGAGTTTCAATTCAATATATCAACTAATCAGTACAACGCACCTTGACCAATGTCAGTCCTTCCATCATTTGAGACCGATCTCTCAACCCACAGGATCCACATAGACAGTGTCAGAAGTAAAAGGCAGGACCTCAACTGGTGGCAGAGAACTGAGTGATGTGCGGAGACCCCACGTATCTGGATACACAAACATCCTGTGCTCTGAGTGAAGGCGCAGAGAAGGAAAGAAGTTAATGTTTCCTGCTTCTCATCAATGGTCAGCCCATAGCTTTAAGAGACCTGGTTTGGGAGGGGAGTGGGTAAAAGAACAGCTGGAAGGAGTTTTTGAATCTATATTCCATCTAAATATTGTCTAAAACAGCACATCCAATATGGAAGCCACCAGCTACAAGGAAACAGAGGGACACTGGGATGTGTTGGAAGTATAAATGCACATGAAGGCTGGGAATGTGGCTTAGTGGTAGAGTGCTTGCCTAGCATGCTTGAAGTCCCAGGTTTGATTCGTCAGTAATACATAAATAGAAAAAAGCAGAAGTGGCACTGTGGCTCAAGTGGTAGAGTGCTAGCCTTGAGCAAAAAGAAGCTCAGGGACAGTGCCCAGGCCCTGAGTTCAAGCCCCAGGACTGGCAAAAAAAAGAAGCATAAATGAGATTTCAAAGACTTGCTTGAAAAACTAGACCATAATAACTTTCTTAGTACTGATTACATGGTGAACTGCTAATATTAGGTTTCTATTGGTTAATAATGTATTATTCAAATTGTTCTTTGGGGGAATAAAACACATATAAAAACTGACTACCCTAAACATTTTAAGTGTGCAGATAAAGACTGTTAGCTTCATCCCTGCTGTTATTCTCAACTTGCACAGAGCTGTGATTTTGGACCCATAAAACAATATCACCGTCACCCTTCCTTTGCCCATGGTAACTACTATTCTTTGTTCTGTCTCAGAATTTGACTGTTTGACCTACCTGATGTAAATGGGATCATGAAGTATTTATCCTCTCATAACTAACTTATTTCATCTAAATTGTAAACCCTATCAGTATCAGTGTGTGTGTGTGTGTGTGTGTGTGTGTGTGTGTGTGTGTGTGTGTGTGTGTGCATGCATGTGCCAGTATGGGGGCTTGAACTCAAGCCCTCATGCTCTTGCTTGTATTTCTGGCTCAAGACTGGTGCTATGCCATTTTAGCCATACCTACATTTCCAGCAGTATGTGTGTGTGTGTGTGTGTGTGTGTGTGTGTGTGTGTGTGTGTATGTATGTATGTATGATGGTTAATTGGAGATAAGAGCCTCACGATTTGTCTACCCTGAGCTAGCTTTGAACCAAGATCCTTAGATCTCAGCCTTCTGAGTAGTTAGATTGCAGATATTACCCAATGGGCACCCAGCTTCTTCTTTATTTTAAGACTGAATAATATCCCTTTTGTGCATGGACCACATTTTGTGTGTCTGTTTATCTGTTGTTGAAAACTTGAGTGGCTTGCACATGGGCTGCTGGGCATGATGCTGGTATGAATGTGGCTGGACAAATATTTGTTCAAGACCTAGCTCTCTTTTTTGTAGGGCAAGTGACTAGATGGGGGATTTCTAGATGATGTGATCATTCCATTTAAATTTTTTGAGAAGTCACCATAGTCTCTTCTACAGTAGCTTTCACATTTTACATCCCCACCAGTGAGATATAAGGATTAGAATGTTTTTCCACTCTCATCAATCCTTACTTGATGTTAATTTGTTTGTCCTATTAGATATGCAATTGTACCTCATAGTGGCTTTTCTTTGCATTCCCCTAATGATTACTGATGCTCATTGGTCATTTGTATATCCTTTATGCAGAATAGCTGGCTTCCTTTTACTTTTTTTTAAATGTGTTTACTAAAAAATGCAAAGCATCATATTTAGCTCACAATTTATTTCCATTGGAAAGGTCTAGTTTACAGTGAATAAAGGTATAACTTACAGCTGAGTGCTGGTGGCTCATGCCTAGAATCCTAACTAATCAAGAGGCTGAGATCCTGAGGATTCAAGTTTGAAGCTGGCCTGGACAGAGAAGTCCAAGAGATTCCATCTACAAAATAAACAGCAAAATACCAGTCAAAAGACATGTTTCAAGTGACAGAGTAAATTTGAGCCCCTGAGTTTAAATCAAAAACAAACCAACCATGCATATGCTATCACATATGAATGCTTTGACATTGGAAGGGATTCTTAATATTTACAATGTGAAAATGAGGTTCTAATTAATGTTCTCTGTTTATTTATTTATTTTTTTGGAGATAGTATTTTTGCTCTCTGCTCTAAGTACCTAAGTGCCAAAGAAATCAGGAACAGTTCCTCTAAAGCCCCAAAGACCTATTTATTGGTCCACCTATAAAAACCATCAGAAGTTCAAGGGATCCTCTGTCTCTGTGGAGTAGCTACCTTCTCTGATGGGTGCTGATTGTTCCAGCATTTTCTGCTGTTCTATAGTGTGTCTGTGGTTCAGCTGGTAAAAATTGCAATGAGGGAAGAACTCTTAAGAGCTGAGAAGAGAACTTGGTCCTGTAGAATCCTCAGAACTACCTACACCTCCTGATGATGGGTGGATCTTTTCCAAGGGAAAGGTTGGCTGCTTTCACAATGCCCTCCTTGGTTTACAAATATGCTCCACGGGGGGGGGGGGGGGGGGGAATGCATTCCTTGATTCTCTGAAACACCCCATCTGCAAAGGCTACTTCTTCCGCATAGCCTTAGGAGATTTCAACTGTCTCTAGCAGAAGACTGATATTTCTACCCACCACTGAACAGTTAGAAGAAAAAGGTGGGTTGACTAGGCACACCCATGCTCACCTGTAATCCTAACTACTAGGGTGGCAGAAGTAGAAGGATTACAGTCTAAGGCCAGTTTAGGCAAAAGCACAAGACCCTATCTGAAAAACGAACTAAGAAGATAAGGGCTGGGAGTATGGCTCCAGTAACACAGCCCTTATCTAACAAGCTTAAGGTCCTAAGTTCAACCAAAAAAAGGAAAAAAGAATGAGGTGGATTCCAACATATTGTTGCTGTTCCTAAGTTTCCCTTTTGCCCCAAGGAGGCAGTATCATGGGTCCAAACTGTCTTCCTTTTATCTTTATAAAAAAAATCTCAAAAGTCCATGGGCAACCCAAAGGGGGTTGCCAGAACCAGAAGGGGGTACAAGTATCACAACCTGTGACTTCATTTTCATTTCATGTGTTATTTATGTATATATGTATTTATTTAGTGCTGTTGATGATGAGACTCAGTCCCTTGTGCATGCCAGGCAAATGCTCTACCACTGGGCAGTAGTCAAGAGCATCAGTCCACCTGTGACTTAAAAGAAGGAGAGGGGAGAGGAGGAGGAAAAGGAAGACAAGAATTGTTCATACAGCTTTAAAGGAAAATGATGGTAATATTTAAATACCAGCTAACACAATAAAGATGACACAAAAATTAGGAAATTTTATTTTAGGGGGCAGCAGCACTAGGGATAAACTCAAGCCTAGGTACTCTACTATTTGAACCCCCAAATCTTAAGAATCATTTTTTTAAGTAGAGGGTTTGAACTCAGGGCCTTGCACTTGCAAGACTGGCATATCACTGAGCCACGCCTCTAGCTCTGGTTTTTAGTTAACAAACCTGAGCCAGATGCTGGTGGCTCATGCCTATAATGCTAGCTACTCAGGAGGCTGAGATCTGAGGACTGCAGTTCAAAGTCAGCCTGAGAAGGAAAGTCCATGAGACTCTTATCTCCAATAAACTACTCAGAAAAAGCTGGAAGTGGTGCTGTAGCTCAAGTGGTAGAGCACTAGCCTTGAGCACAGAGAAGTTCAGGGACAGAGCCCAGGCCCTGAGTTTAAGCCCCAGGACAGTCAAAAAACAAAAACTGAAAGATGGGCGTCTGTGGCTCACACTTGTAATCCTAGCTACTCAGGAGGCTGAGATCTGAGGATCGAGGTTCAAAGCCAGTCCAGGCAGGAAAGTCTATAAGACCCTTATCTCCAATAAACCACTCAGAAAACCAGAAGTGGCGCTGTGGTTCAAGTGGTAGAGCATTCACTTTGAGCTGAAGAGCTCAGGGACAGCACCCAGGCCAAGAGTTCAAGCCCCACAACTGACAAAAAAACAAAAACAAACCCTAAAACACTGAACCAAGATCAGCCTATTGTAAAATTCTCTTGGTCCCTGGGATCACAGGAGGGTACCACTGCATCCAGCTTCCTTCCCTATTAAGACTCAAAATTTAAAAACAGAATCTGGTCACCTAATATGAAAAAATGATGTAAATAAAAATACTAAGTGGGAGATGTTTTATACATTGTGGGGGAAATGCCCTATAAATAAAGGCATTACGGATTATGTGTAAAATATAACTAATAGAAGTGTTCCTTGTGATCTAGATTCATGTCAACACAAGGGATCTGATAGGTTAGAAATAAGAATAATAACTCATACCTTAATAATTCCCTTTTAACCCAAACTGTCAAACCCATAATTTCCATGCAATAATGTCATCTGATTTTCCTTATGCCAGTTTCATCATTGGAAGAATTAATTAAAAGATATAATTTGCCATATGTGATTTTGGTTGAAGTATCTAATGAGATTGTTAACAGATGTGCAAACACTTCAAAAGCTGAGAATATAATAAAATGATTATCATGGAAGTACAGTCATGCCTGGGTATCTGCAGGGCATTGATCTCAGGACCCCCCACAAACAGAAAAACCAAAGGTGCTCAAGTCCCAAACATAAAAGGACACCCATCACCCCATGTACTTTAAACCATCTCTGCACTATTTAAAACACCTACTATAGTACAGATGCTGTGTAAATAGTTGTGTTGCACTGCTTAGGAAGAGCAACACCTGCAACTTTTTCCCTATCTTTTTGATCCATAGTTAAGCAACTCTGCAGATGAAGAACCCTCAGATAGAGGGCTGACTGCATATACAGTTTGCTACACTAGGCAGGAAAAAAGGTTGAGAAAAGATTGGTTTGTATACAGTAAAATGAGGAAGATGAGGGGAGAAGGGAGGGGCGGGGAATGGAGGCAGAATGGGATTCATAGCCTCTCCCCAGCTTACTTGGGTCATTTTTTAGGAGGTGTATAGAGAGAAGTTACAATGTACATCATATGGTTTACTTTTATTTATTTATTTATTTATTTATTTATTTATATTTGGGGTCCAGTCATGGGGCCTGAACTCTGGGCCTGGGCGCTGTCCCTCAGCTCTTTAGCTCAAGGCTAGCGCTCTACCACTTGAGCCACAGCGCCACTTCCGGCTTTTTTTTTCTTTTTGCTTATGTGGTGCTGAGGAATTGAACCCAGGGCCTTCGGCATGCAAGGCAAGTGCTCTACCACTGAGCCATCTTTCCAGCCCATGGTTTACTTTTTTTTTTTGTCAGTTGTGGGTCTGAACTCTGGGCCTGGGCGCTGTCTCTCAGCTCTTCAGCTCAAGGTTAGTGTTCTACCACTTGAGCCACAGTGCCACTACCGGCTTTTTCTGTGTATGTGGTGCTGAGGAATTGAAACCAGGGCCTCATGCACGCAAGGCAAGCACTCTACCACTGAGCCACCTTCCCAGCCCCCCCATGGTTTACTTTTAATACACAAAATATTTTCTTTAGCTAGGCATGGGTGGCTCATGCTTGTAACCCTAGCTACTCGTGAGGATCCCAATTCAAAGCCAGCCTGAGAAGAAAAACCTGTGAGACTTTTATCTCCAGTTAACAGCCCCCCCAAAAAGCCCTAAGTAGAGCTGTGGCTCAAGTGGTAGAACCAAGAGTTCAAGCCCCAGGACGGACGTGCACAAAAAAAATAAGTAAATAAAAAATATTAATTGTTTTCTTTAAAGCAACTTAGATGAGAATGGAAGAGATTTAACCAAAGAAAACTAACATCATATGAGAACTGCTGTTATATGCAGACAGTTTCCTGCAAGTAGCAGCCAAGTTCCTGGGGAGGAAAAAAAAAGTGTGTGTGCATGCGTGAGTGCATGAGTGTGTAGGTGTGCATGTGTGTTCCTATGTGGGTGTGCATGTGTGTTCCTGTAGCAGACACAACACTCCTAGGAACTGCGTGTTTTAAGATGGCCTTTCTCCATGCATCCTTCCTTCCGAAGAAGGAAGCAGCTGTAATGTGAGCAGCGCGGGTCTCAGAAACCCTGGGCTCCAGCCTCCGGTTCTTACGGGTAATTAAGGCAAGGAGTAGCTCAGGGTGGCACAACCCATTGCTCTGGCATGGCTGGCATCTCAGCAGGTGTGGCAGTGACATAGGCTATTTGTTTTTCAGGGTCAGGTTGGCACATTTCTAGCCTAGGGCTCTGGGTAAATGTTTGGATTTCATTTTCAGTCGTCTGGCCTTCAATTCCTTAGCATCAAAGGCAGGCCCCTGCATGCTGCCCTCCTACACCCTTTGTCTCCTCCCCTGAGGTGAAGGGAATGCCAAGGACCTGGGAAAGAGACGCCAGGAGGGGGCGCATGGCGGGGCGGGGGGGGGGGGTGGTGGTGAGGGGGATGCTGTGTTGCTGAATCTCCAACTTTCCCCAAGAGCCACTTCTCAGGTCCATCATCTTCCTCCTCCTTCCTCTCTTTGCCTGGGGCTTGCTATGCCCCAGCACTGGAAATTGGGCTTGTTTACACAGCTTTCGGCTCTCTTTGCAGTTGCTATAGCAACCACCAGGGGTCAGTTTATAGAAGGCAAGGAAGTTCACTTTCAGGGAGTTAGCTTTCCAGCTCCTGTGCAAAACCCGGCAGAACACAAAGGCCAGATGCCCATGGAGGAAACACATTGAAAAGCTTCCTATGAGAGTCAGCGTGACTGGGGCATAAAAACTTCACTCATCAGTACCACGGTTCTTCCTGGCTGATAGGAGAGGGAGGGCTGACATTCTGCAGGTTTTCCTCTCTTCCAGCGACTTCTGTTAGTAAAGATAAGGAAGATGACTACCCAGGCTTATTTCATGCAATTACTTTCATTAAGATCGTGTATTAACTGAGAATCAGAGAGATCTTTGCAAACACTCTTATGCCCATCTTACTCATGGTGAGAGAGGCAACACACAGCACCAGAACAGCAAGGTGATCTTAAGGTCCAAGCCAAATCTAATGGGGCTCCAAGCTCTCTTCAGAGCATGCTGGGAAAACTACCACACCCTCTGCAGGGCATGCTGGGAAAACTCTCAGGATGCTGGTACAGCAGAGAATTTTCAGCACTAACCTGCCTAACTAACCCAATTTACAAATTACACACACACACACACACACACACACACACACACACACACACACACACATGCACACACACAACAAATTTAGTTTGGTTTTCAAATAAACAACCATTAAATAAAAAAAATCTGAGATAAGTTTAACAAAGTATATTTGGACTAGAAAAAGATTCTACAAATAGGCAGCATTCTTTGGTGGAGTTGAAGGGAAGTTGGTTCAGGATGGCCCCCCCAAAGCCTATCACATGTACAGGCTACATTCATAAGCTAATAAAAGGGTGAACAGAAATGACCTGATTGGCTAGAATCAGCACTTGCTTTAAGTAGCTATGCTTTGTCAGCTCTCAGTCTCTGATTGGCTGGGAGTTTAGCCAGTATGATTGGCAGAGGCTCAGTTACTAGTTATCAGGATACACTTTTAGATTGAGTTGCAATTTGCTTGCTCATTAAGATAGGTTTCAGTTCACTCTATGAAGGCTACTTTGAGCCAAATATTTTTACTGAAGTTCAGCCTAAATCTATCAGTTTAAAACAGTGAATAAATTTTTGGCTTCCCCACAATATCTAGGACATATAGATTTACACAACCTGTTGATATAGACTTATCTATGTAGATATAGGATATAGATAGACTTAACTAAATAGATATAGATAAAATGTTCTATATAAATATAGATATATAGACTTATCTAGATAGATAGATAGACACAAGTTAGATAGAAGTCAATCTAACAATCTAAATCTTTCCTATGCCCTCTTCTAACTACCATCACATCCCAAAAAGTCCAACAGATGAGTTCTCTTTGACAAGTCAGAAAAGTTCCATATTACCATTCAGCACCAGCATAGTCTAACACTTAGATTATCCTGCTGGTCACAAAAAAAAAAAAAAAAAAGAAAGGAGCTGGTCCACATATATGTAAATCAAGAACCAGAAGCAAGCCAACCTAGCCACAGACAGTTAAAGTAACTGACGTAAGGTATTTGACTGACAAAGCGAAAAAAATTAGTGCTACACTTTTTTTTAGTTATCTACATCTGCTTTTTCACTAATAACAAAAAATTTAGCTTTATAATAGACAATGGGTTTTGTCTCTTTGATAGAAAAAATATATTGTTTGTGAGTGTGGTGAAGAATCAATATTTGTTTCTGAACATTAAATTGAGAGCTTTTGACTGGAGAACAAAGCTGGTTTAGCTGGTATACTGTCTAAATCTGTGTGTGTTACCCAAATCCTTGTATAAAAACAGACAATCAGATTCACATTTATCAAAGTAGCGATCCTCCCAGTAGGTCTTTTTTGTGTGTGCTAGAACTGGTGAGGCTTGAACTCAGGGCCTAAGCTTTTTTAATAAAGACTAATGCTCTACCACGTGAGCCTCCACTCTATTTCTGGCTTTTTGGCCTGGCTGACTTCAAATGGAATTGCTCAGATCTCAGCCTCCTGAGTAGCTAGGATTACAGTCATGAGCTACCAGGTCAGCATACATTTTGCTAAAAAATTTCCTTACTTCTTCACCAAGAAGTCTGACTCAGGAGAGTTTGGCTGAGTTTTAGAAAATCTAAACCATTGGTTGTACAATGCAGTAACTTGTGATGGCTTTACGTCTGTTTTGATCCTAAATCTAAATGCATACATTCAAAACTGAAGGCAAAGTAAGTAAGTGGGGGCATGGTGGGGCATGCCTGTAATCACAACACTTGAAAGGCTTAGGCAGGAGTTCAAGGCCAGCCTCAGCTAGATGGTGAAAACCTTTCTCAAAGAACAAATCAATATGAAGGTTGGGAGAATAGCAGTAGAGTGTGTGCTTTATATGTAAAGTCTGGGCTCAATCCTCAGTACCTAAATTTAAAAAAAAAATCAAGAAAGACAAACTTCTATGAAAACATAGCACTAATGCATCCAACAGGCTCCTGCCAACTTACACTGAAAGGGTTCTCACATATCTAGTCCAAAACAGTCAATTAAAAGAAAACTGTCAAGATAAACATCATATATAATAAAAATGTTCTCACCTGATACCAACTCTAAAAACGTCAATAAAGTTTTCAACAAGAAAAGCGAGGGAGTATTATTTTTGAAGCTAATGCTTCCAGTTCACAGCTGTGAGTTCTACTTTTGCCCACTTGTCACTGTGACCTTGTGAAAGGCAGTGGGTGGCTCTGTGACTTAGTTTCCCCAAAACTAGCATACAGCTGCAGCTAGCATCAGGACTGTAACCACGTTTGCCTAACTGAAAGGCTATTGTCAGAATACCTATAAATCTCTCTGCACCATTCACACAAAAACTAGGAAGTATGAAATATGATTATTTGTGCTGTTCATGTTCCAAACAAGCATCTTGATTTAGGAGTTGAGCTCTCTTTAGTTTGGTTAAACCACTTAGAAAAGACCTCATTTTTTAAAATCCTGTTTTTGTTTATTTAAAAAAATAGTTCTTTCTTTTTACTTAATCATTTGTTAATAAACACGAAGCTCAAGCTGTCAGATAGAGTCTATTAACACCAGTGAACAGCTGTTCAATGGGATAATCACCTGTTTATCCCTGTGTCACTAATTCAGATGCTAATTGCACTCCAGACCGTGGCTTACTCAAGCCAGACCAGGTGTGGAAGAGTCTGGGAGGATGCTTCAGGATCATGGTCTCTATCCTGTTCCAGTGGCACAGATGAAACAGGGCAGCACACATACATGCACATACATTCATACGTGACCCCAGACACGCTCACGTATGCATGAACACATGGGCACATACACATGAACCAACATGCGCCTCATAACAGAAAAACTAGATATGACCTACATGTCAAATGACCATGAAATAAACCAAAGTAAGCAACCATGGAATGCAGTGTTATGCAATAATTAGAAGGATGTTTATGAATATGGTTAAATAACACATCAAGATACCTACATATATTGAGTAGAAAAACACTATGGAAAACTTTATAAAATTACTAATATAGAGGGAATTTGCATGGAGAAAGGCTTGGGGATGTATAGCCCTTGCCTAATAATGAGAGAAGACTTGGGTTTATTTCCAGCAGAAAGGAAAGAAGGAAGGGAGAAAAGAAAGTAGGAAGGGAGGGAAGGTAGGGAGGAAAGGAGGGAGGGAGAGAGGGGGGAGAAGGGAGGGGGAAAGAAAGAAAGAAAGAAAGAAAGAGAAAGAAGGAAGGAAGGAAGGAAGGAAGGAAGGAAGGAAGGAAGGAAGGAAGGAAAAAAGGAAGGAAGGAAGGAAGGAAGGGCAGGCAGGAAGGAAGGAAGGAAGGAAAGGAAAGAAAGGAAGAAAGGAAGGAAGGAAGGAAAAAAGAAAGAAAGGCAGGAAGGAAGAGAGGGAGAGAGGGAGGGGAGAGGGGGAGAGAAAGAAAGAAAGAGAGAGGGAAAGAGAAAAAGAGAGGAAAAAGAGAAAGAAAGAAAAGAAAGAAGAAAGAAAGAGAGAGGGGAAGGAAGGAAGGAAGGAAGGAAGAAAGGAAGGAAAGAGAAAGGAGAGAAAGCACATGATAATCTCAAAACTAAAAACACTTATAGCACTAAGAATAAGGACAGTTCTAGGGGGCTGGTGATACATTATTGGTTTCCTGGAACTTATATTTAGAGGTGAAAGATGAAACACAAGCTCATTAAGCAAAATATATTCATAGCAAGGGTCTTCAGAAGAAAATGTACAAAGTGCTAGGGAGGGCAGGGAGTACAGTACTAGGTCTCTTTAACTTGGGTCATGAGGGAAGCACCCTCACAGGTAACTTAGGCAGTGAGAAGACCTACAAGTAAGTGCCTTGGTTTGGTTAAGGACCAGGCAGCTGGTTAAGTGTAGTGAGCTGAGTGAGGGCTGAAAGCTGAGTTTGGAGAGATGGTGAGGAGGAAGGGAAAGGATGGAACGTGAGAGATCAGTTATTACAGAGGCTCAGGGGTAGGAAGGAAATGGGGAGGATAGGGACAGGATGGCTACAGTGGAGATGGAAGAGGTCAATAGATTCCAAGACATATTGTTTGTTTGTGAAGTACTGGGGATAAACCCCAAGGTATGCATGCATGCATGTACGTATATGTATGTACGTATATGTTTGTATTATCTCAGTGTCTTTCCAAACAAAGAAAGCAATGAATTTTATTGAGAAACTCACTCACATTCATATTGGACAGACACATCAACAAGGACACATTTTTGGATGGGGATCCAGCATGAATTACTGATGAAGCTAGTTTTGGGTGGGCAGGGTAGGAAGACATTGAGAAAAAGCTCATATAACTCCAGGATTTGGGGCCTCCGTGAATGGGATCTGTAGGTATTTGGTGTTTCATTGTTGTTGTTTCCAATTACTGAGTTGGGAATGACTAGTGGGAAGAACAGGTTTGTGGTGAGAAACCAAGGGTTTGGCCATTGTACATTTGAAATGCTTCCTAGATATGCCATCAGGAATGTCGAGTAAGCAGCTCAGTGTCTGAACCTAAGGGAGGAGTTGGGAGTGATTTGTAGCTTGAAGGTCCGGTTCATGCTGCTGTAACAAAATCCCTGGACTGTGGAGTTAACACTTAGTTGTTTTTGTTTTTGTTTTTTACAGTTCTGGAAGCTGGAGGAGTCCAAGATCAAGGGGACTTCATCTGATGGGAATCTTCATGTCACACTATCCCATGGCAGAAGGCTGAAAGACAAGATAAGTAAAAGAATAACAGGGAACTAAATTACCTTTTTAAAAATAATTCCTCTGCTGCCATAGCAACACCAACCCCTTCTTAAGGGCAAAGTCCTTATAACCTAATTACCTCTTAAAAATGCCACCTCTGTATTATTCATTTGTAATAGAAAGTTGACTAACACAACATTTTAATACTGGTAAAAATGCTCTAGCTTAAAAAATGAATGACTCTGTACATACCCTTTATAATAACAATTTAAAAATATACATAGTGGAAAATGAAGTGAAAAAGGTAGCGGAGGAAGGAGAAAAAAAGGAGACGTGGAAGGGAAGCAAGGAGGCACTTAGGAAAGAGAAGAGCTGACCTTCAGTGGGGACAGGGAGAAAAATAACGAGAGGCAAGAGAGGCCTAGAACCAGTGCTGGTGGAACGGGAGATTTCAGAAGACAACATAGAGGGCTCTTTTCTGATTTCTTGGTGCACCGTAAAACAAACTCATCAGTGGAGCGTTCTCAACCTGGCCACTAATACGAAAGCTGCCACAAAAGCTACCGAAAAGAACAGACTTGGCTATGTGTCAATAAAACTTTTTTTTTTTACAGACACTAAAATTTGAATTTCATGTTAATAAAAAATTCTTCTTTTGAGCGAGTCACTGCTGGCTCACACCTGGAATACTAGATCCTCAGGAGACTGAGACCTGAGGTTTGAGGTTTGGAGTGAGCCCAGGCAGGAAAATCCATGAGACTCTTATTTCTAATTAACCACCAAAAATCCAGAAGTGTTGTTGTGGCTCAAGTGGTAGAGTGCCAGCGCACGCGCGTGCGCGCGCACGCGCGCGAGCGCGCACACACACACACACACACACACACACACACACATTCTTCTTTATTTTGGGTAAGAGGAATGGCTCAAGAGTCAGAAACTTGTCTAACATGTTCCAGACCTTTAGTTCAATCCCAGTACTACAACACAAAAGTAGATAAGTAAAATTAAATCACTTTGCTTTCCATTTGTTTTCAGCCATTTAAAAGTGGAAACATGAGTCCCAGCCCACGGGCCCTGAAGACACAGGTAGGAGTCCAGTGTGATCCACAGGTCATAATCTGCTGATGCTGTGTCAGATGAAATGAAAGTGTGAGTCCATTTTTATGCCAGACTGAGAAGTGAGCTAGCCCTTTGCTGGACAGCATGAGGAATGAGGCCATGGCAAGGGCCTTCTAAGCAGGGTGGGGAACGGTTAGACATCCTCTTAGGACCTGCTACTAGGTATCTATTTCTTCTTCCCAACTTGTCATTAAGGACTCTAGATTCATTGGAGCACTAAAAAGTTAGGGAGAAACAACTAGTCCTATTGTTTACAATTGACCTGGTGTTGAGGAGAATGGGCATCTTGTGGCAGGTCCGAGTACCAGCTTCCCACATGAGCCATCTTCAACTCGTGAAGTCCGTTCCAGTGTTTGTAAAGTCCATCCTGTGTTTAGACAGTCCATTCTACTCATTGCCTTGCAATTACAAAGCTGTTCATTCATTGCTATTTTGGATTAAATAATGCTACAGGTATATTTTAATAATTGAATTGAAAAATCTGACATGAGATCATACAGATTTAATATTTATAATATTCAAATAGTCAAATCGGGATAGATTTATTTTCTTTTTTTAAAAAAAAGTATTAGCAAGCTGGATACTGGTGCTCATACCTGTAATCCTAGCTACTCAGAAGGCTGAGATCTGAGAATAGAGATTCAAAGCCAGCCCAGGCAGGAAAGTCCATAAGACTCTTATCTCCAATAAACTACTCAGAAAAAGCTGGAAATGGAGCTGTGGCTCAAATGCTAGAGCACTAGCCTTGAGCAAAAGTTGCTCAGAGACAGTGTCCAAGCCCTGAATTCAAGCCACAGGACTGGCCAATTTTTTTTAAAGTATTAGCATAAATTAATTGTATAAAAGGGTTTCACTGTGATGTTTAAATATTTGCACGTAATGTACTTTGATCAAAGTTATCCTGTCTATACTGTATTACTCTTTCTTAACCCCTTTCTTTCCCTCACCTTCCTAATTAACAGTTTTCAGTGGGTTTCATTATGCTATTTCACACATACATGTTATGTATTGCTATCATATTCACACTCACCCCTGTCACCCTCTCTTTCCCTCTCCCCCTCCTTCTGGCCCTCCTCCTCCCAAAACAGCTATTCTTGGGGGGGTGGGGGTGGGGGAGGCAGGGTGTAAGGAGGTGGTCCTGGGCTTGAACTAAGGGCCTGGTTGCTGTTCCTATGCTTTCCTGCCTGGATGGCTTTGAATCGCAATCCTCAGATCTCATCCTCCTGAGTAGCTAGGATTACAGGCATGAGCTACTAGCACTAGGCTTCATCTGCTCTTTTAAGTCATAACATATTATTAGTAGTATTAGTATTTTTAGGGCTGGATTCTGCATTTGAGCAAAAAATGTGGTATTTGTCTTTCTGAGCTTGGCTTACCCATGGGTTATTTTCATATATATGTTTTGCTTTGGTTTTTGAGACAGAGTCTCATAATATAAGCCAGGCTGGCCTCAGTTTACTAATGCTAGGATTTTAGGCAAGGGCACCATGTTCAGCTTCAAAGTTTAAGTCCTGTGTATCTTCCAGTGTGAGAAAGAATATGAAAATGGTTTTAAATAAAAGATGGCACTTAGGACTAGAGAAAAATTCAGAGAAAGTATGGCAATTGTAATTTCTTTTAGACAAATTCATAATGAAGATAAATTAAAAGACCAAGGTGAATTTAACATAATATTCATTTATTACTAGTCTAAACTTTTTTTTTTTGGTGCCTGGGACTGGGCCTAAACTGAGTCCCATGTTCTCATTCACAACTGATGTTCTACCATTTAATCCACACCTCCAGACTGTCATTTTGCTGGTTGAATGGAGATGGAGTTTCCAGAACTTGAATGTGGACTGGCTTTGAACTGCTGTCCTCTAGGTCTTCTTGATCTGCTGCGGTTACAGGTGTGTGAGCCACTGGTTCTGGGCTCTGAACAATTTTGGTGAGGGTTGCCAGTCCTGGGGTTTGAACTCAGGGTCTAGGTACTGTCCTTGAGCTCTGTGTGTGTGTGTGTGTGTGTGTGTGTGTGTGTGTGTGTGTGTGTGTGTGTGTGTGTGTGTGTGTGTGTGTGATTAATTGGAGGGTCTCATAGAGTTTCTTGTCCAGGCTGGCTTTGAGCCATGATCCTCAGGTCTCAGCCTTCTTAGTAGCTAGGATTATGTGTGTGTGTGTGTGTGTGTGTGTGTGTGTGTGTGTGTGTGTGTGTGTGTGTGTGTGTGTTAAAACATTTTTCCAGTCATTAAAATAAAATTAAACATTAATTTCATTTAACTAAACCAGTGAAATGAAACAAAAATTTTTCACTGTTCAATCACTAGAACGACACAATAATTTTTAAGCCATTTTTAAGTGGATACCTCTGGATATACTTCTTTGAGGGAGTTAGGGATCTGTCTACACTGAGAATATATCATATATATATCATATATATATATATATATCCTTATTTATAGCTTTGGAAATGGCTTTATAGGAATCTAGAGAGGGAACAATTTATGATTCTGTTTGAGGTAGTTTGAAGTACAATAATACACAAAGCATAAGATTTGCAACTCTAGTCTATCTTCTAACTAGCTATTTGGCCTAGGAAGCCACGCATTTTTTCTATTTTTCTTTTTCCTTTTATTTTATTTTATTGGTACCAGTACTGGGGCTTGAACTCAGGGCCTCTTGATCTTGCTTTATATTTCCCTCAAGGTTGGCACATTACTATACCTCCACTTCCAGCATTTTTGCTGGTTAATTAGAGATAAAAGTGTTCTGAACTTTACTGAATGACCTAGCTTTGAACCAGGATCCTCTGATGTCAGCCTCCTGAGTAGCCATGGTTACAAGTGTAAGCCACAGATGCTTGATTCTACCTACATTTCTGAGCCCTGAATTAAACCTTAACACAGGGAAAATACAATACATAACCCTGGAGACTGCTGGCACAATAAAACAGACAATATGACAAGCTCCTAAGTGTCCTGGGAGACAGCAAATTCTCCCACATGAAGTGAGGCACACATGGTCAGTACATGAATGTACCCAAAGTTCTAATAGCTTCTGTGCCTCATGCAGAAGGGGCAAAGCAGAGGCTTGGCACATATTCAGCATTCAATAAACATTTGGAGGTTGGTGAGTTAATTGACTGGTAATTAATATAACCAAAGACCTTCCATAAAAGAACAACAAAAATCACAATGCTTTACTTCACTGAATGCTTTACAGTCTCCCTGAGATGAATGAGTCATGTCTACAGGGCCGCATGTTGCAACAAGGAGACAGTGCCAGGGTTATAAGTTGTAGAGGACACTTCTCTCTTCATTTCCAATCCATTCCTTCTTGCATCCAATTGTCTTTCGATCAGTATTCTCAACTTGCTTAGCTGGCTGCCCACTGAAATCTGTTGAAAAGATAATCCTACATGCCACAGGATCCACCTCCCCTCCACCTTCCCCAACCTTCTCTCTTTCCCAGCACACCTCTACTCCCTCCCCAACAGTACCAGAAACTTGGGTGTAGGGCAGTGGGTTCCAAAGGTTGCCAGAATCCAACACGAATATGATCACAGTACCCAGGGGCTGAGGTAGGAGGATCATGAATTCAAGGCTACACAGCAAGACTCTCCTTTAAAGGGGGAATGGAGGGGAAATAAAGGTAGGGAAGAGAGGGAGGAGGGTAGAGGAGAGTATTGAAAGGAGGGGAGGGAAAAGGAGGAAGAGGGAGGGGAAGTGAAGAAAAGCAAGGGAGGAAAAACTTACCATTCTGTCTCTTCCAAAACACTGAACCCAACTGGAAGATGACCATGAACTCTGCAGCTATTAGCAATAGCGAAAAGTCAAAGTTGGTGGTATTACTGAGCTTCAAAGTAAGTCATCAAAGAAAGCCAGTTGAAATTTTAAAAAGAGAGAAAGAAGGGAAGAAGGAAGGAAGGAAGGAAGGAAGGAAGGAAGGAAGGAAGGAAGGAAGGAAGGAAGGAAGGAAGAAAGGAAGGAAGGAAGGAAGGAAGGAAGGAAGGAAGGAAGGAGAGAGAAAGAAGGAGGAGGAGGAAGAAGAAGAGGAGGAGAAGGAGAAGAAGAAGGAGAAGGAGAAGCAGAAGAAAGTGAAGGAGAAGAAGGAGAAGAAGAAGGAGGAGGAGGAGGAGAGGAAGAAGAAGAAGGAGAAGAAGAAGGAGAAGAAGAAGGAGAAGAAGAAGAAGAAGAAGAAGAAGAAGAAGAAGAAGAAGAAGAAGAAGAAGAAGAAGAAGAAGAAGAAGAAGAAGAAGAAGAAGAAGAAGAAGAAGAGGAGGAGGAGGAGGAGGAGGAGGAGGAGGAGGAGGAGGAGGAGGAGGAGGAGGAGGAGGAGGAGGAGGAGGAGGAGGAGGAGGAGGAGGAGGAGGAGGAGAAGGAGGAGGAGGAGGAGAAGGAAGAGGAAGAAGAAGAAGAGGAAGAAAGAGCAAATGGATGCTGCCCCAGGGTCAAGTTAGTCCAGGTCCTGGCATTCATTCACCAACCACAGGGCCCTTCAACATCTAAGGTTGTGGCTGGGATACAGCTGGCTAGGTGAACAAGGAGGTCTGTACTGTTGAGTTTACCCCCTGAGGTCCATGAGAGGCTGAGGTGTGCTACACATGGCTGGAAAGCAGAGTAGATTCCAAGATCTTTCCAATTGTCTCATGCTGGGTTAAAAGCACAAGTGCTAGGCCTCCTGATAAGACAGCAGAGACCTTAGTCTTCCTACCAACAAAGGAATGGGTAAACAAAACATTAGATATACAGACAGCAGAATTTGGTCTTAAAAAGGAAAAAATCTGGAACCTGCTACAACACTAATAAATCTTGAAATCATCCAAGAAATTTAATAAGCCAATCCTTGGGGGAACCAATGCAACAGTGATATACACAAGGCATTATGTTGGAAATGATCTGTACAACTTGGTGTTGTGTGGTGAGGGGAGGGAAAGTAGGAGAAAAAAGAGGGAAGAGGTAACAAGTTTGACAAGAAATGTACTTATTACCTTATTTATGGAACTGTAACCCCTCTGTATGTCACCTTGACAATTAAAAAAAAGAAAAAAGAAAAAAAAGAGAAAGAAATGCCCTCACATCTTTAGGAATTCCCAAATTATAAATGTCACTATAAAATGCTATTATAATTATCAATAAATGCAGGATGCAAAATAGCAAACAGCAATAACAAAAAAGAAAAATAAGCTGGTCCTGAAAAAAACAAGTGTTATGCAATTCCACTTATAAAAAGATTTCAGAGGATGCCAGGTGCTGGTGACTCATTCATGTAACACTAACTAGTTAGCCAGGCAGTAGTGGCTTATGCCTATAATCCTAGCTACTCAAGAGGCTGAAATCTGAGAATCCTGGTTGAAATCCAGCTCAGGCAAACAAATCCGAGAGACTCTTTATCTCCAATTAACCAGAAAAATGTTGGAAGTGAAGCTGTGGCTCATGTGGTAGAGTGCTACCTTGAGTAAAAAAAAAGTCAACAGCAAGCTGGAGACGCTGAGTTCAAGCTCCAGTGTGCATCCATGCACACATACACACACATGTGCACACACAGAGCAAGTTCCATTGGGCAGTAGAAGCATTAGATAAGGGACCCACAAATCCTATGTTCCTGCTTTTTTTGTATATGTGTGCTAGTCTTGGGGTTTGAACTCAAGGCCTAGGTGCTGTCCCTTAGTCTTTTCACTCAAGGTTAGTGCTCTACCACTTGAGGCATAGCTCTACTTCTGTCCTTTTCGGTGGTTAATTGGAGATAAAAGTGCCATAGACTTTCTTGCTTGAGCTGGCTTCAAACCATGATCCTCAGATCTCAGCTTCCTGAGTAGCTAGGATTATAGGCATGAGCCACCAGTGCCTGGCTTGTTTTTCTTCTTTTAAGTGTACATTTAAAGGTAGAAAGGTAGACAATAAGAGAGCACCTCAGAAAGGTGTGTGTCACACACCTTCCTGTCCTATTCTCTGGACACAGAACTTCAACCAAGGAAATCCAGGCTGGAAAAGGGGAAAGGAAAGGAGAACGGTAACCAGGCTAGAATATGAACAGGGTCAGTTCTCTTGGTTCCTTAAACTCAATATCCCTCTTCCCCCAAGCCTCTTGTCTCCACTCAGGGCAGGCAGGCGGGCAGGACCAGACCTCTGCCGCAGGGCCTGCACTGATGTCTTTGGCAGGACTCTGAAGAAGCTTCCTCCTACCCCGTGGAGAGAGCATTGCCCAACTGGCAGGTGGAATGAAAGAAGTTTTGTCTGAGATGAGGACAGTACAATCCGACTCACATGTGTGAAGATTTTCATGAATAAAGGGCTTTCATCAGAGTGAGTTTGAACTTTGAAGCAAAAGGTGGAAAGGTCGCACAGTATCTCTCAATAAAAGCCAGCACATCAAAGTCTCATTGCAAAGTCATTGACATTACTCAAATATGTTTATGTTATTTTACTCTCTAATACACTAGAAATGTTTTGTACTTCTAAGTAGATAATTGTCTAGATGTCTCCTCCTTCTCCTCCTCCTCCTCCTTCTCCTTCCTTTTCCTCTTCCTCCTCTTCTTCTTCCTCCTCTCCTCCTGCTCCTCCACTTCCTCCTTTTCCTCCTTCTTCTTTGTTCTGATAGTTCAGGGCCTGATCATTATCCCTTAGTTTGTTTTTTGTTTTTGTGCCAGTCCTAGGGCATTAGAGGTCTGGGTGCTATCCCTGAGTTTCTTTGGCTCAAGGCTAGCACTCTAACACTTGAGCCACAGCACCACTTCTAGCATTTTGCTGGTTTATTGGAGATATGGGTCTCATGGACTTTCCTGCCTAGGCTGGCTTCCAAAATCCTCAGAGCCCAGCCTCCTGAGTAGCTAGGATTACAGACAGGAGCCACCAGTGCCCAAACTGAATTCCTATTCTATTATACAGGGCAACTTACCTTGAGAAGCTTCAATGTTTCCATAACAATGGTGTTCTTCTGGCATCAACCTTGGTCTATACAGTGCCTTCTCCCTGAGGTTGGGGATGGTCCTGCTAAGACAGGAAATGCATCATCCTCTGTCTCGTGAGCCTCTTGTGGTCCCTGGAAGCAGGGCTCCGAGACAGCCAAGCCTGCAGGATGATTTGGGGGACTTGTAAGGCAGAGAGAGGACTCTGCAACTGATGTGCCTAACTGCCACTGGGGCCTCAGCCAGCCCTACCTGAATGGCCCTCCTATCAGCCATGTTGAAAGAAGATGCAGAACCTCATATTCTCAAGTCAGCCAGAGACTAAGAACAGTTTCCAAGGGATACAGCCATGAGCCATGAGCAGCCAATAACTGAGGGACAGCACTGTTGTATCCCTGAAGATGGGGTGATATCCACTATGCCTGCACTGCTCCCCACTCCACCCCCACCTGTGGCACCTGTCACCTCTTATGTTACTTACAATGTAAAATGTTGGGCTATTCATTGTAACCATTGTTTATTGACCTTCCCAGCTGCATCTGACATCACCCTTGCTAGTCTGCAAATTCCATCAGAGCTGGGCTCTTTCTGTTTTACTGAGGGAGTAACAGGAATACCAAGAGCAATGCCCAACATGTGGGAAGTCCTCCATAAATCTTCGCCAATGAATGAAAGGGTTCATGTGTCTACACCTAAATTCTTGAAGTTCAGGGGTTTGTCTCCTTCCCTGCTCACCCCATTAATCATCATTGTAAGGAAGAGAGTGAAAGATTTTTCTCTATTTCCAAAGCAAGCAGGATACACAAACTATTATAAACTAGTGGTTTGTTTGCCATGTTTACTTAGTAATTCACAAGCTGCATGACCTTGGACTAGCTTCTTTTTCCTTGCTGACATTTCTTTTCAGTGGGTTAGCATCATCGGAGTCACAGTCATGGATTCCAACTCCTTTCCCTGTGTACTTGTTCTAAGAATTTGGTTATTGACCAGCATTTTTCCCTGTTGGTAATTTAAGTCTTCCAATTCTAAAGTTCTGTGAAGTAAATTCAGTGCCACACAAAGCACTCTTTCTCACCCTTCATGATTAGGTAACTGCAGATCCTCTTCAGAGGAAGGACTTTGCAAAACAAGAACTTCCAATGCCAGGGAGCAAGTTCTAGAACATACAGACACACGGCTGAAAAGCTTTCTTTCCTCTTCTAAATTCTTCCCACTACAATTAAATCTGTAAGTCTTTACAAAAGATTATTTTTCCACTAAACTTTGAGGTTTTTATTAAAGAAAAAAAATGATACTTTACTTGGGGTCCTCTACTGTGTCAGCAATACTACAAGCTGTGAGTAAATGTTTAAATTCAGCATTTTCTTTTCCCACTCAACCAACTTAATTAAAACAACTAGACTACATTCAATCATAACATTGTCCAGTAATACATAATGCCAGTTACACAGAAGCTTACTTTGTCTCTCACAGGTGAAAAAACAAAAAGGGATAGTCATCTGATTTGCTTGAGATTTCATCAAATCCATGTCTGCTTTGTTTTAAGGAGTTTGCCTGTTGGTTTGTAACATGATCTAACTTTGTACCCCAGGCTGGCCTCAAACTCTCAATCCTCCTGCATCAGCCTCCTGTGTGCTGGCATCCATGTTCAGCAGTTTCTAGTAGCTGTGGCATTCACCCTCATGGGCATTATTGTGTTTATCCCTAATAGCTTTTATTACAGACCCATTCTTGTTAAAGGCTTGAAAAATGGTTTATTTAAGGTCACAAAACTTGGTAGAATCCGGATCTCTAGTCAGTTTCTCAGTGCAGTGACTAAATTTGAATGTGGTTTATGTGTGCCCCCTCAGGAAATTTAACCCCCATTGTGAGGTATTAGGAGAATGGAAAGTAAATCTGACTGTGGTGTTTAGGAGCAGGATGTTTTATTTTGTTTTGAATTTTAGCGTTCACTCTAGCTTTCCCCTTTGGGAAGATGGTCTTTTTTTAAAATTTTTTTTGTTTTTTGTTTTGTTTTGTTTTGTTTTTGGGTCTAGTTGTGGGGCCTGAACTCTGGGCCTGGGCGTTGTCCCTCATCTCTTCAGCTCAAGGCTAGTTAGTGTTCTACCACTTGAGCCACAGCGCCACTTCCGTTTTTTTTTTTTTTTTTCTCCTGCTTATGTGGTGCTGAGGAATGGAACCCAGGGCCTCAGGCATTCGAGGCAAGCGCTCTACCACTGAACCACCTTCCCAGCCCCTGGGAAGATGGTCTTTTGCCTGACTTTCTTCCATATTACATCCTCAACACACACACACACACACACACACTCACTCACACACACACACACACACACACACACACACACACACACACACAAAACACTAAGTCTCCCCCATTCTACCGCCAGTATTTTCTACCTAGTAATTCTAATGAGATCACTTTTTATCCGCCACTTCTGAAAATTCTATTCACAACTGAGCTATACTACTTACAAAGATTTCCTTTCCAATAGCTAGGCTTTTGTTGTTGTGGTGGTGGTGGTGGTGGTGTTTGTTATTATTTATTTGTTTGGGGGGATTATTTTTTGCTGGGCCTGGGGCCTGAACTCAGGACCTGGGCATTGTCCCTGAGACTCTTTGTGCTCAACACTAGTGCTCTACCACTTGAGCCACAGTGCCACTTCTGGCTTTTTTGAGTAGTTTATTGGCGATAAGAGTTTCATGGGGACTTTTCTGCCCAGGCTGGCTTCGAACCGTGATCCTCAGATCTCAGCCTTCTGAGTAGCTAGGATTATTGGCATGAGCCACTGGTGCCCAGCTTTGGGCTTTGTTTTTGTTTTCATTTGCATTTTCTGGTTTAGTTTGGGTTTCACTTGTTTGATTTGACAGTACTCAGGCCTTGCACTTGTTCTCACATGAGCCACGCTTCCAGATCAGCTTTTTTCTAGTTAGTTTGGAAATGGAATCTTGAGGACTTTGTTTCTCAGGCTGGCTTTAAACTGTAATTCTCTGGATCTCAACCTCCTGAGAACCTAGGATTATAGGCATGTAATGCTACCTAGGCTAGAATATGACTGTCTCTTTTATATCACTTCTTTTTATTTTTCTCTGTCCATTTCTGTCTCTGTCTGTCTGTCTGTCTGTCTGTCTGTCTGTCTGTCTGTCTGTCTGTCTGTCTGTCTGTCTGTCTGTCTCTCTCTCTCTCTCTCTCTCTCTCTCTCTCTCTCTCTCTTTCTCTTTCTCATTCTTTCTGGTGGGTCAATCTTTTATTTACCTATAGCATACCTTGATAAAAATCTTCTGAACATAAGGTTTCATTCTGCCACCTGCCCCTAAAATGCTAATCCTCTCTCTCTCTCTCTCCTTTCCTCCCTCCCTCCCTCTTTCTCTTTCCCTCCCCCTCTCTCTTTTTCTCTTTCTTTCTCTCTTTCTTTTTCTTTTTTGGATGCCAGTCATGGAGTTTGAACTCAGGACCTGAGTGCTATCCCTGAGCTTTTTTTGCTCAAGGCTAGCACTTCACCACTTGAGCCAGAGTTCCACTTACACCTTTTGGGGGAGTAGTTTATTGGAGATAAGAGTCTCATAGACTTTCCTGCCCAGTCTGGTTGCAAACCACAATCCTCAGATCTTAGCTTCCTGAGTAGCGAGGATAAGCATGAGCCACTGGCACCTGGCTCAATCACATATTTCTAAGCCCCCACAGCAATGGAAGTTAGAAGTTGCCACACTGCGTATGACAAAGGTTATGGGAAAAATGGCAGAAAAGATAAGCACCACACTACCATAATGAAAGACAAAAAACAAACCACACATCCAGTCTAGCAGTACAATCCTTTGATACAGGGCAGAATGACTGTCCCCTTGCTCATTCCCACTCCTTCTTCTCACAGGGAGTCCCTTGACCTGTTCTACAAGACCTCTTAGCATGTACCCCACAGCCAGAAGATCTTCTATATGGGGTGGGTGGACAATCGAGTGTATGGATGAAGCTCTGTCTTTTTACATTTTGGAGCTGGCAGCTTTATGTTTATTATTTCATTCTTGGAGCTGAACAATAATTCACAAATTCTTTTTTCTTCTTTAGATCTGAATGTGACCTCAGATTCTTACCTGTTTTTTCACTGGCTGGCACTCTACCACCTGAGCCACACCCCCAATCCCTCACAAATTCTTCAAGTCATACCAATGGACCAGTCTGAGCAGGGGTGGGAACTTGCAACCTGTGGGCCATAGAAGGCTCTCAAAACCATTTGGTACAAGACGGGAGAGACACGTGTGCTTCTCAGCCAGCTGCTCTCAGCCATCTGCCTGCTAATTTTGCATGGTCCATGATGTTATAAATATCCAACAGCCCTTGGCAGAGAAAAGGTTCCCTATCCCTGGCACTTGTGGGTCAGACCAGGTTACTATGATCTTGGGGCCCAGGAATACTAGATCCTAAGCCCAAATCTCCCTCATACTATTGGACACCAAGGCCATGGACAAACTCTAACTACAAAAACTATCGCAAACACTTAATAACAGTAAACAATACCCACCAAAGATTCAGTTCCTCAACATTTGCTTAGAGTCCTCAGCCCTAGGATCACAGATGTGGCTCAAGTGGTAAAAGAGCTGAGTGTGAGAACGAGGCCCTGAGTGCCAGCCTAGATCAGACCCTCTGATACCAAGAAATACACAGTGGATTTCCCTACTTACTTACTATCATCATCACTACCAAGCCCAGATGTAGTATCAATGCCTTCTGTCTTATAGACAGAAAAATCATCCCTAATAGGTATAATCAAAAGGCAAAAGCTTCTAAATGTACCTTCACAATGAGTAAGAATAGGTGGCAAGAAGAAAGAGTACCATGGCTGAAGGCTGTGGTGATCACAAGTCAGGTGAAGAAAATGGTTTGGGATAAGCCCCAAATGAAGAGTCTTAGGTGAACATGAAAGTAAAAGTTAACGGGGCAAGACACTGGTGGCTCATGCCTCTAGATCCTAGCCACTCAGAAGGCTGAGATCTGAGAATCATGGTTCAAAGCCAACCTGAACAGAATAGTTTATGAGACTCTTATCTTCAATTAAACAGCAAAATACTGTAAGTGGAGCTGTGGCTCAAGTGGTAGGGCACCAGCCTTCAGCAAAAAAAAGCCAAGTGAGAGTATCCTAGTGCTGGCGTATGTGCATGCACATGAGCACGCATGCGTGTGCGCGCGTACACACACACATACACACACACACACACACACAAATTGGGGGATGGGGGGAGGGAGCTCAGCAGAGGATGAGGATGACGATGACGATGAGGATGGAGTGGGGTATGCCACAAGTCACCAGACAAGAGCCTCTCTCCTCCCCTTTCCTCCTGGGTGAGTTCTAGAAATGGTGAATACAATTCACTCTGGGGGCCAGTTTTTATGTATACAGACTGAGGAAACTTCTTTCCCCATAGTTCTACCACAGCCTATCACTCTGTTTTGGTTTCTCCAACTTAAAAAAAATAAATGTAGTGAAGAACCATAGAAGAAGGATGAGACAGGGAACACTCAACCAACCAGATTGATTTAACAACTGTCAACACTCCCCCCCACCCCAACATGAACAAACACTATTGTCTGGCATGGTCTGGATTTCCTAGAATTCAATCTCTGCATCTCAGAAAACTACCCTCCATTCCCAGATGGTGGGGAGGGGGTTCAGTGGTCATTGAGACACTGGGATCTACCCACAGCACAAGAAAATATTAACTACATGTTAACAATAATTTCATCTCTGCTGTCATCTCATATCTAATCCATATTCCAATCTCCCAAGTTGCCCCAAATGTGTCTTACAGTTGCTTTTATTTTGTTTTGTCTTCTATTCTGTCTTCTGTTTTTCTATTTGTTGTGTTTTGACCCTGGATCAGATCAAAATTAAATAGATCAGTCTTGATTGTTGTTGTCTCTCTAGACTCCAACCTAGAACAGCCTCTCCACATAGATCAGTTTTCTTTTTCTATTTATTTATTTATTATCTATTTGGTTAGTTGTGGAGCTTGAACTCTGGGCCTGGGCACTGTCCCTCAGCTCAGCTCAGCTCAGCTCAAAGCTAGTGCTCTACCATTTTAATCACAGTGTCACTACTAGTTTTTCTGCTTCGGTGGTGCTGAGGAATTGAACCCAGGACCTCATACATGCAAGGCAAGCACTATACCACTGAACTACCTTCCCAGCCCTAGATCAGCTTTCATTCATGCTGTTATTCTTCTTTTTTTTTCAAGAGTCCAGGACAATTTTGTTGAAAAGTTCCACAGTCTGTCATTTGAAAGCTAGGTCTAGACAAGAGGTTTCATTGGACTTAGGTTAAGTGTTTTTGACGAGAACACTTGGTGGGTGACACTACATACTTTCTATTGCATCCTAGCAGGGGGCACAGGAGGTTGAGTTGTCTCACTGTTCACGTACAGACAATTCAGTCACTTCAGTCACATGTTGACAGCCAACTCTCTCCATTATAAAGGCATGTCCCCCATGCAACTAATAAGTAACTGTAGAGAGTACCTCTGGGCCCAGGTGAGTGTCCACTGGTGATCCTTACCAGTAACAATTTCCATGGGAATGTTTTACATCAAATGTAAAATGCCTGACAGTGACTAGGAAAAAGAGAAAGGAGGGTTGAAGGCGGGGGGGGGGGGGGAGATAAACAGAACAAGGTAAATGGAAAATAGAGAGCTAGAGATATGGGGAAAACCACTCCGAAAGTGTTCCCCAGACCCAACACTATTTATATTCCACTGTTTCAGTTGTCATGAATATTTTAAGGAACTGTTATCCAGAAGCCATGAGCAAAAAGTCTCTTTACTCTGGGCTGGCACTTTAGTACAAAAGGGCAAGCCTCACATTCCAGTGATTCTGATGTCTAAATTGTGTTCTGACCTCCAGCTTTGACTGTGGGCAAGAATAAGCTAACACATCAGAAGAAGGCATGCTCACATCCAGGTTCAAAAATCAGACCTTTGGACAGTGAGTTTCCACGTGACCAGGAAGATTTGGTGCTCATGCATGGTCAGTTTACAGATCACATCGAACAAGCTTTTATCCAGGGTCCTGGTTCTAAGTCCTTAATTCTTTCAAGAGTGTGTGCTCTCCAGTTCAAATGCACATTTGTTTTTAAAGACACAGGTGATCACTTGTCCTAGCTATTAAACCTGTGCATTGTCCTTGTAAAACTGTTCTGGTTTAGGTTTTAGGAAGCTAAGTCTTTCTAGGAAGTGGGTTTTAGTAAATGCTGCATCAAGATGCAGCCCTGTAGTTTTTTTGCTGTGTCTTTCTGTCTCTGTCTCTGTCTCTGTTTCTCTGATTGTCTGTCTGTCTCTGTTTTTCTGTCTCTCTATGTCTGTCTGTCCATCTGTCTATCTGTCTGTCTGTCTCTCTGGATATATTGGGGTTTGAACTCAGGGCCTCATGCTTGTTTGGCTCTACTGCACAGACCCATCTCTACCCCATTTCTGTGCTGGTCATTCTAAAGATAGAGTCTCACTTCTTGATCCAGCACGCATCTGGACTGTGATCCACCTATCTTAGGTTTCCTGTCATGGCTGGAATGACAGGTATGTGCTACTACCCCCAGCCCTCGGTTGGGAAAGGAGTCTTACAAAACTTTCCTGCCCAGGCTGGCCTGGAATCTTGATCCTCCCAAGTAGCTAAGATTATAGGCATGAGCCACCAGTGCCCAGCTGTAATGCACAGTATTAAAAATCTGTTCTGATTCAGAGGCATTTCAATCCAACCTTCAATAAGAATCCTAACCCCTGAAACAGAAACTGAAGATGATGTTGATCACATGTGGAGCTAGCCCAGACCATCTGGCAGAGTTGAGAGTAACAGGGAGGTTGGTAACTGTGTTCGTAATGTGCTACATGACAGAGCTTGGCAGTTGGCAGGAGGTTGGGGGAGGGCGGTGCAGTCAGAGGTCACTTCTCTGACCTGACAATCAGAAAAGGTGTCTCCCGGGGACTCCCCAGGAAAGGAAGATGATTCTCCACTGTAGAAAGGGACACTGGGATGTCAGCCAGTGCTGAGTCACCAGGTCATGCTAAAGGTCTGAAGACAGGCTAACGCTCTCTACACCGTACTTTCATGACTCCCTAGAGAGACAACAGGGATTTCCTGGGGGAATGTTTTAGAAACATTGCACTTAAAATTTTTAAAGAAGAAGGAGGAGGAAGTGGAGAAGGAGGAGGAGGACGAGGAGGAGGACGAGGAGGAGGAGGACGAGGAAGAAGCCCAGTATCAATGGTTCATGCCTGAAATACTAACTGCTCAGAAGGCTGAGATCTGATGATAATGGTTTGAAGCCAGTCCAGGCAGAAAAGTCTGTAAGACCCTTATCTCCAAGTAACCACCAAAAAGCCAGAACTAGAGCTGTGGCTGGTGTGGTAGAGTGCTAGCCTTGAGCAAAAAAGCTCAGGGACAGAGCCTAGGCCCTGAGTTCAAGCCTCAGGACCTACACACAATTTTTGTTTCCCGGTCCTGGAGCTTGAACTCAGGGCCTAAGCGCTGTCCCTGAGCTTTGGTGCTCAAGGCTAGTGCTCTACCACTTGAGCCACAGCACCACTTCCAGCTTTTTCTGAGTAGTTTATTGGGGATAAGAGACTCACAAACATTCTTGCTTGGGCTAGAACAGCTATCCTCAGATTTCAGCCTTCTGGATAGCAAGGATTATAGGCATGACCAACAAGAGTGCCTGGCTCAAAATAATTTTTTTTTAATGTACTGGTTGCCAGTGGCTCATGCCTATAACCCTAGCTACTCAGGAGGCTGAGATATGAAGATTGTGGTTCAAAGCCTGGAAAGTCCATGAGACTCTTACCCTTACCTTTAATAAATCAGCAAAAAACTAGAAGTATGTCTGGATTGAATGGTAGAGCAGCCAGCCTTGATTAAAAAACCTAAAAGCACCCAAGCCCTGAGTTCAAGCCCTAATACTGGCACAAAAAGGAAAACAAAAATTACTTTAAGACTATGCAAGTTTAAATTCACTTTAGCTTCTCTTAATGTATGCACTAGTTTTATTTTTTTTATTTTTTTTATTTTTTGGTCGGTCGTGGGGCTTGAACTCTGGGCCTGGGCACTGTCCCTCAGCTCTTCAGCTCAAGGCGAGCACTCTACCACTTGAGCTACAGCGCCACTTCCGGTTTTCTGGTGGTTTATTGGAGATAGGAGTCTCACGGTCTCTCCTGCCCGGGCTGGCTTTGAACCGCGATCCTCATATCTCAGCCTCCTGAGTAGCTAGGATTACAGGCGTGAGCCACCAGCGCCCGGCGTATGCACTAATTTTAGGAAAGAGGCGTGAACTCATTAAGCAAACTGCTGCAACCCCTAATGAACTAGGAAATTGCAGACATTGCCCTAAACACACTGGAGAAATGCTGAGTGGATGAATTCTGAAGACTGCTTTTTCAAACATGTAAAAGGGACTGCAGTGTCTCCTTTTTACAATGTACCCTACTTCCAGCCTCCGGTCTCAACCAGTCTTCAGTTCCTGTCTTGCATGCTGTCCCACAACCCACAAACTATGTTCTCTCCAGCCTTCCATTTCTCTCCTGCAGAGATGGACAAAAATTTGCTAGAAATGAACTTGGCAGTGACTCAGAAAAACTCAAGTAAAGCAAACATCCTCACTATTCAAAATGGAGCTATCCAGGAGCTTGTCACGGAAGAAATTTAATGCCAATTATACAATCTCACTAGCACTATCAGCCGTGGACAACTTTAGGCCTTGGAAGCCAATTTTGATTTTAAAAATAAAATCCAGACCGAGAGGGAAAAAGCACAGCTGGATGCCTCTGATGCACAAGAAAAGCCTGCGATCTTTTTCCAACAGATAAACTTAATCATCTTCTATCTCATGGAGAGAGGAAATGGGGTCCTTCTCTAGGATCCATAGTGTTGAGATGGAAAAAGTCCCCTCCTGTCTTCCTCCTGGCCTTTCAACCATATTCTCTTTTGTCTCTCTTTTCTTCATTAAGCCGTCTCTTGTTGTGTGTTACATCTGGCTGAAAGGGAGCAGTTTCAATTCAGGCAGCTCCTTTCTTCCAGCGGAGTCTCAGGACCAGGATACCAAGCCTGCTTATACAAACAAATTTCTCCCAGATCCCTTGAAATGCCCTTTCTGTAATTTGTTCTTTGCTTCCAAACACAACAGGGGCTGCCCAGGAGACATCAAAATAGTGCCTTGCCCACAACAGTGTTTTCTAACTAACTCTATTCAATATCAGCTCATGTGCTACTCACTTTTCCATCACTGTGACAAAAATACCTGAGATAAATAACTTAGAGAAGAAAAGTTTATTTGGTCTAGGTTAAGAACACAATTGAGTTCATAACCAAGTGTTCGTTGGTTGCTATGGAGTTAGAAAAATAAAGCATGTTTGTTTAAGGAGGAGGAGTGGTATGTTGCTATAAGTCTCCAGATGTCACTTTGGGGAAGTCCATCTCTCCAGACATAGGTCCTTCCTGTGTATGGAGGTGCTATAGTGCACAATCGCCCCAGAATCGCCCCAAAGCCCCACATGTCAAAAGCTTAGTTCCTGGCTCTTAGTGCTTGGTAGTGGGGAGGTAGGGGCAAGGGGAACACTAGAGAACCTTTAAGAGGTGGGACCTAAACTGGGTGTTGGTAGTTTAAGCCTATAATCCTAGCTATTCAAGAGGCTGAGATATGACTATCATAGTTCAAAGCCAATCTTGGCAGGAAAGTCTGTCAAGTTTTGATGTTCAATTAATCAGCAAAAAGATGGAAATGGAGCTGTGGCTCAAGTGGTAGAGATTCAGCCTCGTGTGAAAAAGTTAAGAAACAGTGACCAGACGCTTAATTCAAGCCCCAGTATCTACACACAATTTTTTAAAAACTGGGGCCTAATGAGCTGAAGTAGAGTTATTGGGATTGTTCCTTTGAAGAAGATTGTGGAACACTGTTCTCTCTTTTTTGTTTTTCCTTCCGTCCCTCCTTTCTGCCTATCTTCCTTTCTTCCTTCTTCCTTCCCTTCATTTTGGTGGGATGGGGTTAGAACGTAAGGCCTCATGCTTGCTAAGCAGGGGTTTATATCACTGAACCATGCCCCCCAGTCCTACGACATTGTTCTCTTCCTCTCTCTCTCTCTCTCTCTCTCTCTCTCTCTCTCTCCTTTGCTTAAGCCATGAGGTGAGCATCTATTTCTGCCATGTTCTAACCATAATGAGCTGCCTCACTACAGATCCCAAAGCTATGGATTGAAACCACCTGAACTCTGAGCCCAAATAAGCCTTTCCAGCTGGGTGCTGGAGCTCATATCTATAGCCCTAGTTACTAAGGAGACAGATCTGAGTATCTCAGTTCAGAGCCAACACAGGCAAATGAGCCAGCAAAAGGCTAGAAGTGGGCGTGTAGCTCAAGAAGTAGAGCACTAGCAACTAGTATATGTCTGAGTCAAACAGAAAAGGTCAGATAAGTTGATGTTAGGCAAAGTGAACCCCAAGATAAGGACTCAAATTGCTATTGTTTCTAACATATTTATAAGATGATTTCTTTGTTGCTTTGTATGTCCTTCCCCCATGGTATAACCCCTGCTTTCACTATATTTGAGGTTGGTATCATTTGTGGAGGGGAAGGGAAAAAACAAATCGTTTAAATAGGGATACGGGTGGATCCATTGTAACAATGAGATGTACAAGTCGCTATGTGGAAAAACGAACTTTACAACTTTGGTGGGGGGTGGAGGAGGATTGGGTGGGGGGGTGGGGGGAGTATGGGAAAGGATGGGAAGGGGAAACAAATGAGTATACTACAATGCTTGATAAGAAATGTACTCATGGCTGGGAAGGTAGCTCAGTGGTAGAGCACTTGCCTTGCATGCCTGAGGCCCTGGGTTCGATTCCTCAACACCACATAAGCAAAAAAAAAAAGAAAAAAGCCGGAAGTGGCTCTGTGGCTCAAGTGGTAGAGCACTAGCCTTGAGCTGAAGAGCTGAGGGACAGCGCCCAGGCCCAGAGTTAGTCCCCACGACCGGACCAAAAAAAAAGAAAGAAAAAAAGAAATGTACTCATTATCTTGCCCATGTAATTGTAATCCCTCTGTACAGTTTTTTCACACACACACACAAAAAAGAAGCAGAGCACTAGCCATGAAAAAGCCAAGTGAAAGTTTGAGGCCCTGAGCTCAGGCCCTAGTGCTGGCATAGAAATAAATAAATAAGCAAGCAAATAAATAAAGTTTTCCTCTCTTTAAGTTGATGATCTCAGGTATTTTGTTACCATGATGGAAAACGAACTAAAAGATAACAGAGACAGCCAGGCACCGGTAGCTCATGTCTGTAATCCTAGCTACTCCAGAGGCTGAGATCTGAGGATCATAGTTCAAAGCCAGCCTAGGCAGGAAAGTCCATGAGACTCTTATCTCCAATAAACCACTAGGAAACTGGAAGTGGCACTGTGGCTCAAGTGATAGATAGAGCACTCGCCTTGAGCTGAAGAGCTCAGAGACAGCGCCCAGGTCCAGAGTTCAAGCCCCACGACAGACAGAAAAAAAAAAAAGATAACAGAGACAAATTCCGTGTATAAAGTAACAGTGGGATTAGGTAGTTATTGCTGTTGCTTGTGCTGTCATCTAGCAAGATAAAATATTGTGGTACCTACACTGGTCTCCTTAAGTTTTGAGGTAAACTTGGCTAGGTTATAAAATCTGCATGTCTTGGGAACATTACACTAGTTCTCAGCTACTTAAGAGTCTTCCTTAAGAGTCTCTCCACTTGCAAGAATTTTTCCTCATCTATCTTACACATAGTTGCCAAATTAATGTCTCTAAAATATTGTTAAATACATTACAGTCTTTCCTTGTTAAAACTTGTAAGGGCTTGGCATTGGCTATAAAATAACAGACCAGCTTCAACCCAACCTCCAAGCCTCACATTCCCGTCAGTCCACTTCCCACTGCCATACTCCCCTTCCTGCCTTCCCAGGCCAGTGACCCTCACCCCACTGAATCTTTCCTGATTCCTCTTATCATGGCATCTGTGAATCCTTGGGATGCTGTTCCATTCTCTACTATCTTTCATTGCTTTGTGAGTTTCCTCTTTCCATTCATAACAGACCTGGGAGCAGTCACATGTGGTGAAGACACCACATGTGACCACCAAACACGGGCCATCTTATAGCAGAGGTCATAGTGCTGTGACATTTCGCCTGCTTGGCTAGATGGGGCCCCTTGTGGCATTATTTCTGGTTCCTCAAGTTGCTTGCAGGCAGAGCCCAGCAGTGCATTGCTTCATACCTTGCATCACATGCCTCTCACCTCCAGCCCCAGGCCTCTCCTATTGCTACTGAGAAGCAAGGCACCATGGGATTTATTCTCAAGCAGGCACATTGCATCCAGGCCAGATGTCTGGGTCATAGACAGGTGGCAGGTACAGAGTCTTCTCACTCCTTCTGGCTCCCCAGCTGTCTCCATGGGCTGTGATTCATGGCATAGACACATCTTCTGCTGCTGCAGAGTTCAGCTTTCCCTGCTTTCCCTTGCAGACATTCTGTATAGAATATGGCAGTCCCCCCTATACACCCCCATAAAGCTTACTTTGACCCATAGGAGACCTGACCAGACAAATTCTTCTTAATCTTTCTTCTCTATACTTACTGTTCAAGCCCCAGCAGGCCTTCTGCAGCTCTTCCAAGAGAGTAAACCATTAGCTGTACTTGTGAAAAACTGTGACCACTGTGACCATACACTCCTTTATATCCTGAACCCCTTTCCCTCTCATTAGTTTCCTGAACTTGTATTTCTCAAGAAAATCCAAGTGTACTTGCTCCAATGTCAGTTAACCTGAGCCAAGAGTAGGAGACACATGGGAAAAGGCCAGGAGATGAGGGGTAAGAACCAAGCCCCAGGAACTGTGCATATGGGGCCTCTCACCCTACAGAAACTTGGCATGTTTAAGCTTCAGCTGTTTGGACTTTCACCTGTTTGTACTGTCCTGAAACCTCAGCCTGGTAGATACTGTTACTAGTGCAAATCACGTCTGGTTGCAATTCCCCAGAGCAGTCATGAGCCTGTAAAATCTGTCTCTCCATTCTCATTCCTATTCACTTCCTCTAACTTTACTGTACTGAAGTCATACAACATTCCTGTAGCAGGTAAGTTGAGTAGGTATAATTTTGTCTTTCCATTTGCCCCACTTTTACCTACTTACCAAACTGGAAAACTGGCATCTAAAGGATAAGAGAACAGTCTCTTGAGGTGGCTCCATGATTTGCCTAAGGGCAAAATCTAACAAAATCCTCACTTCTGGCCTCTAGACCATTAGCTAAGAATGTGCCTACCTCCCTTCCACACTGACCCTTGTGGGCTACATCGTTGAGAGATCATCAGGTTTCTAATTCCCCTCCAGGCAATCCATGCTCACTTGAAACTAGAAATGGCCTGTGTTAGTCAGGTGTAATGGTAAGTGCTTGTAGTCCCAGCCACTCAAGGAGGCTAAGGCAGGAGGATCACTGGAGTCCAGGAGTTTGAGGCCAGCCTGGGCAACAGGGCAAGATGATGGCTCTTAAAATATAAAGAAGCAGGGGGCTGAGAGGGTGGCTCAGTGGTAGAGCGCTTGCTTTGCATGCACAAGGCCCTGGGTTTGATTCCTCAGTACCATATAAGGCAGAAAAAGCCCGAAGTGGTGCTGTGGCTCAAGTGGTAGAGCGCTAGCCTTGAGCTGAAGAGCTGCGGGGAGGGGAAGGGAAGTGGAGGGAGGGGAGTTCTGGTTTAGACCCAGAAGTGAAAGTGCTCAGGCATAAGCTCCAGACATCAGTTTCTCTCCCCTCTGTCTTAGAATGAGAAGAGCTGGGAATGAGGTCTGCTCTGCTTTGGGGTCTGGCATGAGGCGGACGTGGCTAAGGGCCCCCGTATGTGGTGTGTGGTGAGACAGGGTGGTACACTATGGAAGCCCACTTACATACAATTACACTCTCTGAGATTTCAGTTCTCCACAGCCACCTATAATCTGAGATATTAAATGGACAATTCTGGGGGCAGCAGCAGATACAATCCCTTACAAATGCCATGTGGCATGCCATTGTGAGCAATCTGATGAAATCTTGCTCTGTCTTGTCTCATCCCTCTTGGGACAGATTCATCCTTTGGCTAGCATATCTACACTGTATATGCCACACATGCGTCAGTCATTTGGTTATCACATTGATTGACATAATATCAGGTAACCCTGATTTTACTGTGTAAAAAAGCTTAATAAAAGTACTCATGTGACTGGGTACCAGTGGCTCATGCTTATAATCCTAGCTACGGAGGAGGTTGAGATCTAAGAACTGAAGTTTGAAGCCAGCCCAGGCAGGAAAGTCCATAAAATTTTTGTTGTTGTTGTTGTTAGTCTTGGGCCTGAACTCAGGGCCTGGACTCTGTCCCTGAGCTCTTTTGCTCAAGGCTAGCACTCTACCACTTTGAGCCACAACTCCACTTTTGGCTTTTGAGTGGTTAATTGGAGATAAAAGTCTCACAAGGACTTTTCTGCTTTGAACCATGATCCTTAGACCTCATTCCTCTTGAGTAGCTAGGATTGTAGGAATGACCCTGTATGAGAGTTTTATCTCCCAAAAACTACCAAAAAGCCAGAAATGGAGCTGTAGCTCAGGTGGTAGAGCACTAGGCTTGAGGGGAAAAAAAAAACACCTCAAGACACATCTAGACCTTGAGCTCACACCCTAGGATCAGCACACACCTAAACAAGTACTGATGTCAAAGAGGCAACTGGCACAACCAGGTCTGATCTGGACAAGTGCTGAAGGACATATAGGGTATACACATCTAGGGTTTCAGGTACCCACTGAGTATGTCGGATAAATCCTCTGTAGATAAGTAGAGATCGCTATAAACTCTTAGGTTTTTAAGCCTTTAAGATTGTGGAGGTTGATGGGGTGGGGCTTACCACAGCCTAACAGATCCATCTGATTGACACATGGCCTAAACTGACAGGTCTTGTCCGAAGATGCTAGCTCATTGGGTTCATTTTCAAAGGGGACCAATCCAAGGCAGCTTTATTACAATATCAAATCCTGACATCCCCAAGGCCCTCGGGAAGGGCTGTCATTGTTGGTTACAGCATCCCAGCTAGGGTCTGCAAAGCCTTAGAGATGAAAGCCCGGGAGCTGTGCTTTCATTCCTGTGCTGGCAGGCCTGCTCCAAAGCAGAGCGGCTCCAAGATCCCTGCCACCTGACTTTTCCATAGCCCTAACTCATGGTCAACCCAGACTGGTTACCTAAAAATGCTTTTGTAGTATGTGAGGAATTTCTGGTTTCATGTTTACTAAGTGACACAATAATGGTCCACCTAGTCTCTGTCTCACTCAAGGATTCTTGAGTTATTACCTCCTGGGCTGGTCTTCTTCCAGTGGCTGAGAGCTGGTAAACACTAAGTTAAACAAAATAGGAGAAAACAAAGCCATTCCTCCTTAACATCCCCTCCTACACTCCCCCCACCCTACACACACACACACACACACACCTTTCTGGAAGCAACGTAGTCCTTGCCTGCTTCCCCTCACAGTAACTCTGGATATGGTTTATGCCATGTATCAGTCATCTTTCTGCCACTGTAACAAATGCCAGAAATATTCAGCTTATAAAGGGAAAAGGTTTCTTTTGTTTTAGAGTTTGGCCATTGCTTTGGGCCTGTGTCAAGGCAACACATTATGGTGGGAAAAAAACAAAAACAAAAAACTGTTCACCTCCTGACCAGGAAGTGAAATTTCAGAGAGGAAGAAAATGGCTTCCCCTCCAAGGGCATGCCCCCAATGACCTGAATGCCTCCCTCTAGCTCCCACCCCCACCCCCTCCCCCCACACTTAAAGGCTCCATTGCCTCCCAATAACACAAAGTACTGAGGACCAACCTCCAACACATGGACCTTTGGAGAACACATTGATACCCCAGCAAGATGGAAGAAAATTTGTCCTAAGGGAATTAGAATAGCCCTAACAGAAGCTCCCCTGCATTGATGAAAAGTTACCATAATCAAGAATGCAAATACTTCAAGATTATGGAATTGTTGGAAACTATAAGCTCTTTCCTTCAGAAAAAGACACTTCTGCTACATTTGAGTTTGTAATGTTTGGGATACCTTTGTGTACTGTTCCTCTATTTAGAGCTGATACCTCTCAGATCATTCATCTCCTGTTCAGGCTGTGTGTATAGTCTCCATTAGGGAGTCTTCCTTTGTTTTTATTCTTTTTTGTGGGGAAGGGGTTATGGGGCTTGAACTCAGGGCCTGGGCACTGTCCTTTACCTTTTTGCTCAAGGCTAGCACTCTACCACTTTGAGCCACTGCACCACTTCCAGTTTTCTGGTGGTTAATTGGAGATAAGGCGCTTAAGGACTTTCCTGCAAGAGCTGGCTTTGGACAGTGATCCTCAGATCTCAGCCTCCTGAGTAGGATTACAGGTGTGAGCCACTGCACCCAGCTTTGATCTGTTTTTTTTTCTTTTCTCTTCTCTTCTTTTCTTTTGTGCTGGTACTTGGTCTTGAACTCCAGGACCTGTACTCTTACTTAGCTTTTTAGCTTAAGGTTAGCACTCTGTCACTTGAGCCACATCTCCATTCCATCTGCTGGTTAATTGGAGATAGTCTCTCAGATTTATCTGCCCAGACTGGCTTTGATCCTTGATGCTTACAGTTCAGCCTCTGGAGTAGCTAAAATTACACGTGGGAGTCACTATTGCCAGGCTAGGAGAGCCTTCTCTTATTCCCTTGAAGGGGGCCATACAAGCCTTCCTCTTCTATGTAATTTTGAGCCCCTTAGCTCCCTCTCACTTATGCTGTTTTCTCGCTATCAAACCATTAACAGATCTCTAACACTTGGTGAATGTAATTAATTGTCACGACATGCCATTTCCTTAGCCAGCGTCCTTATAAACAGGAGGCTGGATGCCAGTGACTCATGCCTAGCTATTCCAGAAGCTGAGATCTGAGGAATAGAAGTTTGAAGCCAGCAGGAAAGTCCATGCAACTCTTATCTCCAAAAGCTGGAAAGTAGAGGTGTGGCTTAAGTGGTAGAGTGCCAGCCTTGAGCCAAAAAAGCTAGGGGACGGCACCCAGGGCCTATGTTGAAGCCCCAATACAAACATATTTTTTTAGAAAAGACAAACAACAACATGAGAGAGAGAGAGAGAGAGAGAGAGAGAGAGAGAGAGAGAGAGAGAGAGAGAGAGAGAGAGAGAGAGAGAGAGAGAATATCACCACACATACAGCTCAATTTTCTTTCTTTTTCTCTTATCCTGCCCATGAGCATTTTGCTGGGGTTGTGACAATCATCCAACAGCTAGTTTTTTTTTAAGTTTCCCTCCTTGGTCCCTCCCTCCCTCCCCTCCCCCCTTTCATCCCTTCTCTGCTACACACGTGTACATAACATGCCCGCAGCCACATGCACTCATAAACATACACACCTGCTCTGCGGCCTTCCCATCCCTCTACTTCACATAGGATCTCAATTTCTTTCCCTGATCCTACCCTAATTCTCTCTCTCTCTCTCTCTCTCTCTCTCTCTCTCTCTCTCTCTCTCTCTCTCTCTCTCTCTCTCTCTCTCTCTCTCTCTCCCTCCCTCCCTCCCTCCCTTCCCCCCTTTCCCCTCCTCAGTAAGGGAGAGAATGTTCAAATGTTCCCCAAATAGGATGTCTGCTTCATTTCACAAAGAGGGTCAGAGTACCAATGACTTACATCACTGGGGTCCAAAAAGATGCAGACACCCTACCTGCCAGAATATCATAAGTGAAGACCCTGTGGGTCACATTCCACAAAGATGCTGTCTCTCCCTGTCCATTACAAAGCTCTTGCCTTCCTCTGCACAGCTCCTATCCTGTCTTCTGTAGCTTTCCCCTAGAAGCCTTCCTGCCTTGTTACATCTGCTGTCTACTTTAGCTGAGAGCTCTCTATTCTGCTGAGCAGGTAAGCTACAGGCCTGACAGAACCTAGAAAACAGGCCTGTCCTGACCTCTCTCAGCCTCAGATCCCAGGTCCACAAAACAGGGACCAAACAAGGTCAGAGGAGACTCCTGACTCCCCTCAGCTTTAACAGTGCAGTTTCTGTTCCAGTTCTGCCCAGAGGCACCTGAGCAGTGCAGGGTCTCTTGACTTTGATTGACATTTGGCAAGAGCCCTTCACTTCATTAAAGTCTGAGGAAACTGCCTCCTGGATCCCTCCAGGTGCAACAAAGAGGAGGGAGATAGGAGCTCACTTTCTCTGGCCACCTCTGACCCCACAGTGATCACGAGCCCACCCTACCTTGAGTCTATGGTTTAAAGAAAAGTCTCCATGTTTGGAAAAAGAGTCTTATCCTGCAAAAAGCTCACAGACATGTCAAGAGGGTAATATTTTCCAGAGCAAGCAATGAGGCTTTTGCTTAACACACCCACCTGCCCTGCCTGCCTGGTAGACAAAAGCACACATACATATGTACACACACACACACACACACACACACACACACACACACACACACACACACACAGATGAGGAAGCCCGTGACATATCATACAGGTGTACCCCAAATCAGGCCAGGCCAGGCTCAAAGAGGTAGGTGGGAGAAAAGATGGGTGTAAGGACTGGAGGCTGGCAGGAGGTCTCACAAGAAAGGAGGGCTGGAGCCCTAGTAGGGGTGATTGATCTCAGGGTTTTAACTGGAAGACGAGCAACCAAGTTGGTTCCCAAGACCCAGGGATGCAGTCTATTAACAAGGAGGGGCCAGGGCCACTGCCCTTCCATATGCAGTCCCTCGTAAGCTCAAGACCATGCTACACACTCCCCACCCCCACCAGTGCCTGAAGAGCCAAGGTGTGGGAACTCTACATAGATAGATAGATAGATAAATAGATAGATAGATAGATAGACAGACAGACAGACAGACAGACAGACAGACAGACAGACAGACAGACAGACAGACAGACAGATAGATAGATAGATAGATAGATAGATAGATAGATAGATAGATAGATAGATAGATAGATAGATAGATAGATAGATAGAAAAATGATAGAAGATGGATGGATAGACAGGTGGATAGATAGAAGATAGGTAGGTAGGTAAATAGATGTAGAATGGATTCTATCTTAGTTGATTCAGAGAGATGTCAGGTGAGGCAATCAACACATCTTTTCAACTGTAATTCAACAAAGGCCACTATGATACACAGCAGATAACTAATGCATAAACCTCACGCTCATCATCCATCTGCAGGAAGTGGGTGGAAATGCATGTGATTCTCTGGATTGCTGTGGAGATTAAATGAGAAGCAATGAAACTGTACGCTGCCTGAAGCATAGTAAGTACTAATTAGTTCCTACACTTCATCTTTATCTCTTGATGGGATAGGGGACCTCCCCATCCACACAATGAAGCAGAGAGCCTAGAATGGGAGCGAGGACCAGAAACTGAGTCTCTGATACATCGTCAGGTTCTGCTCTGAGGGCTGTGAGTGGATGGAGTTAGACCTGGGAAAGCAAAGTATTTGCCCAAGAGTCACAGAACCATGGGACAGCAAGTACCCCAGTGGGCACGGGAGCCTGGCATGCTCCTGCCAAAAAGGAGTGAGTCAGAAGAGAGCCCTCAGTGGAAATACTCCATGTCTGCCGAGGGCCGGTCTAGAAGCAGTGCCCCTTGCCAGTTAGAGGCATGGG
The DNA here is from genome assembly GCF_024711535.1 of Dipodomys merriami. Classification (NCBI taxonomy): domain Eukaryota; kingdom Metazoa; phylum Chordata; class Mammalia; order Rodentia; family Heteromyidae; genus Dipodomys; species Dipodomys merriami. Next base: position 29,919,451 of record NW_027202937.1, on the reverse strand, counting down.
AACTGCAAAGCCATCCCGCATGCTGAGGCTCCTGGTGACTAACTGACAGCTGATATAAATCACGTCATTGTGATCTGGAGTCTTTCCTGCTGCAGAAAGGCTATGAGAGCTAAAGGAACAAGATGTTGGCTTGGAAACAAAACCCACAAACATGCCTGGTGAGAACCCACTAGGGCCCAGAGGAAGATGAAGAAGGGGCCGGGTGAGATTGGGAGGCTGGGTGTGGTCTACAATGCATTAGAATGAAATGGTCCTCCACAGGCCAAGGGACCTCTTTGTAGACGGTTCCTTCCCGAAAATGACTCTCTCAGGGCTTGTCCCAGCCAGGCTTTTAATTTTTTTTATTATTATTACAAATTTGTTGTACAGGGAGGCTACAGTTACATAAAGTCAGGTAAAGAGTACATTTCTTTTTGGACAATGTCACCCCTTCCCTCGCTCTCTTCCAGTGTTTCTTCCCATCCCCACCCACAAGTCAAATAGTTCATTTTCAACATCATGTCCAATGAGTAGCACCACTGCTACATTGGTCACCCCAGGCATTCTTCAAATAGAGTCTTGGGAGTGAAGGTTGGGCATGGAGTCTGAATGGAACCAGTCATGGGCTTACAGGGTATGGGGGCCAAAAGAAGAGGAGTAAGGGAGGAGAGGAGGACAAAGAGAACGCTGGAAGAAAGGAAGAGGAGGGGAGGAGGAAGAAGGTGAGAGAAGAAAGGAGGGAGGGAGGAAGGAAGGGAGGGAAGGATTTCCTGCCTGAACAGCAAACCTGGGTACTGCTCTATCAGGTATCAAGGGAGGGTGGGGTGTGATGGGACAAGAAGACAATGGCTCCCCTCCCTTGTTGCTGCATGAGGTACACCCTTGCCACCATTTTCCTTGCTTCTGATGAGCCAGAAATTCAGCCTCAGACATTCATGCAGGCTGCCATTAACGGGAGCCCAAGCACACCTCTGAGACCATGGGATTTCCAAGGACCCACTACCCCCTCACAGGGCTCAGCACTAACCAACTGTGTGTCGTGTGACTGTGTTCTAAATGGCCATACTTCATTTGTTCCACTGACTGTGTCCTTACTCTGCAGCCAGGACCACAGCAGGATTTGTCCTAAGCAGGTGCTTTGTGAAATCAGCATAGCCCTTTGCTGCTCTTTCTCCCTCCAACACATTTATTCATGGGCTTTAAAGTGAAAGAAAAACTGTCTCATGCAAAAGACAGAGTATTGCCTTTTTATGTCCACATATATTTGGGGAGCCTTGGGGGGGGACACTACTAGGGCTTGAATTCAGAATCTCATGTTTGCACAGCTGGCACCCTACCACTTGAGCCATGCTTCCAATCCTACTTTTTGGCTTGTTATGTTGGAGAGAGAGTCCAATGAACTTTTCTGTTTTGACTAGCCACAAACTAGAATCCTCCAGATCTCGGCCTCCTAAGATGCTATATTAGCATCTGTGTTAGCCAGATTTCTGCCACTGTAACAACACCTGAGATAATCAAATGAAAAGAGGGAAGGTCTGTGGGCATTGGTGGTTCATGCCTGTAATCCTAGCTACTCAGGAGGTGAAGATTTTAGGATTGAGGTTCAAAGCTAGACACTTATCTCCCATTAATCACCAAAAAGCCAAGAAAAGCACTGTGGCTCAAAGTGGTAGAGCGCTCGCCTTGAGCACAAAACCACTGTTCAAGCCCCAGGAACAGCACCTTAAAAAAAAAAGAGGGAAGGTTTATTTGGCTCATTGGAGGTCTCAGGCAGCAGAGGACTGGCTGGGCTGCTTTGGGCCTATAGTGAGAAAGCACATCATGGTGGAGAGCTTGTGGCTCATGGTAGAGCAAAGCTGCCCAACGCAGACAGCTGGGAAGCAAAGGCATACCACAGCCCCGTTCAACGACATGCCCCCAATGCCCCAAGACCTCCCTCTGGGTCCCAACTCTTATTGCTCCCCCCATCTTCCTCTAACCAAGAACCCCGCTCATAACACATGGCCTCAGGGAAACGTTCTAGATCCCAAACAATAGTACATAACTAGGTCCAAAGATCCCAGTCAGTGAGATGATCCACTCATCCAGAACAAGAAGGGAGGAAAGAAATATCCAAGGAAATGGTCTGAGGAAACTGGTTCCAGCCCCGCCCGCCATGGATGCCAACTATAGGAGCATCAAACATCTCTTGTAAAGTAGCAGAGCATTTGTGTTAAACCCTCACACCACCTTCCATATGTTTAAATCACCTCAAGATCTCTTAGAATGCCTAACACAATGTGAATCATACGTAAATTGCTGTTGAACTGTGTTGTTTCAGGGAAAATGACAAGAATAAGATCTGCACATGCTCAGTATGGATGCATTTTCTTTTCTGTCATGTTTTCAGCTATAGTTGAGTGAAGTCAAGGAATGAAACAGCAGGTCAACTATACCTGGGAATAATTAAAGATCTCCTGGCTTACACAATGAGGAAGGACCAAAGATGGCATACTAAAACCTGGTAGTTCTTCATATTGTCTCCTTTCTCCCTCCTTCCTTTTCTCCTTCTTTTCCCCTCTCTTTTTCTTCCTCCTTCTTACCTTCCCTCTTCTTTTCTTCATTCCCTTTCCCTTCTTTCCTCCCTCTTTCTCGTCCTCCCTTCCTTTTTTGCTTGCCCTTCTCTCCCTCCGTCCTTCCCTTTCTTCCTCCCTCTCAACAGCAATTGGTGAACCATTCATGCTTTCTACGAGCACTGTGCCCCATCACTGGCTAGGACCTGGTCCAAGTACTGCCATTCAGTCCACTCAATACACAGACAGAAAGGCTTCGTTCTTAAGTTCTAGTCATTTTAGTCACAGGATTACTGAGCAAGGATTTCATAACACCTGCCATTTTCCCTGTCAGGAGCATTCCTATTTCAACAAGTATTTCTTCATAAATACTCACAAGTTCCCATTTTCCCCTAGGGGAGACCAGGACACAACAGATTCAAATAAAAGTAAAGCTCTTTCATTGCCATTAGAAAATGAGACAGTGGCAGAAGCCACACAGATCACAATCAGCTCCAACTGCAACCATAGGAAAAAGGATCCAAGATCAATTCACAATTGAACTGAAATCACTCTGCAGGGGGAAAGATACACTAAAGGACCTTTCTACTCATCTGACCCCTGTCCTCCATACTATATTGACTAAAAGCTGCCTGGTAGAAGAGTCAGAAAGTTGTGCTGTACTCCCACAGGGAAATTCGTGCTTGAACCTTGGTACCCAATGATGGTACAATGGAGTATGTGGGGGGTGGGGGGTTCTAGGAGAAAACTTAACTCACCTGTAAGATGAGTGGTAAGAGTGAGACTCTTCATTTACTCCTGGATCGTAAAGAAACCTCGGCTTTCAAAATACCAACAAGGAGCTGGGCACTGGTGACTTACACCTATCATCCTACCTATTCAGGGGCTGAGAGCCAGAGGATCACCATTTGAAGTCAGGTTGGGAAGAAACATCTGAAAGACTTCATTTCCAAACTAACCAGCACCAAACAGGATTGGAGGTATGGCTCAAGTGGTAAAGCACCAGCCAAGCAAGCAAGGAAGCCAAGGGAACATGACATCCTGAGCCAGCAAAAAAACAAAACAAAACAAAACAAAACAGAAAAGCCAAGAGGTAAGAGGGCAATAATTAATATTCCTTGCTTAAAAGCAGAAGGCAGGTTGCTGGGAAACTAAGAGATCCTGTGGACCTTGCTCTGAAGACTATCACTACTTAGGGGCAGATATATAAATATCAATATATATACATGTAAACATTTACATGTTTGTTATTATTTCAGAATAGTTGGAGAAAGCGTTAAAAGGCCCTGCAAACACAGAGACTGCACATGGTAGAATTCCCCCCTAGTGCTCTGTAGAGTCTGACAGCTCGGTTACTTCCCACATCTTCCATTCCTCAACTCTTACACCCACCCAGAACCAGAGCAGTCACATAGGCTGAACAGGACAGAAAGGCCCATAGGCAGCAGTCTTCAGTTAGTGCTCAAGTCCTTTGGGTATTTGCCACGTGTTTTCCTTCACTAAGAACTCAGAAGAAGCTGAATGCCAATGGCTCAGGCCTGTAATCCTAGCTACTCAGGAGGCTGATATCTGAAGATGGATGCTCAAAGCCAGCTCAGGCAGAAAAGTTTGCAAGACTCTTCCAGATTTTTGCTGAAGCTGTGGTTCAAATGGTAGAGTGCCAACCTGGAGCAGAAAAAGCCAACAGCGAGCACCCAGGCCCTCCCTAAGTTCAAGTCCCAGGACCTCAGAAAAGACTGCAATGACAAAACCTGTTTAACTGCTCCATTCATCATTTTCTACACTAATTCAATTATAGAAATCTTCCTCTAGAATCCATTAGCATCTCCTGAGTTCTTAGAAACACTATTTGGGAAAAAACTGATTAAGTTCAAACCTCCCTCTCCCCATCTCTCTATTCCTCTTGGTATCTGTATATTTGTCTGTCTGTCTGTCTCTATATATCTATGCAAGGATTTAGATGACCAGGGTACACAGTAGTGTAGAGTGAATGAAAATTCTGGTAAACTAGTGAGTAGAGGTAGTAGACAGAGACAGAGTGCATGAACGCTTAGGCCTCACTAATCACAATGGAAGCCTTGGCAACAATGAGCCAAGCACTCTGTGGTCCACTCTCCTTCTCCCACACAGCAAAGTGTACATGAAAGACTGAGGACAGGACATCTAGAAATGCACCTCTGGCCCAGATGTCCTAAAGGACAGGCAGAGGAAGACTGGGACTCTAGGGTTAACATGGGCTCATATCACCTTAGAATTTGAAAAGTACCAAGGACTAAGAACAACCAACAAGCTGGGTCATCTAGTTGTAGCCCATCCTCTGTCAAACACAGCAGCTGGGACAGGGGTAGTGGTACGCAAGGGGCAGAGGTAGAGGAATCACGGTCTAAGGCCCAGGCAAAAGTGAGAGACCTTATCTGAAAAACAAACTAAAACAAAAAGGGTGGAATGTGTGGCTTTGCTTGGAATGAGCTTACCTAGAAAGTGTGAAGCCTGAGTTCACTGGTTTATGTAGCACAGATAAATGTATGCTTCACCTCCACACTCTTGGGGCAGGTATGTTATTAATACAGCAGTGTTCAGATTTTGAGAAAGACAAGGACGTGTATATACTGTATGTCGTGTAACTCATTCCCAAAGACCTGATGTTTCTGCCCCACAGTAAGATTTCTGCAGTGCAACATGCATATTCATAGTAACCATACAATCTATAAATAGTTTCAAGTCAGTTCAGGTCAGATTTTGCTGCCAAAATGAGGACTAGAACACAAAGCACTGTTGTGTCTCCTAGCTCTTTGGATCTTAAGATGGGTGGTGAAAAAGAGGTCTTTGCTTTGCCTCTCATGAGAGGGAGATTTTCTACTAGGAGAAACACCGCAGTGAGGGAGGCCGTGAAATAAATCCAAAGTCTTCTCATAAGGACGAGAAAGCTTTCATTTCCACTGCATCCCGCCCAATGTTCTTACATGTAAATAACGTTCTAGGGTTTGAGTTAGGATCAATGCACCTTGGATCTGGAGTTAATCTGTTTTGATTTGATTTGGAATCCTCCAGAGTGGGAACTGATAATTACCCCTGGACAATACATAACAACTTCAGTTTATGTTCGCCAAAGAGTAACCAAAAAAGGGGAGGTAGGCTTTCCTAAGGCAAAAGGTTGAAGAACAGAGGTCCAGTGAATCATTTGCCAATAAATTTCCAGGGTCACCAAAACACTTAGCATTCTGGGTAAATTTGAGTTCAGTCACATGGTTTTGAATGAGCCCCATGACAATGATACCATGGCTCTTTTCTGCCTTTATGTGGATTTCTGTAAACATAGTCTGTTTGAGCTGTGATTTTCTGGATTGAGGTTCTAACCTAGAAAGAAATATTAAATGCAGACAGATTCTTTTCCTAATTTTCAAGGGACAAGTAAGTTTCTACTGAAATTCCCACAACATAATCTTTTTTTTTTTTTTTGCCTGTCTATTATACAACACAGAGCATTTTGCCCCAGTGCAGATCAAACAGTGACAGGTAGCCCCAATTCAATTCACTTGATCAAGTGTAGCAGACTTGACTATAATACTTAAGGGCTGGGATTAGGAATGTGGCTTAGTGGTAGAGTGCTTACCTAGCATGCATGAAGCACTGTGTTCAGCTCCTCAGTTCCATATAAAAAAAACGGAAGTGACACTGTGGCTCAAGTGGTAGAGTGCTAACCTTGAGCAAAACAAGCTCAGAGACAGTGCCCAGGCCCAGAGTTCAAGTCCCAGGACTGACAAAAACAAACAGACAAACAAACAAAACCTTAAGGGCTTTAGTGGCTCATGCCTATAATCCTTGCTATTCAGGAGACTGAGATTTGAGGACCAAGGTTCAAAATCAGCCCAGGCAGGCTCATAAGAATATTATCTCTGGGACTAGGAATATGGTTCAGTGGTAGAGTGCTTGCCTAGCATGCAAGAAGCCCAGGGTTTGATTCCTCAATACCACATAAACCGAAAAAGCTGCAAGTGGCACTGAGGCTCAAGTGGTAGAGTGCTAGCCTTGAGCCCAAAGAGGCTCAGGGATAGCACCTAGGCCCCAAGTTCAAGCCCCACAACTGGCAAAAAGAAAAAAGAAAAAAAGAGAATCTTATCTCCAGTTAACTCCAAAATCCCAATGCAGATCTGTGGTTCAAGGGGTTAAATGCCAGCCTTGAGTAAAAAAGCTAAATGAGAGTGCCCTGGCCCTGAGTTCAGTACTTCTCACCAATGTCCTAACAGGTTGAAATACCAAGATTATAACTTCCCTGCATCAAGCCATTGACATGAAGCTCTGAGACAGTATTTGGTTTATGCCTTTGCTTCAGACAATACTGCACCTACTTATCAGACTCGTCAGTTTCACAAATGTTTTCAAAGATTTGTAGACTTAAGAACTCACTAGTCCCTAAACCATCCTTCCCCAGATTTAAAGCCTCTTAGTGTCAGCTTGTGGCAATTCAAATCAGACTTCTCAGATAATAAGCCAAATATGTTGTCACTAGAAACCTAATCTCACCAGACCATCGAGCTTATTCATCTGAAAAGGAGAATTTCCTAACTCTCATATCTAGCTGGGGATTAAGGCCAATGAGTTCCACTCCACTAAACTTTAATTTTTATTATTATATTTTGGTAGCAGTACTGGGGCTTGAACTCAGAGCCTCATGTGCTCACTTGGCTTTTTCTACTCAAGGCTGGTGTTCTACCACTTAAGCCACACCTCCACTTCCCTAATCTTTAATTCTACCAAGGTACTCACAATGGTTGTATTTCTCTCCAGGTCCTCAGCAATGAACCCTTGAAGCAGCTACAGTTGGCCACAGAAAGTGATGTCAATGGTGAAAGTAATTTGCATATAGCTCCCAGCTGAGGCCTACTATCTGAGCAACCCAAGGCGTAAGAAAAGTGTGTCAGTCAGCTTTTCATCCTTGAGACAAACACTCAAGACAATCATCTTGTAAAGAATTTGGCTCACCATTTTGGAGAGTTCAGTCTATAGTTGGTTGACTCCATTGCTTTTCAACCTGTGGAGAAGCATCACACCATGGTGTGATGTGTGGAACTTGATTATCCCACTGTCAAGATGCAGGAGACAGAGAGAAAGGAAAACCTGGAGTTCCAACATACTCAGCAAGGTCACACCCCCAAGGACTTAATTTCCTTCCACTAGGCCCCATCTTTTAAAAGGTCCCATTACCACCTTAGCACCACCCTGGAGATCAAGAGTTTAACATATGGGAACATTCAACATCCAAACTCTAGCACAGAAAAGCAGAAAGCAGCCCTGAAGCTCTCTCACCAAAGGGAAGAAAAATCAAAGCTGACCAGATTAGTGGCCAGGGACCAATGGTTTATATCTAGCCCTCTGAGTAGCTAGCAATACTCTTGCTTTCAGGGGACTGTGATCCAATGATATAGTCCAAAGACATAAAGAATATGAGTCAACTCAGGTGCCTGTGCTTTTTATGCTTGCAACCCTAGCTTCTCAGGAGGCTGAAATTCAGAGAAGAGTAGATCAGAAATGTCCATGAGATTCCATCTCCAAACTAACATCAAAAGCCAGACTAGGATACCAGTCAAGCAAGGGTAAGGCCATACATTCGAACACCAGTACTGCCAAAACTAACTAAATAAATAAAAATTAAAAAACATAATAAAGAGTCTGAGTTGTGTGGCAGTGGAGGGAGAAGCCCTGAAGTGCCGCAGTTCCCCAAGCACCATCTGCAGCCACCACATAAAACGTTTGCATCAGGATGCATTTTCTTCACTCCACCATCAGCGCCCCTCCCCCTCCAGCTCAAACACTTCTGCTTGGGAACATTTGTGTGAAATTTCTTAGGTCAGAATATGACATTGAGATAATCAAGAACTGGTCTTCAATTCAAAGACAAATCAAAAAGACGGAACAGCAGTCCTGCCCCCAAGGGTCACAGCCACAGCTGCACAAACTGTGCCTGACACCCAAGGCCAAGGCCATTAAGAAGTTCATCATTCAAAACACAGCCGAGGCCACAGCCGTGAGGGATGATTCAGAGTTGGTATCTCCAAGAGCTATGCTCTTGCCAAAGAAGTCTATATAGCTCATCCTGCTGTCTACCAAGTGCCTTTCCCAGCAAGGTGGTCAGGAATGGTAGTATCACAAAGGTGGGGACAGGGTGAGGATGAGGTTCCTCTCCTCTTGAACTCAGGGCCAGGATGTTGTCCCTGAGCTTTTTTGTTGCTGTTGCTTTTTGTTTTTGTTTTTGCTCAAAGTTAGCACTCTACCATTTGAACTACAGCTCCACTTCCAACTTTTTGGTGGTTAACTGGAGATATGAGTCTCACAGACTTTCCTAACCAATCTGGCTTTGAACCACAAACCTTAGATCTTTGCTTCCTGAGTAGCTAGGATTATAGGCGTGAGCCACCGGCACCCAGTTGATTAATACTTCTTTAAACAATTAACTTGTCACCTATTTTCTTAAAATAACAAAATCATCAGCCACCAGCAGTTCATGCCTGTCATCCCAGCTATACAGGTGAAAAGTTCACAAAAACCTATCTCAACAGAAAAAAAAAAAAAAAAACTGGATGGGGTGGTACATGTCTGGCATCCCAGCTACAGTGAAAAACAGAGATAGGAGGATTGTGGCCTTGACTAATCTGGTCAGAAGTCAGACGCTATCTCAAAAATAACCAGAGTACAAAAAAAAAAAAAAGCAGAGCAGAAAAGGATGGAGATATGGCTCAAGTGATGGAGCACCAACCTAGCAACCACAAAGTCCTGAATTCAATGTCAGTACCAGCAAACAATCATGATATTGCTAAGAAGGGAAGCTTAGATAAGGAGGAAGATGAGGGGTGGGAGAGAACTTTGGTGATGGAGCTGATGGGGAACATAATTGTGAGATTGGTGCATTTCATGTGACAAAGTGCAGGAAGAGTGAATATGAATCTTTTCCCAGACCAGAGATACGCGGCTCCTTTCCCCCACTGGTACTTCTCCCTCTCTGCTGGGCAATGTGTCACAGCTCCCCGAAAACCCATGATCATGAGGAGAAACAACCACACACACCCTCAGGAGGTTGTGTGGCTAAATGAGGATGTGTGGTAGGCAGGGGGTTTCAATGCATTCTCAGCAGAATATTTTCCATTTTTCATTGGCTCCTCTGGAAATAACTTCATCATAAACTGGGGACATCTGATACTCACATCTGCAAAAGGTGAAACTAGTAAGATCTGAATGAACTCTGTGGCTTGTACTAATATCAACTCCCAAGTCTGGATATTGTATCTTTCTTCAAGGTGTCACCTAGGGTAAACTGGATAAAGAGGATTGAGTCACTGTATATTGGTTTGTAACTCTCTATAAATTTATAGTTTTCTCATAATGAACATTTCTAAGTGATTGAATCCATGTAAATTATATGCACAATTTGTTAAACAGTCCAAGTAAGCATAGGCAGACACATATTGTAGATGACCTAATAGTATGTACTGTTTTGTTCTGATGTTAAATTTCCATACAAAGCCTACGCACAACTATCACTTTGCAAATAGAATTGTGCAGTGTTCAACCTGTGCAGTAATGTGCAGGCAAGCCTGCCTTTAGCCATCTACTACAAAAGGAAAACCCCAGTCACTTTTTTTTTCCATTTCCATCATTCTAGTTGCATGATCTACTTGGTATTTCATACAACTCCACCTTTCAAACCAGTCTGGATTGAAATGACCACATCTGTGTATCAGTCTTGCTGTTTTGAATCCAGAGAATTCTCAAGTTTCTTGATCTGCAATTGCTCAAATTTCAGGCTTAAACATAGCCCTTATTTATCTCCTTCAGTGACCTTTTATTGAGCACTTACTATATAAATTCTAAAGACCAATTCCTGACCACACATGTAATCCCTGCGCTGAGGATGCTTGTACAGGAGGACCTTGGGGCTAGGTTGGGCTACATAATGAAACTCCACCTGAAATTTTTTTTAAATGATGAAAACATAAAGGAAGAAAAGGCTGCTCTCTGTATTGTTGTAACTCTGACTGTGATGAACCATAAGTCATATATACAGTACATCCTTACATACGTGGTCTCCAGACTCTCACAGACCCTCTAATCTAAGGCTATTCAAGTCCTTCGTGTACATAGTATGCCATTGGCCTATTAGCTATGCACATCTTTCCAAATACTTTAAACCATCTTTAAATCATTAAACACTCATCATACATAAAATACCCTAAAGGCTGTATAAATGATGGCTGTATAAATGTATTGCTTAGGAGTTAATAACAAGGAAAATGTCTATATGTATACAGACACACATACAGTGCAGGTGTACATACACTGTATATGTATAATACAGAGCCAGCCTTTTTTGTCCTGGGCATTTTCCATCGCACACATGCTGTTATGTGAGGTGTTACCCTCTCTGAGGGCCATTCTGCAAAGCCCTTTCTCCTGAGAAACTGCTCTTCAAGGTAGCTCATATCTAGGTTCTTAATAGTTTGCAAAACCAGCACATCCAGAGGGAAATCTACCTGAAACAAGACTCCACCCACTGCTCAGCATTTGCATCCTAATTTCTTTATGAAGTCAGCCCTCACCCTCAGCCGCTCTGGCCTTGTAATCATCAACCACTTCAGCACAAGGATATATGGCCATCCTGTGACTATGTGGTTCACACAGGCCCAGACCAAGCCCAGTATAAATTCATTTAGGGGTGTAGATCTGGAGGCAGGCACGTCCTGGCCAGATGAGGAGGCAGTGGCAGGGGCAGCTCTGGGAAGAGGGCTGGGCAGGTGAGGCAGTGATTCATGGGGGCTCCCCTTTGTCAGGAGGGTGGGGCAGGAAAGGGAACCCACACCCAGCCCTGGCTCTTCCCAGATCCTCAACTCCCACCCCCATTTCCCAGAAGGCCCAGGTGCAAAGGACACACAAAGCTTGTTTGGAGCTACATGTTACAACACAGCTAACAGAGGATCTCAGGTTTGGTGCTTTCGCTAGGCTCCTAAAAGGAGACTAACCATGAATGTTTTTATAAACATTTAGAGTGTGAATAAAAGGAAGAGGGACAAGGTGGCCTTCAGCTCCTGGACATACTTTTCTATAACAATTTTCAACTCAACCCACACAACCGCCACCCCCCCCACACACACAAACATATACACATTCACCTAGGATCTTCTATTCACTTACCCATACTACCCACTAGCCCTACTCGCTAACACAGGAAAGAGACAGTGTGCCAGAAGGCCAAGGACTCAGCTTTTCCAGCTTAGAGAAGAATGAGAAAGAGACAGAGGCATAGAGTGAAGGGAGAGACAGAGACATAGAGAGACAGCAACAGAAACACAGCCAGAGACAGAGAGACAGGGAAATAAGCTGGCTGAGGAAGACTTTGCTTAACTTAGCTGACCTAGCCTTGCAGGTAAAGAAAACCTACCTAATCTAAAAGAGGAAAGAACTAAATGTGAGATTTGTTTAGCAAGCATAAAGCCATGAGTTTAATCTCCAGTTCTGAAGGGAAAAAAAGCAAAAAAAAAAGAAAAGAAAGAAAGAAAGAAAAAGAAACAGAGAAGCCTCCTCTTACTTTAACTGTAAGACAAATTTATATCCTAGATAGATCACTTACTAATTGCATAGTTTCCACAAATTCCTTTACCTACTATGTCTTCCTTTCTTTGTTTGTAAAATGGAGACAATGTCTCTGTACATCACCTCTATAATAACAACTAAAAATTAAAATGTTTTAAAAATGGCAGTGATGGCTATGATGGTGATGGTGGTAGTGGTGGTGGTGATGTTGATGGTAGTAATAATGATGGTAGTGATGATGATGGTGATGTAATGATGATAGTAATCATGATGGCAATATTGATGATGATGATGATGCTATCCAACAGTCACCCAGTCTCTCTCAAAAGAACCTCTTGACTTCAGTGGGGGGAGGGGAGGATTTGGAGAGGTGAGGAAGGAAGGGATGGTAGAGGGAAAACAAAGGAGGAAGTAACAATGCTCAATAGGAAATGTACTCAATACCTTACTCATGTAACTGTAACCCCTCTGTACAGTATTTTTACAATAAAAAAAACATAAAAAGAACCTCTTAAGAGTCTTAGTTTTAGGGCTGGGAAGGTGGCTCAAGTGGTAGAGCGCTAGCCTTGAGCTGAAGAGCTGAGGGACAGTGCCCAGGCCCAGAGTTCAGGCCCCGTGCCGGACCCCAAAAAAAAAAGATTCTTAGTTTTAGCTCTTAGCTTATAAATGATTTTACATAAGTTTCCCTGGTGGTGTTAGTTTAGACCTGTGAGTCCTGGCCAGTGCAGGACAAACTCTACCTATGGCTGGCCTGGGGAAATGTTAGGGGTACTGGTGCTGGGGGCTGCTAGGAGCCAATCAGGTGGCACAAGGAGAAACCTCTATAGGAATAATCACTCCATAAAATGTGCAGTATGGTTTGTGCAAACAAAGCCGTTGACAGCCAGCCTTCTGCAGGTGGGGCCCAGCTTGGAACAGTGGCCAGCGATAGCCTTGTGAGTACCATCAGGATAGTCCCACCTGGCCACCACCTGAATGTCACCACCTGAGTTTAGAAACAGTTTGGGTACTATTCAGTACACTCTTGGAAATGCCAATGAAGCTGATGTGCTTACAGACACAGGGCAATCTTACTATAATTGTAAAAGGCCACAAATGTACATACATTGGAGGGGGGGGGAAGCCAAGCTGGGCACTGGTGGCTCACTCTGTAATTCTAACTGCTCAGGAGGCTGAAATCTAAAGATGATGGTTTGATGCCTATCCAGGCAAGAAAGTCTGTGAGACTCTTATCTCCAGTTAACTATCAGAAACAAAGCTGGAATTGGAGCTATGGCTCAAGTGGTAGAGCACTAACTAGCCTTGAGTAAAAAAGCCAGACCCTGAGTTCAAGCCCCAGTACCAGCACATGCGTGCATGCAAGCACACACACACACACGCACACACACACACACACACACACACACACACACACACACACACACACACACAATGGTTCATGCCTGTAATCATAGCTACTCAGAAGGCTGAAATTTGAGGACTGAAATTTGAAGCCAACCCAGGCAGGAAAGTCAATGAGAATCTTATCTCCAATTAACCACCAAAAAGCCAGAAATGGAGCTCAAGTAGAGCATCAGCCTTGAGTGAAAAGCTAAGGGAGAGCACCCTGGCCCTGAGTTCAAGCCCCAGTATCAGCACATGTGCATGCACACATACAGGTTTTATGCAGCTAAAACATAAGATACAGGAAGTTCCTCTTCTATACTTGGACCATCAAAGTGTTAGGTGTTTTCCTTTTGAAATATTCACCTTTGGGCAGGAAGGAAGAGAGAGAGAGAGAGAGAGACAGAGAGACAGAGAGAGACAGAGAGAGACAGAGAGAGACAGAGAGAGACAGAGAGAGACAGAGAGAGACAGAGAGTGAGAAGGGAAATGGGAAAGGCTGGCTGGTTCCACTGACTAGGCCGTATGGGTAGAGTCTGAACAATTCTTTTTAACAAGTAGGGCTGAACCTTGGGGCTCAGATTGGCTGGAAAACCCCAGTCCCTCATAGACTTAACCACTAGACAGGGAAGTCTCCACTGAACAATGATGGAACTGGTCATGCGAGGGACAGAGGAGGAAGAGAGGGTGACTGGATGCCCCAGCTCCAGTGGATGCTTGGGTCTGAAATGCCCCTACCAGCCCCACATATATCTTTCCTCCATCTAGAGTGAAGCAGAGCCTGTTCCCAGGACTAGGAGAAACAAAAGCCATAGCCTTGCTTTGGAAATGACAGGTATCTCCTGCATCTCAGCAAGATGCCTGGTCCTGGTTGGTTTTCTTGTGACCTCTGAGTCCTGGCAGAGGGGAAAACAAATGCCCCACCCTGCTTGGTAACCCTCCAGAGTTCCTGGCTCCAGGTGCTGGGGGTTGTTAGAGGTCAATCGGGCCTTATAAAGGAAGAACTTCCAGAGAAGTTCTTGGATGTTTCTATTTTCTACCATTTATTAATGCCAATGGTATTCTGGACTTCAGGGGAAGCAGAGATAGTTAGACCTAGTGGGCTGGCAGTGTGTGGAGAGAGACAGATACGTGGCATTCTGGACCTCTGAGGGAACATGCCAGTCACAGCCAGGGAGCTGCCCGTGTCCATGTCATCAATTTAAGAGTTGTTCTCAGAACTTTCCACTCCGTGCTTTAGTCACAGGCTAAACCAGATTCTACTGACTTCTTGGCTAATGATCAGCCGGCAGCCTCAGCGCTTGCAGCCACTCCCCGGGCCACACACCTGGCCCCTTCACTCCAGGTGCCCTTTCTCATCAAGGGACAAGTGGAGGTAGCAAACAGTTTCAGCCTTCTTCCCAGGCTCCTGATGTTGGACTAGCCATTCTCCCCCCATTCTAAGGCAAGGGAGGGTTTACATCAGCCCAGAAGCAAAGCCACCACCGTGGAAGGGGTGAACTGGTACCGCAGGAGGGCTCTGTGCAGCACAGGAGATGGGATGAGACTCCTGGTAGGTGGATCCATTGCTTTGAACAGATGCTGGCTCAAGCTGAAGCTTTACCTTGATTTTGGGTAATTACTTCTCCGGGTTTGTCTCTTCACCTACAAAGCAAAGGGCTTGATTGAATTGGTTGATTCAAAGGTCCCATGAGCTCATTGGGCCAGCTAGGTGAGCAGAGTCTAGCTCTGCCTGCCGCTGAAAGCAGAGGGCTATCCTCTGGGTTCAACACAGTGCCCCTGGAGGTGGCCTGGCCCCTCTCTGGCAAGGGACAGAGGTGACAATCTGGAGATGATGACAGGGATGCCTGTCGCTTTTCCCACTAGTGGCACTCATCCTCCTCCATTACTCACTGACGGAGCCTAGCCAGGTCCCCAGGGGTTAGATCCTCCAGGGAGCCTTCTGCTCACCTTGTAAGCTGAGTTATAGCAGCCAGGAAGAATATCTCCTTGTTTCCACCCCCCAACCCCGCCCCAGAGCCAAGCATACCTGCAGGTCAGTGCCCCGCCGCCCCTTCCCCAAGAGCCACCACTGGGGAGCTGTCCCCAGTGTCAGCTGTTTCTGAGATGGTCTTGAGTTACCAAACAGAGGACATGGAAATTGAAATTGGAGAAGCTGCCTGTAGAGCCAGAGGGCTCCTGGGGCAGCTCTGGAAAGACTTCCCAGCCAGAGCTAACACATTATTTACTGGTTCTACTGGGGAGACATATATGGTTATGAAAAGAACCTCTTCTTATCACAGGACACAGCATCCAGCCTCCCCCCCTCCCCCACCACCATTCTATTCCCAACCCTGCGTTGCCAGGGGGTGGGGAATGCCTGATAATGCAGGTCAGCACCACAGAGCTTGCTTCCTAGGTGTCTCATAGGATGTGGGGGAGAAGCCATCCATTTCACAGTAAGGAGGAAGGAAGAAGCCATCCAAGGGGTGGGGCTTTCTCTGGACCAATCCATGCACCCAAGCCTCCTGTGTGCCTCCTGAGTCCACCTGCCACACCACACCCTCCCTACCCAGAGAAGGGATTGAGGACTAGGAATATCAAAGGGAGTGCGTACAAGATGCTAGGTCGAAAAACGAACTTTACAATTTAGGCGTGGGGAGGAGGAAGGGGGGAGTGTAGTCATAGGGATGGTAGGGGAAAAACAAAGGAGGAGGCAACAATTCTTGATAAGAAATGTACCTTGCTCGTGTAACTGTAACCCCTCTGTACGGTATTTTCACAATTAAAAAAAAACTTATTTAAAAAAGGGGAGAGTGCTCTCCCCAAGAGGCCAGGGTGACCCCACCATGCTACAAACTATCACTTAGGACTGCTGAGGGCTGTGGGAGAGGGAGGAGGAGGAAGGCTAGCCAATTGGAAATGATGTCACGTGGCTGCAGCTAAAAAAGCAGCCTGCTGTTGAGCTGTGGGGTGCAAATGCCAGGGCAGGCACGGCCTGGGCTGGGAATGGGTTCATCAGATTGGATCGAGTGGCTGCTTTCCTGGAAATGGGGCTTCTAGTTCTGGGGTGGTAAGCCTGGGAGATTGCTTCCCTCAGCCTTCATTGGAAAACACTCAGACGTGGTAGAAGAGCTGGGACATAGGAACAGCAGCCCTGGCTTCATGACTACAGCTACCCAGCCTCAAGGACGCAGATGACCAGCTCTGTGTGCAGCCGGGGAAGCAGGAGGTCCGTGTACCTGAGACACAGAGACGGTCATCCCAAAAGGACACATAGGTCAGTCAGATAATGAGCTGGCACAGAGCATGTGCTACCTCCAGCCACCCCTGAACACTCCCCAGCCACGGATGCCAATGTGACAACACCTCCACGCTGTGGGGGAGGAAAGGAATCAAACAGGGCAACAAAGGGGAAAAGTTCTGCAGGAGGGCACAGGAAGCTGCCTACTATGGGCAGAATCTGCAGAAGGGCAGTGGCCTGGGGAAGCTTACTGTTTATAACTGTGCTGAGCCTTGGGGTTTGGAGTGGGGACAGCCTTCAAAAGGAAATAGAGGTTCAGCAAATATCCCTTTGACAGAGTCCCAGCTGACTTACACTCGGCCCTCTCTATGCCCTGCAACAGCTTTGTAGCAAGGTCACTGTGCAATCAACCATACAATACCTGCGAAGCTTAGACCTCTTCTGGAAGGTCCAACATCCACCACTGTCTACCTCTCACAAGACAGCCACAAACCCTGTCTCACACAACTGGTGAGCTTAATGTTTCTCTTATATCATCCACAGGGGGCCACAAGCTCCCAGTAAGCCCTCAAGAATGTGTGCTCAGGCTAAAAGGACGCAGAAAGCCCCAGTGGGGATGCAAGGGGACATCTGGTCAGGATGTCCGGTCCAGTCTTACCTGCAAGCATCCAATTTCTACCCCAACAATGAAGGGGAAAGCTGGTTCTCTGAGCTCCACAGATTTCCCTAGAGACATGAATATGATCCAAAAAGACAATGGGAACAATGGGGAGGGCGGGAGAGAAGAGCAAAGGAGAAAGAGAAAGGGGGAAAGTCCTGAAACCAGTAACCCATGAGATAAGATAAGAAATAGAGACAGACAGGAAAATATGAGGGCTCGCCACAGGTGGACACCCACGGGATGCACTTGGAAAAGAGTGCAGAACATAATGTTAGATAAATCTACATTTTTTAAAATAGAAAAGATTGAGCCAAGCATCCATGACTCACACATGTAATCCCAGTTACTCAGAAGGCTTAGGTCTGAGAATCATGGCTCAAAGCCAGCCCACACAGAAAAGTCTATTAGACTCTCATCTCCAATTAACCACCAAAAAGCTCAAAGTGGAGCTGTGGCTCAAGTAGTAGAACTCTAGCATTGAGCAAAAAAGCCAAGTGAGAGTGGGAGACAGTGAGTTCAAGCCCCAGTAGCAGCACAAAAAAAAAATGTAAAAATGAAAAATTGAAAGGAAAGATGGAAATGTTGAGGGGGACATAGCAGACCACTTAAACACAACGAGACGGATTTGAAGTTAGAAGCTCAGAAACACATAACTATGTATTCACACAAACATATAATCAAGTAGCTTAAAGTAGAAGAGTGCTAGCCTTGAACAAAAGAACTTAGGGACAGCTGAGGTCAAGCCCCACAACTAACAAAAAGAAAAGCATTCATATATATATATATATATGAATATATGTATATATATGATATATGCATACATACAAACAAGAAGCAAGCACTTAATTAGAGCAAACATTCTTATGCCCAGAAGCTAACATAAATAAACACTTAGGAAATTCCAATAATGATGGCACTGACTTGGCATCTTTGTGTACATTGCTTCTGGTCATATGACATATTACTGGGCATCAGGACCCTGGAACAGGTGATGTGCATTGGCTGTCTTTTATCCCTGTGTATGTGTATAAATCAGGGCATAAATCAAGCTCATTTAATGTGGTTGTTTGTGGGAAAGAAGGAAGCAGGACTTGAAGGTCAAACAAGGAAAATAAAGGAATAAAACAAAATAATGTCTTTCCCACATCCATAAGGATAGAACATCAAGCTAAGAAATGAGAAACTGGTTTCACTCGACTCTCTCCAAGTATATGAGATGTGTGTGTGTGCATATGTGTAAGCCAAAGTTGATTCACTCCAACAGCTGCATTATGAAGAGTCATTTGCTGTCTTCTGACCTGATTGGCCAAACCTGCCTGAATTCCATCCCTCCCAAGCCCTGGCTTTCCAGTTTCCTTCCATTCAGTGAGCTCCCTCAGAGCCTTCCAGTAAATACTGTGGTAGCAGATTAGCTTTTGTTTCCTGCCACTGAAATGCACAATGAGTCTTCAGTAAATTTGTCATTGAGAAACAATGAGTCTTCTAACAAACAGATTTCTGGGTAAATGGAGGAAGTGGCCATTTAGTTCTACTCCCAGTATCTAAGACCCTGTCAGCACTGTTTCGGAACAGGTCATGCTTTAGAATTTAGTTTTCAGTCCCCAGCACAGTGCCCAGCATACAAGAAGAGATCAATAAATACCCATGTGTGTGTGTGTGTGTGTGTGTGTGTGTGTGTGTGTGTGTGTGTGTGTGTGTGTGTGTGTTAGTCCTGGAGCTTGAACTCAGGGCCTAGGTGTTATCCCAAGAGATAGCACCTAAGGATAGCTTTTGGGATCAAGGCCAGTGTTCTATCACTTAAGCCACAGCTCCACTTCTGGCTTTTTGATGGTTAATTGGGAATTAGAGTATCTCGTGGGCTTTTTCCCAGTCTAGCGTTGAACTGCAATCCTCAGATCTCAGCCTCCTGAATACCTAGGATTACAGGTATGAGCCACCAGCACCCAGCAATAAATGCCTTTTAAGTGAATGACTTCGTGAAAGCACAAATAAGTGAGTTAAACACAGCTGCTGTTGTCAATTTGCCGTTTTTACAGAAGCTAACCTTGTCAGATGTTTCTGATAGCATCTTGGTCTTTGTAAATAATGTGGTTGGGCCAAATTGCCAAGGGTTAGCTTTATGATGTATTCTATGCAACTGCACAGGTCCCATGCTCCAAACTTCTCTTTAATTTAATGCTCTGACTTCACCCTTTTGAACCCCACAAAGGACATGCTATAGTTTGGATCTTAAATGTCACCCAAAGGTCCACATGTTAAAGGCATTATTGGGAGGTAGTAGAAGCTTTAAGAGGTGGAGTCTAAGGACAGATGTGGTGGTGTATGCCTTTAATCCAGCTCCTTAGGAAGCTGTGAAGGTAGGGGAATAAAGATCCAAGGCTAACCTGGGCAAAATCCTGAGACCTTATCTTCTTTTTATGTTACGTTATTTATTTTTATTGTTTTTAGTAAATAGCTGTAAAGGGGGTTGCATTTCCATAAGTCAGGTTATAAGTACAATGCTTCTTGGCAAGACTATCTTCTAAAACACAAACTAAAAGCAAAAAGGACTAGGTGCACAGCAAATGTGGTAAAGCACTCACTCACCTAGTAAAAGGCCCTGAGTTCAAACTTCAGTTGTGCAAAAGAAGAAAAAAAGCTATGGGGTCTCATGTGAGATCCTCAGGTCAGTAAGGGTGGGCCCTCGAAAGGGACTGTGGGGCCTCAGCTCCCTCTCCTTCTCTTGCATCCTGGCTGTAAGTTGAGTGGGTTTGTTCCAACATGTGCATATACCACAGTGCACTGCCTCACCACAGGCCTGAAAGCCATCTGATGATGGACCACAACCACCCCATGAGCCACAGTACACTTTTCTCTAAGTGCATTATCTCAGGTATTTGTTAAAGGGACAGAAAGATGTCTAATATTCCCATTTTGTCCACAGCCCTGAAGATCATTTAGCTAACCCTTGTTATCCGTGTCCCGAATATACCAGCTGGAAACAAAAGCACCACCCATGAACCACCATACTGCCTGGTGTCCACTATGACAACCTTCAGGTATTTCTCTGGGATCACAGCCTTTCCTCCTTACTTCTACAGGGCTCTCTTAGAGACCCATGTAATAGAAGTGTGGGGTACTGATTGCATGCACAGTGATAACTACTATGGCACAATAGAGCTTGGCGTTGTCGTTGGGATTCTGAAGACCTTTTCCATTCCCAATTCTGGAGAAGAGGTAATATTTGGTAGAGAATGGGAATTTGGGATGTAAGAGAAAGGTCAACTTGTCAATTTGTTATATAAACATGGGTGAGTTATTCAACTTCTTAGAAACTTTAACTTTCATCTTGACAATGGGAATGATTATAAAATTATTGGGGATGCCAGGCCCCAGTGGTTACTCAGGAGGCTGAGATCTGAGGATTGAGGTTTGAAGCCAGGCCAGGCAGAAAAGCCAGTGGGATTTTTTTATCTCCTAGTAATAAGCAAAGAGCCAAAAGTGGAGGTGTAGTAGCTCAAGAGACAGAGCACCAGCCTTGAGTGAAAAAAATCAAGCAAGAGTACAATGCCCTGAGTTCAAGTTATAGCACTGGCGCGCGCGCGCGCGCACACACACACACACACACACACACACACACACACACACAATTGTTGGGGGAAATAGTTGTAAATAAAAGAAAGAGGAAGGAGGGAGAGAGAATGGGAGGGAGGAAAAAGGAGAAAGGAAAGAAATTAGAAGAGGGAGGGAGGATAAGAAATGTACTCATTACCTTGACCATGTAATTGTAATCCCTCTGTACAGTATTTTCACAATAAAAAAATAAAAAAAGAAGAGGGAGGGATGTAAGAAACAACTAACATCACTAAAATGTGACCAGTGCCCAGCACATGAGAACTTCACCCCTTTGCCCTATTTTCTCCCATTTCAAAAGACAGCTCTCTGGGGGTACCCTGGATTTAACACCATTTTCCTATAGTTGCCAAATGCCTTGGCCATTTTCAAACATCTCCTAAAACTACTCACTGCACAAGACACCCTCAGAGCAAGACTCCCTTTTCCAATCCATATTCTAATGCCACCTAAATACTCAGGCATTTTGTGCCTTAGAATTACTTTCCCAAAGCTTCTAATCAGTACACATCTCATATCCAACCCACCACCGATCATACTCCCACCCTCCACACCTCCCTCCCGTGTCAAATAATCATGCCCAACCTACCAGGAGTCCATAGCTCCCTTCTTTAAAGCCCCTGGATCTCCTGGGGATGAAAACTGTAGGTCTCATTTCCTGGCCTCCTGACCCTGTGGAGAACAGAGCAGAACATTTTGATAAGGGTAGACTCTGTGTAATAGCGACTCCCTGTTACCTGAGTTGGACGGGAGGCATAAAATACTGCTTTCTATAGAATAAACAGGTCTCAGTTTAGAATTCCTTTTTGGCCTTGCCCTGGGACCTGTCACCTTGTCTTACACCCTTTGCTTTATAGAGGAATCACACACAGCCTTCACTCACCTCCCAGGGGGCTCAGAGAACAATTGGGAAATTGTTTTTTCTTGCTCTATTTATTGTGTATTAGCCATTCTAGGAACAACCTGTTATTCTATCGTGAACAACCTCTCACAAGCAATTTTTAAAAGGAGGGACTCCGTACAAGGAAGGCCAGATAAGGAGGAATTTCTATACCAGCAAAAGAAAGAAAGGAAAATGATTAAATATGTACCCAGTTTAAAATTTCATTTACCTTCCAGCAAAATGAAATTCAACCCCTTCCAAAAGATATGAGGAGCTTTGAAATGGTATGATCTACAAGGAAAACGATGGCGATGATTTTTCAGTTAATAAAATTTCAAAGCTCACTTTCTGTAAAGTACAAATCTGACCCCAGAATTTTATCTCCAAGGGTGCAGATGTTGGTAATGTGGAAACCCAAGCAAGCTACCCCTGGATGGGGCACTGCTCCACCTGGCAGTGAACCCCCATTATTATGAGGAAAGTGCTCCGTTTATCTTTTAAAAGATATTTTACCTAGAATACAGTGTGTTTGTGGGGAATTTTATCTGAAGCTAAATAATAGCAGCAGCATTTGACATTTGTTATGGTGTGTGTGTGTGTGTGTGTGTGTGTGTGTGTGTGTGTGTGTGTGTGTGTGTGTGAGTGTGTGTGTGTGTGTGTGTGTGTGTGTGTGTGTGTGTGTGTGTGTGTGTGTGTGTGTGTGTGTGTGTACACTACAGGCTTGAACTCAGGGCCTGGGTGCTGTTCCTTAGTTTTTTCACTCAAAGCTAATGCTTTACTACTTGGCCCACAGCTCTACCTCTGGCTTTTTTTCTGGTTGTTTAGAAATAAGATCTCAGCCTTCTGATTAGTTAAGATTAGAGGCCGGAGCCACCAATCCTGGTGGTTGCAGCATTTTTATTAATCAAGTATGCTTTTGATAAAAGCAGGGAAGTCAGACAAGGTCTGAAATATCAAGGCTGGTTTATTTGTTTCTCTGTTTTCTGTCCATTGGTTTTATATTTTGCGGGCATTTTTGGAAGAGAATGCAGAATGCACCTGGACTAGCCAGGCAGATGGTATCTTGTACAACAGAGGTGGGGCTAAGTAGAATGGAAACTGGAGATCGGGAAAGGCAAATGAGGTGTTAATTCATAATGCTTGCTTTGTGCTTTATCATTTGCAATGTGAATGGTTATTGCTGTTCAGTCTATGTTTTGCTGAGCTTTTCAAACTTTTCTAGCTTTTTTACATCATGACTTCTATATATCAGTCTTTCTCTCTCATACACGGACATACACACACACTCAAACAGCAGCAGAATAAAAATTTCACAAGCTGACACTTAGCCTTACTGTATGCAAGGCTCTGTGTTATGTTCTATTTTACTCCTTTGATTTTTTTTCTTTAATGCTTGCCAAAACTGTCTAAATTGATTTCACAACGCACTAATGGGACGCAGCCCTCGGTTTTCAATGACCCTTTTACTCAGTGGGCTGAACATTCTTGGCACTTGCCCTGAGTTCTGCCCCCATCTCTGTTCGTTCCTAAGTTCCCAGGACTACAGGCCTAGTCACTTCACTTCCTCCACCATCTTCCCAACATTTCCAGTTTCCTTCCAGTCCTGTTCAAGGTCTGGGGGACAGGCAGAATATAGATGCAATGAGCCCTTTCTCCAGCAGTCAAACAGCCAGCCCTCAGATGCTCATAGATAAAAACATCCTCTTGCTGGAGCTAAGGCCAGTAGTCTCAGGGCAGCATTTCTTGATGTCTGGGGGGATGCAGCAGCCTTGTGATTCCACAACAAGCCAGTAATCTGGCTCTCTCGAGAAGGATCTGTTCCTTCCTTCCAGTCTTACCTGTAGTTTTTAAACATCTGAGGCCTATATTTTGCCCCAAATATTGGTTTCCAATTTTCTGATTGAAGCTTAGATGATAGTACATAATCTGGAAATTAATATCTTATCGCTTCATAGAAACTAACACTCAAAAAGATCAAGTGACTCTTACAAGGTCACACAGAGGTAAGTGGCATATAAGTTTACTTCTTTTAACGGGGTGCCAGTAGTTCACACTTATAATCCTAGCGACTCCGGAGGCTGAGCTCTGAGAATTTTGGTTTAAAGACAGCCGAGGAAGGAAATCCCAGTAATAACTGAGTGCGGCTGTGGCTCAAGTGTTAGAACATCACCCATGTATGAAATATGAAAAAGTTAAGGGATAGCACCAAGGCCCTGAGTTCAAGCCCCTTTGTAGTAAAAAACAAAAAATAAGTAAATAAATGAACTTCTTTCACTACGAGCTATGTATGTATTAAAGTAATGGTGGTTTTGTTTATACAGTTATACTTTTATGCCTGAATTATGGCCCAACCCAGGCTACTAACATCAACCTCACCTGAGAACCTGCTAGAAAAGCACATTCTCAGCCTTTCCTTTCTTTTCCCTTACTTGCATTCCTCCCTTCCCTTCTCTTTCTTATCTTTCTTTATTTTAAAGTCCCCTTTTATAAGCAGAAAACATTGCAGGAGTGTCCTAAGGGAAGATACATCAGTCCTCACTAGACATGAGATGAAACCTATCGGGCTGATCAGGTAACTCTGGCACTCACTAAAGTTGGAAGAACTGTTGCTTTAGATGTTTGAATTCAACCAGAAATCCTTCCCCACTGAGCATCCATGGCCACGTTAGCAACCATCCGAAGGCTGTATAAAAAAAAAAAAAAAAAAAAAAAACTAGAAAAACCTGAGAATCAGACACATCTGACATACAGGCTCACCTTGCACAAGTCTGGTATCTCATCCTGGGTCCACTAAACTAGAAAACAAGAACCAGCATGCACAAAGCAGGGCTGCTGTCAGAATTGGTAGAAGTGCTCAAGGCAGGGGTGATTGCTTGGTTGATTCCTTGGCTCTCTCCAGCCACACAATTGTATGTGTTGGTGTTCAGTTACCACAATAGCATCGTCCCTCCCTTTTAACTGAGTAAAACAAAATTTCATTGGAGTGGAGAAGAGGGATGAAGATAGTGAAGGAGTAGAGAGCTTGCTCATGAGGAAAAGATGGCCGAAAGGAAAGCAAAAACCAGAAGAGCAAAAGGAACTAGGAAAACAGGAAGAAGTTCAGCATGAGTAGAGAAAGGAGACTATGAACAGGAAGTAGATGGGGGTAGGAGAGAAAAGGAAAGAGAAAGGATGAGGAGGAGACAGCAGTGGATGGGGGAATGGGGTTAACATGTCTTGGTTCAGCCTGGAAACTCTCCTCCAAGCATGGCACTTAATCTAATTTCTCTGTTTCCTCAGGCTTGGAGAGCATTCTTATGCCTAGGAAAGGGCATGTATGCATCATCCATGCAGTAGGTGCAACCAAATCTCCAACTGTAGTGTGTGTCACCCACCAGGGCACAGACTGGATGCCAATGGCTAGGTGTGGAGGCAGACACAGGACAGTAATCCCAGCACCTCTTCCTCCCAGACCCCGCCCAGGAGCAAGAAAAGGGCTAGAAATCAAAGTATATCCACATTTTTTCCTATTCAGTATTCTCATATTGCCTTTTCCCTAAGCTTTTGTTTCCCAGAGCCAAATTGGATGAACAAACATTTAATGCATTCAGATGAAAAGATGAGCAAGAGGAAGAGAGGGAGGAAAGGGGAAAGAAGGGAGAAAATGAGAAAGGCAGGGGAGGGGAGAAAAGGGGAGGGCAGGTCGGAGGGGAGGGAAGGAAAGGGCTGGGAAGGGCTGAGCAGGGTAGGGCAGGGCAGGGCAGGGCAGGGCAGGGAAGGGAAGGGAAGAGAAGAGGAGGGAAGGGAAAAGAAGGGAAATGCCTTGTTTACTGTCTAAATGGCCTTACTTGTAGAATACCCAGATAAGCATTCAGATTTTTTTTAAGCAAGTTTCCTTTTCTCCTTGCCTTTCCTTTCTTTTCCTTTACTTGCATTCCTCCCTTCCCTTCTCTTTCTTATCTTTCTTTATTTTAATGTTCCCTTTTATAAGCAGAAAACATTGCAGGAGTGTCCTAAGAGAAGATACATCAGCCTACCAGATGAAAGACTATCACATGTCTGGAAATTACAGGACGAATCATGAAAAACCACAAATGCCCAATGCACACTATAATGTGAAAACATGTCAACACTTGGGAAAAGGCAGATGGGAGAGAAAGAAAGGCCTTCCCAACAAGCTGATTCATTCCTAGTTGTTGGCCCAAATCTGTCTCACACCCAACCTTAGAGGACTCTACAGCCCAACCTCTACCCATTATGCCAGACAGCTCTACAGAAAGATAGATCTCACCAACCAATCGTCATGGGAATTCACAGAGACAATGTGCTAAAGCATCAGGAAGAGGGAGAAATGAAAACCAGTACAAATATCAAGTGTATGGTAGATTTAAAGTAATTAACAAGGTAGATCTTAAACTGAAAGATTAAAAAAAGGCAAAATAAAGCTGCAATACTCCATTTGGGGAAATTTTTAGATATGTCTCATTCACTCACATTACATTTTAGCAGCTGAACAGGTTCCAGAAGACTCTTAGGTTTAAAAGTGGCCTGCACGTTACAGGATGAGATGGATGGGTGGTGTTACTGGATGAGATGGATGGGTAGATGGGATGGAATGGAGATGGGAGGATAGAATGGGATGCCTGGCATGAAATGGAATGGATGGAGTGGGCTGGGATAGATGTGACAAAATGGATAGGGTGTGATGCATGGGTACATGGGGTACATGGGATGAGTTAGATGAGACAGGGGGGATGGATGAGATGGATGGAATGGTGGGACGGATGGGGTAGGATAGCCTAGATGGGCGGATGGGATAATATACACAGGGTAGATGGGGAAGGACAGGGTAGGATAAGGTAGGACGGTTGAGTAGGTAAGGTGGGATGGATGGGCAAATCGGCTGAATGGGGTGGGATCGGATGGATGCGATGAGTGAGATGGGTGAAATGAGATGTACAGATAGGTAGACACAGGATGGGATGGTGGAGTGGGTTAAAATTCCCAAAGGAGAGTCAGGACAAAGGAAATAGTCTTCCACGGGAATGAAGCTATATTTGTAATTCACCAAGGTTCAGCAGAGCTGCCTTCAGAGTTTTACTTCTGCACCATCTTCATGGCCAAGGCAGGTCAGTCTTAGGGTAGCACCTAAGGTGACTGGAAATCGGCACATCTTTTTGTTCTTCCTCAAAAGCAGATTCAAGCAATAGCATACGCAATGTGTGTGCTACAAACTGTGCAAGCTTCCTGCTTAATCTCTCCAAGGAAAGGTATTTACAAACATGCTGAGCTGCCATTAATTACTCAAGATGCTTGATATTTGCAGCTTCTTTCTAAGGTAAAACAAGTCCAATTCTTTCAAGAATGACCTTTGGGAAGGCAATTCTTCCAGTACTTAGAAAGCTAAGGCAAGAGGGTTACAGGCTCAAGCCTGGACCACACAGAAAAATAGAAACAGCCAGACACTGGAGGCTCACACCTGTAATCCTAGTGACTCAGGAGGCTGAGATCTGAAGATAGTAGTTCAAAGCCAGCCTAGTACA
This sequence comes from Dipodomys merriami, assembly GCF_024711535.1. Lineage (NCBI taxonomy): Eukaryota > Metazoa > Chordata > Mammalia > Rodentia > Heteromyidae > Dipodomys > Dipodomys merriami. Next base: position 29,892,054 of record NW_027202937.1, on the reverse strand, counting down.
TGAGACTCTTACCTCCAATTAACCACCAAAGGCCAGAAGTAGAACTCTGGCTGAAGTGATAGAGCACTAGCCTTGAACACAAAAGCTCAGGGACAGCTTCCAGGCCTTAAGTTCAAGCCCAACTGGCTAAATAAGTAAATAAATAAAATGAGTGTTCCATATGCTGCTCCTTATGCTTCAAAGATTGAGGGGGTAAGAAGAAGATTCCTGGAGCCATTTTTAAAGTCACTCAAGTTCCAGAACACCCATCTTACTCTTTTGAAGCCACAGATTAACCTGTCCATCTGAAAAGCTTAGAGAACACCCCAAGAGCTAGCATCCAAATGGTAACAATGCCCTTTGGCACATCTTCATAAGCTCCTAACTTCATTTTCCTGGAATAAAATTGGCTTGAAAGAACATGGGTATAATTGTACAGGTTGGTATGGTTTGAGTGACCCTTTTCCTTAAAGGTTGGTGTATTACAGGCTCGATCCTGTAGGTAGTAAAGTTGAATTGGGAGGTGGTAAGAGCTTTAAGAGGTAGAGCTTAGTGCAAGGTAATTAGGTTATCAGAAAGGATTCTTTGGAAAGAATTAATATAGTTTTTGTTTTGTTGTCAGAACTTAACTCACTTCTGAGTGTGGATTAGTATGAAAAAAAAAGTGGTTCGTCTCTTCAGTCATCTTCCATGAAAGGTCTTACCATAATGCCATCTGCCATGGCGACACGTGGCCAAGAATGGTGTCACCAGACCTGGATCCATTGTGCCACCTGATCTTTTTTCTTTTTTTTAAAATAAAATACCTAAACTTAGGCAATTTTGCTATAATAACAGAAAATTAATTCGTACATAAATTTGAAATGAAAACTTTGAGAAGATAATATGTAATTCCCACATTCACCAACACCCAATTACCTCTTCTGTTACTTTCTTATATTAGGATGGTACATTTGGTACAATTAATAAACGAGTGTTACAGTGAGATCAAAGGAGGATACTCTTTTTTGGGGGGGGAAGAGGGGTCCGGTCGTGGGGCCTGAACTCTGGGCCTGGGCACTGTCCTTCAGCTCTTCAGCTCAAGGCTACCACTTGAGCCACAGCGCCACTTCCAGCTTTTGTTTCTTTTTGCTTATGTGGTGCTGAGGAATTGAACCCAGGGCATGCAAGGCAAGCGCTCTACCACCTTCCCAGTCCCCAAAGGAGGATACTCTTAAGAGAGGAATAGAAAGGAACAATGCTATGTATATCTGATCATACAAAATAATATTTATTGAAATGAGCTCCAAGAAATGGAAACAATAGAGGATTTTTTGTGGTTTTTGTGATTTTTTTTTCTCTTTTTGTTCTGTTTGTTCATTTATCTATAAGTCTTTGGGAGGGTAATGGGAGACACAGAAATGAAGAGACAAAGGGTGAAAAAATGCAGCAATGATACTCACTAGACACTAGACACTATGTTGAAAATGAACTATATAACTTGTGGGTGGGAAAAACGAGGAGAGTGAGAGAAGGGGTGACATTGTCCAAAAAGAAATGTACTCTTAGCTGGGCGCTGGTGATGCATGCCTGTAATCCTAGCTATTCAGGAGGTTGAGATTCGAGGATCGCAGTTCAAAGCCAGTCTAGGCAGGAAAGTCTGTGAGACTCTTATCTCCAAAAAACCACTACAAAACCAGAAGTGGTGCTGTGGCTCAAGTGGTAGAGCACTAGCCTTGAACTGAAGAGCTGAGGGACAGCACTCAGGCCCAGAGTTCAAACCCTACAACCAACAAAAAAAGAAAAGAAAAAAGAAATGTACTCTTTACCTGAGTTGTGTAATTATAACCCCTCTGTACATCACTTTTATAATAACAATTTAAAATTTAAAAATAAATAAATAACCAGTGTTGATACATTATTATTCACTGAAATCCATACTTTAATTAAATATCCTATGTTTTTGACTTTAGGTGTTTTTATTTGTTTTCCTTTCAGGATACCACATTCCATTTAGCAATCTGGTCTCCTTAATTAAGCTCCTCTTACCTGTAACACTTTACCAGATTCTTCTTGTTATAGATGACCTTGACAGTGTGGAGGAGTGGAAATTTTACAAATGTTCCTCAGCTGGTTTTGACTGCTGTTTTTCCCATGATGAGGTTGAGTTATAGCTGTTGGTTGGAAGACCACAGAGGTAAAAAGCTATTTCCTCATCTTATGTCAAGGTCACATGTGAACATGACTATCAACATTAACAGACCTTGATCTGAGGCAGATTTCCCCATAGTAGAGTTCTATCTTTTCCTACATTCTCCATACCTTACTCTTCAAGAGACAGGTGCAGCTGACATTTAAACTGTGGGGTAATTAAGTTCCCCCTCTCTGAGGATAAAGTATTACATCAACTATTTGCAGTACTTTCACATGGGAGATTTGTTTACTTCTCCACTTATTCATTTGTTCAATCACTTTTGATGGTATGATAATGCATTCATATATATTTTGAATGTTTAATTATAATCTAGTATTATTTTGTTGCTCAATTAGGCCAACTTGGGCCATGGGGAACTGCTTCAGTAGGAACCTGTGTCCTTCTGACAGATTCCATCAATTCTGTGGGATGGGAAGTGATGGGATGGGGTGAGATGGGATGGTATCTGAACTGCTAATAGTGGCACTGAGGAAGAGCATTATTAACTAGAGCACAATGGTTATGTGCAGGGCCATCGGCTTCTGGACTTATACGTATTCATTTCCAGTGCTACTGAGCCAGCCCTACTGCCAGGAAAGCAGACTAGTGGAGGTAGGTGCATTGGGAATGAAGACTAGCAGAGCTACTGACAGACAACTGATAAAGTGATTGATAGCTGTTTGAGTGAGTTTTGTTTTGTTTTGTCACACTATGGAGCCCAGGCTGACCTTGAACTTTCAACTCTTCTGCCTCCTGGGAGCTGGAATTAATAGTTGCACCACATCCGACTGCTGTTTTTCTTTGGAGGCTTTATTATTATTATTATTATTATTATTATTATTATTATTATTATTATTATTATTATTATTATTATTATTATTATTTTAAGAGCTATTGCAGAGTCACAGCAAAATAGAGCAGAAAGTACAGTGTTCCCAAGTAACTCCTGGTCCCATGCATGGTAGCCTCTGTCCCCAACCTGCACTCACCATAGCCCATTTGTTACAACTGGTGGAACTGGTAGATACATCACTCTGTTTTCAAATTCTATGGGCTGGACAAATGCATAATAATGCATGGCCACCATCCTGGTCCATACAGACTAGTTTCACTAACTTAATAATTCCTTTCTGCGCTCCCCCTATTTGTCTCTCTTTCCCTTAATGCTCAAGAACCACTGGTCTCATTCCTATCTCTCTTTTACAATGTGAAATGGTTGGGATTATGCAAGATGTAGAGGGGTGTGTGTGCACACATGCACACACCAGTTTTGGGGCTTGAACTCAGTCTGGGTTCTGTCCCTTAACTTTTTCACCCAAGGCCATCATTCTAACCCTTGAGCCACATCCTCTCTTGTGAATTTTTGTTGGCAAATTGAAGAAAAGAGTCTCATGGATGTTCCTCCCCAGGTTGGCTTCAACCCCAATCCTCAGATCTCAGCCTCCTGAGTAGCTAGAATTACAGGCATGAGCCATGGGTGAACACCATAATTTAAAGAAATATAAAGAATGCTTGCCCATTTTCCCCATCTGCTCTTGTGCCTCTGTGTCAGAAAGCCAAGCATCAGCCATGGAAGAAGGACTCTTCAAGGTCAGAATAATGTATCCACTGGACTCTATCTCTGACTCTCCTGCTAGAATTCCCTGTGCCAGTCACTTCTTCTAAGGTCTGATGGACTTCCTCTTAGACCTATCTTCCCAAGGACAGATCTTTCCACAACAAATGTTGCCCTAAACCTTAGGAATATTAGGGGGAGAGAGGATGAAGCAGAAATGGGGAGGGTTGCCAACACATACACAAGGAAGCTACAGTGAAGAGAGAGAAAGGGCCAACTTGCCATTTATCTTCTGAGACTGGGTCCAGTACTTACTCACTAGGTCAAGTACAGGTTGCCTCCTGACAGCACCATGCTCCAGAGCTAAGAGCAGAAATATTTTGGTGCTGATTCTTCACACTTTTCTCTATGCATTTATATAGAACTATAAACACATATGGAAAGGGGTTCTCTCTCTTTCTTCACCATTTTTATAAAAATGTCATCTCAATATGCAGTATAATGTAGATCGGTCATCTCTCCCCCACATTTGCCCATGACATGACTTTGGATGTATGTATATTTCTTCATGATTTGAGCCTCAGTGTCCACTCATCACCACCACCCCCCAAAAAAAACCCTCATACCTGAAAAAAAACCTGAAACTGTCTTTCTCCTTGGGCTTTTATATTCTGAGAAACCTCAGAATATAAATCCATAGCTGGATTTCTAGAAATCATGTGAGTGGTTCCATTAAAGGATATAAACATCATATACTTTGTAGATGTTTCCAGACTGCTTTAGTAAATATTGATAGCAATGGATTAAAAAGCCTATTTCACCATCCTCCCTGGTGGATGTAATAGATCATTTTAATTTCTGGAAATTGGATAGGTAAAATCTGACACCTTCACAAGGCTCAGCCTCTCATGCACTGGCCGTCGGCACCTCCTCTTCTCTAAACTGCCTATTTTTATCCTTTCTCCTTTTTATTGGGAGTTAGGTTTCTTATGTCAAATTATAAACCTTTACCAGCTAGTGAACCTCTGTGGAGATACGTATGAACCGTCCCTCCTCCCAGTCTATCAACATTGTTTAAGGTATGTTTTCCCATGCAGTTTTTTGATAGCCATATCTACCCAATTATCGAATCTATGTCTTTTGTCTTTTATAACGTTTTCTGGGTCTTCCGTCTCATTTAAAAGCAAACCCTTATGGATCCTAATTTTATTCCCTTTCTTTTGTTGCTGTTTGCTTCTGTCCTTGCTTTAAAAAGCAGCAAATTTAGGAGGCAGAGGATCTCTCAGAGAGTCCTGGCCCCCAGGTCTTTTCCCCACGATGACTTTAAAAGGTCTTATCTCCCATCTCATTTAAAATGTAAGGGAATCGACAGTAGTAACCTCAAGGCCTTAGCAGCAAATCAGGCTGGAGATGCCCTGGGACAGATGCACTGGGAAAGATATAAGGTTAATGACAGAGAAGAAGGAAGGTCAATATGAGGGATGGCTCTATGCACTCACTGCCATAAATCAAGCATCTCTTCTGTATAAGGTAGTGTGGGAAGACTGCAGAAAAGTAAGTAGCAGAAACTGTACAGTCCCTAGCACCCAGGGGTTTGTAGTTTTGAGAAGGAAAGCAAAGCTACCCTTCAGAGTCCCTGAAATAAAAGACAAAGTGCACAAAGAGCAGGAAAGAATGGAGATCTCATCTGGCTATATGATCAAGTAAAACTCCAAAGCAGGGAGTAGAGAGTAGATGTGTGCCATTTCAACAGGCAGAAGGGAAAGGTTTCCAAAATAAAATGACACAATCAAGGACTGGAAAGTGGAAAAGGAATAGAGTATTGAAGGTAAGCACCTTTCTAGACAGACCAATGAGAACTGGATGCAGAGAGCTGCCTGACAGAGAAGCAAGCTGGCATGGTCCGGTAGCCCAGGCCACAGATGTGAGCAGTCTGGACTCGATTCTGTAGAGAACCAGGACATAGCTTCAGCACACAGAGGTGACAGACTGGCCTATTTCACTTTGTGGTATAACAGGGCTAGCTACATCTGAGGAGTTCTAACTCCATCTGCCGTCGCAGATCTCCAGGGAGCATTCTTCAAATATAGACCTAATTTGTTCAATGAATCCTGCCTCAAATCTACTGAGTCCAAATGCCAGAAAAAAAAATTCTGATGATCTGCCAGTAAGGAACTTCCTTTCTTAAATCAGCCTCCAAAGACAGTGTGCTCATATCTGTAAGTATGTCTTTAAACTTTCATGTTCCACTACTTCCTGCTGGTCTGGCTTCTCTATGAAAATGCAGATTGGTTTCAGAGAGCTTTGCTTTCACTATCCAGTTTCTTTGCCTGGGCATTTTCTTATAGACCATCCAAGTCCCCACTGCAGCCCACTTGCTTTGAGCAGTGTTAAACAACTTGGATCAAGGAGTGTAAGATCTGGGTATAAGCCAATTAGCATCTCACTAGCCATAGACCATACCAAGTTCAGGCTCCAGCTCTTGGTCCAATCAGAGACCATGAGATACAATGAAGTTTTGCTGTTGGTCCAATCAAAGATGCAATAAGAATGCCAGGTCAAAGATTGTTTTTCTGCTGTATTTGAGCCTGGAAACTCCTCACCTTAAGATTATCAGCGATCCTCTAGCAAAGCGAGAGAGATAGGACTGTGTAGGAAACAGATGCTAGAAGAAACAGCCAGGTTAGGACTATAACATTTTAGATTTGAGTAAAGTCATAGGTGAAGCCACACCTTAGGCCAAGTAGATTAAACCTGTTTAGATTAGCAGGTCCACCCGCAACTGAAGGAATTATGATTGCTAGTTACAAAGTCCTTGGGAGAAGTTAGCAACTTCAAGCACAAAGGAAAACAGGAAACTTTCATCTTCTTTAAAATGGAATTTGTCTCTTTTTTACAAGAAGTCACCGGCAATTTAAGGTATTCTTGAAAATTGAGAAGTTTCTACACATGAAAAATTAAATAGGAATAAAAATGAAATTTCTTTGTTCAGCTGAAGAACACTCTCCTGATAATATATAGTAATTCTTTTTTTTTGGGGGGGGTGGAGGGTCCAGTCATGGGGCCTGAACTCTGGACCTGGGCACTGTCCCTCAGCTCTTCAGCTCAAGGCTAGTGCTCTACCACTTGAGCTACAGCGCCACTTCCGGCTTTTTTCTTTTTGCTTATATCATGCTGAGGAATCAACCCTGAGGCTCAGGCATGCAAAGCAAGTGCTCTACCACTGAGCCACCTTCCCAGCCCAATTCTGTCTTCTTGATTCCTTGGCCGAATTGAGATCTGACAAAGTGTTTAAGTGGCACTGTTGTAAATGTGTGTGTGTGTGTGTGTGTGTGTGTGGCAGATAAATGGAGAAAGGAAGGACAGGCAAATTCAGTCATTAGACTCAAATACAGTTGTTATAGTCAATACATATACAAAAATGGAACCATGTAACTTGTGGGTAGGGGTGGAATTGGGAAAGATTGAGGGAGAATGATACAAGGGGTGACATTGATCAAGATGCATTGTCTCATGATCTCACTTATTGAATTGGAACCCCTCTATACAACTACTTAAATACAATTTTATTTATATACATAAATATCCAATCGGTCATCACAGCACTTGGGCGGCACAGATGGAACAAACATTTGAGGCCATCCTGGACTACACAGTAAGATCATGCCTCAAAAAATATTTTTCTTTACATTATATAATATTTGAGAAGAATTGTTCTAGGTTAAAGATGCATAATTCCTCAAAACAGACATAAGAAGTAGGGTTGACTTGTACTAAGTGGGCTACACTGGGGGCTTGGCTGTCTATGGACAGTCAAGGACAGTTATAAGGGGAAATAAAAGTGAATAAACAGTACTAGAAAGAACTTAATAAGCCTAGCAGAAATGTATGTTACCTCAAGTTTGAAAAGTATTTTTGCAGAGGGAGGAAAATAGGATGACTGTGTATTTTAATAAAAGGGGCAGTAACATTTTTTGCGCCAGAGCTGGGCTAGGCATGACCTTTAGCTGGTGCTCTACCACTTGAGCCACAGTTCCACTTCCAACTCTTTGTTGTTAATTGGAGATAGGAGTCTCCTGGAAACCAGACCAAGCAGGAAACTCCTTGAGACTCTTATCTCCAATTAGCTACCAGAAAACCAGAAGTGGAGCTGTGGCTCAAAGTGGTATACCATTAGCCTTGAGGGAAAGAGCTCAGAGACAGTGCCCAGGCCCTGAGTTCAAGCCCCACAACTGACACCACCACCACTACTGCCCCATCCCCACAAAAAATAAGGAAAAGAGAAAAGAGTCTATAGCCTATCCTGCCTGGGCTGGCTTCAAACCTCAATCCTCAAATCTCAATCTCCTGAGTAGCTAGGATTACCCAGTCTGAGGCAGTAAATTTGTTTAACAAGGTATAATCACAAAATAACTGCAGGGCAGGAAGTCAAAGATAGTAAAGAAAACTGAACCTTCATAGCTGGCTATATTTGGGGAAGGGAGGCTGTACCTTGCAGCCCTTTCTGCCTACTTTATCTTTCTGTGTCTGTACCAAGCAACTATTCATGAAGATCTGTTTTATCTGCCACCACATTAGAATGTGGTCATTTGGGGGTACAACTTTGGCAGAACTTTGGCAGACCATTCTCATGTGCTCTTAATTTTTTCATGAAAATTATTAAAGGCACATTTTCCTGATTTCTAGCCTATTATCCTAGTATGCCCCTCCTCCTTGTACCCATCTAAACCCTTCAAAAGTTAGGGTGTTGGTACTTGTATTGTTTTGTAAGACAGAAATGGGGTACTTGCTGTCATCTAAGTGGGAAGCAATCCAATTCTAGAATCTCACCCTAAGCATTTTCCCAGAGCCACTCTGGTACAAAATGTTTTAGATAGTTGTAACAGTCAGATTTTGCTACACAGTGTACTCTCTCCAAACTCAGTGGTTTTAAAAAGTAACCTTCTCTTTTGCTCATGATTATGTAGTGTTGTTTCCTTGCTTTATCTGCACTAGGTATATTTTTATTCCACAGTATAGATCTAGGAGAAAGCTGTGCAAGTTTATCTATGCCTTCATTTTACAGATGAAAAACCTATAATTCAATAATTGAATTAAGCCAGACACAAAGAAACATAGGTCCCATGGTTTCCCTTATCTGCAATAACTAGTATGTCTAGGACAAGCAGAAGAGGTCAAAAGCTATGTACATATGACCATATAAGCTGATGCTAAGCAAAATCAACCCCAAGATAGGGACACAAGAGGTATTTTTCTTTCTTGCTGTTCTTTTTAATGTACTTATAATGTACTATGTTATTTTTTTTGTTTCTTTGTATGTTCTTCCCCCATGGTATAACCCCTGTTGTCACTGTATTTGATTCCAGTGTCCTGCATCTTGTATATACATTTTTCTAATTTGGGGAGGGGAAAGGAAATAACAAAATGCTGAAATAAGGTTACAGGTTGACCCATTGTAACAATGAGATGTACAAGACACTATGTTGAAAACGAACTTTACAACTTTGTGGGAGAGAGGGAGGAATTGGGGAGGTAGGGAGGAAAGGGATGGTAGGGAAAAACAAAGGAGAGGGTAACAATGCAATGCTCGATGGAAATGGACTCATTACCTTGCTCATGTAACTGTAACCCCTCTGTAGAGTATCTTTATAATAAAAATGTAATTTAAAAAAGAGTAACAAGGTGTTTCAATATCCTTTAGAACAGATCATCTACCTAGCTTTGTCAATAAAGAATTAAAACACTCATTTTTGTATTATCTATGGCTGCCTCCATGGATGAGGGCAAACTTGTGTCTAAAGCTGATGTTTACGTTTAAGCCAATAGTATGTACTGTGTGGCCCTCTATAGTAAAGTTTTTCAGATCCCTGCTCTAGAACTCAAGTCTGTGATGAATTCACTTCATTTAAGCCGGTATTGAAAACACCTGTTCTGAACTGATAGAACCTCAATCAAGTGGGCAGTGCTTGCACTATTGGAACTCAACTAGTCTCTTTTTCTCCTCTTCAGTTTAAATGAGATATTGAAAACTGAAAGCCCATTTATTTAACTTTTTTTTTAAGCAAAACTGGGGACAGAACTTAGATCCTCATGCTTGTTAGACATGTCTCCAGCCTGCCCTCAGCCCCTCCCCCCTTCTTTTTTTGCTTATTTATATAGTACAAGAGAACACTCACCCCCCCAACCCTTGGATTCTGGACAACAGAAGTGATAGTTTGGCTCAAGTGGTAGAGTGTCCACCTTGAGCAACAAAGCTAAGCAAGAGCTTGAGGCCCTGAGTTCAAGTCCTAGTAACAGCACAAAGAAAGATCGGAGAGGGAGAGTAGTGAAAGAAAGGAAGAAAGAGAGAATGTCATGAGAGATTCTATATAGTCTAAATGTAATCCTATATCCACTCATTCATTCAAGTATTTACCAAGTTTCTATGGGTGTGGATGGGGCTCAATAAAGTACTCTCAGTCTAAAGTACTGAGACTGAGGAATGACAGGCCAAGCTAGTATCTGGCTCTCAGGAACTTCTAAATTCTAGAAGAGGCTAATAGAAACAAGTGAACAAATGCATTTGTAACTTAATAGCAATGAGTGTAATTTAGATAGCTGTGAATACTAAGAAAACTGAACCGGAGGAGAAGATGGGAGGTGCTGGGTGGGTTTGTCACATTACACACAGTGATCTTCCAGGAGCCAGCCTGGTGGAGGGGGGAGCTGGGAAGAGCCCTGATAGGGGGCCCTGAGGCAAGAACAGGTTTTGATGGAATAGACAGGAAAGAGAGGAGAGCCAGGGAACCTAGGCTCTTTGACTGAGCACCGAGTCCTAAATGACACAAGGACTTTCAGCAGGGATTTTAAAGCAGCTGTATGTTTAAGTATTGCATAAGAGACTTCTGAAAAAAGGACCAGAAAAAGAAAGAAGAAAGGAAACCTGTTGGGTGAGTATAAGGGGTCCCAAGCTGGGGTCCTGTAGCCTGCTTCTCAGCTGTGTCTGTCCCCACTGTACTTAGTAAGTAGCGGTGGAAGGGATTAGTAAAATCTAGGCCGGAGGGAGGGAGGCAATGTTGTAGTGCCCTGAGCTGTGACTAACGTGGGTGGTGATGGGACTGAGTGTTTGCTGGAGGAATGATGGGCAGGGGTAGGGTGTGTTCCTGGCAGAGATGGAGGAAGTCAGGTACAGCAGCAGGAACAGACAGTGGCATTGGTGGGGGTGTGAAGAGAAGGAGACACCTTCAGGCGACCTGGTGGCAGCCTGGCTGGCGAATATACACCCTCAGAGCTGGCCGGCCTCACCTTACTTTGGAGCTCAGGCCCTCCCTCCCTAACCAAGGGCTTACTGACTTTTTTACTTCCTTATGGGGGGGCCGGGGGAGGGGGAGGGGCACACAGACAAGTTCCTCCCAGTCCCCTTTCTGTGGGCCCTACTGAAGACCCGGGATGGGCCCAATACCCTCCACACCCTGGGTCTATCCATCCGGAAGTACTGAGTCAACCACCCTTTCCCAGAATCCACCTCAACTTCTCCCCACACACACACCTCAACTGGACTGTTCCCAGGAATGAGGCGGGGCAGGATGAGAGAGCCAGGTGTGTCCCCATGTGCAGAATCTTGAGGTGGGGGAAGTAGGGTGCTGTAGGCGGAGGCTTCTTCCCCTTGGCAATGCACACAGATCCATCTTGAAGACAGCCTGTCAGCACAGATCACTGGGTTGCGACCCTAGGGGTTCTGACTGTAGGTTTGTGGGTGAGAACTGCCATTTCCCATCAGCAACCAGGGATGCAAGGCTTCCCAAATCACCCTTTGAGACACCTGTGAAGCCAGGGTGAGGCTAGCAGGAGAGCCATAATAAATACAGCCATGATCTGCAAAATGCCAAGCTCTGGGCTAAGGGCATTATGTGAATAATCTCTTCTAATCCTCCCCCAGCCCTGGGAGTTGGCACCGCATTTGTGCCTATTTAACAGACAAGACTAAGAAAGACAGGAAAACTTGCCCAAACAATCCTTGCCCCTAACTGCTGACTCTATTGCCTAAACTATTATGAGACTTTTTTTTTTTTTAGGGGAAGAAAAGTTTAATCACAGCCGGGCGCCAGTGGCTCACGTCTGTAATCCTACCTACTCTGGAGGCTGAGATTGTGAGGATCGTGGTTCAAAGCTAGCCTGGGCAGGAAAGTCCATGAGATTCTCATCTCCAATTAACCACCAGAAAACTGGAAGTGGTGCTGTGGCTCAAGTGGTAAAGCGCTTGCCTTGCATGCATGAGGCCCTGGGTTCGATTCCTTAGCACCACATAAGCAGGAAAAAAAAGCGAGAAGTGGTGCTAAGGCTCAAGTGGTAGAGCGCTAGCCTTGAGCTGAAGAGCTGAGGGACAGCACCCAGGCCCAGAGTGCAGGCCCCAGGACTGGACCCCCCCAAAAAAAAGAGAGAGAGAGAAGACTGGGAAGGTGGTTCAGTGGTAGAGTGCTTGCCTTGCATGCATGAGGCCCTGGGTTTGATTCCTCAGCACCACATAAGCAAAAAGAAAAAAGCCGGAAGTGGCGCTGTGGCTCAAGTGGTAGAGCGCTAGCCTTGAGCTGAAGAGCTGAGGGACAGCGCCCAGGCCCAGAGTTCAGGCCCACGACCAGACCCCCCCAAAAAAGAAGGGGGGGAGGAAGGAAGGAAGGAAGGAAAGTTTAATTGCACATCCAAGTGTTCAGCATAGTAATATATAATCACACCCTCCACTTCAGAGTGAATCAAGATGAAAAATAGCTGTAACATGTGTGTGTCATTAAAAACTAAGAAGATTGGAGGTGGGGCTTGGTGATGAAGGCTTCCCTAGCATGATCATAGGTTCTGGGTTCTGTCTCAGTATCTTAGCTTAAATTTAAATACAACTAAAAAGAGTTGAGTCTGTTCCTCTTCCTCACCTCCCATTTCCCCTCACCTCCTCATACCCTTATACTCCCCCACATCCCTCCATCCCCACCCACCTCCATGGGGGCACATGGACACAGCCATCTATGGGGAACAAGCCATGTCAGTGACTTCACCTTCTGCTGGTTTGGTTGTGGACTTTGTGCCCTTCAGAGCTATACTCAAGTTTGGCACTTGTTACCTTTTCTGCCCAGTATTTATCTAAGAAGTACACACTTCAAGTTGATACTGTTGACTCATGCCTGTGATCTTAGCTACTCAAGAGGCTGAGTTCTGAGGAACATGGTTCAAAGCCAGCCCAGATAGGAAAGTCCATGAAACTCATCTCCAATAAACTACTCAGAAAAAGCCAAAAGTAGTTCTGTGGCCCAAGTGGTGAAGTGCTAGCTTTGAGTAAAAGAAGCTTGAGGACAGCAGCCCAGACCCTGAGTTCAAGCCTAGGACCAGCACTCACACACACACACACAGAGTCCCCAAGTCTTTTCAGGATGTTTAAGGCAGCAAAAATCTGCACTAAATGTATAGTCAAGCGAGCAGGAAGCCCTGAGTTCAAACCTCAAACTGGTACCAATAAATAAATAAATAGCATACATTTCAGCATAAAATTCTTCTTGAATTAAAAGGAATCTCTTTACTTGTATTCTCTCCCAACCCACCACAACCTTGAAACCCTCAAAGGTGCTCTGCTCAAAACATGTAGCAAGTAATCTGCCAAAATTATTTTCTGTTCTTATTATTTTTCAAGCATAAACAGACAAGAATGACTTAACAAGTTAACTCGAGTTAAACACAAATCCTAAGGAGTGAAAGACATGGGAACTGCCTTTCAGAGCTGAGAAGTAGAGAAAACAGAAGTCAGAATCTCCTTGCTCTTCACTACCTACACTGAACACGAACTTACCTTAGCGAATTTAAGAAGCATTCACATTCAGAATCACATAAGTCAAAGTCCTTCTCAAAAAATGAAACACTGGAGAAAAAAATCCCTTAAGTGCTACCCAAAGTTAAAGCCTGACCTCACATGTTCACTCCTACAGCTGACTTCCTGGTGTTCACAGATGTCAACGCAGATCTCAGGCCTGGCCACAGGCACTTAGATAACCTGGGGTCAGGTTGGGATGAGGCTTGGGATGAAAGGGCTTGTTTCTCCAGTAGAACATCCAGTTCCCAACCTAAGGATTCACCTGCCCCACATCCTATGCCTTAATCAGAAGCCCTTGTAATTCTACTAAGTATACCTTATTTAAGTTCTGCTAATCGTACTTTGCATGAGTACACTGAGCATTTTTTTTACACCCAGGTCTTGGTGAGTGGACAGCCTTGAAAGTGGCAGACTATCATTCCCATATTGGCCTAGTCATTGTAGGAAGAAAGGTGGCTTTGCCTCCAATGAGGAGATGTTCTTTCTGTTTATCTTTGTTGTTGTTGTCCTCTTCCTCCTCCTCCTCCCCCTCTTTCTCCTCCTCCTCCACCTCCTTTTTAAAACAAATTTTTTTTCACCAGTCCTGGAGCTTGAACTCAGGACCTAGATGCTGTCACCAAGCTTTTGCGCTCAAAGCTAGTGTTCTACCATTTGATGAGCCATAGCTCCACTTCCAGCTTTTGGGTACTTAATTGGAGATAAGAATCTCATGGATTTTCTGGCCAAGGCTGGCTTTGAACCTTGATCCCCAGATCTTATCCTCCTGAATAGCTGGGATTACAGGCATAAGCCACCAGTTTTGCTTTTTAAAATATTCCTTCAATACTGGAGAGCTCCAAGTTTGAATGTGCCTAGAGACCTGATATCCAGGGAATTCTATTTTAAAGTATGAGTCGATTTAAAATGTACTCATTTCCATTGCTTCCTGAGAGCTTGGAGACTTAGTCCCCAGGACTCCTATATGTGAGGATATTGCATTTTGAAGTGTGGTTTTTCTTGGCTCTTCCTGGATATGGCAGAAGGAACCCTAAGGCTGCTTTCCTACCCAGACTAGGAATGCTTCTATCTTTGCTCTGAAATTATCTGACCTACAATCCACTGGTTTTTGTCTTTGTTTCCCATACATATGTCCTCTTATTTTAAGTATGACAATCTGGCGGGGGCGGGGGGGGGGGGGGAAATTCTCAACTTTCCAAGAGAAATCTCAAAACTGGTAATCTCTTTAAAGCTCCCTTCTATATAGCACATGTGTCTGCAATTATAGTTTATATCAAAGTTTCCACAGAATGCTGATGGAAATGAACTCAGAGGTCTAAGCCATACCCAATAGAAATATAAGAGAGAAGTTCTCCATAAGTGAGGGGCACTGACCTCAGGACTCCTTTGGATCCCCAAATCCACAGATACTCGAGTCCTTTATATAAAAGTGTATAGTATTTGCACAGTCCTGTATACTTAATCATGCCTACAATGTTAATGCTTTGTAAATAGTTGTTTCACTGTACTGTATAGGAAATAAAGACAAGAAAAAGGTCTGTGCCTATTCAACTTTTTCTGAATATTTCTGATCTGCATGATTCCAAAGGTATCTTTTATAGGAAGAGGTGATGTACATATGAATTGAATTTGCTAACAGCTGTATTAAAAGCAGAAGGTAATGTGTGAAATTAATTGTAGTAACATCCTATTTAGCCAGTGTACTCCAAGTGTTACCATTTGAACATAAAGCCAACATTAATGAATTATTAGTGAGAATTTCCTTGTGTCTTTGTTCATGTTAAATCTTTGGAATCTTGTGCTGCACATTGCAATTACAACACATATTATTTAGCTGTAGATACCCATGAGCCATGTGGGACCAATGGCTGCCACATTGGAGGAAATGGGCCTAACTTATCACATGATGTCTTAAAGAATCTCTAAGCATGTCACTTGTTCCTTCAACTATTTATTTCTTGGAAACAGACCGCTAGCTCTACCCTTATCTGAATAACCACCTAACAAACATTCATACATGAATTTATTTATTTATAATTTTATTTCATGCCTCTGAAATCATTCCACTAAAAATGCCATTCTCACAGGGCACAGTGATTCTTGCCTGTAATTCCAGCTCATGAGACAGAGATCAAGAGTACTGTAGCTTGAGGCCAGCCCAGGAAAAAAAAAATTTGCTAATCCATCTCAATCAATAAGCTGGGCATGGTAGAACAGACCTATTATATCAGCTACTCAGGAAGCATAATTAGGAGGATTGCTGTCAGTGATAATCCTAAAACTAACTAAAGCAAAAAGCCTAACTTGGTAGAGTAACTGCCTACCAAGCACAAGTCTCTGAGATTAACACCCAATGCCACCAAAAACTAAGTAAAAATAAAAATAGAATGCCATTTAAATATGAATTCCTATCAACATTAACAGAATTTTCTTTGAAACCTGAAAATTAACCTCCTTTTTTTCTTTTTTTTTTTTCTTCTTTTTTTTTTATGCTGGTCCTAGGGCTTGAACTCAGAGCCTGGATGCTGTCTCTGAGTTTCTTTTGCTCAAGGCTAGTGTTCTACCACTTGAGCCACATCTCCACTCTGGCTATTTTGGTAGTTTACTGGGGATAAGAGTCTCATGGTCTTTCCTGCCAGGCTGGCTTCAAACTGTGACCTTCAGATCCTGAGTATTTAGGATTACAGGTATGAACCACTAGGGTCCAGCTTCCCTTTTCTTTAAAGAGTTAAAGAAAGTATAAGGGTTTAATTTCCAAAAGAGGTCCACACAACCTTGCCCCTACAGGATATCACTGACAGCTAATACTGTAAATACATTTTACTTTGACTTCAAAAAAATAAATGTATCAATAAGTGTCCACCTGCAGACAAAGCCAGTTTATTCAGTAATGTTCAAGGCAGCAGCCCAGACTTCACAAAGCACTAAATCAGCTCCATCCCCTCCAGCAAGCTAGAAAAAGTTGGGCAGAATGGGGGAAGGGGGGATATGGGAAGGGATAGGAAGGGGAAACAAAGGAGGAAGCAACAGTGCTTGATAAGAAATGTACTCATTATCTTGCCCGTGTAATTGTAACTCCTCTGTATGGTATTTTCATAAGAAAAAAAAAAGAAAAGAAAAGAAAAAGTTGGGCAGGCTGTGAAGACTCCTAAGACAAGAGCAGGATGAATCTCCTTTTCAGATCCAGACCATCCCTGAGCTGTGGCTCCCACTCACAACTCTCTGCTTCTATGGGCAATTCTGTGCTGGTGAGCTTCTAGGATCTTCTTCCTGCCCTCCTTTGTTTCCTCCTCCTTTCCTTCCTCCCACCAAATCCAGATTCTCTCCTGAGGGTGGAGCTGGGAAGTGACCCCACCCCCATGTAGCACATACTTCCCACCCTGACCCACTTCCTTTATGTGGAACCCAGAGCTCAGCTTCATCACCTGCTGCCTCCATCTTTGAACACTGTCCAATTCCCTTTCTAAACTCAGCTTCAGAGGAGGTGAGATTTCTACCCAGGCCATCCAAACCCGATGGGGTAGATCCAGCAGTGTGGTTCCCTCTCACTCAAGTATTCTTTTCTCCATCCATTCATTCTAACATGTTCTCAGGGAGCTTTCAGAGTACACACAGTTACAGTCACATCAACAAGCATTAGAGATGCAACCAGATAAAGCACAAGTTAGCTGACATGTTTCACTCACTTTGGTTCTCCAATTTTGGGAGTCGTGAGGAGGGTGAAATTGAGGTCATTCACTCATCCACTCAAAAATGATGTGTCAGAGAGCAAAAATAAAGAAGCAGCGGGCTGCCAGTGGCTCACACCTGTAATCCTAGCTTCTCAGGAGGCTGAGATCTGAGGATCACAGTTCAAAGCCAGCCCAGGCAGGAAAGTCCATGAGACTCTTATCTCCAATAAACCATCAGAAAACTGGAAGTGGCACTGTAGCTCAAGTGGTAGAGCGCTTGCCTTGAGCTGAAGAGCTGAGGGACAGGGCCTAGGCCCAGAATTCAAGCCCCACAATCTACAAAAAAATAAAAGAAAGAAGCAAAAAGCAGGCTTCTTACCAGCTGCTCCCTGCCGGAGATAAGATAGCAGGGATGTTGTGGTAGGCCCCTTACCCCGAGAATCACAAGTTTGTCTTGAAGGTTCTCCATCAAGTTGTGGTGTCATGTCACACATTTCTGCTCCAGTCTCTTCCTCCCTGTTCCTGGAGATGTGACAGGCATAATTTTTTGTACCCCCAGCCATCCCTTGTGTTATGTATTAGTATGAGAGTTGCTGTAACAAAGTTCCTCAAGCTGAGGGGCTTAAACATCACAACTATTCTCATAGTCCTGGAGGCTGGAAGTCTAAGATCAAGACATCAGCAGCCTTGGTTCTCCCGAAATGTCTCTCCTTAGCTTTAGCTCCCTGTGTCTTCACATGGTTTTCCTATATGCTTTTACAACCTAATCTCTCCTTATTGTAACACTAGGCACATTGGATTAGGATCCAGCTCTGTACCCTCATTTTAATTGCAACATATCTTACAGACCTGTAGTCCAAATACAGTCACATCTTAAGTTACTGGGGTTTTGATTTGAACATATGAATTCATAGAGGACACAGATCAGTCCATACACATGCCACCTGTCTCTTTGTCTGTACAGTTCCAGGTAGGGGAACCAGTCCTTCATCCTATGAGTCTCTGACCCAAGAGGAAACTTAAAAGTTAGTGGGACCAAGTATAGCACCTAGAGCAGAGGCTGATCTTGGGACCAAAGGCATATTCATCCTTTCCCTGGTTTGAATTTCCTCTCCCTTAGCTCTCACCCTAGTAGGTCCTGGTGGCTTACATGGTGCTGGGATGCAAAATTCATTCTTGAAAATTTCTACCTTCTCTGTCCCAGGTTGCTAGGTATGTCTATTCTCCATTGCTATAGAGTAGTGAGTCCCTAGTACTCCCTTACATTCCACACAAATTCCTCCTGCTCACTGTGTAAATGGAGTCCTTCCTGTTGGTCAGGGTCAGGGACCCAATACCCAAATTTCCTAGAGGCAGCCATAATGTATAGTTCTGTGGCTCCTTCAGTCCTGTAGACAGCCCAGAATAGCAGGGAAAGGGTGCAAAGAAATTCCCCAGTGGGTCAGTAAGCAGGATGATGAAGCCGTATTTATATCCACCTGCTGGCTCCTGGATCTATATTTCTTTCAATGTACAGGTTTTTGCCTATCAAATCTCTGGTCTCCACAGAAGCTGGGCTTTCCAACCACTCAAGCTCAACAACTCAATAACCAGATCATCCGTCTGCCAGGCTGAATGTGTCTGCTTCTGAATGCAGGACAGCTTTGACTGGAAGAAGCTTGTGTGAAGCAGAGCTTCTGCACAAATATACCAGTGTATTTTGGAGTGCTATGCTAAGACTATACCATCAGCTAGGCTCCCTCCCAAATGGATATCTGAATTCATCCATGATTGTATGCTCATTGTTTCTAAGTATGAAAGGGTCTTTGAGAACATGCTGTGGAGCATAATGACTTGTTACTACACTGTACTTTTGTGTATTGTACTATAAGCTAGTGTTCTATTCTCCTCCCTCCCCACTCTGACCATTGGCTTCCTTGACTGCACAGCTTACCTCAATAGGCTGATATGAGGATTAAACAAAATGGTACATGACTTTTTGTTATGGAATGAATGTTTGTATTTTCTCCCTACACACAGATTCATATGTTGAAATCCTAACCTTTGAAAATGGGCCTTTGGGAGATGATTAATCTAGAGGGTGGAGTTCTTGCAAATGGCTTAGTGCCTTCATAAGCAGTGACATTTGAGCTTGTTCTTGATTTCTCTTCTCTTGGCCATGTGATAAACCAATGAGAAAACAGCCTTCTGCAAACCAAGGTGAAGGCCCTCTTCAGACACTGGCTCTCTTCCCTATGCCTTGATCTTGAACTTCATTGTCTCCGGCACATCAAGGAATTAACATACATGATTAAGCCACCTGCTCGATGGTATTCTGTTAGAGGAGCCAATATAAAAATCCATGAAACTAGTTACAATGACTCTAAAATTCCTACAATGGCCAGAATTAGTAGGTGATCCGATCTTGGCCTGCTAAATATTAAAAACATATCAAAGTTATAACAACAAAAAGTAGCAAGGCTCCCACACAATAAAAATGAATGGATTTATTGGAGAAAATAGAGGATCAGAGCATACATATAAATTTAGTATTAAATGAGGTTCCACTTTAATCCAATAAGGAAAGGAAAAACTACTCTCTATATAACAATATCTGGGGGAGATAACACTACTGTATTCTACTTGTTTCGAGGAGAAACAGAAGCACATAGGTAATAGGGCTAGGACCAAGACAGACAGGTCTTTCTTGAGGACATATCTCAAGCAATGCTTATTCCCAGGATGACACAAGTGTCCAGTTGTGCTTACCTACCTCAATCTAGTCCCCCTTAAACACCACCCCCAATAACAATGGAACCTGTTGGAAATTCTACTGCCATTGCTGAGATACCTCTTAGTGTTTCAGAACCCCCCTGATCCACCAGTAGGGAAATGGGTGATTCCTTTATTGTAAATTCATAGTATGGACCATAGTCACATATTATTGCGTAGAAAAGCAATATTGCAAACCCATGCCCAGCATGATTTATGCTATGTAAATTCTGGGAATAGCCACCAGATTCCTTCAGGGAATGAGCTAGGATGAGGACAGTTTTTCTTCATTCTCTAACTTTATTAGTGATAGGATGTTAACTTAGGTGGGTTGTTGTTGTTGCTTTTGTTGCCACAACTGATGCTGTTGTTTGCTTTTGATTAGGTGGACTTTTTCAGGGAACTAAAAAGCTATGGCAAATGCCTCCCAAAAAGTGATCCAGTATAACAACACATAGAATATTGTAGTTGTGGTAAAAACAGCTTGGGGGGGGGGCGGGGGGCCAAGGCTGGTGTGAGTCAGGGTGACATTAGAGAGCTAAATACTTCGGTGTGGAAGCAGAGGAAGAACTGCAAATCTTAGAAGGTAAGGAGCCCAGAAAGGAGAGACAATAGAGGGGCCTAGGAAGCAGAATAGAGAATAAGGAAGTCCTAAAAAAACAAGACTGCCTGATAAGAAAGCCCCCATGTCTACAACAGATAAAGAACTTTAAAATAAAATCAGTTCTTAATTTTATGTTATTTTGTTATTTACCCAGCTGTCTCTCCCCACCATTCCCAGTCAGTCCCAAATTGTTTATTAAACTCTACCACAAGCAACTGCCTTTTGAGACAAGAAAACAAGACTTGTCCCACAGAAAATTGAAGGGAGACACAAAAGGTAAGAGCTGGGCACCTGTGGTTGATGCCTATAATCCTGGCTACTCAGGAGGCTTAGATCTAAGGATCCTGGTTCAAAGCCAGGCTGGCCAGAAAAATCTGTGAGACTCTTAGTGACCACCAAAGAACTTGAAGTAGAGCTATGGCTCAAGTGGTAGAGCACTACGCATTGAGCAAAAAGTTCAAGGACAGCATCCAGGTCAAGTCCAGGCCCCAGAACCAGCATAAAAACTAAATTTAAAGAATTGGGGGGGGGGGGAGGGGGGGGAGGCTGGGAAGGGATGGGAAGGGTAAACAAAGGAGGAGGCTGCAATGCTTGATAAGAAATGTACTCATTAACTTGCCCATGTAATTGTAACCCCTCTGTACAGTATGTTCACAAAAAAATAAAAAAAAATAACTAAATTTAATAAAGAAAAGAACTGAGCTGATTGTTTTCCAATGCAGCAAGAAATAAGCATAAATACTAGCATGGTTAAAATTGGTAAACAGGGATATAACAAGACCTCGTGAGAATGTGAGGAAGTTGCATTGCTGTGGGATTATAAAATCATTAGTTGGATGGTTTGAAAACAGATCTGGCTGTTCCTCAAAGGTTAAACCATTCAATTTAGCAATTGGACTCTTATGTATAGCCAAAATAAGTGAAAAAATTTCCCACAGAAATGCTTGCACCTTAATGTTCAGATCAACTGGTACCTGAAATCTTAGTGACTTGAAAGGATCATAGTTTGAATTTCAGTCTGAGAAAAAAGTTCATGTGACTACTTCTCAACCAATATAAAACTGGAGGTGAGGGGCTGGGAAGGTGGTTCAGTGGTAGAGCGCTTACCTTGCATGCATGAGGCCCTGGGTTCAATTCTTCAGCACCATATAAGCAGAAAAAAAAAAGCTGGAAGTGGTGCTGTGGCTCAAGTGGTAGAGCACTAGCCTTGAGCTGAAGAGCTGAGGGACAGTGCCCAGGCCCAGAGTTCAGGCACCATGACTGGCAAAAAAAAATTTTTTTAATAAAAAAATTTTTTAAAAGGTGATGGTGCACACTTGCCACTCTAGGAGAGCATAAATGGGAGAATCAAAGTTCAAACTGGCCTAGAAATACAAATAAATGTGGGACCTTGTTTGAAAAATAATTAAGACATCAGGCTGGGAATGTGGCTTAGTGGTAGAGTGCTTACCTAGCATGCATGAAGCCCTGGGCTTGATTCCTCAGTACCACATAAACAGAAAAGGCCAGAAGAGGCACTGTGGCTCAAGTGGTAGAGGGCTAGCCTTGAGCAAAAAGCAGCTCAGGGACAGGGCCCAATCCCTGAGTTCAAGCTCCAGGACTGACAAAAATTTTTAAAAATTAATAATAAAAATGAAGACAAAAAGGGATAGGGACATGGGTGGTAAAACAGTTGCCTAGGACATAACTCGGTACCAATAATAGTAATAATTATTAATATAATTATTATATAACAATATTCTATAATATTATATTATAATAATTCTAATTAATCATCATTATATTAGTAGTAGTATTTCCACAGTGGCTTTGCTCACAACAAAAAAGTAAAAAACAATCCAAATGTATGTCAGCTGATGAATACATCAATAGAATGTGCTATGTATGATTCCATTCATATGAAAACCTATAAAGGCAGAGAGTAATTAATAGTTGCTGGGGTCTAGGGTACGAGGCAGATATGAACAATGTATATGAGATTTCTTTTCCTTTAAGACTATTTTTCAGACAGGCCCCAGTAGCTCACACTTACAATCCTAGCTATACAGGAGGCTGAGATCTGATGATTGTGGTTTGAAGCCAGCCTGGATAGACAAATTCAAAAGATTCCTATTTCCAGTTTAACAGCAAAAAGCCAGAGTGGAATTGTGGCTCAAGTGGTAGAGCACTAGCCTTGAGCAGAAAAAGCTCAGTGACAGCATGAATTCAAGCCCCAATACCAGCACCACCTCACTACCCCTAAAAAAAAAAAAAAAGACTTTTTAAAAAGCAGTTTAGGTTCACAGAAAAATGGAAAAGAATATACAGAGAACTCCCATAAATTCCTGTGCCCTCACAGACAGCTTTCTAGTATCAAACCCCATCAGAGTGGTCCATTGTTAGGATGAGGAACGCCCAGCTCCACAGTTTCCATTAGGCCTCAGTCTTAGTCTTGTGCCTTCTGTGGGCTTGGAGCAATGAAGGATGGTGCGAGTTCACCAGGACAGAGTCATACATGTGGTGACGCTCCCTTAGCCACACCGTGGCTCTGTCTATTCACCTCCCTCTGGCCCCTGGCAATTACCAGTCTCTTTACTCTCACCATACCTTTGCCTTTTCCAGAATATTATATAGTTGGAACCATATGGAATTTTTTAAGATGCTGAGAATGTTTGCAACTGGATTGTGGGGGATGCTTGTACAGCTCTATGAGTATGCAAATAACCCATTCGACTGCACATTTTAACCTGGTGAATTGTATGGTTTGTAAATTGTATCCCAATAATATATGCTATTCTACCTAACATCTCATCTTCCCTATATCCTGTCCTATCCTCTATCCCATCCTGTCCCATATCCTGCCCGGTGCCATATTCTACACAAATGGCATAAAGGTGCAGCTAGGGACACACCAGAGTTTCAATGGATCTGGGAGCCACGCTATTTACACTAATTAGTGTATTTGTACTAATCAAAGTAGAATGTGATCTTGGGTTAAGGAACTGGCCATCAGGCTGCTGACATCAGAGCCTGACATGTAGGAAGGACTTGAGAAATATTAATCCCTGTTAAAATCTTATTACTGTTTTATGGCATGTCACCTTGAGCCATACTCACTTTCTAGATTTGTTAGACGATAACACATGTAAGCAGAGGCCTATGCTACAGAAACCTATGAATAGTTTTTGAGCTTTATTTGTGGTATAGGGTGAAAAAGATGTATTGTTATAGGCAGTTTTAAAACTATCAGGAAACTCTTCGTTTGATAAGGGCATGGGATGGGTAGGAGTTCTCTGTCCCTACAAAAATCACAACAACCCTAAATCAGGGTTTCTTACCCTCACATTGTTGGCATTCGGGGCTGGGTCATTCCTTTTCTTTGTTGTGGTAGGGGACACTTTTCTGTGCATTGCAGGATGTTTGGCAGCATCTCCTATCTCTACACACCAGACACCAGGAGCACCTCCCTTGATTATAACAACTATATCCTCCTTCTCTCTCTGCCTCTCCCTCCCTCCTTCTCTTTCTCTTTCTCTCTCTTATACACACACACACTCACACACTTCAAGAATAATGCCCCCAAAGAAAGACATATGTAGTGTAAACAGAGAGGATTATATACATATATATATATATATATATATATATATATATATATATATATAAACTTAACACTTAACAGTTATTATGGCTTGCTTTTGTTTGTATACAACATTCTCCAAGTGTCCATAAGCTAAAATTCTGGTCCCCAAGTGTGGCAAGCATTGGAGGGATGGAGCCTTTAGGAGGTAGGATCTAGTGAAAAGAAGTTAGGCCATTAGGGGTGGTGTACCCTTAAAGGGGAAATGAGGACCCTAGCCCTTTCTTTCCCTCTTTTTGCTTCCCAGCTGGCATGACGTGAGCAGCTTTGCTCCTCCACACGCTCCCACCATGATGTTCTGCCTCACCACAGGCCCAAAGGCAGTGAGGCCCACCATTCATACATGGAGACCTCTAAAACCACAAGTCAGATAAGTCTTTCTTCTTTTTAAGTTCATCATCTTGACATTTTGTCACATTGTCAGAAAAATAACAGTATCTTCCTAAGGTTTCTAGGGTGAACTGTAGTCCCTATTGTGAGATCTTAACAAGGTGGAAACTTAACCTGACTGTGGTGTTTAAAGAGGGAGCCTTTGAAAAGTGTTTGGGATTAGATAAAAATCAACAAGGGGAAACTCCATAATTAATTCCTAGTAGCTTTATAAACAGAGGGAGAGAGACTAGAGACAAACTTACATACAAGTGCTCCTCATCTTTCCCTGTAATGTCCTACCCTACCCCAGAATGCTGCCAGCAGGAAGACAGTTACCTGATGTATCCCTTGGCCTCCAACCTCCGGAAGTGTGAGCCAAAGAAACCTATTCACAGTTACCCAGTTTGTGCCATTCAGTTATTAGCAACAGGAAATAGACCAATATAAACTACCTTATAAAATAGTAAGACAAGGGCTGGGAAGGTGGCTCAGTGGTAGAGCGCTTGCCTTGCATGCCTGAGGTCCTGGGTTCGATTCCTCAGCACCACATAAGCAAAAGGAAAAAAAGCCAGAAGTGGCACTGTGGCTCAAGTGGTAGAGTGCTAGCCTTGAGCTGAAGAGCTGAGGGACAGCACCCAGGCCCAGAGTTCAGGTCCCACAACTGGACCCAAAAAAATAAAAATAAAAAAAATAAAAACAAAATAGTAAGACAAGAGATAATTAAAGATCATATTTGGGGCTGGAAAGGTGGCTTAGTGGTAGAGTGCTTGCCTTGCATGCATGAGGCCCTGGGTTCAATTCCTCAGCACCACATAAGCAGAAAAAGCTGGAAGTGGCGCTGTGGCTCAAGTGGTAGAGCGCTAGCCTTGAGCTGAATTGCTGAGGGACAGCGCCCAGGCCCAGAGTTCAGGCCCCATGACTGACAAAAATAATAATAATAATAATAATAATAATAATAATAATATCATATTTGACTCTGAAAACATCAAATTCATTCGTTTCATTTATGTGAAGTGTTTATGTTTATACACTTAATCCATATGCAATATGTGTTTCTGACTATAAGTAATTATATAGCCTAGGAGTAAATTCTAAGTGTGTGCATGTCTATCTCCACCTTTACAAAGGAAAGGAAAAGCGGTTAGTAGGTAAAATGTGTGTATTTGAGCCTATATGTATTTGGTACCTAATATCAAAGTCAGAATACTATTTCCTATCTGTCCTAATCATTATCCCTACTACCCTGGGTGACCAGGTGCTGTCACTCTGGCTGGTGGGCTCTACCTGCAACAGCCTTCCAAGGAATGTTCAAGCTTCCCCCACTTAAAATCCAAGCTAGATGATAAAAAGGCTGAGCCCTAATGTAGCCTCCGACTTAAAGCTTGAGCCCAGCAATTGAAGAGTCACCATATTTATGGACCAAGTCCTTTCATCCCATCAATAACATGAGAGTAAATGGTAAGTAGTAAGTAATTGCATATCTAGAGTTAAAGTCCTAATGTTCACGCAGCATTTGCCGATGCTCCCTCAATGGCCAATTCCAAGCTACTAATGTGACATTCATGAGCATGCAAAATTCCTGAGAATTTAATAAGCCATCAGCCTTTGTGACAGACCCAGCTCATTGCCAACACCCACCCACCTACGTACTTAATGTGATAACCATCAGAATCATAGCCAGCAGAAAGTGACTGAAAACACTAAAAGAAAGTTTATTTCTCTGTTCTTTCAAAGAAATCCAGAGGCAGGAAGTCACTAACAATTTCCAAGACTTTGGACTCTTGGATCATGGCTCTGCCACCTTACGAATCAACACGTATCGTCCAGGTTTGAGATGGCTACCATTTCCTCCCAGTTTGAGTAGGCAAAATGAAGGAAGTTGTGGAAGTACACACCTTTTCTATCCCAAAGAGGTATTGCCCTCCATTTTCTGCTGATAAAATAGGATACTATAGACTGGAAATTTTATAATGAACAGAGGTATATGCTGGTCTGGACTAGAAAATCCCAAAATATCTGGCAAGGGCTCTTGTGCTCAGCTTTACTGGGCTGTACAACAAGTTACAAGTAGGTTTCTGATAAAAGAAGTAGGTTCCTGTGATAACAGCATGAATTCACTCATGACAAAGAGCCCTCCTGACCCCGCCACCTCTCCACAGTGTCTCCTCTTGACATTCACAATGACAATTACATTTCCACATGAGTGTTGGAGCTTCTGAAAAATTTCTCAAAATATTTTAACTGCCCTAAATGCAATCTAAAGCTCTTCAGGTGCTGGTGATTCATGCCTGTAATCCTAGCTACTCAGGAGGCTGAGATCTGAGGATTGTGATTCAAAGCCAATCAGGCAGGAAAGTCAGTGAGACTCTTATCTCTAATTAACCACCAAAAAGCTGGAAACCGAGCAGGGGTTCCAGTGGTGGGGATCTATCCTTAGGCAAAAAAAAAAAAACTCACGGTTAGCACCTAGGCCCTGAGTTCAAGCCCCAATATCAGCACATACACACACACACACACACACACACACACACACACACACACACACACACACACACACACACACACACACACACACACACACACACACACACACACACAGTCCCATCCAGCTGCAAGGAATCCTGGGAGAGGCCATACTTAGTGACCTGCCAGGATACAGGTTAGCATTCAGTTACTGTGAAGGGAGGAGAATGTGGTAGTAGAAAATCAACTTCTACCACATCTGTCATTTACCTCCTATGCCTGTCCTTTATATACATTCTTTAGTTTTTTGTTTCATTTTTCAAACACATTCTCTAAGTGCAGTGGCATTTGAGAAAATTGTGAGTACAGAGGAACATCTTTTAAAAACAAGCAATGTCTTTATTTTTACTGGGCAAGGGGCACAAAAGAGTACCTCAAAGAAATTGTGCTTAGGTTTAGGCTAAGGCAGCTAATGCTCATTTATGGTAAAAAGTTACTAAATTCCAGAAACAATCTGAATAAAGTGGAGGTGCGGTTTAAGTGATAGAGCACCACCCTTGAGGGAAAAAAGACAAGAGCAGGACACCTTCAGTTTAAACCCCACTAGCATGTGCGCACATGCACGCGCGCACACACACGCACACACACACACACACACACACACACACACACACACACACACACACAAAGCCCCCTTTGTTGGGTGCTGGTGGCTCACTTCCACAAACTTAGCTACTCAGGAGGCTGAGATCTGATGATTGTGGTTCACACCAGCCTGGACAGAAAAGTCTGTGAGACTCTTATCTCCAATTAACCAGCAAAAAGTCAGAAATGTAGGTGTGGCTCAATTGGTAGAGCCCTAGCCTTGAGCAGAAAAGCCAGGCAAGAGCTTGACACTCCAAGTTTAAGCTCCAGTACTAGTACAAAGAGAAAAACAAAAGAATCTGAATAAAACAATGAATATCATATAAAGACAGGGCAAAAAGTATGAAGGTAACAGCAGATTACCTTTGAGGTTGGGAACTCTGAGGCTTGGTGAAATTACCTTCACTTTCCAAAGGAACTGGAGGACCAGGGAAGCAGTGACTAAACTTGTGCAAGTCCGTGCAATTGTGCTGACCCCATTGTTCCTGAACACAAGAACTGTCCCTCATGTCATCCTTCGGAGGGAACTTTGAGTAGAATCCTTTCCATTTGTATAAAAAATCCTTTTTTATACAAATATAATTTTGAGATATAATCTTTTCACAGTAAAAACAATTATATATAGAAATATCCTACAGGGCTTAACATACTAGCTTAACAGTGTGTGTGAGAGGGATGAGGTGGGGGGTGGGGAGTCCCCAGGGACCCTGGCGCCTCTCCAGGCCATACGTCACAAAGTTGCCAGTTCTCAAGAGGCCTCTTCATATGGTTCAGGGACAGGTTTCACAATGGCTTTTAGTAAGCATTTCTTAAAACTTAGAACTAATTCTGGGAAATGGAAGACAAACTGGACTTTAGTAACCCAGCCTAGACATGAGTCTAAGGGGAACAATACAATTTGGAATCCTGTGTACAAAGGGCTCTTCTATCACTTCATTTGGAAGTAGAAACGTATGAGCTAGCATGCAAATTTATGAAAATCTATGCAAATTTCCCTCCTAAGCTCCTTCTGCAGGGGGAGAAATATACCTGTGTAGTCTTTAATTGGGGGGAATAAGAGATGCTGAGGATGGCACCCTAGCCTCATGCATGCTAGGCAAGTGTGCTAACACTGAGCTACATCCACAGCCCTATCTTTTGCTTTCTAGATTATCTAGACTTTCATTGTATTCTATAGCAAAATGTTGATGTAATTAACACAATGACAACTCAAAGATCAACAAAGGCACCTATCTGAAGTCAGCAGCAGGGGTCTGAGTGACCCAAAAAAGACCACACACTATTAGAGGCCTCTGGACAAGTTTCTGGGAAATGGGGCCTCTAAACTTAGCTGCAAATAACAAAGCAAGGTCACCATCCACCGGCTCTGTGGAGCTTCTTTGAGAGTAGATAACGCCTCTGTCTGTCCAGGACGGCTTGTATCCCATCTGTTTGGAGGAGAGAGAGGGGATGATAAGTGTTCAAGGTCCCTTGGCCTCTGCGGGTGGCTGAACCCTCCAGACGACTCTCTTTCACTGCTAAGTGAAGGATCTTGGGGTCAATATGGTGGCAGGAGGGTGGGACAGAGGTAGTATGGAATATTTCTGTTTCCAGTTAACACTTTGGGTGTACTATATCATTATAGGAAACAAATGCAAACTGAAAACAGCCCAAACTAATTATGAGTGGGGAATATGTAAAATGATACAAGGCCCCTTTCCCTCTGGATACTGCCCTGGTGTATGTGTACATGTGAAATGTTATAAAGAAAGGCCAAACCCAGCCATAAAAGTTTGAGGAGGGAAAAAATGGAAAGGAAAAAAATCCATTGTCCATCTCTACAAACATCTCTACAAACCACCCTGTGCACATGGGAAACAGATGAGACTAGAGAGATGCAACTCAAAACTCATCTCTCCATAAAGTAAATCAAAAAATGGATTCCAGATGGCTCTGAGATATGTAGCTTATCATTATAAATCAGGGAGCAGGCCCGCTTTTGACCACATTCAAACAAACCACTCATCCACAAGTCTGTACGTGGGCAAGACTGGCCTTTCACTGTGCCTGGAATGCCCTCAGCACTGCCCTGCATTGGCTGCAAGATCTCACTGACCCCACATTTGCCCAGGCAATGCTTCAGGCCTGGGATCATTCCTGACCTTCCCCAGCCTCAGTGGTAGCATTGCTTCTGTTCCTCTTCTTCATCTTGGCCAAGTAGGACAGGAAGTCTCATCTGAACATCAGAGGGTTACAAGCTTCCTGTTTTTCTCCCCAACCCTAGAATTGCAGAAAACTCCATTCAGTGATCCCCAAGGCTCATAAGCAGAGCTACAATCTTAAAAGGGTGGAAAATGTATGTTAAGATTAGATTTGGTTGAAAGTGACTGAAAGTCAGACAGGAACATGGCTTTAGCAATGGAGTTCATCAACAGCTGGTATAAAACCACACAGGAGGTAGATGGGCAATAACTCATAAAGAAGTTTCATGAATGGGCCTGGCACCAGCGGCTCACACCTGTAATCCTAGATACTCAGTAGATATAAGGACCTAAGATCTTAGATCTAAGATCTAAGCCAGCCTGGCAGGAAACTCCATGAGACTTTTTTTTTTTTCTGTCAGCCATGGGGCTTGAACTCTGGGCCTTGGTGCTGTCCTTCAGCTCTTCAGCTCAAGGCAAGCACTCTACCACTTGAGCTACAGTGCCACTTCCAGTTTTCTGATGGTTAATTGGAGATAAAAGTCTCACAGACTTTTCTTGCCTGGGCTGGCTTTGAACCATGATACTCAGATCTCAGCAGAAGTGGCGTTGTAGCTCAAGTGGTAGAGCACTAGCCTTGAGCTGAAAAGCTAAGGGACAGCCCCACAAATGACCAAAAAAAAAAAAAAAAAGAAGAAGAAGAAGAGTAGTCAGATCTCAGCCTCCTGAGTAGCTAAGATTACAGGCATGAGCCACTGGCACCCAACCCATGAGACTCTTATCTCCAATGAATCACCAGAAAACCAGAATTATGGCATTGTGGCTCCAAGTGGCAGAGAGCTAGCCTTGAGTGAAAAAGCTCAGGAACAGTGCCCTGGCCCTGAGTTCAAACCCAAGACAGACACACAAACACAGACACACACACAAAATATGAGAGAGAGAGAGAGAGAGAGAGAGAGAGAGAGAGAGAGAGAGAGAGAGAGAGAGAGAGAGAGAGAGAGAGAGAGAGAGAGAGAGACACTAAGACTT
Source organism: Dipodomys merriami (assembly GCF_024711535.1). NCBI lineage: Eukaryota > Metazoa > Chordata > Mammalia > Rodentia > Heteromyidae > Dipodomys > Dipodomys merriami. The sequence continues at coordinate 29,861,184 of NW_027202937.1, read as the reverse complement.
TCCAACTTCAACAAATGGGGATAGAAGAAATTCAGAATTACTAGAGGTTAAGTTCACAAGCAAATAGGTACATAAAATCTGCCTAAGGAAAAAGCTCTTGTGCTGCTGGCTGGTATAGTCTGAAATGGTTTGTCAAAAGACACAATTGCAATTTAGTGAAAAGATCTTAATTGGTTTTATTTTCAATTCCAGAATCAGGCAACACTTCATCCCATAAAACACTTCATCCCATAAATGTCCCAAAGAACTGAAAAGGTTAGGCTGGTTTCACAGACACAAAAGGATTGAAGGAAGCAGGAAAGAAAACAGAAAGCAGACTTTTCTTATAAGGAGAAGGAGGGGTGAGGAAGGCAGAAGATTTGAAAAGAACTGACTGGTTATCCAGAAGCCAGTGGCTCATGTCTGTAATCTTAGCTACTCAGAAGGCTGACATCTGAGGATCACAGTTTGAAGCCAGCCCAGGCAAGAAAGCCTGTGAGACTTATCTCTAATTAATCACACAAAAAATGAAAGTGGAGCTGTGGCTCAAGTGATAGAGCACTCTGGCTTTGAGTGAAAAAGCTATGGGACAGTACCCAGGCCCTGACTGAAAAGTAACAGCAGTTCACTGGTTTTGGTAAGAATTAAAGCACGAGGAACTTTATCATCATGCTAATGAAACTGTCTATGGGAAAAATTTAGTTATCTTGTCTACCGATTTCTCAGGAGATCAGCTAACAACCTAGATTTTGTTGGCTGACATAAAACTCTAGCATGAGTGATGCCATTTTGGTTTTTAGCCTGGTTTGTTAGGCTTCTGTATCAGCATTTACTCCAAAACAATGGCTCCTTTGTGACCATGTTATTTAACAGGGTTAACCTGTGGTATTATTGGAATCTTCCTCTTGTGTTTTTTGTTTGTTTGTTTGTCTTTTTAACTTTGGTGAGCTCTAAGCTGTCTTTGGAAGTTTATATTTCATTTCTCCAGCTGCATAAGATAAAGTAAAGGCCTCCGAAGTTCTCCTCTGTGTGTGTGTGGTGGGGGAGGGGTGCATGCACTCATGCTCACATGCATGCCAGTACTGAGACTTGAACTTAGGATCTCAAACTCTTGCTATTGCTCTCGCTCAGCTTTGTTGCTGAAGGCTGGTACTCTAAAACATTTAAGTCATACTTGAGCTTCTGGCTTTTGTTGGTTAGTTGGAGATAAGAGTCTCATGGATAGACTTTGAGCTGGAATCCTCAGATCTCAGCCTCCTTAGTAGCTAGAATTGCAGGCACAAGCCACTAGCTTTGCAGAGGTATCCTTGAATTCTTCACTTCTGTGAAATAGAAAAATGTGTGCTTGTGAAGCAGGTCTGCCATGTGTCCATTCTTGGCCTTCTGGGGATATATGAAAGAAAAAGGAAGTATAGTATTCTGTTCTCAGAGAGCTTATACCACAGATGGTCCCCAATTTACAATGGTTAGACTTGTGATTTTTTTTTAAATTTCACAATGGTGTGGAAGTATGCCCACAAATCCATGCTTCCTTTCATTCCTAGTACCATATTCGAAAAATTGCATGAGATACTCAATACTTTGCTATAAAAGGTGCTCTAGGTTCAGTGATTTTACCCAAATCTAAGCTAATGGAATTGAGCACATTTAAGGCTAAGCTGTAAGGTATGTAAGTTAGGTGTGTATTAGATACATTTTCAATTCAACAATATTTTTATTTTAAATTATAATGTTTATTTTTTGTTTATGTGATATTAAGGAATTGAACCCAGGGCCTCATGCATGCTAGGCAAGCACTCAACCACTAAGCCACATTCCCAGCCCTGAACAATATTTTTCATTTACAATGAAAAATATTGGACCACAACTCCATCATTAGATAAGGAGCATATTTTCTTAGGATGTAGTTTCTTTTACCTCTGAGCACACAATCCCCAAAGACTGATCTCAGAGTTGCTGGACCCTGTCCTGCAACGAGTCCAACAAGACTGATCTCCAGTCTTGTTGCAAAAAGTCACATCTTAGGGCTGGGAAGGTGGCTCAGTGGTAGAGCACTTGCCTTACATGCATGAGGCTCTGGGTTCGATTCCTCAGCACCACATAAGCAAAAGGAAAAAAGCCGGAAGTGGTGCTGTGGCTCAAGTGGTAGAGCACTAGCCTTGAGCTGAAGAGCTGAGGGACAGTGCCCAGGCCCAGAGTTCAAGCCCCATGACCGGACCCCCCCCCCCAAAAAAAAGCCACATCTCGATAATGGATTAAATATATTCTTTACCAAGAAGTGCCTGAGTTCCATAACCCCTCTTCTCCTTGCTAACTGGAAGAGCCTCTAACTATTAGGTGTGTTCTCACTCTGGGACACAGAACAACTCTTGAGGAACTTGAGTGTAAGAGAACCAACTTCCACATTCTCGCTACTGCCTTCTCTGTCCTGATGCACGTGGGCTGAACATATGTCCAGGGTTCATCACAGCCCACAGAAGACTTATGTGCAAAGGAACATCCATGATTAAAACTGAGTATACTGCCTTGTTGGCATAGCCTGGACTCAGTAATGTGGCAAGTGGGGAGAAAGATCGTTTTTCATCAAGAAAAAGCTGTCTTTCAGAGAGTAGGAGAAGGATGGAGAGGGAAGGAGAAAGAGAAGGGAAGAGAAAGGAATGATAGGATGAGAGTGGGAAGAGGGGAGGATGAGAGGGAGGGGGAAAGGAGGAAAGAAAGATTGAAGAAAGGGAAATACCACCCAATACTGGTCACTCATGCCTGTATCCTGGCTACTCAGAAGGCTGAGATCTAAGAATCAGAGTTCAGAGCTAGCTGAGGAAAACAAATGCCTGGGACCTTTTCATCTAATTAACCAATGAAACGTTGGAAGTGGAGGCCTGCCTCAAGTGATAGAGTGCTAGCATGAGCGAAAAAGTCAAAAAAGAATTCAAGGCTCTGAGTTCAGGCCACAGTGCCAGCAAAAGTAGGAAGGGAAATACCATTTCTAGAGAGTTGGTCCTATGACATCAAACAAAGGAATATCTCTAAGAATTATTTGATGCTAGTAAGATGACTTTTTTTTTTATTAAGAAATTCTTTGGTCGAGTGCTAGTGGTTTATGTCTGTAATCCTAACTACTCAGGAGGCTGATGATCGTGTTTCAGTGCCAGCCCAGCAGGAAGGTCCTGTGAGATTCCTATCTCTAATTAACCACCAAAACACCAAAAGTAGAGCTGTGGCTCAAACAGTTTGAGCACTAGCCTTGATCAAAAGAGCACCCAGTCCTTGAGTTCAAGCCCCATGACCTACAAAAAATAAAGGAAAGAAAGAGAGAAAGAAAAAACAAAGAAAGAAAGAAAGAAAGAAAGAAAGAAAGAAAGAAAGAAAGAAAGAAAGAAAGAAAGAAAGAAAGGAAGGAAGGAAGGAAGGAAGGAAGAAAGAAAGGAAAGAAAGAAAGAAAGAAAGAAAGAAAGAAAGAAAGAAAGAAAGAAAGAAAGAAAGAAAGAAAGAAAGAAAGAAAGAAAGAAAGAAAGAAAGAGAAAGAAAGAAAGAAAGAAAGAAAGAGGAAGGGAGGGAGGGGAAGGGGAAAGAAGAAAAGAAAAGAAATTCTTTGCCATTCTTCTTAAAACTCATCCCTAAGAGATGTCATTAGCTGCAAAGAGAAACATGTCCACAGAGCTCAAGCACTGAGTCTATAGATGCACCTCACTCTTACTGTAGCTGGGATGGTATAGCAACTTCTAACACTTCCAAGATACATTAACTAAAGCCCTGGGATTAAAACGTCATGGATTTCATTCAGATTCAATATGTGCTCTTTAACAAGACTTACCAGATGATATTAAAATTCTAGTTGCATTGTAGTAATCCTCCTCCTCCTCCTCCTCCTCCTCCTCCTCCTCCTCCTCCTCCTCCTCCTCCTCCTCCTCCTCCTCCTTCTCCTTCTCCTTCTTCTTCTTCCTCTCCTCCTCTTCTTCCTCCTCCTCCTCCCACTCTTCCTCCTTCTTTTTCTTCTTCTTTTGGTGCTAGTCCTGAGACTTGAACTCAGGGCCTATACACTGTCCCTAAGCCTTTCTGCACAACACTAGTACTCTACCACTTGAGCCACATCTCCACTTCCAGCTTTTTGATGGTTAATTGGAAATAAGAGTTTCATTGACTTTCATGCCTGAGCTGGCTTTGAACTGTGATCTTCAAATCTCAGTCTCCTGGGTAGCTAGGTTTATAAGCATGAGCCACCAGCACCTGGCTGGCCCACATTTACCTTTTCATCCACTAAACTTTTCAATATTTTTAGATTTCTATTTTTCTTGAAAAGAAAAAATTTGCTAATTTTCTGTCTGCTTAACTGACTTTTCAACTTAGATTTTTTTTCCTCTCCCCTAAAATTCTTAGGAAAGGTTTGATCTGAATTCATTTTATTATATCTTGTGTGCTTTTCATTAAGACATCTACTTTTTATATGTAATATGGATCTAATTTGTACTATTTGGTGGTAAACTGATGGCCAGAACATCTCCAGTTCCTCCCATACCATACTCAGAGCCCATGTTCTTGAAATGTCATCTTAAGAACCCTCTTGTTAAGACAGAGAGCCAGGGGAGGCAGTGCATGCCTTTAATACCAGCTACTTAGGAGGTGGAGACAGGTTGATCACAGTTAAAAGCTAGTGTGGGCAAAAAGTTATGATGAAGTCCCTACCTTAAAAACAAGCCAGGCATGGTGGTAAATTCAGCTATTCAGGAAAGGAGTTAGGAGGATTCAGGTCCAATAGCCTGGGCAAAATTAATCACAAGACCTTACTTGAAAAACAAACTAAAAAAGCAAAAGGATCGAGGCATGCCTCAAGTATCAGATTATTTGCCTAGCAGGCATAAGGCCCTGTATTCAACACCCAGTATCATCAGGGAGACAGAGAGACAGAGACTACAGAGAGAAGCAGTATGGAAAGGGGAGGAAGAGGTGAAGGGAGGGAGGGAGAAAAACAGATACAGATACAGAGTTAGAGATGAGGTCTCTTTCCTAAATCAGGGGCTTTGGCCAATAGAATGTGTAGAAGCTGTGAGTCACGTGAAATAGTCACAAAGGTTTGACTCCATTGTACTTCTGTCTTGGAATCTTGCCCACATGAAGCCTGAGAGACCATCATTCCCCATGGAGGCCTTTCTAGAACTTTCCCCCTCAGCCAACCTGTGTGGCTACAGACACAGAGCTAGACCAGTGCCATGCGCTGAGCCCTTTATCTGAGATCCAGCCATCTACCATCAGAATGAACTGAATGTTGGGCCCAATAACACAGAGGTAAGTGGCCTTGTTTAAACAAGGTAGTGCTAGAATACCTCACTTCTTTTTTTTAAATATGTTTTTATTGTAAAAATACTGTACAAAAGGGTTACAGTTACATGAGCAAGGTAATGAGTACCTTTCCTATCAAGCATTGTTACCTCCTCCTTTGTTTTTTCCCTACCCTCCTTTCCCTCCCACCTCCACAACAGCCAGGAGTCAGTGGCTCACACCTGTAATCCTAGCTACTCAGGAGCCTAAGATCTGAGGATCACAGTTCAAAGCCAGCCCCAGCAGGAAAGTCTGGGAGACTCTTATCTCCAATAAATCACTCAGAAAACTGGAAGTGGCACTGTAGCTCAAGTGGTAGAGTGCTAGCCTTGAGCTGAAAAGTTGAGGGACAATGCCCAGGTCCAGAGTTCAAGCCCCATGACCAAGAAAAAAAAAATGTCAAAGGAACTAAAACAAATATAATGTTATTTACATATACAAATTTGATACAGATAAATGAAAGATTAATTTTCTTAAACTCTTTTAAGCATGAATTTATACATTAAGACAAAAAAAAACCTTTGGAGAAATGAGATAGGAATAGAAATTCAAGGAGAGAAGGAAAATGAAAGCCTCTTTTTGTTGGTTGTGGGGCTTGAACTTGCGGCTTGGGTGCTGTCCCTGAGCAATTTTGCTCAAGGCTAGCACTCTACCACTTTGAGCCACAGCACCGCTTCCAGTTGTCCGGTGGTTAACTGGAGATAAGAGTCTCACAGACTTTCCTGCCTGGACTGGCTTTGAACCGTGATCCTCAGATCTCAGCCTCCTGAGGAGCTAGGATTACAGGTGTGAGCCACCAGTGCCCGGCTAGGATGAAAATCTTCTGGGTCTTAACAAGAACTGTTCTTGTCATTTAGTATGTGGCAGTATCAAGCAGTACAGCATTTAAACTCCATTTGGCCTATTTCATATCTAGCTGACAGTGAAATAAATCAAAATTGTATATAATTTTATGAACGCCAAGTTAAGGACTCAAATATTTTTTTCTTTCTTTCTTGCTATTGTGTCTAACATATTTATAACATATTTCTTGTTGTTTTGTATGTCCCTCCCCCATGGTATAACCCCTGTTTGCACTGTATTTGATGTTGGTATAATTTGTGGAGGGGAAGGAAAAAGAAAACAATTGTTTAAACAGGGATATAGGTGGACCCATTGCACCAATGAGATGTACAAGATGTTATGTCGAAAATGAACTTTATAACTTTGGCACGGGGTAGGGGGGTTAGGAGAGAGGGAGATGGGAAGAGATGGGAAGGGTAAACAAAGGAGGAGGCAACAATGCTTGATAAGAAATGTACTCATTATCTTGCCCATGTAATTGTAACCCTCTGTACAGTATTTTCACAATAAAAAAAGGAAAAAAAATCAATGAGGGAAAAGAAAAAAAAATTGTATATAATTTTAGTCTTATTTCTGTCCTCACTTCATCTTCCTTTCCCACTCTCTAACCCCTCTCCTAACTGAGGAATAATCATTCCTTCTTAATGGGTTTTTTTGTATTAACAGTACATTCTGGAAACTTTTCCCTATTGGTGCACAGATAGCAACCTTGTTCTTTTTTCCTGCTATGTAGTATTCCACTATGTGATGCCTATAGTTTATCCAGTTTTCTAAATATGGACATTTGGGTTGTAGCCACCGCTACAAATGATGCAGCCATGAACAATTGGGTGGACACACCCTTCTACACATGTGCAGATGCCCCCTGGGGACAATTTTCCAGAAGAAAAGCCCTACCGTTCATTCCTGACAAACTATTACTCACTTTATGACACCACCGCTCAAAGTGCCCTCCCTCCCAGTGACACAAATCTGACCCCATAGCCTTCTGGGTGGCCACAGGGTAAACCAGCTTGGATGTGTGCTGCTGCCATAATGGCTTCAGGCAGACTGTAAAGGGCCGTAGGGCCCTGGCTGTCAGCAACACCTTCTACAGAGACTCCTTCAATAGTTGAGACTCTGGGCCTTGGAGAGATGATGTTCATTCATCCATCATTCATTCACCATTTTCTCAGCCCTTATTTATTCATCATTCATCACTCATTGTTCATTCATTCACCATCATTCAGCATTTATCATTTGTTCATTCTTCATTGATTCATCACTCACCATTATTCATTTCATTTGTTCACCATTCATTGTTCATTCATTTATCATTCATTCCTTCATCCTTCATTCACCATCCATTGTTCATTCATTCATTCATTCGTCATTTGTTCTTTCATCGTTTGTGAAGCACACACTGAGGTCTCCTACCAGGTAGAAACTCTGTCCTAATAACAAAGGGCACTGAGGCATAGCAGCTGCTAGAGGAGGATTAATTTTAGACATCAACTGGTCTGGATTGAAGAATTTCTCCAATGAGGCTGTTCCTATACCAAGGGGTCTACATCCATGAATTCAACCAATCATGCATCAAAACAATTCAGAAAGCCAGGTGCCAATGAGCTAGCTCATACCTGTAATCCTAGCCACACAGGAAATCCACAAATAGTGGAATTACAATCCAGACCAACCTGAGCATAAAATGAAATCCTGTCTCAAAAGATAACCAACCAAAAAGGGGCAGAGGAGTGGCTCAAGTAGCAGAGCTCTACCTAGCGAGTACAAGGCTTTGAATTCTAACCCTAGTTACCCCTGTTCCCCATCCCCCAAAAAATGACCAGGTGCTGATGGTTCATGCCTGCAACCCTAGCTACTCAAGAGGCTGAGATCTGAGGATTTAAGTTTGAAGCCAGTGCCTGAGGGCAGGAAAGTGTGAGAGCACTCACAAGCACGTGTGCACGCTTGCACACACATATACACAAAAACGAAAAAGCTGGAAGTAGAGGTGTGGCTTAAGTGGCAGAGCTCAAGCTTTAAACTAAAAGCTTAGAGACAACACTCAGGCCCTGAGTTTAAACCCCAGGACCAGCACAAACACACACACACACACACACACACACACACACACACACACACACACACACACACACACTAACCCATGCTGAACTTTTCTAAACAATATACACATATCTAGCTTGCTCTAGGTGTTCTTAGACATCTAGAGGTGATTCAAAGTACTTGGAGGATCTGTGAGGGTCCGTGCAAATACTGCCCACTTTATGGAAGGGACTAGAAGAAGGTGGGTTTGGGTGCCTGCAGGGTACTGGACTGAACACCCATCAATCATCTCTATATACCATCCTGTTCTCCACTTTCACACAGATTCTCTCCAAGTCAGAGACAGCCAGGAGGAGCGCCTCAGGGCTCCACTGAAAATCAGAAAATATCAGCCTGTGCCTGTAAATGTCAAGGCCACTGCCAAAACCCAGGCCAGTGTGCCCCTGGGGTCAGGGAAGAGGGGACGCAGAGGTCACGGAGTCAACAATCCTGGGACTTCACAGATCTGCCAAATTCCCTCACAACTGTCCACAAAACAACTACAGGTAAACATAAGAACAAAAAGATACATTTTCAACATATATGCATACACACACACACACACACACACACACACACACACACACACACACACACACACACATATCTATTTCTTGGGCACTATCCCTGAGATAGTTTTGCTCAAGGATAGCACTCTTCTACCACTTGAGTCACAGTTCTACTTCTGGCTTTTTGGTAGTTCATTGGAGAAAAGAATCTCAAGAACATTCCTGCCCAAACTGGTTTTGAAGCATGATCCTCAGATCTCAGCCTCCCAAGTAGCTAGGATTACAGGCGTGAGCCACTGGTGCTCAGTTATTTTTCAAAGTATTTTAAAATAATATAAATATAAAAATAATATTTGGAGTGAATAGAAAATAAAACTTAGGGAAGGTGGCTGGCTCAGTGGTAGAGCACTTGCCTTGCATGCCTGAGGCCCTGGGTTCGATTCCTCAGCACCACATAAGCAAAAAGAAAAAAGCCGGAAGTGGCGCTGTGGCTCAAGTGGTAGAGCCCTAGCCTTGAGCTGAAGAGCTGAGGGACAGCGCCCAGGCCCAGAGTTCAGGCCCCACAACCGGACCCAAAACATAAAAAATAAAAAAAGAAAAAGAAAATAAAACTTAAAAGCAAACTAATAAGATATTAATCACAATAAAATAAAATTTAAAAATAAAAATATTTAGAGACCACCTCCTACTACGTAGCCCAGGCTGTCATGGAACTCTTCATCCTCCAGCCTCAGCTTCCTGAGGGCTGGCTTACAGGTATGTGCTCAGGTTATATTTTTATTTTCAGTGGTTTGAACTCAAGGCCTAAGGCTTGTTAGGCTGCTATTCAACCACTTGAACCATGCCTCCAACACATATTTTTGCTGGTTAATTGGAGATGGAGTCTGGCATATTTTTCTGCTCAGGCTAGCCTCACACCATGGTTTTTTAGATCTTAGCCTCCTGAGAAGCTAGGATTATAGGCATGAAGCTCCAATGCCTGATTAAAATACTTTAATAGCATACAATATTCCCTGATAGATCCAGAATTGGAAGGTCCTGGGGTCAACAGCCCTGCCAGGCAGACAGGAGGGTGGCAGAAAAGCAGCAGCAATTCCTAAGTTCCAACTCTGAACCATTTTATAAAGGTCACTTGCTGACCTGACAGTTACAGCGGCAGTGAAGCAAACACCCACAGGAAGCAGAAGCATTGTGCAAGTGAGCACGGGGGCCACAGACTCTGGCCCAGAGGCTGGCTTTCTGTGGGGCCCACCTCCCACGCCAGGAGCCCTCAGCCCCACAGGCCTGGTCACAGGCTGACACACAGCCTGGGTGTGGGCAAGGCTCTCTAAGCTAGCAGCCAGGGATGTGTCTCAACCCAGCCAGCACCGGCCACCACCAACTGGAGACTTTTCAGAGCAAGTGCCAAGCCAGCTACCCAAGGACTATGACTTTTCCCCACAATCAGGCTTCAAGATTGTGTGAGCATGGACAACCTTTCCCTGTTGGGTGGCACCAGAGAGCATGAGCTCATGTAGTCAGTCAGTCAGCCATGTTTAAGGGCGCCCATGCATCCTGGCATTGTTAAAATATACCAGCAACAGCCATGCAAGCGGGTTGTCTCTGCTTGTCTTAGATCCAAGACAGGGAAAAACCCTGGACTGTTGAAAGGGGGCATACCTGGGCTAGGAAGGTGGCTCAATGGTAGAGTGCTTGCCTTGCATGCACGAGGCCCTGGGTTTGATTCCTCAGCACCACATAAGCAGAAAAAGGCGGAAGTGATGCTGTGGCTCAAATGGTAGAGTACTCGACTTGAGCTGGAGAGCTGAGGGACAGTGCCCAGGCCCAGAGTTCAGGCCCCAGGACCAACAACAGAAAGAAAGAAAAAGAAAGAGAGAAAGAAAAGAAAAGAAAAGAGAAAAAGGGGGTATACCTGAGCCCTGCACTCAGAGACACAGGTTGACAATCATTATAAACCCAACCCCACCCATGGTGGCCAGGGCTGGTGACCTCTGCAACTCCCTCCTCCTCCTCCCTCAGGGCTGGTCAGCATGCATGAGCCACCATCTCATGTGCCCAGCAGCTCAGGGGCTGGCCGCCAAATGCTCACCTTCACCATCAAGTTGTGTCCCACCCCCACCAAGCCCTGCATCACTACCCCACAGGCCAAGAGTTGAACCAATAATGCCTAAGTCCTAGGGCTCTTTCCTCAAGTCTCAGGAAACCCTGGACTTGTTTGATTCCACCATCACCACCACAAAACCCAGACCTCTTCTAGCTGTATTCTCACATTGCTTCCAACCATCCCCCGGATTGATCAGTGGATCAATACATTGATCCAAGAATACATTTCCCCGTAGAGCTCCATTTGCAGACTTGACACACATGACCCCTCCAGGACCAAGCAGAGTTTACATGGCAGCCTCTGGAAAGCGGCAGGGGCCTAGCCTGCTTTTGCTTTGTTCCAGCTGCATAAGCTTCCTTCAGAGCTCAGATAAGGCAAAGCTGGCTGTGTGAGATAGATAAGGGCCATTTCAGGGGCTGAGCTAGAACGCCAGTCAAACCTCAGCAAAGTCCAGTACCAAAGTATGTTCTTCCGCTTCAAGGCCAACGAGGCCCGGGACAATGAAGATGGAGGATGTGGGACCTGCCTGTGAGACTTTTCAGTAGATGTCTTTCTGCAAAGTCAGCCAGAACCAGGTCAGAGAGAAAAACAGGCCAGGGCTGGCGTCTGTTGTCTATGACTATATTAAAATACTCGGGGCTGGGTAAGTAATGAAGTAAAAGGGTTTCTTTTGGCTCACAGTTCTACTCAAGGTCAGGTAGGGCATATGCAGGCCTTGGCTTTAGTATATTGGTTGGGGGAGGGGGAGCAGCAAACTGTTACCATACCAGGTCCTCAGTGATGGGCACAGAGCCCATGGCCCTGATAAAAAGTCAGCTGTGTGACCAGGTGCCTGTCCTTAGGCCTCTCTGTGCCCCCATTTCCATAACATAAAACAGGGTAATAAAGCCTGAACATTGGCTACAGGCCTCATGATGCAATAGTTGCCTGCAGGAAATCCTGGCCAATAGGAGCTGTGGCCTTGAACCAGAAGCAATCACAGACCCAGACCCACATTCTCCTTTAAAGAGGACATTCCTTCACACAGAAAGAGAGACAAAGACGCTTGAGTCTTTTTACTTTCCTTTTAAAACCACTCTAGTCCAGTTATCACGGCAAAATTACAATGTAACATATCTGAAAGGATGCTTCTAGCCAGGCAGGGAGCATGAAATGGCAGACTGCCCTTGGTCAACATTCTGGCTTGTCACTGGAAAGGATCACACACACACACACACACACACACACACACACACACACACACACACACACACACACACACACACACACACACACACACACACACACACACACACACACGACATATTCAAAGGATCCTATGTGGCTGAGCTAACTCAACACCAGTTTGGAATATCTGCCTTGTGGCCAAGTGTAACAAATAATTATCACAGTCATGCCATAAACTGAAGGGTACTTGTGGGTGAAGGTATTCATGTCATGAGAGATTAGGTGATGGACCACCATGGGGTCTTCCTGCCTTACTAGCCTCTCACTTCTCTCCTAGGTAGCCACAGATCTGGATCCTGTACCCCTTAAGGGGTGTGTGAGTATGCACGTGACAACTGAGCAGGCGGGGATGCTGCCCTACTATGTGAGACAGAAGGCCCAGCCTATGCAATGACCAGAGTTCACGTGTTGGAAACTCGATCCCCAAACTTATATGTTGATGGGGTTTAGAGGTGCGGCCTCTGGGAGATAATTAGGCCTACATGAAGTCATCAGGATGGGACCCCCATAATGGCATTAGTGGCTTTATAAGAAGAGGAAGATGCACCCAAGCTAGAAATAAACCCCTTTCCCTTTTAAATTGCCCATGTTGTTATAACAACCGAAACCTGTACATGAACAGGCCTCAAGGCGTCCTTACCTTCTGAATGCTAAAAGTTAGTGAAAAGAAACACTCAAATTAAAAGAGGAATTCTGATATATATTATGGATTTGTCTGCTTTCTATAACTATATTGAAATACTTGAGGTTTGGTAAGTGATAAAATAATAAGGTTTTTTTCAACTTACAGTTCTGGTTCAAAGCAAAGGGGCTGGGTCTGGTGGTGGCCTTCTTGTTGGCTCAGGTAGTATGGAGCATCATATGGCAAGAAATAAAGGTCACATGTATGTGTACATCCTCCAGCTCTTTCCCTTCTTAAATAGTCACTCAGGCAGGGCACCAGTGGCTCACATCGGTAACCCTAGCTATTCAGGAGGCTGAGATCTGAAGATCATGGTTCATAGCCAGCCTGGGAAAAAGGAAAGTCCATGAGACTCTTATCTCCAATTAACCACCAATGAAGCCAGCAGTGGAGCTGTGGCTCAAGTGGTAGAACACTAGCCTTGAGCAAAAGCTCAGGGACAGCACCTAGATCCTGAGTTCAAGCCCCAGGACTGACAAAGAAAAAAAAAGTCACTCAATCATGGGGGCTGCATTCAGATAATTTCCGCTAATCCTAATCATCTCTCAAAGGCCCAACTAGGGTCCCAAACTTAGAGGATTTAGTAGATTTAAAGTTCCTCTAAACACCATAGTCAGGTAACATTTCCACCCATCTCAAGCCTCACAATGGGGAAGGAATTTGAATAAGAACCTTTAAGGAATTCACTCAAATTATACGCAAACCATACATAGCATGCTACAACAAGGAGGAGCCAGAAGATGTGCTCAGTGAAATAAACCAGCTCCAAAAGGACAAGCTCTGTATGGATGCACTCAGGAGAAGAACCTATGGTTGTTAAATTCCTAGAGGAAGGAAGTGGAAGGGGGCTGTCAAGGAAACAGGGTCGATGGATAGAGGATGAGAATGTTCTGGAAAAGATGGTGGCAATGGCCACACAACAATGTGATATGCCTGTTTCCACTCACCTGTACCATTAAAATGGCTAAGAAAGAAATGGTGTGTTACGTATATTTTGCCACAATTAAAAACTAAAATAAGTTGGATACTGGTGTCTATAAAGCTAGCTATTCAGGAGCTAAGGAGCACAGTTGAAAGTCAGCCCAGGCAGGAAAGTCCAGGAGACTCTTATCTCCCAAGGCTAGCAAAATAGAATTAATGGGGTTCGGAACGTGGCTCAGTGGTAGAGTGCTTGCCTAGCATGCATGAAGCCCTGGGTTCAGTACCACATACACCACATTGGAAAAGCCAGAAGTTGCACTGTGTCTCAAGTGGTAGAGTGCTTTGAGCAAAAGAAGCTCAGGGACAGTGCCCAGGCCCTGAGTTCAAGCCCCAGGACTGGTGAAAAAAAAATAGGAAGGAGAAGGAGGAGAAAGAGGAGGAGAAAGAGGAGGAGGAGGAGGAGGGGAAATTAAAAGTTGATTCATGGCACCATGTCCATTTGGAACAATCCAGCCCTGTAAGTAGTCTCTCTCTCCAAGCTGCGCAGGGCAGCAGTCAGGGAGGGAGGGCTCCTCCAGGGCTCTGTCATGCTGGTAAGCCATGGCTGAGCAAGTACAGGGCTCAAGGCTCAAGGATCCTAGACCAGGCTGCTAGTATCGGGGATAAATGACAAGGGTTGGGTCCCTAGTGTCAGGCAAGTAATGAGGCCCTTGCTTCCATTTAGCAAATGTCATTTCTCCCAGTCAAAACTCCTGAAGCAGCAGTAGAAAGGAGAAAGATATCCTAGCTGGTAGTGGTGGTTCAAGCCTGTAATCCTAGCTACTCAGGAGGTTGAGACTTGGAGGATCTCATTTCAAGGCTAGCCCTGGCAGAAAAGTCCTCAAGATTCCAATTAACCAGCTAAAAGCAGGGCAGAAGATATGGTTCAAGTAGTAGAGTATCAGCCAAGCAAGCCAGGAACAATTAAGGCCTCAGTTCAAACCCCAAATCCCCTCTCTCTTAAGTCTTGAACTCAGCTTCCTCTTTTTCTCTTTCACCTTTTCTTTCAGGTTTTTTTTTTTTAGTCAAAGGAAGAGCCTTTCTGGATTAGAATATTTGAAACATTTCTATACATTTACTAGAAACAGGGTGTGTGTGTGTGTGTGTGTGTGCACGCGTGCGCTCTCTCTCTCTCCTGTGTATGTATCTCATGTCCTTACTAACAAAATATAGATACAGTTGGGTGCCAGTGGCTCATGCCACTACTCAAGATCTACTCAGGAGGTGCTCAGGAGGTTGAGATCTGAGGATCGCAGTTTAAAGCCAGCCTATGAAGGAAAGTCCATGAGACTCTTATGTCCAATTAACCAATAAAAACCCTAAAGAAAGCCAGAAGTAAGGCTGTGGCTCAAGAGGTAGAACATTAGTCTTGAGGTGAGAGGTGGGGAAAGGGAAGAAAACAAGCAACAACACCCAGGACCTGAGTTCAAGCCTCTGGACCAACACACACACACACACACACACACACACACACACACACACACCCTCACACTAAAGCCTCTGGACCAACACACACACACACTAGCTACAAATGATCCTCAGGTTCCAAGTAACCTTGTTCCTGGAGGCGCAGCCAGCGCTTCTCCACCGAGAGCCAGGATCTGTCCCACACTGAGCTCTCGTTCACACTGGCAGCCCAGGGCTACTTCAGACTTTGGGCTCCTGTTTATAAAACAGATGAGGTGCTCTCAGAAATTAGTAGGAAGGCAGAGCACGGCCTGGGTTCAAGAGAGCCACGCAAGAGTTACTAAGATGTCAGAAATGCTGAAGAGCCTATGGACTGGTGAGGCAGGCCAGCAGGTGGAACAGGGAGAAGTTTCTACCCACCCTGCCGTAGGTGTGTACCCCAATTCCAAGCTATCTTGTGGGAGAATGGCTATCTAACCACAGAGGACCCTGACCAGACTGGGCAGGCAGAGATAGCTTGCTTCTGCCTTCCCTTAGCCCTTCAGTTCATTCTCATGGACTTTCCTGGGCTGAACACAGCCAGAGGTCAAGGCAAGGCATTCTGGGAGATGTAGTTTAAAGGAAACAGATGGCTAAGCTCTAAAGCAGAGCAGGGGGATGCAGATTTGTGATGCAGTGGCAGCAGGCGGGCCCCACTTCAGAGGGAGATTTTTCTGCTTCTTTTTTTCAGCCAATCCTGCCCTTTCTACATTACCTGCCCCATATATGAAGGAACTGCATTCGTTTTGGCATTTTAATGATCCTGGAGAGTTCACAAGTGATAGATTGCCCACTGTCTTAATTTCCAATGCCAGTTTGCATCCTCCAGCTCCTCAATCCCAGACTCAAAGTCCATCTGGCACCTCCTGCTCTGAAAGCAGCAGGCACCAGGTCTATGTGAGCTGAATCCCTCATCCCTTAGGGCTGCTGGTGGGGAGGAGGCTGAGCAACTGGTTCCACCCCCACCTGGGGAGCAAGCATGTTATTTCCTCCACCTGGTAAAGAGATCGGAGGTCACTGTGGTCCAGGAGGCTGGGCCATAGATTAGGAACTCAATTGCTCTTTGTTTAAATCCAGCTGAGACTCCCAACCTTGCTTGACCTTGCGCCAAACACAACTCTTCAGATCCAACCTGCTCAACAAGAAGAGAAAGTCAGTGGGGAAGCCTGACAAAGAGTGAAGGCAGGAGGGAGATAAAGCCTGGCATTCATGCAGGGCCCTCCCTCCAGGCTGCTTGATCTAGTTTCTTCTTGACATCATCCTGGAAGGAAGGGGAGGGGCCAGGGGTCTCAGGCCCAGGGAAACCTGCACCAACCAGCGCTGATGTCTCAAGCTGGGATTTGAGGGCCACCGTGCTATCCGGGGACATCCCTGATGATACTCGGTGCCATGAAGTCTAGGAAGAG
Source organism: Dipodomys merriami (assembly GCF_024711535.1). Lineage (NCBI taxonomy): Eukaryota > Metazoa > Chordata > Mammalia > Rodentia > Heteromyidae > Dipodomys > Dipodomys merriami. The sequence goes on along the minus strand of NW_027202937.1, from coordinate 29,844,630 downwards.
GGAAAGAGGAAAGGGAGATGGAATAAAGGAGTAGAGGGATGCGAAGAGAAGAGAATCACTCATGGTGATAAGTTTGTCAGCTTTAAAGGTGCTGCTAGCCATCTCCCACATCTCACCACTACTGAAAACATACTACCCTCTACATCTAGAAGCATGAAGACTCATTCCCTTTACTTTCCTATTGGGGAAACCCCTTTCCTCAGCTGGCCCTTTTTCCTTTCCCAGGGCAAGTTGAAGACACCTGGCATTTTGTTCCCTCTTCTGGAAAGTGGGAGAAGAGATACTCTCGTGGGAGTTTACTTGAATCTCAACAGAGGAATGTTCTGGGGTGGACCCAGTGTGGTGATGCCCAGGACCTTTCCTTAGGACTTGCGGGTTCCTCTTCTCCCCACCCACAGTGACAGGTTGGAGCTCTCATTGAAGACAACTGAGCAGATGTCATTTCCCAGGCATGGCTCAGGATGGGAGAGATGTGGTCAAAGAGCTTCACTTGTACAGTTACAGCTCCAGCAGAACATCAATCTATTGTTCTGACAGCTTCACACAAGCTGGCAGATCCTGAACACACTCTCTCTCCTCTCTCTCTCTCTCTCCTCTCTCTCTCTCTCTCTCTCTCTCTCTCTCTCTCTCTCTCTCTCTCTCTCTCTCTCTCTCTCTCTCTCTCTCTCTCTCTCTCACATACACACACACACACACACACACACACACACAAACACACACACTAATTTTCAACCCCAACTAATTTTCAACCCCAAGAATGTTCCAGAAAGTAGACTGAAAAGTTGCCTGGACCACAGCAGAGCCTTACCTATGAACCCAAGCCATACTTCTCATTACACTCTGCAAACCAGTAAAACTCACTCCTGGCTATGTCCACTACCCACTTTGCAATCCCATAGTCCTCTGGATTTCAGTAGCCCACCTACATTGTTACAGGCAAACAAGATGCAAGGCTGTTTGCAAAGCATGTAGGGAAAAGGACTCTGGCCAGTGCTTGTCTCCCAGGCTAGTTCCCAGAGTTGGTAAACAAACAACTTGTCCTTGGACCAAATACCTCCTGATTCCTGAGCTGCACACAGCTGTATAGGTTAACAGGTGTCCCTTGGGCTGAGTACAGAATTGAGAATTCTTGGCCCTGTGAGTCCTGCCACCAAAGTTGGAGGACACCGAGTTATTGATGGGGACAGATGCCCATCACTACACATCACCTGCTTGAGCCTGATTTCACTTTTTCTAGAGATCTCTTCCTTTTGGAACAAATACCCCTGGTTCTGCCTAGGCTGCCCCGTAAACATCTCAAGCTGAATTTGCCGAGGTGGGTTGCTAAATTTAATTGCCAGTTTCCATGCCATGTGATGGCATGTGGCAGGCCAGCTCAGCCAGTGGGTTAGCCAGGGCTTTAAATAAATGCTTTCTGACGGAAAGGATGATAAAGATTCCTATTATTCACTGGGAGCCTGGAAATCGAGCAGGACCAGTTTGTACGACAGAGCCACTGCAGTGTTAATCTCATGAGCTCTGTCACTATTTCCCACTATGGTGGTGAAGACAACCAGGCAGTCAGGAAATCCTTGCCAGCCCAGCCTGACTGAGGTCTCTGTGACCTTGGGATGCAAATAGCTCTGGGGACCAACCTCAGCTGGTCCAGGAAGAGAAATGGATGGTGAAATCCACAGGACAAGGCCTAGCCCTTGGAACTTTCAGAAACCATGTTTGAGATGTGCAGAGACACTGTTAGTGAATGCATCCATGCAATGCCAGCCCACCAAGCACAGAGAGCAGCATTCTTTAAGATCAAGTGAGAAGGAAATGATTTGCTCCTTGGATTTCCCCTCATGATTTCCTTACAGAGTCCCCCAACCATGAACTGCTCACTTAATCTCCCACTGAGAGGTAACTCAGAGCTGGCAAACAGCAGCCCCCTCCTCAGCTGCGGGAAATTTAGAACCTCAGCCTCATCATCAATCCTGCTTAGACAGGTTGATTCATGCCCCCCCACCCCCCACCCGCAGGGGCCTGTGTGGGTTACATTTTGATAAGCTCCAACCTACTACAGGGGTTGTCAAATGTGCGAGCACATCAGAAACACCTGGCGGGAGGCTGTTCGGTGAACTCTTGGGGGCCCAGCCATAGAGTCTGGGTCAGGATCTAAGGATTTTATGTCCAACACCTTCCCTGGTAAGAACAATACTGCTAGCCCAGGGATGGGTCTTTGAATACTGCTAGGTCACCCAAGGCCATCACAGTGCCCCCTTATTGTGTGCAGTGACTCCCTTGTCCCTGGACTTACTGCATCTTTCTTTGTCTTTCTTATGTCTTTCTTCTGCATTTTCAGTGCTGAGGATCAAACCCAGGCCTTGTGCATGCTGAAGCAAAAGTCATGCCACAACCCAGATTTTTCTTGATCTGTCTTAAATTCTTCCTCTTTATGCTGTGTGTGTGTGTGTGTGTGTGTGTGTGTGTGTGTGTGTGTTCATATTGGGGCTTGAACTCAAGGCCTGGGCACTGTCCCTGAGCTTTTTTACTCAAGGCTATTTTCTCTACCACTTGAGCCATAGCTCCACTTTCAGCTCTGTGTGTGTGTGTGTGTGTGTGTGTGTGTGTGTGTGTGTGTGTGTGTGTTAATTGGAGATAAAGAGTCTCACAGACTTTCCTGCTTGGTCTAGCCTCAAACAGTGACCTTCAGCTCTCAGTCTCCTGAGTAGCTAGGATTACAGGTGTGAGCTACCAGTGCTGGGTCTTTCTTTTTTTTTTTCTTTTTTCTCTCTCTCTTTTACAGCATCAGGATTTGAACTCAGGGCTTCTTGCACAAATTACTTGTTTGTTTGGCTGGTACTCTACCACTGAGTCATGCTTCCAATCTAGTTTTTGCTGATTAATTGGAGATGGAGTCTCATAGGCTTTTCTGCCTAATCTGGCTTTGAACCATGATCTTCCATATCTCAGCCTTCTGAGTAGCCAGGATTGCAGGTATGAGCCACTGGACACCAGCTGATTTCATGACATGTTTCTTCATATCTCCTTCACTCAGATCCTCTTCATTAGAAACATAAGCTCTGTGTTGTGCACAGAAGAGAGAGAATTTCATAAAAATTCTACTTTTTCTCCTATGCCGTGACTTTGAAGTTCCACTGGTGTTTTTAGCTACAGTTCACATAGCCTTGTTACAATGCGAATGCCACAGAATCACCAAACTGATCCAGGGCATCGTTTTATTATTTATTTTAAAATAGTAACATTTGATTACAACAATCATCACTGAAAAATAACAAATTAAAAAATAAAAGTCAACCTTGTTACCCCCATATTCCTTGCCACCTATTTTACTCTCTTGCACGCAGCTGATAAACATTAGCATCTGAATTCATATTCTTCCAGATATGTACATTTACATTAGAAATATAGTTCAAAGTTTAAAAGAAATAGGCTCTACCACTTTTCCTTTTTTTCTTTTTCCCCCCAAGGGGAAAAAATGCACTTTCTTCAAGTCTCAAGCCTCTCTCTCTCTCTCTCTCTCTCTCTCTCTCTCTCTCTCTCTCTCTCTCTCTCTCTCTCTCTCTCTCTCTCTCTCTCTCTCTCTCTCTCTCTCTCTTTCTCTCTCTCTCTCTTTCTCTCTCTCTGTCACTGTCTTTCTGTCTCTCTCTCAACAGAAGTCTCATCAACCCAGTTTGTGGACTCAAGTGATCCTCCTACTTCAACCTCCCCAGAAGCTGTGACTACAGACACAATCTATGTGCCCAGCTTTTCACTTGACTTCCAGTAGCTTTGGCATTTGTCCCATAGGATCTCTAGTTTTTGTACGATACAGTTTTCACAAAAGTCACACATTGGCTAGAAATCAGAAGGCTGCATTTGCAGACAAAATTATTTCTTAGATGTCATGAATACTTCTTAGAAGTCATGAATAAATTTAGTAAGGGAATAAAGAAATGTTGCAGTCCAGGTATGTGTGTGGATGAAGAGAGGCTGTGTATAGAGCACAAACACCTGGGTTCAGGGATGGGAAATCCGCAGAGTAGCTGAAATGAAGTTAGAGGTACTTGCTGTACCCTTCTGGACTGCAACTCTTCCAAGCAGAGGCACTGGCTGCCCCAGCCTGTCTTTTCAAGAGAACAGCCTTGTGTAGAGAACAGCCTGGAAGACAGCATTATACTCCAGTGCAGGGAGCTAGCTCAATTCCTGTCCAGTAGAACCATAGTGTCTTCCTTCCTCCAGGCAAAAGCTGCCAGGTTTGCTAACAAGTCAGTCCCCCATGAAAGACTGTGGGTTCCTAGACTCAGGGCTGTTGTCCTGCCACACACCCAATCCTCTGTGTGTTGTGTGCAGGTGTCACCTGGCTCTATTTGCCCACCCTGTGGGAACTGGGGTCTGGCACAAGACAGTGAATTCACTCTACTATTGCTATTGGTATTAAAGTGTCTTTTTTAAAAAACCAGTACTAGGACTTGAACTCAGGGCCTAGCACTATCCCTTAGCTTTATAATTCAAGGCTGGCTGTCTACCACGTAAGTCATACTCTGTTTGTGGTTAATTGGAGATAAGAACCTTATGGACTTTGCTGCCCAGGCTGGGTTCAAACCTCAATCCTAGAATCTCAGCCTCCTGAGTAGTTAGGATTACAGGTGTGAATCACAAGGACCACAAAGTATTGTACCTCTATCCTGGGAGGCATATCTCTTGCCAGAATCCAGGACACTGTGGCAGGATAAATCTCAGAACTATTACAGTTCTTAGCAGTTTCCGTGTAATGAAAGTTTAAAGCATTTAACTCTCTTCTCTTCTTATGGTATTGGACTTTGAACTCAGGGCTTCGAGCTTACAAAGCAGTTGAGCCATACTCCCAGCCCTTTGTACTGTGACTATTTTTCACATAGGATCTCCTAGGATTTTCCCCCCTGTGGGCCAACCTCAGACTTCAATACTCCTAACTCTACCTCTCTTGTAGCTGGGATTATAGGTGTGGGCCACCATGTCCATCTCAACTTTTTTTTTATTCTGTCAATTGTGAGGCTTGAACTCAGGGCCTGGGCGCTGTCCTTGAACTCTTTTGCTCAAGGCTAGCGCTCCATCACTTTGAGCCACAGAGCCACTTCCAGTTTTTCTGGGGGTTAATTGTAGATAAGAGTCTCACAGAGTTTCCTGTTCAGGCTGGCTTCAAACCAGGATCCTCAGATTTCAGCCTCCTAAGTAGCTAGGATTACAGGCATGAGCCACTGGCGCCTGTCACCGATCTCAACTCTTGCTTGACAGACTTTTTCTTCTGCTATAACACAAAAGCCATCTAACCACTGGGCACTGGCGGCTCCTGCCTGTAATCCCCAATACTCAGAAAAGCTGAGATCTGGATCCCAGTTTGAAGCCAGCTTGTCAGAAAAGTCCCTGAGATTTGTAACCACCAAAAAGCCAGAAGTGGAGATGTGGTTCAAGCAATAGAGGAACACCAGACTTGAGCTAAGGGACAGACAGCAGATTCTAACACTGCATCTCAACATGGTGGGTGCCATCATGGTGGGAATGTTTGCAAAAGGGAACAATCACCTGGCCAGACAAGAAGCAAGAAGGTTGCAGGAACCAGGCTTGATCTTTTCAGTAACTTGTTCTGGGGGGAACTAACTAGAACGAACTACAATTGTCCCTGCTGAGGCTTGAACCTCCTAAGATCTAATTATTACTCACTAGATCCACCTCTTAATCTACCACCTCAGTGCCTCTTTATTGGAACCAGGCTCCCAGCATATGACCCTTTGGGGGACATACCCAAACTCGAGCACCCTTTTTCTAGGCCTTTGGAAGCTCATCTCCCTTCCATTTGCAGTTAATCCTGAGTGCCCACAGAGTACTAGATTTACACCTTACTTCTGGTTTATTTCCGCTGGGACTGGCTATTTCCTAAAAACAAATCAAATGAAAAACGCTTTATAAAATCTAAATATCTAAAGAATTCTCAAAGAGTCATTGTAAAACCATGAATAATAGCAGCATATAGTGTCACATGATACTTTGGGGCTTTTGTGAGTGCGGCCCATACTGCCCTCGGTAGGAGGATCAACCTTAGCTTCAACTTTAGGGAATGCTACGCTTTCATCCATGTGGTGGGTGTGGTTTGACTGTCCTTCAAGGGTGGCTCATGATTGAAGGTTCAATCCAGGGCCTGGCAGTACTGGTGGCAGTCAGATATGTTGGGAGGTGAGACCTAGTGGGAGCTGTATGTATGTGTCCTGAAAAGGATTGTTTAAAAGTCCAGTCTTCTCCCTCCATCCCTTCTTCCATTTCCTCCTTCTTCTCTCCCTCTCTGTCATCTGTCTGTCTATCCTCTCTCTCTCTTCCCTCCTGATTCAAGATATAATCATGTGTTTGCTTCAACACACCATCTGCCATCCCCATCAGCATATGCTCCTCACCTTCACCAGAGCCTGTGCTCTGTGGTTTAAACCTTGAGCTTCTCCAACTTCTTCTTCTTCTTCATAAGAAGCCTGTGGCAGGTATTTCACTGCAGTAACACAAAGCTGATCAATACTCTGTACATTTTAGTTCTGTCTTATTCTTGACATCCACAGTTGCCTCTGTAAGAGTATGCATCCAGAAGTTTGTATTCTTGGTGCTTTTTCTCTGCATTGTCAGACACATAACACACAGAGGGGTATCGTCAAGAGGATCATCCTGTATGGGGAAGACATGGTGTGGCAGTTCCTGTGAGTTCATCCTGAGTCTTTCACTGTGAACAGGATGTTCTGTCAAAGATGAGCAACTAAGGGTGTGGTGAAAAGACAAGGGATGTACCAGACAAAGCCATGTGGCAGCAGGGTAGGAAGCTGCAAGGCCAAGAATGGTCGACCAATGCCACACACAACATCAGCAGCCCAGGCTCAGCCAGGACACTGTCCAATATGCTGTCACCTCATTGTCAATCCCATTTTTATCCAGATATCCTGGCTGAAACAAGAAACTCACATACACAAGATCCAAGAGACACACAGACTGAGAGACAGACAGACAGAAAGAGAGACACAGAGAGAGGGTGTGGCTCAGTTGGTAGGATACCAGCCAAGGAAAAGAAAGAGTTGGGTACCAAGTTCAAGACCCAATCTCAGACCAAGAGAAAGAGAGAGACAGAGAGACAGAGACAGAGAGAGGTAGGAAAGAAGGAAGGAAGCAATCAAGCAAGCAAGGAAGTAAAGAAAGGAGGGAGGGAAGGAGGGAGGGTTGAATTCTGAAAATTCTTAAGGCTAAAAGATTTTCAACTCAAAGGGAAAGAAAGAGAATGACTTTGAATTTCCCCAAGTGTAGTTCATTTGTCTTCAATGCCAAAAATCCAGTTCGGGTCTAACACAGTAATCCCCTTACTATGGTTGAAACCTGAGGTGCAAAAACTTCTATGTTGACAAAGATTTGCGTCAGCTGCTGCCGCTAAAACAACCTGTAAAAACTTGTAGTTTAATTTTAGCTTTATAATAAATAAATGCTTTCCCATCCCTCTCAGGGCCCTGGCTGTCACTTGGTACTCTGAAATCAGACACTAGCAGAAGATTTCATTGTGCCAAAAAGTGCAGGGGCCAGGACTAAGCCATTCATCATTTTAATGGTTTTTGCCAACTGTCTGAACAAGTGTGGAAGTACCCCAACTAGCCTCTTCTAGTCAAGTTCTGCTGTGCATCTATAAAGCCTGTTGTGGGTATATGAGCACATGTGTGTTCTGTGTTAAAATATATCAGAAGAAATATTTTTAAATGGCAGACATAAAGCACTGAAGATAATGAGATAATTAGGTGGTAAATTAATCTGCTTTCCACTGACATAACAAAATACCTGAGGCTATAATGTGTAAAGGGGAATGTTATATTTAGTCCACAATTTTAGAGACTGAGACTCCAAGCAGTATGGCACCAGTTCTTTTTGCTTTGGTTGTATTTTATATATGGCCTCACATTTATGCCCAGGCAGGCCTGGACTGCTATCCTCCTATTTACACTTTCCATGTAGCTGGAATGATAGGTGGGATCTTTCAAACTTTTTGTCTGAACTGGCCCTGAATCACAATCCTCCCAATCTCTACTTCCTTTGTAGCCAGGATTACGAGAGGAGCCATCTCACTCATCTTACAGTACCGAAGTACTCTCTACTGACCAAAAATATACTGTAATAAATACACAAGTGAAGAACATGATCATGATCATTATCAAGCACTAAGTCCTGTGCACAATGGTAGGCACTGTGCTTTTACATGAGCGGAAGCAGAGTGGGGGTGTTTCCATCAGAATCGTCTTAAAGCTGTAAGCTATGCATGCACTAGGTCATCATCAGGCAGGAAGAATTTTTCAACCCCATTATCATCTTATGGGTCCGCCATTGTATATGCAGCCTGTCATCAACCAAAACACAGTTATACATCCATATTTTTATTTGGAGAAGTGATCTCAGGAAACAAATATGACAGGATTTGGAAGAGCAAAAGCCAGTCCAAAGGAACTTTGGCAAACTGGTTGGTGTTCTGAGCCTCTTTGAGAAGGCACCAAGAGTGCACTTCTGGTCTAAAACCACTGTCTCCCAAACTCTCTTGGTCCAGAACTACCCCAGGTTGCTCATGACTCCTCAGTATCTACAGGTTTGCACATGCCTAGAACAGCTGAGTTGGCTCTCTCAGTCATCCCACACTGTGGCACTGGAGGAGCCCGGGGCAAGGAAGAGATACCAGTGCAGCTGAGGGAGGTGTGGTCAGGCTGCACCTGTACACTGCTGCTTGCTGCCGTAACACCTGGAACAAAAAGGGAGCTGTGGCCTGAGAGAAGCAGCAGAGATCCTCCATAGCATCTGGGCCAGTGTTCATGAAACTGGAGTATCCAGACTCAGCCTCAGATCTGTGGCCCTCACTCTCAGAGCATTTCTAAAACATTCTCTCCACAGGCATGAACACTCAGATAGTTGTTATGGTTTGGATCACAAAAGCAAGGCATAGGCTAAAGTTTTAGTCTCCAGACTATAGCACTACAAGGAAACTTAAAGAGTTGGAGCCTAAGGAGAGGAAGTTAGGTCACTGGGGGCATGCTATTGCAGAGGTGTTAGATGAGCCTGATTTGTGTGTGTGTGTGTGTGTGTGTGTGTGTGTGTGTGTGTGTGTGTGTGTGTGTGTGTGTGTGTGTCTTTGGATTCTCTCTCTCTCTCTCTCTCACACACACACACACACACACATACTCTTTGCTTCCTAGTTACAGTGAGATGACCCGTTTGCTCCAACATGGCTCCCCCCCCTCCCCATAATGTTCTGTCTGATCACAAGCCCAGAGCAACAGTACCAAGTGATGGTAGACAGGAGCCTCTGGAACTGTGAACCAAAATCAACCTTTTTATTTTTTTTTCTTTAAGTTGATTTGCTTAGGTATGTTGTCACTCTAATGGAAATCTACTAACAACAACAGCCAGCAGCTTGATACAGAGACCCAGACTAATCAGTAAGAGGAAAGATACATTCCCTAAAATGGGGGGGGGGGAAGCCATGTGTTTGAAATGCAAAACTAAGAAGAGAACTGGCATGCATTCATGTGTGCCATCACTAAAGGAAACCTACTGAGAATTACACATCTGGAAATGAAGAAGACATGGTCTTGGTGGCACTAGGTGTACCTAATCTCCATCTTGACTCATATCCATCTTATACCTTTGTCAAGGCCAGGAAGTTCAAGCTCCCTGGACTAGATCTCCAGATCAGCCAGTTGGAGGCACTATCAGGAAATGGCAAGATGGAGGAGGGAGGGAGGGTATTTATTCTCTCACTCCCCCCGTGTCCCCCACACCTGCTGGTGGCTGTGTCCCATAGGGTTGGCTTCTTGTTGGAGGATTCTCTTGCACAACCCAGTTCTTATCAGACTGAGACTCCTGTTACTGACAGCCTCAAAATGGTGATAGCTTCTGGCTGTTTCTGGACCTGGCTGTCCCTGCGCACCTAGTGGGTCGCCTTAATTCTACCTAAAGTGCTCCATGAAGATTCTTTTTCTGTCCAATTCTTTCTTCCTATCAGGATTCTGACTAATAATCATGTCTCAGGAAAAAGAGATATGAGAGCCACCAACAGTAGTAGATTGGTATTTCTGAACCTTCTCGCATGAAAAGTAACCCTGATAACAGTCAAGTTGACACTGAAAAATTAGGACTTAATGCAGGAGGATCAGATGAACTAGGAAATGAATAAACAGATGAATAGTACATAATTTTTAAAAACTCGGCTTTGAGATCATCAAGGCAATCAAAGATAGACCCTGAAAGAAGAAGTTGATAGAGATGGATTTTACTTTCAAATCATAAGGAATTTGCTAGAGGCAAGGGAGAGGCCCCCAAAGCTGTTCATTTGTGTTATAGAATACTTTCCCCTCTCTGCACATGCTCTGGGAACATGGAAAACTGGCAGGAGAAAAAAAGGATGATGAAAGCTATGGGCATGAAAACTTTCAGATGCATCTTGGGAAAGAGGAGATAAGATCAGATCAGACATTGAATAATCGGAGAGCTCACTGATAACTCGACCTGATGCAATCAGTTTAAAGTTCACATCTAGCTTGATTGATTCATCCATAAGAAAGTCAGTCAGACAACAGTAGCAGTTGAATCACCTAACTCTTTCTTGGCCCTCCCCCATTGCACACACCCCCCAGCCCAGACTGTGTCTCTGCCTAGAGCACTTGGTTCAACATCTTTAAGAATGAAGTGATGTTGCTGTGTCCATCCGTATGGCAAGGAGGCGTCCCCAGACCCATCTGCAGCAAAGGCCTGTGGTTCTGACCTAGCAAGGATGAGTGGTTTAGACTTTTCAGGACCTTTTAAGTGGCATGTTTAAGTTGAACAGTGCATTCTTCACAGCAAAGGAGGATTTTGTCTTAGCTTTACAGCTTTTCTCAAAGGCCCTCTGTTCTGTTTTCCTTCTGTTTATACTGTGCCCTGTTGTTTCCCAGATTTCCAAGGTTAAATCCAATGCCCCTATTAAGTCTGATCAGAATTCTAGAACTTCTTTGCTAAGCCGATGTGTGAGGTGGTTTTCTTCTAACTGGGCACAGATGGCAGGTATATCATTGCTTTATTTGCTATAGTAGAATGATTCTCCTGTCTTTACTCTTCTCAGTGGGTTGGTCCAGTTTATTGGAGACAGAGTTTTGCCTTGGTGAAAGGATGTCATTATGAGCCCCCCTTCCAGCATAGTTTATATTTATTGAACACTGACAATATACTGGGTGATGCCTATTAGGTATTTAATCCTACAGTGATTCTGTGGCAAAACACTGCGTCTGTATGTCAGCTTTCTGTCACTATAACAAGATACCTGACCCGGGCTACATATGAAGAAAAGTTTAGCAAGCTCCAAGCTTGGGAAGTTTAAGAGCTAGTGTGCCTGAACAGGCTCATTTCTGGTGAGGATCTCACAGGTAGATGGTAGTAGTGGGGTGTATGGTTCAGAGTTAGTGACCATGTGTGACACCAGGAAGCAGGGAGAGACTGGGTCCCCCTGTCTCTTAAAGAGCTCTTAAGAGATACACACCATTTTATTTTTATTTTTTATTGTGAAAATACTGTACAGAGGGGTTACAATTACATGGGCAAGATAATGAGTACATTTCTTATCAAGCATTGTAGCCTCCTCCTTTGTTTCCCCTTCCCATCCCTTCCCATATTCCCCCCCCACCCCACCCCCACCCAATCCTCCTCCACCCCCCACCAAAGTTGTAAAGTTCATTTTTCCACATAATGACTTGTACATCTCATTGTTGCAATGGGTCCACCTGTATCCCTATTTAAACAATTTGTTTTTTCCCTTCCCCTCCACAAATTATACCAACATCAAATACAGTGAAAGCAAGGGTTATACCATGGGGGAGGGACACACAAAGCAACAAAGAAATAATCTTATAAATGTGTTAGAAACAATCACCTGAAAGAAAAAACATTTGAATACATATCTTAGGGTTCATTTCTCTAACATCAACTTATCTGACCTTTTCTGCTTAACTCAGACATATACTAGTTATTGCAAATAAGGGAAACCACGGGACCTAAGTTTCTTTGGGCCTGGCTTACTTCACTTAATATAATTTTTCCAAGTCTTTCCATTTCCTAATAAATGGGGCAATGTCATTCTTTCTGATGGAGGCATAGAATTCCATTGTGTATATATACCACATTTACTTGATCCATTCATCTACTGAGGGGCATCTGGGTTGGTTCCATATCTTAGCTATGGTAAATAATGCTGCAATAAAAATAGTCGTGCTGGTAGCTTTAGTGTGGCCTTGTTTGTGATCATTTGGGTAAATGCCCAAAAGTGGGATTGCTGGGTCATAGGGGAGCTCTATGTGGAGTCTTTTGAGGAACCTGCTTTCCAAAGTGGTTGAACAAGTTTACACTCCCACCAACAATGCAGTAAGGTTCCCTTCTGTCCACATCCCCTCCAGCATCTGTTGTTATTAGAGTTCTTGATTATAGCCATTCTAACTGGGGTGAGGTGGTATCTCAATGTTGTTTTGATTTGCATTTTTTTTATGGCTAGGGAGGTTGAGCATTTCTTCATGTATCTATTGGCCATCCTTCTTTCCTCTTCAGAGAAGTTTCTCTTTAAGTCTTTAGCCCACTTATTTATTGGGTAGTTGTTTCTTTAAAGATTTGTTGTTGGGGAGTTTAATTTTTTGAGTTCCAGGTATATTTTAGATATGAGACCCTTGTCTGTTGTATGGCTAGTGAAGATCTTCTCCCAATCCATGGGCTTTCTATTGATCTTGCTAGCTATGTCCTTTGCCATGCAGAAGCTCTGCAATTTCATGCAATCCCAATTGTCCAACCTTTCTTTGATTTGTTGTGTTTCTGGGTCTCTATTAAGAATATTTCGGCCTGTGCCAAGGAATCCTAGGGTTTCTCCTATTCCATCCTGTAATGTTTTCAGAGTGTGTGCTTTGACTCTGAGGTCTTTGATCCATTTGGAGTTGATTCTGGTGCAGGGTGATATATAAGGATCTAGCTTTAGTTTTCTGCAAGTAGTTAACCAATTTTGCCAGCAGCATTTACTGAAGAGGCTGTCTTTCTTCCATTCTATTTTTTTTAGCTCTCTTATCGAAAATTAGATGGCTATAGGTCTGTTGGTTCATCTCTGAGTTTTCAATTCTATTCCATCGGTCCTAAGGTCTGTTCTTGTGCCAGTACCAAGCTGTTTTGATTACTATGGCTTTGTAGTAGAGTTTGAAATTTGGTATTGATATTCCTCCAGCACTGTTCTTTCTGTTGAGGAGCGTTTTAGCTATTTGGGGTCTTTTATTGTTCTCTACACATGAACCTTTGAGAATGGGGGACAAAAACCACATAGCACCCTGTCTGAAGACAGAGGGTTGGCAGGGCTGAGATGTGACCTCAATTAGCCCATTCTTTAATTGAGCCTGCTTCTAGGGATGTCTTAGCTCCACTACTCCTCTGGGATCATTTGGCGATGGTTAGTGACATGCTTTGTTATCCCAACAGAGGTAACGGCATCTGGTGAGTAGAGGCCAGCAATGCTAGTAATCAGCCTACAGTGTACAGGACAGCTCTCATGACAATGAACCAGACTCAAGTGTCAATACTGCTCCAGCAGAGAGACCCTGGGGTACTATACCTGGCACTCTGCATTGTGCTCTAATGCTTTTTGTTTGTTGCAGTATCTTTATATTTGGTAGGACATAATCACTGCAGTAAGATTTACCCTGATATATGATGGTAGAAAGTTCCACTCTTTCCACACCAACTTTCCTTCATCTACCTTCTCTTTACCAATTTGCAATGAAGGGATGATTAGCTGCTTGGCAGAATATTTATTTTATGAGAACAGAGTGGCAAACTTGGATATCTGTGATGAGTCACCCAGCTCAGGGTTGATAATAACTCAACCTGAGTTAACTGTGTGTGTGTGTGTGTGTGTGTGTGTGTGTGTGTGTGTGTGTGTGTGTGTGTGTGTGTGTGTGTGTGTGTGTGTGTGTACTGGATCTTAAATGCAAGGCTTGGGCACAGTTCCTTAGCTGTTTCCATTCAAGACTGACACTCTACCACTTGAGCCACTGCTCTACTTCCAGCTTTTCTGCTGGTTAATTGGAGATAAAAGTCTCACAGACTTTCTTGCCCTGGCTAGCTTTAAACCATGATCCTCAGGTCTCAGCCTCCTAAGTAACTAGGATTACACACATAAATCTCCAATGCCCAGCATCCAACTGAATGTTTTTTGAATTATTAGTTGGCTGAATGTTTTAATTATCAAATTAAGTTGAAGAGGAAAAGGAAATTGTCTTATAATTTCCTTGGCTTTTCCTGTACATTGAAATATCATATCACACCAGCTCTACAGTAGCCTGAGAAAAGTAAAGGGCAAGGCTGTAAACAATATTTTCAGCCTTTGTTTAAAAAAGTCTTTGAGGCTCTCTTGAAGAGAGAGTCACATGGACAGATAGCACAGTGTGGCCAGCTCAGGTCTCTCTTTTTATGAAGCTACTAATACTATCATGGAAGCCCCACCTTCTTGACCTCATCTAAGGATAATTATCTCCCAAACCACCACCTCCACGTACTATTAATATAAGAATGTAAGAATTTTGTTCCCAGAATAGGAACCTTTGTGGGACACAATGTAGTATTTAACTCATAAGCCTTGGCCCTTGGGTAGCAGTGAGAAAACACAGCACCCAGGCACCACGCTATAGCTTATTCTTCTCCCCAAATCTAGTCTTGTTTCTCTGAGGGTAACATATCCTAGGAAAGACAAGAGCTTCCCCCTCACCCCATCACTCTCTTGTGTTGTTTATGAATTGAAGGCAGATTAAATAATTTGTTTAAGATCTTGTTCTCCAACAACAAATGTTGGGAGGGGTATGAGGGAAAAGGAATTCTATTGCAGTGTTGGTGGGAATGTAAGCTAGCACAACCACTCTGGTCAGCAGTCTGAAGTTCCTCAAAAAACTAAACATAGATCTTCTCTACAATCCAGCCATACCACTCCTAGGATCTACCCAGAACACCAACAAGCCAGGACACTATAAGGACACTTGTACATCCATGTTCGTGCCAATGCTATTCACAATAGGCAAGTTATTGAAACAGACCACATGCCCTACAATAGATGAGTGGATCCAAAAAAATGTGATACCTATAGGCAATGGAATTTTCCACAGCCATTAGAAAGAATAATATTATGTCATTTGCAGGGAGATGGATGAACCTAGAACAAATCATGTTAGACAAACCAAGCTCAGAAACACAACAGTACTGTTTTCTCTCTAAAATACACTGGGACATGATACATTGAATAGGACTGTAGGCATTCATACACAGTGAGACTAAAGGAGGATGTTCTTAGGAGAGGAACACTAAGGCTCAAGGCCTATGTGCTTCTGATCATAGAAAATAATATTTATCAAAATGTACTCCAGGAAATAAAAGCTAGAGGTTTTTTTCCTTTGTTGCTGGTTTTGTTTTCTTTTCATCTTACTTGTTTCTTTATCTGTCTTTGGGAGGGTACGCAGGGGCACAGAAATGGAGAGACAAAGGATGAACAAATGCAACAATGGTACTCATTGGACACTATGTTGAAAATGAACTATGCAATTTGTGGGTGGGGACTGGAGGGAAAAACAGAGATAGTGACACTGTCCAAAAAGACACGTACTCTTTACCTAGCTTATGTAACTATAACCCCTCTGTACATCACTTTTATAATTACAATAAAAATTGTTTAAACAAAGCTTGTTCCCCCCTTGGGGGGAAAATCCCTATAAGAACTAAAGGCACATTTAGTAACTTCTGGAAGACTAGAAGAGAAAAGGTTGAAAGATCAAGGTCATTAATGAGGAGTCTGTGTGCTGCAGGAGAAATCCTGACAGGCCTGAGAAATATGAGAACAGCTCATGGCTTCCAGTGCAACCAGTGGATGTGAAGATCTGACAATGATGATTTGTGGGCTCCTGGTGACCAGAAACATTTTGTAGCAGGCCTGTATCCTGACTGATAAGTACAAATACACTGAGCAGCAAGATGAACTATTACTACCTTCCAAGGGTAAGAAACCTTCATGGAGTTTCACATGAGCAACCCTGAACTCCAAAGCCCTGTATATTTCTAAATACACTGTGTCCTGAAGTCTTTCTTAGTCTCCAGCTTCATTAGGGGTCTTGCTAGTCCCCAAGTACTAATTCCTGCCAACCTGGAACATGGCCTGAGATTCTTCAAGGACTCCCAGACTGCATGGGTCCTGCTGCCCCCTGGCCCTCACTTCCAGTCCCAAGGGTCTGATGAGGAACTGAAAACCACACTGGACCCTACAATGAAGAGGCCTCCTAAAATGGTTTTTCAAGCCCCATTCTACAGTCTTTTCCAATTGCTGTGAAGTCAGAGACGTCTTCAGAGACACAGAATTTGAGCATGACTTGCCTCTGCCCTTTGCTGCCAGGGGAAGTTCAAATTCCCCGTTTGACAACTCCAGACTCCAAGCAGCCTGGGTTGCGCTAGTCTGCGTATCCATCTTCTGCATCAGCTACATGGCTACTGGCCATGTCTCCTGCCAATGAGCAACCTGAGCTTTTCTGTCCTTTGTTACCTTTTCAATCTTCGCTCCTCCACCTGCACCACCCGTGCACACCCTCCTCACCTTTGGATACCCTTCCCACCAAAACATTCCCCAGCATGCTGGCATGGCCATCTTCCAATGCCTCTAACACAGAATCTCCTCTTGTCCAGTGTTGCCTTCTGCAGTGTACATTGCCTGGAGCCAACCACAGTCCCAAACTTCTAAACGGAAAGTTCCAGGATTCAACAATTTCCAAGTTCCAAACTTTAAGCCCTTCTGAGTAGAGTGATGAGATTTCATGCCCTCTCACCCAGATCTGAATCATCCTTTGTCCAGCATGTCCATATTGTACATACTACCTTCCTGCTAGTCACTGAGTGGCGTTCTCAGTTATTACAGTGCCTGTGTTCAAGTATCTCTGATTTACTTAATAATACCCCGGAGCCTAAGAGTTCTGACACTCAATTCAGAGATGCACAAGCAGGTCATAAAGTGGCTCCTTTAAGTGTGACCTCACATCATCACAAGGGTACAGCACAGAGCATCTGAAGACATCTTGAAAGCCTAGGACCACACTCGCCCAATTTTTATTACAGTATATCTTTCTATTTATTATGTATTTTTCTGGATTTTTATTTCTATAAGTTTTCTATTTTCTTGTTAATTATTATGGTCTATCTCTTTCTGTGCCTAATTTATACATTAAACTTTTTTTATGGGTGTGTGAGGACAGGAAAATGGTTTGTACAGAAGATTCAGTAGGCCGGGCGCTGGTGGCTCCTGCCTGTAATCCTAGCTACTCAGGAGGCTGAGATCTGAGGATCTCGGTTCAAAGCCACCCGGGCAGGAGAGACCGTGAGACTCCTATCTCCAATAAACCACCAGAAAACCGGAAGTGGCGCTGTAGCTCATGTGGTAGAGTGCTCGCTTTGAGCTGAAGAGCTGAGGGACAACGCCCAGGCCCAGAGTTCAAGCCCCATGACCGACAAAAAAAAAAAAGAAGAAGATTCAGTACTGCCCATACTTCCAGGCATCCACTGGGATGGGGGTGGGACATTTTCCAGCATGGCTAAGAGGGGACTACAACATAGCTCAATACATTGCAATATTTTGCTTAATTTTGCATATCCCCCCATTAAACCATGAAGCTTGTGGAGCAGAAACTATATTTTACTTAGGGAAACTCCTTTTTTCACACTATACCACACACCTGGTGCATGTTACAAAAGATTGTTAAGTAGATGAAGTCACTACCACTGCTTTTCCCTCCCCATCTACCTTTCCCTCCCCATCCCATCCTCGTTTCTTCTTTAGAAAAAGAACTTGTTGGGAATTGTTACAACGTTAAAAGTCATTCAAAGCATTTTAGTCTTAGGGTATTTAATTTTCATAAGAATTTCCACAACTTAAGGAAATGTTCATCATTATGTTTCCCCTTTTAAGTATGAAGAAAGTAGCACAGAGTAGTGAAGTAACTTGACCAAAGTCACACAGAAAAGAAGTATTTGTGCCAAGATCCAAACCCAGATAGATGGGATTAAACAGGACAGTAAATCTTTGGCAACTCTGTTCTGTGTTCTGTTCTCCTAGTCATTCTTCAGGCTTATCCAACTGATAAAATTTTATTTATTTATTTATTTATTTATTTATTTTTTGCTGTTGTTGGTCATGGGCCTGAACTCTGGGCCTGGGTGCTGTCCTTCAGCTCTTTAGCTCAAGGCTAGTGCTCTGCCACTTGAGCCACAGCACCACTTCCAGCTTTTTCTGCTTATGTGGTGCTGAGGAATCAAACCCAGGGCTTCATGCATGCAAGGCAAGCACTCTACCACTGAGCCACCTTCCCAGCCCCAATAATAATATTATTAAAAGTAATTTTTTTTTAACCTAACAACAACATAGCCACACAGCCCTCAGTCAACATTTTGCTTTACAAGGAACTCACACTGGAACTGGACTATGCCCTACTGTTTCCTTCATGTATAGTTCAAAGCCTTTTGAAATGCCAAGTGTGACAGCCTGGACAATGGTGCAACATTAAGGGCATGGGAGGGAAGTGAGGAGCTCACACTCACACTCACAACCAAGCCAAGGGCAGCGGGTGTCACCCCCATCTTCCTGGACAACTGGCCCTCCAGCCTATAACCGCAGTGCCATTTAGCTATAGCAAGTTCTTTGTCAACTTCCAGATGTGCATCTCTTGACTTCATTATTCCAGAAGGGTAATTAAAAAACAGTCTCTCATTGGATGATGCCACTACCCCCCAAGAACTTTGAGCAGCGTAAAGGGCTGATTTCTCACCAGGTGATTAGCTGCTAGATTATCTCTGTCACACATCCAGAAAGTGGATTAAGCTTTGTGTGTGTGTGTGTGTGTGTGTGTGTGTGTGTGTGTGTGCGCGCGCGTGTGTGTGTGTGTGCGCGCGCGCGTGCGCACGCGTGCCAGTACTGGGGCTTGAACTCAGAGCCTCACACTCTTGCTTGGCTTTTTTCCTCAAGGCTATTTCTCTACCACTTAAGCCATACCTCTATTTCTGGCTTTTAGCTAGTTAATTGGAGATACGAGTCTCATGGACTTTCCTGACTTGGCTAGTTTCAAATCTTGATCCTCAGATCTCAGCCTCTCAAATAGCTAGGATGACAACTGTGAGCCACCGGCACCCAGTGGATAGATTTATATTCTTAACATGAATGACTAATCTAAAGCTACAAGTTCCTTTAAACTTCTTCCAGTCCCACACATAGAACAAAGGGATCCCCAATGACACATGTGTGACCAACATTAAGCTCAACCTCTCAAGAGAGCCGAGAACACACACACACACACACACACACACACACACACACACACACACACACACACACACACACACACACACACACACCAAAACCTAGGTTTCCATACGGAAATGTGAGTAGGTCAATTACTATTACACACGCTTGGCTGCCTTCCTCCTTCCACTCTCTCAGGACAATAAATGGGGTATCTCTCCTGGCACAAGATCCCTTTCTTTCCCACATCATAGTTAGGCCCATGGTTGCCATCATATAGCTATATCATCTCCAGATCACAGAGAGCACATATATTCCCTAGTCTCTGACCAAATACCATATTTTTAGCATTCCAATATTATCACCACCCCCTGCCAGGTAATGAGTCAAGGTCAGAAAGAGTAAAAATCAAAAGGAAACCCTAAGGAAGATGATTTCTGTAGGTACACAAAGCTGTTTCTGCAACGTGGATTTAGAGAAAGGAGGATAAGGGCAAATACTAGGGACTGAATACTGGTGTCTGCCAGAGTATTCACATATTAAGCAGTGTGCTGGTGGCTCACGTCTGTAATCCTTGCTACTCATCAGGCTAAGACCTGAGAATCATGGTTCTAAGCCAACACAGGCAGGCCAACACAGACTCTTATCATTAATTAGCCACCTAAAAACCAGAAGTTGAGCTGTGGCTCCAAGTGGTAGAGCGCTAGCCTTCAGCAAAAAAGCTCAGGGATAGTGCCCAGGCCCTGAGCCTACAACAACAACCAAAAAAAGTTCACATATTGAAATCCTAAATGCCAAAATGACAGCATTGGGAGATATGGCCTCCAGTAGTGAGGGTAGAGCCCTCACAAATGGAATTAGTGACCTTCTAAGGGAGATTGCTCCTTTGCTCTTTCTACCAGTTGAGGTTGACATGACATGGGGCCATTCAAGATCTGAAGGTGGGTCTTTACTAGATAATAAATCCACCAGCCTCCAGAACTGTCAGTAATACATTTTGTTGTAAAAAGTCATCCAGCTGGGAGCCAATGGCTTACATCTGTAATCCTAGCTACTCACAGGACTAAAATCTAAGGAGTAAGGTTCAAAATCAGCCCAGGCAGAAAAGTATATGAGACTCTTATCTCCAATTAACCATCAAAAAGCAAGTGGAAATGTTGCTGAACTGGTATTGCCAGCTTTGAGCAAAAAATCCAAGCAAAAGCACAAGAGTCTACATTCAAGACTCAGTGCCAGAAGAGAAAAGAAGAAAAACAATATCTCCTTAGAGCCCACAAACTTCATCTAACATCAGGGTCACAAGCCACCTGTTAGGGACGTTTACTTCAGATGGCCTTTACCAAAATGAAGAAGCGTTTCAATGTTTGCTATGAGGAGGAAAGAAATTGCTGTCATTTTTTATTGACTTTCTGACCAGTACGTTCTACATAGTTTTACTGGATGTTATTGTTAAAAAATAATAATTCATTGACTACTGAACATCTAAGGTATTCTACAAAGACTTAAAGGTGACAATAAATCTCCGAGGCATCTCCATGCCCACAAAGCAGTGAGCTGGACAGCCAAAGTTTACCACTTGATCCAGGGCTGACACAAAATGAAAACATGGTTATTGTTCAATTTCCTGTCACCATCAGGAAATGTCACCAATCAGGAGCTGAGACATAGCTCAGAGGTGGAATGCTTGCTTAGCATGTGCCAGGCCCTGGGTCTGATCACCAGCACCACAAAAATGAAGAAGGAAAAAAGAGGCAAAGAAGAAAGAGAGGGAAGAAGGGAAGGGAAGGAAGGAAGGAAGGAGGGACGGTGGGAGGAAGACTTGATTTTGCTTTTTGACTCTCCATCCATGCTAATAAGGACTAAGGTTCATTGGAACATCTGTTGGTATCATTGGTGTTTATTGCATCGTTGTGGTAACTTCCATTGTCACCCCATTTAAAGGCAAGGAAGTCACTGTGCATCAGAATTCAGGGGCTTGCCCAGTGTCTCAGCTGATACCGGGAGGAACCTCATCACCAACAGGACTTGTTGCTTTATCTCCTAAAGTTCACATTCCTGACACCCAATTTGGTGCCTCCGGAGAGAGAGAGGGTCAGTCTTTCTGGAGAATGTATTCACAGTTCTCAGTCAGACTGTGCCCACAGGGCCAGCTCTGACAGCTGACCCAGCAGCTGGTCACTTACATAGACAAAGAGCATCATTTTTATGTAAAAAAGAGACAGACAAGGTTGATCTGCATACTTCCTACAAAAATTAGAAAATATATATCCAAATATATATCCACTGGTGGCTCATGCCTGCAATCCTAGCTACACAGGAGGCTGAGATCTGAAGATCACAGTTCAAAGCCAGCACAGGCAGGAATGTCTATGAGATTCTTATCACCAATTAACCACCAAAAAGCCAGAAGTAGAGCTGTGACTCAGTGATAGAACCCTAGCCTTAAGCAAAAGAAGCTCAGGGATAGCGCCCAGGCCCTACACAAGCCCAGTACCAATACACGCTGGCATGCATGTGCACGCGCGCACACACAGACACAGACACAGACACACACACACACACACACACACACACACACACACACACACAAACCTACTGAACAAAAAAATCTTGATTTTTCTATAAATCATTTTTATTTTCATTTTTTATTATCTTTAAGCAGTTGAACAAAAGGTTTCAATGAAGCATGTTAATTTATGAGTAGAATGCATCTTAATCAGTGTAACCCTTTCTGTTATCTCCCCTACTTTTTCTACAAATTATTAATGAGGAATTGTACTCTTTCTGCCCAGAAATACTTAATGGTTGAGTATTTATGAGCTTAATAGACCCTCTAAATATTAATTGGATAATGAAAACTTACATGGATTTCTCAAAATGTTTTTGTAGAGCTAGAGATGTAGAGCATTTGTACAGCAAGCACCAGGTCTCAACTCTAAAATAAATGCTTTTACATCCAGCACTCCATTCCATCGTTACAGTAAGCCAATGAGGTTTTGATGTTTTCACAAATACAAGAAATAAGAACATCTTGTAAATCCTAGCTTACTTAGGAGGCTAAGATATGACGATCGCAGTTCAAAGCCAACACAGGCAGGAATGTCTATGAGACTCATACCTCCAATGAACCACCAAAAAGAAAAAAATTTGCCGGGTGCCAGTGGCTCACACCTGTAATCCTAGCTACTCAGGAGGCTGAGACCTGAGGATCACAGTTCAAAGCCAGCCCGGGCAGGAAAAGTCTATGAGACTCTTATCTCCAATAAATCACAAAACTGGAAGTGGTGGTGTGGTTCAAGTTGGTAGAGTGCTGGCCTTGAGCTGAAGAGCTGAGGGACAGCGCCCAGGCCCAGAGTTCAAGCCCCAAGACAGACCAAAAAAAAAAAAAAAGAAAAGAAAAGAAAGAAAAAAAGAAAAAAATTAATTTTAATTTTTTTATTGTGAACATACTGTATAGAGGGGTTACAATTACATGGGCAAGATAATGAGTACATTTCTTATCAAGCATTGCAGGCTCCTCCTTTGTTTACCCTTCACATCCCTTCCCAGCCTCCCCCCAACCCCCAAGAAAAAAAACTTTAAGCTAGAAGTGGAGCTGTGGCTCAAGTAGTAGAGTGCTATGCACCAGAATCAACTCCAAATAGATCAAAGACCTCAAAGTCAAAGCAGAAACCCTGAAAACATTACAGGAAGGAATAGGAGAAACTCTAAGGCTCCTTGGCACAGGCTGAAATTTTCTTAATAGAGACCCAGAAACACAACAAATCACAGAAAGGTTGGACAAATGGGATTGCATGAAGCTGCAGAGCTTCTGCATGGCAAAGGACATAGCTAGCAAGATCAATAGAAAGCCCATGGATTGGGAGAAGATCTTCACTAGCCATACAACAGACAAGGGTCTCATATCTAAAATATACTTGAAACTCAAAAAATTAAATCCTCCAACAACAAATCCTGAAAGAAACAAATGCCCGATGAATAGGTGGGCTAAAGACTTACAGAGAAACTCCTCTGAAGAGGAAATAAGAATGGCCAATAGACACATGAAGAAATGCTCAACCTATGTCGAAAATGAACTTTACAACTTTGGTGGGGGGGGAGGAAGGTTAGGTGAGGGGTGGGGGGATGGGATGGGAAGGGGAAACAAAGGAGGAGGCTACAATGCTTGATAAGAAATGTACTCATAATCTTGCTCATGTAATTGTAACCCCTCTGTACAGTATTTCCACAATTAAAAAAAAAAAAAAGAAATGCTCAACCTCTCTACTCATAAAAGAAATGCAAATATCCAAACGATCACAAACAAGGCCATACTAAGGCTACCAGCACAACTATGTTTATTGCAGCATTATTTACCATAGCTAAGATATGGAACCAACCCAGATGCCCATCAGTAGATGAATAGATCAAGAAAATGTGATATATGGGCTGGGAAGGTGGCTCAGTGGTAGAGCGCTTGCCTTGCATGCCTGAGGCACTGGGTTCGATTCTTCAGCACCACATAAGCAAAAAGAAAAAAGCCGGCAGTGGCGCTGTGGCTCAAGTGGTAGAGTGCTAGCCTTGAGCTGAAGAGCTGAGGGACAGCGCCCAGGCCCAGAGTTCAGGCCCCATGACCGGACCCCCCCCAAAAAAAAGAAAATGTGATATATATAGATATATATATAGATATATATGAATTCAATGCCTCCATCAGAAAGAATGACATTGTCCCATTTGTTGGAAATGGAAAGACTTGGAAAAAATTATATTAATTGAAGTAAGCCAGGCCCATAGAAACATAGGTCCCATGGTTTCCTTTATTTGCAATAACTAGTACATGTGTAAGACCAGCAGAAAAGTCCAAAAACTATGTACTTATGACCATATAAGATGATGTTAAGATGATGAACCCCAAGATAGGGACACAAGTGGTTTTTTTCTTTCTTGCTGTTGTTCCTAACATATTTATAATGCACCATATGTTTTTTTTGTTGTTGTTGTTGCTTTGTATGTTCCTCCCCCACGGTATAACTCCTGTTTTCACTGTATTTGATGTTGGTGCCCTGCATCTTGTTTATACACTTCTCTAATTCGGGGAGGGGAAAGGAAAAAACAAAATGCTTAAATAAGGATACAGGTTGACCCATTGTAACAATGAGATGTACAAAACAAGAAATGAACTTTACAACTTCAGCTGGGGGGGGGCGGTGTTAATTGTGGAGGTGGGAAGGAAGAGATGGTAGGGGGAAAACAAAGGAGGCGGCAACAATGCTCAATAGGAAATGTACTCATTACCTTGCTCATGTAACATCTCTGTACAGCATTTTTATGATAAAAAAAGTACAAAAAAAAGTAGTGGAGTGCTAGTCTTGAGCTAAAAACAAAAAACAAAAAAAAAGTCTTAGGGACAGCAGCACATAGGCCCTGAATGCAAGCACTAGGACTGGCACCAAAAAAAGAAGAAGCCGAAGAGGAGGAGGAGGAAGAGAAGGAAAAGGAAGAGGAGGAGGAAGAGGAGAGGAGAAGAGGAAGAGGAGGAGGAGGGGGAAGAGGAGGAGGAGCAGGAGGAGGAAGAGGAGCAGGAGCAGAAGAGAAGAAGAAGAAGGAGGAGGAGGAGAAGGAGGAAGATGACGATGACGATGATGACAATGACGATGAAGATGAAGACAATATATTGGCCATCAGATATTAACCAACATTTTTTCCAAAGGACCAGGCAGAGAACCAGAGTCTGAGCCATATAGAGTTGGCGCACTCTTCCACTCTTCCACTAAGTGGGAAAATAGCCATAGACAATGACAATATACAAATGAACACATGTCAGGATAACAATAAAGTTTTATTGGTGGAAATTTGAAGCCATAAAAATAGCCATTGACAATGTGATTATGTGAATGTAACAAGAAAACTTCATTTTACATACAAAGATTTTTGAAGTCAAATTATTCTCATGACACATAATATTATTTGGGTACTGGGCATGATGGTACATCTGCAATTCCAGCTTGTTAGGAGGCAGAGATAGAGGACCATGGTTTGAAAACAACTTAGGCAAAAGTTAGCCAGACTCTAGCTCAGAAACAAGCCAGGTATAGCACACATTCATGCGCCAGCTACTTGAGAAAGAGGTAGGAGAACTATAGAGTGAGGCTGGCACTGGCAAAAACATGAGGCCCTGCCTGAAAACAAACTGAAAGTGAAAAGGTGGAGAATATGGTTTAAGTGGCAGAACAAGGATCTGTGTTCATTCTGCCTAGCCAATTGATTGTTTCTCAAGCCCTCTGAAAGTGTACCAAAAGCTGCATGCAAAAGACGTGCATGGGTGTATGTGTGCTTGTGTACATGCATTAAGAAATGGAGGTGGGTCAATGCTGGTGGCTCACGCCTGTAATCCTAGCAACTCAGGAGGCTGAGCTTGAGCAGGAAAGTCTGTGGGATTCTTATCTCCAATAAACCACCAGAAAACCAGAAATGGAGTATGGCTCAAAGTGATAGAGCACTGCCTTGATCAAGAGAGCTCAGAGACAAGCGCCCATGCCCTGAGTTCAAGCCTCACAACCAACAAAAAAAAAGAAAAGAAAAAAGGAAAGAAGAAAGAAAAAGGAGGAAGGAAGGAAGGAAGGAAGGAAGGAGGGAGGGAGGGAGGGAGGGAGGGAGGGAAGGAAGGAAGGAAGGAAGGAAGCAAGGAAGGAAGAAAAGAAAGAAAGGAAAGAGAGAGAGAGAGCGCTAGGCTTCTGTGGCTCATGCCTGTAATCCTAGCTACTCAGGAGGCTGACATCTGAGGATCGTGGTTCAAAGTCAGCCCAGACAGGAAAGTCCATGAGACTCTTACCTCCAATAAACCACCAGAAAACCAGAAGTGATGCTGTGGTTCAAGTGGTAGAGTGCTCACCTTGAGTTGAAGAGCTGGGGGACAGAGTCCAGACCCAGAGTTCAAGCCCCACGACTGACAAAAAGGAAAAGAGAAAGGAAGGAAGGAAGGAAGGAAGGAAGAGAGGGAGGGAGGGAGGGAGGGAGGGAAGAAAGAAGGAAAGAAGAAAGGGAGGCCAAGAACAGGAGGATAACAGCTCAAGGCCAGCATAGGCAGAATGGTACAAAACCTTTTCTTAACCTAAATACTGGTTGGAAGCCTAAACTAGGCAGATCATAGCCCAGGTGCATGCCTAGGCAGGAAGCAAAACCCTATCCTAAAAATAATCAATGGAAAACAGGGCTCAGCAGTAAAGCTCAGCCTAGCAAATATGAGATCCTGAGTTCAAACCCAAAGAAGAAGGAGGAGGAAGAGGTGGAGGAAAGGACAGAAGGAAGGAAGAAAAGAAAGAAGTAAGGGAGGATGAAGCAATAGCTACACTGAGCACTGGTCTACCTCTGGACTGTTGTTTGCCAACTCCTGGTCGTGAACGTGGACTTAAGAAGCACCACCTAAAGAACCCTGATGTCAGTTGTCCGTTACAGCAGCTGATAGCTCCAGAAGGTGGGTTAGCCTGCTGTGATCTAGCTGGATAACTACCCAGATAGTCAGACTCTTAAGTTCAGTGCACTTTCCACCAAAAGGCCCTGCTTAAAATAAAAGCAAATGAGATGCCAATTGAAGAGATAACTGTAAAAGCTGCTCGGCATTGTGCCCAGAGACTGGAACAGCCCGTGCTGGCTGCTGGCCGCTCACTGCTTCTGCAGGCAGCTTTTGGCACGCTTTCAGAGGGCTTGAGAAACGGTAACTGGTTCGGCAGAAACCGTTCCAAGAAATAGCACAGTGACTTTTGCTCTGCTACGTTCTTACACTACTGCAGTTTAACTCCTCTTCTGCCTGGCTCCTGAAACACTGAATGAAGACAATCAGTGTTGGCCATTTGAACATGTGGACAAGCTTCACTTTTGATACCAGCTTGATCTGTCCCAAAATAGAACACAGGTACACATTCTAGCTAGCCACCTGATGATCACAATAAAATAGTTTGGCTCTCTCCCCTCCTTCTGTTTCTTTAACTTCATGTTTTCCTTGCCTTGTCTCTGTTTGTTTGCCACTGTTTCAATGGAGAGAGGTGGGCAGGGCAGCTGGCCCCAAAGTCACAGTCACCATTGAGAGAAGAGAGGTAAATCAGCCCTTCCTTCCAATCAGATATTCTGAAAGCCCAAGTGGAGGCAATTGCTTGAGGGTGTGTGTGTGTGTGTGTGTGTGTGTGTGTGTGTGTGTGTGTGTGTGTTCAAAAAGGGAGACAGGGTTAAACCCTTCAGGGGAAAGGAGGGGAATGAGCCAGGATGAAATGGAACAGGATGTAAGCTACCTGAGCCCAAAGCTTCACCTTGCCATGTGGGCAGAGCAGAGCAGTGAACTCTACACAGACTCTCCTCCTTCCTGAACTGCCTCCTCTGGCAGCCTCACCTCGGTGTCTCTCTGTCACTTGGGCCCAGGAGACAAGTCAAATCTCCATTCCTCTCCCTTGACCCTTGCTTTGGGCTCCTTTGTCCCATCACCAGGTCACAGCATGGCTCTCCTGGGTGTTTGTCAGGCCTTAGTCAACCTGAGCACCTGCTGGCCTTGCCTTCTGGCCTGGGAGCCTCCTGAGACCAGGGACCATATGTCCTTGGCCCTCCCTAGGTGCCAGTCCCCAGCAAAATGCCTGGCATGCCCCAGCAGAAGCTGCTGTTCCTGAGTAAGTGAGCATGGTCCAGAAAATGAGCCTGGCCCACACTGATTAATTAAGATTTTTTTTGAAGGCCCTGCTGTGCTGTGGGGGGCCACACTGAGTCAATTTTGATCTCCAGTGGAGCAGAAACAGCAAGAGCTGTGGGAGTTGTGTAGTAAAAGCATCCCAGCCCTCTGGGAGAGAGGGCATGGGGTGCAGGGCGGGGGTAGGGTGTGTAATTCACTGTTTGTTTACAATCAGAGTAGCCATTGTGAATCGCCACCAAGAGCTCTTGGTGCTCCCACAACCCTAAGACTCTCTTGAAATAGTGAATATTGTGGCTCCCCTGGATTAATCAGTCTGGCCTCCAACAAGACTTCCAGAAGTTTCCAGAGAAAAGTAAGCAGCAACCACCAAAATTCAGATGGATGCCCTCTTCCTTCATACTCTTCATCCCTAAAATGGCCAGTACCCATCTTTCTCCTATTTTATCTCCTAGCTTGAACTATGGACACTGGCACATTTACTTGATTTAGGCAGTTTCTTGTCTCACTTTACCACTTTCAATATTTATTGGGCTTCTACTATGTGGCAGATATCAATCTGATTTCAATAGTGAAAAGGAAGAAAATCAGAATCACTGCCCCTGAGAAACTCATAGTCAACCAACTGTTATTAAGCACCTATTCAATGCCAGATGCAAGTACAGGAGATTAAATCGATTAGGTTCTATAATGAAATGAAAAAGATAAGCACATATGCAAAGAACTGTAACACACTATAATAGCATGGCATAGTTGGGGTAAATAGGCAGGAGCCCAAAAACTTGGCTTTGAACAGAGGTCAGAGAACTCTCACATGAATTGAACATGAAGAAAAGATAGGAAGTAATGCAGGAGGAGGGAGAGGGAAGAAGGGAGAATATGAAGAAGAGATAAAAAGTAGTGAAGAAGAGGGAAGGAGAGAGGTTTTGGAGGGAGAGACCTTAGGGACCAAGTATATGAGACTCAGGCCTAAACTACTACTATTGAGAGACCAGTAAATATCATCATATAAAATTGAGCAGTATTTGTATATAACCTATGCATGCCCTCCCTTATACATTAAATCATTAGATTACTTCACTTACAAAATAATTATGCTGCATTATTGAGAGAGCAATGACATGAAGGTCTATACCTGTTAATGAACATTTTTTCTGGACAACTCTTGTCTTAAATTCACAGTTGGTTGAATTTGAAAATGCAGAGATGGCAAATATAGGGGGCTAACAGTCTTCCACGTAGGCTTAGAGTGAGACAAACAGAGAAGGAAGAAATGGTCCAGGCTAAAAATCAGCAAGTTAGACACCAGTGGCTCACACCTGTAATCCTCGCTACTCAAGAGACCTTAAGACTGAGGATTGTGGTTCAAAGCCAGCCTGGTCAGGAAAGTCCATGAACTTCATCATCAATGAACCAGTAGAAAACCAGAAGTGAAGCTGTGGCTCAAAGTGGTAGAGTACTAGCCTTCAGAAAAAAAAAAAAAAAAAAAGCTCAGGGACAGCACTTAGGACCTGAGTTCAAGCCCCACAATCAACAATAAAATAAAATCAGTAATAAACCCTACATACCATGGAGAAATGAGAAAGAATCTCAGATGATGAAACATAACCACATGCTTGTGAAAGAAGAATAAAACAACAGAGAATGAAAACCTAGCGAAGCTTTCAAGGCCAGTATTTGAACTCCCCTTCAAGGACTCTTCCTATCACTCTGAGCAAAGAGGGTAAGACTTGAGAGGAAGCCACCAAGCTTCCTCCACTGAAAGTTGCTGAGGTCTTCCTGGGAGCAGCAAGGACAGGTAGTGGGTTTGCACTGGGTCAGAGACAAGCTGGGAAGGAGTGGGTGAGCATAAAAAGTGGGAAGGAGCATCCCTTCACAGGGCTCTCATGTGCCCTGCTTACAATGAGCTCCATGTTTTCCCAGTCTAAACAGACACCAGGCACTCCCTGGGAAGGAGCCCACTGGCAGCTTGGGGGCATGCAGGAGCCTGGCAGTGGTGAGAAATGAATGCGGCCCACCTTGTGGTCTCTGATGTGGAATTGCCACCAGCCCCTCCTCACTGTCACCTGCATACAGCCATTGACAATAGATGTTCAAAGCACGATCCATATTTGCTCATGCAGAAGTGGCTACTAGAGCTGGTAACTCACTCCTGTAATCCTAGCTACTCAGGAGGTTGAGATCTGAAGACCATGGTTCAAAGCCAGCCCTGGCAGAAAAGTTCATGAAATTCTTATGTCCAATTAACCATTAAAAAGCCAGAAGTGAAGCTGGGGCTCAAGTTGAAGAACACCAGCCTTGGGCAAAGAAGCTAAGAGATAGAGCCCAGGCCCTAAGTTCAAGCCCCAGTACCAGCACATACACAAAAAATAGTGGCTATCAGAGAATTTACCCTAGAAAGAGGACCCAAGCTAGACACTAAGGCGAAATGATATCACAAGCATTCAAGAAACAATGGACCATTCATGGTTGACAGGTGTGAGACATTTGTAACTCAGAGGTTTATTAACAACAGCAGGATTCCAAAGCATTCCTTCCTGTCCATCAACTAACAACCAAAACACAAAGGAATTCCATAAGTTTTAGCAAATACATATACAGACTAGTTATTTGGATAACCAGGATTTATTTATATTTTACATTAAGTCCTAAGTCTGAATTTTTAAAAAAAATTTCTATATTGTTGTTACATGTACTGTAGGTCCTACTATTTTTATATGACATACAACACAATTCCTGAGTGTTAAATTGAAATACAAGAATGTCAAGCCAGGGTCACAGGCTTATAACCAGGAGCCAAGCACCAGGTCCAAAAAGATGACAGTGTAACTGAATTTGGTAATAAGTTATAATCACTATCAATAATAAGTATGATTGTATTGTAAGGGCTTGCTAAATGCTCACTAGCGTATTATTGCAGCTAAACAATCTCAGGGCAAACAGTTGAGTCATACAAAGACCAAATAAATATAATAAATATTGTAAAAGATGGTAGGGAATCATCTGTTCTCAACTCTAGGCAGGCTGGTGTTGAATTAATCATTGGTTCAGGTTTTTATGGTTGTTGTTTTACACTATGTCAAGAAAATATATAATTCAGGCTGGGAAGGTGGCTCAGTGGTAGAGCGCTTGCCTTGCATGCCTGAGGCCCTGGGTTCAATTCCCCAGCACAACATAAGCAAAAAGAAAAAAGCCGGAAGTGGAGGTATGGCTCAAGTGGTAGAGTGCTTAGCCTTGAGCTGAAGAGCTGAGGGACAGCACCCAGGCCCAGAGTTCAGGCCCCACGACCAGACCCAAAAAAAAAAAAAAAGAAAGAAAGAAAATATGTAATGCATTGATAAAATGAAACAAAAGCTCAACTCCTACTGTGTAGTCAGGAACATCTCTAGATTGACCATATTTGGAGGAGGAAATTTTGATAGAAGATTCTATCTATCTTAAGACTTTACTATTTCTATCACCAATATTTTCTCCTCAAAAAAACATTACACTCATGATAAATATACACTTGTACTGGAGCATTCGGTATGATGAATTATACTTGGTCTAAGACTTAGTCACAAAATAACAAAATGTTCCAGAATCCAGCCAAGCTCTGGTAGCTTATGCCTGTAATCCTAGCTTCTCAGGAGTCTGAGATTCAAAGGAGGATAAAGGTTCAAAGCCAGCCTGGGCAGAAAAATCTGCAAGACTCCAGCGCTAATTAAACAACAAAAAGCTGGACAAAGCATGCTTCAACTGAACCAGCAAGCTGAGGGAATATAAAGCCTTGAGTTCAAGCACTGATACCAGCAAAATAATAGTAATAATAGTAATAATAATAACAACATTAAAGGATCAGTTAATGTGATTATTCTATGACTTCTGAGACATACTGACAAACACCTTTTTCTAGTTGTAACTATTCACATTCCTGCCTGAATTATAAGCGAGTACCTCAAAGCAATCACACCATTAAGTATTACCACTTTTTAATCTTTTCTAATTTCAAAATAGCACAGCCAGCGCCAGTGGCTCACACCTGTAATCCTAGCTACTCAGGAGGCTGACATCTGAGGATGACTGTTCAAAGCCAGCCCAGGCAGGAAAGTCTGTGAGACTCTTATCTCCAATAAATCACTAGAAAACTGGAAGTGGTGCTGTGGCTCAAGCGGTAGAGCGCTCGCCTTGAGCTGAAGAATGCAGGGACAGCGCCCAAACCCAGAATTCAAGCCCCATGATCGACAAAAAAAGAAAAGAGAAAAGGAAGAAAATAGCACATATGATGGTTTGACGGTAACATATCATTACAACAGCGATTTGTATTTCTTTGAGACTATGTGATTTAAGTCATTTATAGTTCTGTGATTTTCTAGTACTTGCCTTTCACTCCGTTTTTTTTTTTACATTGTGTTTGGGGAATTTTGTTTGTTGATTTTTTCCTTGAGTTTTATTTGTTTTATTTTGTTTAATTTGGTTTTTATTAAGATACCGTCTACGTAGCCCAAGCTGTCCTGAAATTCAAGCTGCTTCTGCCTCCGTCTGCTAAGATTAAAGGCATCTACAACCATGCCCAGCTTGTTTTTTCTATATTGATTTTTTGTGAGAGTAGTAAGTCGTAAGTCTTTAGACTCTGTGACTTATTTCTTCATGTTGCGAGTGTTTGCTGAAGATGGTAGTATGCGAGGCTGGAAGGAACACAAGAAATGGCCCTTTCTCCCTCGGATCTGACACTGAAGTTGTATTTGACAGATTAAATGATGTTAGGAGATCCGTGTGCCGCTGTATGCTTTGACTGGCACTGCTTAGGCTGGAACGCCACGCAGTGAACTCAGACAACAAGGCTCAGCTGTATTCCAGCACAGCACTGGGTTAGGCTGCACACACCCCTAAGACACCACACACACACACACACACACACACACACACACACACACACACACACACACACAATCTTTTCCTTAACCAGTAATCACCCTACACATGCTACCCCCTTCCAAAACTTCTGTACAGGTCACTTGCTGACCTTCAATTTCACTTCCCAAGTATTTTACTCAAAGCTCTTCCATGCCTCCCTCTGTGGTAGCAAAGCTCCAAACAAGATCAAAACCTAAGCCACAGAATTAGTCAGAACAGGGGAGAATTGAAACATTAATATTTTAGCATAAACAAAAACGCAAACCAGAAGAAGGTTGTCTTCTGAGACAGCTATGGTATAGGTCTTGACCATAATAGGTCTCAAAGGCCAATCACATCCAAGACCCCCCTCCCAAAGAATGCCAAACTTGCCTGTTTGAGCAGGTGCAGAACAACTTGGCAAAGGGGTCCCTCTGACATGACATGTAAGATTTTTCTGTCCCAGAGTCCCAGAGCT
This sequence comes from Dipodomys merriami, assembly GCF_024711535.1. Lineage (NCBI taxonomy): Eukaryota > Metazoa > Chordata > Mammalia > Rodentia > Heteromyidae > Dipodomys > Dipodomys merriami. Next base: position 29,811,306 of record NW_027202937.1, on the reverse strand, counting down.
TACCTCACACAAAACAAGTGGGTGTGTGTGTGTGTGTGTGTGTGTGTGTATACCTCTCCATGTGTGTGTTCCTTTTGATTCTGCTTCCTCAGTCAATTCCCATGAAGACATTGACCAAGCCTTTGCCAGCTCCTCTCTGCCTCTAACATGACTGCTTTGGCTCCAGTGCTTCTGTGACATAATTATCTGGGATGTCTCTCCTGTTATCTCTGTAGTGGTACCCAACCTTCACATCCACCCCTCCTGTGCCCTCTTCCAGTCATGCCCCCCCTCCCTGTCTTTGCACAGTACACTGGTGACTCTCCCTGCTTTCCATGATGCTGACCCTCTCTCACACACCTCTTTCTTCAGCCTCTTTAATCTCCTTAATAAATCCTTCTTCCTCCCCCTTGCATTTTCTCCCTTACCACCAATCATGGCAATGTTGAACATGGCTGGCTTTCTCTTTGAATCTGAGTCTGGTCCTCTCTCCTTGACATCCAGGTGAATGACACTTAACAAATTATTTCTAGATCCTACAGCTTGGCCACAATGGGTCATCACCCATCTAACCCCACTCCCCAGTCCATCTTTCCAAAGACCCTCTCTCCCCAGCTGCCATCTGTGTTCTGATTTCAACCTGACTTCTAATGAGTCAACTCCATTATATATACGCAGCCCTTGAGTCCTTGGCTAGCTACACCACCTACTCATCCTTTCTGGAATTCACAGCCAAGTCTGCATACTGCCCTTTTCAGAACCCTGTACGCATCACAGCACCACAAATCAGCCCATGCTGACAGAACCAGCTATTCCACTGTTTATGACCTGCATCCATGCTGACCAATTTTGGCTTGTCAGTGTCAGTGCCAAACATTCACCCTACACATGTCTGTTGCTCCTTCCACTTACCATTTCTACTCCCAACCCTACCCCTTTCCTCAGAGAACCTACCCTCCCCAGCTCAGCTGAAAAGAAGTTCATCCTCCAGCTCCAAGTAATTGGATCCATGGTAGACATTTGCCTTAATAATTTCTTATAGATCACCTTGTGGGAGAGTTTGGGTGCCTTGCTGGAAAGTGTTAGACATCTTACTGGAGAGTATTAGGTACCTTTCTGGAGAGTACTATAAAACTATTGAGTGGAAGCCTTCTAGTTGCCATAGCAACTCAAATCCACCTACAGTTCCAAGTGATGGGAATGAGACCTCACAAAGACACAATCTTCAGAGAGAGAAGAATGAAGCAATCTTCACCAAGATGGGAGAGCCGAGGTCAGAGCACAAGGAGATGCTAGTTCCCATAGCATCAGCCTCTGCTTCCTTCCCTTGGTCCTGAGAGTCCTCTGACAGTATACAACAAATCCCACTTTACTGAAGCTAGAGCAAGTTATTGTTTCTTACCACCAAACCATCCTTGACTGAGACACCTTTCAACACAGCTGGCGCATGGTGCATCGCCCACTTTTCCTTCTTTTCTTCTCCGGGCATCTGTTTGCCTGTTTCTATTGACATGGTCTCAGAGCACACACAGAGCCTCCTTTCTCCCTAGAACAAATGCCACCTGGCTTCCTCCCAAAGAGAGCAAGCGGCAACCCCATGACTGAATCACACAACAGGTGAGCCAGGCCGTGCCAACATTGACACCAACTTGCCTCAGACCTGCTCCAGTTCTCGGCCTGCTAGAGTTTCCCCACCACGATCCTGAAAATTGAGCTTCCTTTGTGGGATCCCCAGATGTGTGCAGCACCTGTGACCCCACAGCAGGAGGCATTCTGGCCATGAAGACAGAGTCATGTGTAGGAAGAAGGGAGTGGGGCAAAATGTGTCCAAGAACATTCTTCCTCTCAAATCACTGCAAACTTCAGCAAAGAGATTAATGGTTCCCATGGCAACCGATAAGCCGGGAAGCCTGTGGAAGGAAGGTTGTAGCTTGTTCAAAGCTCATCCGGTGAAGGTACCTTCCTTATGAAACATTCCATGCCACTACAAGCCAACAGCTCTCACATTTGCTTTGATAAAAGTAAATTTTTTCTTGCATATTTTCTTATGACTGTGTCATACACAGAAAATCCACTTTAATCTCTTAGTAGGCTTTCTGATTCTACTGTATCAGAAAATAGAAGGTTCCTAAAGCTATTTTGGAATTCTCCTAGCCAATGTTAGAAGAAAATTGTTTCAGCAGTTTCATTCATTTACTCTGAGTCTCTGTCTCTTGTGTCTGTCTGTCTACCTGCTTGTGTGCCTGCCTGTCTGTCTCTCACTCCTTCCCTCCCCCCACACACCCACTCGTTTCCATCCTTCATCTCATTATTGCTTTCCTATAAAGTACTAAATACTTAGTGTGTCACACCTGGCCTTTAGTGTGTCACACCTCCCTTTTGGGAGCATTCCAAATGAAAGGGACACGCTGTGGCAAGCATTCTGTTCTCACAAATGACAAGTACCTCCCCCCTTTGGCAGACACACAGAGCTTTGAGAGTCAGGTTACCCAGGGCCTTCCCCCATTGCGCTCCCCTACCTCCTGTTCTTTCAGGAACTCCTGTTAGAAATAAAGACTCTGCATTAGAAAAAGCAGACACGTGGTTTTGGTTTTGGTTTTGGTTTTAGTTTCTGCTTGTTTATTTCACTGAGTTTGAATTTTGAATTTCCTTATTCTTTAGCTGACACATTAAAATGATACATATTTATGGGATACCATCAGGTTTCAAGGCATGTATACATTATGTAATGTTCAAATCAGGTTAAGCATATAAAGCATTTACCATTGGCATATGGTTAAAAAATATTCAGGTTCTTTTTTTCTAGCTTTCTGAAATGTACAGTATATTATTGTTATCTGTAGTCACCCTATTGTCTGACAGCACCCCAGAACTTCTCTCTCCTATCTGTCATGTGGAACCCACTGATCAACCTCTGGTTCATTTTATTTTAATTCATAGAAATGATAGTGACTATAATAAGCATACCTCCTATGGCTGTACTTGTTCACCTTGGGTTTTTGTTGTTTTGTTTTGTTTTTTGTTGCTTGTGGGGCTTGAACGCAGGGCCTGTCCATGCCCTGACATTTTTCACTCAAGACTAATGCTCTTTTACTTTGTGCCACAGTGCCACTTCCAGTTTTCTGAAGGTTAATTGGAGACAGGAGTATCACAGGTTTTCCTGCCCCAGCTGGCTTCAAACTATGATCCTCAGGCCCTACCCTCCTAAGAAGCTACACCCAGCCACATTGTTTTTATAATGTGAATTAGAAACTGATAATGATGGGGAATGTGATTTGCATTATATTTGCCATCTTAATCTGTGCTGCTATAACAAAATACTTGAGGAATTTATAATAAGTGGAAATTTATTAGCTAATGTTTCTGGAAGCCGTTTTCTTATAGCAGAAGGTCAAAGAGAGCAAAAGAGACAGATAAGAGGGAGAGGGAAATTGCCTTGTATAAGAAACCCACTCCTGCAGGCACCAGTGGCTCAAGCCTGTAATCCTAGCTACTCAGGAAGCTGAGATCTGAGGATCACAGTTCAAAGCCAGTGCGGGAAGGAAAGTCCATGAGACTTTAATCTCCAATAAACCACCAGAAAGCCAGAAGTGGTGCTGTGGCTCAGGTGGTAGAGTGCTTGCCTTGAGCTGAAGAGCTGAGGGACAGTGCCCAGGCCCAGAGTTCAAGCCCCACGAACAAAAAGAAAAAAAGAAAAGAAACCCACTCCCAAGATAATGGCTTTAATCCAGTCATGCTTTCTTGACTCAGATGCTGCCCATTAGGCCCCACCTCCCATCATGACCTCATTGAGGAGTAAGTCATCATCCAACACATATTTGGGGAACACATATTAATCATAGTACCTATCATACTTGGTTTAACATGATCACAACCAGGTATAGGTATAAGACAAATAGAAACTGAGTAGAGTCATAGGTACCCATTGTTTTGCTATCAGCAAACTTCTTTACTTACCATTGGTGGCCATGAGCTACACTACAGTTCATTTTCCTAATTTTTAAGTAATTGGATTATATTTTTCATCTTATGTGCCTTTCTTCTTTCCCATTTAGGATTTTTGTCTGTTTTAATTACACAGTTCATAGTTTTACAAAAATGTGCAATAACATTTAAAAGACAAACACTATGCAACAAACCATTTAATCAATGGAAATGTGTAAGCTTTCCATCACTAAAGGAATATCTGAGATAAACTCCTAAGGAGAAAATGTTTACTTAGGTCACAATAGTGTAAGTTTCCATCCATGATTGATTGGTCCTGTTCCTTTGGGCCCACAGGTAGAGGAGGGTATCTAGCAGAGGAAGTGGGAAAGTGACCAGAAAATCGGAAAAAGAGGGGCTGTACCCTCCAAGGCTTATCCCTAAAGCCAGTAAGACTTCACTAGTCCCATCTCTTAAAGTGTCCACCCCTTGTCAACAGTGCCAAGCTGTTTAACTAAGCCTTCTTTTAACATGGGTGGTTGGGTTATACCAGCTCTAACTACAGCCAGCCAAGCATATGTAAGTTTAACATTTGTTTAAAAACAAAAACTATCAAAAGAATTTTTTTTCTTTTGTCAGTCATGGGGCTAGAACTCTGGCCTTGGCTGCTGTCCCTGAGCTTTTGTGCTTAAGGCTAGAGCTCTACTACTTTGAGCCACAGCTCTATTTCCAGTTTCCTGGTGATTAATGGGAAATAAAAAATCTCAAAGAATTTTCTGCTGGGGCTGCCTTCAAACCATGATTCTTAGATCTCAGCCTCCTGAGTAGCTAGAATTATAGGCATGAGCCACCAGCATCCAGCTTAAAAGAATTTCTAATATGGCTTTGTGTGTGTGTGTATGTGCGCGCGCGCGTGCGTGTGCGTGTGTGTGTGTGTGTGTGCGTGTGTGTGTGTGTGTGTGTGTGTGTGTGTGTGTGTGTGTGTGTGTGTGCTCGCAGGTTGACACTTTACCACTTGAGCTATACCTCCACTTCCTGGTTTTTGTTGGTTAATTGGAAATAAGAGTCTTACATATTTGTCTTCCCGAGTTGACTTCAAACTGCAGTCCTCACTGATGTCATTTTTATATCCTTGAGGTTTCTTGGAAATGCATCTGCAATCTTACTATTAAACCAATGTTTGATTACATCCCTAGCCAGAATGGTATTCTGCCTAAGCAAGCATTACAGGTCTGATAGTCTGACAGATTGAGTTAGGAGTCAGGATGCTTTACAATCTATCAGGGTGTCACTGCTGGACAGAAATATCCCCTGCAGATGTTCCTGTTCTTCTAATTCTCTGACCACCTCTTTAATGAAAAGAAGCCCAAGAGTGAGGGCCTTGAGCAAATGATTGGCCCTGATTTTCAAACCATGTTCCTCCAGTGAAAAGTAATTTTACTAACACAGAAAAATATCTCCTTGTCCATGTAATTGTAACTTCTCTATATGGTATTTTCACAATTAAAAAAGAAAAGAAAAGAAAATATTTCCAAGATATTGTTGACTGATGTGTTTTGTAAAGGTGCATCCCAACATTCAAATAGATTGGGGAAGTAAAGCTAGATGAGGGGAAGTTCACACATCAACTGACTTTTCATTGGCTGCATGACAATTCATTGAGATTTTCACATAGATCTGATGGGCAAACCTTACTTGTGTTCAAGAGCACCTCTTCTTCACAAGCTGGGCATTGGATGGTAGCCACTTTAACCCAAGAGTGAGTAGCCAATTCATTTTATCACTCAGGATAAACTAGGTTGTATTCATAACAAATGTCCCCTATCATCTCTGTGAATTAAATAGCAAGTCTTTTGTCTTCTGCCAGCATGGGTGGGGTCACCTCCATCATTTAGCAACCCAGGATGGAAGAGCGCCACCTCAACACACACTGCCCCCCCTCACCACCATAGGGAAGCGAAAGAAACTTAGTGGATTACTTCCCACCATATCTGCTCCAATGGTCAAAGCAACACTTAGTTCTTCTGTCAGCTGATTTGCTTGGCTTGAGTCAGTTCTCTTTGTTCTCATTTTCCTGATAAAATCCAGTTTTAGAACCCCAGAATCCAGTGGTTCCATTACTGAAATGCCCCCCAGGAAGTCTCTGTCTATAACAGTCAGCAGACCAGATGTGTTCCTTTATGTTACACAGGATCCAGGTACATAAGTATGTATAGATGTGCATACACACAGAGGTGTTTTCTATTATAAATGCCACAGACAATGGAGTTAATAGGTTTGTGGACTAGACAGAGTTGAACAAAAATCAACATGGGTTTTGAAATCAAGTAGACTTGCCTTTTACCAGCTCTGTGACTAAGCACGATGAAGCTCTGAGTATCCTCATACACCAAATGCACACCATATCTAGCATGTTGCTGTGGTAAAATAAAGTTTCTAAAAATAGTATAGGGACTCAACAAATGAAAGTTGTTGCTTATTTCGTTTGCTAACAGAAGCATAGTCTTGGATCATTTGTTTTATATAATGAAGTAAGGAGGCCAGGTCTGGTCAGTGCCATATTGGCCACATGGTCGATGGTAGGGTCTACCATCTTGTCTTCATGCTGGGGGAAGAAAACCACTGCCCATCACCTGCCTCCCAAGTAATGGATGTACCGGACCCCTGGAGGCAGGGGCAGGCACTTGGCTGATAGGTTACTGAATCTGTCAGTCTAGTGCCTGGGACTGGGAATTTCCTGAGGATCTGTCCCCTGTGCTGACCTATTTAGGCCTGGACCAGCCACAGGACTCCATGCCACGTGTACCACTGTGATCTTGTCTTGTGTCCTGTCTCCTGTCTCATCTCCAGTCATCATGGAGTCCCAATTCAGCTCTCCATTGGAGCTGCATTGACTTGTTGGTATTGTTTTTGTTATTTCTTTCTTCTTTAGCATATTTCCTGGTTATATTATGTGTATTTGCGTGCTGCAGGCCTTTATAACAACTGGCAGTCTGCAGTCTGTTAACTCTATAATAAAGACTCCAATATTCTATATTTTAAAGTGTGGCTTCTGGGATGATTTACCTTACAACAATGTGTGTGTGTGTGTGTGTGTGTGTGTGTGTGTGTGTGTGTGTGTGTGTGTGTGGCATATATGAACATTTTATTTTATTTTTTTATTGTTTGTAATCTTTGTCTCCTGATCATTTTTCTTTTCTTTTTGTGCCAGTCCTGGGGCTGGAACTCATGCCCCTGGACACTGTCCCTGAGCTTCTTTTTGCTCAAGGCTAGCACTACCACTTGAGCCACAACACCATTTTGGGCTTTTTCTGTGTATGTGGTACTGAGGAACTGAACCCAGGGCTTCATGCATGCGAGGCAAGCACTCTAACACTAAGCCACATTCCCAGCCCCTCCTGGTCATTTTCATTGCCCCTATTTCCTACCCCACCCCCATCCCCAATTAAGTATTATCCCATTGTAAGACCATGCTACATTTTTTTTTACATCCATGCAAACATTAACTTTGTGCTGTTATTGAGGCTTGAATTCTTGCTTAGCATTTTTTTCTCAAAGCTGGTACTTTACCACTTGAGCCATACCTCCACTGCCAGCTTTCTGCTCATTAATTGGAGATAAGAGTCGGATCTATCTGCTTGGGCTGTAGTAGGAAGACTCCTACTCAGTCAGGCAAGCCCACCTAGTCGTCTGGAGTGACAGAGCCCACCACAACCAAGTTGTTAATAAAGAAGCAACTTTATTGAGAAAGTTCCTACATTGACCAGCCAGGGCTGCAGCACAGGCTCAGGAGCTGATACTGCGACCATATAAACATTTTAGTACTAATCCACTGTCTAAATCCACTACCTAAATCACTGTCAAATTAGTGGATGTTGGTTGGTAAACTATTTTAACAAATGTTTTAAATGTATGTTAATAATTGAGCATATGCCCATTTTAATTCTAAATTGTCTAAGATGTAAGCTGGGTACCAATGGCTTAATGCTTATGATGCTCGCTACTCTGGAGGCTGAGATTCAAAACCAGCCTGGCAGAAAAAAAAATCTGCAAGACTTCTCAAAACAATAACCAGCAAAAAAAAAAAAAAAAAAAAAAAAAAAAAGCTGCACTGCACTGGAGGCATGGTGTAAGGCCCTGAGTTCAAACCTCAGAACCACCACCAGCAACAGCAGTAGCAGCAGAGGAAGAAGAAGACAAAGAGGAGGAAGTTGGGGGGAGGTGATGGGGGAGAGAAGAGAAAATTGTTGAAGATATTAAAGCTATGCATCCTACCCTAGCCACAGCTAATCTTTTCATTTAATTTCATGAGCCCTTTTTTTATATATTAATCTCCCTTCATCTTAAGGAACAAGCCATCCCTTCAGTCTCTGGTCATCTCATTCACCCAAAATTAGGTAAGCAACATTTCAACTGTCAATCAAAATGTCAATCATCCCATAACGTTGCATAATTAGTCCTGAAAGAACATCATTAGATTGAATCTGTCATTAAAATGGATTCCTTAAGTTGATGCTAATTCCTATAAAATGAGTCCACATTAAAACAATGCTTCTTACTCTAGGCCTCTAATAGTGTTCACTTCCATTCCTGGATATGCAAATCTAAATCGAGAACGAGCATTTGCTTATACCAGTCAAACCCCTTGACTCTCTACCTGGAGCTGGGAGTCAATGGGCAAAAGTATCCACGGCCCAATTCTGAACTATTCTGGCTTTCTCAGTAGATGACCCATAGCAAATTTTAGTCTCTGACACTTTTTGTTGACACAGAACATGTGTTAGTTACATCTTGAGTTTGTGACAGATTACATAGTATATACTACACCTCTTACTTAATATATTAATTGAAACAAATTCAAAATTCCTTTGGCCATAGCAGCTATGAGTTCAAATTTCATGTGAACACATGGAAATATTCTGTGAGCGTGCATGAGTGGCATCCAAATGATACCTAGTAAACTGGGCTGAGGGAGAAAAGTGACGTGATTTATTTACCCTCCCTAATCCAATAGTTTATTTCAGTCCTTGTGCCTCTTCCCTCCACCCTGCCCCAGGTGACCATGGAAGCATGCTTATCCTTGCAGGAAGGCTGTCCAGATTCTGCTGGAACCATCTACTGGCAAGCCTAAGCTATCTTCAGGGGCAGTCAGTGCAAGTCCTGGCCTAAACAACACTTCCAGTATTTGTGTTCTGCTCTGACCTCCAGCACCCCTGAATGATCCAAAGCTGAGGCCTTAAGGAAAGAACCACAGTCTTGCCACTCCTTAGTCAAGAAGAGGACTTGGTACTAAGAAATGTAGTTATCCTCTCTTCTTTCTACATTGGGGCAGGAGGGAGCAGTGGGGCATACAGTTGGTCATTCAAACCCACAGGTTCTATACCCACGGATTCAATCAACCATGGGCAAGAACATTTTGGGAAAACTGGATCTATACTTAACATGTACAGTCTTTTTATCTTGCTATTGTTCATTAAATGATACCAAATAACTACCATGTATAGTACATCTACACTCTAGTAAGAATAAGTCATCTAGAGATGATTCTTGAGTCTATGAAAGGACACGTGGGCAGGTGGGGTGGGGGTTCCTATGCAAAAACGCCATTTTATATGAGTGACTTGAGCATTATGGATTTTGGTGTCCATAGAAATCTTGGAACCAATCCTCTATACAAATGCTAAGGGGCAACCATAGAAGTCAGAAATCAGGCCCTGACCCTCACTATAAGATGTAGATTGCCCACCCAAGCCTGGTGTCCATTACTAAGTGTTGATTTGATATGATGAGATAGACCTAAATTTCTGCAACCCCAGCTCGAAGAAGGAATAAAGCTCTCCACAGAGAATCATGACTCATAAAGTGAGTCCCTGCCCAGAAGAGCTTACAGACTAATACATATACGGCCAGAAGCAAAACATGTTTCTCCCCATACAGCATGCTGTTGAGATCTTGCTCTTAATGACATAAATCTTTGTAAATCCTCTAGACTGAAAGATGAATTTAGGAAAGCTGGTGTGTGTGTGGCAGGAAGCATCTAGGCTGCCTGTGCATAATGTGACAAGCCAAAGACACGTGACCAGAGTCACCATGTGGAAAGACCTGCCAGAAGGGGCAGGTGTGACTATGGTTGAAGACTGTCCCTCAGTCTGTCTTCTCAGAATCACTAAGCCCAGGCAGCTTCCCAGCCCCCAGCCCACCTCCACACATCCGTCTTCCCTTCCCAAGAATAGCCTGCCTGTGCCAACTGGGCTTCAGTGAAATTGAACTTGACTCATTGTATCCCCAGTATCTAATGCCAAGCCAAGCCCACACAGCCTTGCTGAATACTTATTGAATACACAAGTAAATTAACTAATGCACCTTCCAAAAAGAGCCCCCTAAAGAGCCCCCCTACAGTTCTTCTGTAGTGAAAATCCTTTTAGTGGACTCATTTTGGAAGATGCACTAATTTATTATGCATATATATATATATATGGGTTTTGTTTGTTTCTTGAGGTGTGTGTGTGTGTATGAGAGAGAGAAACAGAGAGAGAGAGAGAGAGAGAGAGAGAGAGAGAGAGAGAGAGAGAGAGAGAGAAAGTACACATGCACCAGTACTAAGGGCTTGAATTCAGGGTCTTGCCTTCTTGCCTGGCCTTTTCAGTCAAGGCTGGTACTCTACCACTTCCAGCCTTTTGCTGGTTAATTGAAGATAAGAGTCTCACAGACTTTGCTGCCTGGGCTGGATTTGAATCTCAATCCTCAGCCTCCTGAGTAGTTAGGATTACAGGCATGAGTTTCTGGCACCCAATTTGCATACCTGTTTTAATTACATTACACTCAAGACATACAATCACCGAGTCGCAGTTTGTAAAAGCTGGCCAGGATCTCTGATACCAGCTAGCTTGACCATTTCCTTCTACCCATAACAAATGTGATCAATACCAAGTGAGGATCATCTTTACTATTTGTCAATAAGACTTTTGTAACCTGATGAGAAATAATTTCCAGAGGTAGCCAGAAAAACCCAAAAGTCTGCTAGATCCCATAGTCTTGATAAAATTTGCTCGGATCTTTATATAAAGTCCCTATTTTATGGTAAATTCTACAAAGTTAGGAAATATCTTCATGATAATTCAGAGCCACTTAGATATTTTTAGTGAGTTGGAAGTTATAAAGATATACCTAGCTAAAAGGTTTTTTTTTGAAATTTTGTATTTACTGAAGAGATGAATTTTTGCAAGAATCTCCTTCCTTCTGGAATTCTAGAGGGACACAAAGGCAAATTCAATATCCATGCTCCTAGGCCCATGGACTAGGAATGTGGCTTAGTGGTAGAGTATCTGCCCAGCATGCATGAAGCCCTGGATTCAATTCCTCAGTACCACATAAACAGAAAAAGCCAGAAATGGTGCTGTGGCTCAAGTGGCAGAGTGCTAGCCTTGAGTACAAACAGGCTCAGGGACAGCGGCCAGGCCCTAAGTTTAAGCCCCAAGTCTGGTAAAAAAGAAAAAGAAAAAAAGAAAAGAAAGAAGAAGTTAGATCCTATCTTAAAAAAAAATGACAAAAGCAAAAAGGGCTGAAACTGGGAGTCAAATGGTAGAGTACTTGCCCAGCAAACACAAAGCCTGGGTTCAAACTCCAGCAAAACACACACATACACACACACACACACCCCACATTCATCTCCACAGTTCTCAGTTTCATAAGCAGTCAGATAGCAATATTCAAAATGGTCTTCACAGGTCAAACTACAGGCACCTGTTGTACTAGAGGAAGTTCCGCTAGAGAAAAGGAATTGGAAGGATCAGGACCTAGCAAGTGGACTTGAACCCAGAAAGTGGCAAGGGAGAGATGTAAGAAGCCCTGGAAGGGAGATGGAGTGTGAGCAGGTAGGTAGAAGAAGGCAAATGCCCAGCACACAAAGGAATCAGCACTGGCTAAAGCAAAGGATGGGTGGGAATATTTTCATTATGTGTTGGGTAAGTAAGAGCTGCAACTTCATTTATAGTTACAGCAACCCAGTGAATTAGGTAACACAGCTTCCATTTTTCAGAGGAGGAAACTGAACCTTAAGAATAGTCATAATTAGCCAGGTGAGGGTCAAGATTATCTAATACAAGGGGAGCAGAAATCTTCAAGGTTGACTCTATTTCCCCAAGCTGCCTCCCTTGGATGGCTTTACCCGTGGTCAGTTCCAGGGGACAGGGAAGAAAGCTGGAACTGGGCTGGCAAAGGGGTGAGAGAATAAAGAAGGCCTGGAAAAGGAAGCCAGGGAGGAGGAAAACCAAAGAAAGACGTAGCTTCTGGCTGTTTCTCTGTTTTTTTTAAATTTTTTATTGTATTGTTTTTACGAAGGTGATGTACAGAGAGGTTACGGTTACATAAACCGGGTAATGTGTACATTTCCTTTCAGACAATGTCACCCCTTCCCTCCCTCTCTCTTCTGACTGTTTCTTAAGATGAAGAAAATCGGAGGAAGTCCCACAATGGAGGGACCAGAGGAAAGAGAGGCTGAGAATGAGAAAACGCGCAAGAGGGCCGAGAGAGGAGAGGCGAAGATTAGGAGCCCAGGAGGAAGGTTTAGCCTTGACATAAAAAGAAATGTCTCTGCCCTGGATAGGATAAAAGGAGAATGAGAAACTGGCCGTGGTTTAAAGAAAAGAAGAAAAAGAGAGGAAGGGAGCTTAGTGGTGTAGGCGATGGCTTTCTCCCTTCCAGGCCGCAGGGTCAGCTGGGGCTGGACCGAGTGGAAAAGATTCAGATTCGAAGCAGCTGTCGTGGGAATCTGATAGGGAGCTAAAAATGGACCTGAAGGAGGATGCCTGCCTGTGGCACCCGGACAGCCCGAGCACAACCCGACGGCAGGGCAGAAACGCTCCGAGGGTCCGATTACTGTCGGGCACGAACCTCCCCAACCTCAACGTTGGTGACCGCAAGACATGAAAGGCTTGTCCAAGAGGCCCCAGTATGAAGTCAGTGGGTAAGAAATGGAGGTGCTTTGGGGAACCTGGCCGCATCAGCTCAGCAAGGAACCCAAATCCCACCCGGAGGGAAGGAACACATCCAGCCAGGATGGATCCCCAGTGCCAAAAGCTGGGGAGGGGCCCCGAAGGCTCAGCAGGGGCGGGGAACGGAGTCCCCTCAACCTGGGGCTACTGAGGCGCTTTCACGGTGGGTGCCAGAAAGGTGGAAGCCATAGAATAGGCCCAGGACGTGGCCTGTGACAGATGCTGGGGCTAGAGAGGTCACTAGGGTTGAGAAGGTCAGAAATGAAGGAGGAAAAGAAGGCTCGCTGCCTTGCAAACAGAGCAGGAACACAGGCGGAATAGATACCAGAGCCCAGTTAAGCCACCCACCAAGCACACACTGGGATGTGGGTGGATGGCTGCTAGACAACCCCACATGGGGGCTTCTTCTCTTCAAAGGGAAGTTCAGCTGGATTCCTGGTGAAATGCTTTGTTATCATTCTTTGTTATCTGGTGTGGATTGGCTCCAGGTCACTGCAAGAGTACCAAAGTGTGTGGATGCTTAAGTTCTGTGTATAAAATGGCATAGTAGAAGGCAAGCCATGGCGGTACACTTTCGTAAATCTCAGAATTCAGAAGGTTGAGGGAGAGGGAGGATTAAGAGAAAAGGCCAGCCTGGGATACACAGCAAGACCCTGTCTCTGAAAACTAAAATCCAACTAACTAAATAAATAAAACGGCATAGTATTTGCATATAACCTATCCATAACTTCCTATATGCTTTACTTTTTCTTACTTTTTTCTGTTCTTATATTGTGTTCCCATGAATTAGTTGTCCAAAAGAGGTTCCATTGTGACATTTACATACATAATGTCCTTGGATGACATTTAGCCTGTCTATATTACTCCTTACTAACGTTTTCCCCTTCTGCTTTTCAACAGGTATTAGTGGTTTATTACTCTATTTTCCTACATCTACATAATATACTTTGGTCACATTCATCTCAATGCCCCTCCATTTTCCCTTTCTGCCCTTCCGCAGATTCCTCCACCAATTAGCACTCCTTTTACAATCATGTCAGGACAATTCCTTGTTTTTTGGCAGTACTAGAGTCTGAACTAAAGGCTTCGCACTGTCACTCCACCAATTAAGCTTCTTTATACCATCTCTAAGATGGCTTGACCACCTAATATGATGCCAGTTCTCTGTCAGTAGCTGTTACACTTGATGGCTTTATTTTTTTATGTTACAACTTATGACAAAAAAAAAAAGTCAATGCAATTTTTTATTTCTGGTCCTGGGACTTGAACTCAGGGTCTGGGATCTGTCCCTGAGCCTCTTTCTGCTCAAGGCTAGCATCCTACTACTTGAGCCATAGCACACTTCCAGCTTCTTCTGAGTAGTTAATTGGAGATAAGAGTCTCATGGGCTTTCCTGCCCAGGCTGGCTTCGAACTGCAATCCTCAGATCTCAGCCTCATGAATAATTAGGATTACAGGCATGAGCTACTGGTGCCCAGCATGATGCTACTTTTTAAATACCTTGTTTTAATTTTCTTTAAGCAGTTGTGTAAATGGGTTTTAATTCAACATCTTATCAGATGCAACTTTTTAAAATATATTTTCTGTCTGAGATTGACTGAATCTACAGATGCAGAATTTTGAAAAGAGAGGCCAAACTCAGGCTAACCTCTGTTCCACTGACTGTCCCCCTTGTCAAGGTCCTGCTAAAGATGAACAACTTTGTCTCTTAAATCCCAAATGCCTGGGCTGGGAAGGTGGCTCAGTGGTAGAGCGCTTGCCTTGCATGCATGAGGCCCTGGGTTCGATTCCTCAGCACCACATAAGCAAAAAGAAAAAAGCCAGAAGTGGCACTGTGGCTCAAGTGGTAGAGCGCTAGCCTGGAGCTGAAGAGCTGAGGGACAGTGCCCAGGCCCAGAGTTCAGGCCCCACGACCGGACCCAAAAAAAAAAATCCCAAATGCCTGGAGAGTGCTTACAAAGTGCCAACCACTTTCTGAGCCCTTGGTGCATTTAATTCATTCATTAATGTCCACTCATAGTATCCTTTTGGTCCCTTTAGCATTCCTACTTTACAGATGAGGAAACTGAGGCCGAGTAGGAAATAACTGAACCAGGTCTACTACTAGCAAGAGTCAAATCCAGCCAATCTGAATGTGCTCAGAATGTATTCTCTTCTCAGCCCTCAAACTTGACAGCCATTAGAATCACCCTAGAGACTTGTAAAAACTACTGAGATTCTGATTTTATTACAATGTCATTAGGGCAACTGAGCTTTAAAAAGATGTCTGGGGCAGCAGCCTGGAGGTTCCTCAAAAAACTAAACATAGATCTCCTCTATGACCCAGCCATACCATTCCTGTCCATCTAGCAAGAACATCACAAGCCAGGATACTGTAAAAACACTTGCACATGTGGCATCTATACACAATGGAATTTTACATAGCCATTAGAAAGAATATACTATGTCATTTGCAGAGAAATGGATGATCCTAGAACAAATCATATTAAATGAGGTAAATCAAGCTCAGAGAGACAAACAGTGTGTGTTTTCTCTCATATGCAGAAGCTAGATCTAATATACACTGTGACATGATAAATTACACAGGACTCTAGACATTCACACACAGTGAGACCAAAGGAGAACACTCTTAGGGGAGGAACCCACAAGTGCAATGCCTATGTGCCTGTGATCATACAAAATTATATTTATAGAAATGAATTCTGGAAAATTGAAACAAGAGGTGCTTTTTTTTTCTTTTTGTCTTGTTTATCTGTTTTTGGAATAAGGGGAGGCACAGAAATGGAGGGACAAAGGGTAAACAAATGCAGCAGTCATACTTACTAGATTACACTATGTTGAATATGAACTATACAACTTGTGGGCAGGCCTGGGAGGGGAAACTGGGAGAAAGCAAAGGAAGGGGTGACATTGTCCAAAAAGAAGTGTCCTCAAACTGGGTGCTGGTGGCTCACACCTATAATCCTAGCTATTCAGGAGGCTGAGATCTGAGGATAATGGTTCAGAGCCAGCCCGGGGAAGGAAAGGCCATGAAACTCTTATCTCCAACAAACTACCCAGAAAAAGCTGGAAGTGGTTCTGTGGTGCAAGAGGTAGAGCTCTAATCTTGAACAAAAAAAACTCAGGGACAGCACCCAGGCCAGCAAGTTCAAGCCCCAGGACTAGCAGAGAGAGAGAGAGATAAAAGGTACATATTACTTGGTTTATGAAACAGCAACTCTTCTATACATCACCTTTATAGCAACAATTTCTTTTTAAGTTAAAAAAAAACCAAAAGATGTTCAAGGTTGCCTACAAGAAGACAGAATAATTGCTCTGTGTAGTCAAACTGCTACACCCTGGGGCAGGGCAGAGATAGATGGAAGGCAACAATGGAAATTTCCAGGGTCCCCTGGTAAAGAATAAGTCCAAGAGAGGCTCAGACTTGGATGTTAAGAGTTAGCCTTTCAAGAAAGCTAAGTAGGGCTGGGAAGGTGGCTCAGTGGTAGAACACTTGCCTTGCATGCCAGAGGCCCTGGGTTGGATTCCTCAGCACCACATAAGCAGAAAGAAAAAAGCTGGAAGTGGTGCTGGGGCTCAAGTGGTAGAGCGCTAGCCTTGAGCTGAGGGACAGCGCCCAGGCCCAGGGTTCAGGCCCTATGACCGGACCCAAAAAAAAAAAAAAAAAAAAAGAAAGCTAAGTAGTAGTGAGTTTCAGTGAAACTCACAGGGCCTGGTGAGTCCATTCAGAGGACTCTATTCTAGGAAGGAAGGGAATTCAGGAGGGAAGGCAAGGGGAGGAGAGGGGAAAGCAGGGGAGGGGGAAAAAGATAAGGGGAAGGAGGAAGAGGGGAAGGGAAGGGAGAGGAGGGGAGAGGAGGGATAGCTCAATTGGTAGAGCCACTAGCCAATGAACAGAAGTATCAGGTACAGAGCTCAGCTTGAACCCTACTCTCAGACAGAAACAAAAAAGAAAGGAGAGGAGAGGAGAGAAGGAGTGGGGGAAGGGGAAGGGAGGGGAGGGGAGGAAAGGGGAGGAGAGGAGAGTAAAGGGGACACAACAACCTCTCCTTATGGGACCCTTGGCTTCAAGGACCTGACTGATTCCAGACACACTACAGCCACAGAACTGTCATTTGCTCCAAGCAACAGCTTCCTGGCTGAGGTAGATAAAGAAGAATGCCAGTCCCCCCAATCTGCTCTGTCCTCCTGCTTGATTTCCTAGATTAGAAAGAGAAAGCCCCAGCAGCCAGCTCTGTGAGACTTTCTCTAGCTCTCACAAGGACAGATTCCAGCTCTTGCCTCTGAAGCATTCATACAACTCCATCTTAAGTATCTGACTTCCCTGTTCTGATCCTCGGCTTCCTGCCCTTCCATTGATATGCCCTGTCCAGCCTAAATTCCAGTTATTGCTTTTTTAAAAACATGGGACTCTTTCATTGGTTAAAAAGAGAACCTACCAGGTGTTCTCTGGCTGGTGCTAGAAACGGCTGTGTTTTTCAATTCCTTGAACTTACAGTTCAAACTCAGCTACCATGCCAGGGTTCACAAGGAGGATCTGACCTTGAACTGCTTACAGGATAGAGTTGCCCTTGTCCTCCCCCTCTGCACACTGCCAGATCCAAAAGCCCAGACAGCCTTGGCAACCTAGGAATAAAAGACAAACTACCTCACCCCCCATCAGCCCTTTTAATATTTAATGCAAACATCTGAATGCAAATTAACTTCACTTTTGTTTTATTTCCCATCCTCCACTCTTCCCCAAAGAAGGAGATGCCTTTCATCCAAGACAGCGTTGTCCCTAGTTCTGCTGGAAGCAGGGAGTCAAACATGGCTTCAGGGGGAGAGGTGCGCACACACGCTGTGCGTGGTCAGAGCAGTCCCCTGGCTCCAAACTCCATGTATTCAGTGTGTCTCACAGAGTGTGTCTCGAGGGCATTTTCCCTCTACAGAGGTCACAGTGTCTTGGTCACTCTGTGCCAGCATCCCAGCACAAACTAGGGGAGAATATTAGGAGCCTAAAGTCCTTGAAAATTAATATCTTTTTAGAGCCAAGGAAAGGCACATGGTTTAGCATAGTCAAGGTACCTGGTCTGCATTTAAGGCTGAGGTCCAGAAATTGAAATTTTAAAAGGAGAACAAGGAAGGCAAATGCTGATAGGTAGATACTAAATAGTTGAGGATGGTGAAAATGAAGTAGGTGCTGGAGGACTAAGAAGAGTGGACATGGAGTCAGGCACTGGTGGCTCACACCTATAATCCTAGCTGCTCAGGAGGCTGAGATCTGAGGATCACCACTTAATGCCAGCCAGGACAGAAAAAGTCCATGAGACTCTTGTCTCCAATTAGTCACAAAAGAAGCTGAAGTGAATCTGTGACTCAAGTAGTAGAGCACCAGTGTTGAGTGAACAAGTTAAGCAAGAGCAAAAGGCTCTGAGTTCAAGCCCCAGTACTGGAATAAGAATGAATTCATACAATTGGAAGGGGAAATTTGAACTTCTCCCATGAATATAGTATGAGAGATACAACATGATAATCATAAATAGGACTGCCTAGGAAGAAGAGTAGGGTAGGCTGTGTCAACTATTTACACTTCCTGAATAAATGAGATGACATGTGTGTATGACCACACTCAGCTTCTTTGGTTGGATTGGAGTCTTGAGAACTTTTTTCTAGGGCTGGCCTAGAACCACCATCCTCCCAATCTTAGTAGCTGAGAGTCTTATCATGTTCCCCCCCCCCCCCCAGGCCTCAAACCATAATCCTCTGGGTCTCAAAATCAGAATTTTTTAAGTGAGTTAATAGCACTGATCTATTGTTTGGGGTTTTGTTTTGTTTTTGTTTTTGTTTTTTTGGGGTCCGGTTGTGGGACCTGAACTCTGGGCCTGGGCGCTGTCCCTCAGCTCTTCAGCTCAAGGCTAGCACTCTACCACTTGAGCCACAGCGCCACTTCTGGCTTTTTTCTTTTTGTTTATGTGGTGCTGAGGAATCGAACCCAGGGCCTCAGGCATGCAAGGCAAGCACTCTACCAACTGAGCCACCTTCCCAGCCCCTGGGTTTTTGTTTTTATGTTGTTGTTGTTTTTGGTCAATCGTGGGACCTGAACTCTGGGCCTGAGTGCTGTCCCTCAGCTCTTAAGGCAAGCACTCTACCACTTGAGCCACAGCGCCACTTCTGGCTTTTTTCTGGTGGTTAATTGGAGTTAAGAGTCTCATAGACTTTCCTACCTGGGCTGGCTTTGAACCTGCGATCCTCAGATCTCAACCTGAGTAGCTAGGATTACAGGCATGAGCCACTGGTGCCTGGCAATTGATGTGTTTTTTGAGTACTGGTGGTTGATTTTGTCTTTCTTTCTTCTTTTCTTCCTTCCTTTCTTTTTTCTTTCCTTCTCTCTTTTTCTTCCTTCCTTTCTTTTGCTCTCTTTCTTTTTTTTTTGGATCCGTGGGACTTGAACTCTGGGCCTGGGTGCTGTCCCTCAACTCTTCAGCTCAAGGCTAGCGCTCTACCACTTGAACCACAGCGCCACTTCTGGCTTTTATCTGCTTATGTGGTGCTGAGGAATCGAACCCAGGGCCTCATGCATGCAAGGCAAGCGCTCTACCACTGAGCCAACTTCCCAGCCCTTTTCCTTCTTTCTTTATTCCTTCCTTCCTTCCTTCTTCCTTTCCTTCTCTTTCTTTCTTTCTCAATGTTTTCTTAAACCAGGCAGCTGCTGGAGCTTTGAAAGCTCAGTGTAAAATACAACAAGAAGGGTCAGTGATGGAGCAGGGCAGATCTCACAGGCAGCACACTGTGAAGACAGAGAAGAACTGGCCAGAGTCCCAACATGGGGCCACAGAGGCTGCTCCACACTCTACAGCATCCCTGAAACCTGGTGTCAGCCAGAGAGCAGAAGACACAGCTGCTCAGCTCCTCCTGAAACAGAATTACAAGTTGACATGATTTAAAAGATGACTCACTCAAGAAGGCAAAGCAGCTGGCACTGCAAACTGATTGTCTAATACATTTTTTTCTCAACAGTTTTTGCTTTGTGTTCCATTATCATATAAAAAGGGAACCCCAAAATGCTACAACATGAGGCAGGAATAAATATTAATTCTCAGTGTTTAAGAGAAGAGACATAAAAAATGAGCGAATGAGATTGAAAGTAGGGATAGGGTATTTGCATACCTGTGTGTCTGGCAGCATTATGCATAAACAGCCAAAGGCAGAAGCAAACCAGGTCTGTCCCAACAGCTGAGTGGATTGCAGAAGTGGGTACATAGTGCACAGAATATTAGTGGTCTGCTGAGAAAAGTAAAGCCTGGCATGTGCTACAACATGGGTGAACATTGGGCTCAGGTGTTAAGTAAAAAGTTAGTCATGAAAGATAATAAGTAGCCAGGCACAGTGGTTCATGCCTGTCATCCTAGCTATTTGGGAGGGACAGATAGGAGGATTGCAGTCCAAGGCAGATCTAAGCAAAAAGACCCTATCTGAAAAAAGTAACTAAAGCAAACAAGGGCTGGGGCATGGCTTGAGTGATAGAATACTTGCTTTGCAAGCACAAGGTCCAGAGATCATACCCAGTACCACCAAAAAGTAACTACTATATGTGATTCCACTTAGGTGAACTACCTAGCATAGAAAAAGCCAAAGAAACAGAAAGTAGAGCCACACACTAGTGACTCATGCCTCTAATCCTAGCTAGTCAGGAGGCTGAAATCAGCAAGGTCACAGTTCTAACCCAGCCCAGATAGAAAAGTCTTCAAGCCAAGTGCTGGTGTCTCACGCCTGTAATCCTTGCTACTCAGCCAGTCAGGAAAGCCCTTGAGATTCTTATCTCCTATTAACCCCAGAAAACCAAAGTGGTAGAGTGCTGGCCTTGAGCAAAAAACGCTCAGAAACAATGCTCAGGCCCTGAGTTCAAGCCCCATGGTCGACCAAAAAATATAGAAGAAAGAAATGTTTGGAGCCTTGATGACAGAAGACCTATTCCAAAAATCTGACTTACTCCTATGCAAAGTTCATTTCCAGACTCACATCATTTTAGCCTATGGCCAATTACATATTTGCAAATAATCAATTACGTTTTCAGAGCATCTAGCACAGTGTATTAAACATGACGTTGAACCCTCGTACCATTATCTATCCTGAGCTCTCCACCCACAGCCTGAGCCCACAGGCCAGGTGCAGGGGAGAGTCCCTCAGGTAAGAGAGACACTCCAGAGCCTGGGAAGGGAAGAGTCATGACCAATGGCAGAGAGGTCAACAGCAAAGTTAAAGATAAATCTAGTTCTCTTTAAGCCCCGGGTCACACACACACACCAAAAAAAAAAAAAGTAGGTAACAGTGAATGGGAGTGAATGGGAAGTAAGCATCCACCTTATTTCTGCCAGGTAACTGGTAATACCATCTTGAAGCCCATGACTTCAGACTTCAGATGAGGGGAACACATTGGTCTTTTGGAACCCCTAGGAAGTGGGTCTAAGACTTCTTCAGAAACCCAAATCAAGGGATGCTCAAATCCTTTCTATAAATGGTGCAATATTTATGTAGAATCTAGCCCCTCCTCCTGTGTATTTTATCTCATTAACATGCCTTTCTTTTTTCTTGGTGGTACTAAGGTTTGAACTCACTTGCTCAGCTTGATTGCTTGAGCCATGCTTCAAGCCTGGCTTTTTGCTGGTTATTTTGAAGATAGAGTCTCCTGGACTTTTCTGCCCACTCTGGCTTTGAATGGTGATCCTCTGGATCTCAACATCCTGAATAGTTAGGATTACAGGTGTGAACTATCCTCTCACCTGGCTAGGGGACTTCTTATGCCTAATAGAATGTAAATGCTATGTAAATTGCTGCTATGCTGGATTATTTTGAGAACAGTAATAAGAAAAACATTTTTGTACAAGTTCTGTTCAGAGAGAATTTGTTTTGTTTTTCTTTTATTTTTATTTTGCCCAAAACAGAGCAGTCCTGGAGCTCGAACTCAGGGCCTAGTGCCAACACTAAGCTTTTTTCCATTCTCTACCACTTGAGCCACTGCTCCACTCCTGCTTTGTTGTTGTTGTTGTTAGTTCATTGTAGATAAGACTCTCACAGACTTTCCTGCTGGAGCTGGCTTCCAATCATGATCCTTGGATCTCAGCCTCCTGAGTAGCTAGGATTACAGGTCTAAGCCACCAGCACTCAGTAAGATGGAACTGTTTTATTGAATTGTTGGTTGACTCCTCAGCTGTAGAGCCTATAGAATCTACCTGTAATTGTGACTTCATAGGGTAGAGTTCTGAAGAGCTGAGGCTGGCAGGGAAGGGAGGCTGCACTGGGCCCACACTTACTCCTTCACCCAATCCTGCTGAGGACACAAATGGGCAGACTGCAACTTGACACAAACCCAGAATCATTCTAATATACACAGTCATAATATACTCTGGATGCCCCAGAGGGCCATTATCCTTACAGCTCTCAGAGGATTTAGTGAGGGAAGAAAATGAATGCGCTTGGCAACATTCCTAATGAGAAGTCAATATTATTAATATTAGCTTCTCCCTGGGACATCATAAATTATACAGGACTCTAGGCATTCACACACAGTGAGACCAAAGGAGAATATTCTTAGGAAAGGAAAACAAAGGCACAATGCCTAAGTGCATATAATCCTACAAAATAGTATTTATCAAAATGAAAACCAGGAAATAGAAACAAGAGTTTTTTCACAGATAGATAGACAGACAGACAGACAGACAGATAGACAGATGATAGATAGATAGATAGATAGATAGATAGATAGATAGATAGATAGATAGATAGATAGATAGATAGATAGATAGATCTATATGCTTCTGACATTTTGGGGGCACTGAGGTGGCGGGGTCATGAATAGAGGGAGGAAGGATGAACAAATGCAGTCTTTATATTCAATGTACATTGTGTGAA
Organism: Dipodomys merriami; assembly: GCF_024711535.1. NCBI lineage: Eukaryota > Metazoa > Chordata > Mammalia > Rodentia > Heteromyidae > Dipodomys > Dipodomys merriami. Next base: position 29,788,519 of record NW_027202937.1, on the reverse strand, counting down.
AACTGAACTATGTAACAAGCCTAGAGAGGGGAGGGGAAAATGGAGACCAATGGAAACACATTGATTAAGATGCATTGTGTTTAAACCTGACTTACAGAATTGTAATTTCTTTGTACAACTGCTATTATGTATTTATTTATTTATTATTGGTATTGGAGTTTGAACTCAGGGCAGGGCCCTCTCACTTAGCTTTTATGCTCAAGGCTGGCACTCGACTACTTGAGCCAAGGCTCCACTTTTAGCTTTTTGCTGATCACTTAGAGCTAAGAGTCTCGAGGACTTTTCTGCCTGAACTGGCTTCAAACCACGATTCTCAGATCTCAGCTTCTGGATTTATGATTCTTTTTGTATCTTTTCAAATCTCCTTCCATGTGTCAGAACATATGGTTCCGCCTTCAACATTCATAGTCACTCACAGGAGATTTTTTTGCTTTTGCTTTTGTTCTTGTTTGCCTTTGTACTGCTGGAGCTGGAGCCCAGGGCTTCAAGCATACTACATGTGTGTTCTACTACTAACAAGCATACTACATGTGTATTCTACCACTAAGCTTCACCCTCAGTCCAGACAGGTAGAACACACCTTATTTTTTTTCCTGGTACTAGAGCTTGAAATCAGAGCCTCACACTCCTGTTTGGATTTCTTCTTCACAGCTGGTGTTCGGCCACTTGAGCCACATCTCCAGCCAAAATATTTGCTAGTTAATTGGAGAGAGAGTCTCAAGGACTTTTCTTCCCAGGCTGGCTTCAAACTGTGATCCACTGAATCTTGGTCTGCTAAGTAGCGAGGATTATAGGCTTGAGCCACTAGAACTAGCCACTTTTTTAATTTTTTTAAAATTATTATCTTTAAGTAGTTGTACAAAGGGATTTCTATTTACATATAAGTTTATGATTATAATTGCATCTTGATCGATGTCACCCCTTCTATCATTTTCCCCATATCTCCCAACCTCACCCATCCTCAAAATAGGATTACTTGAGCACTGTCTAGGTGCAAGTGGGTTGGGCTTGGTAGCCTAAGGTTGGCTGCTGAAATGCTGAAAAGCAGACAGAAGCAATCTTGCCTCACTGAACATGGTAGCCCCAGTGTGCAGATACAGCCCAGGCCCTCCCGGGGGAAGCCCTAAGAAAGGCCTTGGAGATAGTCCGTGTATTCTTTCAGATCCTTTGCACTCTTGGGGCAGAGCCCAAAAGATCACTCTTGCCTATCTCTGAACTGAGAGCTAAGCTCAGGCTTCAAGGAAAGTAGAAGACTGAAAATTCTGGGGAAACAAATTAGGATCATGTTAAACAAACTTATGCATGCATGGGAGGAAGACTCAGAGAGACTCAGCAACATCACCTCTGTAAGTCTGAGTTCTCCTCATCTAAAAAACAGAAAAGAAGAACAAGGGAAGGGGTAACATTGTCTAATAAGATATACACTCCTGGGGCTGGGAAAGTGGCTCAGTGGTAGAGTGCTTGCCTTGCATGCATGAGGCCCTGGGTTCGATTCCTCAGCACCACATACACAGAAAAAGCTGGAAGTGGGTGCTATGGCTCAAGTGGTAGAGTGCTAGCCTTGAGCTGAGAGCTCAGAACAGTGCCCAGGCCCAGAGTTCAAGCTCCACGACCAGCAAAAAAAAAAAAAAAAAAGAAATACATTCCTTACTTGACTTATGTAACTGTAGCCCCTCTATACATCACCTTTATACTAACAATAAAGAAAAGAAAAACACAAGCTCCCAGGGTTTTGTGAAAATTATCTGGAGGAAAGTTTCTAGCAATTGCTTAGTAAATAATAATAATGTCACAGCTATATGACCAACATTCATTGGACATTTGCTATATGAAAGGTACAGTGCTAAATTTTCTGTATAAACAATATCAAGTATAGCAGGGTGAAGTAGGCCACAGACCAGTGAGCAGAGCCAGGGTTCAAAACTGGCCTATAAGCCAGGTCTGGCTCACACCTGTAAGCTTACTTAGAAGGCTGAGATTAAGAGGATAACAAATGGAGACTCTCGGGGAAGCCTACAGACCCTTCCCTATAAACTCATCTCAGGCTTGGAGTCCAGGATCAGAAGCAGGTGCAACTCTCATATCAGATGCCAACCACCTCTTGCCTCCTCCAACTTCCCCCACCCCAGCCTTGGTCTTGTGCTCTGCTCCATCCCTCCTACCCTGAGCTACACTTCAGTTCTAGAAGAGGAAATCTCATCTCATTCTCTTCCTCTAGAAAGCTCTGAGTATCCATTCGCATCCAGTATAGTCCTTCTAAATTCTTCCTAAGGGAACTGGCTCTGCTTTGCTTTCGTAAGAGTATAGGGCGCGCACCTTGAGGGTTGCTGTCCCTGCTGGCTCTCTGAATGAGGCCACAGCATCTCAGGTCCCAGTGCTGTGTCTCACCTTGCCACCTTAACCTCAGCTTACCGGATCCTGTATCACACATCACCCAGAAGCAGCCTCCTTTCTGAGCCCTGCTCAGCAGTGCATTGCAACCCCCGCTCCATCTCATCTCCATACTAGGTCTTATTTCCAATGACTTTAAGAAGAATGTGCAGGAGACTCCCACAGGGAAAGGCCTGGCACACAGGACAGCTATGGGTGAAGGCCATAAGCAGATGCCACAGGTGGCAGGCAGGACATTTAGGAGAGGCAGACAAGGGGGAGCTAAACCCCTCTCCCCAGAAAGAGGATAGCCAAGGTAGACAGCCCACTGGCCACATCCAGAGGCAGTTAGCAGAGGAAGCTGGGCCTAGCCCACCCACTAACTAGGAGAAAACTGACTTCCAGAGCATCACAAGGCCCCAAACAAGGAGCTCTTTCCAAGCAGGCCTGTATCCCTTGTTTGCCTGGGCCCCACCTACCTGTAAACACCGGCCTCTGTCCCTGCTCTTCTCTATGCAAAACATCCAAATTAACTGCTCCACAATCCTCTCCAGATGCCAGGTATATCCCACAACCACAGCTGTAACCACTTAGCCACCTCCAAGCCGCCCCCCAGAACACAAAGCAGTGGCCCCCACCAAGTGCCAGCACCAGCAGGGCCTTTAAACAGAAGACCAGGGCTCTGAGTTTCTTCCTGCAGCAGCTGAAAGTGATGGTCCTTGTTCCACATGCCCAAAAGGATGCTGGGAAGGTCTCATGAGGTCACTGGCAGATTCTAAAACATGGTCAACTGTATGTAAGTGAGAACCATGTTGCATCTGTGACAGACCAGTGCCCTTGTACACACATGCTATCTCCTGCTCTGGGCATGTCTCTATCCTCCTCTCTCAACTTCAGGGCTCTGGCCCTATACCTTATACCCAAAAGTTCAGCTGGGTTCCAAGCCTTCTACTTTTTATATTGTTTGTCCTGGGGCTTGAACTCAAGGGTCTGGGTGCTATCCTTGAGCTTTTTTTGCTCAAGGCCAGTGATCTACCACTTTGAGCCACAGCTCTACTTCCAAATTTTTGGTGATTATTAGAGGTAAGAGTTTCATAGACTTTCCTTCCCCAGGGTGGCTTTGAACAGAGATCCTCAGATCTTAGCCTCCTGCATAGTTAGGTTTACAGACATATGCCACCAGCATCTGGCCCCTCTACTTCTTTTGACATTGAGCTGCCCCAGCTCCACCAGGGAAAATTCTCAAGCCTTTTCTTTAGTCATTACCTCTCTCTCCTCTTTCTACCCAACCCCATCCTTTGCAGAAGCTGGATTCTCCTTCAGGAAGCTGTGCTTTTCTTGAAGATTGCCACCACCATCCAGAGCCAGAAACTTCTTCAGCCCCAGAAATTCCAGAGGGAGTTGAGGAGAAAGTTTTGTCAATGTGTTTACCAGCTCTTGCTTTCTAGAGTCCATCACCAGAAAGCCCTAAGTGTAACCCTACTCAGGAAGCTGAGGATCACAGTTTGAGGCCAGCCTCTACAGACAAATCTGAGAGTTTCTTATCTACAATTAACCACCAAAAAGCCAGAAGTGGCTCACGTGGTAGAGTATCAGTTGTGAGAGGAAAAAGCTAAGGAACAGGGATCAGGCCCTGTGTTGAAAGAAAGAAAGAGAGGAAGAGAAGAAAGAAGGAGGGAGAGAAAGAGAAATAGAGAAATAGAAAGAGATAAGGAAAGAGAAAGAGAGAAAGAAAGAAAGAGAGAGAGAGAGAGAAGAAAAGAAAAGAAAAGAAAAGAAAAGAAAAGAAAAGAAAAGAAAAGAAAAAGGCATTTGATTAAATCCCCCTCCAGCTCTCACTGACCTCATTTTGCCTCAGGGTTCTGTAGTCCAATACTAAGGCCAAAATGCAGCCTATCAATCTGCAGCAACAGCATCTCCTAGGAACTTGTTAGAGATGCAAATCCAATGCCCCACTCCAGGCCTCCTGAAACAGAAAGAGGAGAGCTGCTCTTTGAGTGGTACAAGGCCCTCTCTCCTGCCTTCCTCCCTCCCTCCCACGTTACTGCTGTTCTCAGGTTTGAGAGCTACTGTCCTGTCCGGTAAACTAGCCCATCTCTGGCTGCAACCTACCGATTGCCACCTGTGCTTCCACTGGGATTAGAAGCCACTCTTTGGTGATTAGAGGATCTAATCTACTTCATGCCTGTGCAGGCCAGATGCAGGTTAGATCCAACCCCTGCTCAGCCTCCTTCCCCTGTCCATTGTTGCGCTTCCCACCGTGGTACCTCTAGTTGCCTTTTAGCTCCCTAAGCCCTCATCCTTGCCCTCCTTTTCAATGATAACAAAGTGCTCTGCTTCCTTAGAAGGCTTGCCAGGCACAAGGGGGGCCTGCTCTGTCCTTGAGTAGACGCCCTGGACTCTGTCTCTTACTGATCCAGTACACAAAGGACCATTGGACAGCTCACCTCAGTACTCCTGAACAGACTTTTAACCCAACAGAAAGACAAAGCTCCCTATCTGGATGCAAAACTTTCATCTCATCCTCCTCCCAATTATCATCCTATTTTTCTAGGATGGGTGGTGGGTGCCATTCGCTGTCTCCAAGAGCCTTTGGGAGGCAGGTGCCGCACAGTTCAGGACAAGCCACAGGCCCTTCTCAGAGTTTGCATAGATCTCTGGAAAAAAGAAAGAAAGGAAGGAAGGAACGAACGAACGAAGGAACGAAGGAAGGAAAAGAAAGAAAGAAAGAAAGAAAGAAAGAAAGAAAGAAAGAAAGAAAGAAAGAAAGAAAGAAAGAAAGAAAGAAAGAAAGAAAGAAAGAAAGAGAGGGGGGAGGGAGGGAGAGAGGGAGAGAGGGAGAGAGAAAAGAAGAGAGAGAGAAAGGAAGAGAGGAAGAAAGAAAGAGAGAAAGAAGGAAAAAAGTAGGTAATTGTGCTGATGGGTAAATAAAGGAAGATTCTACCAGAAACACTCCATTAGCTGTGAAACAATAGATCAAAGAGAGCCTAAATCAGCCAAGGAAAGCAGAAAGAGTGGTCTGTCCCTGCTGGGAAGATGCTGCCCTGGGAAGGAGGCCTGGGGGAGTCTTCTCCTCCAGTAGAATATGGGATGGAAGGAAATTCCATCTGGACCAGAAGAAAAGGTGAACAGGAACAGAGAATAGCACATGCTCTGAAGAAAGCCTGTGGGTAAGCCCCAGAAGCTGGATGGACTGCATCCTTGAACAAAGGAATCCAGAAGTCATTTCTGTCAGAGCCCTTTAGCAAAGAGGTAGAAACTGTAAGGACAATCACAGCCCTGTGTTGTTCCCTCATACACTCATACCTGTATGAGTGTGGCTAGTTCTAAAAGCTAGACTTGAAGAGAAATCCTTGCCGACTATTTACTTTCCAAATCACTCACTTACTGACCATGTGCTCTGTGCCTATGCCGTGCCAGAAGCTGGAGGAACACAAGGCCTCGTCTCAACTCCTGAGGACCATCAAGTCCAGAAACAAAAAGAACAAAACAGAGGTTGCAAAGTGATACCCATGGTTTCAAAAGAAAACAGAAGAAAAAAATTATTTTAGTTTTCGCATCGGTGTGACAAAATACTTGATACAAGCAACTTGAAAGGAGAAAGGATTTATTTTAATCACTGGCTCTGCTGGGTTCTAGCTTGTGGTGTGGGAGTATGAGGCTACTCATGGTAGACAGACAGGAGGCTGAGAGCTAGGAAGGCACTGAGGGCCAGGTGTAGCTTTCAAAGGTATGTCTCCAGTGACTTCACTTCCACTTCCTCCAGGAGGTCTCCATCTCCTGAAGTTTCCACCACCACCCTAAAGAGCATTACCAGCTGGGACCAAGGGTTGAATGCCTGAAACCAGGTGTGGTGGCTCATGCTTATGAATGCCAGCTACTCAAGAGGCAGAGACTAAGAGGATCTCAATTCAAGGCCAACCGGGTAAAATGTTAGCAGACTGTATCGCAACAAATAATCTGGGTGTGGTAGTGTGCACCTGTGATCCCAGCTCCATGAGAAGCATAAGTAGGAGAATCAAAGTCAGAAGCCAGCCCCAAGCAAAAATATGAGATCTTATCCCAAAAGTAACGAAAGCAAACAAAGGCTAGGGTTATGGCTCAAGTGGCAGAGCATCTGCCACGCAAGCATAAGGTCCTGAGTTTAATCCCCAGTACCTTTTATGGTAAATATATATATATATATATATATATATATATATATATGCATATACATATATGCATACATATGCATATATACATGAACATAAAATATATAGAGATCCACAGATAAATATTTACATAGATATATTGGTAGATTGATAGATACACAGGTAGATTGATCAATTGATTAATAAAGAGAGAGAGAGAAAGATAGAACCAGGGTTTGTGGCTGCCTGCTTTACTGAATGTTGATTCTGGGATTGCTTAAGCCTAGATAAGAACCAAAGCTTTTCAGCCACTCTTCACAGTCCTCAGTTCCAGAACTTTTAAGAATTCCTTGCTTGGAGTCGGGTTCTAGCGGCTCACACCTATAATCTTAGCTACTTGGGAGGCTGGGAGATTGGGAGGATCCAATGTCACAGGCTGGCCTGGACATATACTTGAGACGCCTATCTCTATGTGTCCGTATGTGTCTGTGTGTGCATGTGTGCGCTGCTCCTAGGGCTTGAAATCAGGGCCTAAGCACTGTCCCTGAGTTTTCGTGCTCAAAGCTAGTGTTCTACCACTTAAGCTACAGCTCTACTTCTGTCTTCTTGCTGGTTAATTGGAGATAAAAAGCCTCATAGACTTTCCTGCTTGGGTTGGCTTTAAACCATGATTCTCAGATCTCAGCCTCCTGAATAGCTAGCATTATAGTTGTGAGCCACCCGAGCCTGGCTTGATATCCCCCCCTCTAAGCCTGGGCCTGGTGGCATATGTCTATCATCTCAGTTATGACAGGAAGCCAAAAATAGGAAAAATTTAGCCCAGATGCATGCTTGGGCAGGAAATGAGGCCCCATCTCAAAAACAACCAGTTCAATAAAAGGTTGGAAACATGACTCAGTGATAGAATGCCTACCTCAATAGCTTAAATCCTGAGTTCAATACCCAGTCCTGTCACAAAACAAAACAAAATGAAACCAAATAAAAATAACAAGAATTTCCAACTGGCGAATTTGCTTTACTTGGGAATTCTGATTCACTTGGTAGAGTCCAGTCTTACTGTGACTGGAGTTAGTTGTTAACTTTCTAGATAGCTCTCATCTGCAACAAAATAGACAAAATTACCCAGGTATAACAAAATGATCTTCTACCAAAAAGACTCAATCTAGGGCTAAGCAGTAGACTACTTGTCCAGCCTGTGTGAGGCCCACAATTTCATCTCCAGCACTGAGAGGACAGAAATAGCATGTTCCATCAGCTGGTAGGTTTAAGCATGCATGTATACACACACATATACACACACAAACTGTGTAGAAAAGATAGAAGGGAGTTAAATGATAAATGGCCTGTGTTTGTTTGTGGGAGAGGGGGAAATCCCTTATGGTACATGAACCCATATAATGTTTATCTTTTATCTTTTATTTATTAAGAACTCTGCTCATTCTCAACTGTTGGATTTTTCAGCCCAATACTTGTATTTATTGTTGACCTTTGTTGGGTTTTTTCTTTCTTTCCTTTCTCTCTCTTTCTTTCCTTTCTTTCTCTCTTTCTTTTTCTTTCCTTCTCTTTCTTGCTCTCTTTCTTTCTTGCTCTCTTTCTTTTCCTTCTTTCTTTCTTTCTTTCTTATGCTGGTTCTGTGTCTTAAACCCAGGGTCTTGTACTCTCCCTTGGCTTTTTCACTCTAAACTGCCACTCTATTGCTTGAGTCATGGCTCCACTTTTGGCTTTTTTCTGATTAATTGGAGATAAGAATCTTACAGACTGTTCCTAGGCTGGTTTTAAAATGCAGTCCTCAGCCCTCAGCCTCCTGAGTAGCTAGAATCACAGGCATTAGTCATCATCATCTGGCTAGTTTTTTATTTGTGTGTGTGTGTGTGTGTGTGTCCACACCCATGCACGTGCGCCCACACATGTACACCACTCCTAGGCTTGAACTCAGAGCCTGGGCACTGTCTCTGAGCTTCTTTTTGCTCAAGGCTAGCATTCTACCACTTGGGCCATGCTCCACTTCCAGCTTTAGGCTGGTTAATTAACAATTAGAGTTTCATGGACTTTCCTGCCCAGGCTTTGAACTGTGACCCTCAGCCTCCTGAGTAGCTAGGATTACCGGCATGAGCCTGCAGCATTGGCTAGTTGTTGGATTTTGATTAGAGAAATAACATAGGGGCTGGAGTACAGGGCAGTGGTAGAGTAGTAGAAAGGAAGTAAGAGAGAGAGAATGGTATGAAAGAAAGGATACAAGAGGAAGGGAGGAAGAAAAGAATCCTTACCAAGCCCCCAGCCCCTTGGTTTCACTCTAGTACTCCCTCTTTAAGTCCTACATAACAGGAAGCCCTGAGTATCTTGTGACCAGCATGGATGCTTGATTATGCCAGCAAAATACTTTGCTCTAGGCTAGTTCTGGTGACCACTTGATTTAGGAAAGGAAGACTGGATTTGGAAACAGCTGAGAACTTGGGAGAAACCTGTTGCCCAGCACTACAGGCAAAACTCTGTTCTACTTCTCCAAATTCCTCTGTGCAGGCAGCTCAGCCTCAGGCTACCCTGATTCATACAGATAACAGGCATGGGAACATTCTTCATTTTGCCCACATTGGCCCCTTTCCTTGTAAGATTACATGAGAACAAGACAACCATACACCCCTAATTCCAGCCTCTGTCATATGACAACACATTCCCTCTAGGGCCTGAACTCACACTCGCACTTGGCTTTTTCACTCCAAGCTAGTGCTCTAACACTTGAGCCACACTTCCACTTACAGATTTTGGCTAGTTATTTGGAGATAAAATCTCAGCCTCGAGTAGGTCCATGTTCTTTCCCAGCACTGAAGAATTCAGCAGGAGCACCCTCACCCCATGTACCTGGAAGATTTCTGCCTCGGATTCTCACATACCTTGAAGACTGGGTCTTCATGTGACTGCTCATAGGGTTCAAAACTTGGCCTGCTTTACATGCCACATACTTTGCCTCTCTGAAAGCACAACATGAATATTTCATGTGGGGGATGTGTTTTAATAAATAGTGTAAGAACAAGTTTCTGAATTAGATTATTTCTACTGATTATTTTGCTATAGGTTCTGAAATGACTGGGAATTGGAATCCCACAGCCTCTGGAAGTTTCAGGTGTAGGGATTGGGGCTTTAGCCATCCCTTCTCTCTTTTGTTACATATTAACTCCTTAATTTCAATAGCAAATGATGCCCCTTTTCACACAAAACCCACTCATTCTCATCCACTTGATATAACTAAGATATTGTGCATAGCTTTATGCCTGGTGCCAGCTCATTAGAGCCATTTCCATGTGGTGGCTGGAGGAAAGCTCTCTTCTCCCCCTATCTCACAGCACTGGCTGCCTACTCCAGTCATGAAAGCTTGCTGGAAGACAGGAACTCAGAGAAGAATCTCAGATGACAACCTTCGCAAACATTGCTTCCTAAGGAGAAATGGAAAGGAAACATGACTCTACTGCAAGCGGCAGCTAGCTAGAAGGTGTCATTGCCTCTCAAGACCTTGGTTTTCTCTTCTGTGAAATAAAGCGTCAAGACAAAACCATCTCCACAATCTTCTTTCTGAGCCCAAATGCTGCACTCAGTCCAACTCACTGCTTTCTTTCATTCATCTGTTATTTCCACTGCATAATTAACAAGAAATAAGATAAGTAAGGTAACATTGCAATGAATAAAATCTACATTTCAGGAAATAAATTTAAAAAGGAGGTATATATTGGGGGGGGAGTTCAGCCTCCTGAACAAATTTAAAAACTGAAGATATATGTCATTTTTCCTCCATCAAATTGGCAAAAAGTAAGTGAGTAATAGATAATAGTATCAAGTGTCAACAAGGATTGGGAACATTAGTGTGATTCAACAGACCTTTTCATGGACAATTTCATATACCAAAATACAAGTTTAGCACTCTTTGACCTGGATGTACGAACATACACTACAGAATGCTCATGTTTGTTGTGTCTCTATGTAACATCTTAGAAAAAAATGGGCATAGAAGCATGGTAACACAGGCCTGTAATTCCATTTATTCCAAGGGTAGAGATTAGGAGAATCACAGTTCAAAGCCAGCCATCTCAATTAATAAGCCAAGTTTAGTGGCACATGTTTGTGATCTTAGCTAAGTGTAAGTAAGAGAACCTTAAGAAATACTGATCAAAAGTCATAGGAAAAGAAGGAAACATCCAGGTTGATTCCCACAAAAGGAAGCCTGGGCAGAAAACAACCCCATTAAGATGGCAGAAGACACTGGTCTTCAAGTTTAAACAAGACCCTAACTTGGCAGAAGAAGTGCTGCTTGGTGAGGGAAGCAGGGTGGCCAGGGGTGTCTGAATCATTACAAGAAAATATACCTTGAAATGTGCAAGGTAAGATTTTGAGACAATGGACACTTTTCTCCCACAAAGCAAAACATAAACTTTGAGCTCCAAATATGCAGGCTTCCAAACACATTAAAAATTAACTAGAAGAAAAAAAATTGGACTGGGTTGGGCCTATTCTCTTTCTCTTTGGGAAGTTTTATTAACCTGAAGTCTCCGAACTCACTTATTCTCTTTAAATTAAAATAGCAGATACGCAGGTGTCGGTGGCTCACGCCTGTAATCCTAACTACTCAGGAGGCTGAGATTTGAGAATTGGGGTTTGAAACCATTTCCAATTAACCACCCAAAAAAATAAAAAAATAAAAAACAGAAGTGGAGCTGTGGCTTAAGTGATAGAGCACTAGTCTGAGCACAAAAGCTCAGGGACAGTGTTCAGGCCCAGAGTTCAAGCTCCAGAACTAGCAAAAAACAACAACACTGCCTAAGAACAAATAACATTTTATGGAAATAAAGAAGATCTAGCTATTAAGCTGAAGTGGTTTAGTATTCAATGCAAACACACAGATACCCAAGGCCCATTGTCATACCCATGACTAAATGCATCAGCATTCTAAATGTCTGGACACAAGAGTTATTTGGTCTCCTGGACATCATATCACTTCTACATTTGACATTCCTAGGATATTTCTACAGGTAGAGATTATCCTCACTTTGTTTTTTTGTTTTTGTTTTTGTTTCTTGGTGCCTGCACTGGCACTTGAATTCGAGACCTATGCTCTTGCTTAGCTTTTTCCTGTTTGAGGCTAGTGTTCTACCACTTGACCCACACCTCTATTGGAGATAAAAGTCTCTCTGATTTGTTTGGAGGGGGTGGTGGCTTCAAACCTTGATCCTCAGAGATCAACCTCTTGACTAGCTAGAATTACAGTCATGAACTGCTGGTATCCATGTTCAAGTCATAAAGAATGGAATGCCTAAAACCAATCTCAGTGAAGGTCACAGAGTCCTGAGGCAGGCCCTACGAGCCAGACCTGCTAACAGACTACACAGAAACTATTAATGGCTCTCCAGGGTCAGCAATCATCAACAGGAAAATTCTTTCTGAGCACTTCATGACTGTTCTGAGTACATTCTCTTTCCAAACCACATTGCAAGAGTGTTCTTACTTTGGTTCCAAGAATGTTCTTTGATGGGGAAAACTTCAACAAGCCTCTTCCTTCATCCAAACTGGTTCACCCAGAGTCATAGCTCAACAGTGGGAGGAAGTGAAAAGCTGAGAACCAGGATCTGGCAGTAAAGCCAATTTCAAGCAGCATCCAATGATCAGCCTCACACGCTATCCTTACACAGGTGTCAGATTAATCCACACCGTGGGCATAAGTCAGACCTTTGTATACAACCAGTAGAATGCTGGAGGTGTTTTCTCAATGACCCCTAAAATTGCTCATTCACCTTTAAAATATCATTCAGGATCTAGTCTTGGCTCTAGTTACGCTGAACTAAAACTAGTCAGGGAATGTTCCATGTTCTCTCATGGTTGACTCTAGTTCCTGCTGTGTCTATTCAGAAAACTGCATCTCTCGTTATCCACTCCACTTGTCCTTCATCTTTTTATTGTTGTTTTTGTTTGTTTTTTTATGTTCTTACTAGGGCTTGAACTCAGAGCCTGGGCACTGTCCTTTAGCTTTTTTGCTCAATGATGATATGCCCACACCTCCACATCTGGCTTTTTTTAGTAGTCAATTGGAGATGGGAGTCTCTTGGATTTGTCTTCCTGGGCTGGCCTTGAGCCACAATCCTCAAGTCTCAGCCTTCTGAGTAGCTAGGATTCCAAGTATGAGCAACCAGCATCTAGATGTTCCTCAACAACACTTCCTGTGACCACTTACATTTTTATATTTCCATATTATCCCCTTCTACCCCATCATCACAGAACCAAAAAAGTCACACTCCATCTGTTATCCGAATTCCTCATCTAGACTATAAAACCCAGTAGGACAGATAATGTATCTCTCTTTATCACTGTCATCTCTAGCACCTAGCCCATGGCCCAGGTGTGAATAAGTGATCCAATAAATATCAGCAATCAACAAACCTTGTACCTTACATTGGCGTAGGACTACTATAAAACATTGAGGATAGAAAGACCAAGAAGTTAAGTCTTGTTAGGTGCTGGTGGCTCAGACTATACTCTTAGCTACCTACTCAAGAGGCTGAAAGATGAGGATTGTAGTTCAAAGCCAGCCTTGGCAGAAAAGTTGATGAGACGATTGTCTCCAATTAGCCAGTAAAAAGCTGTGGCTAGCCTTGAGTGGAAAACAAGAGTACCCTGGCCCAGAGTTCAACCCAGAACCAGCACACACACACACACACACACACACACACACACACACGCAGGCACACATGCACACACGCGCATGCGCACACACGCACAAAGATTTAGGTCCTCTACTTCTTTACTTTCATATAAATTGTAATCTATTCAGTCATATTGTTCTTCCATGCACAGAGTTTTACAAAACCACAGCTATCCAATGTATAATATTTGTAAGGCAAGCCTGCTGTTTGTTCTAGTTATAACCAGAACAAGGATATCCTTCTCTGTTCTCAGTGATGTTTCTGAAATGTTTAGGCTGACAGGCAGGCTTTCAACTGCTCCTTCATAAGAACAAATAAATGAAACTATTTGGGATGGCCAAAGTCATGTGGGACCTGCTGTCCTAGGCAACAAATCTAAAGCAATGAGATTCTAAAATCTGATCTAAATAAAATGAGATGTTGAATGTGTGGATTGGGGGGGGAAGGGGAGGGGCGGGACAAAGAGTTAGGTTGTCCTTTCCAGAAAAGAACTACAAATAACATATAGACTTCCGTCAGCCAAAAAGAAATGTGGTCCTCTGAGCCTTGACCTCATCCTCCAGAGCTCTTTCTAAATGCCCTGTCCTCCCTTTTCCTCCCTCTCCATATACTTTAGCACCCTGCTCTGCTTCTCAAAGTTGGTCCAGGCACTAGTAGCTTCAGCATCATCACCTTAGAACTTGCTGGAAATGCAAATACCCTGGCTCCACCCCAGAGACACTCAACCAGAAACTCGGGGGTGGGGCCTGATCACCTGTGTTTTCTCTAGCCCTCCAGGTGATTTTAATACATGCTCAGCTTTGACAGCCACTACCTAGTTCTTTATCTTCACTATACTTACGGCCAGCTAAGTTGATTTGTTTATTTAAACATCTTGTTTAGGTCTGGTCCTCCCTCACAGGAGGATTTTGACCTGCCTGGAAACTGAGATTTGTGCAGGTTCTTAGAGCTCACTATACCTTCTAGGTGCAGAAGGTGCTCTGTAAATATTTATCAAATCAACAAGCAAATCTTCCTATATTTGCTTCTTTTTCCCAATTTCCCAGGTGCAGGCCCTGCAAAGATCCCTGAAGGAGTTAAGCCTCCCCCGTGAGTCATCAGACCTAGCTCTGGTTATCTGTCAGCATGTGATAAGGCTCCAAGGACAGGAGATGAGGCGGGCTTGGCCCAACTTTTTAATCCCCTTTTCCTAAATCTCAGATGCTGAATGCTTGCTCAGAACTACCCCGGGCTCACCTTCCCAAATTTCAGTGGCCTGACATGCTTCCGTAATGGAGATATCTGAGGCTCACAGGTTGAATTCATGATCTACCTGGCACAGGTAGATCAACTCCATAGCCCATCCTTCTTCAGGATTCTCGTTTCAAAAAAAAAAAAAAGTATGGATAATGATACGTTTTCCTCAAAGGAGCAAAGAATTTCCAAGGTCATAAGATAGACCTTGACCACTAATGCATTCTGACCTCAAAGCCCTTTTGAACCTTTGGCTCCTCCCTTACATGGGCCAGCTGCAAGTGTTCACACAAACATCTGGCTGGCAGGGCAAAGAAACAATAGATTTCCAGAAAAGAATCAACTGAGTAGATTTCCAGCTACCAGCTTGCCCTGAGTCCACCATGCCTCTCACTGGCTTTGCCCTGGACCTGCCTGGGAAAGTTAATATTAACCCAGGCCGATGAAGTGTGTTGCTGCCTTTCCAGCCTCTGTGGAGGGATGGATGCTGAGTCACTGCCTACGTGGCAGTGGCAGACACATGTTTCCACAGTGTTCCAGCAGCAGCCGTCTCTGTGACCCCGTGTGTTGACCATCGGGGGCCCCTTCATTCCACAGACAGGAGATGTGGCTGTGTCTCCACAGGCAAATGGAGGGAGAAGGAATTCCAAGCAGCTTAACAACACTGCTCTTCCTGATGGACTCCCTTCCCAACACCACTCACACCAAGTAACAGGCAGGAAAGGTGATTGCCCTAAAATAAATAAAGTGCACTGGCACCGACCAGAAACATTTAAATGCCACCCTGCCACCTGCAGAACCTCCCCCTCTAGCAAGCCCCTGCAGATTACACAGACTGGATTGTATAGGGTGGAGAGGCCCTGGGTCTCTTCATTTCCTCACCCTCCCATCCAAAGTCCTAATTCACCCCTGCCCTGATGTGTTCACCCATGCCAAGCCTGTTCCAAGGCCCCAGGTAAGGATGGGGAAGCCATGCTTGGAAGACCCTCTCCCCACCCACCACCCCTGTGCCTTCCACCGCAATGAAATTTTTTAAAAAAATGATATGCAGCTGGATTGTGGGTACTGGTATAACAAATGTAACACGTGATTAGAAATACCAGGAGAGAGAGAGATGATATAGTCCTGAATGGAAGTTCAAGACACTACCATTGGACCTTCAAAGATGGCAGAGATGAGTTGGCGTGTGTAGGCTAGGGACAGTCACCCTCTTAGCTTTGATCCCTGTGAGAGCACTGGAATCTGAGGAAGGTCAAAGATAGTCACTCTCCACCCATGAGCAAACCAATATGCATACTGAGAGGGGGAAATGCTGGCAGCAGTTAGTGCAGTGAGAGAAGAGAAAATGAGCATAGGGGCTGAAGAGAGGGCTGAGGAAACTGCCTCCAGCCAGAGTCCTGAGATAAAAGTCTTCCATTTGAGGAGCTGGAACTCCCAGCTCCTGTCCCGCTGAAACATGCCCAGATGCCTTTATGCTGTGGGCACTGGCTAATCACCCCTCTGATTCACACCATTATTAAACAGGCAACTTGGGCAAGAAGTAAAATCATCCATGGCAAAACCTCCGGGAAAAACCCAAAGAGCCCAAATCTCTTGCTACCCCAGACACCATCCTTTACCACTAGAGCAGATGAAAACTTGCAGCAGAGAGGGTGAGTTCTCTGGACCACATTGGTTGCTCCAGAGAGTAATGATTTCCCACTGTGGTTCACACCCTGCTCATACACCAGAACTAACCCACTGGGCCGTGGCATCCATGGCCAGCTTGTACCTGGTGCAGGTCAGAGCATGCAGCTGACATCAGACCCGCAGTCTGGCTTAGCCAGGCTTGGGCCCACATCCTGTGGCTCCCGCACATGATGGGGATTGCAACAGTGGGTTAAAGTTCAGAAGCAATCTGGTGGAAACATCCCTACGAAAGGGCCGGAGGCTTCGCTGGAAGATAATCCCAGCAGGAGAGAAAACATTTTACAATGCCTCTAAGCTGTCCTTCCAGAAGCCTGGCTCCTGGAGGCCCCCTAACCAGTCTTTCTGGTACTGATCCCCAATTACAACTGGATTAACGGAATCTTAATATTTTCTTCCAAAATAAACAATGAGGCTGGTGCTTTATTTTCCAACATGCAGCTTCAACGTGTAGCTTATTTTTAGTAAAATAAACCACTGGCCTTCCAACTGGTGTTTTTAGAGGTAAGCCCAAGGATTTTCTTCTTCCAGATTGCTTATGGACCCAGGGTTGGGGATTCACCAGACAGACCTGGGGGAGAAAATGTTTATTTAATGACTCAACCCTGAGCCCCTGAGTTCTGGCAGGAAGGAAATGGGGGTAGAGGTCTTCTGAGAGGATCTGAGCTTTGTCCTCTTGTCAAAATGTTCAACTGGACCTAGAATCTTTAACTAAAGTTTCCATCCATGAAGGACAGTTGCCAGCTTTAGCTGACTTGGAGTAGGCAGAGGAGGGGCAAGTGCGGCACTCAGGAAAGGTAATAGAAATACCTTTGTTGTTGGACTCAAGTCATCTCCAGTGTGGTCACACTTTAGATGAAGCCTGACAAGTAGCTGAGATTCTTTTCAGGAGGATGTCAAGAATGGGGCAATCCTTGTGGGCTGTGGGTTTGGAAAGGGATCGTGGGACAAAGGACTTGAGTAGGATTTGAATCAGAATGGAAAACAGCTGTGGTTCCTGAGGACTTCCCGTAC
Organism: Dipodomys merriami; assembly: GCF_024711535.1. NCBI lineage: Eukaryota > Metazoa > Chordata > Mammalia > Rodentia > Heteromyidae > Dipodomys > Dipodomys merriami. The sequence goes on along the minus strand of NW_027202937.1, from coordinate 29,771,403 downwards.
CTTCTCCAACCCTTTCTCCTTCCACACACTCCCTTGGGCAATCTCACCCACAGCTTCAACTCCTACCTTAAAACAATGACTCACAAGTCTTTATCTTTATCTTCCTCTTTTTCCTCAACTTTAGAGCTCCAAGTTCAAGCCCTGAGGAGGTAACTTCTCTACTGGACCAACTAGTAACTCAAACTTATATCTTTTTTGTTTTCCACCTTCCTCCCCAACCCCAACCATATATTTCTGCTTTGGTTCCTATCACCCATCCATGTACGCCTACCAAATAGAGACCCTCAAATCAGATAGCCTGGGCTTCCCCTAAATTGCTCCCTCCAGGTGTCCAAACCAGACTGGTTCTACCTTCTAATCACCACACAAGCCAGGCCCTTTTCCCCACCTTTGCACCCATCCCAGTCTCTGGTCCTTGTTATTTCTTCTACCATCTACTTGGCTTTCCAGAACTGTGGTTTTCATGTCCTCTGACTCTCTTAGCAGGTCAGTCTTGCTAACACACTGTCTTCTACAGAATCATTCTTTGCTGGTGAATACACCCCAAACCCTCTCTCTCATACACAGCCATAAACAAAGAGACTTGGGCTCTGCCCTGAGGCATTGAGCTTCGGTGTTTGCAGCATTTTAAAATAATGATTTCTAAAGCTTAGCCTGTTCTTAGCAAGACTAATTAGTTGAAAAAGGAAGCCGCCAGATGGTACATATTGCTGATGACCAATCAGTGGGCAGCTCGTAACACACTGAGCTGATTTGGAATTGCTGTGCCCTGGTTCCTGTCTTTGCAGCAATGTACATAATTTGGGCTCTGTTGTCAATTGGCAAGCCATTGACCTGCCAACCTCCAGTTCAGCAAGTTCCACTCAGGTTTGGACCACTAAATGGGTGATGCTCTCCTCTACTTCTGGGTCTACCCATGTTGTCATGGTAACTCTGGGATTCTCCATTAGAGGCAATTTTGTCCCTTTGAGGACATTTTTGTGTCTGTGGACACTTTTAAAGAGACATAATCTGGAAGAGAAAGAGTTGCTTGACCCAAGAGGTCAAGGCCCAAGATACTACAAATGCCCTGCAACACACCGATAAAACCCATCACAAAAGATAAACCTGCCACAAAATGTCCACAGGGCTGAGGCTGAACACCTGGCCCTAGTTTCAGCTCAACCGTCCTCCATCTGCTCCCCCAAAGCTCTCTCCCCTCCTCCCCAAAATGCAGAGGTAGCTGCCTTCTCCTGCAGCAATTTTCATAAATATGTGACTGAATCGTTCTCAGGCCCTTCCCCCAGCTCCTCCGGGACAAGAGATGTATTTCTTCTCTCCCTTTTCAGGACAGCCCACACTACAATCTCATGACTGACATACAAAGAAAAACAGCACTGAGTGTGATCCAGACAGGAAATGATGTTACAGAGAATGATACTGGAATGAGAATGATGATACTGGCACAGGCATTGAACATGAAAACACCACTGTGTGCTATGTAACACAGAAAACATTGACTTGTACAGGGAACTGGCTTTTGCTTCCTCTCATACAATAAAACCAATTACTAGTGCCAAGCATAGACACACACACACACACACACACACACACACACACACACACACACACAGGTTGACATTCCCAGAATGTCAAAATTCTACTGATGTTCAAATTCCCAATCGAAAATGACAGAGTATTTGCATAGTACCTACTCACATCTTCCCATATATGTTAAAGCATCTCTAGGTGACTTGTAATCGATGAGGCTTACTATGAAGTAGATGCCATGCCCTTAGCTATTTTAGTATGTTGCTTAGGGAGTAATGACAAGAAAAACGGACCTGTGTATTTTCAGTCCAGATTCTCCATGTTCCTCTATTTTTTTGTCTGAGGTGGGCTGAATCCACAGATATGAAGCCGATGGATGGGAAAAAACACCTGTGTACATGCTCAGATGTATGCATCTTTGAAAAAAAGTGATATCATAGGGGCAGGAATGTCAGCCCTCCCCCTCATAGCTAATGTACCCAGATTCCAGATGGCTAGCTCCAGTCAGATGACAAGGAAGCCAACTGTGAAAACAAACCTACATTACCTCTTGGAGGATGGTACCATAATTGGTGGGAGTGCATGTGAGAGGGAGAGGTCACATGACGACCCATGATGTCAGAGCAGGGAGGACAGGAGGCGTGTCTGCTTTGCTTCTTATAACAACTTCCTCAAGAGGAATAGTTCAGAAATCCCGTGAGAGCTACTTCATTTCCTCCTCAGAGCATGATCCAAGAACCTTAGAAATTCCCATTAGGCCTCATCTCTTAAAGACCCTAAATACTGTGACACTGAAGGTCATACTTCCAGCACATAAATCCTTGATTTAAAAAAAAATCCATAATGGGGCTGGGAAGGTGACTCAGTGGTAGAGTGCTTGCCTTGCATGCATGAGGCCCTGGGTTCTATGCCTCAGCACCACATAAACAGAAAAAGCCAGAAGTGGTGATGTGGCTCAAGTGGTAGAGCACTAGCCTTGAGCTGAAGAGCTGAGGGACAGCGCCCAGGCCCAGAGTTCAGGCCCCATGACTGGCAAGAAAAAAAAAAAAAAACATATCTAAACTGCAGCAAGTGCTTTCAGGTCTTGCCTGATGGGTTCTAGACATTCTTGTTTGGCTAGAGAAGGATGGAGTTAGGAGCTGGACATTCCTGTAGCTCATCCTAATGGAATCCGTCTCATCTAGTAATTCCAGGCTACCAAGTCCTGGTTTCTCCTAACATCCTCCCATCTCACCCTCAGTGATGACCTTCCATTGTCCACTCTTTGCAAAGTGTGAATGACAAGGCGGCTGCAGCAATGACCGATAAATGAAGAGCATGTGCAGGATTTAGAGGACAAGGCCAGGCCTGCATTCTCAAAGAGGAGTTAAGGTGTGGGCAGCTACCCAGGTGATTCTGATGGAAGGATTTGCTTATCATAGTCTGCCCTTGGTGATGTAGTAAGGAGAGAAAATTTGGTTCTCAAAGTGTCGTCCTGTGGTCACCATTATACATTTATTAGAAATGTAGAAACAGCTGGGTGTCAGTGGCTGATGTCTATAATCCTAGCTATTCAGAAGGCAAAGATCTGGGGATCATAGTTTGAAGCCAGCCCAAGCAGGAAAGTCCATGAGACTCTTATCTCCAATTAACCACCAGCAAACTGGAAGTGGTGCTGTGGCTCAAGCGGTAGAGTGCTCACCTTGAGCTGAAGAGCTCAGGGACAGCACCCAGGCCAAGAGTTCAAGCCCCACGACTGACCAAAAAAAAAAAAAAGAAAGAAAAGAAAAGAAAAGAAAGAAAGTTAAAAGACTCTAACCCATAGTGACATTATTAAAGAGGTATACGAGCTCCAATCTTCCTTGTCCATACATGGGAAGAAGAAATCTTATTTTGATGAAGTAACTAGTTATTGTTATTGGTTTTGTTTTTCTGTTACTTGTGACCAAACTGACTTAATGCTCTTTCAGAGTGGTGACATAGGTAGAATGAGATGTAGGTGGATGTAGTGAAAAGTACATTAAGGTCTGAATACCCCACCCTCCAACTTCATGTATTGAAATTTTAACCACAGTGTAACAATGTTGAGAGGTGGGACCTTAACAGATGATTAATTAAGACAGGAAAGACTGTCATTATCACCAGAATGGATTAGTTACTGCAGAAATGGGTTCCTGATAAAAAGCAAGAGTTTTTCATTGTACTCATAAATGGATGTGTTGAATTGAAACTCTTTTGTACAACTATAAAAGATAATTTTTAATTTTTTGTGCCAGTCCTAGGACGCAAAAAGTAAAGCAATGTGTTTCACATGCACACATGTGCACACATTGGAGTTTGAACTTAGGGCCAGGATGTTATCCACCACTTGAGCCTCAGCTCCACTTCTGGCTTTTGGTGCTTAATTAGAGATGAGAGTCTCTCAGATTTGTCTGCCTGGTCTGGCTTCAAACTATGATCCTCAGATCTCAGCCTCCTGAGTAACTAGAATTATAGGCATGAACCAGCTGAAGTTACCATATTTTAAATCACTACAAGAAAACAATAGAAGGTAAAATTAGAATTAGTACTTTTAACCTTGTTCCTTCTATAAATTTAGTAAATTTTACATAACAAAATATTAATATCAAATCCATATGTAGTTTTTGTACGAAAAAGAGAATAAGAAGCTGAGAAACATTTCTAAATACTTTTTTTGTCTTTATTGTTTCTTTCTTTGTAGTGCTGGATATAGAGCCCAGAGTAGGTAAGTTCTACCAACAGCCTGCCCCTAAAACACATTTTTAAAGGATGCAAGGCACAGCTAGACACTGGTGACTTATGCTTATAATCCTACCTACTCAAGAGTTTGAGATCTGAAGATCATGGTTCAAAGCCAGCACAGGCAGACAAGTCCAAGAGACTTTTGTCTCCAAATTAACTAGGAAGAGAAAGTGAAGTTACGGTTTAAATGGTAATGCATTAGCCAAGAAAGAGTATAAGGCTCTGACTTCAAGCCCCAGTACCATCACAAAAAAAAGAAAAATAATTTTAAAATTAAGATATAAGACACAAGAAGACAACATAAGCCAGCGCCACAAAAGATGAATAAATTAGATGATAAGATTCTAGAAATAAACTGGGTGCTGGTGGATCATACCTCAAATCCTAGCTACTCAGGAGACTGGGGTCTGAAGATCATGGTTTAAAGCCAGCCCAGGCAGGAAAGGCTGAGACGCTAATCTCTAATTAGCTACCTAAAACCAGAAATGGAGCTGTGGCTCAAGGTGATGAAGTGCTGGCCTTGAGCACAAAAGCTCAAGAACAGCATCCAGGCCCTGAGTTCAAGTACTACAACTGATTTTTTTTTTAATTAACAAGCTGGGTGCCGGTGGCTCACGCCTGTAATCCTAGCTACTCAGGAGGCTGAGATCTGAGGATCTCGGTTCAAAGCCAGCCCAGGCAGGAAAGTCCGTGAAACTCTTATCTCCAATAAACCACCAGAAAACCGGAAGTGGCGCTGTAGCTCAAGTGGTAGAGTGCTCGCCTTGAGCTGAAGAGCTGAGGGACAGCGTTCAGGCCCATAGTTCAGGCCCACGACAGATAAAAAAAAAAAGAGTTCAAGCTCCACAACCAACAACAACAACAACAAAATTTATGTATGTATATAAGTATTAACATATATATGATAACACGTCTCAAAAATGAATAAAAATTATAACAGAAATGTAATAAACAGTATCTTAAGGGAAGTATAAAATAGACATTTTAAAGAAAAATAAGAAAAAATGAGATTATGAAAGCAAGTGGCAAAGATCTGACACTGACAAGAACCCCTGAATTAAAAATTTAAAAAGCAGGGGCTGGGAAGGTGGCTCAGTGGTAGAGTGCTTGCCTTGCATGGCTGAGGCCCTGGGTTCCATTCCTCAGCACCACATAATGGCTCAAGTGGTAGAGCACTAGCCTTGAGCTGAAGAGCTGAGGGACAGTGCCCAGGCCCAGAGTTCAGGCCCCAATACCAGACCCCCCCAAAAAAAATGGTGTATAAAAATTTTAAAAGCAGATAAGTATTAAAACACATACAATAGTTCATCAACTTTCCTAGGAAAAGAAAAGTGAGTTAAAAGTATGTATTGAAAGAACATGAGATAGACCTAAAAATGCCAGCCCAGGATGGCAAATTCTAAAATATAAAAGCTTACTAGTCTTTAAAAAGTATTTAAAACCCTTGCAGAGCTAGACAAAAAGAAAACAGCAACAATCAGGTAGAGACTTACAAGAAAATTAAGGACTGGGAAGGTGGCTCAGGGTAGAGCGCTTGCCTTGCATGCTTGAGGCCCTGGGTTCGATTCACATAAGCAGAAAAAAAAGCCGGAAGTGGCACTGTGGCTCAAGTGGTAGAGTGCTAGCCTTGTGCTGAAGAACTGAGGGACAGAGCCCAGGCCCAGAGTTCAGGCCCCACGACCAGACCCAAAAAAAGAAAAAAGAAAGAAAGAAAGAAAAGAAAAGAAAATTAAGCTACAATCAAACTTCTTGACAGCAAGACTTTATACCAAAAGAAAATAGAGAACTATGATAGGGTTCTTAGGAAAGAAAACATGATCTAAGGGTTTTCCTAACTTATTGTAAAGCATAAAGGGCATAAACCTTTGGGTTTTCTTTTTTTTTTTCTTTTTAGCGCCAGTACTGAGGCCTGAACTAAGGACCTGGGCATTGTTCTTGAACTTTTTTTACTCACAGCTAGTGCTCTAGCACTTGAGCCACAGATCTTACTTTCAATTTCTTGATGATATTGGAGAAAGAGTTTCACAGACTTTTCTTCCCAGGCTGGATTTAAACCTCCATTCTCAGATCTCAGCCTCCTGAGTGAGCTACAAGACTAACATAAAAAAAGAATAAAAAATAGGGGCTGGGAAGGTGGCTCAGTGGTAGAGCGCTTGCCTTGCATGCTCAAGGCCCTGGGTTGATTCCTCAGCACCACATAAGCAAAAAGAAAAAAGCCGGAAGTGGCGCTGTGGCTCAAGTGGTAGAGCGCTAGCCATGAGCTGAAGAGCTGAGGGACAGTGCCCAGGTCCAGAGTTCAGGCCCCACGACCGGACCCAAAAAATAAATAAATAAAATAAAAAATAAAAAATAAAAAAGACAGAACAAGTTGAACTTCAAAAAATGATAACTTCAACTGGCTGAAAATCATCTGCTATATTTTAATTCATAAAGTTGTGCTAATTTTTTTAATTAATTGGTCATCTTTCAAAGATGACAGGGAATAGAATCACAATATTTAAAAATAGCAACTGAAAAGAAAGAACCAAACACTTACCCATTTCGGTTGTTACCTGAACAACATATAACCAAAAAGTAGAAGAAGGGAAAAGTATCTTTATTAAATGATCCCAACTAAAAATATTTAAAGAAATTATATAGGACTGGAGATGTGGCTCAAGTGGTAAAGCAACTAACTGCATTGCAAGTGATAAGGCTATGAGTTCAAACCCCAATACTATCAAAAGGAAAATAAAGCATAAAAAAGAAGAAAGGATACAACTATAACATCACCATTTTTGCCACTCTCAATGAATTAATATTTCTAAGCAACAACCCATAACTGCTATCATCACAAAAACAGACAACTAGGGATATAGCACAGTGATAGAGCGTGTGCTTAACATGTATAGAGCCTTGGGTTCAATCTGCAACACCAAAATAAACAAAAAATAATGATAAAATAATATAAAGTCAACTAGACATGATATGCCTCCTGATGTAAGATTTCCTAAAGTTGGGTGCCAGTGGATCACTTCTATAGTCCTAGATACTCAGAGGATCAAAATTTGAAGCTAGCACAGACAAAAAGGTCCATGAGACTCCATCTCCAATTAACCATCAAAAAGCCAGGCTGGAGGTATGACTCAAGTGGTAGAGTGCCAGTCTTGATGATGTACAAACCCCAAAAGAAGGAGAAGCAAGTACAAACCCCAGAAGAAGGAGAATGAGGAGGAAAAGGAAGAAGAAAAGACAATGACTTCCCAGAGGATGTGTACATGTCATAACACATCACAAAGCATGAATGACTCAATTCTCTCCCTGTTCTGATGCTAAATGTGACTGATCACTTGGTTAAGCTGGTGCATGCCTGAGACTTGGATTTGGAAGAGATTGTGGAAAGAAAGTTAAATAAAAAAAAAAAAAGGAGGAAGTCACCCGGATCTGCTTTGGCATGGTGGCAGAGAACAAGGAAGAGAGTGATCTGACTTTCAGGGCAATTTGGCAGAGGCTGTAGCAGCCTTGTGCCCAGCCTTGGCAGCAGCTTTCTACCAAGCAGTCCAGCAATACAATGGATGTAATTCACTCATGGTTTCCAAGTGCAAAGCTCTCCTGGAAATTCTCAGCAATACCTAATTGCCAATAGTAGAGATTTCTTTTCTTTCCTAGAAAGGAGTCTGTTCTTCATAACAAAGGGATCCTAACTGATCAAAAACATTGACAAGTCCGGCGCTGGTGGCTCACGCCTGTAATCCTAGCTACTCAGGAGGCTGAGATCTGAGGATCACAGTTCAAAGCCAGCCCGGGCAGGAGAGACTGTGAGACTCCTATCTCCAATAAACCACCAGAAAACCGGAAGTGGCGCTGTAGCTCAAGTGGTAGAGCCCTTGCCTTGAGCTGAAGAGCTGAGGGACAGCGCCAAGGCCCAGAGTTCAAGTCCCACGACCGACAAAAAAAAAAAAAATTGACAACTGTGTGTGTGTGTGTGTGTGTGTGTGTGTGTGTGTGTGTGTGTGTGTGTGTGTGTGTGTGTGTTGTGTCTGTGTCTGTGTGCATGCATATCCACACTTAGGTTAGTTACATCAGAACATTCTTGATGTCTCCAAAATCATCTTAAAAACCTGGGTTGGCTGACAAAAAGGGGTTGTTTACTTTCATCATTGTTCACCTCTGAAAGCTTTGAAGAAAGCAAACAGAAGTTTGGCTCCCAGAGAACTTTTTGTATTTAACTATTGTTGGGAGTGTATATACAGTAATCTTTGATTTTATATAAGCATGACAAAAATTGACGATAGCTAGGCTTTCTGAGAAAATCTTCATGAACCATTTATTCTGGAAGCAATCAAACAATACTCAAGCTTGTGTTGATTCAGCATTCAGTCCCCATTTTATGTGCCATACTTTTTGAGACTTCCTACAGGTTATTTCGCATGTAAATCTTAGTATATGTAGTTGTATTTGAAAATGTGCCTATGTGAGTATTAAGACTTGATTTGCAACTTAATTTTTTTTTGGTGTTATAGCCAGAGCCCCACAAATTTGTTTTGCTAATAGTAGAATAAATGATCCATTTAACTATGTAATAGAGGAGCAACATTTATTTTAATTCTCTCTCCGATTGTTATTCAGAATAAAAAGAATGCTGTGGCAAAACATAAGGTATTTTGTTGCCTTTGCCAAGAGGAGAATTCTCTTTTCAGGTTCATGTTTGGTTTGATCACATGACTTGTCGTGGCCAATGAAAGACAAGGAGAAGTAAGGCTGGCACTTCACTTCAGTCTCTGAAAACCACTTTAGAATTTGCTCAACTCTTTTTCCTCCTCCTCCTGGATCTGGTGTTCCAGATAGCGACTTTTCAGTCAGCCTGAATCGCAAAGGAAGATGAGGTGGAGCTGAGTCACAATGGAAACAGAGCGCAAAGTTGTGAGAAAAAAGATGAGAGAGACACCACTGAGAAGTGGAACCTCTTTCCATCCTGTAACCTAGCCAGTCCTGACTGATAGGTTTATTCATTGCTTATTACCAACCATTGCTGTCATTTCTTAAGCACGGGTTGTAAACCATGCACTTAATTTCTCAGAACTCTTTGTGAGGTCCATATTCATTTCCCCACTCTACAAATGAGAAAGGAGACTGGTGCTGGAGAGGTGAAAGAACCAGACCTCCAACTAGAACCAGCCTTGAGATGCCTGAGTCTATTTAATGCTTGAAGCTACTGTTCTTAAAACTGTGATGAAACTGAAAAACTCTCCTCAGACACAGACTATTTCCTGTGTAGCCTCCATGGCACATCCAAGACCCTCCCTGAGCACACACTAACTCAACTCATTAACAGTAGATTGATTGCTGCCGGATGTCTGGATAAGTGAATGACTAGTTAAATGTGTATGTGCCAGTACTGAGGCTTGAACTCAGGACTTTATGATCCCACTCTCTTTATTGCTCATGGATGGCACTCTACCATTTCTTTTTTTTTGGGGGGGGGCAGGGGAGAAGGGGTCCGGTCATGGGGCCTGAACTCTGTCCCTCAGCTCTTCAGCTCCAGGCTAGAGCTCTACCACTTGAGCCACAATGCCACTTCCGGCTTTTTTTGTTCTGCTTATGTGGTGCTGAGGAATTGAACCCAGGGCTTCATGCATGCAAGGCAGGCGCTCTACCACTAAGCCACCTTCCCAGCCCCAGCACTCTACCATTTCAACCATGCCTCTACTCCAGCATTTTACTGGTTAATTGGAGATGGACTGTCCTGGACTTTTCTGCCTCTGCTGGTTTCAAACCTTGATTCTTCTATGCTCTTCTTCCTGAATAACAAGGATTAAAGGTGTAAGCCAGACGTGGCATTTAAAGTACTGTCTGCACAGCAGAGAAAAGCTTTCACTAGATTTCAGCACCCTGATTTCTATTCTTTTCCTTTGTTTTCTTTTTTTTAATTATCTTTAAGTAGTAGTACAACAAAGCAGTTGAGGAAAACAACATATCTTGATCAGTGTCACCCCTTTCATCCTCCCCTTTCACTCATAATTTTGTAGGAAATACTCTAGAGTTTTGTCTGCATCCCCCATCATCTCCTCTTCATTTGCTCACCCCTTTTCCTTTGACCCCACCTTACCCCTTTTGAGTACCCACTTCCTGGTGTTTTATTTTGCTGAACTTTGATTTTGCCTTTCTAAGGAATTAGACTATTTGAGATCTCCCTTGAATTTATCCTGTCTCAGTTAATACATTTGTATACACTTGAACACCACCAATATGCTCATCCTGGGGCTTGAACTCAAGGCCTGGGGGATGTCCCTGAGCTTTTATGCTTAAGGCTAGACTCTACCACTTGAGCCATAGCTCCACTTCTGGCTTTGTGGTGGTTAATTGGAGATGAGAGTCTCTCATGTGGCTCAAGTGGTAGAGCACTCACCTTTAGTACAAAGAAGCTGAGAGGCAGCACCCAAGCCCTGAGTTCAAGCCCCACAATGAACCAAAATAAAAAAATAGACTTTACTTGTTGGGGTGGGCTTAGTGGTAGAGTACTTGAAGCCCTGGGTTCAATTCCTCAGTACCACATAAACAGAAAAGGCTGGAAATGGCACTGTGGCTCAAGTGATAGTGCTAGCCTTGAGCAAAAGAAGCTCAGGGACAGTGCCCAGGCCCTGAGGTTAAGCCCCAGGACTGGCAAAAAAAAAAAAAAAAAGTCTCAGGGACTTTCCTTCCCAGGCTGGTCCTGAACTGTGATCCTCAGACCTCACCTTCTGAATAGCTAGGATTTCAGGCATAAGCCATCAGCACCTAGCTAAATTTCTATTCTTTGTGAGTTACCAAACTTGTAAATGATAGTTACATATTTAATTATAACTGCCAAAAAACTAGAATCATGGAAATAAAACAATAATATATTGAAACGATCAAGTATGGGCTACATCTAGAGAAAAAAGTAGGTGAGTTTAGAAGTCAAGAAAGATCTAATCAGGAAACTATAATCCTTTGTGTCACCGCTCTTGAAGATAAAACAATGTTTCAGTTACTAAAATGTGCCTTTTGTAAAATATATAATACCGATTGACCTTTCATGTTAAAATTTCCTGATTTAACCAAGGCAGGGGTGGGAGGGGGGGTGGGGACGGACTTCATAATGAGGTCAGGGTCTGGTGGCTCACACCTGTAACCCTAGCTATTCAGGATGCTGATGCTGAAATCTATCATGGTTTGAAGCCAGCTTGGACAAGAAAGTCCATGAGCTCTTATCTCTGATTAATCACAAAAAAAAAAAAAAACCCAGAAGTGGTTGTTTAAGTGGTAAAGAGCCACCCTTGAGCAAAAAAATTCAGTGACAGCACCAAGGCCCTGAGTTTAAGCACTAGTACTGTGCACACGCATGTACATGCGTGTACACACACACACATCAAAAAACAAAAACCCCTTTACCCTAAAGTATTGTCAAATTATGAAAGACTAAATTGGAGACAATTATAGGTCACTTCTCTTTTTTTTTTCTCGGTTGTGGGGCTTGAACTCTGGGGCCTGTCCCAGAGTTCTTCAGCTCAAGGCTAGCGCTCTACCACTTGAGCCACAGCACCACTTCTGGTTTTCTGGTGGTTAATTGGAGATAAGAGTCTCACAGACTTTCCTGCCCAGGCTGGCTTTGAACCACGATCGTCAGATCTCAGCCTCCTGAGTAGCTAGGATTACAGGTGTGAGCCATAGGCACCCAGCTGAGAGGTCCCTTCTCCCTGCCCTGCCATCGTGGAGAGACATACATTAAGCTCATCTGTAAATATGAACATTCTCTGCAACATGTGTGCATTTGAAGTTAGCATAAAGAACATGCCAAGGATGCTTAATAATTATTATTAATAATAATAATTAATAATAATACCAGCCTTACTCATGTAACTGTAACCCCTTTGTACAGTATTTTCACAATAAAAAAACTTAATTAATGATAATAATAATACCAGGTATCTACTTTTTGGATTTCCTGCCCTAAAAGCTTTAAGACAGACTTTGTGCTCTGGGTTGGAAATCTTTCCATGAAATCAGAAAGAAACTCACACTTACTGAGTGCCCTATACAAGCAAAAACTTTACATAATTTATCTCTCTCTCTTTCTTTTTTTTTTTTTTTTTTTTTTTTTGTCAGTTGTGGGAGCTTAAACTCTGGGACCTGTCCCTGAGCTCTTCAGCTCAAGGCTGGCGCTCTACCACTTGAGCCATAGCTCCACTTCCACTTTTCTGGTGGTAAATTGAAGATAAGAGTCTCACAGACTTTCCTGCCCAGGCTGGCTTTGAACCAAGATCCTCTGATCTCATCCTTCTGAGTAGCTGGGATTACAGGTGTGAGCCACTGGCACCACCCAACTAAATAGTTATCTCTAATGCTCTCAGCAATGCATCAAGGTCAGATGTTTAAGAGGATTATGTAACTTGCCCAAGGTCACACAACTAGCAAGTAACAAACACAATTGAAATCCTCGTCTGTCTGACCCACAAGTTCAGGGTCTGTCCACTGGATGAGGAGTTGGCAAGCTGCCCTGCAGATTAAAACCCACCACCTTCATTTTCAAACTGCCTGTGAGTCAAGAATGTGTTTTAGATTTTAAAATGATTGCAAAAGATAAAAATAGTTATTGACTTGTAAGTTATGTGAATTGACAATTTCTCTCTCTTTTCTTTTTTTCTGAATTTCAAATGTCTGTAAATAAAGCTTTATTGGAATGTAGCCCCTCTGTTTCCTGTTTGTTTACGTTTAGGCTGCGATGGTAGCAATAGAAACTGTAGGCTGGAGAATCTAATATGTTTTCCACCAGCAGAGCAAGCTAATCAAGAGTTCAAATCCCCACTAGCAGCAAGCAAGCAAGCAAGCAGACCTTCTGAAGTACCAGGAGAGCTGCCGAAGAGGATTGAAAATTAGATGAAGAACCACAGACTTTAAGTGATCGAGTCATAGAAGTTGTCCATAGGAAATACCTTGGTGACCGAAGGAATCTGAACACGTGGCTGGTGGCCTTGTTTCTGATGCAAATCCACTGGGTCACTTCCTGTGATAAGTTGTGATGTCCTATTCTATAAGGTCAAGGAGTTGATAAGCTGTCTGGGCCACACCCATGTCCCCAGTGAACCAACTTCACCTCAGAAAGGGTGTATAACCAAGCCACAGGTGGGAACCAATATAAGAACCCAGATAGTCTTTTTGCCTGATGCTGTGGCCACTAAACAGACACCTACCTGAGGCCCCAAGCCCAGACTTCCAATACTAACTACAGACTTTCCTCTTTAACCTTCCCTCCAAAGCCCTGACCCACCTAAAGATCAGCAAGTCACACCATAATCTTTTTAGAAGGTCTGGTGGCTGAGCAGCCTGTAATTTCCTTGACTAGCATCACTCATACCCACAAAGCACCAAAGGGCTCTGGGAGGGACAATTATTGGTATTTTGGTATCTTGGATTTGCTCATCTGAGCTGATGGGTTTTCCACGGCCACAGTTAACGGGAGGTTGTCTGGACATTCTGAGTGGAGGCTGAGTGTGTGCGGTCTTAAAGGTCTGGGTGAGGTCAGATGCAGCAGCCAGTTCAGTTTCTCCTCACCCCCTGCCCAGCCAGGATTTCCAACAAGGATTCCTCTAAAACTTTTACCAAGTCTCTTTCCTTCATCTTTTTTCTGCCATGAACCAATGACACACAACATAAGGAGCCCTTATTCTTTCTGTCTCTGAGGACAGTCTGAAAACGGTTAGCAGCGATTGCTGGTTAGCATTGGCCACAGGGAGGGAAAGGTAAGAAGATATTAATGTCACTTTTTTTTAAATGGAGGATAATAATAAACTCTTATTTGCAGGGTCAAACACCACAATATGTACCTATCCTTAGAGCCTGTTTGCAAAATAGGCTATAACTGCTCTAAATAGACTGTCTCAGGTGGGCTAATAAATAATAAGCCTTCTGCCTTTAAAATTAACAACTAAAAATAAGTGTGCTATGATTGTAGCCCATGTGGGCTGACCAGAGCCACAGGATGTGTTCATAACTCAGGTCTTATTCCCAGTGGCACCCCCAGCACAGAGGGAAGCAAAGCTCCATGTGGAGTACAATGACAAGAAGAAAATCTGCCAAGTATCCCCTGCCAGGACAATTCCAAATTGTAGACCTACAAAGAATGTTTGGATCCCTTGACCTCCAGCTTGCTAACCCTCACATCGCAATAAGTAGTCCAAGGTCCCACAAAGGAGAATTAGGAGATGGCTATGGGAGTTGGCAGAGGATGCTGGCCTTTAACCCAGGAGGCCTGAGTTTCCACCTCTGCTCTGTGTGGCCTGGGATGCAATACTAAATCACATAGGCATACTAGAGGTAAGATCTACATTGTGGGATTACTGTAGAGATGGGGTGACAAAGCCCCTAACAAATGTGAAAGAACTTTAGATGCCTCTGTGTGTGTGTGTGTGTGTGTGTGTGTGTGTGTGTGTGTGTGTGTGTGTGTGTGTGTCTGTGTCTGTGTCTGTGTCTGTGTCTGTGTCTGTGTCTGTGTGTCTGTGTCTGTGTCAATACTGGGGCTTGAACTCAGGGCTTGGGGCCCTGAGCCTTAGCTTCTTCATTCAAGGCTGGCTCTCTACCACTTCAGCCACAGCTCCATATCTGGCTTTTTTGCCAGTTAAGAAAGGTGAGAGTCTTTCGGCCTTTCCTGATAGGGCTGGCTTTGAACTGAAATCCTCAGATCTCAGCCTCCTAAGTAGATAGGATTATAGGTGTGAACCTCTAGCACTCGACCTAAATGTTAATGTTTTAAGTGATAGTCACAATGACTATAAATAAAAAAGCAAATTGTTTTCCAAGTTGATAAACATAAACATATCCACCTTTGAAAAACAAGTACGTGTTCCTGGAATCATCATCATCATCATCCTGAACCAGGGGTGGGGAACCTCTTCTCTGCTAAGAGTTATTTGGGTATTTATAACACCGTTTGTAAACCATACAAAATTATCAGTACAAACAGACAGGCCCTGAGAAACCAATGAAAAGCATTTGTCTGTCATGCCTATAATGTACTAAAAGATTTACTGGGCCATGAAAGGCCCTCAGGCCAGATCTTCCTCTACCAGAGACTTTTCCTGGTAATCAGGTGCTTTTAATGGACATTTGAACTGGTTCTCACTGAAGAAAACAATGGGAACCAAAGCTTCAAGGAACCAGGTGATGTCCCCAGAGTCACCAACTTGAAGAATGGTAGGGTTGTCAAATGTTACCCATTGACCATGTGACATCATAAGTGGTTACCCACTGTTAACAAACTCATAAAGACCCAAGACCCTCGCTAGGTTTGTTTATAGTATCACTGGGAAGGCACCCAAAGGAGAGCTAAGCAGTCAGGGTATAAATTGGCCTCCCCTTACTACACAGCATGGACCTCACATAGTCACCAAGCTATGGGGAAGAGGTGGTCACACTTCTTATTATCAGAGGAGACGAAAGTGAGGCTGGACCAGATACATGATGCTCCAATCTCCCTCATAGCCATTTTCACATCTTATAACCCAGTGCAATCACAGAAAAGCATGTAAACCCTCGGATCTTGTTAGGTCTTTATCCCAAATACTAATGAGACCTGAACATAGAAGAAATAATTCTATCATTGGAGGAAAAGAAATGTTTTAGGTACCAAATCTCTAATAGAATCTGGGGGTGGTGGGGAAGTAGAGCAAGTATCCAGATATTGGTATGGTACCAAGAATATTCACATATGAAACTATTGTACTGAATTTATAAATTTGGCTTGTATTAGAATATCTTTTTTCACAGAAAAAGCCACAAGGACATAAAAGAAGATCCTGTGTGCCTGTTTACTTGTGGTGAGAGTTCAGGAAGGTTTATAAAAGCATAATGCATTAAGCACATCAAAATATTTATAGCCAGTCAGGCACTGGTGGATCACATATCTCTAATCCTAGCTACTCAGAAGGCTGAGATCTGAGGATCAGAGTTCAAAGACAGCTCAGGCAGAAAGTCTGTGAGCCTCTTATCTCCAATTAGCCATCCAAAAAAGCCAGAAGTGGAGCTGTGGCTCAAGTGGTAAAGCACCAGACTTGAGCAAAAAAAAGCTAAGAGACAAAAAAAAAATCATAGCCACTTAAGCAATAACTCCCTTTCTTTCTTTCTTTCTTTCTAAGAATCATTACCAGAAAACCAGACAAATATATCTTTGTAAAGATGTTCCTCTCTCACAAGTGTAAAGAGTTAACCATAAATATCAGGCATCGTTGCTAGAAGAAAATGTGGACACCTGTTAACAGTGACAGCTTTGGGATTATAAGAGAACATTGTGGTTTCTTTTTCTTTACTTATTTCCAAAAGTTATTTATAAAGAAGAACAACTCAAATATACATCCGCAGGGATAAACAAAATGCAATGTGTATACACAATGAAATATTCTTCAACCTTTAAAATGAAAGAAATTTCTCATGTGTACTACAATGTGGATAAGCCAGAGACAATACACGGACTGAAATGAGCTAATCACAAGATGATAAAGAGTTAGGATCTTAGAAAATACACTAATGATTGCTAAGGGTTGGAAGACAAGAAAGTGGAAAGCTATAATTTAATGGATACAGAGTTTCAGTTTGAGAAAATAAAAGCTTCCTGGAGATAAGGCCCTGAGTTCAAACTCTCACAAAATTCAACCTGGCTAGGCATAGTGACACAGGCCTGTGTTCCCTGAGAATTGAGAGGTGGAGCTAGGAGAATCTCTGTCCAAGGCTGAATCTGGGTTCATGTGAGGTTCTATGTGAAAAATAAACTAAGAATAAAAGGATGGAGATGTGGCTCAAGTGGTAGAGACCTTGCCCAGCAAGTTCAAGGCCATGAGTTCAACACTCAATATTATAAAAAGTCAATATGGTAATCCTTCTATTTTGTATATTTTAACAAGATGAAAGATAATTACAGGGAAAATATTGATAGGAACTTATTTTACTCTGATGCGCAAAAGCAATAATAAAGTAAAATTGAGGACCTGGCTGGATTTGACTGGATGTTTTTCCCTCCACCTCTAGCCCCCCCCCCCCCCATACCTGATCGCCTGTGTACCTGCTCAGGTCTGCCCCGCCCTGACAAAGGGTCTAAACCAGAGCTCAGCAAGCTCTCCAAACTCAAATGCAAGTCCATGCACAGGCTCTTCTTTAGGTAGGGAAAATTAAGCCTAAAATTGTTTCATTTTAGGAAGTTGCTTTTGTTATATACTGTCTCCCCACCCCCCCAAGGAATTTTAGATTTAAGTTCAGTGATTTAAGGTACAATATCTACTTGTTTAGACCTTACCTCATAATTGCAAGGGGAAAAGAAATTTCTAATAGCATTACATTACATGTAAATTTCCGGTTGTGTCACAAGGGATAGCACTTGGCAAAATATGTCACACATCTTCTTGTTCCATGATGTACAAAAACAAGCTGGGATGGACTCATAACTATATGCAAACATACACATTTCAGAATAAGCTATAGTTTAGATGAGCTATTATTTAAAAGTCAAAGCAATGTGACCCAATTACTTATCACAGGCATGAACCAATAAGGTAAAATAAAATAAATACAAATGTGCTGAAATGTGGTACGGCAGCATTCATGTATTAATCAACCACAGAATTGAATGGTTACTCTGAGTTGAATGCAATTGTGTGTGTGTATGTGTGTGTGTGTGTAGTGTGATAGTGGCAGTGGTGGTGGTATCAAAGTTGAAGTTGGAACCTCATGCTCTCTGTTTTCTTGCTTACAGCTGGTACTCAACCACCCAAGCCACACCTTCAGTCTGACTTTTTGCTGGTTAATTTTCCTCCTCTGGCTGCCTTCAAACCATGATCCTCTAGGCCTCAACCTCCTGTGTATTGTACCCATTGAACAATACTCCAACCCTCTTAACCACCATTCTACTTCCTGTTTCTATGACTTGCTTATTGTAGGTACCTCATATAAGGAGAATCTTACAGTATTTGGTCTTTCATGACTGGTTTAATTTATTTACCATGCTATTTTCTATTTTTTTAATTATTATTAAGGTGATATACAGAGGGGTATCTATTTCATAAGTCAGGTAATAAGTACTTGTTTGTTTTTTATTTTTAATCTATCTTAAGAATATTCCATTGTTCATATATCATGGGAGATACATTTGGGCACTGGTAGAATCTGTGTTGTGCTCACCTTTTTGCCTATTGCGAATAATGCTGTTAGGAGCCTGGGTGAATAAATGTACTATCCAAATTATAAGAATTGGTGGGTCCTATGAGTCCTGGAAAATAAAGTCACTGCAACCAGGAAATCATTTATTTTGTGGAATCAGAGAATGTTTGAATGACAGGAAACGATTATAAAATCATCATCTCTATTTTTTTTAATAGACAAGGAAACTGACATGAAGTGACTTAAGTGGGGTGGTTTGTAAAAGGCTCCATTCTGTGTGTGAGAAGAGGAGGTTGGGAAGGAGTCCCTCTCCCAGGCAAAATGATCAACCCAACTTGTCATGCCACATACCTCAAATTCCCCACACTGGAGATTTATTTACTTAGATGAAGGCACTGGTAATTTTACCAGGAATCTCCCAGTAAAATAAAAATAGCTCCGAGGGAAAGTCATTAGTGATGCACAACCCCTTGTCTTGAAAGACTGGTTTTCCAGACCAGTAAATGTAGAATGGGGTTCTTGGGGGGAAAGGCACGCACTGTGAGCTCAGTCAGAAAGACAGAGACAATGTCACATGAACGCTCAAGCTTGGACTCTCCACCATTGCCTCTTGCAGAGCTCCTGACATCGGGGCATCATTAGTACCAAAGTTTGATTCTGAAGACCCAGTTAGAACGGGCCCAAGACCAGATCAGGCAACAGAGCCATTTTCTCTGGAAAGCTTGTTATGGTGGATTGTTGTTTGGTGTCAAAGTACAGTACTTCCATAAATGGCTTAGAGCCATTACTCGGTTCTGGATGTTAGTAAATATTTTGCTAGGCTTTCTCAGCCATTTAAGGGAAGAGTTCTAATTTTGTTTTCATTAGCAGCAGTGGAAAATGTCCAAATGTATCACCAAATGAGGAAGTCATTTTATTTCAACAAATTTCCATCTCTCTAGCACCAAGTGTGCATGACAGTGGCCTGAGGTGTTTTGGCTTCTTTTGTAATAAAATGCAATGTTTGGTGGACTAAAAGAAAGCTATTGTAAGGCTAGGCATAGTGGCTCAAGCCTGTAATCCCAGTTACTCAGAAAGCAGACTTTAGGAAAATAGCAGTTTGAAGCAGTCCCATGCAAAAAGTTTGAGACGTTATTCGAGACAAAAAAAAAAGAAGAAAGAAAAGAAAAGAAAAAGGAGGAGGGGAGGCTGGGATGTAGCTCAGTGGAAAAGCACTTGCCTAGCAAGTACAATATTCTGGGTTCAGTCCCAATAGTAGAAAAGAAAAGAGACAAAAACCAAATAAGTTTGGGTCTCAGAATGTGGCTCAGTAGCAGAGTGCTTGCCTAGCATGCATGTTGCCCCTGGATTCAATTCCTCCACATAAATAAAACCTAAACAATAAAAATTAAAAGTGAGAAAAGAAAAAAGCAACAAAAAAAAACCAAATCTATACTAATATAGCTAATTAACACAAGCATCTGAATATTCCTTAGAATCTGCTTTTTATAACCACTGCAACTGTATTAACTCCACAATAACAAGTTGACTTATTTCTGTCCCTAGTTTGGTAGCCTAACAAAACTATGTATCTACAAATGTATTTGACAATAACCACAGATAACTATAAAAAAAAAAAAAGCCTTATGCAATCTCCAAAAGCAAAAGGCTGAAAAGGTTAGAAACCCTTTTATTTGTTGAAATCATAATGACAACACTACAACTAATTGGGTGATAAGCCAGGAGGCCTACCCTGCCAAGGAGCCAAGAGATCATGGACACTGAGTAATTAAAACAAAGCCAAGGTGAGAATAATTGGGAACATTTACACATTAGCTGTGTTATTTAGGGAAAGAGAATTCCGAAGGCAGTTCAGTTGGCCCTCCACATCGAAGGATCCGGACAACCAAGGATGCAAATGATTGGGGAGAAGGGGTAGGGTGACACCCCATATTAAACACATGTACTTTTTTCCCCTTAACAATACAACACAATTAGTTATATAGCCTTTGCACTTTGTTAGGTATTATAAGTCATCCAGATCTAAAATAGATAGGAGGATGTGAGATAGATAAATGCAGACACTGCATGTATATAAGGAGCCTGAGCTCCTTAAGTCCTGAAACAAATTTCCTCCCCCTCCAGAGAACTGAGTCATGGCCCCCAAGCCACTTATGAAAGGCCTATTCTTTGACAAGAAGTAACAAAATATAGTAACAAGGAAATTGTTAGCCAGGCACAAGTGGCTCACACCTGTAATCTTAGCTACTTAGGAGGTTCAGGTGTGAGGATGGCAGTTTAAAACCAGCCCACTCAGGGAAGTCTGTGAGGCTCTCATCTGCAATTGAACACCAAAAAAGCCAGAAGTGGAGCTGTGACTCCTGTGGTAGAATGCCAGCCTTGAGCTCAAAAGCTCAGGGAAAGCATCCAGGCCCTGAGTTCAAGCCCCAGGACTAACACTGAAAAAAAAAAAGAGAGAAAAAAATTGTTATGTTGCCTGAGATGATTTTGTTGTTTAGTATTTTGGTTTTGATTTGTTTGTTTTTCAGTATGAGGCTTGAACTCAAGAGCTCATGCTCACTTGGCTGGTGCTCTACTGCTTGAGCCACACCCCTAGCCCGCAAGCTGGCCTTGACCTTGTTCTAATTTAACTTTTCTGGGTCTTGGGAATCTGAATACAAGTACCCACCATGATTCCTAGAAGCCTGGACTGCTGCAAGAGACGATTGTGGAACATTTATCTATGCTAGAAGCCAGGCACTGGTGGCTCAGTAAGCCTAGCTACTCAGGAGACTGAGATCTGAAAATAGAGGTTCAAAGCCAAAAAAAAAAAAAAAAAAAGTCTATGAGACTCCAAGAGTGGAGGTGTGGCTCAAGTGGCAAAGTGACAACCTTGAGTGAAAAAACCAAGTGAAAGTGTCAGACTTTCATATAGTATGCATGAAATACTACATGATAGAATTCACATTACCGAAATAAGTTCACACCAAATTAACTTCAACAATAGGTGTAAATAGTAGCATTCATCCAACTCCCTTTAACCTATAAGTTGAATCAATGTCTGTTTTGTTCTCCTGCATGTCCCAAGCTCACATTGCCTATTAACACACTTCCCTGAGGCCTCTTACCCTGTCTTACACAGACCAGCCCAAGGATGCACTGACAGCCCACAATTCCATACTGTCATAGATCCTGCCATCAAGTCAATACCCCAAGAACTGCACTGGGATTGTCAAAGCCTCTCCCCTCCAACACTCATTCACTTTGTTTTCGTTTTCCCATTTAAATAATGTAGCTGAACATGGTGCCACAATCCCTGTACTCAGCAAGCTGAAGCAGGAGGATCATGAAATTGAGGACAGCCTTGGCTACATAGCAAGACTTCTTCTCCAAATAAAATGTGTATACACTAAACACATTGTCTTGGTACATTCTTGTTATTTTTTTTAAAGTCCACTTTCCTTAGAGGGCCATTTGCCCTGTTTATTTGTTTCACTGTTATAAAGGTGATGTACA
Organism: Dipodomys merriami; assembly: GCF_024711535.1. NCBI lineage: Eukaryota > Metazoa > Chordata > Mammalia > Rodentia > Heteromyidae > Dipodomys > Dipodomys merriami. Next base: position 29,749,494 of record NW_027202937.1, on the reverse strand, counting down.
GAGGGGTTACAGTTACATAAGTCAGGTAAAGAGTCCATTTCTTTGTGCACAATGTCACCCTTTCCCTCTCGCTCTCCCAGTTTTTCCTTCCCGTTCCCACCCACAAGTTGTATAGTTCACTTTCAATATAGTGTCCAGTGACTACCACTGCTGCATTTGTTCACCATTTGTCCTTCTATTTCTGTGCCTCCCCTGGCACTCCCAAAGACATGTAAATGAACAAACAGAACCAGAAGAAAATCAAACAAAAACAGCGAAAAAGAAAAAAAACCTCATTTCCATTTCCCAAAGTTCATTTCAGTAAATATTATTTTGTATGATCAAATGTACAAAGGCATTGTGCTTTGTGTTCCTCTCTTAGGAATAGTCTTTGGTCTCACCGTGTATGGATATCTAAAGTCCTCTATAATTGTCATGTTCTAGTGTATATTAGATCTAACTTTTGCCTATGAGAGAAAATATGTACCATATGTGCTCTAAGCTAATTTTTGGTTTTGTTTTGTTTTTTTCTGTTTTTGTTTTTGTTTTTGTTTTTTTTGGTTGGTCGTGGGGCTTAAACTTTGGGCCTGGACACTGTCCCTAAGCTCTTTAGCTCAAGGCTAGTACTCTACCCCTTGAGCCATAGCACCACTTACATCTTATTCTGTTTATATGGTGCTGAGGAATCGAACCCAGGGCCTCATGCATGCAAAGCAAGCACTCTACCACTGAACCACCTTCCCAGCCCTCTAACTTTGTCTTACCTCACTTAACATAATTTTTCCTGGGCCCATCCATTTCTTTTAATGGCTGTGTAAAATACACTCTTCCTTTTTTTTTTTTTTTTTTTTGTCAGTCATGGGCCTGAACTCTGGGCCTGAGTGCTGTCCTTCAGCTCTTCAGCTCAAGGCTAGAGCTCTACCACTTGAGCCATAGCACCACTTCTAACTTTTTCTGCTTATGAGCAATCAAACCCAGGACCTCATGCATACAAGGCAAGCACTCTACCATGGAGCCACCTTCCCAGCCCCTAAAATACATTCTTGTTTTAAAAGACTGAGGGAGCTAGGTATGCATATAGTCCCAGGTACTGGAAAAACCAAGGCAGGAAGGTGGTTTGAACTTAGGAGTTAGGTCAAGGTCAGCATGGACACTATTGCCAGGTGCCATCTTGAAAAAAAGAAAATTGAGGGAAGCATAGAATATCCTTTAAATAAATGTAGCAATATGCTCCCACCTGCTCTAAGCATTTACATACATATCTTAAACAGATGGTTCCTCACTTAAACTATTTGACTTACATTTTTCAATTGTTAAGTGGTGCAAAACTTTTTCCATACAACCATTCTGTTTTTTACTTTTAGTAGAGTACTGAGTAAGTTACATAAGACATTGAACACTTCATTGTAAAATAGGCCTTATGAGCCAGCCAGGCACCTGTGGCTCATATCTGTAATCCTAGCTACACAGGGAACTGATCCGAGAACTAAAGTTCAAACCCAGACTAGGCAGAAAAGTCTAAGATACTCTTATTTCCAATTAACCACCAAAAAGCTGGGAATGGGGTTTTGGCTCAAATGATAGAGCTCCAGTCTTGATTGAAAAAGCCAAATAGGACTACAAGGCCCTACATTCAAGCCTGAGTACTGTTACCAAAATAACAATAGTAGTAGTAGTAGTAATAATAATAATAATAAATGTAAACTTAAATAGGCCTTGAGTTGGGTAAATGTTGCCCAATTGAAGGATAATGCAAGGTTCTGAGGCTGAGCTGGTATGGGCAGTACTTTGAGTCTACTCAATGCACTTTTTTTCAGCTTTCAATGGATTTATCAGGATGTAACTCCATTGTAAATCAAGACAAATCCATATACTGTTTTGCAACAAGTGTTTCTTATTTAGTAATTAGTATAATCATGCAGGAGAGTAAGGGAATATAGCTGGGAGAAAGAACCCACCATACCTGGCCCAGCAGGCTGTAGAGGGGACAACAGTGGGAGGAATACCATGCTATCCACCACATGTCCCACTGCAGAGAGAAGATGGTGCAGCTCCAGGCTGAATGGATAAGGTGGGATGGTGAACTTTTCTTTCTGTTTCCTTTCTGCTCTCATGTAATTTCCTCAAAAAGGAAAGAGTTGCTTATACTCTATAAGCACCCCTTCTCCCTTCTTCTACCTTTGATTAGGTTGCTATCTTTGCTTGGTTTTTCTCAACCCCTCTCCCTGGATGTGTATTCCCTAAGCCCAGCTGTATGATAGCCCTGTGGCACTTGATGGGGAATTTAGAGAACATTTCAGCTTTGGGAATTTAGAAAGTGTTTCAACTTTGGGAAAACATTCCTTCCCAAGGTAAGGTGTGCTACACTTAAGGTCCTAATAGTAGAGACCCTGAGTTACCTAAGCTGCCCATGTGATTCGAACTCAGAGAAGCAAACCACAGCTGCTAAAAGTATCTAGTAATGACCAGATAAGCCAAGAATGGAATTGGCCAGATGCCCTGGTAACTGCTGAACTAGAGGAAGGACGAGGAAATAGGAGAGGAAAGATGGGAAAAGACAGAAATAGGAAACTCTGGGCTTTCATGGACAACCTTTACAAAGATGCAGATGGAGTTTATAACTAAAGAACAGAGATGTTTAGGGGTATTGGAAGCTACACAAAACTATCTAGAAACACCAGGTTCCTTTTTATTTTTTTAACAATTGCCTGCTTTTGTAATTATTTCTCTAAGAGTTCTACAAGTAATTTGAAGTTTATCTTTCTTTTGTCTTGTCTTTTTTTTTTCCGGTCATGGGTCTTGAACTCTGGGCGCTGTCCCTCAGCCCCTCAGCTCAAGGCTAGTGTGTTACCACTTGAGCCATAGCACACCCCTACCCCAGTTTTCTAGTGGTTTATTGGAGATAAGAGTCTCATGAACTTTTCTGCCCAGGCTGGCTTTAAACTGCAATCCTCAGATCTCAGATCTCAGCCTCCTAATAGCTAGGATTACAGGCATGAGCCAGCCTCTTCTTTTTTTTTTTAGGATGGGGGAGAGGTGAGTTTTAACTTAGGGCCTTGTGCTTGCTAAACAGACACTCTACCACTTGAGCCATACTCCTACTTCTTTTTTTGCTTTTGCTATTTTTTGAATAGTGTCTTGAATGTATGCTAGGTCTAGCATGGATGGTGATCCTCCTATTTCTGCTTCTGGATAGTTAGGATGACAGGTATGCTACCATGTCCAAGTTTTTATTGGGTAAGATGGGATCTCATAAACTTTTTTCCTGGACTGGAGCCACAATCCTCCTGATCTCAGCCTTCCAAGTAGCTAGGATTATAGGCATGAGCCATGACTCTGGCTTACCTTTCTTTTCAGTAGTTCTTTCAGCAAGAATTTAGGTACTGACTCCCCACTCCCATTGGTTTTACATGCTGATTGCAATTTTTTTTTTTTTTTTTGGTCGGTCGTGGGGCCTGAACTCTGGGCCTGGGCGCTGTCCCTCAGCTCTTCAGCTCAAGCCTAGCACTCTACCACTTGAGCCACAGTGCCACTTCCGGCTTTTTTTTTGTGCTTATGTGGGTGCTGAGGAATCGAACCCAGGGCCTCAGGCATGCAAGACAAGCGCCAGCCCCTGCAAATTTTTTTTATTGTCTCTTACTTATTTAAAAAAAGAAGTCCTCAAAAATTATATTAAGTGAGGGGCTGGGAAGGTGGCTCAGTGGTAGAGTGCTTGTCTTGCATGCCTGAGGCCCTGGGTTCAATTCCTCAGTACCACATAAGCAAAAAGAAAAAAGCCGGAAGTGGCGCTGTGGCTCAAGTGGTAGAGCGCTAGCCTTGAGCTGAAGAGCTGAGGGACAGCACCCAGGCCAAGAGTTCAGGCCCCACGACCAGACCCCCCCCCAAAAATTATATTAAGTGAAGTAAGCCAGGCCCAAAGAAACATAGGTCCCTTGGTTTCCCTAATTTTCAATAACTAGTATATGTCTGAGACAAGCAGAAAAGGTCAGATGTTAGGTGAAATGAACCCCAGACGAGTATTCAAATGTTTTTTCTTTCTTGCGATTGTTTCTAATATATTTATAAGATGATTTCTTTGTTGCTTTGTATGTCCCTCCCCCATGGTAAAACCCCTGCTTTCACTGTATTTGATGTTGGTATAATTTGTGGAGGGGAAGGACAAAAACAAATCATTTAAATAGGGATACAGGTGGACCCATTGCAACAATGAGATGTACAAGTGGTTATGTTGAAAAAGGAACTTTACAACTTTGGTGGGGGGGGCGGAGGGTGGGTGGCTGGGAGGTTGGAAGGGAAGGGGAAACAAAGGAGGAGGCAACACTGATTGATAAGAAATGTATTCATTACCTTGCCCATGTAATTGTAACCCCTCTGTACAGTATTTTCCCAATAAAAAAAAAAAGTCTTCTTTGTTGGTGGTGGTAGTGGTGATGTTTTTACTTTTAGGGAGAAAGAGTGAACAAATGCATTCATGGCATTCAGTATGTACTATATAGAAAATGAACTCTACAACTTGTGGGCAGGAACAGGAAAGGGAAAGTAGGGGAAAGTGAAAGAAGGGCTAACATTATCCAAAAAAGAAATTACTCATTACCTGACATAAAATGGTAACCCTTCTGTACTGCACCTTAATAATAACAATAAAATTATATTTTAAAAGTCCTCACTTCTTTGTAAGTTAAAATTGGTGTGTGCACACACACAAATAAGCCAAAAACTAAACAAAACTGCCTGCCACACAGATATAACATAGTTGATTTCAAGACACATATATATGTACACACACACACACACACACACTGGAATTTTATCCCTACATATGTGAGCTGAATACTAAATATGCTGATTTATAACCTGTTGTGTTTTACTGTACAAGACAGAAAGAAAAGATTTCCATGCATCTGTGTAAAACTTTCCAACTAAAAGATAAACCTGGAAAATAGATCAAAATCCCAACTCCTATGTGAGGTGCTGGTAACAAGGAGACTACCTTAAACAAAGTGCCACCAGGTAATAAAAAGTAAAAGAAGCCGGAAGCCAGTGGCTCATGCCTATAATCCTAGCTACTCAGGGGGCTGAGATCTGAGGATCACAGTTCAAAGCCATTCCCAGGCAAGAAAGTCTGTGAGACTCATCTCACCAGAAAACTAGAAGTGGTGCTGTGGCTCAAAGTGGTAGAGAGCTAGCCTTGAGTAAAAAAAAAAAACTCAGGGATAGTGCCCAGGCTCTCAGAGTAAGAAAGAAGCAGCAAGGTCTTAATTATCAGACAGAAAAAGATTTCAAGCACACAGGACAATGACCACTGCCTGAATGTCTTTACTTCCAATGCATCTTCACAAACTTGTTTTTTTACTCTTCTCTCTTCCCTAAGTCTTTGCGACTCTTCGAGTCCTCTGTTAGTATTTCTTCAAGGTCCCAAAGCCTGATGGGAATGTCCTCTTTAGATCCTTGGCCATGTTAATGGGCCTCCTCTAAAATTTCCTTTTGCCTCCTTGCCTACACCTTCTCCCAAGGTTGAGCGTTTGTTCTCTCTCATGGCATATTCTCCAAAAAAGATGGTCTTCCTTCATTTTCTTCCCAAGACTTTTGCATGGTAAGTATTTTTTCTATTGTTTCTTTTAATTTTTTTCCCTTCTCCTTCTACTCCTCTTTCTCTTCCTTCTCCTTATTCTTGAAGTAAACTCAGGGCCTCATACTTGCTAAGCAAGTGCACAATTACTTGAGCCATGTCCTGAGTCTTTTACTTTTAGTTTGTTTTTCAGATAGGATCTCACAAAAACTTTCCCCTGACTGGCCTCAGATCAAGATCTTCCCCATCTCTGCCTCTAGAATGGCAGGTGTGCACCAACAACCCCAGCACTTACTCCTTTTAAAAATAAATTTATTTAAACCTTTAAACCTGGTACTGGTGGCTCATGCCTGTAATACTAGCTACTCAGAAGGCTGAGATCTGATGATTATGCTTTGAAAGCAGCCTGGGCAGGAAAGTCTGTGAGACTCCTATCTCCTAAACTACTCAGAAACACCTGGAAGTAGCAATGTGACTCAAGTGGTAGAGTGCTAGCATTGAACACAAAGAAGCTCAGGGACAATACCCAGGCCCTGAGTTCAAGCCCCAGAACCAGCAAAAATAAATAAATCCTTTAGGAATTCAAGTGTTTTACTCTCTCTTCCCTCTCTTCAATTTGAGCTATACTCAGAAGACTCCTGAAATGACCCAATGGCCCTTTTCCCTTTCTCCAGCAAAAAGGGGCAGCCCAGGACTGCTTTGTGGCACAGAACAAAATACAAAGATCAATAGACGAAATTAGAATCTTGAGTGGTACACTGCACGCAGGTGATTGTGTCTCTGGAAGAATCTTCACAGGTGTTCTCCCTCGGCACCAGGGCTCAAGGTCAACCAGGTGACCATCTGACCAGCAGGGCTGAATTGATTTGCAAAAAGTAGTAAGAATAACCATTTAATTGATGGCCCGAAACAATACAAGTTAGAGTAGGAATAGGGTAAAGGTGCTTGTCTGGGACAGAGGGACTCTGAGAACTTGTACCAAAAAAGAAAAAAAAATGGAAATATAAGTTGTTACAAAAACTCAACAGGTAGACATCATAGTAATAATGCTCTTTCTACTGCCTGCACTTGTGGAAGTCCATTTAAGGAGTAGGAGACTGAAGAAGGGCCCTCCTGTGGCTTCTTAGTACATGGGCCTCCAGATAGTCCCCCCAGGGTCTCTCTCTCTACACTTCTGTAAGGATTACAGTGGGAGGGCTTGCCATGTGGGAGGTCAGTGTCTCTGGACAGTGGGGGAGAGGCTGCATACCAAATCAAATCCAGTTATCACTTCGTATCTGAAGAGATTTGGTTCCAGAGCCCTGGATACCAAAATTCATGGATGCTTGGAACCCTTGCATATGATGGCATAGCATTTGCACAGAACCTCCATGCATCCTCCAATATGTGGTGATCTCCAGATGACCTAATACAGCGTAAGGGCCATGCAAATAGTGGCTATGTTGTGTTAGGTAGAGAAGGACAAGAAGAAAGCCTGTAACATGTTAGTATGCACACAGCCAGGATAGATCTACCTACATAGCACACAACTGCATGGTTGACAGGGAGCACTGACTGCTTTGTGATGCAACACATTTTTTGTCTTGAAGTATATGCATTATAATGCAAGAATTCAGTCGTCCTTCATAGTTTTCTCCCAGGAGGCTCAGTTCTGCCACATTTGCTTTGCTTGTTTTTGTCCCAGTGAGAGATGCACAGCTGAATCTCTGAGGCCACACCAGTGGCTCTGGTTCTAGACGAGCAAGTATTAACTTAGCCTCAAACTTGGGAGGCTGGGAGCAGGAATGCTTAGTGGTGGGGTGAGAAGAAGGGTTGGGAAGTCAAAAAACAAGAATGGTAGAGTAATGGAATGTGAAGGCAAAAGAACGTTAATTTGATTGTACTGACTGTCCTTAATTCCCAATTTCCATATGCTCTACTGAAGTGTATTTCCCCTCAGCCATAAGATCCAAATTTTTCCACCCACACTGTTTGATTCATCACAACATCTCTATCTTAGCACAACAATTATAAAAAGCTAATGGGGTTAATTTCTAAGGAAGGCATTTTAAGCCAGGTGCTGGTGGCTCACACCTCTAATAGTAGGTAATCAAGAGGCTAAGATCTGAGAATCACACCTCAAAATAGTCCAGGCAGAATAGAGTCTGTGAGATCTTATCTCCATCAAAATTCTGGAAATAGAGGTGTGGCTCAAGTGATGGAGCACTAACTTTGAGCAGAAAAAGCTATGGGACAGTGCCCAGGTCCTGAGTTCAAGACCTAGTGCACACCACAGACACACACACACACACACACACACACACACACACACACACACACACACACACAATCACTCAATCAGCAATCTGCAAAGCAAAAGTTTAGCAATGCTAAACTTTTTTGTTAATATACAATTAATATACAATTAATAATAGAAGGAGGGTCATTGTGATAATTCACTGTGTAGAGGACACTTCAAACTAGTGTTCACCCTAACAACATGAATTCTTCAAGTGTTCGGCGCTAAAATGGAAGGGTTTGATTTTTCAAGATTTCATAAGTGAGGGAAAATCTGGTTTGGTCCAGATTGGCTCTCCAGCCAGCAATTGTTAAACAACTGTATTGTTTTGTTTCACACTATACGATTCCACTGAAAGGCAGTGATAAAAATCAGCCAGGCCAGTTTCTGCATATTAGCCTCCTTCACAGAGGACTGGCCTCCAGGGCACGCTGTACCTGTTGGCCTGTCCTCCCAGGAAAGCAGCAGATGAGTTGGCTCTCCCGGGGAGGTCTGGGGCATGCAAACTGAACACACTCAGCAATGAGGCTGCCAGAGCTTCAGCCTTGGGGTGGGTGGGGGCTTTACTTTGGAAAGATGGCTGATTCCTACTGTTGCCAGTGGGAGGGGTCAAAGAGACATTCAGGTTTTCCTGGAGTCCTGGGCAGAAGGGCTCTTTTCTCTTGAGTCTCCCCGACCCTCACCATCATTCACTCCATAGCCAGCAGACTCTGGATACAGGACTGTCCTGGCCACTATACAGATACCTAGATGAGTTGTCCTGGGCCTCCAGGTTCGTGCTGTACCCATGAGGCGGGCAGTCATTCAAGGAAAAGATGACAAACTCTGAGAGTACAGTGAAGGAAGACTGTCTGGAAGAAGTGACTGTACCATACATGCTACAATTCAACTGAGCAATTATCATGCATGGCAAAGCTACAATAGAGCAATGAACCAGATCTGCAGGGCTCTCTTCACTATGCTCATATTTCAAGGGGGGGAAAAAAGCCCCAGAATGGGCAGAGGAATGTGATGGAATGATCAGGTGATGTTTCAGCTGAGGTGCTAATAAAGATGTGGAAGTAGGGCTTCCAAGTAGAGGAAATAACCTGAGCTTGGGGTAAGCTTGGTTTGTTACTGGACAGGAATAGGGGAAAAGACTACTGTGGCTAGAATTTAAGTCAACTGGGGCAGAAGCAAGGCGCCAAAGTCAGGGACAGGACCAAATCAAGTAAGTCTTTGTAGATTATAGTTACAAATTTGGATTCTATTATCTGCATCTTGAAAAGTCATCAAAGGGTTTGAAGCCAGATGGTGACACGATCAGATTCCTGTGTTAAAGACATCACCCAACTACTTGGTCAGACTAGGGTGTGAAGGCAAAGGGAAAAAGCTTGAAGGAAGTAGCAAATATGCACAGCTGTTTGTTCTGTGTGGCCTAGTGCAGAGCACCAGATGTGCTAGAAAGAGGTGAGGTTGGAGATGAAGGCAGAGGAAGGCCAGACTAAGGAAATTGTCACATGCCATGCCAAGCACAGTGGCAACTGAGAGCTACAAGAACTGAGTTTGTAGTTTTCTGCTCATTCCCTGGCTTTTGGATTGTGGGTAGAATTGAGACAATAGATTCTCTAGATAACAAGGACCCAGTGGGTGGAACAGATGGGATCTTCAAAGACTTGAGACAACACCCCCACACACACCCCTCCCCAGCATTGTTTTTCAGAGTCACTAAAACTATATTGACATTCTTCACATTCTTATACATGAAATAAGGGTATCCTCATTCTCCAAAGGAGGGGAGTTGGGAGTTGGTTATTCCAGTGTAGGACATGTAGATATAAAATACAGATTGACATCAGAAAGAAGAAAGAAAACATCTTCAGAGACAAAGTGTTTCATCAGGACAAGCATTCCTGGGCCAATGTAGCCACACACACCAAACAGCTGTGTGCGGAGAGTCTCGCGCTTTGTCTTTCTACATTCTGTTTTGCTTCTATAAAACACAAGACAATGCAATACCTTCCTCAGAGGGTTATAACAAGGTTTTCATGAATTAATACAAAGTATCTACACTAGAGTCATCAGTTTAGGGCTGTGGTCTGTGTTTCTCCTGACTACTGTTTGCTTACTTCCTTCTTTAAAATTCTCCTTCCTTTGGCTTTTGTGACTGAGGAATCCACTGGCCTTCCTTCTTTGGTTGTTCCTTTTTGGACTGTGCGACTGCTTCCTCTTCATCTTCCCACCCACCAGTTCCTCAAAGACCTGTCTTCCATTTGTTCCTCAGCAGCCCTCCCTAGATATGTGATGCCAGCTCTTTTCTCTCTGTGGACAAGTTCCCATCTCTAAGGTCTAGCTACCCCCTTGAGCAACCTGCCCCACTATGCTACGGGGGTATCTCGGACCAGGTGGGGTCACCATCCACCCCAATCTGTTTCGGTCCACTGAAGTTCTCTTTGGTGGTACAGGCTCCCATTCACCAGGACTCAAGTCCTCAATCATTCCCAATTCTTCTCCACAGCTAATTGGTCAATGACTGCAGTCTGTTACTTTTTCAGTGAGACCAGCAATTCCTTCCTTTCCGTCCCTCCACCAGCACCCTTAGCTGTGCACCTTTGCTGCTGCAGCTAGCTCACCATGCTCTCACCCACCTCCAGGAATTATTTATCTCTATTTTCTCTCCAGATTCTCAATAGGCCTTCTCCCTTCAGTTCAAACATGTCCTGTCTAGGATGGGGATACTACTACTGATGAGTGAATGGAGAGAGAGGAGGAGGGTGAATAGGCTCAAAATAACTTATGTTACATAGATGAAAAGGAAACAGGGAAACTTTCAGAGCTTGGTTTGGGAAGTGGGAAGGGAAGAAGCAAGAGAATGACAGAGGGGGTGAATCTGATCAGTAGGTTTTATATAAATGGACCTACGAGAGAGAGAGAGAGTCCATATGTGCATTAGGTATGGATTTTTGCCATTTCCCACTAAGCCTACTCCCTTCTTTCCATACCCACAGTCCTACTCAACTCTTCTTAGTCTCACTGAAATCCTTTATCTGAACCCCACATTCTGACTATTTCATCTCTAGCCCAGATCCTCTTTCCTCTCATCTGTACTTCCCTCTTTCCCTATATACTGAAAACGTTTGATTCCCATGACTGGTAGCCAGTTTTAATGCCAGAGGCAAAGGGGTCCTCAACAGGGCTGAGAATATATACACCAGCTACTAATACCAGTCTCCATACCTTCATGTGGCACATTAAAGATAACCAGGATCACCACGTTAGACAGAGCCAGCAGACAAATGACAAACACTAAACTCAATGAACTGACAAAATTAGACCCTGGAGAAATAAGTACTGGAGGAAAGAGAGGACAGCTTTAAATTAAGTATAATTAGTATCCCAAGAGAGATGTGCAAGGATGCTATATCCACAAATGACTGGCTTCTAAAAAAGCCATGAAAGTTCTTAGAAATTGGGAGAACATAAACCAGGAAAATATGGCTCATACTAACTACTCAAGAGGCTGAGATCTGAAGATCAAGGCTTGAAGACAGCCTGGGCAGAAAAAGCTGGGAGGCTCCATCTCCAATTAACCAGAAAAATGCTGAACTGGAAGTCTGGCTCAAGTGGTTGAATACCAGCCATAATCAAGAAAGCTGAGCAAAAGCACAAAGTATTGGGTTCACACCGCAGGAGAACAGAAGGAAGGAAGGAAGGAAGGAAGGAAGGAAAAAGGGAAGGAGGTAGGGAAGGAGGAAGGAAGGAAGGAAAAAGGGAAGGAGATAGGGAAGGAGGAAGGAAGGAAGGAAGGAAGGAAGGAAGGAAGGAAGGAAGGAAGGAAGGAAGGAAGGAAGAGAGGGAGAGAGGGAGGGAGGAAGGGAGGAAGGGTGAGAGGGAAGGAAGAAGGGAGGGAGGGTAAGACAGACATAATTGTTAATGAAAATTCAGCTGATGGAACAAATCATAGAAAATCATCCATGAATGAAAAAGCCAGGTGAGGGCATAAGGTCCTGAGTTCAAATCCCAGAAGCAACAGGACATGATAATAAGAGAGAAATAAAGAAAAAATAAATACATGAAAATATTTTCCAGAGCTAAAGAAAGATTCAGGTCCTCCTACTGTTGTAGGTTAGTAAAGCCAGACACTGGTGGCTCACACCTGTTAGCTACTCAGGAGGCTAAGACCTGAGAATCACTGTTCTAAACCAGCCAGGGTAGATAAATCAGAACTCTTATTTCTAACCAACCATTTAAAAGCCAGAAGTGAAAATGGCTCACGCCTGTAATCCCAGCTACTCAGGAAGCTGAGATCTGAGGACCATGGTTCAAAGCCAACCTGGGCAGGAAAAGACTATCTCCAATAAAACCACTCAGAAAACCAGAAGTGGCACTGTGGCTCAAGTAGTAGAGAGCTAGCCTTGAGCTGAAGAGCTAAGGGTCAACACCCAGGCCCAGAGTTCAAGCCCCACAACCAATAACAACAACAACAACAAAAAAAAAAAAGATTAGAAAATAGTGTGCAAAAATAATGAAGTCTCCATAAATAGCTATCATTTTCATCCTTAGAAAAGAGTAAACAATGTATTTGCATCTTTCAATAAGCAAAATTTGCTTTGTAAATAAGACATAAATTCCTTGGGGAGTCTTCCAGAGCTCCCTTCTGGAAACTTCTCTGACTTCTCTTTTCCCATCTGACATTCTCTTTTACAGCATACATGTGCGTCTCCTAGCTTCAGCATCCTTTGCTGTTCACTCTTAGCCCTGACTCCCTCCCACCCTCTTCCAGGCAGGAGCTCTTCAATGGAAATAGCCAGAATGTACTCAGAGCTGGAGGAAGATCGTGACTGTGTCCAGACCCGCCTGCCTCTCTCCCACATCCCCCCTTGTTTCCTGTGTGTGTCCTGTTTGAGGATGGCCCTGGGCTGGCCCTGGCCCAGCATGGAGGAACAGAGCCGCTGCAGTGGTTGGAGGGAGGGAGTCCCTCTTGGGAGGAAGTAGGGGGTAAGTGGTGAGTGTGGCCTCAGAGGACAGGAAGCCAAGCCGAGTCAGCATCACAGAGGCCCAGTGCAGGGAATAGAACGGGGTGTCTCACCAGGAAGCCCCAAAGCTGCCCCCCCCAGTTCTGAGTGAAATAGCTGGGAGGAAGGGGTCCCTCAGAGTTTGAGAGAGACAAGCCACATCCCAACCCCTCTGTGTGAGCCTCCTAAAATGTCTCCCAACACATTCAAAATGGGGGTGAGGGAGGCCTTGAGGGATGAGTTGGGGGGGGGGCGGGGATCAAGTCTAAGCAGGACCTTTGTGTTCCCGAGATAATGCAGGGGAGGAGAAGTCCGAGCTGGCTCCAGTGAAGGCCGAGGTCAGTGCCACACAGGCTGAGCGTCCTGTCCCCAGGGTTAAGTGGCAAAGCTGAATGTTCATAGCAAGAAAAGGGGCGGGGCCAGACATGGCTCAGCAACACAGCTCAGGAGAAGGCCCAGAACTCCACAGAGTGCCAGGGCTCATACAAGTAGCATCCATGCCATCCATGCCCAGAGACCTGCCGCACTGGGCCGCCACCCCTCTCGCAGGTCTTCCCTGATGCCCCTCTAAGTGTCCAACTCCTGTCTCCTGTAGTTTCATGAACTACATGAAACTGTCAACAGTTTAGTGTCTTTGTCCTTCAAAACTAACAATGTCATGTGGCCTAATCTAATAGCCTCAGAGAATTTCAAGGGTGTATCCTTCCTTCAGCCTTTTCTCTGCAGGTCTTGTCATGTCATAGATAAAATTAATAGGGACCACAGAAATGAATGGGTTTGAAAGTTCATTTTCACTTTGCCAAGTAAAATTCACCAGTAGTTTCTTAGAAAGTTTCACTAAAGGCCCGGTGTCGGTGGCTCACATGTAATCCTAGCTGCTTAGGAGGCTGAGATCTGAGGATCACAGTTCAAAGCCATCCCAGGTAGGAAAAGCCATGAGAATCTTATCTCCAATAAACCACTCAGAAAACTGGAAGTGGCACTGTGGCTCAAGAAGTAGAGTTCTCTCTCTCCTTGAGCTGAAGAGCTGAGGGATACCGCCCAGGCCCACAGTTCAAGCCTTATGACTGACAAAAAAAAAATAAAAAAATAAAATAAAATAAAATAAAAAAAAAAACAGGCCAAGGGCTGGGAATGTGACTTAGTGGTAGAGTGCTTGCCTCCCATGTATAAAGCCCTGGGTTCGATTTCTCAGTACCACATGCATAGAAAAGGCTAAAACTGGTGCTGAGGCTCAAGTGGTAGAGTGCTATCCTTGAGCAAAAGAAGCTCAGGGACAGTGCCCAGGCCCAGAGTTCAAGTCCCAGGACTAGCAAAAATAAATAAATAAATGTGTGTGTGTGTGTGTGTGTGTGTGTGTGTGTGTGCGTGTGTGTGTGTGTGTGTGGTGTGGGGGGGGGGGCTTGGAGCAATTTCACAAATCTGAGAACTCTACTAATAGACCCAGTGTTAAGTACAATAAATCACACACTCAGTTTTTTAAAAATTAGGGAATTGAGGGCTGGGAAGGTGGCTCAGTGGTAGAGTGCTTGCCTTGCATGCTCGAGGCCCTGGGTTCGATTCCTCAGCACCACATAAGCAAAAAGAAAAAAGCCGGAAGTGGCACTGTGGCTCAAGTGGTAGAGTGCTAGCCTTGAGCTGAAGAGCTGAGGGACAGCACCCAGGCCCAGAGTTCAGGCCCCACGACCAGACCCAAAAAAAAAAAAAAATTAGGGAATTGAGCCGGGTGCTGGTGGCTCACGCCTGTATTCCTAGCTACTCAGGAGGCTGAGATCTGAGGATCTCGGTTCAAAGCCATCCCGGGCAGGAAAGTCCGGGAGACTCTTTTTTTTTGGGGGGGGGGGGGTCGGCCATGGGGCTTGAACTCTGGGCCTGGGCGCTGTCCCTCAGCTCTTCAGCTCAAGGTGAGCGCTCTACCCTTGAGCTACAGCGCCACTTCCAGTTTTCTGGTGGTTTATTGGAGATAGGAGTCTCACGGTCTCTCCTGCCTGGGCTGGCTTTGAACCTCGATCCTCACATCTCAGCCTCCTGAGTAGCTAGGATTACAGGCGTGAGCCACCAGCGCCCGGCTTCCGGGAGACTCTTATCTCCAATAAACCACTTGAAAACTGGAAGTGGCACTGTCACTCAAGCGATAGAGGGCTCGCCTTGAGCTGAAGAGCACAGGGACAGGGCCCAGGCCCAGAGATCAAGCCCCAAGACAGAAAAAAAAAAAAAAAATTAGGGAATTGAGACTCCCAGAAGTCAAGAAACGTATTCAAAATCACATAGCTATGTATAGTAGAGGCTCAATTCAGGTCTAGATAGTTTTTTGTTTGTTTGTTGTTTTCTTGGTCAGTCCTGGGGCCTGAACTCTGGGCCTGGGCACTGTCCCTCAGCTCTTCAGCTCAAGGCTAGCACTCTACCATTTGAGCCACAGCGCCACTTCTAGATGTTTCTGCTTATGTGGTGCTGAGGAATCAAACCCAGGGCCTTATGTGTGCAAGGCAAGCACTCTGCTACTGAGCCACATTCCCAGCCCCAGGTCTAGATGGTTCTAAGGCCAAAGATATCTCCGCTCTGCTACTAAGGAGATATTTTTTGTAAAGCATTTTATTCACACATAGAGAATAAGTACTCTACCTAGCAAAGGTGGATTCGTCCAGGGGGGAAGCGCACACACAAATGTATAAAGAAGAAATTGACAAGTAGGCCAGAATAGTAGTGTATGCCTCTGATCCCAGCTAATCAGGAGACAGAAGCAGGAAGATCTCGAGTTTGAGTCCAATCCAGGCAAAGTTATTACAATCTTTCACAAAATACAAATAAAAGGGCTAGAAGTTGGCTCAAGTGGTAGAGCATTTTGTTTATCATGATCAAAGCCCTCAGTTTAATCCCCAGTATCACAAAAATAAAATTGAGCTGAAAGTGGGGTTGAGTGGTAGAGCACCTAACTAGCAAGTACAAAGGCCCTAAGTTCAAATCCCGGTACTGCCAAGATAAAAATAAAAAAGTTAATTAACTTTTCTGTATAGGAAGAGAGGGGGGTAGGTAGGAAAAGTAATGGAGATATCTTCTTAAAGACCCTGATAATGGTGTAGTTCCTTTGCTTTTATAGAAATATCCCATTCTAGTATAAAAAGACTCACATGTCTGTGTCAAGGATTCATTGCTGCACATTAGTTCTGGTTGCTATTAATTTTGCGCAATTTTCCTTATGATTCTTTCGTCCTTGAGAGAGGCAGAGTTGTTGAGCATTTCTTTTTTCCCTTCCTTCCTTCCTTCCTTCCTTCCTTCCTTCCTTCCTTCCTTCCTTCCTTCCTTCCTTCCTTCCTTCCTTCCCCAGTACAAGGGTTTGAACTCAGGGTACTCTTGCTAGGCTTTCTTGCTTATGAACTGGCACTTTACCACTTGAGCTATGCTTGCAGCTATAGTTTTTGTTTTTTTACTTTTTTTGTCAGTTGTGAGACTTGAACTCAGGACCTGAATTCTGTCCCTGAGCTCTTTTGCTCAAAACTTGTACTCTACCACTTGGAACCACAGCTCCACTTCTGATTTTCTGGTGGTTAATTAGAGATAAGAGTCTCGCAGGCTTTATTGCCTGGGATCTCAGCCTCCTGAGTAGCTAGGATTACAGACATGAGCCACCAACATTCATCCATGCTGAGGTGTGTTCAACAAGGTGAATGAGCTTCCATACCAGGGCTCTTGTGTATGTGCAGCCCACACTTTTGCACCTAGAGACAGCAAGTTTTCCCTTTGCAGAGCCTTGATGTTGCCTGTCAGTGGCAGACAAGAAGTGGCACCATGACCCTGAATGCTAAGTGCTCCAGCCAATGTTTCCTGAGCCATTTCCCCTGCTCCCTTTGCCTATGGACTTCTTCCTCTACTGCCAAGTTTGCAAACGGAAGCTGCAGCAGCAAAACAGGCAGGAAGTAAAAGAGAAGCTGCAATCAAGAACAGAGCAGGGAAGTCAACAAGTAAGATCCTTTTGAGGGGTGCAAGCTGAAAACATACTTTGTAAACTGTGGTGCCTTTGGATAAGGAGAGGGAAGTCATGGGCAAGCATCCAAGATGGTGTTTAGGAATACCTTTACACTCAAGTCACTTCCCGTATTTCTCAGACAACACATGCAAGACACTGAGGTCCTCTAGTTCAGGCTCAAGGCACCCTATCACATTGTTGGCTTAGCAGCTATTACCTGCTGACATAGACCTTACTTCCGGAATGCAGATTCAGAATTTACAAAAATGAAAAGAAGGCAAAAACTCAGAACCCACAACTAAAGTGATAATAATCCTATAGAATTGTTAAAATTAAGATCTCTTCTCCAAGATGGACATGGTGGTTCACATCTGTAATCTCAGCACCAGGCAGGCAAAGGCAGGAAAATCAAAAGGGCAGGGGCGGCTGGGAATACATAGTGAAACCTCGTCTCAAACAAATGAACAACAAAAAATGTATACCATAGGCTGGAAAGGTGGCTCAGTGGTAGAGTGCTCACCTAGCAGGCATGAAGCCCTGGATTTGATTCCTTAGTACCATATACACAGAAAAAGCCAGAAGTGGCACTGTGACTCCAGTGGTAGAGTGCTAGCCTTGAGCATAAGAGCCTCAGGGACAGTGCCCAGGCCCTGAGTTCAAGCCCTAGGACTGGTATCAAAAAAAAGTGTACCACTTCCAAACAGAGTGTTTAGGTTTTCAAAAATATCATCCTCTGCTTTTACTGAGAGACATTTTCCAGACAGAAGGAAATATACAGTGCATCTGAATCATAACGGATAGTCTGAGGACATCCTAGTTTGCAAAATAAGAGTCACTACCAAGTGATAAAGGGGAAGGAGTAGAAAAGAGCATCTCAGCATTTTAAAAGCAGAAACAAGCCAGGAATGGTAGCATACACCCTTAAACCCAGCTACTTGGAAGGTAGAGAATGGGAATATCACAGTTTGGGGCCAGCGTGGGCAAAACCTAGCAAGAATCCATCTCAATAAACTAGCTGGCTTGATAGTACATACCTGTAACCCTAGCTATGCAGGAGATACTCCCTATATAAGTAAGAGGATCAATCTCTTGCAACAGCCAAGAACAAAACTTGAAACCCCACTAAAAAACAAAAACAAGGGGCTGGGAAGGTGGCTCAGTGGTAGAACGCTTGCCTTGCATGCCTGAGGCCCTGGGTTTGATTCCTCAGCACCACATAAGCAAAAAAAGAAAAAAGTCGGAAGTGGCACTGTGGCTCAAGTGGTAGAGCGCTAGCCTTGAGCTGAAGAGCTCAGGGACAGCGCCCAGGCCCAGAGTTCAAGCCCCACGACCAGACCCCCCCCCAAAAAAAAACAAAAAAAAAAACAAAAAGCAAAAATAAAAGGGGAGGGGGAAGTCTGGTGGCTATAGCTCAAATAGCAGATCACCTGCCTACCAAGAACAAGGTCCTGATTTCAAACCCCAGCACTGCCAAAAAAGAAGAGGCAGAAACACAGGCCATGATCCCACCTTCCTCTCTGGATCTCCAATTTTCCTTACTGAAAACAAGTTTTATCACTTCTTATCTGCTTGATGCTGCCTTAGACTTGGCCTGAAGTTTCTGCCTTCAGTCATCTGTCTAAGGAGAAGAGAGATTTAAAAAGAAACTTTAAGCCAGAAAGGTAGACCTTATTGTTGCCAATAAAGTAGCCAACAGGGTTTTTCTAAGGGAAAAATTCCCACTGAGAGAATCAAAAGATTTTTTAAAAATGTCAATGCTGGGGCCGGGAAGTTGGCTCAGTGGTAGAGCACTTGCCTTGCATGCATGAGGCCCTGGGTTCGATTCCTTAGCACCACATAAGCAAAAAGAAAAAAGCTAGAAGTGGTGCTGTGGTTCAAGTGGTAGAGTGCTAGCTTTGAGCTGAAGAGCTGAGGGACAGCACCCAGGCCCAGAGTTCAGGCCCCACAACCGGACCCAAAAAAAAAAAAAAATGTCAATGCTTTGGGAAATGATAATATATAGAAAACGGCATTAGGAAGGAGGGTCACATCTCAGAGTCACACCTAGCAAAGTCATTCAGGGATAATTGTTCCTACACTGAATAAACCCATAACTCACCTGTAATGAGAATGTCCATCTGTAATTCCAGCACTCTGAAGGGTAAGGCTAAAGGTTGAGAGTTTGAAGCCAGCCTAGACTACATTTGGAGACCCTAACTCAGACAAACAAAAACCATGACTTCAGCTGGGCACTGGTGGCTTATGCCTGTAATCCTACCTACTCAGGAGGCTGAGATCTGAGGATCACAGTTCAAAGCCAGCCCAGGCAGGAAAGTCCATGAGACACTTATCTCCAATTAACCACCAGAAAACTGGAAGTGGTACTGTGGTTCAATTGGTAGAGTGCTCGTCTTGAGCTGAAGAGCTGAGGGACAGAGTCCAGACCTAGAGTTCAAGCTCACAACTGACAAAAAACCCAACAACAACAACAACAAAACCCACCACCAACGGAAGTGGCAAGCTCAAGTGGTAGAGCACTAGCCTTGAGCTGAAGAGCTGAGGGACAGTGGTCAGGCCCAGAATTCAAGGCCCACGACTGACAAAAAAAAAAAAAAAGTCCAAAAAAAACCCCAAAAACCCACCACCACCACCAACAACAACAAAAACAACAATAAACCCATGACTTCAATCACCATCTTAGGGAACTGGGTTATAGTTTGATACTCAAATAAAATAATTCTTTTTTTTTTTTACTTTTTCTATGCTAGAGATCAAAATGAAGCCCCCATACATACTAAACAAATGCGTTACCACTGAACTACACATCCCAGTCCTAAAATTATTAATTGGCTTTAATTTAAAAAATTAGTCAAAGTGGGAAGATACTAAGTCCAAGAACAATACAAAAAAGATATTCCAGAAACAATGAAAGCTGGCATTCAGGGCTCATGCCTGAAATCCTAGCTACTCTGGAGGCTGAGATCTGAGTATTGTGGTTTGAATGAAGTCTGGGCAGAAAAAGTCATGAGACTCTTATCTCCAGTTAACCAGCAAAAAGCTGGAAATGGAGGTATGGCTCAAGTGGTAGAATGCCATCCTTAAGTGAAAAAGCTAAGGGACAGTGCCCAGGCCCTAAATTCAAGCCCCAGTATCAGCACACACACACACACACACACACACACACACACACACACACACACACACACACACAAAAGTCAGCAGCAAATGATGCTGAGGAGTGGAATAATAAGAGCTTCAACGTGTCTCTTAAATATAGCAACAAGGACATTGCTCAAGACCACAGCAAACACATCAGTTTCAGGGACACTCAGTGCCTGCGAGGCAATTTATTATTTTATTATATTTTATTTTCCTTCTCTTTCTTTCTTTTCCTTTTGAAACAAAGTCTTGCTATGTAGCCCAGGCTATCTTCAAACTCACCATCCTCATGCCTCAGCCTCCTAAATGCTGGGATTACTATCATACCTGGTTACAAGATATTCTTAGTTGCTTTTGGGATCACTGTACTCACCCCCAAATCCCTTTCTAAATAAGAGTCCCTTGTTGGGTTAACTGAATGGTCCAAAGCTTTCCCTAAGAGTTATCAAAGAGCTCCCTAAAACAGCCCAAACACAGAGCCACACTGTGAGACTGGACTGAAGGCTAAGGAGCCAAAAGAGACACAGCAACATGCTTCCAAACACAGCCAGCTCCACCTAGCATCCTTCTAGAACACATGAAACATAGTTTTCCTCCTCGAGGAGACAGGAGAGAACTTGCAGGGCTATCACAGGTACAGGAAGAACCCTGTCCAGCCATGAAGGTGTACATATAGTGTCTGAGTGGCACAGGTCAATGCCTGGCTTTGAAATGAGCTGTCTACCTACATCAACCTCCCCCACATCTCCTTCACCTTGAAAATAGAACTCACCAGAAAGGGGTAGGTTGGGATTGAGATCACTTAGCAGGGTGTTTGGCCCACAGTAAGAATTCAGAGTAATGTCTTTATTCTAATAGATAACAGTATGCTATGAATATTATGGATATATTATTATTAGATCCCAGGCTCCAGCAGAACTCTTTCTCTGTAACTTGTGAGTCTGGGGGATTCTTCATCCTCGCTGATACCATGTGTACCTGCCTCTGCCTTCTTTGCTTTGTTTGCAATTTTTTTTTTTTTTTTTTTTTTTGTCAGTTGTGGGGCCTGAACTCTGGTCCTGGGTACTGTCCCTCAGCTCTTCAGACCAAGGCTAGCACTCTACCACTTTAGCCACAGCACCCCTTCTGGCTTTTCCTGCTTATGTGGTGCTGAGGATTCGAACACAGGGCCTCATGCAGGCAAGGCAAGCACTCTACCACTGAGCCACCTTCCCAGTCCCTTTATTTGCAATTCTGCTTGTACAGAGTAGGAGCTGAGAATCCCCAACTCCTCAGAATGGTAGCTGCTAGGGGATGAGTGAATGGAGTCGCCAAAGAGATACCAAAATGTACTTCTAGCAATGCAAAAAGTTACCTGGGAGCAGCCCATGAAGGATTATGAACTGAGAAGACCTGAGGTGGGTATCATATTCGGGATGAGAGGAAAGGAGAGAGACTCTCCCTCTGGTGACAAGAGGCTGGGCCAGATAACCAGCTCTGCAATCCAGCAGCCAGACTTCGCAGCAGGAAGAAGAGATAACAGCCTGTGGCTTTTGTTGGCCTTTGTGTCTTTGGCGGGGAATTCCCTCGCAGACGACAGAAACAACGGAGCAGTTAAAAAACAACAATACAACAAAACAAAACAAAACCTGAACTCACAGTACTGCTCTCTCTCTCTCCGTGGTGACCAGCGATGATTAGGGAACACACACAAAAAAACAAACAACCCCTCCAAAGTAATCCAGCAAAAGCCAACAAATTACAGGACATTTCAAACCCAGCAGGAGACAAAATACAGATCTCCCCCCCCCCACCCAAGAGGAAGTGATGTTCACCCCAGTCAAGCAATGAAGTCGATACTTTGAAGGGGGCAGTGGGAAAGGAGGGGGGGTGACAAGCACAAAGGAATACACAACCTACATTCTGTTCTATCATTTAGTCAGTCTTGTGACCAAGATTTATGGATTACCAAGTCCAGGAAAGAGAGACCTGAAGCTCCTCCCCCCCACACCTAGAAACAAAACTTTATGCAAATGACCTAACTCAAAGTCACTGTGGAAAAGAAGAAAAGGAGGGGGGAGGGGATGTCATAATGTGGATAGTCAATAGTTTTGACTCAGATGCTGGCCTAGAGTTGATAAGATTCAGTCTTGCAAATAAGGATGCTCTGAGTAGTACTGCTGGTTTATCTCCAAGAAGCATAAACATGAATTAGGTGTCCCTGGTGCCTCCAGGGGAATTCCATAGCCAGCCTTCGGTCTATTGAGAAACTGAGGTACAGAGAGAGGAAGGGAACGGCTGGGCTGCCTCCTGCCTGAATTCCTCTCTAAATTTTATAGTTCGTCCCCTTCCTTTCACACTAGGGTTTGTGCCAGCACTTCTGGAGCTTGAAGAGGTCGCTTTCCTGGAGAGATTTGGGTCATGCTAGTGAGGGACCAGATACCCTGACATCAGGCACACAGACCAACAGGAAGTGAAATGTGTGCTGAGATTTCTCCTTCCTTCTAGAAAGCCCTTTTGCACCTCTTTAAAGGAGCATTCTCCCCTCTCTTAGTCACAGGCCCTGGCTGCCTGAATTAGCAGCCAGAACTCCAGAACTCAATTGTGCTCCATCCAGTGTGTGTCTAAAGTTCCCAAAACATACCATGCATGATTTTAAAACCCCACCGGCATAGAAGAGCCCTGGGTGGCTGGTGCCTATACTGTTATCCTAGCTACTCTGGAGGCTGAGATTTGATGATTGCCATACAAAGCCAGTTTGGGCAGGAAAGTCTTTGAGATTCTTATCTCCAATTAACTACCAAAAGCCAAAAGTGGAGCTGTGGCTCAAGTGGTAGAGCACTAAGCTAGCCTTGAGCATAAAAGCTCAGGCACACTCAGGACCTCCTGAGTGTGTAAGCACAGACACACACAGACACAGACACAGACACAGACACACACACACACACACACACACACACACACCAGCATGTGCTCTGGCACAATAAATAAAAATAAATTGTTCTGCTTAATGGTCACCAGAACATTTATTGGGCCATTGTCCCTCTAAAGAAAAAAGAGGAGAAAGAGGAGGATGAGAAGGAGGACAGAGGGGAGAAAGAAAAAAAAGACATTTAAAAAGACCACAAACTACTTATTCAATGATTCCAAAGCCAAGTGAGTTTAACCAACTTCAAGGAGTCAACACAGTTAACTTTCAACTGTTTGAGCAATATCTACTTTTTCCTCTGCCTGCCTGCCTGCTTGCCTGCTTTTCTTCCTTCCTTCCTTCCTTCCTTCCTTCCTTTCTTCCTTCCTTCTTTCCTCCCTCTCCTCTTTCTTTCTTTATCTCTTTCTTTCTTGTGTGTGTGGTGTGTGTGTATTTGTGTGTCTGTGTGAGTGCTAGGGCTTGAATTTGGGGCCTTGGTGCTGTCTGAGCTTTTCAATCAAGGCTGAAGCCACAGCTCCAGCTTCCACTTCTTGATAGTTATTGGAGAGAGGAGTTTCATTAGACTATCCTGCCTTGGCTAGTTTCAAACCATGATCCTCAGATCTTGGCCTCCTGAGTAGTTAAGGTTACAGGTGTGAGCCACTGGTGCCCAGCTCAACTTGTTACTTTTTAATGCACTCGTTTGGATTCTGGAGCAAAGTGCAGCAGCAATCATTCTGGAGGTTATATCATAGATGGTGTAATGTTACCTTCTGCCCACTGGCTCTTATCCGTTCTTTGTTCCTGGTCTATTTTGAGACCCAGCCCACCCCACTACCTGGGTCCTGGGTAATGTTAACAAATCAACAGTGTAGATGACAGGCACTGAACCCGCCTCATCTGGTTACCAACAGATGATTGAAAATAGTGCTTCTTCCTTAGCATTAACCTTAGAGGTACAGTGTAAATGGTGCAACCCAAATCAGCCAAGGGGAAGAAGATGGGTAGAACACAGAAACACTTTTGTTTTGTTTTGTTTTTACTCAGACTCCTTTGTGATTTAGGCTAACAGGACAGGTTTAAAAAAGATAAGCTCTTTTCATGAGATAGAACTGTGAGCCAGAAGTTCAGTTAGGCAGGGTGTTCAAGGCTCTCAAAGGCTAATGCTCTCCCAGACCCAGTGGCCCATGCCTGTAATCCTAGCAACTCAGGAAAATGAGATCTGAGGATCAATGTTTGAAGACAGCCTGGGAAGGTAAGTCCATGAGATGAGACTCTTACCTCCAACTAACCACAAAAAAGAAAGGAAGAAAGGAAGACAGAAAGGAAGACAGAAAAGAAGATAGAAAGAAAGAAAGAAAGAAAGAAAGAAAGAAAGAAAGAAAGAAAGGAAGGAAGGAAGGAAGGAAGGAAGGAAGGAAGGAAGGGAAAGAAAAGAAAGGAAAGGAAAAAAGAAAAGAAAAAGAAAGAAGTGGAGCTGTGACTCAAGTGGCACCCAGTTTTGGTGGAAAAAGCTAAGGGACAGCACACCTAGACCCTGAGTTCAAGCCTCAGAACTGGCGCGCATATGAGCGCGCGCGTGCACACACACACACACACACATACACACACGTTCGTGTCTGTGACCTTATAGATGGGAAACTCTGGTTTTTCCCTTAGCTACTGGTAGGTTTCCAGTTCTCAGGGCCTAGCCTCATGTTACATTTCAAGCTATTTCCATAGAGATACAGCCTTTCATTTGGAGAGCTGACTGTCAGCTGCTTTAAGAATCACTGCTCTAAAAGGGAAAGGGAGGGAGTTTGATTGCATACATATTTAGAAATATCACATTGAAATCCTTCTTGTACAACTAATATATGCTAACAATAATAATGATGATGATGATAATAATGATAATAAAGAGTTAGGGCTTTGGTCCTCCTAACTATACACCATGTCCTTAGGACCTGCAGTATCCTGTACTGGTGACCTACTTGGCTGCTTGCTCAAAACCGAAGATCCAGAAACACACCTTAACACTTTCTTCCCAACTTCCAAATATAAATAGCTTCCTCTTATTTCTCTTCTAAGTGAGTGGTGATGATGTATACAGTTTGTATCTCTTAGAGATACAAGCTGGCCCTACTGCCTACACTTGGTTTTCATTTCCTACTAGAAGACAGGAGCAATTTATTCTAAGCAGACAGTCCTTTGGATTTAATATGGCTGTAAATGGCTAGCTAGTTATTATCTTCATCTGGCTCAAAATGAGAGGCAAAGGCAGGGGGTATAGCTCAGTGGCAAAAGCACCTGCCCAGATATCTGAGATCCTTGGTTCAATCCCTAGCACCCCAAAAGCGCGGGGGGGGGGGGTGAGGAAAAGAGAGGCACATGAGGAAAACAACCAGTTGAAGGTATTTTCAAAATAGCAGGCAACTCAATGGAGATTGGAGGCAGTCAAGTATAAAATAAAATAAAATATAGCTCTGCATGTTAGCCACCATATATGTGAAATAGTGATCTCTGCCAGCTTCCACCTGGCATTTATTGACCTAATAGTTACTTCCCACAATTTCTTCATTATTGGTTTCTCCTTAGACAAATAATAAAGTTATCTCTCTTGCTACAGGAAAGGCAGGGACTTGCTCCAAAATAGTTCTCTTTTTTTTTTTTTCTTTTTTCTTTTGGTCTGTCATAAAACTTTAGTTCTATCCCTGAGCTCTTTTGTGCAAGGCTAGGGTTCTACCACTTTAAGCCACAGTGCAACTTCCCATTTTCTAGTGGTTAATTGGAGATAAGAGTCTCATAGACTTTCCTGCCTGGGCTGGCTTCAAACCTTCATCCTCAGATCTCAGCCTCCTAAGTAGCTAGGATTATAGGTGCCCGGCTGTTCCTCTTTTTTAAGACACTAAAACCTAATTAGGACTTTTAATGTCTCCCCCTTTTTGATGATAATTTCTAGAAGTAAAATGGCAGAATAATTAGGTTAAGTCACCCAGCACCATCTGTGCACCAAATATGTGGATGATCTTGGTAGCAGTTAAGCCACTTACTAACCACTGCTCACTGGGAAATGTTAGCAAGGAGTGACTAATGACAGTGAGCTAAAGAAACAGCTGTCAGTATTTGGGGTCAGTTTACAATTCTTGCCTTTCCAAAGATAAGAGAAAGCAGGTGATGAAGGTGTTAGATCTAAGAGGTCTCTGCTGATCAGGGACTGGAGTCA
Source organism: Dipodomys merriami (assembly GCF_024711535.1). Classification (NCBI taxonomy): domain Eukaryota; kingdom Metazoa; phylum Chordata; class Mammalia; order Rodentia; family Heteromyidae; genus Dipodomys; species Dipodomys merriami. The sequence continues at coordinate 29,723,480 of NW_027202937.1, read as the reverse complement.
CAGATCTACGTCCTACAGGCTATGGATGATTTTAGACAAATCATTTAATCTCCTGATGTGTCAAATGTACCATCAATAAACTGGAAGGTGCATTGGAGGAGCTTAGAGCAAATAATAATTAGGGAGTAAATAAAATGGGAATTTGCTACTAGACAAGTAATAGGCAAATGTCTTCCAACTAAACTTGCCTCCAATTGTGATCAATTGGGTTTTTGTTTTTAATCTTGTTTTGTTTTGTTGTTGGTTTTTTTGTCATTTTTGTTTTCTGTTTTCGGTAGAGATGAAAGATTCTTGAACATTCCTGCCTACGCCAGCTTTGAACCTCAGTCCTCAGATCTCAACCTCCTGAGTAGTTAGGATTACAGGCATGAGCCACTTGTACCCACCTTCCCAGTTGTGATTTATGAGCTCAGTGTATTACATCCTTCACATACAACCTCGCTTAGCAACAATGCCATCTGCTTGCTTAGTATAATAATCTAAGACTAAAGTCTTCTTGAAAATAAAATACCCAGCTGAAAAACAATTATAAAGAAAAGGAAATTTATTAAATAAACATTTATTCTTGAATGTGTGTTTTGAAAGACACTTTGAAAAATATTTTATTTTGTCAAAAAACTACCCAATTTAAGTTTCTATTACAGTAGGAAGTTCCATTAAAAACAACAACAACAACAAAAGCTGCAGTAGAGCTGTAATTCAAGTGGTAAAGCTCCAGCCTTATGCAAAAAAGGCTAAGAGACAGCACCCAGGCTGGGAGTTCAAGGCCCAGTCCTGTTACAAAATAAAAATAAATAAGTAAAAGAATACATAAATAGGGGCTGGGAAGGTGGCTCAGTGGTAGAGTGCTTGCCTTGCATGCTTGAGGCCCTGGGTTTGATTCCTCAGCACCACATAAGCAAAAAGAAAAAAGCCGGAAATGGCGCTGTGGCTCAAGTGGTAGAGTGCTAGCCTTGAGCTGAAGAGCTGAGGGACAGCACCCAGGCCCAGAGTTCAGGCCCACGACCAGACCCCCCCCCCTAAAAAAAATACATAAATAAAAACAGTAGCCGTATTTTAGCATGTATTGATTTTAAAGATGCACACAGACATAACTGTAGGATAAATTTGGAAATACTTTTAAATTTGTAGTTTATTAATTAGTAACAAAGACATACGTGGAGTGCTTTTTTATGTCAGTGCTGTCATTGTTCAGTATAGGGGAGGTACTAGATGTGCATTTGAAAGAACTGCCGACCCTTTGAAATAGCTCAGTGCCCTGAGAGAGTATTTGGCATCAACTGGGAACCACTGACTTAGAAACATGATGTGAAAGCAGGAAGAGGTACTCACACATCCTTAACATGTTTTCTGTAATTTAAACAAGATGATGGTACTAGCCTGTCATCACAGCTACTCAGAAGGCAGAGATCGGAAGATCTCAAGTTCAAAGTCAACTAGGACTACAATAGCAAGTCCCAAAATATTGTTTTCCCCTACACACAATGTTGATCTCATCTTGAACTCTGTTTCTTTTCGCTATGTGTGGAAATCCCATTCCTGTCCTTGTTTTCTAGATTCTTATCAACTTGAAGCATTACCAATCAAATATTTATTGAATGATGGCAACCTTGCTTATAATCTCAGTGGTGTCTATTCTTTAAATTAACCACATTCATCATGCGGTCTTTGTGATATTTTGATGGTTTCCAGATGCAGATATACCTTATATGAATAGAAATTGAGGAGGAATCCAAAGTCACTCAAAAATAGAATCAGAACTATAGCTACCACATGTGTTTTAAATATATTGCTTATACAATTAAGAATACAGCATTATAAACCAGCTCTATAAATCTTAGAATAAGAAACAATAGCATACTAACTCTCCTAGGCCACAAAGAGGCCTTTAGTAAGTCATACTATAGATTCAACAATGACAGGCCTTTGGAATCAATTTCGTAGTCAACAGGAAGAACATCGACTTTCTGAAATAAACAGCAACTCATCCCTTTCTATGAAATAGTAGTGACGGGGACAATTTTCTTTCATGGAGACAAAAAATAAAAGGCCTTTAATTTTAGAAGTGTTTAAAGATACACCAAAGTAGAGTAATACTATAATGGATCCTCATCTACCTATAACCTAATGCCAAAATATAACATTGCTCTTCATCTGTATTATTTTCCCACATCCACCAAAAAGAAGAAAAAAAAAAAAAAGACGCCCTATCTTTTCAGTGCAGATTTTGCTATATAGTCTACAACTTAGGAGTCTTTTTAAAATAGTGTAGCAACTTATTGTTACTTAAGCCTGTAACAATAACTCTTGAATAGGCTCTAATACACTCAAATTTGCCCAAATGTCTTATTTTTGCCAGTCCTGGGACTTGAACTCAGGGCTTGGGCACTGTCCCTGAGCTTATTTTGCTCAAGGCTAGCACTCTACTACTTGGGCCACAGTACCACTTCTACCTTTTTTTACTTATGTGGTACTGAAGAATTGAACCCAGGGCTTCATGCATACTAGGCAAGCACTCTACCACAAAGCCACCTTCCCAGCCCGTCTTTTTTTAAAAAATCAAATATATCTTTAACTTTTAAGGCTAGCAGTTGGGTTATTTTTGTTTGTGTAGGTACTAGAGCTTGAACTCAGGGCCTTGTACTATCTCTTGGCTTTTTTGCCCAAGATACTACCAGTTAAGCCACACTTCCACTTTCAGTTTTTTGCTGGTTAATTGCAGATAAGAGTCTCACAGACTTTCTTACCTGGGCTGGCTTCGAACCACCATCCTTAGATCTCAGTCTCCTGATTCGCTCAGATTAGAGGCATGAGCCAATAATAGTGGATGTTTTTAAGGAACTCATATAGCTGAAGCCCCCTTGTAAGAAAATACAACTAGGGCTGGGAAGGTGGCTCAGTGGTAGAGCGCTTGCCTTGCAAGCATGAGGCCCTGGGTTCGATTCCTCAGCACCACATAAACAGAAAAAGCCAAAAGTGGCGCTGTGGCTCCAGTGGTAGAGCACTAGCCTTGAGCTGAAGAGCTGAGGGACAGTGCCCAAGCCCAGAGTTCAGGCCCCATGACTGGCAAAAAAAAAAAAAAGAAAAGAAAAAAAGAAAATACAACTATATCTTTAAATACTTCTAAAATTAAAGGATTTATTTTTATCTCCATGAAAGAAAAGAGTCCCCTTCATTATTTTTTCATAGAAAGGGATGAGTTGGGGCTGGGAAGGTGGCTCAGTGGGATAGTGTTTACCTTGCATGCATGAGGCCCTAGGTTCCATTCCTCAGCACCACATAAGCAGAAGAAAAAAAGCCAGAAGTGGCACTGTGGCTCAAGTGGTAGAGCACTAGCCTTGAGCTGAATTGCTGAGGGACAGCGCCCAGGCCCAGAGTTCAGGCTCCACGACAGACAAAAAAAAAAAAGTTGCTGTTTATTTCAGAAAGCCGATGTTCTTTTTGTTGACTGCGAAGTTGATTCCAAAGGCCTGTCATTGTTGAATCTATAGTATGACTTACTAATTATATCATTTCCTCTGAGAAATATTTCTTTAAGTTAGTCTTTAGTTACAAGGCATTTTTTCCCCAAAAAATTCAACAATCACCCCGGGCCTTTATTGAGATGGGCCCATACTGCAAGCAGTAGAAACAGATCCTAGGGAGGCTTTTTCTCACTAGCTTTTACCACAGGGCAGCTCTATATTGAGCACTGAGCACAGAGCTGGTAGTAGGGAAAGCTTGATTCTTATCTTGATCATTATATTACTCTCCAATGTCAGTTCTGTGTCTCAGTGTTCAGGCCTGTAAACTAATGGTTAGTACAGGTAATCTCTAAATTTCTTTGTGGCTTTTAAGTTTCAACATGTATAGTTTTATGCTTAATTTATTTCAAATACAGTCAGCCCTCTATATCCAAGAGTTCCACTTCAGCAGATTTAACCAACTTCAGATGGAAACTATCCAAAAACAATTGCATCTGTACTGAACATGTAGAGACCATTTTTCTTTCCATGAACAATATAGGGTAACAGCTATTCACACAGTGTTTATGTTGTGTCAGGCATTATAAGTCATCTAGAAACAATCAAAGGTATATGGTCAGGTGTACTTAGACTTTATACAAATACAATGCCTTATAACATATGGAACTCAAGCATTTGTGGATTTTGGTATCCAAGGAGTGGTCCTGGAACCAATCCCCTTCGAATACCGAGGGATATAGTGTTATTTGTAAAGATGAAAGCACGTCTATTGTAGAAGACAGCTAGGCATATTGAAATCATAAGACCAACCACTTGAATCCTGACTTTTTCTTAGGCAAGCCTAAGCTTCAACATCACAATGCATTACAATTCGTTATTTAACATAGCATCTCTCCTACTGAACATAAACATCTACACAGATTTGCTTATATTTGTCATGCTATCATAAAGCCCAGGCCACGTCTGGAGCCTAGCAAGAGTCACTGTGTGTTACATAAATGAATGGGTGAATATGCTATCTAAAGGGAAAGTTGACTGCTTCATCTTTCATGCAAGGTTACTGCATTGTGGACTGAATTGATGTATGTAAATGTGCATTATATTTCATAATAAAAGAATAGAATGTCATTATTTGTATTTGAAATATTCCTAGTGAATAGTTATTAATTTATTTTAATGCTAGTACTGGGAGTTTTCCACTCAAGGGTGGAGCCACACCTCCACTTTTTTTTAAAATGGTAATTGGAGATGAGAGTCTCACTGACTTTTCTGTCCTCACTAGCTTCTAATTGCAATCCTCAGATGTCAGCCTCCTGAGTAGCTAGATCACAGGTGTGAGCCACCTACATCCAGCTCCAAGTGAATATTTTATTCACTTATCAGTACCTTGCTTTGCTTCCAACCTTTGCTAAAAACACGATAGGCATTTTTTTCTTTTCTAGGCCCAATTTTCTTTCTCTTGCACTACTGCTCACACCTCTCTCTTCCATTAACTTACTACCATTTTAAGTTTTCTCAAACAACCTTTTGGTGGAATTTTTGGACTATAGTTTGGCTTATGGTTTTTGCTTTAAATGGTTGGATGAAAGCAGTACAGGGAAGTATGTAGTAGGAACTGTATTTTGATTCTGGACCTTTGCCAAAGCTAGCCATATTTTGTATGGTCCTTCCTTGTTTTGTTTTCCCAAGATCAGGACTTGAACTCAGCATCTAATGCTTTCATTCATTGACTGGTGCTCTACCACCTGAACCATGCCTTTAACCTCTGGTCCTCTTGTGATGCTCAGCTCCAGAATGAGCCAAATTTCCCATTCAGCCAGGCAATCACCAGAAAGGGAACATGCACTGTATTGCTGACATTCAGATATCATGTTTTATGCTTCCTATCAAGTTTATACAAAGTACATCAGTGAGCAGAGTAAAATATTGGAACACTTTATAAAATAGGCTTTGTGTTAGATGATTTTCCCCAATTCTAGTTTAATGTAAGATTTTGATCACACTTAATGTATATGAACCTAAGCTATGATATTTGGCAGCTTTTTAATGTAGCATTTTAAGGGCTACAGTAATCACTCAGTAGTAGGGTCTTTACCCAGCAAGAGTGAGGCCCTAGCTGTCAATATCCAATTCTTTTGATTTATATTTTTACTTTGAGCAAAGTTGCAGAACCAGCTCTGGTCAATGTGTTATTTACAGAATGGGTTTATCGGGAACTAAATACATGTAATTACTTGCAATTTGTAATTAGTTAGGTGAATTGTAATTAGGAGCACAGTGCCAGCTATACTTTGGTTTTGTTTTTTTTCTTCCAGTGCTAGAGATGGAACCCCAGAGCCTTTTACTTGGTAGGCAAACACTGTGCTACTGTGCTACTGAGCTACATCCCCAATCCCCCTCAAAAAGCCAGTCTAATTCAAATAAAGTTTTTATTTGGGGTAGTATTAGGTTTGAAGTCAGAGCCTCACACTTGCTAGCCAGGCAATCTACCACTTGAGACACACCACCAGCCATCAAATAAAGCATTTGAATTCACTGTTGCAAATCAAAATAATGGAGGTAGTATAACATTAAAATTAAATAAATGAATATATATCTGAATTTCCCGACCTACATTCATTAGAACCAGTTCCCTAGACATGACCCTGATTCCATTTCTAATCCAGCTGTAGGTGAACTATGCTGTCTTTGAATTTTCCCCAAATGATCCCTTCTTTCTTTTGTAATGACAATAAATTTATTGCTTAATAATTCCTAGTGAAAGCATTAGAAATGCAAATATTTCCCTTCAAATCCTGCAAATACCCTAGAATATTCTGAAAGGTATAGTAGCCCTAAGCAGTAATTCCTTACCAAAAGTAGTGAGGTTTCTTTTTCTTTTCTAACCCTGGGGCTTGAACTCAGGGCTAGAGCACCTTTGTGCTCAAGGCTAGTACTCTCACTTGAGCCACAGTGCCATTTCTGTTTTTTCTGTTTATGTGGTGCTGACTGGAACCCAGGGCTTTGTGCATGTTAGGCAAACACTCATATCCCAGCCCCTGATGATGTTTCTTATATGTAGAAAAGTGCACCACCTCTGCTTGGCGACTCACAGGCCAACAGTACACTGAAGACTGAAAGGTCTTAAGCTGTTGATTATTGTACAACAAATCAACTTGCTTTAACTTGCTTAACTCGAGATTTCTCAAACTTCCTTATTTTCTGGACCACTAAGAAGGGAAACCATTGTCAGTGAAACTAGGACTCCATACTAAGAGATCATAAAACAGAACATGCCAGTGATGTTAGGATTTAAAACTACATGCATCTGGTACGTGCATCTGGGAGTCGGGGAAGACCTACCTGATAAATGATCATTTCAGACACAGACACACACACACACACACACACACACACACACACACACACACACACACACTATAGACACACCGGGGATCCAGTTCTTTGGAACAGCACTAAAAAACTCTGGCCTGTACTTTCGCAATTGTTTCAGAGAGACAGTGTAAAAGATTATAGTTTTCCTTATTGAGACAAACTAAACAGTTTTTTGAATAAAATAAATTTACCACCTCTTTACAGTGTCCCTGTCCAGTGTAAAAGTAATTTACAGGTCAGAATGAACTGTCCACTGTCCTCAGTGATTATACAAGTCTCTTTAAATGAAGCCTCTTCTCCATTCAGGTAGTCTACTTTCACTTGAAATGACCCCTTTGCTTTTGACGATCTCCACACCCCGGGGTGACTCAACTTCATAACACTACTATTAAAATCTCAAGGTTTGCAGGAAACAGGCTGCAATAGGTATAAAGCCCCAGTAACAGGCACAGTGAGTCAGATGAAGTATGCAAGCAGGAGGAGGGTGCAGGCTAAGTTTGCTTCCAGGGCATGGGTGGGGTGGATAGCTTGGGCTCTTCAGGCTCCTTTGCTTCAATGCAAGGACCTCATCCGAGCCTCCAGTTTACACACCCTTCTTTCACCTTGCCATTACCGCTCCTTCCGACCCGGGGAGGGCCTGACTTAAGGGTACCATCCTGCCCCTGGTACCCAGAACTCCAGGGTTTAAACCCTTCTAGCTCCACCTTCCAGGACGCGCCCCTGGTATTTGGTTGTTGTGGTTCTCCCCAGGCTCTCCTGGTTGGCAGGATCAGCCCGGGCTCCGTGCTGTCCTACGAACCCCGGAACAAACATCTGATGACCCTGAGGTCACCTTCATCCTCGCCTCTGTCCCCCCAACACCCCGCTGCGCTTTCCGACCCAGGCCTGGCCTCTCCAGGAGCGGGGCCTCCCGCAGCTCGGTAGGAACAACTTGTGTGAGTTGAGCCGCGCTTTCCCCGGGGCGCAGCATCCGCCGCGGGATGCGGGCAGCCCGGGGCCGGCCCCGCGCGGCCCTCTCCTTATTTAACCAGCCTGCACGGTTTCCATGGCTCCGCCGCCAGCCTCCCGCCCCCTTCCCCGCGCGGAGCCCAGCTGCAGTGGCTCAGCTGGCCAGTGGGGGGCCGCGGGGGGGGGCACCGTGCGCTGCGCGGGGCCCGGGTGGTCTCTCCAAGGCCTCCCGGAGCAGGGGTGCGACCCCCTACCTCCACTCCAAACCGTTCCCGGCGGCTGTTCCACGTTCACCACCCCTTCCCCACCCGCGGGCATCCGCGATCGGTGCCCGCCCCCCCCCCCGGCGGTACCGCAGCCCTCCCCGCCCCGCCCGCCCTGCGCAGCCCCCGGCCCGGCCCGGCCCGGCCGCGCGGGGGAGGGGCGCGCGGCGCAGGCAAAGTTGCTGAGTTGCTCGGCACGCTCCGAAGTTGCTGCCGCGACGGCCGCCTCCCGCCCCCCTTCCCGGCCCCGGGACGGCTCGCCGCGCACACACCGTCACCACCCCGCTACCTGCCCTCGCCTGGGCGGCCCCAGCTGGGACTCCGCCGCATCCCCGCCCCGCGAGGCCCGCCAGGAGCCCAGGTTTCCAGCGGGGGCGGGCGGCGGGCTCACCCCACCTCCCCGCTGCACCCCGGGAGGCCAGGGCGGGTGGGGAACCCCACTCCCCAGACGCCGGGCGGCCAAGGTGCTTTTTGCACTTTGCAAAGCGGAGCTGCCCTGAAGGAGGGGCGCGGGGAGGGGGGCGGCACCACCCGCCGGGGCTCGCGTTTCCCTTCCTCCGTGGGCTCGGCGAAGCGGGGGTGGGGGCGGCAGAAGGGGCCCGCTGGGGGTGAAGTCGCCAACAGGTGCTCGCGAGCCCACGTGACCGGAAGGGCCCGCGCGCAGGTGGTGGGGGCGGGGCAGGCTCTCCGAGGGGGTCCCCGGCCGTGCCAGACGCCGGGCGTGCACCCTGCCGGGGTGGGGGCGGCGGAGGGAGGGATCGCTGGGTGGCTTCGGCCCGGAGGAGGGGGTGGGGAGGGAGGGAGGAGGGAGGGCATGCGAAAGTGGGTCAGGAATGTAACTGGACGCTGCACCCCCCCTCTCTGAGGCAGCCGCCTGCCCCAGCCTTGGAAAGCCAGTCGTTTGCTGTTGCGGTTCCCCCAGGGTTATCGGTGGGTGGACAGTTACCAGGGCATCCCGAAGGATGTGTTTCCCGGCGACCCTTTAGGACGAAAACCTTAGTTGCCTCAGTAACGGGGTTTGGCCGGGATGCAATGAGTGCGATGAATTCTAGGAGAGGTCTGGCGGCTGGAGGCCATTACCAGTTACACGGGGCAAGGTGGAGGAGTGAGGTGTGGGTTAACTTAAATACTTCGATGGATAGATGGTAGGTAGATAGATAGATAGATAGATAGATAGATAGATAGATAGATAGATAGATAACCTGAACCCAGATGAGAAAGGAAAGCTGAGGAGGCAGCTCCTTTTTGTGTTTGTTTTACTGTCTCAGGATATAAATTAAGACGTTTTTGCATTAGGGTTTGAGTCTTTCAAATGCAGGCCCAAGCGGCCCTAAATTGACTGAAGTTCTTAACAGTGACTGACTTAGTTGACACAATGGTTTGAAGTTGATACCCTAGAGTTAGAAGAAATAAGGGACAGAGGGACAGGGACAGTTTTGTATTTGGGGAAATCCTGAGAAACAAACATGAAAAGGCCTTTATTAAAAGAAGAAGATAAAAAGAACCCAGACTTCTCAAAGCAGAAGAAGCTGGAGATTCTTCCTTGAGCCCAGCGGCAGCTCACACCCAGAGCACATGATGCCAGGAAGGGAAGAACTAAGATTTAAAAGTGATGGGGTCAGGCACCCTGGCTGAGGCCTGTAATCCTAGCTATTCAGGAGCCTGAGATCTGAGGATTGTGGTTTGAAACCAGCTGGGGCAGGAAAATCCACGAGACTTAATCACAGAAAAAGCCAGGAGTGGGAGTATGGCTCAAGGGAGAGAGCACCAGCCTTGAGCAAAAGGAGCTCAGGGACAGCATACAGGCCCAGAGTTTAAGCTCTAAGACCAGCAAAAAATAAATAAATAAGTAAATAAGTTGATGGGGCCCAAGCATAGGTAAGCTCATGCAGTAGGTATTCCTGGATACCCTGGACACTGGAGGCTGAGATTGAGGTTTGAGACGGAGAATTGAGGTTCAAAGTCAGCCTGTGCAAATAAATCTGCTAATTAACCAGCCAAAAATGGAGCTGAGACTCAATGGTTGAGCACCAGCCTTGAGGAGAAAAAAACTAAGGGATAATGTCCAGACTGTAAGTTCAAGCCCCAGTACTCAGGGTTGGGGAGTGTAAAATGGTGGGCTTTGGGTTGGAATGCTGGTGAGACAAGCAGAGCAGGGGGAAAAATGTTAGTTGTTAAGGTTGGAGGCATGACTCAGGTGGTGGTAGGGCACCTGCCAATGAGTGGAAAGTGAGTCCCATCTTGGACCAAAAAGAAAAAAAAAGTTGGTTTGGTTGTTTTACATGATGAGATATGAGGATAAAGTGTTGTAGAGTTTGTAGCCCAAAGCAGGCACCTCCAGATTTCCATCACATCCCCTTTCCATCATCCTCACCTAGGGGACCCAAGTCACCAGATGTGGGGTAGCGCAGCCACAGTAAAGGCCCATGGTACAGAGACACTGCACCTCAAAAGCAAGCTGGAGTTTTCAATCAGATGCAAAGAGGGTGTATGCACTGTACTACCCTCTAAAGAGATCTTCAGAGGGGAGTCTCTTAGGAGACATAAACAAATAGGATTTTGGTAAGCTGAATTACATTCAAAATAAGTGAAAGGTTATTTTGTTGTGAAAATTGTGTAGAGATGTAAACCACAAAAATAATTATTATGGGGCTGGGAAGTTGGCTCAGTGGTAGAGCGCTTGCCTTGCATGCCTGAGGCCCTGGGTTCGATTCCTCAACACCACATAAGTAAAAAGAAAAAAGCCGGAAGTGGTGCTGTGGCTCAAGTGGTAGAATGCTAGCTTTGAGCTGAAGAGCTGAGGGACAGTGCCCAGGCCCAGAGTTCAGGTCCCACAACCGGACCCCCCCCCAAAAAAAATAATTATTATGAAGACAGACAGGTGGTATCTTAGCTATTCCAGAAGCTGAGATCTGATGATTTTTGGTTGGAAGCTAGCCCAGGCAGACAAATCAGAGACTCCTTTCTCCAATTAACCACTAAAAAGCTGCAAGTGAAGGTGTGGCTTAAGTAGAAGAGCACCAAAAAAAGCCAAGAGAGCATACAAGGCCCTAAATTCAAGCCTTAGTACTAGTACACAAAAAAGAATTATTGTTATTATTATTATTATGTTATTATAATTACTATCTTGGTGTTAGAGACTGAAGCCTAGTTCTTGTATATACTAAGTATGTCAGTCCTAGTAAGAGAAACAAATTATTATTATTATTATTATTATTATTATTATTATTATTATTACCGCCCTTTGTTGGCTTGTCTCCCTAGCAGAATGGGGAGAAACAGAATTGAAATTATTGGGATACGTGTCCTCCTTTTGAGCTTTTTGTATACAAACTAACTGACCACAATTGTGGTCACCTGAGAATTTGCCTAACCCGTGGAAGAGCTCCATACATTGAGTGCTCTTTTATACTGAGTGAAAACAATTACACAAAATTTTTCAGGAAAGTTGGAAATAACACATCAAGGTGACTTCCTTCTATGTGAGGTAATGAGCCTTCAGAATCTTGGTTCAATCCACAATTGTTGCTGTAGAAATGAATTGAAAATTTAGGTATACTAGAGTGGCAAACTTGCATTTTCTCCCATCTTTCCTCCAAATTTCAGCTCTGAATAAATGAAATAATTATATTTAGGATAATCTGCCTTTTACTTAGTTATAAATCACTTTTAGAAAGCAAATTAAGGAATGAACATCTGTTAAGAAAGCATTAGTAACAGGGCTCTTAATATTGTGTAGTGCTCCTATATATTTAAAATGCTAGATAGAAAACTCATCCACCAAAAGGAGGAGGAGGAGGAAGAAGAAGAGAAGGGGGGAGAAGGAGGAGGAGGAAGACGTTGTCCTCTGTGCATAATACGCTTTCACATAGATTGTTGTAGACAATGCATTTGGATCCATTCACAGACACCTCCAAAATATTTTCTGAATGAGAGTATGTTTGAAGCATCTGAGCCACCTACGCTGTGTATAGAACTATGTCAACTATTGTGGGCATTGTTGAGAAGCTATGCACAGTTCTAAAAAGAGTCAAGTCTAATAAGATAGAAGCTAGGTGACAAAACAGGAAATTCAGCTATTGAGTTAAATAAAAAAAACTCTTAAAATATGTACATAGATGATGCATTCATAAATAATAAATTCATATATTAAAGTCACAATGAGTCGAGAAAAAAGAATATGAAAGATTGAGTTTTCCCCCACTCGATTCTATTTATTCTCTAAAATGTAGAGAGCACCTTCGCATTGTTTCTGTATTAGAATAAAAGATTTTTTTTTAGGGAGGTGATACCACCAAGCAGTGTATGAATGACTGCTAACAAGGGAGCCAATAGAAGAACTTCCAGAAGGGGCAGAGAGCTAAGTGGGCTAGACGGAGAGGGCTCTGAGAGGTGCCAAGAACCAAGTTCAGCTTTGTTGGAGGTAGAATTTAGAAGGCACCAGGGAAAGAGAAGGATAAAAGACAAACTTGCTTAGGACAGGTGTGGATGTCACCGGATGCTGGATGCATTCCTGGATGAGAGCCATCAGGAAATGCTTCAGAGGGACCTCGTAGGACTTGAACTCAGGCCTTAAAGGATGGGTTTGAATTTCACAGCTGGAGAAGGAAAGCCATTTCCAGGCTAATAGGCCTAATGACATAAGCTAAGAGAGGCAGAAGTTGCACAGCATGTTTGAGGAATTTCCATAGACCAGATTTGCCACTAGAAGAAATGGATCAAGTGTGAAATTTATCATTTGAATGATAGGTTGGATGCAGGCCAACGAGGAGACCATGAATGCCTGGTCAAGCTTGGTATTAGAACTTTATCTGCAGGCAATGGGGAAATAGAAAAGATTTTCAGCAGGGGAATAAAGGCATGTCTCCTTTATGCTTTGCTGAAAATGCTTTACTGATGGTGTCTCTCGTTACAAATTGGAGGTCTGGAACAAGTCTATGGTGCCATTTTATAAGTGCTTAGGATGTTGCTAGCATTTTTAGCAGTAAAGTATTTTTAGTTACAGTATGTATGGCATGCTATTGCACACTTAATAAATTATAATCTAGTGTAGTTATAACTTTGTTATGCACATAGAATCCACCACATGGGCCTGGATAAGTGTCATGTCAATGGGATTTGGTTGGAAGACAGTGCTTTATGAGCTTGCATAAAAGAAAACTTGACAGTTTTGGTTTTTTAAAAAATAGTATTTGGAGTCTGGGAAGGTGGCTCAGTGGCCTTGCATGCATGAGGCCCTGGTTTGGTTCCTTAGCACCACATAAGCAGAAAAAGGCAGAAGTGGCACTGTGGCTCAAGTGGTAGAGTGCTAGCCTTGAGCTGAAAAGCTGAGGGACAGTGCCCAGGCCCAGAGTTCAGGCTCCACAACACACACACACACACACACACACACACACACACACACACACACAAATAAATAGTATTTGGATGGGGAGGGTAGTGGACTTAAGTTAGAGATGACAGGATTTACAGATTCCTTGAGAGGTGTGACTGTCCACAGAATCAGTAACAGGAAGCCAAAGTTCAAGATCAATGGAATGACTGATTTGAGAAACCAGAGTTGAGACCAAGATGGAAGCCCACTTTAAGTGATACATCAGTGTATACAGGCCCAAGACTGAGAGGTATATCACCTACTCGAAATAATGGCAGGTCACAGTATGAATAAGCTCCTAAATTCACATCTTTTGGAAAAGGACTTGTCTAGGTAGTATTCCCAATTAGAATGTACCTCTATATAATCTCAAAATCCTCCCTCCTCATAGGCTTAAAGTTAGTCATTCCTGGGGCTTCTCTCAGAGCCATCACACTAACTCAGCACTGCCTTAACCAAAATGCTTTAACCTAGCAGCTGGCTGCCTAGCCTGGCATGTCAGATTAAGAGGCCCCACAGCTTGAGAATCTTTTGGGCTAACCATCTATACTTTTACTACATTCCCTCTACCACTCTGGTACAGATGAAGCAGTGGCCTTTGCCAGTTTGTGGTCTAGCCTGAGATCTCCCCAGGCTTCCTGTGTCTGTTCTAGGGAAAGTAAAAGACTACAAGCTTTTCATTAATTCCTTCCCTCCTGTCCTTTGCTTGGGGGTCTGATGGATAGTGCTCAAAGTTGTTTTTATCCCAATGACCTGCATATTTCCAAATTTAGCCCTGGTCTGGAAGAGTGGATGGATGTGTTGAATGCTCTGCCCTGCTGGGTTGGAAGTGCGGGTGGGGAGAGGGTTTCTGAGTTCTGGGTAGTGGCCAGTGACTCAGACTGAGAAAGCCTGCTGGAAGATGCAATAACCTGGCTTTGGGCAGACCACTTCCTGTACCTTTGGATACGTGGAGCTAGGGTGTGGTATTTGGCAGGATTCTCAGGAGTGGACCGTTTGGCTGATCCTCTTCAAGGGAGCTCAGTAGTGCAAGATGAGTTGAGCAGGGTACAGGCTGGTCTTTAAGTTTAAAGATAAATCTGAAATATGAGATTGGATTGTGTGTGTGTGTGTGTGTACAAGGGCTTGAACTCGGGCTGGGCACTGTTCCTTTGCTTTTTCATGGAACCTTACCACTTGAGCCACAGTTCTACTTGCAGCTTTTTACTAGTTAATTGGAGGGTCAGGAGTTTCACAGAGTTATTTTCCCTGTCTGGCTTTGAACCATTCTCAGAGGTCAGCCTCTTGAGTAGCTAGGATTACAGCTGTGAGCCACTAGGGTTGGATTTCTTAAAGCTGATGATTGTGAACACTTATTTTTGTTTGTTTTGTGCCATCCTGTGACTTGAACTCAGGGCCTGGGCTTCTGTCCCTTAGTTGTTTTTTACCTTTTTTTTTTTTTCCCTCAAAGCTAGAATTCTACCATTTGAGCTACAGCTCCACTTTTGGCTTCTTGGTGGTTTATTGGAGATAAGAGCCTCAATGGGGCTGGCTTCAAACTTTGATCCTCAGATTTTAGCCCACTGAGTAGCTAGGGTTATAGCTGTGAGCTACTGGCACTCAGCTTCTTTATTTCTTTACTGTTAGGAAAGAAATTTCTGTCCTGTTGAGTAGCAATCAGACATTTTGTTTGCCTGATGCTAATTATCTTAACTACAAACTGAGCACTGCTTCTTCCTTTTCTTGTTTATAAGCTAGAGAAAGACAGATTCATGTGTCTGTATTGTTACTTACTTGGTGAAAGAGCCAGAGCTAATGTTTACAATTGATGTAGAGTCTTCCCATACAATTGATGTATGGGAAGATTCTCACTCCCCCCCACCTTCCCTCCCACTGGGCTACCCCACACACAGAACTTAGCCATTATACTACCCTTTAAACCCCAGAGTGGGTTATTTTCTCAACTCATGTTTTTCCTTCATTTAAGAAGTGTGGATGGGCTGGGGAGGTGGCTCAGTGTTAGAGTGCTTGTCTTACATGCATGAGGCCCTGGGTTTGATTCTTCAGCACCACATAAACAAAAAGAAAAAAGCCAGAAGTGGTGCTATGGCTCAAGTGGTAGAGCACTAGCCTTGAGCTGAAGAGCTGAGGGATAGCGCCCAGGCCCTGAGTTCAGGCCCCACGACTGACAAAAAAAAAAAAAAAAAAAAGAAGTGTGGAAAAAACTAGGCACTGGGGGCTCCTGCCTCTAACCCTACCTACTCAGGAGGCTGAGATCTGAGGATCATGGTTTGATGCCAGCCAGGATAGCAAAGTCTGTGAGACTCTTAACTCCAATTAACTACTACAACACTAGAAGTGGTTCTGTGGCTCAAAGTGATAGAGCAAAAAGAGCTTAAGGACAGCCCCCAGGCCTAAGGTTCAAGCCCCACAACCCAACAGACAAAAAAAAAAAAAAAAAAAGATGAGCGGCTGGGAAGGTGGCTCAGTGGTAGAGCACTTGACTTGCATGCACGAGGCCCTGGGTTCGATTCCTCAGCACCACATAAGCAGAAAAGAAAAAAGCCCGAAGTGGCACTGTGGCTCATGTGGTAGAGCGCTAGCCTTGAGCTGAAGAGCTGAGGGACAGCGCCCAGGCCCAGAGTTCAGGCTCATGACCAGACCCGCCCCCCCCCCAAAAAAAAGATGATGATATCTAAGGGTTCTTTTTACATTGTGATAACATTTACATGATGTAAAATTTATCATTTAAACTTCTTCCTCAGGGCTGAGGATCAAACTTGAGTGCATTCTCTTATTATACATTCAGAGTTTCCAAAAAACAAAAAACTACAATTCTTTGTCTGTTATCTTTGTACATGCAAGCTCACATGCCATTACTGGGAATTGAACTCAGGGCCTGGATGCTGTTCCTTGTGCATACTAGGCAGGTGCTCTGCCATAAACTACACCCCTAGCCCATACTAGCCATTTTTAAGTTTATGTTCACTTGTATATGTACATTGTGTATAGTGGGATCTATGCTCACATTCACTAACAATATAAAGTAATAGTCTTAAAAAAAGTGTCAGAAAATAAAACCCAGGTTATACTAAAAATAACAACACAAATAAAAGGAAAGAAAGAGAATCGAATTGTAGTAGGTATACTCATATTTATAGTCTAAGAGAAGGTAGAGGGATGGCTTTCTTTCTTTTTTCTTTTTGTCAGTTGTGGGCTTGAACTCAGCCTGGGCACTGTCCCTCAGCTCTTCAGCTCAAGGTTTAACGTTCTACCACTTGAGCCACAGTACCACTTCCGGCTTTTTCTATTTATGTGGTGCTGAGGAATCGAACCCAGGGCCTCATACATGCAAGGCAAGCACTCTACCACTGAGCTACCTTCTCAGCCCTGAGGGGTGGCTTTCTAATGGCCTTACCCTAGTATATACTGGCACCCTGGCTACTGGTATGGTCAGTCAGTCCAAAAGAGAAAGATAAGCTTATGCCTGAGCTTTCTTCAAAATGCCAGAAAAGCCCAGTACCAGTGGCTCATGCCTGACATCTGAGGATCAAGGTTCAAGACCAACCGAGGCAGGAAAGTCTGATATTCTTATCTTCACTTAACCATCAAAAAGCTGAAAGTGGAGCTCTGGCTCACAAGGTAGAGCACTAGCTTTGAGTGAAAAGCTAAAGAACAACATCCAGGCCCTGAGTTCAAGTCCCAATACTTGCTTGTGCACGCGCGCGCACATGTGTGTGTGTGTGTGCGCGTGCATGCATGCATCCGCATGCACGCGCACACACACAGATTCCAGAAAAAGAATTGTGGTTTTTAAAAGTTTTTCTGAAAACCTGAATGTACAGGAAGAGAATGCACTCAAATGTGAATATACATATATATATATATATGTGTGTGTGTGTGTGTGTGTGTGTGTGTGTGTGTGTGTATATATACATATATATATATATGTTTATGTATATGTATATGTGGTAGCACTGGGATTTGAACTCAGGTCCTTGAACTTACTTAAGTATGAATTTATAGAATTTAATTTATATACTTTCCTGAGTTTCCAGTGTGCTTTTTGAAAGCCATTTTACTGTTTTCTTAACCCATTGTGCAGTAGCTACTATTTGCCATTATAACCCTGATTTGCCTGTTAAAATACTGCTTTTCATTGTTTGTGATTTTATGGATATCACAGTCCAAAAACTTAGGGGGGGGGAGGACTTAATTACCATGCAATGGCTACATTGTTAAATGAAATGACTTATTTTTTTGTGTGTTTAGTGATGGACAGGATCGAATTCAGGGTATTGCATATTGAACCAGTTCTTAAGATTACATAAATCTTACTCTTACCTAAAAAAAAAAAAAAAAAATTGGAAACACCATTGCTGGCTACCAAAGTTTTTAGTCCAGTCAAATATATTAATAGTACCCTTTTTTGTTTTTCCACTAGAAATTATTTTCACAACCACCCACTGTTTGCAGCCGTGTTTCATAGTATACATAGAACAGGCCCGAAGATAGTCAGTCCCAACAGGATGTCAGCTTCCATGCCAACGAAGTTGTGGGTTCGTGTTTTACCGAAGGAGAAACCTTGTGTAGTTTTCCTGGCTCTGGATGTTCCAAGTTTATTCAATGACCCCTCCTCTAAATGTGTTACTGCATTTGTGAAAATGTAGGGACTTAAACTGGTCTAAACTGTTGCTTATCAGTCTTGAAAAGATGTGTTAAAACCAGTTTGACAACTTTTTTTTTTTTTTAATATAGCATGCTAGAAGGCCTTGGCAAGAGAGGTTTGAAACAAATATCGGTGTTGGAACTGAAACAAAACACTTTCTTAAGCAAAAATATTTGCTTGTGATACACATTTCCCTGTATTGGGGAGGACTCATCTTTTAAAAGCCAAGATCTCATGGTAGGACTTAATTACCAATGGAAAATGTGTCAATGTCAGATCCACACCAGGCATAAGCCATTGAGGGTTTGGCCAAGAATGTCAGATAATAGTTTGGTGTACATATTCATGATCCTGTCCCCCACCCTCTGTTTACTGGAATCCGTTTAGAAGCAGATTATTACCTGTATTTCTAAACACTTTGAAGTGGAATAGCCTAGAAATACAATGTTTCAGGGGACTACTCTCTTAAAGGATCAATTTGGGATTCCCAGTTACCTTTTATTTATTTATTTATTTTTTTTTATGTCAGTCGAGGGGGCCTGAACTCTGGGCCTGGGTGCTGTCCCTGAGCTCTTCAGCTCAAGGCTAACGCTCTGCCACTTGAGCCTCAGCGCCACTTCTGGCTTTTTCTGCTTATGTGGTGCTGAGGAATTGAACCCGGGCCTCATGCATGCAAGGCAAGCGCTCTACCACTGAGCCACCTTCCCAGGCCATTTGTTTGCTTTTTCAATAATGGGATCTAACCCAGGGCCTCACATAGTAGGTGTGTGCTGCATCACTGAGCTATATCCCCAGCTCCTAGATGATTTTAATAAGATATAGTTACTCTTATCATTTTGAAATGTATAAATCAGGTTTTGCATACTTCAGTTCTAGAACATGTCTGTCCTAATGTAAAATACTTTTGAGTTTGAATAAGATTGCCGAAGAAAGAGATAATTAGTTCATATTGTCACTTCACAGACCTCTAAAAAAGACAGAGATGGTCCTAGCTTTTTTTTTTTTTTTCTTTTTGGTGCTGGTACTGGTGTCTGAACTCAGGGTCTGGCATTGTCTCTTAGCATTTTTACTTAAGGCTGGTGCTCTACCATTTGAGCCATACTTCCTGCATTTTGCTGGTTAATAGGAGATAAAGAGTCTTAGTGACTTTTCTTCTTTGGCTTGGAACCATGATCTTGAGATCTCAGCCTCCTGAGTATTTAAGATTATAGGAGTAAGCCATCAACACCCAGCCTGATAGCTTAATTTTCTTTTTTTTTTTTTTTTTTACAGAATAGTATAAATGTTTATTTTATATATAATTTCCCTTCCTGACCTGTTTTTACAATATAGAAAGGTATAGTTTTTTAGTAGCTCCAGGAAATATAAATTAAATCTTTTCTACTTTTGAATGTAAATAGAGCTAAAAAAATCATGAACCCATCCCTCCCCAAATAGTCTTTTAAATTTGTTGAATTAATGTGATTATTAATCTTGCTCAGCAATTTGATGCAAATGCCTAAATACAAAAAAAAAATGTTTTGTGAGTACTACACAAGAAGAAAAGCTTAACATTTTACATAGTTTCTTGGAAATAAAAAAACTCACTTTATTTACTCACTTATTTATTCATTTATTTATTTATTGGTCGGTCATGGGGATTGAACTCTGGGCCTGGGCACTGTCCCTGAGCTCTTCAGCTCAAGGTAAGCACCCTACCACTTGAGCCACAGCAGTACTTCTGGTTTTCTGGTGGTTTATTGGAGATAGAAGACTCAAGGGGAATTTCCTGCCTGGGCTAGCTTTGAACCGCAGTCCTCTGATCTCAGCCTTCTATGTAGCTAGGATTACAGGTGTGAGCCACCAGTACCCAGGTTGTACCTTTAAATATTTGCAAGCAAGGCATTCTTAAGCAATGCTATTGTACATAATCTACAGTTAACTTAGAACTTCACAAACATTTCTGCACACTGTATATAATAATTTGTATTTTTAAAGCTGAGTTCTTTGATTTGGCTAGGAAAAAAAAAATCCGCCAGCATTTTACACCAAATTGCAGCAGTACAAATGTGCCTGTTTGCATGGCATGCTTAACAACTACCGTGTTCTATAATGATAATTTGCCTTGTGAAGGTTAAATGTGTTTGTGACTTTAAGTATCACTATCTCACAATACTGTGAAATTTGTGAAATGTATGTAATCACTTAATCTCAATAAAAAATTATCTTAAAAATTACTTAGAGAGAGAGAGAGAAAAAAAAAAACCTACCATGCTCTGTGCTGTGTTCCTTCCTTTTGTCCTCCTGCGTTTCATGGAACATGCTGCTTCCTGAAATGTCAGCCCAGCCCTCAAGCTCCTGGGTGTTTTACTTTTGATTACCTTGGTTCTCAGCCAGCCTCATAGTCGACACTCACAGCGTGGGTTGTACAGGTACTTCTTGATGTGGAGCAGCTCATCTTTTTTTTTTTTTTTATCATTTCCTCTTATGTCACCCTATGATTGGTACTCTTGACCTTGAGAGGAGGAGAGAGTGATGAAAGTGACTTTGAGAACAGCTTTCAAAGTCTGAGGGGTTTTTGTTATGTTTTTGTTTTTCAGGCACTGGGGCTTGAACTCAGGGCTTAGACATTGTCCCTTGGCTTTCTTGCTCAAGGCTAGTATTCTACCACTTAAGTCATAGCTCCACTTTTAGCTTTTGGCTGGTTAATTGGAGTTGAAGAATCTCTTGATCTTTCTTTTTCAGGGCTGGTTTCAAATCACACTATTTAGCCTCCTGAGTACTTGGGTTACAAGTGTGAGCCATTGTGTGTGTGTGTGTGTGTGTGTTATTTTTTTTAAGATAAGAGAATATACTTTAAAAAGGTTAACAGACCATTACTGTTATCACTTAATAATAGTTTTGTTTGCTTGTTTTTTTGTGCCAGTTTTGGGCTTGAACTAAGGGCTTCTAGTTCTTTTTTTTTTGGGGGGGGGTCCAGTCGTAGGGCCTGAACTCTAGGCCTGGGCGCTGTCCCTCAGCTCTTCAGCTCAAGGCTAGCGCTCTACCACTTGAGCCACAGCACCACTTCCGGCTTTTTTCTTTTTGCTTATGTGGTGCTGAGGAATCGAACCCAAGGCCTCGAGCATGCAAGGCAAGTGCTCTACCACTGAGCCACCTTCCCAGCCCCAGGGCTTCTAGTTCTCACTCACCTTTCTTTCTCTTCTATGCTTCTTGAGCCACACTTTTCTTCTCCTCCTCCTGCTCTGCCTCTTCTACCTCCTCTCCCTCCCTCCTCCTCTTTCTTCTCTCTTCTTTCTTGTGTATGTGTATGTGCTGGACCTGCAGCCTGAACTCAGGGCCTGGGTGGTGATCCTAAGCTTTTGTTCAAAGCTAGCACTCTACCACTGGACCCATAGCTCTACTTCTGGCTTTTTTGCTAGTTAATTGGAGATAAGTCTCATGGACTTTCTTGCCCCAAATAGCTGCAAACCTGGATCCTCAGATCTCAGCCTCGTGAATAGTTAGGATTACAGGCGTGAGCCACAGGTGCCTGGTGAGCCACACTTTATAAACAGCTTTTTGCTGGGGAATTGGAAATGGAATGTCTCAGACTTTTCTGCCTGAGTTGGCTTCAAACTGCAATTCTCTAGCCCTCATTTTCTGAATAATTAGGATTACAGTGTGAGCTACCAGCACCCAGCTTGATGAAAATTCATGAAACTTTTCAGAGGAATCTTATTTGGTCAAATATTATGAATACCATATGAAATTAACCTTAGGATCCTGCAGCTCCTTTAGGATGTTTCCTTTTAGTATGTAAGAATGTAAGTCTGATAGGCACTGGTGGCTCAAACCTGTCATCCAAAAACTTGGGAGGCTGAGTCAGAAAGATCATGGATCTAACCCAGCCCTGCAAAAAATCCAGAGGCCCCATCTCAAGGAAAGAAGCTAGATATAATGGCACAACACTGTCATCCTAGCTCCAACAGGAAGCCTAAAATAGACAAATCAAAGTCCAAGTACGTTTCCAGGCAAGACATGAGACCCTATCTCAAAAAATAATCAGTGCAAAAAAGATCTGGGGGCTTGGTTCAGTGGTAGAATACCTACCTAGTAAATGTGAGAGTCTGGGTTCAAACCCTAGTACTACTATTTAAAAAGAGAGAGAGAGAGAGAGAGAGAGAGAGAGAGAGAGAGAGAGAGAGAGAGAGAGAGAGAGAGAGAGAGAGAACAGAAAGTAGAAAATCTCAGACCAGTTATAGTGGTTCATGCCTATAGTTCCAGCACTTAGGAAGTTGAGACAAGAGATCAACCTATGCTACATGGTGAGACCTTATCTCAAAAAAAGAAAAGGAAGGGGCTGGGAAGATGGCTCAGTGGTAGAGCGCTTGCTTTGCATGCCTGAGGCCCTGGGTTCGATTCCTCAGTACCACATAAGCAAAAAGAAAAAAGCCGGAAGTGGTGCTGTGGCTCAAGTGGTAGAGTGTTAGCCTTGAGCTGAAGAGCTGAGGGATAGCGCCCAGGCCCAGAGTTCAAGCTCCACGACCGGACCAAAAAAAAAAGAAAAGGAAAAAGAAAGAAAAAGATTGTAAACATGTTTCCAGTTAGACTTGCCTTAAGTTCATTGTCACTGTTTGGGGAAGAGTAGAATGTCTGAACGCTAATATATCCTATTAAGAGATAGAATGTGGGCTGGAGGTGTGGCTCTAAAAATTCTTACTATTTTGATGATGTCATTTGTAAAACTCATGATTATATAAAGAAGTGATCTTGGGTTAGGATGAAGTTGGTGTGTTTAATAACCTAGTAGGAGAATTGTAGGCCTTCGGGAGTTGATTTGTAAAACACTTGGCTTTCTCCTTGTTGATCTGTCCTCTGAAAGAGAACTTGGTGAGGTTGCCCTAAAATGCCAGCTTCTATCAAGGGCATGACATCATCACCCTGGGACATCCGGGTGTGTTTCTTGGAAAGAATCCACCAAGGCAAGCGTTTTCCAAATAAAACATTTGTTTCAGTAAACAAGTGTTTTATTCAGCAGCCCAAGTGGAGAATTTTAAAACCAGTGTTTGTTTTGCCAGCAAACATTTTGTTTCAATCCTTGAAGCTAAACAAGTGGGTAAGATTTAAGTGGCCTCCTCATACAAACAATGCAGAACGTTTTCAGAAAACAGTGGCTGAGCAGAGATCTGTCAGAAAGTGATTTCAGTCCACGTGTGGAGAACTGACTGGGCTTTCTGCATAGTTCCTTACTTGTCTGCAGTCAGAGTGGAAAGTCTTAGGTTAAAGGAGGAGCTTTTCATTCTTTTTTAAGTCAGAAGATGAAAAAACAGGAAAGAATTGTTAAATGAAAAGTATTTTATGATTGAGGTTGTGGTTCAGTGGTAGAAAGCTTATCTGGCATGCTTGAGACCTTGAGTTGCATTGGTGTGTTGGTATATTTAACTTCTGTAGCTTTGAAAGTAAAATAAATAAAATAATAAAAAAAAAAAAAAAGAAAAGCTGGGCACATTGGTACAAGCCTGTAATCCCAGCTACGCATGAAACTAAATAAGGAGGATTTCAAGTTGGAACATAGTTAGAACATGTCTTATGTAAATAAAATAAATGAAACACTTAAAGACGAAACTCAGTGTCTTTAGCTGTCTGCTCTGAATTACTTAATTAATTTGTTTTGTGATACTGGGGTTTGAACTCAGGACCCTGTGCTTGCCAGGCAGGTATACTCCACTTGGGTCATTCTACCATTCACCTGCTCTTACTTTTTCTGACTTTGTGTGGTAACTGCTCTGATGTGTAATACTGGCTGCTGTCTGTGTTACCTTCTAGCCGTCATCTTCTTACTCTTGTAAAGATGGGGTGAAATCAGATTTTGGCAAGAGAAGCTGTTGATACTCTTGTTTAAGGTTCCTTGAGATTGAATATGGTTGACGGCGTGTCCTGTGACATTGATCTATGACGGGATGGGAGAGCCTTCCTTATCTCTGAAGAAACCCATAAAAGCATCCCCTGTATTCCTTATTGGTTTCTCTGATACATCTTACTTTATTGTATCTCACTCACTTGGAGCTGATTGTGTAAGTGGGGTCCATTGTCAGTGCTTGTCGTGGTGGATGTTGGGTGCTCTCTGTTCTGTCCCCTGCTGGCGCTGTCCTGATCTAGCGCTGTTCTGATCTAGCACGGGGTTGGAATGGGGAGATCTTAATCATTGTAGCTTTCCAGCAAGTCCTACCTTCCCAGAGGGCATGTTCTTGCCCTTGTTGTTCTCCAGTGATGTCATGGTGGTCTCAGCTTGGTGACCTTCTACAGAAATTTTACAAACAACTCTAATTCCCTAGCAGAACTGGTTAGAGTTCTTGCGTTCAGGACCTCACTGCATCTGTAGGCCTATTTAGGAGAACGGGCCATGTTTACAGTAGGGTCGGCCACATCCAAAGGCACCATGCAGAGTACCAAAAAGATGATGACAGAGCTGGGCACTGGTGCTGTGCACCTGTCATTCCATCTTACAAGGGAAGCTAAGATTGGGATGATCACACCTAGCTACTTTGGAGGGTGACATCTGAGGATCGCAGCTCAAAGCCAGTCTGGGCAAAAAAAAGTCCATAACACTCTTATCTTCAGTTAACTACAAAAAGGTGAAGTAGAAACTGTGGCTCAAGTCATAGAGCACTAGCCTTGAGCACAAAAGCTCAGAGATAGGGCTGGGAATGTGGCTTAGTGGTTAGAGTACTTGCCTAGCATGCATGAACCCCTGAGTTTGATTCCTCACTACCACATAAACAGAAAAAGCCAGAAGTGGTACTGTGGTGCAAGTGGTAGAGTGCTAGCCTTGAGCACATAGAGGCTCAGTGACAGTGCCCAGGCCCTGACTTCAAGCCCCAGGATTGAAAAAAAAACAAACAAACTCAGAAACAGTGCCCAGGCCCAAAGTTCAAGCCCAAATAACAGCAAAAATTATTTAAAAGAAGATTGGGAGGGGCTGGGAAGGTGGCTCGGCGGTAGAGCGCTTGCCTTGCATGCATGAGGCCCTGGGTTCAATTCCTCAGCACCACATAAGCAAAAAGAAAAAAAAGCCGGAAGTGGCGCTGTGGCTCAAGTGGTAGAGCTCTAGCCTTGAGGTGAAGAGTTGAGGGACAGCGCTCAGGCCCAGAGTTCAGGCCCCACAACCGGACCCCCCCCCCAAAAAAAAAGAAGATGGAGAGGATCAAGGTTTGAAGTCAACTCAGTGAAAAAAGTTCAAGAGACCCTCCTCATTTAACAGAAAAATCTGGGCATAGTGTTAAATATCTGTTATACAAGCGATAGCAGGAAGTATAGATAGGAAGATTGCAGTCTAGGATGGCCTTGGCAACAAGCAAGACTCTATCTCAAAAAGAGAGCAAGCTAGGCACTGGTGACTCACACCTGTAATCCTAGCTACACAAGAGGCTGAGATCTGAAGGATTATAGATCAAGAGAAAGCTGGGTAGAAAAGTTCATTGGAGGGCTGAGAAGGTAACTCAGTGGTAGTGCTTGCTTTGTATACATGAGGCCCTGGAAAAAAAGCTGGAAGTGATGCTGTGGATCAAGTAGTACAGTGCTAGCCTTGAGCTGAAGAGCTGAGAGACAGTGCCCAAGCCCTGAGTTCAAGCTCCAGGACTGGAAAAAAAATGTGATGACATTTCAGTATTTACTTATAACCCAAAGTGAGCTTGGGACTCTTTTAAGGTTTTATTTCAGAGATTCTTGTGTCTCCCTGAATTTAGTTACACAAATGTCATGATTAGAGTCACAACACTATATACTAACTAACATCTGGCATAAGTGAGCTCTCTCTAGATGAAAACAAGACATTCCCATACTGTATGCCTATGTCATGGAATATTACTTTGCAATAAAAAGAGAAGGAGTACTGACTCATGCTATAGCATGGAAACATCATGCTAAGTGAAATATGCCAGACCAAGGATGATATGTTTATAGCTTTGTGTTACCCAATTAGGACATCGTAATAAAATGGAAGGATTCATGAGGGAGACAAAGGGAAGAAAGAAAGGAAATCATATACAAGTTCCCCTTTCCTTGTGCCTTGCTCTGGCTCCAGTTCTTCAGCATCTGTGCTCTGCCCTGTACGTAGCTCTGCCGCGTGGGAGACCAAGACCAAAGCTTTGAGGCCAAGACCAAAGCTTTGAGGCTGTGTACGATTTCACTTTGTGTTGCAGAAAGCAGAAACTCAAACTGAAACTGATGCAAAAACCAATGTGTTCTTAATGGTTTTTACCCAAACCATAAATCCTCTCTAGGAAGAAGAGGGGAATTACCCAAAAATTAGGCCCCATTCCTTCAGTATGTTCTGGATCCGTAATTTTTATTTTTCCTCTCTCTCTGTCTGTCTCTGTCTCTCACTGTCTCACTCTCGCTCCCTTTCCCTTCCCTTGTTCCCTCCCTTTTCTCTCTTTCCTGCTCTTGTGTGTCCAACTGATTCACTGAAATTCCTTAAAATGCAGATTCTTGGGCCTGACCTAGACTCAGAGAATAAAATGGGGTGGGAGGAAGCAGAGGCAGAGATTCAGGTCTTTTGGAAGAGTCCCTGAGCATACTGCCCATCACACAAGACTTGTTAAGGACAAGAAAGGTGTCCTGGGCTTGCTTTCATTTTTATTAATTACCACATATCACCTAATGGAAACTTTCATTAGGTCTGACAATCCAGATCTGGTTTTGTAAGGAGATGGGTAGTTTGAACCATACATTCTCCACCTATGCAGCAGTGGGATGGCTTGTGTACATAGGTCCTTTATTTTACAAGAGGATGTTTCATGTTCTGAAGCATCCACATGCAGGTGAAAATTCAGTAAGGTGATGGTGATGATGATGATGATGATGATGATGATGGTGTGTGTGTGTGTGTGTGTGTGTGTGTGTGTGTGTGTGTCTGTGTGTGTAGTGATGCTGGGGCTTGAACCCAATGCTTGAATGCTGTCCTTTAGCTTTTTTTGCTTAAGGCTGGCACTTTGTCCTTTGAACCTCTATTTTCTGCATTTTACTGGTTAATTGGAGTTGAGTGTGGCAGCTTTTTCTGCCCAGGCTGGCTTTTAACCTCACTTCTCATCTTGGCCTCCTGAATAGCTAAGATTATAGACATGAGCTGGTTGGATGATATTTGAGCCACTGAATAGTCCTATGTGTTAGATGGTGAAGAAATCATAAACATCACCTACCTGAACTTCTTTATTCTTCCCAGGAGGGAAATAAAAACCTATGTTGTAAGTGTCTCGTTCATGGTTGTCAGGGGGCTGGGAATGTAGCTTAGTGGTAGAGTGCTTGTCTAGCATACAGGAAGCCCTGGGTTTGATTCTTCAGTACCACATAAACAGAAAAAGCCAGAAGTGGTGCGGTAGCTCAAGTGGTAGAGCATTAATCTTGAGCAAAAGAAGCTCAGGAACAGTGCCCAGGCCCTGAGTTTAAGCCCCAGGACTGGCAAAAAATAATTAAAAAAAAAAAGGTTGTCAGGGGCAGGCCTAGAATTCAATGCCTGGCACCAAGTGCAGCTCTTTTTTTTTTTTTTTTTTCACCCCTGTAATCTGGTCTTGAAATTCTAGCAAAAAAGGTTATAAGAAGTGCAAACTGATATTATTATTATTATTATTATTATTATTATTATTATTATTATTATTATTATTACACTGGTACTGGGGTTTGAACTAAGGGCCCATTGCTCTTGCTTTACTTTCTTATTCATGGCTGGTTCTCTACCACTTCAGCCATGTCTTTAGGCCTACCTTTTGCTGGTTAATTGGAGATGGAGTCTCATGAACTTTTCTGCCTAAGCTGGCTTTAAACCATGATCTTCCAAGTCTCTACCTCTTACATAGCTAAGATTACAGGTGTGAGACATTGGTGCTCTGCCTGATTACTTTTTTAAAATCTAATCTTGTCAAGATGTTGAACATATAGCCATCCCAGCACCCTGGGCCTGTGAGTAGAGGAAATATAATGAAGAATCCAGGGCTGAAAATGTGGCTTAGTGGTAGAGTTCTTGCCTAGCATGCATGAAGCCCTGGGTTTGATTTCTTAGCACCACATAAACAGAAAAAGCCAGAAGTGGTACTGTAGCTCAAATGGTACAGTGCTTGCCTTGAGCACAGAGAGGCTCAGGGATAGTGCCCAGTCCCTGAGTTCAAGCTCCAGGACTGACAAAATAAAAAAAGAAAAAAGAAAGAAAGGCAAAGAAAAAAAGAATCCATTCATTACTATTTTATTCATTAAAACAATTCTATCAGTGTGAAAACTTAAGAAAGTAATACCAGGTCCCCTCTCCTCAATTAATTAGTTTGATCTTTTGTTCTACTTATGTTTTATTTTTATTTTTATTTTTATTTTTGTCAGTTGTGGGGCTTGAACTCTGGGCCTGGGTGCTGTCCCTGAGCTCTTCAGCTCAAGACTAGCACTCTACCACTGGAGCCACAGCACCACTTCTGGTTTTCTGGTGGTTAATTGGAGATAAGAGTCTCACGGATGTTCCTGCCTCAGCTGGCTTTGAACCACAATCTTCAGATCTCAGCCTCCTGAATAGCTAGGATTACAGGCGTGAGCTACCGGCACCTGACATGTTCTTTTTTGTGTCAGTACTAGGGCTAGAACTCAGGGACTGGGTACTATCTCTGAGATTTTTTTTTCTTTTTTTTTTTTTTTGTCGGTCGTGGGGCTTGAACTCTGGGCCTGGGCGCTGTCCCTCAGCTCTTCAGCTCAAGGCGAGCGCTCTACCACTTGAGCTACAGCGCCACTTCTGGTTTTCTGGTGGTTTATTGGAGATAGGAGTCTCACGGTCTCTCCTGCCCGGGCTGGCTTTGAACCGCGATCCTCAGATCTCAGCCTCCTGAGTAGCTAGGATTACAGGCGTGAGCCACCAGCGCCCGGCAGATTTTTTTTTCTTAAGGCTAGCACTCTTCCACATGACACAGCTCTACTTCTGGCTTTTTGATGGTTAGTTGGAGATAAGAGTCTTATTGACTTTCCTACCTAGGCTGGCTTCAAACTATGATCCTCAGATCTCAGCCTCTTGAGTAGTTAGGATTTACAGACATGAGCCACTGAAGCTTGGCTCCTATGCTCTTTTTTTTTCTTTAAATTGTTATTATAAAGGTGATGTACAAGGGGGTTATAGTTACATAGTCAGGAAATTAGTACATTTCTTTTTGAACAGTGTCACCTCCCTTGTTTTCTCCCATTTTCCCCTCCCTCCAGACCTCCCCCACAAATTGTATAGTTTATTTTCAACCTAGTGTCTAGTGAGTATCACTGCTCATTTGTTCACCCTTTGTCCCACCATTTCTGTGCTTCTCCTTACCCTCCCCCAAACAGATACACTTACATACAAGACAAAAGGGACAGAAAAAAAAAAAAAAGCAGCAACAGAGGAGGGGAAAAAAACAAGAAGCAAAATAACAAAAATAAAACTTCTCATTTCCATTTCTATAGTCCATTTCGATAAACATCATTTTACATGTGCCCTTAGCTATTGAACCTTTGTGAGTCTGTCCTAAGAGGATCCGCCTTTGTTCTTACTGTGTGGATGGTAAAAGACAGAAAAATACACTTGGACATGATAAATTATACAGGACTATAGATAGCCTGTGTTCTTAATTGTGTCATATTGAGTAGTAGAAAAACCTTGGGGCTGGAAAGGTGGCTTAGTGGTAGAGTGCTTGCTTTGCATGCAAAAGGCCCTGGGTTCAATTCTTCAGCACCACATAAGCAGAAAAAACCAGAAGTGGCGCTGTGGCTCAAGTGGTAGAGCGCTAGCCTTGAGCTGAAGAGCTCAGAACAGTTCCCAGGCCCAGAGTTCAGGCCCTACAACTGACCAAGAAAAAAGAAAAGAAAAGAAAAACCTTGTACAGCTTATACCTCTCCCTTTCTCTTTCCTCCCCTCACCTTCTTCCGTATCTCTTCTCCCTTCTCCCCTTGCATCTCTTCTTCTCGCTTCTCTTTCCTTCCTACACTTCCTTACAGTAGAATAGTCATCTAGAAAAGCGCATGTATCTGCTACTTGAATTTTCACAAAGTGAACACAACCCTGTGAGCTTTTGAACACCACACACGCTGTCAAATTCTAGCCACACCATTTCTCATCTATCAAATAGCCTTGGGAAAATCATTTAACCTTTTTGGGCTTCAATTTTCTTCCCTGTCCAATAGGGGATAAATAATGTCCTTTGACAGGTATTTGTGAGGCGTGAAAAGTAATACGTATCATTTACCTGACATTCTTCTTTCCTCTAACTCCAGGCAAGCTTTTGCAAACTGACACCTTCAAGGTGTGTTATATGTGTAGCTGAATGCTTATAATGTTAAGTAACAACTCATTTGTATCTGGAAATGTTAATGACATAGGTTACATATAGTTAGTAATGTTAATGTACTATGATTATATTTTAAAACATAGATTATCCTAAACAAACAACAAAAGGAGCCCCTACTTCCTGTTTTGATTTTTGACCCATTCACCTCTGGGATGTGTATGAGAAGTGTAGTTTGATAAAGTTCTTAAAGATCAGATTAGCTTTGCCTACAATATTTCCATATATCTTGCTTTACGGCAAAAAGGAATGACAGCTACACTTGTTAAAACAATATTTAAAATAAATATATGTGCACCAGGCAGGGGTGGCTCACACCTATTATCCTAGCTGTTCAAGAGGCTGAGATCTGAAGATTTTTGGATTGAAGCCAGCCTGGGCAAAAAAGTCCATGACACTGTTATCTCCAAGTATTCAGCAAAATTCGCAATTGAAGGTATGGCTCACCAATCTCGAGTAAAAAGGCCAAGAGAGAGAGAGAGTGGTCCTAGTACCAGCACCAAAAATAAATAAATAGTTTGATAAATAAATAAATGTCTTAAATGGGACTTCAGCTTAAGGGTAGATTGTACCTAACATGCATGAGGCTCTGGTACCGTCTCCAGCACCAATAAATAAATAAATAAATAAATAAATAATAACTAAATAGACAAATAAATGGGTGGTAGAGGGTAAAGGTTGGGGCAGAGGTGCCACACTAAAAACATGTCAGGGCTGGGCACCAGTGGTTCACACCTATAATCCTAGCTACTCAGGAAGCTGAGATCTGAGGATCATGGTTCAAAGCCAGCCCGGGCTGGAAAGACGATGATACTCCTATCTCCAATAAACCACTAGAAAACCAGAAGTGGTGCTGTGGCTCAAGTGGTAGAGCGCTTGCGTTGAGCTGAAGAGCACAGGGACAGTGCCCAAGCCCAGAGTTCAAGCCCCATAACCGACAAAAAAACAAAAAACAAAAAACAAAAACATTGATAAGTGGGGCGCTGGTAGCTCATGCCTGTAATCCTAGCTACTCAGGAGGCTGAAATCCGAGGATTATGGTTCAAAGCCAGCCTAGGCAGGAAAGTCTGTGGGACTCTTTTCTCCAGTTAACCACCAGGAAACCAGAAGTGGTGCTGTGGCTCCACAGGTAGAGCGCTCATCTTGAGCTGAAGAGCTCAGGGACAGCGCCCAGGCCCAGAGTTTAAGTCCCACAACCAGCAACAACAAAAAATATGACACATTAATTTTTTTCCAGTTACTACAAGGATAAATGGAAAATGAATGCAGACTGGTTATGTGAACCCATGATGAATTCACTTTATGAAATTCTAATCCTGCTAAGCAGTGTCATGGGAAATGGGAATTTTGGGTCTTGGCCAAATAGGCAAAGAAGAATTCTGGTACAACTTTTCTACAGAGACCTTAAGGGGAGAAAACAGTGCTTAAAGATTAGTTTGAGGGCTGGGAAGGTGGCTCAAGTGGTAGAGTGCTAGCCTTGCGCTGAAGAGCTGAGGGACAGCGCCCAGGCCCAGAGTTAAGGCCCCAGGACCGGACCCCCCCCCCAAAAAAAAAGATTCGTTTGAGGGGTGGACTTACTAGGTGTAAACTAGTTTGAAATACCAGGGCTATGAAAGATACTAGTGGGCCATGAAGACCACTGCACTAAACTTGAGGGGATTTTTAAAAAACTTGACACATTCCAGTAGTTCCATCATTGGGGAACAAATTTGGGGCTAGGAAAAGGAGGTCAGTTTTGGACTTTTGGATTTCTAAGACCCTGTGGCATAGGAAATCACACACACACACTTTGTATCCAATGATGTTAAACTTAGCTGAAATACCTGGGAATTTCTAGTGAAGTTATTTTTAAAAATAGGGTTCCGTTTTACATTTTGAAATCTAGGCATTCACAAAATAAAACTCATCTGAGTATTCAGAGCCAATAATGTTATTTTTATTGTCATTCTTAGTAAAGCAGCTATTCTTGAAGTCTGGTTTAGGGATCTTAAGAATCTGAGATTTTTTTGTGGGGGAGGGGGGTCCGGTCGTGGAGCCTGAACTCTGGGCCTGGGCGCTGTCCCTCAGCTCTTCAGCTCAAGGCTAGCGCTCTACCACTTGAGCCACAGCGCCACTTCCAGCTTTTTTTTTTTTTTTGCTTATGTGGTGCTGGGGAATGGAACCCAGGGCCTCAGGCATGCAAGGCAAGGGCTCTACCACTGAGCCACCTTCCCAGCCAGAGACTGATTTTTTTTTTTCCAGAGGGTACATGGGGTCAAGACTGTTTTTATTACAACATAAGATATTGTTTGCTTTTACCCTCTCTTTCTCTCTTGCCTCTCCTGGAGCATACATAATGTGTGATTTTGCAACAATCTGAACACAGAGAAAGGATCCAGTGGCCTATAGATTTGAAAAAAAATCATAGGGCTGGGAATGTGGCTTAGTGGTAGTGCTTGCCTAGCATACATGAAGCCTTGGGTTCGATTCCTCAATATCATGTAAACAGAAAAAGCCAGAAGT
The DNA here is from genome assembly GCF_024711535.1 of Dipodomys merriami. Classification (NCBI taxonomy): domain Eukaryota; kingdom Metazoa; phylum Chordata; class Mammalia; order Rodentia; family Heteromyidae; genus Dipodomys; species Dipodomys merriami. Next base: position 29,690,607 of record NW_027202937.1, on the reverse strand, counting down.
GGTGTTGTGGCTTAAGTGGTAGAAGTGCTAAGCAGCCTTGAGCAAAAGAAGCTCAGGGACAGTGCCCAGGCTCTGAGTACAAGCTCCAGGACTGGCAAAAAAAAAAAAAAAAAAAGCGCACGCGCGTGCGCGCGCGCACACACACACACACACACACACACACACACACACACACACACACACACTACTCTTGCTTTGGGAAATGGTTATTTTTAATAAAAACGCAATTTACAGCAACATGAGATAGGTTCATTATTGCTACTTTAGATGCTCTTGCTTGGCTTTTTTTCTCTAAAGTCTGTTGTTCTATTACTTGAGCCACAGCTCCACTTCTGGCTCTTTCTTGGGTTGGTTAATTGTTTTTTTGGTTTTTGCCAGTCCTGGGTCTTGAACTCAGGGCCTGGGCATTGTCCCTGAGCTTCTTTTGCTGAAGGCTAGCACTCTATCACTTGAGTCACAGCACCACTTCTGCCTTTTTCTGAAAGGGGTTGTTAACTGGCAATAAGACTTCTCTGACCTGGGTGGCTTTGAACTACAATCCTCACATCTCAGCCTCCTGAGTAGCTAGGATTACAGGCTTGAGTCACCAGTGCCCAGCAATAAATATTTTTAATTCTTCAAGTTTTACTTTATAATATGCCAAATACTTTAGGTGTAACCTACAAAAATGAAAGCTTTTGGGATCATCAGTAATTTTAATTGTATAAAAGAATATTGTCCTCCAAATGTTTGAGAAGCCATGTACTAAGCATGTGTTAACCTTGTTGGTTTCCTGATTATAATGCACAAATTGGCTATGGCTTCTAGGATATACCCATGGTGATAGTCACTGAAGGAACCCAAAATTGCAGTTAAGTATGTAGAATTGTTCCTAACAGCGCTCACACCATTGTGTTAACTTACTGCTGGGTTTTTTTTGTTGTTTTGTTTTGTTTTTTGTTGTTTTTTTTTTTGTCAGTTGTGGGGCTTGAACTCAGCCTGGGCGCTGTCCCTCAGCTCTTCAGCTCAAGGCGAGTACTCTACTGCTTGAGCCACAGCTCCACTTCCTACTGCTGTGTTCTTATAACAGGTATTTATTTATCCCTGGGTTACTTATAACAATTAATTAAACAGACAAGGACTCTGCCCTTGTGGAGCTAATTTCTTAGTAAAGCTGGTTGAGAAATCAGAGTTGTCAAGCATTTCCAGTGTATAAAGGATCATACACCCAGTTGGTATTGACTCTGGAATTGACCGAGAAGCTCTGAGCAGCTCACAATTGACCAGGTACCAAGAGAGTACTCTTGTGTATTATTTAATTTGCATAGCAAGTCTAGATGATATAAAAGGTTGCATGTGTTTCTGCATGAAGAGGGATGGAAACTGGGGGGTTTAAGTCATTCGAGCCGTCAGCTAGTAAGAGATACAACCAAGGCTAAGGGGTATAGAGCTTGATGTTAGGGCACTTACCTAATATTCCTCAGGTCTTCAGTGCTACTTAACTACAGAGAGAGCAGAAGGGGAAGAGGAGAGGAGAGAGACGGAGACAGAGACAGAGAGAGAAAGTGACCTTTGCATTTTATAGCATCTTTGCTTTAAGTACTCTATTACACTTCCCTTTCAACAATGCCGCATCCATTTTAGAGAAAGCAGAGCCATGTCAGGTTCATTTGTTGCAGTCTATGTTTTGGACCATCTTCCCACACAGACCAGAGAACAATGATGAAGAAACCTCTGCCACATCCAGGTTGGGAATCTTCCAGAGCAAAAGCAGACTGGTGAATCTTGAGTACCATTACCTAGAAAAGAGTTGCCCAGACTGAGTACAGGAAAGGATTGGAAACCATGAGAAAATTGACTCACCAGGAGAGCCCACAGAGATGCTGAGTGCAAGATACTAGACTCCTTCAGGGGAGTCCCCCCCCACCCTGCCCAAAGCAAGGTCTGTGTCTTGCACCATCTTTTCTCCCACAGCCAGTTCAGATTTCAAATCATTGCTTTCTTTGCCAAGACTACGATTGTGAAGTGTCTGTTAGAGGTGACCTTTTTTGATTGGTGTCTGAGTTTCATTTGGACCCGACTTTAGGAGTGCCATTGGATTCAAAGCCAGTAGGTTTTGGCGACTATTTTATGGCACCTGTCACTATAGATATTTCTGATCCCACAGGAGCCTCCTCTGACCTTTTTCTACATCATGCCTCCCACCCCCATTGGCCCTCCTGGAGAACTTTCTTCATCAGTCATGGAAAGATCCAGTGACGTACTGTCATGCTTCAGAATAGTTACTGCTTTGTGTATTAACTCCAGATACCATGTGTATTTATGACCCCCAAAAAACAGGGTATTCTGTAATCTTTCAGTGTCTTCCAGAGTCTCTTCTAAAGAAAAAATGTTCTTCTTGGGCTGGGAAGGTGGCTCAGTGGTAGAGCGCTTGCCTTGCTGCCTGAGGCCCTGGGTTCGATTCCTCAGCAACACATAAGCAAAAAATAGAAAAACCAGAAGTGGCGCTGTGGCTCAAGTGGTAGGGCGCTAGCCTTGAGCTGAAGAGCTGAGGGACAGTGCCCAGGCCCAGAGTTCAGGCCCACGACCGGACCCCCCCCCCAAAAAAAAAGTTCTTTTCCATATAGTGTTGGGGACTCTGTCAGAGTTTTGAGATACACTGGACTTTGGACTTCAACTGTTATCATTTGATTATTTGAAACATGTGCATGAAGTCTAAGAGGTGGCTGGTACCTGATGCCAATGACTCATGCCTATAACCCTAGCTACTTAGGAGGATTGTGGTTCAAAGTCAACTAAGGCAAAAGAAAAAAGAAAAAAATCCATGAGATTTCTCTCCAATCAACTACCAAAAAACTGGAAATGGAGGTGTGGCTTAAGTGGTAGAGAGCCAGTCTTGAGTGAAAAAGCTAAGAACAGTCCCCTTCCCCCCCCCAACCCCCCCTGCCCCCACGCACACAAAAGCTTCTTTCTCATCCTAGTTAACTTGCCAATTAAGCTTTTGCCATGGGCATGCGATGTTCAATTTCTCTCTCTCTCTTTTTTTTTTTTTTCTAAGGCTTCTCTTCAGGGCACTAAGTCGCTTTACCTTCAGTCTCCCTTGGAATCTGTAGGCCCGCTTATCAACTTTTATCTGGTTAGCTTGGTGAAGTGCATTGAAGGAACAGGCAGAAAAGCAGTACCATCCTGCCCAGGGCCTTCCTCCCTCATTTATTCCACTTTGCTCCTTGCCACTCTGCCCGGCCCAGTTTACGTAAGGGACCACTGTTTCTGAATCTGGTGTCCTGGTGTGCAGTTGGGAACAAGAAGAATGGAAATCCTAGCCAGGTAAATGTGTTTTCAGCTGGGAAGAGGTCGCCATGAACTGACCTCTTTCTACCCTTTCAGCAAAGTCTGCTGGACTTTCTCTTTCAGCCTCAAAATTCAACAGCCCTCTTCCTTCCCATCTTCAAGATAAAGCACTCAGAAAGGGAGGGTGGCATTCATCTGGCCTGTGTGCCTCAAGATTGTCTGAATTAAAGGAAAGTTAGATTTGCTAGTTTGTTTTCATGACAACCCCTTTGGAAGAGGGTCAGAAATCACTATTTAAATAGGGGCCACACTGATGGGAGGCTTTCTCACTGATGTAATTTCTGGACCTTGGTGCTGTGTCGTTTCAGTCTACAACAGCATGATAAGAGCAGGGACTTTGGAGTGACACAGGCTTATGCTGTGACCTTGGTGATTTCGCCTCCCTAAGCTTCTCTTTCATAAGTGGAGCACACTGTCCACCTCGAAGGCCAGTGGCAAGTGCTAAGTGAGATCATGTAGACTAGCCAGGGCTCTTGATAAGCATGAGCTTCCATTTTTACCCAGCATCCCCATCCACATCTGTTAATGGTGTCAAATTTTGTTTCTCTGACACCCCCAGCAGTGAGCCTTGGGTTAGGGTGTGGCTGAGTAGCTGAGAGTTTGTCTGGCTTGCAGTTAGTTCTAGGTTCCAGCCCCTACTCAGTGAGGGGAAGATAAAAATAAAAGCAATGCCTCTGGCAACTAGAGAACTCCCAGGCCTGAGGCAGATGAAGAGAGATGTGAGCCTGGGAGACTATCAGGGTGCTTTGTGTTTAGCCTGCTGCTGACCCTGCAGCAGCTTAGCCCAGTCCCTTGACTGTTTCTTGTAACTGCTCAAAAGGCTAGAAGTAAAGATTGGCGCCCTTGGCAGACTTCCGGGAATCTGTCCCAAGCCACGCCTCCTGATGACAAGGAAGGCCAGTGATGTTAGCACACACGTGGCCTTGTCAAGTCACTTTCTGACCCAGGCTAGTGCCGGTGGATGCTTTCAGATTCCATTCAGTGAAGGGACTTAACTCTCCACACTGGGGTCAAGGATTTCTCCATCCCAGTCCCAGCTTTTTTTTTTTAATTTTAAAATTTAGTGTTTTAAGGGCTGGGAAGGTGGCTCAGTGGTAGAGCACTTGCCTTGCATGCTCCAGGTCCTGGGTTCGATTACTCAGCACCACATAAGAAAAAAGCCGAAAGAAAGAAAGAAAGAAAGAAAGAAAGAAAGAAAGAAAGAAAGAAAGAAAGAAAGAAAGAAAGAAAGAAAGAAAGGAAGGAAGGAAGGAAGGAAGGAAGGAAGGAAGGAAGGAAGGGAGAGAAAGAGAAAGAAAGAAAGAGAAAGAGAGGAAGAAAGGAAGGAAGGAAGGAAGGAAGGAAGGGAGGGAGGGAGGGAGGGAGGGTGGGAGGAAGGGAGGGAGAAAGAAAGGGAAAGAGGAAAGAAGGAAGGAAGGAAGGAAGGAAGGAAGGAAGGAAGGAAAGAAGGAAGGGAGGGAGGAAGGAAGGGAGAGAGAAAGAAAGAAAGGAAAGGGAGGGAGGAGGGAGGGATGAAGGGAGGGAGAGAGGAAGGAAGGAATGAAGGAGAGAAAGAAAGAAAGAGAGAAAGAAAGACAGGCAAGCATGTGTATGTGTATGTATATGTGTATGTGTGTGCACGTGTATACATAAGTATGTATGTGTGTGTGTATGCATGCATCCTATGATCTGCTCCTCCAGAAACTTCCTTATACAAGACCCTAACATATATTAGGTGATACATAGATTTCTTCAAGTCTTTCTTGTCATAATAAGCTTCAGGGAGGAGGGGGGGGGCAATATATGAGTTTGGAGAAGAGCCAATTGGTTAAAGGCTGAACTTATTAGTAGAATTTCCTCAGGAATAAAATAAGAAAAATCTCTTGTTTATGTGCTTTATTGTCTTATCTGGGAACATCTGGAAAGCATTGTTACTCACTCACTTCATTTGTATTATTTTCCTAAGAAATAAAAAAATAGAAAAGAAAAAAAAAATTTTAAATTTAGTGTTTTAAGGGCTGGGAAGGTGGCTCAGTGGTAGAGCACTTGCCTTGCATGCTCCAGGTCCTGGGTTTGATTACTCAGCACCACATAAGAAAAAAGCCGGAAGTGGCGCTGTGGCTCAAGTGGTAGAGTGCTAGCCTTGAGCTGAAGAGCTGAGGGACAGCGCCCAGGCCCAGAGTTCAGGCCCCATGACCGGACCCAAAAGAAAAAAAGAAAAAAAAAAGAACTGATAGCATAAAAAATTATTTTAAAAAATTTAGTGTTTTAGTTTTTTTTTAATTATCCTTTAAGTAATTGTACACAACGGCCCATTTGTGAGTACAATGCATCTTGATCCATGTCACCCCTTTCTTAGTTCTCCCCTATTTCTCCCAAACCCCACTCATCCCCTCAATTTTATCTGATTCTGTTTTCACATGTGTACATTGAGTAGTGTGCTGAGTCCCCAATTCAACCAGCTCTGGCCACATTATTCTACACTGGCATGCCTACCTGTGATGCTACTTGTGCAAGCCTTTTTTTTTTTTTGGTGGGGGAGGAGTGCTGGGGATGGAACCCAGGACCTCAGGCATGCTAAGCAAAGGCTGTCTCTGAGCCACTTTACAATCCCCAGATCTTCTTTTGTCAGGACCAGTACTGGAGACATTACCAGCAGTTCTCAGACCCCGCATCCATTTTTTTTTTTTAATAAGAATGTATTGCTTATTTTGTTTAGTCAGTACCAAGGTTTGAACTCAGGGCCTTGTGATTGCTAGCACAACTCTATCCATTTTTTTTTATTGTAAAAATACTATACAGAGGGTTACAGTTACATGAGTAAGGTAATGAGTACACTTCCTATTGAGCATTGTTACCCCCTCCATTGTTTTTCCCCTACCATCCCTTCCCTCCCTACCTTCCCCAGGTTCTTTTTTTTTTTTTGATTGTGATTAAGTGATTACATAATTTCCCAAATTTCACAGTATTGTGGAATAATGATGCTCATTTAAAGTCACAAGTTCATTCTAACTTTCCTGGAGCAAATTGTCTATCACAGTCTATAACATATAACGGTGTTCACATGTTATACACCATACATGTGATCAGCAGCATGGGGATATTTAGTAGTGGTTCGACCAGATGAGTGGGAGTTCTTTGTTTCTTAAGTCCTGTTAGTTTTGTCGTATCACCTAACATTTTGGATTTAGCATCCACTTATCAGGGAGACCATATACCGTTTGTCTCTTTGCTCTTGGCTTACCTCGCTCAACATGATTCCTTCTAGCTCCATCCATTTCCCTGCAGATGCCATTATTTTGTCATTTCTAATGGCTGCGTAATATTCCATTGTGTATAGATACCACAATTTTTGGATCCATTCATCTGTGGTGGGGCATCTAGGTTGTTTCCATACCTAGCTATTGCGAACAGTGCTGCAATAAACATGGAGGTTCACGTGTCCTTGTATATTGGTTCCCCGCATCCATTTTTGAAAGATTGTTCTTTCGGGCCCGGTTTTGCGCAGCCATGACCATGTGGCTCACCTATCTACCTGCGGGTTCCAGAACATGGTCTCCATTCCAGCTGCAGCCGCCCCCAGCCTGACCTTCCCAGCTGTTAGGCCTGCTTCTCTTCACAGTCTCAGGGTAAGAAACTGAGCATGAATCTTTTAGTTTATGTATGCTCTTCCACGATTTGCCCCTAGCCTCCCTTCCTCATCTCAAGAGCCACATCAACAGAATGCTCAGTTTTTGTTTTATTTTATTTTAAGAGGGTCAGGTATCTACATCTCTTTTCTCTCTGAATCAAAACAACTTTGGTTTAAATTAAATACTTTACTCAGAACTCATTTCGAAGACTGGAGCTATTCATTAGAAAGTGAAAGTAGGTGCTAATCCTTTTTTCATATATGAAAAAAAGAGAGAGAGCAAAAAACAACTCTAGAAAACCCTAGGAAGACATTTAAACTCCTTCTCTGGCAACTTAGCCCACATAAGCAAAGGTACTTGATGGTGTTACCTTTTCTTTTTCTTTCTTTCTTTTTTTCTCCCCCAGGATAAAGATGTCATGGAAGCTTTGACACGGCACACTCTTGCTAAACTCCTTAGATAGAAGAAATAATTGGCTTTCTTTTTGAAGGGAGGGTAGTCACAGAGTGAGTCTGAGCTATTCTCTTGCAAATCCCCAGGGTACTGAATAATAAAGTCTGTCTAGCTTGAGTCTGCAACTCTTCTCACTTTCCTTTGAACAAGGGCAGTTAAGTTGCTCTTTTCCTGCCCAGCTCTGGCACTGAAAAAATCCAGTAGGTGGCCAAAGAGCCTTTAAAAGACTAAAAAGGAGCTTCAGAGAGCCTTTGGATCAAGTTTTCAAAAGAAAAATGTGCCCGTTTCTTTGTATGGTAAACAATGCTGGAAGGGTTGAATGGGTGCCTCAGGATGCTGGCTTTAAGGACAGGTGACTTCTTCAGGCACCTTTCAAATTGACATGTTTGGCTATTGCTAAATTAAGTCCTCAAAATAATCCCTGAAAGTGGGGATCTGACTATTGAAACAAGTACTCAAGTCAGACCTCAGTGCCATACTTCACTTTAACCTTTTATTTATAATGTGGTATCATCCTTTAGAGCCCCACAGAAAGCCCCAGAGCCTGTTTTCTGGAACAGGCTCCACACTATAGTTGTAACTGAGCACAGAGAACTTTGCCCTTTCCGAATGACTATGGCAAAGAAGTCTAAGTTGAGGAGCTGGCGATAAGCAAATTGCTTCTGCCTTGTTTTATAGTTCCTCATGGGGTTTCCTTTGTGTTCCATGTTCTTTGATTTGTGTCATAGAGGAAGCCTAAACCCCACTCCAGTGGCTCATTTCTGTAATCCTTGCTACTCTGAGGATGAGATCTGAGGATCACAGTTCAGCCCAGTTAGAAAAGTCTGTGAGACTCTCAGAGTATCTGAGAACAGAGGATTTCAGTTTGAAGCCAGCCTGGATAGAAAAGTTCATGAGTCTCATCTCTAAACATGCATGCACGTGCACCACCCTCCCCCAACCCCTCCCAAGGAGTAAGCAGGACCGAGTTCTCAGCTAGGTACCTAGAGCTGAGACAACCAGCTTACCCAGACACAGGTGTGTGCTTTGTCACTGGGATGATGTTCTCAAGAAACATATCTGTAGCTTTCAGTAAAAGAGTCACTGGATCTGCCTAACATTCACATGAAAATGGTTTTATTTGGATTTTTATTGTGGTAAGAGATAAATTACATAAACCTAACATTTTAACCATTTCTAAGTGAATGGTGAGGCAGTGGCAAAAAGTACACTCACATTGTTGTAAACTCATTACTATCATCCGGGCCCAGAGCTCTTCCTTCACCTTCCTAGCCATCAACCATGGACTCCCCTCCCCCTCCCCAGCCCGGAAGCCTGGCTCTACTCTCTCTCTGATGACGTTGGCTACTCTAGGAATCCTAGTAGTAATGAAAGGAGAGGAGAGAGAGAGAGAGAGAGAGAGAGAGAGAGAGAGAGAGAGAGAGAGAGAGAGAGAGAGAGAGAGAGAGAGAGAGAGAATCCTTTGGAAGACAATTTTAATCCATCCTTCTATGGATGAACTCTTGAGTTGTTTCCACCTTTGGGTTGTTGTACAAGGCTGTGCTGTTATGAACACAGGAGTCCAGATACCTTTTCAGGACCCTGCTTTCATTTCTTTAGGATTAATATCCAGAAGTGGCATTTCTAGATCACATGACAATCCTACTTTTTAATTTCCAGGAAGTGCCATACATTTTTCATGGAGTCTGTACCTTCTTACATTCCAGTCAGTGGTGTGCAAGGGTCCTGTGTCTCCACATTCTCTCCAACATCTGTTATTTTTCTGTTTTGTTTATTATATTTTTAAAAAGTATATGTATCCTCGTAGGTGAGAACTGGTATATCTTTTGTTTTTGCCTGATCCTCTTTCTTTAAATTATAGATTTAACCACTTTACCTCCCTTCGTTCCTATAGTTCTTTTATTGTTTTGAGATGGGGCCTGACTGTATAGCCTAGGATCACCTTTAATTTGTCATCCTTCTCAGCCTCTCAAGTGCTGGGATTACAGGTGAGCCTCACCATGCTTGATGACTCACCACGATTTGATTTATTATTTGCACTTGTTTGTTTCTTTCAGGTGCACTTGGAAATTATTTTGTCACATTCCTCCTTATCAAGTATTTTATCCAGCTAGTATTTTCAATTAGAGTCATATTTAACATATGAATTGATTTAGAGTGTACAAAATAACCTGGGCACCCGTGGCTCATGCCTGTCTGCAGTCCTAGCGACTAAGGAGGCTGAGATCTGAGGATCAAGGTTCGGTTCAAAGCCAGACAGGGCAGGAAGTCTGTGACACTCTTATCTCCAAAACACTGCTGTGGCTCAAGTGGTAGAGCACTAGCCTTGAGCACAAAGAGGTCCAGGGACAGAACCCAAGCCCTGAGTTCCAAGCCCTAGGATCTGCAAAAAATAACATTTTAGTCTACGTATCTCAATCTTCTCCCATCTCTCTTCTTCATTTGTACAGGCTTATGTTTATTTTTTCTTTTCTTGGTTTTGCACAAATCTTGTTGAATTAATAATTTGCAAATGAGATTTTTAAAATTGTATTGTTGTGGTGTTTATTTCTTTCATACAAGTATATGTGAGTGCATGTTGCGGGGAGGTTATTTTTATACATCAAAGCAATAATATATTGTGCCAGGCATAGGTGGCTGACCACTGTAATCTAGCTACTCAGGAGACTGCTATCTGAGGATTGAGGTTCAAAGCCAGCTAGAGCAGAAACGTCTGTGATACTCATATTTCCAATTAATCCCCCAAAAGCCAGAAGTAGAGCTATGGCCCAAGTGGTGGAATGCCAGCCTTGAGTGACAAAGCTACAAAACACCCAGACCCTGAGTTCAAACCCCAGCACTGGCATAAACAAATAAATAAACAAATAAACCAATAATACATAGAAAAGAACAGACGTTGCAGACAAGTAGATGAGTTTGAATCCCAACTCTGCTACATCTCTGCTACATGATAACATTTTAGTGCAGTGTTTAACATTCCAGATTCTTTTTTTTTTTGGGGGGGGGGGTCCGGTGGTGGGGCCTGAACTCTGGGCCTGGGCGCTGTCCCTCAGTTCTTCAGCTCAAGGCTAGCGCTCTACCACTTGAACCACAGCACCACTTCTGGCTTTTTTTTCCTTTTTGCTTATGTGGTGCTGAGGAATCGAACCCAGGGCCTCAGGCATGCAAGGCAAGCGCTCTACCACTGAGCCACCTTTCCAGCCCCATACATTCCAGATTCTTGAATATAATATTCCATCAATGTCTTTGGAGTTTTGGGTTACACATTACACATTAATATAACTAATGTTAACAGTAACTTTTTCTTTCCAATGTTTAAAGCCCTTATATCTGATTTTTGTCTTGTTTTCTCCAGAAAAATATGTAGAGCAATACTGTGTGATAATATTAACAGATTATTGGGGGTGAGGTGGTATTTTGATTTTAAAAGGAATACTAGCAGTTTTCACTAATAAATGTTGGCTATACTTTGAAATGAATATTCTTCCCTGTTGGGAGATGTATTTCAGTTGTACTTATTAAGTGTTTTTTAATTAGAACTCTGTTATCTTGGGAGCCTTATGCAGACTTTATTTACAAGTTACATTAGTTTACCTAAAACAAAAGATAGATATTAATATTCAATCTTATTTTGAAGCTAGACCATCTCTGCATAAACTTTCAATGACTTTTCTTACAGCTTTAAATACCAAAAAGTAATTGATTTATGTAGAATGGTTTGGGGAAATATCTTCTTTGTATTAGCCAATCTTTCATATTATAGAAATTTATATTTACTTTTAGTCTGCTTTAGATCTCACAGACACATTTGTGTCTTTGATTCCAATGTATAATGAAGTTTGGAATATTTAATCAGAAAACATAGGTTAAATTCCACATTTTTTTTACCCCTGCTAGTACTGGGGTTTTGAACTGAAGGATAACCAACTGCTATTCAGGTGCTCTACTCCTGAGACATAACTCCAGACCTTGAGGCATTGGTTATTTTTGAGACTGGATCTTTTTTTTGGGGGGGGGGGGGAGGTCTGGTCGTGGGGCCTGAACTCTAAGCCTGGGCACTGTCCTTCAGCTCTTCAGCTCAAGGCTAGAGCTCTACCACTTGAGCCACAGCACCACTTCCAGCTTTTTTCTTTTTGCTTATGTGGTACTGAAGAATTGAACCCAGGGTCTCATGCATGCAAGGCAAGCGCTCTACCACTGAGCTACCTTCCCAGTCCCTGGATCTTTTTTTTTTTTTTTGGTTGTGAGGCTTGAACACGGGGCCTGGGTACTGTCCCTGAGCTTTTGTGCTCAAAGCTAGTGCTCTACCACTTTGAATCACAGCTCTACTTCCAGTTTTCTGGAGGTTAATCGAGATAAGGATCTCATGGACTTTCCTGCCCAGGATGGCTTTGAACCTCAATCCTCAGATCCTGGCTGCCCGAGTAGCTAGGATTACAGGCATGAACTACCAACCTCCAGCTTGAGATTGGTTTTTTTTTATCCTGCCTTAGGCTTTCACCAGGACCCAAATCCACCTATATTAGCCTTCCTATTATAACTGGGATTACAGGCTCAGGCCATCATAAACAGCTTCCTCCATTGAGTTAGAGTCTCAAGGAATTTTCTGCTCCAATTGTCCAGGAACTGTGATCTTCCAGAGCTCACTTTCTTGTATAGCTTCATTGTACCCAGCTATCAGGTGAGAAAGGGTCTTGCAAACTTCTTTGCACAGGCTGACATCCAATCACAATCCTCCCAATCTTGCCTCCAAAGCAAGGATTACAGGCGTGTGTGAACCAGCTAAATCCATATTCTTAAACTAGTAGTATTCTTTTTGGGGGACGGGGGGGGGGGGGGCGGGAGTCTGGTCATGGGGCCTGAACTCTGGGCTTGGGCGCTGTCCCTCAGCTCTTCAGCTCAAGGCTAGCACTCTACCACTTGAGCCACAGCACCACTTCCGGCTTTTTTCTTTTTGCTTATGTGGTGCTGAGGAATTGAACCCAGGGCCTCATGCATGCAAGGCAAGCGCTCTACCACTCAGCCACCTTCCCAGCCCCAGTAGTATTCTTCTGGTACTAGTTTGTTGGTATTTTAATAAAGAATTATCTTTCTTTCCCTCCCTCCCTCCCTCCCTCCCTCCCTCCCTCCTTTCCTTCCTTCCTCCCTCCCTCCCTCCTTCCTTCCCTCCCTCCTTTCTTCCCTCCCTCCCTCCTTCCCTCCATCTCTTCTTTCTTTCCTTTCATCGTTTGTATTTGATAGGACTAGTGTTTGAATTTAGGGCCTCTTACTTGCTAATTAAGTGCTCTACCTCTCCAGCTGTGCCCTTCCCAGCTCTTTTTGCTTTTGTTGTTTTTCAGAGAGGATCTTGCATTTTGGATAATGGAACCCAGCTAATTGATTAAGATGAGTCTTGCTAACATCCCTACCTCTTTGCTAGCCTTGAATTATGATCCCTAATTTCCACCTTTAAATTGTTGAGATTACAGGTATAAGTTGACAACTCAGCCCAGAATTGTTTTCTTGTTGTAAAAATATATGCTCATTGTAGAAAATTTGGAAATTGTGAACAAGCGCAAAAACAATTATTAAAAATAATGCACAGTTTTGTAATATGCTTTTTTTTTTTTTTGACAGTCCTGGGGCTTGAACTCAGGGCCTGGGCACTGCCCTTGAGCAAAAAGCTCAAGAGCTAGCACTCTACCATTTGAGCCACTTCTGGCTTTTTCTGTTTATGTGGTTCTAAGGAATTGAACCCAGGGCTTCATGAATGCTAGGTGGTAAGCACACTATCAACTAAGCTACATTCCCAGCCCTGTAATATGCTTCTCTCCCCGCCCCCTCTCTTTTTGTTGGATACTGGAGCTCAAACTCAGTATCTCATGTTTTTCCTCATTGACAAGTGTCTTACCACTTGAGCCATGCCTCTAACTCCAAAGATCCATCCTTCCTTCCTTTCTTCCTTCCTTCCTTCCTTCCTTTTTTGCTGTCTTTCTCTCGCTCTCTTTTCTCTCTCTCTTTCTGTTTCTCTCTTTTTTTCTTTTTCTGGCTTCAAGTCTCGATCCTCAGATCTCAGTCCCCTGAAGAGCTAAGATTAGAGGTGTGAGCCACAAGTACCCAGCTTTACATTTCTTTTATTACTATGAGGCTGAACATTAAAAATTGTTCAGGAAGAATTTTTGCCCATTTTGCAGCTGTATTGTCTTTATATTGATCTATAAGAGCCAATATAATAACTAAGAGAAAAGCTTGGAGATCAGAAACCCACTCAAATCTCTGTTCTGCTACTTACCAGCTATGCCCTGGACCTGTTACATCTTACTTAGTGCCTCTGTTTAGTTTTTTTTTTTTCTTTTTTTTTTTTTTTTTGTCCGTCATGGGGCCTGAACTCTGGGCCTGAGCGTTGTCCCTCAGCTCTTCAGCTCAAGGCTAGCGCTCTACCACTTGAGCCATAGCACCACTTCTGGCTTTTTCTGCTTATGTGGTGCTGAGGAATCGAACACAAGGCCTCATGCATGCGAGGCAAGCACTCTACCACTGAGCCACCTTCCCAGCCCCTGCCTCTGTTTACTTTTAAAAAATGGAGCTGTATTAAGATAACATAACGAAGCTCACTGAAAGCCTGTGGACAAGAGGGGGATTCATGGAGATGAGGAAAGAGAGCAGTGGGTAAGATTAATCTGATTCAATTATAATATAGACACATAAACCCTTTATCTAATTAATAAGTGCCAATAAAAGAGAAAATTTGAGTTAATTGTATCTCCCTTATAGAACTATGAGATATTGTATACAAAGTGCTGAGCATATTTTAAACTCCATAAGGGCTCAATAAAATGTAATATTTATTACAGTGAGGCTCTTAACTAACCCTGTTTCCAAATGTACATTTTTCCTAACATGCAGTTTTCAATTTAGCCTATAGTTTTTGTTTTGTTTTGTCAGTCGTAGGGCTTGAACTTTGGGCCTGGACGCTGTCCCTGAGCTCTTTAGCTCAAGGCTAGCACTCTACTACTTGAGCCACAGCACCACTTCTGGTTTTCTAGTGATTTATTGGAGATAAGAGTGTCACAGACTTTTCTGCGTTGGCTGGCTTTGAATTGTGAGCCTCAGATCTCAGCCTCTTGAGTAGCTAGGATTATAGGCATGAGCCACTGGCACCCAGCAAGTGTATTTTTTAATTGATATATAATGATACATATTTATGTAGCATAATGTAACAATTATATATCTATATATAGAGAGATTTTTTTTCAGTAATGGTGTGAAATCAGGGTCTTGTATTCACTAGGCAGGTACTCTACACTTAAGCCACCCCTCAGCTCTTTGCCCTGTTTTTTTGTTGTGTTGTTGTTGTTTATATATGTATATATGTTTATACGTTCCTATAAAATAAACCATTGACTGAACCATGGTGGTACATCTCTTAATGCCAGCTGTATGAATCATAGCCTATCCTGGGCAAAAAAGAAAAAAGCATGAGACTTTATCTGAAAAGTAACTAAAGCGAAAAAGGGCGGGGCAGTGGGTCAAGTAGTAGGGTATATGCCTAGCAAGTGTGAAGCCCTTAGGTCAAACCCCAGGACCACCAAAGAAATACAATTAAAATAATTCATTGTTTCAGTGAGTACAAAAAAAAAAATCATAAGGGCTAGGAATGTGGCTTAGTGCTAGAGCTCTTGCCTCGCATGCATGATGCCCTAGGTTCCTTTTCTCAGTACCACATAAACAAAAAAGCCAGAAGTGGTACTGTGGCTCAAGTGGTAGAGCGCTAGCCTTGAGCTGAAGAGCTGAGGGATACCCCACGATCGGACCCCCCCCCCAAAAAAAAAAAAGAAATAATGATTGTGATGTGGTAGTATTCCCTTCTTTAAGAAAAGATTATAAAGGCATTTGTAATTATAATGCTTTCATTGGATTAAGCTATATGTGTTTGGTTGTGAAATGTAACTGTTAAGCATCTAATGTAAGAATGTACAAGAACTAGTGTTTGTTGAGCACCTACTATGGGCCAGATGCCTTATCTGAATGCTTTCTGTATGTCCAGGCTTTTAATTCCTGTGATGATGCTGAGTGCTTACTGTGCCTGGAGTCAGATGCCCAGACTAGCAAAGCAGAGCCAAGGCTGTCAACATTTGTGTTCCTGTCCCTGCTGCTGCTTCCAAGTGTCTCTGTTCTTTTGCTTTGTAAAACACAATTTCTAAGAAACTGGAGAAAGAAAAACTTAGCCAAATCCTAAAACTTGAATTTCAATGCTAGAAGAAAATGCAATCTAATATATGAGACTTCATGCTAGAAATGGAAGAACTGGTAAAAAACAAACAATAATAAAAAAAAAAAATAGTCTAAGACTGAGGGTGTGACTCAGAGGGCAAGCAGGAGGCCCTAGGTTCAATCCCCAGTGCCAACAACAAAAGAAATTAAAAAGTGAAGATATGAATCATGGCTGGCCCCGGGAAAAAAAGAAAAAGAAAAAAACATCAGACCTTATCTGAAAAGTAACTAGAGCAAAAAAGGGCTAGGGGAGTGGGTCAAGTGGTAGAGTCCATGGTAGCAAGTGTGAAGCCCTTAGTTCAAACTCCAGGACCACCAAAGAAGTGAAAATAAAATGATTCATTATTTCAGTGACTTAAAAAAAAAACCATCAGGGGCTGGGAAGGTGGCTCAGTGGTAGAGTGCTTGCCTTGCATGCCAGAGGCCCTGGGTTCGATTCCTCAGCACCACATAAGCAAAAAGAAAAAAGCCGGAAGTGGCACTGTGGCTCAAGTGGTAGAGCGCTAGCCTTGAGCTGAAGAGCTGAGGGACAGCGCCCAGGCCCAGAGTTCAGGCCCCATAACCGGACCAAAAAAAAAAAAAAATCACAATCAGCCAGGCGCTGCTGGTTCACACCTGTAATGCTAGCAATTCAGGAGGCTGAGATCTGAGGATCACGGTTCACAGCCAGTTCAAGAAGAAAATCCATGAGACTCTGTTGAGGGGAAAGGGAAGGATTTGCTGTAGAGAAAGCTGCATGTTTTATAGTTTGTATGAGCAATATTGTCTGTCCTATTTGCATCAAACACTACTTTCATAACGACATTCTCTAACTTTTAAAGTAGTTACTGAGTATAGCTCAGGTGGTAGGGTGACTGCCTAATAAATTCAGGGCTTTGAGTTCAAACCCAATGCCATCAAAAGAAAATAAAAAGATAAAGATAGTCACTTCAGGCTGTACGTATGGCTTAGTGGTAGAGGATGGGGTGGCATGCTGTAGCTTTTATATTCCATCTCAGCACAGGAGAAGAAAGTGAGAGAGGGCTGGGAAGGTGGCTCAGTGGTAGAGCGCTTGCCTTGCATGCATGAGGCCCTGGGTTCGATTCCTCAGCACCCCAGAAGCAGAAAAAAAAAGCCAGAAGTGGTGCTATGGCTCAAGTGGTAGAGCGCTAGCCTTGAGCTGAAGAGCTAAGTGACAGCGCCCAGGCCCAGAATTCAGGCCCATGACCGGACACCCCCCTCCCCAAAAAAAAGAAAGTGAGAGAAAATCTTTTCATGAAAAAAGGTTAAATGCACTTTCTCCTTATAACAATTTTTTTGCATGTTTATAGTAGAAAAATCAGAAAATCAGGATCAGCAAAATGACAGAATATACAGTGCTTTATAATCCCACTACTGAGAAATAACCAGTTACACATCGTGGTGTGCACCCCCTCTCTTCTTATATTTATATGTTAATGTAAATTTATTTGTTGGTTTCCAAACAAATACGGGCTCCACCCCTAGTCCTAGCTATTTGTTATGAACATACACACACTACATTGGATTAGAGTTTGCTTACCCACAAGTGCTCATTTTTCCTTAATTGCTATTTTCAAGACCCTTTATCCAACTAGAGCCACATTCAGAGACTGGGGATTAAGACTTCAACATGTGAGCTTAGGCAGAGCCTAAGGTAGGAGACACAATTCAGCCCATAATAGCCACAATTTTATGTATATATGTATGTATGTCTATGTGTGTATGTATTTAGCCTGTACTGGAATTTGAACTCAGGGCATCTGCATTGTTACCTATACTTGCTTGTTTGGCTGGCACTCTACAACTTGCCAACCCTACTTTTTGCTAGTTAATATAGAGGTGGGTCTCACAGACTTTTCTGCCTAAGAGCTGACTTTTGACCACAGTCCTCCAGATTTCAGTCTCCTGAGTTGCTAGGATTGATTATTAGTATGAGCCACAGATATCTGACTCTGACTTTATTTTTAAGATATTTTACTTTATTTTCTTCCTCCATCTTTCCCTCCCTCCCCCTCCCCCTTCCTCCCCCCCCCCCTTTTTTTTTCCCATGCTGAAATTGGAACTGAGGGGCTCTTACATGTTTAGGCAAGGTCTACACTTAGTCTCCATTTTGTGTGTGTGTGTGTGTGTGTGTGTGTGTGTGGGCTCTTACATGTTTAGGCAAGGTCTACACTTAGTCTCCATTTTGTGTGTGTGTGTGTGTGTGTGTGTGTGTGTGTGTGCGCGCGCGCGTGCGCGCGCTGAGGATAGAACACAGGGCCTTGCATGTGCTAAGCTATTATCCACTTCTACTTCTTGGCTATACTTAGAAAGATCCACTGAGGAGGCAACTGGCTATATGGTTTTTGGCGTTTTTATGACATTCATTGTTTAAAATAGAGACAGTCTTGAGCTTTTAAAAGCCTCTGGTACTCCTAAGCCCTAAGTTTCCTGTCCTATGCAGAGCCCAGAACAACATCTATGTTCATTAATTGCTTGTTCAGTGAATGAACAAAGAGACATAGAATGTCTTTAATTTTTTTGGTCATGGGGATTGAACTCAGAGTCTGGGTGCTATCCTTGAGCTTTTTCACTCAAGGCTAACACTATACCACTTTGAGCCACAGCACCACTTCTGGTTTTCTAGTGGTTAATTAGAGATAAAAGTGTCATAGGCTTCCCTGCCTGGGCTGGCTTTGAACCACAATCCTCAGATCTCAGCCTCCTGAGTAGCTAGGACCACAAGCCTGAGCCAGCAGGACCCAGCTTTGAATTTCTTTAGTAATGTGAAACTTTGTTTTCAGTTTGTGTTGCTTACTAGAGTTTAGAATAGCTTATTAAGCCCAGTGCTGCTCAGAAGGCTAAGATCTAAAGATGGTTGTTTGAAGCCAGTCCAGGCAGGAAAGAAATACATTTTTTAAGTGCAATTCCTTTAGGCAAAGAAATAATCTTCCTCCAACAAGAGGAGGGTAGGTTTTTATTTTTCTTTCCTTATTTCTTTCATTTTGTCAGAAAGGAAGACTGACCCTTTCTGTGTTCCCTGAAGTAAGACAATTAACAAATTAATTTTTTTTTTGGTTGGTTGTAGGGCTTGAACTCAGAGTCTATCTAGATTCTGTCCCTGAGTTTGTTTGGTTTTTTTTTTTTTTTTGTCGGTTGTGGGGCCTGAACTCTGGGACTGGGTGCTGTCCCTCAGCTGTTCAGCTCAAGGCTAGCGCTCTACCACTTGAGCCATAGCACCACTTCCGGCTTTTTTCTGCTTATGTAGTGCTGAGGAATCGAACCCAGGGCCTCATGCATGCAAGGCAAGCGCTGTACCACTGAGCCACCTTCCCAGCCCTTGTCCCTGAGCTTTTTCACTCAAGGCTAGCACTCTACCACTTTGAGCCACAGTGCCATTTCCAGTTTTCTGGTGGTTGATTGGAGATAAGTCTCACAGACTTTCCTACCCAGGCTGGCTTCAAACTACAATACTCATATCTCAGCCTCCTGAGTAGCTAGGATTACAGGTGTGAGCCATCAACACCTGGCTAAGACAATTAAATTTTTCTAATGAATAAATAATGAACTTGGATTATGGAAGGAGAGTTGACTTAGAAGAGCTATATATTATAAAATATATTATACTATTGTATATTATATATACTATATATACTATTATATGTTATATATATATTTCTAATATATAATATGTGTATTAGATATTAGAAACAACCTTAGAAGTATGTTAACAACTCATTAATCTAAAAACCCATTTGAGGGGCTGGGAAGGTAACTCAGTGGTAAAGTGCTTGCTTTGCATGCATGAGGCCCTGGGTTCGATTCCTCAGCATCACATAAGCAGAAAAAGCTGGAAGTGATGCTGTGGCTCAAGGCAGAGTGCTAGCCTTGAGCTAAAGAGCTGAAGGACAGTGCCCAGGCCCAGAGTTCAGGCCTCATGACCAACAAAATAAAATCTATCCGAGAGGCTGTGGGTAGAGCTTAGTAGGAAAGCACTTGGTGTGCAAGGTATTAGGTTCTATACCCAGCATTGTAAAAATAAAATAAAATAAAAGCCGGGCCCCGGTGGCTTACATCTATAATCCTAGGTACTCAGGAGGCTGAAATCTGGTTTGAAGCTGACTGAAACAGGAAAGTCCATAAGACTGATCTCTAATTAACTAGCAAAAAACTGGAAGTGGAGCTGTGGTTTAAATGGTAGAGAGCTATCCTTGAGAGAAAAAGTCAAAGAACAATGCCCAGGCCCTGAGTTCAAACCCTCATGTGTACCAGTACAAAAATAAAATAAAATCAGCCAGGTGTCAGTGGCTCACACCTGTAATCCTAGCTACTTGGGAGGCTGAGATCTGAGGAACACTGTTCAAAGCCAGCAGGAAAGCAGGAAAGTCTGTGAGAATGTTATCTCTACTTAACCACTCAAAAGTTGGAAATAGAGTGCTGGCTCAAGTGGTGGAGTGCTTGTTTTGAGTAGAAAAATCACATCTAGCCCTGAGTTCAAGCCCAGGAACAGAAACAAACAAATAAATAAAATTTTAAAACCTAGTTTGGAAAGAAATGAGCTGGAAGTGAGCAGATCTTGGCTCTTGGGGCAGCAAAAGGAGATGCTTGTCTTCCAGCTAACTTTTGACACATTTCTAACCTTAGTTATCCTGTTTCCTAACATTGAAGATTAGAACAGATCCATTTGAAGGGGAAGAGCTGGTTGCTATTGGCAAATACACAGAGTTCAGAAAGAAGTGACAAGGGTCAGCCAGATAATGAGGGAGGAGAAAACAGAATCAGACAAACACCAGTTGAAACTTACTGTGGAATCAGTCCTAGGAAATGCTGGTAGATAGAGATGAACTGTTTCTTGGGGATGTGACTACTTGTGGCCTGGTATAAACACTCTTATAAACGTTAGTCCTGGGTGTCGGGCTCCACGGCTCACACTTGAATCCCAGCTACCTGGTAGGCTTAGGTAGGATGATTGTGGGCCAAGTCCAGTCTGGGAAAAAAATATGAGAAAAACAATTAAATCAAAAAGAAAGATGGGGATAGGGAAAACTAGAGTATGGCTCAAGTGGTAGAATGCAAAAATTAAAAAAATAAATTGGGCTGAGTGGCCCAGTGTGTGCCTAGCATAAACAATACAATCCTGGCACCAAAAACCAACCAACCAAACAAACAAACATCAGTGAGAGTTTATGATCATAGCATTTTGCTCCTATATTAACTGTCTAACTTTACATCATCCCGGTAGCTAGAGAATTAATGTTGTGAGGATCTGGAAGCAATGTAAATCTCACTAGCCCATCCCTGGGACTGCTGCTTATTGGAGACAAAAGTTTCATTGGCTGCATTACTAAGGAGATTTTGAAATTCTAAACACCTGCCTTTCAGCTTTAGGCTACACTTGTCACTCCTAGGCAAATCCCTCCTCCTGCCACCCTCTCTATGTCCCCATCCCTTTCTAGTTCATTCCTACCCTTCTTCCTGGCCTGTTCGACTTCTCACACTTAGCAAAATGTGTTTAGTAAGAGTTGCCATAGACCAAGTTCTCTAGCCCTATGCTAGAGAAATCATTAATTAAGACAAGTTCTTACTTTGATGAGAAGTCTCATTCATGGATGCTAGTGGAACCCCTTGTCTGAGAATCTTAATTTTTTAGCGTTGTCCACTGTACTTCCCCCTCCTCCATCTCCCCACTGAAAACTTGGCTCATCTTTAGAGTTCACAGTGCTTTCAATGGCTTTCCTCAAGAAGACTGGTTCTTCCAGGTCACAGGAAGAACACAGAGTCTGTGAATGTCATTCCTTTCTGTTGCTTCCTTCCACATGGGCCTTCATCATTCTCCTCCAACACTCCCTTTCCTGGTAGGTATGGCTGCTGTACAAATACCTCACACCAAGCAGCTGAAGTCACACATTTATTGTTCCTTGGTTCTGGAAGCTAGAAATCCAAGACGAAGATGTCGCAGGTTTGGTCTCTCCTCAAGTCTCTAGCTTAGTCTGTTTACTGTTGCTGTAACTGAATCCCAGAAATAATGAATAAGAAAAAGAGGTTTACTTACTTCATGTCTGGAAGTCCAAGAGCCTGGTGCAGGCATGGTGAGGGCCTTCTTGGTATATCACAATATGGCAAAGCATCACCAAGTAAGACAAGAGAACCTGTGTTAGCTCAGATCCCTTTGCTGCCAGTCCTGGGCTTGAACTCAGGCCCTGAGCTATTTGCTCAAGGTTAGCATTCTAGGGTAGAGCTATAGCTCCATTTCTAGCTTCTTTGGTGATTAATTGGAGATAAGAGGCTTGTGAACTTCCAGCCTCAGCCTCTTGAGTAGCTAGGATTATAGGTGTGAGCCACTGCTGCCCAGCTGTTGCTTTCCCTCCTCCTCCTCCTCCTCCTCCTCCTCCTCCTCTTCTTCTAATCCATTATGATGGCCTCACCTTGTGACCTGTCTAATCCTAATTATCTCCCAGAGGTTCCACTCCCAAATCCTATCAACATGTGACTTTTTTTTTTTTATGGCCAGTTCTGTGACTTGAACTCAGGGCCTGGGCACTGTCCCTGAGCTGCTTTTTTTTTTTTTTTTTGTCAGTTGTGGGGCTTGAACTCTGGGGCTTGGGCCCTGTCCTTGCGCTCTTCAGCTCAAAGTGAGCGCCTGAGCCACAGTACCACTTCGGTTTTCTAGTGGTTTTACTGGAGGTAAGAGTCTCAAGAATTTTCCTGCCTGGACTGACTTTGAACTGTGATCCTCAGATCTCAACCTCCTGAGTAGCTAGGATTACAGGTTTGAGTTACCAGTGCACAGGCCCTGAGCTGCTCTTGCTCAAGGCTAGGACTCTACCACTTGAACAACAATGCCACTTCTGACTTTTTCTGTTTATGTGGTACTGAGGACTCGAACCCAGGGCTTTGTGCATGTTAGACAAGCACTCTACCACTGAGCCACATTCCCAGCCCTCAAGATATGACTTTGAAGATTAGTTTTTGCATGAGTTTGGAAAAGGACAAATACTTAGACCATAGAAGCTTCTCTCCCTGTGTCTTCACTGTCTTCTCTGTGTCTTGATCTTTTCCCTGTAAGGACACCAGTCAGATTGAGTTAGAACATGCCCTAAGGACTTCATTTTACCTTAGTTCTACTTTTCATTATCTGGTCACAGATCATGCATGTCACATTCTGAGTTCTAGTAGTTAAGGCTTCAAAATGTAAATATCGGGGGACACAGTGGAGCCCATTGCACCTCCTCTGAAGTTGGCACCATCTGTTTTTCCTTGCCTCCTCTCATCTGATTTCAAAGGTACATTGTCTTCTGGATTAGCCTAAGCTACCACTTTATACTTTTCCCCTCAGCCCCACCCCCTTCCTGAAGTTGAGTGACAGGACCATTCCTGTGAAGGCCCCATGCCTGAATCTTATTTCAGATTTGCTTCAGTTCATCAGTCTAATGGTAAGGATTTCTGCCCCATCTTACCAGCATCCTTGGGTTCTCCCCCTCAGTGCCTTCTACCCTGGGTTTTCTGCTTTCCCTAGCACTTGCTTGCCCTCCAGGCACTAAGCCTGACCTTAACTCCCCCCCATCTCTCTCATGCCTCATTTCAGCCCTATCTCCCAGAATTCTTGTTGTTCTTGTTGTTGTTGGTCGGTGACTTGAACTTTGGGCCTGAGTGTTGTCCCTCAGCTCTTCAGCTTAAGGCTAGCCCTCTACCACTTGAGCCACAGCACCACTTCTGGCTTTTTCTGCTTACTGAGGAATCAAACCCAGGGCCTCATGCATACAGTGCAAGCACTCTACCACTGAGCCACCTTCCCAGCCCTCTCCCAGAATTCTTGTGTGTTTGGACCTGGGCATATCAAATCAACAACCAATCAAGTCCACAGTCTCAGAGGTATCTGGACCCTATTTTTTTTTTTTTTTTTTTGCATGGGTCGTGGGCCTGAACTTTGGGTCTGGGCGCTGTCCCCCAGCTCTTCAGCTCAAGGCTAGCACTCTACCACTGGAGCCACAGCGCCACTTCCAGCTTTTTCCGTTTCTGTGGTGCTGAGGAATCAAACCCAGGGCCTCATGCGTGCAAGGCAAGCGCTCTACCAGTGAGCCACCTTCCCAGCCCCTTGCCTTGCTCTTTTAAATGTCCCACTGCTGGCTAACTCTCCTCTTAGTTTTTCTCTCTCCTGAGGTTCTGTGGCATTGAAGGAAAGCTAAGAAGTTCCCTACCTGCCACCAAGACTTGCCTTCCCTGCCTGAGCCTCTCCCTTGCTGTTCTGCACCATTGCTTTACATGTTCAAGGCCATCAGATATCAACTCCCACAACTTGTCTTTTTCCCACTAATATTTTTCAGTATGTTCCTACAATTCTTTCTCCCTTTGTTCCCTTAGAATAAGGAAGACTTATTTTCCTTTGAGGGGTGGTATCTCTCCTCTCTCTCTTTCTTTCTCTCTCTGGATCTCTATTCCTTTTCTGTTGACATAAATCATTTGGATGGTTTATCCATTCTTCAAGCTTTCCACTTGTCTCTGTGCTCCTGGAAGTAATCTGGAAGGGATTGTTGAGCAGAGCTCATCTACCTCATCACTATCCACAGTTGAGGCCAGATAATCTTTTGCTGAGAGGTCTGTGCTATGCATTGTACCACGTGAAGTACATCCCAGATGTCTACTCACTAGATACCAGGAATACCTCTTCTTAACTGTAACAGACTGAAACATCTACATGCCTTCTGCCGATCTCAATTTGCCCCATTAAAACACACTGGTGCAGATGTAAGACAGTGTATTCGGGCTAGAAAGGTGGCTCAGTGGTAGAGTGCTTGCCTTGCATGCATAAGGCCCTGGATTCAATTACTCAGCACCACAAGAGCAGAAAAAGCCAGAAGTGGCACTGTGGCTCCAGTGGTAGAGTGCTAGCCTTGAGCTGAAGAGCTGAGGGACAGCGCCCAGGCCCAGAGTTCAGGCCCCACAACTGGCAAAAAAAAAGAATGAGTATTCTCATGCCAGACATCTACCTCTGCTTATGTCTCTAATCCTAGTTACTCAGGAGGCTAAGATCTGAGGACTGTGGTTCAAAGCCAGCCTGCTCAGGAAGGTCCATGACACTCTTGCCTCCAATTAATCACACACACACACACACACACACACACACACACACACACACACACACACACACACACACACACACACACACACACACACACACACACACACACACACACACACACACACACACACACACACACACACACACACACACCACCACCAGAAGTGAGCTGGGCTCCGGTGGCTCACACCTCTAATCCTAGCTACTCAGGAGGCTAAGATCTGAGGATTGAGGTTCGAAGCCAGCCCAAGCAGGAAAATCCATGAGACTTTTATATTCAGTTAATCACAGAAAAATCTGGAAGTAGTGCTATGGTTCAAGTGGTAGAGTACTAGCCTTGAGCAAAAGGAGCTCAGGGACAGTGCCCAGGTCCAGAGTTCAAGCCCCAGGACTGGGGGGAAGCAGGGCGGAGGGGGGGAGAGGGGTATTGAGAGAGAGAAGAGGGGAGGGAGGGAAGCCAGAAGTGGAACTATGGCTTAAGTGGAGGAATGCTAGCCTAAGCAAAAACAAAACAAAACAAAAGCTCATAGATAGTGCTCAGGTCCTGAGTTCAAGCCCAGTACCAGAACCAAAATTAATAATAATAATAATTATGTGTGCATTATGTCTATTGTCTAAAACCTCATTGTGCAAGATGTGTTTAAATCCACAAAATATCCAACTAAGGCTTTAGTATTTGTTCTACACACTTAAAGTATCAGGCTTGGGAAAAAGAGATTGATTCAAGTGTTTTTGTTTTTGTTTTTGGCCGGTCGTGGGGCTTGAACTCTGGGCTTGGGCGCTGTCCCTGCACTCTTCAGCTCAAGGCAAGCACTCTACTCCTTGAGCCACAGCACCACTTCCAGATTGATTCAAGTGTGAGCCACCAGCGCCCACCTCAGAAGAGCCATCATAGTGTATACAGTTGTTTAATAGGATTTAACTAAAAAGTTAAGTGAACACCCATTCTGGAGTATTGCTAAATTGTACTGTATAATCATCTCTGTTTCAAATAAACATAGGCTTGTAATTGTACCTACTCCGGAGGCTGAGATCTGAGAATTGCATTTCAAAGCCAGGCTAGTCAGAAATTTCTGTGAGACTCTTTATCTCCAATTAACTAACAAAAGCTGTAACTGGAGCTCAACTGATAAAGTGCCATATTTGTAGAAAAAACTAAGGGAGAGAGGTCAGGTCCTGCATTCAAACCTGAGTACCTGTGTGTGTGTGGGGGGGGGGGGGGTGCTCTTCTGCAAAACTCTACTCAACTGCATTTTATTAAGATTAGTTAAGCCAAGCAAGTAGGTTTTAAAAAAAATGAGTAAGCTATTCAATTCACTAGGTTAAGAAGAATGTTAGCAACAATAAAGAGTGTGAGTCCCTGTGGTCAGATGCATGCTTTGCATCTTACCTCTACCACTTGCCTGTTGGGTAATGGTGAGAAGCTGAGTGACTTCTGTGCTTCAGGCTGGTCATGTGACCAGAGGGTAAAAGGGATGAAGCAAGATCTTACCCAGGATGCCCTTAGAGCCCTCCCTGGCACATGGCAGATGGCAGCTGCTATTATCATTGCCATTGATACTTTCCTTTCTCTCCCTTCTCAACAAAGCACTGGGCTTTCACTTCCTCTTCTAGACACTCTTCAATCCTGGGCTCCTTGGGCCTTGCCTTTCACGCTCACTCCTTTTTTTTTTTTCTGCTACTTGTCTTCATTCCTCTGTTTCACCATGCTCAACCACTTTTGGCCTTAGAAGCTTTCACTTCCTTGGCTGACCTGCTTCTTTAGAGGAAAGAGAGAGACCTCTTGACACTCCCCCTTCCTTATCCACCTAGTTGGCAGGCATTTCCTTGGACTTAGCCTGCTGGTTTTCATTGTTCACTGTCTCTCTAGACACCCTCCCCCCTTCTTCAGCCCTTCCCAAGGATTCATACCAGGCATGTGGGGAGTGGATCCATCATGTACCAGTTACCCCAGGCTGAGATGATGGAATCTCCCTTCCTTCTTCCTGGAATGTGGATGTGGATGTGCACACATGCAGGTAATGGAGCTTGAACGTAGGGTCTCACACTCTTGCTTGACTTTTCTGCTCAAGGCTGGCTCTCTGCCACTTGAACCACAGCTCTACTTTGGACTGTTTGCTAGTTGGAGTTAAGAGTCATTTGGGCTTGTCTGCTTGGGCTGGCTTCGATCTGGAATCCTGAGATCTTAGCCTCCTGAGTAGCATTACAGGCATGAGCCATCAGCTCCCAGCTCAAAAACACCGCCCCCCCCCACCTTTTTTTTTTTCTTTGCTGGTCCTAGGGCTTGAGCTCAGGTCTTGTGCACTGTCCCTGAGCCTCTTTGTGCTCTAGGCTAGCACTCTACTACTTGCACCACAGTGCCACTTCCAGCTTTTTCTGAGTAGTTTATTGGAGATAAGAGTCTCACAGACTCGGGCTGGGAAGGTGGCTCAGTGGTAGAGCGCTTGCCTTGCATGCCAGAGGCCCTGGGTTTGATTCCTCAGCACCACATAAGCAAAAAGAAAAAAAAAAAAACGGAAGTGGCTCTGTGGCTCAAGTGGTAGAGCACTAGCCTTGAGCTGAAGAGCTGAGGGACAGCGCCCAGGCCCAGAGTTCAGGCCCCACAACCGGACCCCCCCCCTTCCCCCCCAAAAAAGAGCCTCACAGACTCTTCTGCCTAGGCTGTCTATGAACTGCCATTCTCAGATGTCGGCCTCCTGAGCAGCTAGGATTATAGATGGGAGCCACCACTGGTGCCCAGCTAGAACCACTCTTCGTAAACCCCACATCTTGTCACTCCACAGGACCAGGCCTGGCAGTTCCGTCTCCTATTTTCTCCCCAGAGGTCTCTTCTTTTTGTGTCCTGCTGTTTCTGTGCCATCCTTGTACTGCCACCTGTCACTCTGATGTTGCTATGGCCATGGAATATGGCTTGCCTTCTTTCTATGCCGCATCTCCTGGCCTACGCTCTATAGAAACTTGTTCCCCCTTTCTCCCATATGCAATCTGTCAGGTTCTGTAGATGTTCTAACCTAATTAATGTCTGAAGTCAATTATGTCCCTTTCATCTTTACAGTCAGTACCTACCTGGGTCTTTATTCTTTCTTTGGTGAACTGTTCTATTCATTCCTAATGACATCTTGTCATCTTCTAGACCATTCTCTACCATACTACAAAGGAGGCCATTTATTCTCCTCCTCCCCATAAACTATTCCTTGGGTAAAGTTCAAGCTTTACAGAGTTCTTAGCTGCTATCTCTTTCTGCCTCCTTTCCTCCTCCTCCTTCTGTTGCTGCCTCTGGGTGAGGTGTTTGAAGTTCAGAAAACTTACCTTGTCTTAGGCCTCTGTGCCCTTATGCTGATGCTCTTCTTTCCTCACTGGGGCATCTATACATCATTTTTTCTGCGTGTGTGGTGCTGAGGAATCGAACCTAGGAACTCATGCATGCAAGGCAAGCACTTTACCACTGAGCCACCTTCCCAGCCCTCATTAATACATCTTGTGAGACTCAGAGGATCATAGTTTCTTACTAAGCAGCCGTTCTCCAATGTCCATACCCTTTCCCTTCATGATCCTCTTCATGGTATAGCTGTGTTTTCTACTTCTCCTGTGAGGCTTAGTGTCACCTACTCTGTCACGTTCTGCTTCAAATTGACTCCAGCCTCTCATTCTTGTCATTCTGTGTGTGTGAGTGTGTGTGTGTGTGTACACGCACACAAGTGCCAGTCCTGGGGCTTGAACTCAGGGCCTGGGCATTGTCCCTGAGCTTCTTTTGCTCAAGGCTAGCACTCTGCCACTTGAGCCACAGTACAACTTCTATCTTTTTCTGTTTATGTGGTTCTGAGGTTTCATGTGTTGCTAGGCAAGCACTCTACCACTAAGTCACCTTCCCAGCTCTAGTTTTGTCATTCTTTTTTTTTTTTTTTTAGTTTTGTCATTCTTATAGCTACCTGGCTCAGAATGAGGTGTCAAAGTGGCCCTGACCTCTTTATTTTTTAACTTAAAAACTTTTTTAAAATTGGGGCTGGGAAGTTGGCTCCATGGTACAGTGCTTGCCTCACATGCATGAGGCCCTAGGTTTGATTCCTCAGTACACATAAGCAGAAAAAAGCCCGAAGTAGTGCTCTGGCTCAAGTGGCAGGGTGCTAGCCTTGAGCTGAAGAGCTGAAGGTCAGCGCCTAGGACCAGAGTTCAGCCCCCATGACTGACAAAAAAGAAAAAGAAAAAAAATTTAAAAATGGTTATTATAAAGGTGATATACAAGGAGTTACAGTTATGTAAGCCAGGTAATGAGTACATTTCTTTTTGGACAATGTACCCCTTCCCTCACTCTCTCCCAGTTTTTTTTCTCCTATCTCACACCCACAAGCTGCATAGTTCATTTTCAACAGGCTCTGACTTCTTCATCCCCACATCTCCATCCCTACTTCTAGTCCACCAGTTGCTTTTTTTTGTTCTTGTTGGTCATGGGGCTTGAACTCTAGGCCTGGGTGCTGTCCCTCAGCTCTTCAGCTTAAAGCTAGCGCTCTACCACTTGAGCCTCAGTGCCACTTGCGGTTTTCTGGTGGTTTACTGGAACAAGGGTCTTCTAGACTATCCTGCCTGGGCTGGATTTCAACCCTGATCCTCAGATTTCAGCCTCCTAAGTAGCTAGGAATACTTTGTCTTCTCCATTCCCTCTTCCTCTCACTCTAAATATGCTGATTTTCCATGGCTAATGTTAAAAAAATTCACTGTGATATAGCCCAGTTCATTTACCTTGTAGTATCATCACTTGCATGTTATAATCCAACCATGCAAAAAATCTTTTTTAATTAATTTACTTTATTGTTAAAAAGGTGATATACAGAGGGATTTTTTTTTTTTTTTTTTTTTTGGTCAGTTGTGGGGCTTGAACTCTGGGCTTGGGCGCTGTCCCTGAGCTCTTCAGCTCAAGGCAAGCACTCTGCTGCTTCAGCCATAGCGCCACTTCCTGTTTTCTAGTGGTTTATTGGAGATAAGAGTCTCATGGACTTGCCTGCCCCGGCTGGCTTTGAACTAGATCCTCAGATCTAAGCCTCCTGAGTAGCTAGGATTACAGGCGTGAGGCACCGGTGCCCGCATAGAGGGATTATAATTACTTGACTCAGGTAATGAGTGCATTTCCTTTTGAACAGTGACTTCAGTTCCCTCACTTACCCCAGTCCCTCTTGTTTATTTTTTAAAAGATTTTTAAAAATTATACTGGTGTGTGAGGCTGGGAAGGTGGCTCAGTGGTAGAGCGCTTGCCTTGCATGCATGAGGCCCTGGGTTTGATTCCTCAGCACCACATAAGCAAAAAGAAAAAAGCCGGAAGTGGTGCTGTGGCTCAAGTGGTAGAGCACTAACCTTGAGCTGAAGAGCTGAGGGACAGCGCCCAGGCCCAGAGCTCAGGCCCCACGACCAGACCCCACCCCCCAAAAAAAAGAAATGGACTCATTATCTTGCCTATGTAATTGTAACTCCTCTGTACAGTATTTTCACAATAAAAAAATAAATTAAAAAAATTATACTCGTGGCTCACGCCTGTAAACCTACCTAGTCAGGCGGCTGAGATCTGAGGATCGTGGTTCAAAGCCAACCCGAGCAGAAAACTCCCCATGAGACTCTAATCTCCAATTAACCACTCAAAACCTGAAGTGGCACTGTGGCTCAAGTGGTAAAGTGCTAACCTTGAGCACAAAGAGGCTTAGGGACTGTGCCCAGGCCCTGAGTTCAAGTCCCACAACTGACAAAAAAAATTACATATAGGCTGGGTAGAGATAGCTCAAGCCTATAATCCTAGCTACTCAGAGATCTGAGGATCATGGTTTGAAGCCAGTCTGGGTAGGAAAGTCCATGAGACTTTTATCTGCAATTAACCACCAAAAAGCCAGAAATAGAGCTGTGACTCAAGTAGTAGAACATTATCGTTGAGTGCTAGCCTTGAACACTAGTCTTGAGTGTTCAGGCCCTGAGTTTAAGCCCCAGGACTGGTGCATACACACATAAATAGAGAGAGAATAAAAAAGATTTTTTATTAATTATCAATTACTTGTAGCAGGTTGACAGGTTCATGTGACATTTCCATATATGATCAAATTCATACCCTCTACCTCTCTGCCTCATTCCTTCTCCCTCCTTTTTAAACCAGTATCAACAAGTTTTATTGTTTTATTTTATTTTTTGCCAGTCCTGGGGCTTGAATTCAGGGCCTGGGCTCTAGCCTTGAGCCTCTCTGTGCTCAAGGCTAGCACTTTACCACTTGAGCCACAGCACCACTTCTGGCTTTTTCTGTTCATGTAGTACTGAGGAATTGAACCCAGAGCTTCATGCATGCTAGGCAAGCACTCTACCACTAAGCCACATTCCGAGCCCCTATACTTTTATTTTTATACATCTATATAAAGTAGTTTGACCATATTCAGCCTCATTTTCCCTCTCCATTGGCCCTCCCTGACCACAGTGGTGCCTTCCCCAACACAGCTTGTTTTATTTTTTATTTTCCTGTGATTTTGTTTTTAGTGTATATTAATTGTACTAAAGGGTTTCACCATGGTAATGTATACATATAATGTGTACATGAATATGTGTAGTGTAATATAAGCACACATATTATAATTAGTAAGATCAATCTCATCTATTACTTTCTTTCCCAGTGTCCCCTTCCCCTGTATTGTCTAACAGCTTTCAGTGAATTTTTTTATGCTATCTTTATACATAGACATAATTTTTTTTTTTGGTCCGGTCATGGGGCCTGAACTCTGGGCCTGGATGCTGTCCCTCAGCTCTTCAGCTCAAGGCTAGCACTCTACCACTTGAGCCACAGTGCCACTTCTGGCTTTTTTCTTTTTGCTTATGTGGTGCTGAGGAATCGAACCCAGGGCCTCATGCATGCAAGGCAAGCGCTCTACCACTGAGCCACCTTCCCAGCCCCTACATAGACATAATTTATGTATGTACTGCAATATTGTCCTCTATCATTCTCTTCCTCTCCTTCATCTCCCCTCCCCCATGATACTAGAAGATTTACTGATCACAGGACAGGAGCTATCATTTGCTATAATCCTATCTTTGCATCTGCTGTTTTAACAAAAATACTAATTTTTATAAACTAGGTATACGAAGGGGTTTCAATTCCAGAAGTCAGGTGAAGGTCACCTCTTCCATCATTCTCCCCCATCTCTACCCATCCTATTCCTTACCTCAAGTTATATAGATTATTATATAGTGCACATTGAATATAATGACTGCAGCTGCTTACCCTTCCTCCCCTCGTTCCTGTGCTGCCCTCCTATTTCATTCCCCATGCCCAGAAAGTGTTTGCAATTTCTAGTATTGATTTTGTTAAATGGTTTATTAGTTGTTTGAAGGAGGTATACCATTGAACTCCTCCCCTAAGTATACCATTCTTTTCTTTACTGGTGTTAATTACTTTAGCTTCCTTCCCTTTTTGTCTACAACTTTAAAGTTTCTCCTAGCTGGCCAGACTATGCTTTTCCAATTTTTCTCCTTTTTGCTCCTTACTCTCACTAGAAAACTAAGAGCAGCATACAGTAACCATGCCTGCTTTGCAATTTCTTTCACTAGTCAACTTGTTATAATTAACACTGTAACTATTATTTTGTTGTTGTACTGAGGCTTAAATTTAGAGCTTACCCTTGCTCGCTCACTTGCTTAGCTGGCGCATTACCACTTGAGGTATGCCTCCAGCCCAGCTTTAAAAAAAATTATTATTAATATAGATTGTTGGGCTGGGTGCCGGTGGCTCATGACTGTAATCCTCACTACTCAGGTTCTGAGATTTGAGGATCGAGGTTCAAAGCCAGCCTGGGCAGAAAACTCCATGAGACTTACTTCTAATTAATCTCTAAAAATAGCCATAAGTGTAGCTGGGCACTGGTGGCTTATGCTTGTAATCCTAGCTACTCAGGAGGCTGAGATGTGAGGATCACGGTTCAAAGCCAGCCTGTGCAGGAAAGTCCATGAGAGTCTTATCTCCAGTTAACCACCAGAAAACCGGAAGTTGCATTGTGGCTCAAGTGGTATAGTGCTTGCCTTGAGCTGAAGCGCTTAGGTACAGCACCCAGGCCCAGAGTTCAAGTAGTAGAGTGCTAGCCTTGAGCAAAAGAAGCTCAGAAACAGTGAGTGCCCAGACCCTAAGTTCAGGCCCATGACTGGCACACACACACAAAAAGAAAACAAAATATATATTTAGTAGTTGTACAAAGGGGTTACAATTCCCTAAGTCAGGTTATGAGTACAATGCTTCTTGGTCACCCTTTCCTTCATTCTCCCCTATTTCCTCCCCCAACTCCTACCCTGAAGTTTCATAGTTCATTTTTTAAAAGTATAATGGCACTTGCTTATATGTGTGTGTGTGTGTGTGTGTGTGTGTGTGTGTGTGTGTATGCGTGCTCATGCATTATGTCTATATAGAAGGGATGCTTTATCTTTGCCATTTTAAATTCCAGTGTGTAGCTCCTAAATTGATATTGGACCCAATATAACTTCTTTCTCTTCCATGAAGCTTTAATCCCCCCTTCCCCCCCTCTCCCGCCTTTTTTTAGTAGTCTGAGATTGAACTCAGGGCCTCAAACTTAATAGGCAAGTAATTTAAAGCACACCAGTGTTTTTGTTTTTGTTTTTGGGTCCAGTCATGGGGCCTGAACTCTGGGCCTGGGCGCTGTCCCTCAGCTCTTCAGCTCAATGCTAGCGCTCTACCACCTGAGCCACAGCACCACTTTTTGCTTATGCGGTGCTGAGGAATTGAACCCAGGGCCTCATGCATGCAAGGCAAGCGCTCTACCACTGAGCCACCTTCCTAGCCCCATTATGTGAGTGTTTTTGAGATAGGATTTTGCTAACTTCTCCTCAGGCTGGCCTGAAATTGCCATCTTCCTATATTTCCCTTGTTCTCAAATAGCAAGGATAACAGGTGTGTACCATCATGGGAGGCTCCCTGATAACTTTTAAAAAAGATGATCTCATCATTCAAAAGAATGAAGAAAATTCAGTTTCATTCTTTCCATTTTTCTTCCTTCCCTTCCCTTCCTTCCTTTATTTTTCTTTTGAGATAGTGTCTTGCTCTGTAGATGAGTTAGCCTTAAACTCACAATTCTGCTTCAGCCTCTAAGTGCTACAATTATAAGCGCATGTTTGACATTGAACTCAGATTTTTATACCTGTTTAATACTAAGTGGTTTGCATTTCTTGATTACTTCATGTAGATGCAGAGGTTCAATTGGTAATTTTTCCTTCCTTCCCTCCCTCCCTCCCTCCCATTCTCCCTCCCTCCCTTCCTTCCTTCTTTCCATCTTTCCTTCCTTCTTTCTCTGTGTGTGTCAATGCTGGGACTGGAACCCAGGATGTAAATTTCTTTCTTTTTTTTTTTTTTTTGTCAATGTTAGTACTTTATCACTTGAGCCTGACTTCTGAGCCTTACAAATGTGTGTGCTTCTGCTAGTTTCAAACCATAATCCTTAAATCTCAACCTCCTGAATGTGTAGGATTATAGGAGTAAGCACCTAGCCCAGTTATTAATTAATTAATTAATTTTTATTTTTTTGTTGGTTGTGGCACTGTTGCTGAGCTTTTTCACTCAAAGCTAGTGTTCTACCACTTTGAGCCACAGTGCCACTTCTGGTTTTCTGTTGGTTAATTGGAGAGAAGAGTCTCATGGACTTTCCTGCCTGGGCTTGCTTTGAACTACAATCCTCAGATCTCTGCCTCCTGAGTAGCTAGGGTTATAGGAGTGATGCCTGGCCCAATTATTAATTAATTAATTAATTAATTATTGTTAGTTGTGGGGCCTGAACTCTGGGCCTGGGCACTATCCACTGTCCCTCAGCTCTTCAGCTCAAGGCTAGCGCCCTACCACTTGAGCCACAGCACCACTTCCAGCTTTTTTCTGCTTATGTGGTGCTGAGGAATTGAACCCAGGGCCTCATGCATGAGAGGCAAGCACTGTACCACTGAGCCAACTTCCCAGCCCCCAATTATTAATTTTTAAGGCAGTATTAAAAGTTATTTCTAGATAGACACCAGTGGCTCATACCTGTAATCCTAGCTACTCAGGAGGCTGACATCTGAGGACTGTGGTTCAAAGCCAGCCCGGGCAGGAAACTAAGGGAAACTCTTATCTCCAATAAACCACCAGAAAACAGGAAGTGGCATTGTAGCTCAAGTGGTAGAGCACTAGCCTTGAGCTGAAGAGCTGAGGGACAGTGCTCAGGCCCAGAGTTCAAGCCCCACGTCTGACCAAAAAAATAAAAATAAAAAACAGAAAAAGCTGGAAGTGGCTCAAGTGGAAGAGCAATACCCTTGAGAAGAAGATCTCAGAGACAATGCCTAGTCACTGAGTTCAAGCACTAGGGCCAGCACCAAAAAAAAAAAAAAGAAAAGTTATCATTTCTGCCTTACTGTTCCACTATAGAAGCTAGCTGCCAATGCATATCAACATTATTTACTGACTCACACATCTTATGATTCACCCACTTAAAGCATACACAATTCAGTTTTTGGTATTTTCAGGTTTGCACAACCACAACTACAATTTTAGAATTTTTTGGGGGGTCCGGTCGTGGGGCTTGAACTCTGGGCCTGGGCGCTGTCCCTCAGCTCTTCAGCTCAAGGCTAGTGTTCTACCACTTGAGCCACAGCACCACTTCCGGCTTTTTTCTTTTTGCTTATGTGGTGCTGAGGAATCAAACCCAGGGCCTCATGCATGCAAGGCATGCGCTCTACCACTGAGCCACCTTCCCAGCCCCTTTAGAATATTTTTATCCCAAAAGCACCTATTCCTGCGTATTTTCAGTTGATCCCCTTCATAATTTTGGGTCTAGGTAACCATAAATCGAGCTCTGTCTTCATAGACTTGTCTGTTGTGGGTATTCTAAAATGGAATCAGATGTTATCTGCCCTTTAGGGTCTAGTTTATTTTATTTAAGCGTGGACTCATCCATGTGGTGTCATGGAGCAGTAGTACTTCATTCTTTTTTCTAGTTGAACAATGGTCCATGTATGAATATAGCACTCTTTTCTCTCCTTTCTTCCTTCCTTTTTTTTTTTGTTGGTCTTGGGGCTTGAACTCTGGGTCTGGGCGCTGTCCCTGAGCTTCTCAAGCTTAAGGCGAGAACTCTACCACTTGAGCCACAGTGCCACTTCCGGATTTCTGGTGGTCAATTGGAGATAAGAGTCTCATAGACTTTCCTGCTCAGGCTGGCTTTGGACCGTGATCCTCACATCTCAGCCTTCTGAGTAGCTAGAATTACAGGCATGAGCCACTGGTACCCGACTACATGTATAAATTTTTGGAGTGAACATATATTTTCCTTTCTGTGTGTACCTAAAGGTAGAATTGCTGGGGTCATAGAGTAACACTATTTGACATTTTAAAGAACTGCCAAACTATTTTTCAAAATACTTGCACCAGGGGCTGGGAAGGTAGCTCAGTGGTAGAGTACTTGCCTTGCATGCTTGAGGCCCTGGGTTCGATTCCTCAGCACCACATAAGCAAAAAGAAAAAAAAGCCAGAAGTGGCGCTGTGGCTCAAGTGGTAGAGCGTTAGCCTTGAGCTGAAGAGCTGAGGGACAGTGCCCAGGCCCGGAGTTCAGGCCCCATGACTGGACCAAAACGAAACAAAACAAAACAAAAAAAACTTGCACCAATTTACACTCCCACTGAGAGTGCAGAAGGGCTGTCATATCTTCACATCCTTGTTGATACGGCTGTCCAGCTTTTTGACATAACATTTTAGTGGGTGTAAAGTTGCATCCCACTATGTTTGTTTGTTTTTGCTAGTCCTGGGGCTTGAACTCAGGGCCTGGGCTCTGTCCCTGAACCTATCTGTGTTCAAGGTTAGCATTCTACCACTTGAGCCACAGTGCTACTTCTGACTTTTTTTTTTGTCAGAGGGTTTGAACTCTGGGCCTGGGCACTGTCCCTGAGTTCTTCAGCTCAAGGTGAGTGCTCTACCACTAAGCCACAATGCCATTTCTGGTTTTCTGGTTGTTAATTGGAGATAAGAGTCTTATAGACTTTGCTGCCTGGGCTGGCTTTGAACTGCAATCCTCAGATCTCAGCCTCCTGGGTAGTTAGGATTACAGGCATGAGCCACTGGCGCCTGGCTCCATTGCTTTTTTTATTTATGTGGAACTGAGGAATGGAACCCAGGGTTTCACGTACGCTAGGCAAGCCCTCTACCACTAAGCCACATGCCCAG
This sequence comes from Dipodomys merriami, assembly GCF_024711535.1. Lineage (NCBI taxonomy): Eukaryota > Metazoa > Chordata > Mammalia > Rodentia > Heteromyidae > Dipodomys > Dipodomys merriami. The sequence continues at coordinate 29,653,703 of NW_027202937.1, read as the reverse complement.
CCCTCACCATGGTTTTGTACCATGATTCTTTTTGCCAACTAGCTGTTTAGTAAATATTTGTTGGATTTATATGAAATACGAACAAACCTTTGTATAGATGGTTTGACTTCCACATTTAATAATTCCCTAGGAATGAGGAATAAACACCTCAGTATATTAGAATCCAATTTTAAGTGGCATTTAATAAAAGGGTTCTCTCTCTCTCTCTCTCTCTCTCTCTCTCTCTCTCTCTCTCTCTCTCTCTCTCTCTCTCTCTCTCTCTCTCTCTCTCTCTCTCTCTCTCTCTCTCTCGTGTGTGTGTGTGTGTGTGTGTGTGTGTGTGTGTGTGTGTGTGTGAGTGCCAGCCTGGGGCTTGAACTCATGGCTCCTGGGTGCTGTTCCTTAGCTTTTTCCACGCAAAACTAGCACTCTACCACTTGAGCCACAGCTCCCTTCTGGCTTTTTGGTGGTTAATTGGAGATAAAGAGTTTCACAGGCATTCCTGCCTGGGCTAGCTTTGAACTGCAATCCTCAGATCTCAGGCTTTGGAGTAGCTAGAATTATAGGCAAGAGCACCAGTGCTTGGCCATTTTTTCTCCTTTTAATTGCCACTATTATTTAGATAGTTTCATAGAGGTGAAGATTTCTCATGCAAATTCAATTCACTTTGTAGGTTTGATTTTATAAGTAAAATTCTAACCCTAATATTGTTCCTCTCACTGGCCAGGTATAGTAGTAGCCCATGCCAGTAATCCAGCACTTGAGAGGTGGAGCCAGAATTATAGTGAGTGTCTCAAAAACCAAACCAAGCCAAACCTAAGAAAACAAAACAAAAAACAAATAAAACTCAGAAAACTACCACTGAATGGGACGGCTAGGAAAAGGTAACTCCTAAGTCAGTAAAGTAGCATTGCACTCATGGCCCTTCCACTGGAACACAAGACCCCAATGGAATCCTATAACAACTGTGTGAATTAGGACTTCTGTTTAGAAACCTGCCAGTTTCCTTCACAGATGGCCACTCTTCCAAAAAGCATGTGATAATAATACTTGTGGATAGAGGTTGGTGGAGGCTTGGGAAGGGGGGAGGGGTGCGGAGAACCACACACACACACAAAACCTGCCAAAATTTCTCCAGATAGAGTTTTCCTCAGTCAACAGTACACCCTGGGAAACACAACAGGTTCTGAAAACTTAGTTTTAATGACTGGAAGTCAGAGAAACAGCCAGCTGAATCTATTCCTTCTTGGAGTGTGGTTTAGCCTACTTATCTGAAGGCAAGGGTAATGGTCCAACTGCTTTTCTTTAGTTCTAGAGAGTTCTGTCTTGGCTAGTGCCCATCCATTCAGTCCATCCCTAGACAGTCCATTCCCTGTCTGCAGCCCTGAAAACTAAGAGTTCTTTTGAAGGAAAGCCTCAAATGAAGGCCCACAATAGGGCTTGCAGGTTTGTAAGGTATTCAGGGTTTTTTCAGAGGAATCCTTGAGGTGGAGTCAGGGGCAAAAGTCATAGTAAATAGTGACTAACCAGCCTTCTGCATGTATAACTTCAGGTTGCTTAAGTCGTCTCAAATGCACAATTCTAGTCTTTCTCTACCCTTTCCTCTTCAAATTTGGGGGTGGGAGTGGCGCTTATTTTCAACTACAAGGATTCTTACCTATCTGATGATGTATCTATCCCAAAGCTCCCTTGGGAACCTAAGTAGGAAAAGTATCCCCAGTTGAAAATATGTCAGCTGCTTGATGGAGGAAGCTCGGCCTGAGGCCTGGCTTGTCTGGGCTGGGTGATAACTGGGGCCAAGACAGCCTGGGCGAAGTGCAGTGCTTGGTGGCGGCAGGAGCTTGCAGGGATGGAGAGACTCGGGAGGAGGGCCTCTGTTTTTCAGAGTTGAAATAGGAGCCCTCTGAGAGAAAGAGATATTGCATGTGGCTTCCCTGACGCCTCGGAGGGAGACGTGAATGACACAGCATCAGCCGTTCCGTGGCGGGGTGGGGACACGGTGGCAGAAGGCGCCATCCTCGGGGGGCCCCTCGCAGCAGGCAGGCCGGCGGGCCGGCAGGCAGCCTCTGGGAGGCATCATCCTATGTGTGGTGTGGGGAAGGGACGGTGACAAGAGTTGTTAGACGGAGGGGCCCCGGTGGCGGCCTGGGCCCAGGCTGAGGACAAACCTGGGAGTGAAACGGCGTGGAGCTGGGGGCGGGGTACCGCGCCTGCTCCTTAATCTCCAGCCCCATCCTCGACTCGCCGCACCTGGATGCAGGGCGAGGACCGCGTGCGGAGGGAATGGCGCGGGTGGGGCGCCCACTTCTACACCGAGAGGGGCGGCGCCGGGCCGGGGATCCCCCCAACTGCCACGCTAGTCCCCCGGCTTAACACCCCCCCCCCGCCTCAGAGGCGCCCCTCTGGCTCCTCCCTGGCATCACAGCCTCACCCCTTCCTCCTCTAAAATAGTGAAACAAACCGAGCGGTAAAGTGATGGAAACGCGGAGGCCGGGAAGGATTGGAGGGGAGGGGGCGCGGCGGCCCGAGAACGCGGCCGCGGGTTTGCGCCGGGTGGGTCGGGCCCGCGGCGGGCCGCAGTCGCGGTGCCCCTTCCCCTGAGGCTGTCTCCCACCCCCCCCACCCCCGCCCCGGCCTCGGGCGCCGCCGGAGGGCGTGGGGGCAAACCTGAGCTAGCGGTGGTGGGGGGTTAGGGGGAGGACGCCACCTCCATCCATCCGGAGGGATCGTGGCAACCACTGTGGTCACCCCGCGAAAATCGGCGCTGGGGTGGTGGAGGTGGTGGGGACAGGCGGGTACCCCCCCCCCCCGCCGCGCCGCCGCCGCCGCGGCGGCCGCTCAGTAACACGTCCCAGGAGACTCGCAGGAGCAACACGTGATGTGTCTACTTATCAGGGTGAGAGGGGGAGAGCGAGGCTCCGAGCGTGCGGCCGAGGAAGCGGGGCGGGGGGCCGAGGCGGGGGCCGAGACCGCGGCTGGGGCGACGGGGTCGCCAGCTCCTCGCCCACCTCCCTCCCTGTGGGAGAAGAGGAGGAGGGGAAGTGACTGCGAAGTTGATGAACTTTGCACATCCAGAAACGCCATTTTGATTCCTTTTCCGGAACAAGTTTGCATCTCTCCTCGTTCTCTTTCCCCGAAGCCCACCGGTCCCCGCGGCATCATGCCTAGGAGTCAAGCGCCCCGGCGGGCCGTAAGTACAGCGCCCCGGGTTCCGGCTCGCGGTCCTTGGGTGGCAAGTGAGATGTCTGGGGGCACAGCCGGAGCGCCCTTTTAAATAACTTTTTTTTGGGGGGGGATGGCGAGGTCTGCAGAGCGCGTTGTACTTTTGAAACTGGGCAAATCGCAGAGCCCGAGCACCCGCGCCCCCCACGTCGCGCAGCGTGCGCTGGGGGCCGTGGGGCCCGAGCCTGCTGGGGATGAGCGGGGCAGCCCTCTCCCCTCGGGCTGCGCGCCGGCCGCTCCTCCTCCTCCTCTTCTCCTCCTCCTCCTCCTCCTCCCCCTCCTCCTCCCCTTCCTCCGCTCCTTTCCCCTTCCCGAGCTGCGGGCTCTGCCAACCAGCTCCCGGCGCGAGCCGCCGCAGCGCCCCGCCAGCAGGACCTGATGCGCATCCATATTAGCCGTCCGAGCGCAGGAATCCGGCCCGACCCGCGCCGCCGAGTTTATTTTTAACCAAGCACCGCGGGGACTCGGATGGTGCGCGCACCACCAGCCAGAAACATCTTCCCAGCGCTCCTCTCCATCTTCCGCCCTCTCTCCCCCGACATCCTCCCCCCCCCCATGTGGGAGGGGAAACTTTTCTCCTACATACTTTCGAGTCCCTCTCCGGCTGGGAAGCACGGAGATGACGGCCCCCGCCCGCCGCCGCCGCAAGGTACCCGCTGGGGGGGGGTGCCCGTCTGGTGTGTGTGTGTGTGTGTGTAGGGGGGGTGCCTGCCTGGGTCTGCTCGCGCAGGGGGGTAGCTCGTTCGGGGCTTGCTCGGTGGGAGCATCCGCCGCGCCCTGCTCTGCGGACTTTGATCCTCCCGGGCGGACGGCGCCGGCCAGGAGGGGCCGCGAGCAGCCCCGAGCCCTCGCGAGTTCCTGGCTCGTATGTGTGTATGTGTGTGTTGGGGGGTGGTGGGGGAGATCGCGCAGACCCCCCGCCCCGGGAGGAACCCGGGGGCTTGGAGGGGACCGATCCGGCGCGTATTGTCTCTCGGAGCAGGGTTGGCGGAGTACGTGTTTTCGTGGGAGCCCTCGGTGTGGAGCGAGGCTGCATCGCGGGGGGGGGGGGGGGGGGTCGGCGCCGGGCGCCGTCACGAGCACAGGAAGGAGGCCGGGAGCATCCGAGGCGGGGCCGGCCGCCGGCCCGCTCCGCCGCCCAGCTGTGGAGTGCGCTCGGAAACTTTTGTCCGCCGCCCGCTGGACCATTTTTTTTTTTTTTTCGCGAGTTCTGGGGCTTCACTTCCTCCTCCCATCCTGGCTCACAGTGCCGTGGCGGGGGAGGGGGCGGGGAAGGCTGGGATGGCGGACGGTGGGTGTGTGTGTGGGGGGGGGATAACGAGGAGCCCAGAGCTCCCCCCCCTCCAGCTTCGGTTCGGGCCCAGCTCCCCGCGCCCCCTCCGCGCTCGCGGTCTCTTAGGAAACTGCGACCTTAATGGTTGCTAAGGAGCAGGGGAGGTCCTTCCCGTCGCCGGCCCCCTCCCTGGGAGGCGGCGAGTTTTCTGTCCCGGGCTGGGGTCGCGTGGAAGGATGTGACCCGCTCCTCGGCCGTGGGTGAGTGGGGGGCGTGGCGGCGGTGCCCGGGGTCTCGAAGAAGAGGGCAGGGTCTGGGGGGGGGGCGGCGGTGCCGGGGGACCCCCCGCGGGACGCAGGGCGGGCCAGGCCGCCAGGGCGCTTGACAGGCGCCGCGTGCAGCTCGCGTCCCCGGTCCGCAGTGCAACCCATCGGTGATGGGTTATAAAAGAAGAGGAAAGTATTTTCTCCTGGCTCAGCAGATTTGCCCTCCCTCGCTCCTTACTGGTTAGGAGATAGAACGTGAGCCCAGATCCGGACGAGCAGTTCACATTCCATTACGAAATTCTACACGGCTTCAGAGCCAGCGGCAGCACACATTCGGGGCACTCTGGAGGCGGTTTTCGGCTGCTTTGGGGGGGATGCTACGCGGCGGCGGTGGTGATGGTGGCAGCGGTGACCGATCGTTGGGTGCAGTAGCAATCGTAGAACGTTTTGGTATGCTGAAAAACCTGTCCCGAGGTTTTCATCCGAACAGTTCACCCTCTCGTTCTTGTCTGAAGGGTTTAGATCGTGCCTCGTCTTTCAAAAAGCCCGTGGAAAGGAAGTGTGCCTGTTGAATGGGGATGTTGGGAACGCGAAGGGTAGTCCTGCCTGGGGGAGCCTTGGAAGGCTTTCGGCCAAGGCTGAGTGATGCGCATCTCTTCGCTCACAGACTTCCCTCGAAGAGATACACGTAGTGGCTTGTGCCTGTGTGCCAGTGTGTTCTTCTGTGAAGTTAGTTGAAGTGGAAGGTGGGGAACGGCCGAGGAAGAAAGGAGCTTTAGTTTTACTTCCCCCTTCCCCCTTCCCCCTCACACCTGTGGAAAGCATCCTTTTATATCTGATGCTTTTTCGAGTAGGCAGGTAAGGTTCCTAAGACATAATTTAACCCGGAAGTCTGAGTTAGAGGTTAGTAACGTCTTGGCTGAACCCGCGTTAAAAAAAAAATCCCATGCTTCCTTAAAGAATCAGCAGAACTTTTGAAGGAACAGGTTCAACATACTCTTCAAATAATAATAGGCAATAGGCAACCACTAGTTTTACAATCTTATTTACTTTTTTGGCTTTAAAAAAAAATCTGCCCTTTGAAGGGAGCCTTCTGGATATCCACTGATGGGTCCTACTTTTAATGTGTTTTAGGTTTTGGTTACGTGGATGAATTAAACATTTGAATACTTTAATCACGTTTTAAATGTGTGGGAAAAAAATACCTTCACCTCCTCCCCCCCCCCTTTTTTAACAAAAGAAAGGGTGAGAAGAGTTCTTTGATTTAGTTGTTTCCTTTTCTCCATTTTAGGTAAATGAACTTGTACTATCTTAAGATTCTTAAAATACTGATAAACTGGTTGTCTTTTTAAAGAAAAGTTGCCGGGTATGAGATATTGTTGAGCAGTGCTGCTAATGCGTACTAGTAGATGGAATATGGGTCTTTGGGTTTTACTACATATTTTATTTCTCATCACAAACTCAGGCTATTTGCTCTTACAGCCGACAAGTGTGTGCTACATGATGAGGTACATTTATCTGACTCAGCTGGTACAGGTGGTACATCCATTCCTAGCTATTTACATCATCCAACAAGTGACCTTTGGATTGAAGGGGCTTTTATTTTAGATTTCTTCAGGCAGGCTGCTGAGGTCTTTGCAATCTCACACAGATACAGAATGTTGGAGGCAAATGAACCTAACTGCATTAGTCCTGCAGCTGATCCACAGCTGTGTCTTGGTTATCTGCTGTAAGCCAGGCATTAACTAGCTTCTGTCACAACAAGACTTCTACTTTTTGCTCTTCAATATTGAACTGCTGTGTTGGTCCACTTCCTAGGCTTGAGAGTATTTGCTATCATGTGCTTACTTGCTTACATTTATCAGCTTCAGCTAAGAAACTTTCCGGATTAATAAAGTGGAAAGATTCTACCCTCTTAGGCGTTTGCATAGCATAATTTATATAACTTTAACTCCTATAAAAAAAGGTTAAGCAGGATTTCTAAAAGCAACAGAAGTGGATCCTTTTGATGTTTCTATTCATTATCCTTCTGAAAAGTAGGTGGTGCTTAGAAGGTCATAGGATAAGGGTTGCTAAGCAGCTAAACAGAAGGATGCTAAAATTAACTGAAGCATTTTTGAAAGGGAGTCCTCTGTTTTGCATTATTTATTAGGTTTAATTAATTTCTGGATGCGCCATGCCCTTTGACCTAAGGAGGTGGGTTGTTAAAAAGTTGGTTTTGTTTTTGTTATTTTATTTAAATAATTTCTTTTGTAAGTGTGTTTAATTGAAGTTCAGTATTCTCTGACCCAGCCCTTGTGGTGTCAAATGGCAGCTTGTCTGGGACGACTTCTTGTGTGTTACCTATATGTTCAGGTTAACCCTTCCCCCAGGATACATGTGTATAATAACCTCACCTTTCATATATCAATAACAGATTTTTTGTTTGTTTTTGGAAAGTCTACATAATCCAAAAAGAGATGATTTACCTTTACTTATTAAACAGTTTTCTTTAAAAGATAGAAGTACAATGTATTGATAGAAACTTACGCAATATAGTCTCTCCTGATTGAGGCAACATAGCTTTTTCCCCCTTAGGTTAGGTTTCAGTGTGGCTCTTCTGTCACTATACATCTCTGGTCCAGTTCATAGATAGCTTTTGAAAAAGAAATATGTGCAGTTCAGAATGTTTTTGGGAGGATTGAGCAAATGTTGCCAAGCAGAAAGAATTGTGACTTGCTTTACATTTCTTCCATAAGTATGTTTTAAGGATCTTGACATTCTCGTTGAGATGAAACATTGAAGCCTGGTTGACGCCATGGCTGGTCACCATCATCTAGGTTGAGTGGCAGGCCACTACTAAACGAGAAGCTTCACCGCCTCAAGGTTGTTTGTGTACATCTGGCTTATGGAGCAGTCACTATTGTCATAGCTTTTATATCCAAATATAATGAAGAAATTAGTAAATAGGATTTCTCCCCCCTTCTTCCCCGAGTTAGAGAATAATTCCTGGGTAGAAATACCTAGGGCCTTCTTAGAAAAACAACAACAACAAAACCCAGCAGGGGTCAGAGAGTGACTTCCATGACCTAAGGGGACCCCATAAATCAGAGGTAAAAGGTGTACCATCTGAGGCCCAGAGGGAGGCATATGATGTGCTTTCTGAAATGCATCACTTGCTTTAAATTTCCCCCACTCCCACATGGAAGGCAGACTAGAGAAAGGAAACCCTTCTGCTGCTCGTGTTTTCTTCACTGCTGAGGTAGAAGAATGAGGAAGGTGGGGAGGAGCTTTATTCTGGCTAGCAGTTAGTCTTGTTAGTCAGTGTCTTCCATTCTACAGCTTTTCTTGGTCTCTCGTCACATTCCCTGGGTGTTCAGTGTGGCCCCAAGTGCTGCGGAGTGTGGCTGGAGATTGCATCTTGCTTGTTGGCCTGGGCAGATGGAGGAAGGAGGGGTAGGGAGCTGACAGCCCAGCTTGTGCGCATCTTGCTTTGGACTACACTGTAGGGCAGGGTAGCCACTCTGCCCATAGAAAAGGTGGCTGCCAGTGAATAGGTACTTCAGACAAAGCAGTGGGAGAGGGTGGAGACTGTTTGTTCTGTGTGATTCAAGCAAGTAATGCTAAGAGAATTTGAAAATCTCTGAAGTCCCGGGACTGGGGTCTGGTGCTGGGATTCACCTGAGTCTTCCTAGACTCCTTAAGGGCGGTGAAACTGGAAGGGTAGAGAAAGAATGAAAACCTCCACTGGCTTTGTCAGGCAGCCAGACTGAAGAGAAAAAGTCTCAGTGGGGATAATTAGATAAAGCTTTTAAATGCTCTATTTGTTTTTCCCCTGAGCTTGCTTGGTATTTCACACACCCCCACCTCCCTTTTTCAGAGAAACTGGTGGGATAGAATTGTTAAACAACACTGTTTGATAGACCTGGTAGCTGAATTATTGTTCAGACTCCCTTTTTCATTTTGGGTGTACCTTCTTGGACTGTTAGTTTCTGACTGCCTTGCTAAATAGACCTCTGCAAAGATTTTAAGCATATGCTCACAGCTGCAGTGTTTGATAGGTATGAAGTGGTCCGCTCTTAGCATGGGAAGAAATCAACCCTGACTAAAACTTCTAACTCCAGCCTAGCTCTGAAGAACAATTGCAGAATCATCTTGGCCTTAGAGGATTTATTTAGCATTTAACATTTACTGTGTGTTGATCTCTGTTGTTGTTGTTTCAAAGAAAGACCAGATCATTTTGAAATTAACTCTGTGGTTGAATTTGAAGGTGTAAAGGAATTAAAAAAGAAACTCTACCCTTTGGCAGCGGTGATGAATGGGGTTGTACATATCTCTTCAGTAGCTTTTCTACCTCCTGGGATTGTTGGGAGGATAAAATTAATGTTCCAGAAAGTTAAAATCTATATATGGAAGAAAGTGGTGTATTTTGAGCTCAGGAAGCTTTGTGGGTATCCACTCTGGATTTCCTTTCCAGAATTTTGCACAACTTTATTCCCATAGGCAGAGAGTTTGCCTAGGATTTTCTCCCAGTAGGGGAAATGCAGCACTAGCAAATTCTTCTTAATGAGGTTTACTTAGGGATGGGCTTTAAGGAAAAGGCAGGCAGCAAGCACAGGACTCCCTCTTCAAAAGAGTAGTTGTCAAAGGTGGCTTTGCCCCCAGGAGACATTTAGCAATGTCTGGAGACATTTCAAAGTGTCTTACACCCAGGGAAGGGGTGCTCTTGCCTCCTGCCTTCAGCCAGCAAAAGCCCAGAGATGCTGGTACACTTCCTGCAGTCCACAGGACAGACTTCATAACCAGGGTTGGACATTTAGTCCCAGATGCCCTGTTGGGAAAGCTTATATTGAAAGTACAGTAGCTGATCCTGGGGTGTAAGTCAATAGTAGACTGCATACATCGCAGGCACAAAGCCCTGGTTTTGATCTAGCACTGGGGAGGAGAGGGAGAGGAACAGTGTCGGTGGCCTGTGTTGTATCTGCAAAGTAGACTAGATGTGCTTCCTGTGTTGTGTGCCTTCTAGCTGAGATATGAAATTCCATAAAGCAAGGAAGCTCTTATTAAATGCCTGTGAGGTATCCTTGGTTGGCAAGTTCCAGGGTTCACAGAAAAATTTGGGTGTGGGGAAAACACTAAATGGTGTTGCATGTATCTGAAAACCCCGTTAGTAAATAAAAGTTTGAGGACACATCTGCTTCTAAAATGAACCAGATTCATCAGCACTGCAAAACAGATCTGGTAGGCCACTCAGCTGCCGAGCCACCTCTTCAGCTGTTGAGGAACATGCTCTGGTCTGGTCACCTGCCATCTCCTTTGTGCTTTAAGTATTTGAATTAGCCCCTGCTTGCTTGATGCTTTTGCACTCTAGTCTCTCTTTGTTTTCTCAAGTTTTTGCAAAGCTGGTACATAATTGTCTGTCCTCCTTCCAGGGCAGTAGCCCTCTCCACCCCCAGGTTTGGTCCTCTTGAGAAGATAGATGGACAGTTGGTCCTGTAGCTCTGAGAGATGAGATGGCCATGAGGGCAAAGGGAAGATGGTTTTGTGATTATTTCTATGCCCGTGGGACCTAGACCTCAGGAAGTGTTTAGCAGAGTGACAGTGACCCACAGGTGCCACTTGCCTGATCCTTGTCCTAGGATTCCCCTGCTACCCCCTCAGGCAGGAGGGAAGAAGGAAACCTTGGTACTGGGAGGAAAGGAAAACAGAATACCAGGAAAGGAAGGATGGCCTATCGTGTGGGAAGGCAGCTGCCCCCACAAAGGTCTGGGCTTCCTACTTACAGATATCTGTAACTCTTTTTCCTCTTTCACCTAAGGATGGAGTGCTTACACTAAGGGTGTTTACGCCATAGCTCAGCAGCTACCTCTGTGCTGGGATTGAGTCCTTATGCTCTATGAAGCTTTTTTTCTCTTACTGCTCAGTTATAAAATTGCAACTCCCAACTTTTTCTCTCTCCATTTACAACTTCTCTCAGGCTAGAGCCTTCAGGCACCTCACCCTGCAGATATTTATAAAGATGAAAGTCTTCTTCGTCCCTCCTGGAAAGTGCTCTGCAGTGTGCCATCCACCCAATCTGCTGTGTTGGGAACCTCATCGGCTTTTTTTTTTTTTTTTTTTTTTACGTTTTTTAGCTTGTCTCTAGGCCCCTAGAAACCCTCATCATTTCGCAAAGGCCTCCTAAGTTAATTTCCTGCCACTAGTTCCTCCCTACTGCAGCTCATCCTGCATGCTGCTGCCAGAGTCCTCGTCCTCAAAAACTCTAGTTGAGCATGTTGTTTGCCTGCTTCAAAACATCTCCTGGCTCCCCATTGTCTACCGGAAGAAATCCAAGATCTTTCCCGTGGCATACCAGGACTGTCATTGCCTGCTTCCAGACTGAATTTCTAGCCTCAGCTCTCTTCTCCACCTTCACTACTGTAACAGCCTCTCTGCTTTCACGTGGGCTGTCTGTTCTGCTGTATTCCTGTCCTCTTCCCTAGGAAAGAGCATTTCTTAATCTTCTTGCAAGACCTGGCTCCAATTCTACAGCTTCAAGAATAGTATGTGATCTTCCCTCCAGAGTAACATTTCCTCCCCTCTAGCACATCTGTCAGAGTCTACCCACCTCAAGAACATTGTCCCATCCCCCGCACCTAGCCCAATGTTGCAGGGCTGACTTGATACTATTCCGATATCGAATACCAAACTATTTGGAGAAGAGCCACATTGCCACATAGCACAAGACATTCTACAAAGGAAAGGGATGTGAAGGAACATCTCTGACACACATACATGCATCAAGCAGCAGTTTGGTGCCTAATGCTCACTGCTGGGAAAGGCCTGAGTCTCAGAAATCATGAAATAAGAGTTGGCTTAGCTTCTAAGGGGACAAGGGAAACTTACTTAATACCCTGTTGCTGTCACACCGGAGCCTTTACTAATTATGACTACTTTGCATGGCTCTTGCACTGGAGTTTACGTAAAATAGGGAGATAAGCATCCAGATCAAAAACCAAAGCCCTTTCAGTGTGCCAGTGTGTGGGCCCATTTTCTCTGCTTAGTTTGATATTTTGTTCCATTAGTGGTATGAGTTAATAGGACTGTTGGTCTGTGTGTAATAATTTAGCTTCTATTTTGTTTTTCTGTTACATCTTGGATTTAAGACAAAATGCTAAACTAGAAACCTGTGAAGTCCCTCATTGGCATATATATGTACGACTGTGTGTGCTGTGTACATATTTGATAAAAGTGATGCATAAAAAGGACCGGTTTCTCTGCATTAGGGTGTTTTCGTTATGCTGAGACTGTTGTAAAACAAACCAATTCTTGAATATACAAAATCATCGCAGTCTTTTTCGAGTGTTCTTTTAGAAGAGATGCTTGTATTCGCAGGCATAGGGAAGTACCAGAAGATGGAGTGGGAGTTTGAAAGCACAGTGTGCACCAGAGCAATGCTTTCCTTTCCAAATAATGATTTAGAAAAGAAAAGGGGCGGGGGGGGGGGGGAAGGGAGGGAGAGTGGTGGTAAGACCTGTAACCCCATGTGGTGGGAATTCATGGTATCCTTTAAATACAGGGTGAATCTTAGTTGATTAATATGTGTGTGAAACAACCCCCTCCAACCTTAACTCTGGGTATTCTTTAATAAGTACTTGTCTGATAGGTTAAGTGTTAGGCCCAACAGATACATTCAGATACAAACTTTTTATTTAGTCTTATTTCTAAGGAGGCTTCTTTATTTTACACTCTGATGTGTAGAAAAAGATTTTTTGTTTTGTTTTTGGTACTAGGAACTCAGAGTTCTTGCTAAGTAGGTGCTCTGCAATGTAATACCTCTAGCCCATTTTACCTTGGTTGTCTGTGTGTGTATGTATGCTGGTCTGGGACTTGAATTCAGGGCCTACGTACTGTTCTTGAGTTTTTTTTTTTTTTTTTTTTTTTTTTTGCTGAAGGCTAGCATCCTATTACTTGAGCCATGGCTTTCTGGCTTTTTGGAAGTTAATTGGAGAGAAAAGTCTCATGAAGTTTTCTGCCCTAGCTGGCTTTGAACTGTAATCCTTAGATCTCAGCCTCCTGAGTAACTAGGATTACAGGTGTGAGCCACTAGCAACTGGCTCTGACTTGGTTGTTTGTGAATTAAGGTCTAACTTTTACAAACTATGGTTGACCTGGGTCACAAGATCCTCCTGTTTGTGCTTGGCTTTGTAACTGGAATGAGAGTTGCATATTGCTATCCCCAGCTTTTATTAGTTGAAATGGAGTCTTGCTTTTTGTCCAGGCTGGATTCAAATGGAATTCCTCCTCATATCTGCCTTCTAGGTCACTAGTATTAGATACATGAGCCACCTAGCCTAGCTCATTTGAGGCCTTTTAGTTGTTATTTGGGATGATTTTATGAAACTTTAAAGTGAACATCCCAAGCAGCTTTTTCTATGACTTGCTTAATTAACTCTGCTTAAAATTTTAAATCAAATATAATTTATTCTGTATATGTGTGTTGTACTGTTCATCTAATCCAGGATACTGCACATGCTGGTCAAGTCCTTTCTCTCTTAGCTATATATTATATTACTAATCTGAAACCAAATTTTGTGTGTGTGTGTATTTTTGAGATAGTCTCACTAGGTAGTCCAACAAGATGGCCTTGAGGTCTTGACCTTCTTGGCGTCAGTCTCCCAGTTCCTGGGATTACAGGTTTGTACCACGATGCTTGGCTCCAAGTATAATTTTTTTTTTTTTTTTTTGTTGGTTGTGGGGCCCGAACTCTGAGCCTGGGCACTGCCCCTCAGCTCTTCAGCTCAAGGCTAGTGCTTTACTACTTGAGCCATAGCACCACTTCCAGCCTTTTCTGTTTTATGTGGTGCTGAGGAATTGAACCCAGGGCCTCATGCATGCAAGGCAAGCACTCTACCACTGAGCCACCTTCCCAGCCCTAGCTTCAAACTCTCTTACACAATTTTATCAGAGGTGATTCAGTATCAGATTTACTCTGCTTTTGGAAAACAAGTGGTTACTTGTTTTATTTTTAACATTTACAGGTTTTTATTTATTTAATGTTTGAATATATATTGCATGGAAACACTGTGATAAGCACCAAGGCCACTTGTAAGGGAAGAAAAATGGTTGCTAGTCTCAAAGAGGATAACATTGCACACACAGAGACAAGTCCAACAATTCATTAAACTGCTAAAAAGTAACACGAGAAGAATTTAGGAATTGAAGTTTGTGTGTGGGAGGAGTGGAGGATGCTGGGAAGCAGGTCTAAGAAGGCATCCCAGCAGAGGGTGCTGGGAGCAGGTCAAAGCAAGCATTGCAAGCTGGGCTGGGGTGGCTCAGCCTGTAATCCTGTCTACTCAGGAGGCGGAGATCTGAGGACTGGGGTTCAAAGCCAGCCAGGGTAAGAAAGTCCATGAGACTCTTATCTCCAGTTAACCACCAGAACTGGCTCAAAGTGATAGAGTGCTAGCTAGCCTTGAGCAAAAGACCTCAGGGTCAGTGCCTGGGCCGAGTTTAAGCCCCATAACAGACAGACAGACAGACAGACAGACAGACAGACAGACAGACACACACACACACACACACACACACACACACACACACACACACAAAACATTGTAGCATAGAATTGTGGTGGCAGCTCAAAGAGAGCACCCAATGGGAATGATATTTGAGCTAAGTATCTAAAGGGTGGTAAGAGGAAGGAGAATGCTTCAAAGAATAGCTTATACAATGGCCTCGAGGTCGGAAGAAGAAATGTGTTCAGGGAAATGAGGGAAGTATAATATGTCCAGAGGAAGAAGAGGCAAGAAGGCAAGAATGAATAGATGGCTGACAGTGCAAAGTAGGTAGCTTTGGGGGTCTGAGGCACTCTTAGGAAGCTATAACATTAAGGCCAAGGAGTAATGTGCTGAGTTTTGCATTTTTAAGTCTTTCCTACCTATCAAGGGGAATACCTAAAAGGAAGAAACTACTTCTGTTTTCCAGAAACAAAAAAAACCAAGGTGACCTGGAACTGGGTGACTGTAAAAATCTTAGATGGGTCTGATGAGATTTCTTGGGCTAAAATGGATTTGAAGACTAGGTGGGTAGGGTGGAAAAGGAAGAGATGAATTCCAAAGTCTGGCCTTTTATAATTCTCTAAGATTGGAATGTAAGATTAAGCAAGTTTTATAAATGAAGGTTGTTCCCTAAAGAGTTTTAAACTTAATGTTTCCTTCCCTTCTTTCCTCTCTCTTCCCTTTTTTTTTTTTTTTTTTTAAATGCTAGGGATTTGGGCCTAAGGTTTAGCTACTTAAACCACTTGCCTAGCCCTTTGTTTATATTTTGTTTTTGAGATAGTGTCTCACTAACTGTGCCTGGCATGGCTTTGAACTTAACTACTTTCCTACCTCTAAGCCTCCGGAGTAGCTAGGTCCTAGGCCTGTGTGCTATTATTCAGCTGCTGCTGCTGCTGCTTTTTCTTCTTGTACAGTGTTTTGTTAGTTTAAAAAGCATTTACCTGGCATGAATGGAGCATGAAAAATGTGTCTATAGTAAGTGAGTAATAGAAGTTAGGTTCTTAGCTATGTAGCAAATGAATGGCCCCCTTCCTTCCTCTCCTTTAGTTTTTGTCATGATATTCAAGGGGCCAGGAATGATTTTGGTAGATGGGCTGAGCTTTTAGAATGGTTTTCACATGAACCAAACACCCAAGTCTTAGGAGCACTTAAGTTCCTGACCATTTTGATAACACTTCATTTTGACTTGTGAGTGGAAAACTCATGGAAAGAGGGTTGGTGGGAACCAAGCTGGAACTCAATTGCTTGAGCCCTTTTATTTACTATCAAGACCTGATTTTCCAATGTATTTCTTCACTGGAATCACATAAAGGATTTCAGTGATCCTCTGATGTCCTTAATGACTTAAAGTTACATCAGTATTGTACTTGAAGGATAATCTATGTGAAAACAAAGTTCATTCAGTAAAACAGACTTGTGTATCTATGGTTTAATGGCCTCTACCCTCCATCTGTGGGTGCCAAGTCACAGGCTTGACTCCTTCAATGAGGAAGAAACTTGTCCCTGTGGAGCGATTGCTTGTCTTATAATTTAACACCTCTGGTGATGGCAGACTTGCTGCCTACCTAGGCAGCCTTCAGACTTCTGTTGTATTAACGTTCCTTAGCAGGCAAAACCATTTTGGAAGCAGATAGCATTTTCCACTGAGTTGGTCTTCTGGGAAGTTGGAGTGCAGGCCCTGGGCTACTGAGAGAGGCTGTATGCAATCTGATCTTCCTTGTGTCCTATCAGGCTATGCAGCCTGTGGCTGACTCGTAGTTAAGGGTCCTGCTTCCTAGGGAGGGGCCAGCTTCTTCATTTGCCTGCACTGTCACCCCTTCCTTTAAGATGGTCTCACAAGAAAATCTAACTAGAGCTCCTGGATTTGGGCAAAGCTTTTCTCTGACGTCACTTAAATGATTCATCAAAACCTCAGGTAAGCTGCTGTAGGCCTCAAAGACGCATCTTGGTACCAATCCCAATGGATGTAACCTGAGCTTCCCATTGGGCCCCAGGTAGCACACGGGTCTTTTCCATTCCTTGTTTAGGAGCATGTGTGTTTTCACAACCTTGGGACCATAAATCTCTTTAAGATTGACAACACAGTTTTCACTTTAAAAAATCAACCTCCCTTGGTGAGGTGATACTGAGAAGAAAACTTTTAAACTTTAAATTTTGGAATTTAACTTTTGAAAAATTGCAGCTTATGGCACTCTACAACTCAGAGGCCTTCACCTGGGCAACCTGGGCAGATGCACAGATTTGGACATCTATTAAGAAGTTTGTTGTGTTTCTTACTGGATAATTGCTCTGTAATGAATAACCACAACTGCTGTCTGTAGTCCATTCAATGACAGACATCTGTGAGCTCACTTTTGGACAGCTTGTTCTTAACTGCTGACTTCAGAGGCTGCTGGATGGCTGTGACTACACGGTACGCTGTGATGTGTGTGGGTACCACTGTGCTATCGATTAACGACTTGGTGGATTAAGTTCTCCGGGCCTTGAGACCTTGGCATGTCTGACTTGTGGCTGTCTTCTGGATATGTTAAGCCATCTGTGGCCTTAAGATGAAATGAATAAAGGTTGTGTTTATCTTATGCAAATTACCTGAGGAGATGAGTAAGCTAACCAAGAAGTGGATGCTGTAGAATTTTACTAAGCTTACCTTAGGGAAATTCCTGGTGCTATGTCTTGAGAGTATCTGGAAACCCAAAGCCATTCTTATCTTGGGGGGAATGTGGCACTGAGATACATTTCCTCAGGAAAGTGTGGCTTAGGCTAGTATTGTGTGTTAGCAATGGTGTGAGTACTCTCTTCTCAGTTTTGTTGTTTTTGTTTTTGGTACTGGGGATCAAACCCAGGGAAGGGTTTTGCCCATGGTAGGAAAGTGTTCGACAGCTAAGTTACACCTATCTTTTTTTTTTTTTTTTTTGAACTCTGGGCCTGGGTACTATGTCTGAGCATCTTTTTGCTCAAGGCTAGCACTCTACTATTTGAGCCACAGCGCCATTTCCAGCTTTTTCTGGTAGCTAAGTGTCTGGAGATAAGTGTCTCACGACCTTTCCTGCCCAGGCTGGCTTCAAACCATGATCATCAGATCTCAGCCTCCTGAGTAGCTAGGATTATAGGCATGAGCCACCAACGGCTGGCTTTTTTTTTTCTTTTTCCTTTTAGAGTGCATAAAAAGCATACTTATTTTTAGCATGTAAACCAAAAGCACATTTGAAATACATATGTGTCTGTGGTTCAGCAAGGCAAGAAGCCCAGCTTGAATGTTAATATAGCCTTGAGTTTAAACTAGTCTACCTCTTACTGTGCCTCATAGTTTGTCTCAAAAGTTGGAAATGACAAGTAATGAATGAAAACCATTTTTCTTTTTAAAGCATGATGTAGATAGATGTGGGTGAATAATGGTGACCTGTGTTTGTGCAGCTTGCTTTGTGTCTCTGTCACTCCATTCTGTACAATCTTGGGTGTGCAATCTTGGGTTCATTTTGTGCTGTGCTCAAGAAAAAAAGGAAGGAGGATTATGTGTTGGGGAGGCAGTGTAGTTGACACTGGTCATATTATGATTTAAGGCTGTGGCTTATTTGATTGTTACGTTTATAGTAATTGGAATTTTGAGTGGGCTTCTTGGACTAGCTTGTCTCTAGAAAGTCTGATAGGTGCTAATGTGACTTCTTGTTTCTTAGCAGAAAACTCCATTCTGGTAAGTAGTAGGGGCATTGCTATTACTATTTACTGAGCAGGTACTAGTTACCACTGCTTTGCATGCTTTACATAAGTGATTTCGTTCATGCTTTACAGCCATTTGACCCAGTGGTGTGGGTACAATTAGTAAATTTGAGACCTGGAGAAGCAGACCCATAGCAGAATTCAAGCTGCAGTTTGACTCTGGAAGCTGTGCTTCTAAACCCTTCTGAACTACCTCTAATAGTCCCACAACCTACTCACCGAAAGCTTTTCTTAGGAAGCCCTCCCTGTGATACACATCAAGGAGGAAGACGGACAAGGGCAAGTGTGTTATGCCAGGCTTTCTGGCTCCTGGAAATAGATTAAAGCTGACCCACACAGCTGGTCATTCTTTCTGTCTGGCTTTGGGCACAATGAAGCAATCTCTGTTTGCAATGGTCAGAGAGAGATCCACGTTCTTTTGAGTGACCAGCTTGCTCAGGTGATGTCAGTACCAACCAGCTGGACTGGGGTACCTCTAGGAGTGGAGATCAGGGAAAGACACTGAAGCAGAATGGTGGGGGCCCACACTGAAAGAAACTTGGCAAAGAGATCGGGAGAAGCCCTAAACAAAGCTCACTGTGGAGAATTTTTGCAAGTGCCCATGGGAAAAGGGCGGCAGTAGGATGTAGTCTCGGTTGAGGTAGGAGATCGCTAGGAAGTGGAAGAGTATGTTGCTCTTGTGTGGCAAGTGGTCATGGGGTGCTCTCTGTCTTTTGTGTGGATACTTGTTTTAATCCCACTGAAAGTGCCAAGCTCTGACTCCTGTGTTGGCCCCTTCAAGCTGTGTGCCCTGTGTTAGGGGAGTTTAGTTTTGCTTTGGATTTCTTCGGGGTAATGCCTTGAGAAACAGGTCTGTTGATTTATGTTGTAATAGGTTATTAGAGGTTTGCCCAGGAACTGGTATTGGGGTGATTCTGAGAGGTTCCTTGTCTGGGGTGCTAGCAAAGTAGGGGCAGCAGTTGATCTAATTACCAGCTGTATCTTAAGATTTGTCCAGATTCAAGTGAGATAGCTTCTAGGTGTTGTTACTTTGTGGTTTTTGCTCTTTAAGCAGGAGGAGCCCTGAGGCTGGAAGACAGGGAGAGGGGAGGGGGAGGGAGGACTCTGACCACATCACTCTTACTGTTGGGGCTGAGAAGTCACCAGCATGCCTTGTTCCATTATAGGGGTGCCTGAGCTAAGTTACAGAACGGGCAGATCCTGAATTGTGATGAACACATGGTCTGTTTCCTGTTTCTGGTGGGTCTGGAGAAGGATTGTTTTGAAACTCCTAATAGAGAATTTAAGCCATAGGTGCTGCCAGCTTAATTAGACCAGACCTGTTTTCTCTGTTTACTGCTGTTATTATCACTGTTGTTTTGCTTGTGGCATTTTAAACATCTCAGCAAAATGTCTAGGAGTCATTTGAATTAGGAGAAATTCTGCCCTTCCCCCTCCCCCCCTCAAGTGTGGAGTACCACCAGTGAGCCTACAGAAGTCACTTTGCCTTGACAGGTACTAGGCACAGTACTATGCTCGGGGATACTTAGATAAGCAAAATGTGGACCTGTCCTGAAACTCAGCAGGACTTCACAACTGGCAAGGCCCTGCAGGGGAGCTGCAGTGGGAAGTGGCTGGGGAAAGAGGAAGTGAGGTCCTCAGTGGTGATGGGCTTGCCACGTGGAGAAGGACGTGGGGGAGAGACACAAAGATGACTTCTAGGCAAAAAGAACAGTCAGGCAAGGCCTGGAGGAGGAAAATAGGGGACTTACTTTGGGACAGGCTAGGCCAAGAAGTAGAGAGTCTCCTTGGGTTTGGAGGTGTTAAGTGGAGTTGGTAGGTAGAAGGTAATTGACCCTGGGAAAACTTAGTGGCTGCTGCGGCCATCTTCTCTGATACAGGGCCCTGCAGTGAGCAATAAGCCCTGTGCTTCAGGGAGAGAACACTAACACTGCTAATTCTCCCTGCTGGAGAACAAGGTGGACACCATGTTCAGCAGAGGGCAACATGAATGGGACATGAATGGGAAGTTTTGATGCTCTCTTTAATGGGATAATTCTCCCTCTGGTTCCTCCCCCCAAGCTGAAAAAAACATTTTTTTTAAAAGACATTTTCCTTCTCAGGGCTGTGGGCTACCTTTTGATGTGTTATTAGATGATAATTGAAGGGTTTAGAGGTGTAGCTCAGTGGTAGAGTACTTGCTTGCTGTGGTTCAATCTCCAATAGAAAAAGAGAGAAGAGTAGGAGAGGCAGGGAGGGAAGAAGGAAAGATAATTGAAAGGTGGGGAACATTTATTTGCAGCAAATAGAATTCAATTAGACAGTGTTTAAACTTCCTTAATTGTATTTTGCTAATTGGCACTTACTTAAGCTTATCAGAGAGCAGAAGTCTTTAAAGGAGAGAGACTAATTTCTTTTCCCTCAAAAACATAGTTAGGTGGACACCAAGAGTGGGATGGGAACGTAAGGTTCAGTGTAATCTTGTTAACAGGCAGTGAAGCAGGAGGGGGAGCAGGAGGGAGCTGAGGGTAGCAAATTTGTAGACTTCATGAACTAGAGAGGAAAAGGCCTAGTAGCTGAGGTCCAAGAGCCTGGTGGAAACAGAGTCTGTTCATAAGAGGGAGTGACATTGTTCAGAACAGTTGTCAGCTCCCTACTCACCTACATAACGGATGCTCTTGCCCTGGTAATAGCTCTGCACCTCATGTCCTTCCCTCTCTGCTTTACTGTACAGATAGAATAGCCAGGAAAAGGAAGTAATGTGTGCCAAAGGCTCAAAAAATTGTGTTGGATGTGAGAGGAGTCAGATCGCAAACCCCACAATCAGTGGTTTAGTGATCCTTTCTTTTTTTTTTTTAACTTTTAAAAAATTGTTATTATAAAGGTGATATAAAGGGGTTACAGTTACATAAGTCAGGTGAAGAGTACATTTCTTTTTGCACAATGTCATCTCTTCCAGTGGGTTTAATGATTCTTATAGACAGTATTTCCTCATACTCAGGTTTGCAGAGTCCTCTGTCCTCTGGGGAGGAAATACTTTTTTTTGGTAAAATAGATCTCACTTTGTGCATTTGAAAGCCCATACTCATGGACCAAAGGAGCCTGTTGAGAAGGTTGTGAAAAAAGAATGCAGGTAGGCTTACTGCATATTCAGTGACTTGAACAGAACACAGAGCTTAAAAGTTAGCTATTTTCATCACCTGATACTGGTTGATATATTTTAAGATTTTACACATTGTTGGCAACCTTTTTTTTTGGTTGTGGGGTTTGAACTCTGAGCCTGGGCACTGTCCCTGAGCTCTTCCACAGTGCTACTTCCCATTTTCTGGTGGTTTATTGGAGATAAGAGTCTCATGGACTTTCCTCCCGGGCTGGCTTTGAACCATGAACCTCAGATCTCAGCCTCCTGAGTAGCTAGGATTAGAGGTGTGAGCCACTGGTACCTGGCTGTTAGCAACCTTTTGCTTGTTTTTTGTTTTTGATTTTTGCATGTTCTTTCATTTGAGCTGAAATGAGAAATGCAGGAGGAAGTGAGGTGCTGGTAAGGTGAAGTGGGGTTTGGGGCAGTCAGTTGGGGAAGCAGGGTACTGGCATCTGAAAGTGTTGTGGGGAAGGGGTATTCTTCGGCATGTGGAACCAGCCAGGGCATATTGATTAGGAGAAGAGAACCCCATCAATGTCCATATATAATGGACACAACTACCTGATGAGGTGAGATGTAGCTTGTTTTCCCTGCTGCTTAAAGTCAGAAAGTGAGGGGTGAATGTGTTCATATTTCTGACATCACGTGGCTCTTGACAGTTTGCTGGGAAGTGTTGTGGCCCATGTCTACAGTTTGAAGACAAGCCCTGTTTAGTTTTTTTTTTTTTCCCTCCTTTCCTACCCTTTCCTGCCCTTCCTTACCTTACCTTCACCTTCCTTTCCCTTTCCCTTTTTTCTTTCCTTTCTTTTCTGGAATCAAACCCAGGGCCTCAGATCTGCAAGGCATGCTCTGTACTAGTAAGTTCATCAGCACTCCAAGAATCATCCTTTTGGTTGTTGATAATTACCCTCCCCTTTGGTACCTACCTGCTGTCTTGCTACTTGACCTGATTCATTTGTTTTGATTTTTCTCCAACAGATTGAACATCACAACGACAGATTGCCTCCAACTGAAATATCCTTAATTGAGCAATTGCTCTGTTTAGGACACTCAGTTTAGGTTTTGGCATGGTGGAACCTGGTGGTTCTTGCCTGTGGGCAGTTTACGTTGTGAAAGAAACTCTTAGTGGGAGTGGACCCTGAGCCAAATTCCCGTGGGAAGACCAGGGCTCATGGATGCTCGCTGGTCTGTACTTCCAGGAAAAGTATAAGCAGAGGGTCTGAGGTCCCAGCCGAGAGGGCAGGCTGGTTTGGATTTTACGGTGTAATTTGTGTTGAAGATGATGTGCTAGAAGATGATAGGATTGGCAGGTGATGTGGGGTAGGGCAGAGGTCAGCCTTTTCTGTGTGTTGTGGCTTTTAACAGAGAAGTGACAGGTTGGTCTGCTGAAATCTTGGCAGTATCTTCCAAAGGTAGAACATGCCTGGGTGGCTGTCCCAGCCCATTCCAGTTTGCTCTGGTACAAGTCAGGGATGCATCTTATTGCAGGTACAGGATGCAATTAAATGCCGCACTCAAACCCTGTGACTTTGCCCAGAGCCTCTGCACTGATGTATACACACAAAGAGGCTTTCGTTTCTTTATAACCATGGCTTTGTTGTAAAGCAGAATCACATCCTCTGGCTTAATATTTGACTTTGTATCTGCCTACCTCCAAGTGAGCCACTGTTGAGAGCTGACATCCTGTTATAGCAGAAGCATGGCTGGGCAGCAGAGCAGCTGGGTTCCAGTTTGGCCCAATTTGGAAGGTTTGGATTCAGATCCTCTGGGCTTAGGAGGCACTTTTGAGGAGCTTGTTCACTTGAATGATGCGATGTTTATAATGTTGATAGGTGGGTTTGTATATTAGAACCACTGACTTCCTGACCAGTAGGAGAACTTATGCTAGGATCAAAAGTTTTCCTGCAAGTCTGTGTCCCTAAGTGGGGTGTTGTGGTTTAGTCAGGACCCCAAGTCTGAGCCTAACAAACCCGCTCCAGGGCTCCAGGTACGGTGGTCTTGGCCCACAAGCCCATCTGTGCCTTTCTCCAATCCAGTTTTGGGGACCTGCCAAGTCTTGGCCTGTAACTGTTTTACCCTCCACCCAAGGAGATAGGATCTTCTACCTTGCTCTACCTGGGTCAAGACAAGTCTGGTTTAAAGCTTTTTTTTTGGTAATTGTTATTATAAAGGTGATATACAGAGGGGCGGGCTACATTTACATAAATCAGGTGAAGAGTACATTTCTTTTTGGACAATGTCACCCCTTGCACTCTTCAGTTTTTCCCTTTCATCCCCATCCACAAATTACATAGTTTATTTTCAACATAGTGTTTACTGAGTACCACTGCTGCATTTGTTCACCCTTTGTCCCATCATTACCCTTCACTCCCCCCCCCAAAAAAAAATAAGCAGAAAAAACAAGCAAGACAAAAAGAAAAGAAAAATAGCAATGAAAATAACTCTTGTTTCCATTTCCTGGAGTTTCTTTCTTTCTTTTTTTTTTTTTTTATTGTGAAAATACTGTACAGAGGGGTTACAATTACATGGGCAAGATGAGTACATTTCTTATCAAGCATTGTACCCTCCTCCTTTGTTTCCCCTTCCTCCTGGAGTTTATTTATTTCAATAAACATTATTTTTATATGATTAGATGCATAGAGGTATTGTGCCTTTGTGTTCCTCTCCTAAGAGTATCCTTTGGTACATGAATGTCTAGTGTGGATGTAAGCTTTTACCGATGTTTCTCCCCTCTGCAGCCAACACGCCTTCCTCCAGAAACCTGCAAAGTAGTAGTAAATCCCTCTCCACTGTTCACATTGCTCTCTCTGCCCTCTGGTAAAGCTGGAAGTGCCTGAAAGAGAGGCAGCCAGAATGAGGGCCCACATAATCCACCAGCTCTGGACGTCACCCCGGGTGACTCAGATTCGCTTGCTCTTGCCCTTTCACAGCCACCTGCATCTGATCCCCCTCTGGGCAAACTCTTGCCTGGCCTGGTGCTGAGAGCACCCTGCTCTTCCGGAGATGGAGTTTCCCAGTTCCTTCTCTTATGAGCTCTGGCATGGGGGCTGCTGGTGAAGGCTTGATGGCCTTGCCTGCTTCCCATTCACAGTGGTTAATAGTCAGTTTTGCAAAAGCAAATCAGGCCAGTCTAGATCAGTCATGTTGAATATATTCTATGCATTTTCTCTGCTGCCCTCCCACTGCCTGTCTAGTCAGTATACTCATCCTCATTTTGCAGATATGGAAAGTGGGATTTGGAGAGATCGCCTTAATTATTCCATAGCTCCTTGATGTATAGGATGTGCTGAAAAAATTGTACTTTCTGTACATCTACTCATTTCATCTTTACATTCACTGTATAAGGTTATTATTATTATTATTTCTGCCTTATAGATGAGGAATCTGGCGCTTGGTCTTTCCAGGAGTGAGTGTGGCTGAATTCAAACCCAGGCCTAGTATACTCCCATATAAGTGGTCTTAACTTTGTTCTTCTGCATTTGTTAGGCAGTAACAGTTTTTCTCCTTTTGGGAATGAGAAAGCCAGTTATTTCTATTGGACTTTTAAAAGTAATACTTTTCCTAATGTTAAAGGAAAGAAAGAGAACTGTGAGTAGTAGGCACTTTTTTGTTTGGGGCTTGAACTTAGGGCCTAGTGCTGCCTCCTAGCACTTTCCCTCAAGGGTAGTGCTCTACCACATGAGCCACAGCTCCACTTCCCACTTTTTGCTGGTTAATTGGAGGTAAGAATCTCATGAACTTTCTCCTACCTGGGCTGGCTTCAAACTGTAATCCTCAGATCTCAGCCTCTTGATTAGTGAGGCTTATAGGCATGAATCACCAGTCTCCTACTGGTGCACTTTTTTCCCCCCTTAAAATCCAGTGAAAAGTATTTCTTTCTTTCTTTCTTTTTTTTTTTTTTAAGAGTGTAAGCTTCATGCAGTCTTTTGGTCTTTTTAAACATTGTATATTCACTGGTACAAACTCAGTCCCTACCATAGAACCTTGTACCGTGCACATGACTAAGTGCTCAGTCAGTGTTCACTGACAGGGTGAATGTGGCAGAGTTATTTTACCTGTTTGGCAGGTGGAAACATTGAACAGAGCAGTTGGGTGACTTTGTAAGCACACAGCATGGTCGCAAACAACTTTCGCTGTTCACACCACTGTTCTTATTCAAAAACAGGTTTTAAAAAAAAAACCACTTGTGAAAGGGAGTAATCAGATCTATATCCTGGGATTAAAGAGCATGATATATAGAACACTGCAAATACACAGTGCAGTACTGCAAGCATCATCGTATTTGTTCTGTTTAGAGTCTTGTTAAGCATGCCATGTTCATTTTGGGGCCAGATTGCTCATAAATTAATACAGCTGGAAATACGCTAGCCACTGAAATTTTTTAAAGCATGTTTAAATAAGCTGATGTCTTTGTCTTTGCTTTACTATATTTATGAAGCAATACAAGTAGTGAAATTAATGGAGTCAATTTAGATCTACCCTGAACAATTAGTGATGCCCAATGAGATTGGATTAAGCTGTTTCATTTTTGCTTACAGTTGTGCTGGAATGGGCCGTAGGGGTAGCATGGTTCATTTGTTCTTCTTATGCTCTCTTAATTTACAGGTGAAATATGAGGCCTACATTGATGCCCAGGGGTAGAGCTGGGTGTAGACTGTTGGGTGCTAAATTCTCTTTGGTGTCAGCATGCCCTGCCAAGTCCAAGAACCTGAGTTGTGTCCTCAGTGGGCTTGTCCAGACACTTGTGTGGTGTAGCCACAATTAGCTGTTACGATGTAAGCGAGCAGATTATATCAATAACCCACCACAAGCTGGGAAATCAAAATCATACTCTTTAAACATCCCCAATAGAAAATGCTTGTATTTACTATAAGCAGTAGAAAGGCCCACACAAAGAAAATAATACAACTTATCATCCCCAGTACCCAGAGATTGCAAAGGAAATAGTTCTAAGAGTAAAACTTTTTTCCCCCATTAGATGTTTATGTTACACATAGGATTTATTCACTGAAGAGAAAAACTGAAGTGAACGAAAAGATGAGGCCCCAATAATACAAAATGGGAAACATATTTTACCTTCTCACCAATTGAGGTGTTCGTTACTGATACTTTATATCCTCTTAAAGAGCTTTCTGTGGAAATAGTCCCACTTGATAACAGTGAAATTTACTTATAGATAATTAAAAGAAACATTTTATACATATGTTTATATTGGACTTTCTGTTTCCAATAGTTAATGTCATGACAAATCTTTCCTGTGTATTCAAGTATTGTTTGACACAAAATTCACTTTATTTGATGTGGTACAGTTGTGGATATTTTGGTTATTTTGCATTTCCTGGACAGTGAGGGAAGGAAAGATTTTCCTAAATTAAATGAAACCAGTCTAGCATGATGTGTTTTTTTTTTCCCCTGTAAATTATGACTACATACATATATAAGAAGTAGATTTATTTGAAATAAGAAATTCTGAGCTAAAAATTGTGTCTGGTTTTTTTTTTCCTTTTTGGATAGCATGTGATCTATCATCTTAGTATCTCAAACAAATGAGAGTCAACAATGAAAAACAAACTGAGCAGTTCAAAAAGTCCTTCTGAAGGGTCAGACTTGGGGTCACAGTGTCACAAGGCCCCAAGACCAATAAAGAGTCAGAATTTTGAGGAAAGTACTCTTTGTCTTACGTAAGACATTGTATTGTGGTTGTGCTGAATGTCATGACATGTTCTTTACCTGAGGTTTGTTTTTGTTTTTGTTTTTTTGGTGGGATAATTTGCTTTCATCAATGTCATCCATTCCAGAGCAGCTGTTCCCAATATTTTCAATTTATAGTTATTTATCCTCTTTTTTTTTTTTTTTTTTAAAGTCTATGCTGGTACTTTACCCCTGATGTATACTCTTAGCCCTAAGGACTTCTTTTAATGTTTAAAAAGAAAAGAGGGAGAGGAGTGGAGGTATGGCTAAAGTGGTACAGCACCTACATAGCAAGAATGAGACCCTGAGTTCAATTCCTAGTACTGCCAAAACAAACTTCAAGACTAAGTATGATTTTAATCATTTTTAGTAGCTGTTGGGAGTGTAATGACAAAAAGCTCCCCATAATAGTATTTTAGTAGAATTTATCTTAATTATAGAACAACATTTTCATGCTCTTGCAGAAGGATAGAACACATATGTATAAATTTGCTTCTCTTATAATGCTTGCTGAACAGATTAAAAAAAAAATGAATCCCTTGCAGTAATCCCTGGAGTCCCCTGTCCTTGAGGAATACTACATGTCTAAGATCCTGGAGTCTTAAGATCTAATGTCCGGAAATTACAATTAAATTAGCGCTGAACTGCAAGTGGAATTCACTAACTCACTCTAAGAATAATGACAAGTACTGGAGGGGCTGACAATTTAGGAAGATGCCACCAAGTTTCCACTGCAGCCCTAGATGCTACTGAAGTCTCCTGGTTGCAGAGGGAAGAATTGAATTGGAAAAGGGAATTGAATCAGCAAACTTGTCAGAAGCATTTCAACATGTCTCCCTTTACTCTTTTAATTATCTACTATGAGCTATTAGAGAGGGAGCTGGATTTGTTAGGTAGGAGCCTAAGGTCCTAATACCAAGGCCAACATTTATGACAGCTAGTGAAATGGGTTTTCCGTCTCTAAAATGGTCAGAACATATTCTTGGACTATATTTTTAGGAGATGACATAATGCTGTCCCTAGGCAGTAGTTGTACAAGCACATAGACAGAAAGTAACCCTTTGTGGGGCTGGGAAGGTGGCTCAGTGGTAGAGCGCTTGCCTTGCATGCCAGAGGTCCTGGGTTCGATTCCTCAGCACCACATAAGCAAAACAAAAAAGAAAGTAACCCTTTGTGAAGATAGAAGTCATTGTCCTTTCACATAAAGAATAAGTACTGACCATTACAAAGACTTGAAGCATCCTGAGAACTGCCTTAAGGTGGGCAGCAGTGGAATATGAGACCTTCCTCAAAACCTCATCCCCATTCTGAGGGTATTTTCCTCTTTTGAAAGTGGGAAGCTAATGGTATAGGCCTCTTCTATTACTGTTCTTGGTTTCTTAGGACAAAGTTGTACTGTGTGGCTCTTCCCAAAATACAGGTAGTAGAAGCAGCCATCTGTCTCATTTCTGGTGGCAAAGCTTCCAAGTGTCCCACCTTTTTCTAAGACTATGTTAGGAGCAGGTATTATGTGTACATTTTAGGTGTGCCTGCACGGTTTTGTTTTGTTTTTGTCACCGTGGGGCTTAAGCACTGTCCCTGAGCTTTTCAGCTGAAGGCAAGTGTTCTACCACTTGAGCCACAGCACCACTTCTGGTTTTCTGGTGGTTAATTGGAGATAAGAGTCTCATGGACTTTCCTATTCAGGCTGGCTTTGAACTGTGATCCTCAGATCTCAATCTCCTGAGTAGCTAGGATTACAGAAGTGCCCAGCTATGCCTGCATGTTTTCTTAAAAAAAAAAAAAAAAAGTTAGTGTAAGCTGTGCACCCATGGCTTACATCTGTAATCCTAGCTACTGAGGAGGCTGGATCTGAGGATCACAGTTCAAAGTTAGAAGCCAGCACAGGCAGGAAAGTCCCTGAGACTTAGCTCCAAGTAATTACCAAAAAGCCAGATGTGGAGCTGTGGTAGAAGTGATAGAGTGCTTGTCTTGAACAAAAAAGCTCAGGGAGAGTGCCCAGGCTCTGAGTTCAATCCCCAGGACAGGTGCGCAAACACACACACACACACACACACACACACACACACACACACACACACACACACACACACACACACACACACACACACACACACACACACACACACACACACACACACACACACACACACACACACACACACACTAGTGTAGTCTTTAATTCAAGTTTTTATAGCTGTTCCAAGTTGCTGTAGGGAAGCTACAGCAGTTTCTTAGCAATGAAAGGTTAAAGGTGTACAACTAAGTACTTTGCTGAAATGGGGAAAGTACAAGCTTTGGGAAGTGAGCTTCCCTAAAGGATTATTTGGTTGAAAATATTCTGCAAATAGTTAAGCTAGATTTTACAACACAGGCAGAGAAAATTGCTGTCATGAAATGGATCCAGTAAAAGAGGTGGTGGTGACTAGAGGGTTAGCCAGGCTTAGTTGAAGTTGTGGTCTGTATAATGGAACTAATACATTCTCTGCCAGACACACACAGCTGTGTGTAAGTTCCACTGCCCAGACAAGAGGCAGTGACTTGCTTTTGATGGACACAGACTTCATAAAGGTCACGGGTTGGGAAAAATCATCCACAACACAGTAGCAAATGTAAAAAGGGCTGGCCCAGTGGTTTCTGTGGTAGGGCACCTGTCTAGCAAATGAAGGGTCTTGAGTTTAAACCCCAGTACTAGGTGGGGGAAAAAAGTTCCTCTAACAGAGATTTGAATTGAAAGGGACCTGAAAAGATAGAAATGAAATGAACTACAGATGCTCTCTTAAGGATTTTAGTTTATTTTGAAGTACTGTGTAATTGGCTAGGAATTTTGACCAGAAGGTAATGGGAAGTAAGCTCTTTGTAAAATATGTTATTTGAGGAAGAGGCTATGAATATCAAGTTTAGGAATACATAAGTTATCTCTGAACCTATCTATACTTTCTTGAGGCAGGAAAAAATTAGGCTTTTCAGGTATCATAGTGCCAAATGTAGTGAATTAATAGTTTTTAAAGATGTTTAAATCTGTAAACAAAGCTGAGTGTTTTATTTTTTCCAAAATGGATTGAGTTCTGATTGCTGCTTTCAAGAGTGTTGCATTAAAAGGCTTGTCTTTAAACACGTGCTGCCCTCAGACTTTTATTATTAAGAGGTTCACATCCTCCTTATGTAAGGGGTCAGTGAAACAGAAACTGGATAGAAGTAATTGACACGAAGGGAAGCCCTGGGACACCTGGCCGCCTCCTTTCACTTCCTTTCCTAACTCTGCTCCTTTGAGTTGCTCTTCCAGAAGATGGAAGAAGCTTTGCCCTTGGGATCATCACCTAGAATCTAGGGATGGGAATGGTCTGGCACTCAGAGTTCCTTCCTCAAAGCCCAGAGCTGACTAGTCATGTTTAGCCTGTCAGAGCTGGGTAGTCCCATGCCGGGCTTTCTGGAGAACAACATGGAGGGACAGAAAAGAATGCCCTCCTCCCATGGCTGCCTTCTCTGCCCCTGGGGTACAGGAAGGTGGTAGGAAGTTGGGAAAACCTCCAGAGAGAATGGTTACAGGGGCAGAGGGTTGTAACTGTCATTGTCTGAACTGAAGCAGTGGTTCATTCATGAGTTGTTTGGCTATGGGCTTTCTTCAGATTTTGGTATTCAGGGAATGCATTTGATCAGTTTACAGTACGCTAACATGAATAGATATGCACGCATATTTTTGTTGCTAAATACATAGACCATCTTAAGAAAATGTTAAAATGGCTGATGTACTGACAAATTGAAACTAGCCTCACTGGCCCAACAGTTGGTGTGATTTGCTCCAACTACTCCAGAATGTAATTTTTGTTTGGCAACTTCAAAGAAAAAAAGATTTGGAAAGGTGAAGTATTAAATGAAGGCATGGAGACCTCCCTTTGGGCTTTCTTCTCTGTGGTACTGGAGGAGGAAGAATGTGAGAGAAGAGAGGCTCTGGGTCTTGGCCTGCCTCCTCTTCTTTCTCTCCCTGCCCTGGAGCTGCAGCCTCAGGCATTCAGAGTGGCTGCCTAGTGCTTGGTGAAGTGGTTGGATTTTAAAGTATTTCTCAGTAGTTTTCAGTATCATCAGCCATCACTTCCAGGGATCATTTTCATTTTCAAGGGTACCCAGTGTAACTGTGTAGCTTGTTTTCAATAGCCCTCCTCACTCGCTTATGCCCAGTCAGGAAGATTAATAATGTTAACTGATTTACTGTTGCAGCAAAAAAGCATTAGTTAATTGGACTTTTACACCTCAGTCAGATGGCATTAGACACCCTTTGTGCACTTTAGCTCAAGGATGTTAAAGACCTAAATCTTTGAGAAAAAAAGAAAAGGAAGAAAAAGGACAGGCACTTTTCCAGTTTAAGCTGCATGTTGGTCCATGTTAATTAGGCATTTGTCCCCCAGACTGGAGGTGATAGAAATTGCCAGTTACTGTGGTATTTAACTGCCATCAAACTCCTGTCCAAATAACTCAGTTGGGCTCAGCCTTCTCTTAATTGGTAGGAAGTAAAACCCTAACATCCAGAAAAAGAAGGAAACTGTTACTTTAGTAGGAGATGTGTGTGTGTGTGTGTGTGTGTGTGTGTGAGAGAGAGAGAGAGAGAGAGAGAGAGAGAGAGAGAGAGAGAGAGAGAGAGAGAGAGAGAGAGAGAGAGAGAAGAGAGAGAGAGAGAGAGAGACTATCCATTTGAGCTGTGAAAAAACAGAACCAGCTGAAATTTCTCCTAAAAGTTGAGTTCCTCAAAATGATGGGCTTTTAAGTGAAATTTATCCAAGATCAAAAATTAGTTATTGCTTACTCAAGGCCCATATAGATTTGTGTATGTTCTGAAAATTGAAGCTTATCTTTTTAGGTTACAGTCAGATCTTTATCAGTATCAGGAATTCGTAAATGGGTTAAGGCATGAAGCACTATATCTATATGGCATATACATAGATATTTAAAACCATATGTTTATGGTGATGTGTATTAAAAGAATGACGTGGTTTGATAGGAGTTATTATATGAAACGTTTTTTTTTTTTTAAAGCAACTTCTTCCTGGAGTTGACAGTAGTACAGTATGCCTTATTTATGAAGTATCTGAAGCAATTCCAAATTTTTATTTTTATTTTTTTACAATTAGGGGTAGCCTTATTTGACTTTAAACCTCACTGTATGTCTGGTGTTTAGCCAGAGGCTCACATGTTAGAGAACCATCCATTTTTTAGCGCTGGGCTACTTTTTAGTGCACTGAATGAATTTAATAATGTTAACGCTCCTGTACAGCCCAGAATTGCTTGGCTGCCCCTTGCCCTGCCTG
This sequence comes from Dipodomys merriami, assembly GCF_024711535.1. Classification (NCBI taxonomy): domain Eukaryota; kingdom Metazoa; phylum Chordata; class Mammalia; order Rodentia; family Heteromyidae; genus Dipodomys; species Dipodomys merriami. Next base: position 29,621,613 of record NW_027202937.1, on the reverse strand, counting down.
CCTGGTACTGGCTGAAAAGGTACCATTGTTTGTTCTGCAAACACTGGGTGATGTTTGTTTCCAAGGTGACTGATTCTATTGCTGCTCTTTAAGCCAAGGGGGGATGGGGAAGAGAGAAAGTTGGCTTTAAACACCTGAGAGCATCTCATGCTGGATACAGTCTGTATATGTTTATGTGTGTAAGTTGAAATTTTATTTTAATCAAGGTTATTGGAGTGAAAGGGATAATGTGGAAATAGGAGAATAAGGGTCAGTTAGTACCTATAGTTCTGACACTTCAGTTTGCTTAGAATAAGTGTAATGGTAAGAAATGTTTGAATTTAAAATCCAATTATATTGAAATATCTCCATTTAGAAAACTGAAGGGCTAAGGGGAAATTTTCAAATGCTAACTGTGGAAATGTTAGGCTTCTTTTTTTCATGAAATAGTTCTTCAGTTGTCACATGTAGCTATTCAGATTTGAGAGTAAAATTAAAATGAGTTATTCATCAGGTTAGTGAATCTTGCAAACCTCCTAGTGTGGCAAACACATAAAATGTAAAACATTCTTTTCACTTTTGAGTTCTGTAAGAAAATATTTGAGAAAAATAAGTGAAATTATTAAAGTATATTTCTATCAAAAGCTTTCCAAAGATAACAAAAGATAGATTAAAAGCATCTTTCCATGGGTGATGAAAATTAGTAAAATATTAGATATTTGTGTTTTTATTACTGAGAGGTTTTAGATTCAAATGAGGGAAAATGCTTCTTAATTCCTTCTCCCTCCTTTTTTATAGTACATGGATGCTGGTAACAGAACTTTGCCTTTCAGTCCTATCGGGTTTAGTACAGTTCATGAGCAGGTTTCAGTAAACATTAACTACTTTTATCAGGACTTGCAGGGTACTGAATGGTTAGCAAAGAGAGTGTACTGCAACAGACAGATGAAAATGAGAGTCCAAGGTCACATGGATGTTGAACTTTTTTTTCTTAAATTATTGAGAATTTGTGGGCAGCACATGAGTTTCACACCATATCTTTTTTTGTGTGGGCCTACTACAATGCTATTTAGCCTTATATTTCTGTGTATTGACACACAGGTTTGATTGCTTGCTGCTTCTGGGTGGCAAGACAAAGTGATTTTAAGATTCCAAATAAGAGAAAAAAAAATTATTCAGGAAAACCTTCTGGGATGAAAGGTTCTTAAGTCCCTAGTCAATTATAGGGATTTCTTTTTTCCTTCCTCAAAGATCATTCTGTTTGGCTTTCCTATTACTTTGCTTCTGCAGCAACTTAGAAACCAGGTGCTAGATGACATATTGACAAACACAGAATAAATAAGTTTTAAAAATCATGAGATACACCCCAGAACTTTTGCCTATCATTATCAAAACCTAGGAACGTGATTTGTGTTATTTTTGTTTGCTTGTTTGTGGAAAGGATGTACAAGTTTTTTGTGTTTGGTCGGTTGTGGGGTTTGAACTCTGGGCCTGGGCACTGTAAGCGAGCGCTCTACCACTTGAGCTACAGTGCCACTTCCGGTTTTCTAGTGGTTTATTGGAGATAGGCGTCCCATGGACTTTCCTGCCCAGGCTGGCTTTGAACCGTGATCCTCAGATCTCAGCCTCCTGAGTAGCTAGGATGACAGGTGTGAGCCCCTGGCAGGCACCCGGCAGGATGTGCAAGTTTTAGCATTAGCGACCGTGGAACCGACCCGTGGGTCCTGAGGCACTGAAACGAAGCAGCTGGCCACAAGGCGGAATTTTTATCTGTGCTTCTGGGGTCGGGGTTCTGGGTTCTGGGTTCCAGATCGGTCCCGACGTCCCTGGGCTCCAAGGGTGAGGTTGGAAGAGAGCAAGCGGGCTTTTGTTGCTGTTGTTCTGTTTTTTAGGTAGCCGCTAAACGGGAGGCTTAGTCCAAGCTTTAGAGTCCTGTGTCCTGGGCCCGGCTGTCCGGGCCGTCCGGAGGGCCCGCGGCTCCCGGCTGCTGACCGGTGGGAGTGGAGAGTGGGCCCGAGCCATCCCCCAGGGCCGGGCAGCCATTGTGCTCCGGGAGGCAGCCCGAGCCAATGAGTTAGCTCCGCGGGAGGCGTCCAAGCCGAGCCGCCGTGCCGTGCCGGGCCCTCCGGGGTCTGTCTTTAGCTTCTGGGAGGAGGGAGCTGCTCCGGGGAGCTGACGGGGGTTGCCCCAGCTCCACAGCCGCCAGACCTGCTCCGCTTCCCCGCCGTACCTCTTACCTCGCGTCCTGTGGTGGGCCCTCTGCGAGTGGACCGCGGAGACCGTCCGTCAAAGCAGCTGGCGTCGATTGGCCGAATCGCCCTGGGGGGCGGAGTGAAGGCGGGGCTTCGTTGCATGCTGTCTCTCTCCCCAGAACTTGAGGCGTTCTCAGCCCGCCGCCGCGCCGCAGCCTCTGCCGGGCAGCTGAATGACCACAATCGGGAGCCGGTTCTGCCAGGGAGCCTTAGATTAGAAGAAGAGTTTGTGCTCCCATCTTTTTTCTTTCTCTGTCCTTTTTTTTTTTTTTTTTTTTTGGCTCATTGGAGGGCTCTCAGCTTGTAACCACTTCTGAGTTTCACTCGTTTTGCCTAGCGGGCTTGCTCTCTGGAATTGGTCGTTGCTCACGGGGTAAACCCCGGGGAGACGCTCGCTTTCTCTGCGGCCCTTTTTTGCAGCGAAGCCAGCGCGCAGCGGGGCCGCGCAGGGCCGGCCGACCCGGAGGAGAGCAGGCGGAGCGGCGCGGACGGGGCCGGCCTGCCGCGGGCCGGGCCGGCTTGCTCCCTCGCTCGCGACCCGCTTGCTGAGAATGGAGGCTGCGGCCGATCGTGGGGCCCAGCCCCAGGATCGCCAGGTCTTTTCCCCTTTTCGGGGAGCCCGGCCGGTGTCTGCGCTGTTGCCTGCCCTCCGAACGCAGAAGCCCGAACGTGGAGCCCGGGGGTCCTCCCTGGCCCGAGCACCCGGCGTCAAGTCTGCTTTCTGGGTCACTCCGTCCAGCCGAGTGCAGGGCGTTTTTGGTTGTTGTTTTTGTTTTTCTCCCACCGTGTTGTCTGTACAAGGGGCTTGAATGCAGGGCCTGAGCACTTTATCACCTGGAGCCACCCTTCCACTTGAGCCACAGCTCCACTTCTGGCTTTTTGCTGTTCATTGTTGACAAGAGTCTCAGGGATTTTTCCTCTACCCGCTGTCTTCGAACTAGGATCCTCAGATCTTGTCCTTCATAATAGCTAGCATTACAGATGTGTGAGCCACCTGCGCTCGTCTTGGGATGCAGTTACCTAATGTGCTCTACTTGAAGGACAGTGCCGGTGGGGACACCATCAGCCCGTGTTCCCATGGCCAAAGCTGGCTGCTGTGAAATTTCTTTTTCGTGAACTAAGGGCCTTGACTTGCTAGGCGAGCACTCTACCACTCAAGCTGTACTTGTAGCTGCAGGCACCTTGTTATGTGCGCTACCCTCTCTTCCCTGAGAAAATTAGGCCGGTGGCATCAGCCTTGGCCCTCCTGGTGGGCCCTCCTCTGCACTCCTGTGACTTGAATCCAGGGATGCTGGCATCTGGGGGCACTGCCACTGCCCTCAAAGAAATACCTTCCTACTGCAAGCTACTGTGTACTCTAGCACCCTTTCAGTGGCTTGCATTATGCCTGACCTCTCTGTTTTGGAACATGGCTCCTTTGTGCTGTGATCAGTTTTCCCTAAATGAGGAAAACTTTTCATGACTCCCTAAGCCAGAGCTCTGCTCCAGGAGATTATGATTGAGCCTCTGAAGGTGAGGGCTAAAAAAACAGGTAACTTACACATCTATATTGCAAACCAAATGAGACAAATGAGCCCATTTGGCCAATGGTGTTTGGGGATCAATACTACTGTATTTTGCAAAACTGTTTCCTATTAACTGGAAGTTAACAGTGCTGTACTAGAACTCTTGATGGGCCTGTAGCACTGGCAGGTGTAACTGCCACTGACTTTTTAAGAAGTTGGAGTTGTGGCAGAATGATCAGGAATGCTGAGTAGCTGGTTCCAGATGTTTCTTTTGTTAAAGGCAAGGTGAAGCGGTGCCACAGGCTGCAGATACTTAATCCTGTGTTCTGAGGTTATGTTTTTTTTTGGGGGGGGTGTTGAGTATTTTCTCAGACTAAGAAGAGCAAAGTGGGGAAAGACCGTCTAGTCTGGTTTTCTCATGCTTTTGCCCTTTCTCAGGCTCTTGCGCTATTATCTTAAATGCAGGTGTGACTCAATTATCATTAGGTCCAGCTCCTGGTAGAAGAAGGTAAAAGGTACACGGGGCCTCTTTATCTGGGCTGTTTTGCTGAAGTTTTGCTGAAGTTCCAGCCTGTGCTTCTGACTGAATTTCTTCTTTTTTTTTTTACCCAGTCACTGTGAACCAACAGGAAAGTCAGCCGCTCATCATGTCAGATGCAGACTTTACAGCTCTGAACAGCCTTTGCTCTTGAGTTTATGAATGTACCATTTGTTGTTTCAAGGACAACTGTTAGATACAACTGGCCTCTGCAGCCCGCTCTGCCTGGGATCAGTGACCATCCATGTGGTCTTTTCTTTTCTCCTTTCCTTTTTTTTTTTTTTGGCATAGGCCAAGTTTTTGCTTTAAATTCTGCCATTTTGTCTACATTGGAATGTGACCCAGTTTACATTTTCCAAATGTAAGTTTTAGAAATAATATTTTAATTTGCTCACATTGTTGGTCTAATGATACTGAATAACTGGCAATATTCTGGCTTATTAGAGGAAGAGTTTTTGTGGCTTTTTCATACCCTTTTTTATGTTTTTAAATCTCAGAATGGTATGACTTTTGAAATATCTTAAATTGTCTTGAGGTTAGAAAGTCATTATATTTATTTTTGACCGTTACGCATCATCTCTTGTCAAATATGTCTTCAGTTTTGAATTTAAGATGATGGATTTGTGTGTGTGTGTGTGTGTGTGTGTGTGTGAGAGAGAGAGAGAGAGAGAGAGAGAGAGAGAGAGAGAGAGAGAGAGAGAGAGAGAGAGAGAGTGAGAGAGTGAGAGAGAGTGAGAGCGTACGCGAGCACATGCCAGCTACTCCTGGGGCTTGAATTCAGAATGGGCACTGTCCTCGAGCTTCTTTTGCTCAAGGCTAGTACTTTACCACTTGAGCAACAGCTCTACTTCCAGCTTTTTTGGTAGTTTATTGGCCATAACAGTCTGATGGACTTTTCTGCCCACTTCTGCTAGCTTCCAACCACAATCCTCAGATCTCAGCCTCCTGAGTAGCTAGGATTATATCATAAGACACTGGCACCCAGCTTAAAATGGATCTTAAATGTTGTCATAATACAAAATGGGTATGTGAGGTGATATGTTGATTAGCTTGATTTTTAACCATTTTATAATGTATATATATATATATATCAAAAAGTATGTGATATATACTCTATATCATTTTTTTCTGTTTTTCTTTGTTTCTCTTTTTGTGCCAAAGATGACTCTAGGGTTTCAGGAATGCTCACTGAGTTATATACTCAATCTAACAAGTTGCATTAACTATACCATAATAAAACAATTATTACTTTTAAAATACCAGTTGCTCATGTCTGTAATTTTAGCTACTCAAGGGGCTGAGAGCTGAGGATCCCAGCCAGCTTGTGCAGGAAAGCCCACGAGACTCTTTATTTCTAATTAACTAACCATCAGAAAACCAGAAGTAGAGCTGTGGCTCAGATAATGGATAGTTTGGTGGTGGGGGGAGGGGGGGCGGCGGAGCTAAGGGCAGAACCCAGGCCCTGAGTCCAAGGCTCAGTGTTGGCACAAAAAAAAAAAAAAAAAAAAAGAATTTTAAGAGGAGCTCTCAAAATCAAACTGAAGTGTGGTATTTGCATTTCTAGATAACTTTATCATTCTTCTTTCCTCTTAAAACAGGGTCTCTCCTGCAAAAGTGATGCCGTTAACGTTACAGTTTTCACTTCTGTGATATTTCTCTCACATGTATAATTGGCCTTTTGCAGCTATAATTGGCATTGTGTTTTGTAGTTGTTTATACTGACATTATTCCTTTATAATTTATTTTACAATATTTTAGTAAAAATATACCAACATCTTTTTTGGCTGTGTTTTGCATATTCAACCACTGGGCCAAAAACAAGTGCTAGTAGGTCTTGATTTGTTTGGAGAGGTGAATTTCTATTCAAAACACAGTAAATATAAGCAACCAATTCCATATGTCTTCATTAGAGCTTCCAAAAATGAAGCAATCATTTGCTGAAAATGAAGACGCTTTCTGTAGTTGAATCTTTTTTTTTTTTTTTTTGGTCAGTCATGGAGCTTGAACTCTGGGCCTGGGTGCTGTCCCTGAGCTCTTCAGGTCAGGGTGAGCACTCTACCACTTGAGCCACAGCACCACATCCAGTTTTCTGGTGGATAACTAGAGATAAGAGGCTCAGTGACTTTCCTGTCCAGTCTGGCTTTGAACTGTGATCCTCAGATCTCGGCCTCCTACGTAGCTAGGATTACAGGTGTGAGTCACCAGCGCCCAGCTAAGAGATCCAGATTCTTAACAGCTGGACCTGGCTTGTAGTTGAATATTAAAATTGATATATTTATCTATTGTCTTTGGAGAGATTTCAGAGGGCCTGAGTTGGAAGTGTGTTTTTGCTAGTTGACACATAAATATACATCTTAGTGATCATCATCCATCTTTTTTCACATTTGCTGCATAGGGGAAGATCTGTCTTTTTGTGAAGTTAAGTCTCCTAGTAACATAGGAATTTGTAAATTTAATGTGAAGACTGTGCAACCATCAGCAGCAGCAAGTTAGGGAGAATGCCAGCTCGTGATTTAATGCTCCCTATGGCAGTTTCCTTCTCATAGCAGCCCGAAGTCAGTACTCACATCTAGAGCATATTTTAGAATACGTCCAAAGTCAGTACTCACATTTACAGCATGTTTTAGAATACGTTGTGTCTGCTTTTTGATGCTTGGTTTTCATCTGTACCTTTAAATATAGCATATAAAGTGTGATTGATTTTTTTTTTTTCTCTTTACCAGTTTCTTGAGTGATGATGTGTGTCTCTTATAATGACAACTGAAACCTCCCCAGGTAGAAACTGCTTTTCCTGTGTGGGAACAACCAGTATGCTTATTTTTGATGCTTCTGTTGGTGCTTCTGTTGCTAAGCAGGTATAATTCTGGTCTGGAAGGCCGTCCATTAACCCTGTACATGGCTAATGGCAAGCAGAACAGAAGAAGGAAAAGAAAAGAATGTCATGCTTGTTTGTTACTTTTAGTGCTTTGTTCAAGGGCGAGAAAAGTGGATCTAGCTCAGCCTAATCCTGAATTACTCATTTCAGAGGGGGGAAGGAGAGGAGCTAGGAGATGGAAAGGGTTTGGGGTTGGCAGTTTCCACCGGAATGATGGCTCCAGTAGCTCAAAATGAATGTCTCTGTGATATAATCAAAATTACAGGTAATGAATCTAGTCTTTTTTTTTTCTTTTGAAAATTCTCTCTGTACGGGTGCCTTTAATTGCTCACATGGTTATGGGGAAAGGAAGAGAGAAGAAAGGGGTTGCTGTTTGCATCCATTTGCCAGAAAGGAGTTAACAGAACATACCGCAGAACAGGTTGGGCAAGACTGTTAAAGGCAGTGATGAAGCCTCCCCCTTCTTCCCCCTAGGACTTTAAAACATCTTCAGGCTATTCCTCCCACTCACCCCCTCCACTTCAGTGTCTAGCTTCCCCAGTCCTAGGCAGAACATTTGATGTGAATTAAATACTTTGTGTAGATGAGGAGCCTGTGCGAGAGATGCAGGCAGGCAGGCAGCCTGGCCAGCTGTTTGTTGAGCAGTCGCTGGTGCCCTCTTGTCATGTAACATAGGCCCCATTCAGCAGCAGCATTCTTGAGTGTGCATTTATGCCTCTGTGGGACTGCAGAGTGGACTGCCTGAAAGGGGAAAAGTGGAGGCGGGGATGGAGAAGGAAGTGTGTACATGCAGACAGACGTGGAAGGCTGTGGGATGGAGTCTCTGCCACTGGAGTTCCAGTAAGTTAGGAGACATTACTACTTGAAGCTTTTTCAGTTAGCTCTGACTTTTGGGACTTTCTGGGGCCCCAAATCGGGAGGAACTGAGGTCTTTAAAAGCCACTTTGGGTCTGATATAAGTACTACATAGTGTTTGCATCCATTCACTCCATAAACATACCATATATAGTCATACTTGAGCTCACTATAGCATATCACAAGGGAACTGCTACTAATGCGCACTCCTTTGGCACTCAGAACTAGACTCACTATTTCTGGTGTCATGGCTTGCTTGCTTCTTTTTGGCAGGGGGTAGGGGAGAGGAAAGGGGGCTCTTGCTCGTTCCATCTTCACACTGCTTAGAACACATTTCAGATCCTAGTTTTCCTGGCACTCTGAAAACAGAATAACTTTATTTAGTCATGGGACAAGAAACCAAATTCCCTTGATTCATCTGTTTTAGGATAAAGGCTTTGTTTTTCTTAGTATTTTTAACATCACACGAATTTCATGTTTTATGGTCCCTGGTCTCCTACTGTCTGTTTTTAGAGCATCTTTTTGACTTTGTGAGTGTAAGCTATTCCCTGTAACATGTATTATTTATATTGTAGCTGTGAAATTGCCTTTGTGTACCTTCTGTTTCCTCGTACTGACCCTCCCTAAACTGTCCCAGTGTGTTTACCATGCATCACCTTCAGATGGCCAGGACAGGGCATACAGTTTTCTGCAAAACTGATAGTGGCTGTTTTCCACTTGGCAGAGCTGAGTCAGTAATGAGCAAGAAATGCACCTCCCCACCCCCATTGCCATCCCAATACCTAGGGTATGTGTTTCAGTTTAGAGTGAGCAAGGAGGCCTTTGTGGTTCAGATAAGAGTCCCTCCTCCCTTCTCTGTCTCTGTCTCTCATAACTACCTTTCCTCTTAATGTGCAGATAACTCTTGAAGAAAAGATGGTTCTGGGACATGCGGGTACTATATAAAAAGACAAGAGACAAAACAGTCACTTTTCTTTGCCTTTTATTTTTTTTTAAATTGGCCTCATCGGAGTGAATTATAACTGACTGTGTGACAGTTAATTGTACCATCCTTCCTCTTTCCTAAGCTGATAAGCCCCTCTCTGTCTCCTTCCACCAAGCCTCTTTGTTTGAGAAGTTCCTAATGCAGCAGCAGAACAGAGTGACACTTTTCTTATTTACTGAACTCTTTAGAGTACATTCATAATGCTCTTTGTCATAGTTTTATAACTTTATTACTTCAAGTTATATAATTGAATTTTCCCAAGTAGTGCAAGTGCCTGATAATATTATTGAAAACCATCAGTTCAGATTTTCAAAATCTCTTATTAAACTATGTACATTTATTTCTAAGCAGTTGCAAGCACTTGGTAGATAATGTTTAAAATATCCTGCCAGATGACCAATTACCAGTATAGATTGGTTGATTAGCTAATTAACCAATTGATTACCTAGTAAGCAGTTGATTAAAAGTAATACATCATACATGTGGAGGTCACTTATTTGACATTGTTAATTCTAAAATATTCAGCTGATGCTTATGTGAGAACTAGTGGAGTGAAAATGGAGGTAGGTATGTTAAAAAAAAAAAAAAAAGCTTTCAAAAGCCCTAAAGATAGTAAGAAAAAAATCCCAATACTAACATGCCTAATCTTGATTTATATTGATGGACTATCAAAAAATCTCACAGTAGATATCATCCTGATTACCTTGTATTCCACATTTGCTATTCAAAACAAATCAGAGGCCAAACTTAGAAGTTGAGAATAGAGAAGAACCACCAAGAGACACACCAGCAACAACCAGGATGTCAGGATATCAGGATGAGACAATAATGGCACATAACATTAGGGAAAATGGAGCAAACTTGACACCGGAGCCCTGGGTATTTCTTACAATTATATGTGCATGTTCAGTGATCACAATAAAAATTTCAAATGATAATAAAATCATGGCTAACTAATCAGGGGGTATAGGGGCAAAACTAAAGTAGGAAAGATATTTGATAGTTTCCAAAGGCAGCCTTGTGGAAGAGTTGTTCATTGTGATGATCCTGAGTCATTCCCCCAAAGGCTAAATTAATCATACATTGATTCACCATGCTCTGCTTAAGGGGACTAGGAAGTTTTGAATTAGAATGATTTATACTCAAGTGTTTTATATGGAAAAATAATTTCTAAGTAGGCTCCCTCACACAGAGTGATGAGTAGTTAGTTATATGAGTTAATAGGAAGTATTAGAATTAATCTTAAAATATAATCACATTTACTAAAGTAATTTTATTTTACCTAGATTTACAGGAAAAAAGTAATTAGCAGATTCAGATGATGTCTAAGTACCATTATGTTGCTTGCTTATATTCCTAATGTGAATTGTGTTTTATATTTATAGCCAAAGCAATATATTAAGTAACATGGATTTTTAAAAACAAATGATATAGAAAAATGTTATCTAGGTACCTGAGAGATCAAGTACCTGAATTTGTAGTTATTATATATTTACTTTTTTTTGGGGGGGGGTCCGGTCGTGGGGCCTGAACTCTGGGCCTGGGTGCTGTTCCTCAGCTCTTCAGCTCAAGGCTAGCGCTCTACCACTTGAGCCACAGCGCCACTTCCGGCTTTTTTCTTTTTGCTCATGTGGTGCTGAGGAATCGAACCCAGGGCCTCAGGCATGCAAGGCAAATGCTCTACCATTGAGCCATCTTCCCAGCCCCTATATTTACATATTTATATCACAGGTTATTTGTATACTTATTTATTAATAAATGAGGTCTCATTATTTATACCAGAGTGGCTTTGACTTCCCAACTTCCTGCCTCAGCCACCCGTGTGCTGGGCTGAGATAGGCTCAACATTGAGCCCAGTGGCATCTAAGTTTTAATAATCTTAATAAATTTAATAATTATATAATTAAAATTTAATATTAAATTTATTTGTTTTCTGGATATTTAAATGTGCTGCAATACATTGCTAACATATAAACTTTCTCTGTCTGATTCAAGTAGGTCTTTGATTTTCTTTTTTTTTTTTTTTTTTTCCTTGGTTGTGGGGCTTGAACTCTGGGCCTGGGCTGTCCCTGAGCTCTTCAACTCAAGGTGAGTGCTCTACCACTTGAGCCACAATGCCACTTCTGGTTTTCTGGTCGTTTATTGGAGATAAGAGTCTCATGGACTTTCCTGCCCAGGCTGGCTTTGAACCGAGATTCTCAGATCTCAGCTTCCTGAGTAGCTAGGATTATAGGAGTGAGCCACCAGTGCCCAGCTGTAAGTCTTTGATTTTAATGAGAGAAATTGCCTCTGTGGACATTTTATTTGATTTGAGATTTGGTCCATGGAAACTAATTTCTGATTTCTCTGCTGATGGAGAAACACCTTGTCTTGTCTTTTGTTTTCCTTCCCTCCCCTCCCTCCCTCCCCTCCCTCCCTCCCTCCCTCCCTCCCTCCCTCCCTTCCTTCCTTCCTTCCTTCCTTCCTTCCTTCCTTCCTTCCTTCCTTCCTTCCTTCCTCTCTTCCTTCCTCCCTCCCTCCCTCCCTCCCTCCCTCCCTCCCTCCCTCCCTTCCTCCCTTCCTTCCCTCCCTCCCTCCCTTCCTTCCTTTCTTCCTTGTCCTGGGGCTTGAACTCAGAGCACCTGGGTACTGTCCCTGAGCTTCTTTTGCCCAGGGCTAGCACTCTACCACTTGAGCACAGAGCCATTTCCAGCCTTTTCTGTTTATGTGGAATTGAACCCAGGGCTTCATGCATTCTAGGCAAGCACTCTACCACTAAGCTACATTCCCAGCCCAGGAAAAGCATTCTTACAGTGCAGATATTTTTGATTAGCATAGGAAATGCATGAATTTCATATAATAGGAATTAATGGTCTGCTCAAAGTAGATGGAAAAGTAATTAAAAAAAAAAAACCCAGGACTTCCAAAGAAGCAAGGAGCAGGATTTCAAGGTGACTGTAGTAGAGACAGGACACAGGATTTGTTCAAAGAATGTGACTGAGGGGAGAACTTGTTTTTGACAAGTGACAACCTGCAGAAGTGACCTGCAGCTGGTTGTGACACTCACTCAGTTTGAGATGATGTGTTTGTCACACTGGATGGGTAGTTGGAGCCTAAGGATGATTGGTAGAGGTAAATTGGTAAAGGGACCAACAGGGAAAGGCTGCAGGAAGGTGCCTGTACCCAGTTAATACTCCTGATGCTCTGGAGCACTTTTAAAAGATATGTATTAGGTAGCTATTAGCACCTGAGCTAAACATGACGTTATTTTAGTTATTTTTTATTTAAAATAAATGCTATTGGTCTGCTTTCAAAGCTGACTAAAATTGCTCAGACATGGAGTTACTCATAAGGGGAATGGAGACCCAAAGAGAAGAAATTGATAAACTGATTTAAGATTTTTGGAGAACTGAAACATAACTTGATTACTGGTTTTATTCAGTGTTTTGAAATTCCAAGGAAAAGTGGAAAATGCCTATTTTTATCCAAGGGATTTAGTAGTCATATGATCTACAAACCACCCCCAGGCACAGAAAGGACTGATAGACTCGTCTGTGCTCAGTCCTTGGCTAAATGACACTTAGAGGAGGAACTTCAAACTGCCTTGGGAGTCATTTAGCCAAGAACTGGTTTTGGTCATGGACTTAATATTTTCATTAAAGTTGCACATATCAAAACAGTGCCATGTGAATGGCCTGCGATTTGTTTGGATGCCAGTTGGTGGAGCTCAAGGAGGAGATGAAAAGAGGGAGGCCAACAGAGAACATCAGCGCCCTGCTATGCCTTGGAGAAACTATCCTTACCTGGTTGGGGGTCAGGAATCATCTAAATGCTCAGAATTACAGATGTGGACAATGTGTAGAAATGTTTGAAAGCACAAACCATTGGCCCTAAGTAAATGGAAAGATGAGAGAAAGGATGTCATTTTTCACTCTCAGGAATTAACTTATAGCTTGATTTTTTTTTTCTTGTAAAGAAATAAAGCATGATCTCACTTGATACGGCTTTCAGTTTTTGAGTGTTGACTGTTCCAACTGTTTTTCTTGACGGTACATATGCAAGGACTTTGATTTGAGGAGACACTATGAGTGCTATAAAATCACATGGCTGAATAACTGCCTTAGGGGAGAGTACCAGCCAGATGAGACATTGAGTTTCCTTTTAGTTATGTATTTAACAATGTGCTTATCTAATTGCATATTTATTATTCCTGTTATTATCACCAGTTTGTTAAGAAGTTAGCTCCTTTTGAAAAGTAAAGAATAATTTTGTTTTAGAGTATATACATGGAGGTTTTACTGATCTTCCTAACATCTTATAAGTGGAGTGTCATGTGATTTTTTTTTTTTTTTTTGTCTTTAAAGTAGGCTCTCAGGACTGGGGTTATATAACTCACTGATAGAGTACTTGCCCAGCAACTTGAAGCTCTCTGTCTTAACTTCAGCACTGGAGTTAGACTAGGAGTAGGCCAAGAAATGTCATTTTCTCTCTCTCTTCCTCCCTCCTCTCCCCTCTCATTTAATTAATTAATTTATTTACTCTGGTGCAGGATCTGGGGCTTAAACTCAAGGTATGAGCAATGTCCCTGAGCTGTTTTGCTCAAGGCTAGTGCTCTACCACTTAGCTACAGTGCTCCATTTCTAGCTTTTTGCTGCCTAATTGGAGATAAGAGTCTTGTGGACTTTCCTTTCTGGGCTGGCTTTGAACATCGATCTTCATATCTCAGTCTCCTGAGTAGCTGGGATTATAGGTATAAAACACTGGCACCCAGATACTTTACAAAAACAAAATATTTCAGGTATCCTGTAGTTCAAACTCATGGACTCAGGTAATTCTGCCTCTGCCTCACAATTTGATAGAAATGCAGGTGTACCATTGCACCTAGTTAAAGTTGGAATTTTTTCTTTTATTTTAAAAAATGACTTTAAGTGATTTTTTCATAACTCTTGAAAGACATTTAATAGGAAAATATAGGAACTAGTGGCTACTCAGAATGCTGAGATCTGGAAGTTAGGAGTTTGAAGCTATCTTAACATAAAACTCCAGGAGACAGCCTCTCTAAAATCTGGCAAAAAGCAGAGCTGGAGGCGTGGCTTAAGTGGTAGTGTCAGCTGAGCATGTCAGCTGAGCATGTCAGCTGAATTAGTATGAGGCCTTGAATTTAAACACCACACACACACACACACACACACACACACACACACACACACACACACACACACACACACACACACACACACACACACACACACACACACACACACACACACACGGGAAAGAAAATACAAATAAAGTTAGCAAAAATAACCCATTCAATTTCTGAAAAGCTGTTTAAAAAGATCAGAGATTCAGCTTTTGCATTGGGACTTTTTGTTTTTGGGGGTCCGGTTGTGGGGCCTGAACTCTGGGCCTGGGCGCTGTCCCTCAGCTCTTCAGCTTAAGGCTAGCGCTCTACCACTTGAGCCACAGCGCCACTTCCGGCTTTTTTCTTTTTGCTTATGTGGTGCTAAGGAATCGAACCCAGGGCCTCAGGGATGCAAGGCAAGTGCTCTACCACTGAGCCACCTTCCCAGCCCCATGCATTGGGACTTTTTAAAAATTATTTTCAACTTTGATTTTACAACCGAGTTATAATAGGTGACTAAATGCATCTCGTAAGTGTTGACCTTTCTGGAGGGAGCCAAATGGAAGTACCTAAAGAGATGGAATGTGACACGCCCAGCGAATGAGGTGTTCAAGGGGCCTGGAGAGGTCCAGACACAGCAAGATCCCTTCATCTTGGGGCTTAGTGGGAAGCAGGGAGCCACTGAGCTCCTTAATAAAATAGCTTTTAAAATATGTGTGTGTAAAGTGTGTGCCTGCACACACACGAATTGTTCTGCTTTCTACAGAAAGAGCTAGGGAGGATTAAAGCAGGAAACTCACTATTTTAAGATAATATATCCATCCCAGTAGAAGTCCTCAAGGATGGCTCCCCCAGAGAAGTGCTTCTAGCTCAATAGACCAAAAGATTTTATTGATCTTAAATACCCTCTAGTTATTTTAGTTTTTGTTTTGTTTTTTTGGTTGTGGGGCTTGAACTCTGGGCCTGGGCACTGTCCCTCAGCTCTTCAGCTCAAGGCTAGTGCTCTATTGAGCCACAGCACTACTTCCGGCCTTTTCTGCTTATGTGGTGCTGAGGAATTGAACCCAGGGCCTCATGCATGCAAGGCAAGCACTCTACCACTGAGCCACCTTCCCACCCCCAAGTTATTTAGTTTTGTGTGTTATCTAAATTTTCTAGTTTAAGCATGGTTTAGTGTAGTACACATTTATAATCCTAGAGTCTGAGGCAGGAGGATGGAAAGTTTAAGGCCATTCTGGCCTCTCTCTAGAAGTGGTGGGGGGGGGCACCACCTTCCTTTATTTGGGCAAATAACCCATACATAAATAAAACAAACCCTGTACTCTTAGTTTGTCCTACAGAAACTAAAATTCAAGGGATTCTATTAGTAGGATGTGTATTTATTATTTTCTCATCCCTTTATACCCACTGGGAATTGGTTACTAAACTTTTTGCTGTGGATATCAACATCTGAGGATGCTTGAGTCCTCTGGATAAATGGAGGTAGTAGTTATATATAAACAGTGTACAACTTCCTGTAGATGCTAAATGGTCTTTAGATCACTTACACTGATAACATGTCACTTCATTCATGTGACTTTGGTGTAGTAGCACTGCACACAACCAGGCTCAAGTTTTGCGTTTTGGAACTTTCTGGAATTTGTTATTGTTGTTAAACCATGTATATGAAATCTGAAATGGAGAAAACCAACTGTGTATGTTTTGTTAGGTCTCTTGTCCCGAATCCTTCAGTACATATACTTTTTGCATTTAAATATTTTAAAGCATATTTACTTTTTTAGCAATCATTACATTGAGAAATTCTCACCAAATTTTTGGTGAGAAATAGACCCAAAATGGGGTCTATAAAATGGGGGCTTATATGTGTGTGCGTGAGCATGCACATGCATGCGCGCAAATAAAAGTGCATTAGGGTAGAAATCTTGACTGATTTTGTAAAATAACTCCAATTTTTTTTGTTTTTGTTTTTTTACCAGTCCTAGGGCTTGAACTCAGGGCCTGGACGGACACTGTCCCTGAGCTTCATTTTCTCAAGGCTAGCACTTTACCACTTGAACCACAGCACAACTTTCTGCTGTGTGTGTGTGTGTATATATGTGTGTGTGTGGCTTTTTGTTTTGTTTTATTTTTTTTTTTTATCGGTCGTGGGGCTTGAACTCAGGGCCTAGGCACTGTCCCTCAGTTCTTCAGCTCAAGGTGAGCACTCTACCACTTGAGCCACACCTCTGGTTTTCTGGTGGTTTATCAGAGATAAGAGTCTCAGGGACTTTCCTTTCCCATGCTGGTTCTGAGATCTTCAGATCTCAGCCTCTTGAGTAGCTATGATTACAGGTGTGAACTACCAGGGCCAGGTGCTATTTCTGTTTATGTAGTACTGAGGAATTGAACCCAGGGCTTCATGCATGCTAGGCAAGCACTTTACCACAAGGCCACATTCTCAGCCCTCCATGTTGTTTGATAGGTTAGACTTAAGGACATATGATGTTTTTTTTTTTGGGGGGGGGTCCGGTCGTGGGGCCTGAACTCTGGGCCTGGACGCTGTCCCTCAGCTCTACAGCTCAAGGCTAGCGCTCTACCACTTGAGCCACAGCGCCACTTCCGGCTTTTTTCTTTTTTCTTATGTGGTGCTGAGGAATCGAACCCAGGGCCTCAGGCATGCAAGGCAAGCGCTCTACCACTGAGCCACCTTCCCAGCCCCATTGGACTTAAGACATATGATAATATGAGTATTCTTATTATATCAAGAATAGGCATTAAATCAGGTTAAATTAAGCTCCACTGAGGCATCAAATCTTGAAATCTAAGAGGCCCAGCTTGTTAAACATCACTACTTGAGTGCATGGGATCTTCCATAGAGTGACTCGAACCTGGGTTGCTATCCTTTGCACCCAAGCATGCCATCACATGTACTTTCAGGTGGCTACAGTAAGGAGTCACCTTTCATAAGCCTCAGCACAGAAGTGGTGTGTGTGTCACTTGTGCTCATAGCCTCTTGGCCAGAACTAGTCATACCTGCCTGATTGATGTAATAAAACGGCACTGGGAAATATGGAAGAACATAAGAATGTTTATTCTCTGAGTGGTGAACCACTGCTTTACTCTCCTTTCATTTTATATCTGGAAGGCTTATAAATAAGCTAAGAAAGGTCTAGGCCTAAAGGCTAGAACATAATGAGTTAACAGTTCCATTGAGCAATGAGTTCTCACAGTGTGGCTTCTCCCAAACAGCAGCATCAGCATCACTTGGGAACTTGTTGGAAAGCAAGATTCGCAGGCCTTCTCAAATTTCAAGAGAGATCTTGGAGGGCTATGGGTAACAGAGGGAAAGGAGGAAAAAAACTCAAGACCCCAGAAATCTATTATATGAGGCCCTCTGTATATATGCTAAAGTTTGAAAATGACTTTAAGTGAACCAAATGTTTTATCACCTGTTGGATTCATGATTGGTGAATTAAGCATGAAACATTCGTAGGCACTTACTACTAAGCATATATACAGGGAAACATGTTTGGGAACACAAATTTGAAGATAGCAAAGCACTTAGGGGGTTGTACCATATGTATGAATGTCCAAACACTTTATAGCTGTAACATATTTCTCACAACAGTCATATGAAATGAGTATTGTTATTATCCCTATCTTATAGATGAGGAAACTGAGGTACAAAGAAGTATTCTATACCTGTCTAAAGACAGTCCTGCGTAAGATCAGGCCACTGCTGGCAAGACGTAGAGGCAGGATTTGAGTCCAAGTGATTGGTAATTTATTTTGTTTTTGTTTTTGTGGTGCTGGAGATGTGGTACTCATGGCCTCCAGTCCCTCTTGTTATTTAAAAAATAAAAATAAAGTTTTAGACATTCCAGCCTTTGATTAGTTAGTTCTGTTGTCTTAATGGCCTATAGTGAGGCAGCACATAATGGTGAACAAGTGGCAGAGCAAATCTGCTCACGGTTTTAGAGGTTAGAATTCCAAAGTCAACCTCCACAGGGTGATTCGTACTGAAGGTCCTGAGGAAGAATTCATTCCCTTCCTCTCCTTCAACTTCTAGTGATGGCTTCGCAACCTTGGTATTTTGGGTTTGTAGGCATACCATTTCAATCCCTGCTTCTACGTCTTCATGGGTTCTCAGTGTCTGTAGGTGGTAGTTTTTTTCACTTTTTCTTGAATGGAAACAGTCTGCAAGAATTAACAGGAAGTGTGGTGGTACCAGTGACTGTCTACATTTTAAGTTAAGTCCCTTCACCATGAGCTTCATTCGTTGGCAGTTAACATGTGTGCTGGGCTAGTGACAGTGTTGGCCAATCACAGAGGTACATGTCTAGGCAACAGTTGCTCAGTCATTCAAAACTGAACAATAAATAGAACAAGGTTGTTAGAGGTAGAACCAGAAAGCCTAGTGGGAAGTGGTTTCTCAGAGTGAGGTAGGTTACGCTACAAGAACATTTTCTTCAGTTAACCTATGTGCAATCTCCCCAATTAGGAAGGAGACCCAGTTCTCATAACCTCTTTTGATTCTTCTCTTTCATTTTCCTTCATTTGTCTTCCCTCCCTGAGACAATCATCTGTGGCCAGGTTTCATCTTCAGATTTTTATCAAGTCTTCATGAGCCAGACTTCTGTTGAAAGACATTGTGTTTTTCCTTCCAAGAAACTGGAGAAATGGTTCTCAGCCATGTGAACAATCTAGTAAAATTACGTGGAGGTCATGTCATCTTACCACTTGAAATTTTGAATTGATAAAAAAAGAACCAAATGTCATTGAGAACTGCTGTTTTCTTGCATTAAAAAAAAACTATAGTGTTTTAACTGCATTTTTTTCTTCCAGGTTGGTTTACTATTTATTGTTGTTTGGGAGTCTTGCTGTGCATTTTCTTGCCCACTTTGTCTCCTGCTTGCCAGACTAGAGCTGAGACAGCTCCGTGTCACTTCTGCCAGGGACAGTACCGGCTTTGACTCTAGGTGAAAGATAAAGATAGCATCATCACCCCTTTGGGGTTTCATGTTGGCTGGGAACAGCTGCTATGCTTCGTATAGCCTTGTATATGATATTTCATTCCTGGATTGCTGAAATTTTTAGGTTTCTGCAAGCTAGGACTTAACTAGGGGTTTTGACATTGAGAGTGCAGAATTTTCCTTTGAGCCAATTTTCCTGAGACAGTTGTCAGCATTGGCATTTAGTAATTGAGAATAAGTTAATAGTGAACTAACTGAAGGGGGGAGGGGGGGGAGGAGGGAAGAGTCATTTGCATACGTTGTTTTAAAGCACCATCCACTTCCTTTCCCTTCATCACTTTAAATGGTTTAATTTGTTTAGGTACTCCATAAGAGGTGTGGATATTGAAGGAAATCTTGAGTCAAATCTAAACCAAAGTAGAAAGAACTGAGCTTAAAA
This sequence comes from Dipodomys merriami, assembly GCF_024711535.1. Lineage (NCBI taxonomy): Eukaryota > Metazoa > Chordata > Mammalia > Rodentia > Heteromyidae > Dipodomys > Dipodomys merriami. Next base: position 29,602,129 of record NW_027202937.1, on the reverse strand, counting down.
GGAACAGCTGAGGGCTCACACCTTTAATATTAGCTACTCAAGAGGCTGAGACCTGGAGGTTCATAGTTTGAAGCCAGGCTGGACAGAAAAGTCTACAAGAGCCCATTTCCATTTAACTAGCAAAATACTGGACAGCTATGAGCAAGAAAGCCAAGTGAACCATGGGTATTTTTTGTTGATGGTGGTAGTGTTTGGTTTTGCTTTTTGTTTTTGTTTTGTTATTTTTCCTGTCTTGGGGGGAGGATAAGGAGAACACTCAGAAATAGAGGGAGGAAGGATGAACAAATTCAGGTGTGGTACTCAGTAGAAAATGAACTGTGGAAAATGAACTATGCAATTTGTAGGCAGGAATGGGAGGAGGAAACTGGGGAAAAGCATAGGAATTACCCAAAATGAAATGTATCTGACTTATGAAATGGTAACCCCTCTGTATAACACTTTAATCATAACAACAATAAAATTATATATATCTATATCTATATCTCTCTCTATATATATATCTACTATATCTAAAGAGTGACAAGTGAGAAGCTCCTGAGTTCAAGCCCGAGTAACATTACAAAAAAATAAAGTGATTGGTCCAGCCAGATAAACCTGTGAGAACGGAGAAAACAGTACTATGGGTGGGATTTATGCCTCTTGAGATGGAACCCCAGCTATTTGAAGGTCTCTGGGCTTCATCCTGCACAGAACCACATCAGGGTTAAGAGTTGTGAACTTCATCCCAAAATGGGAATAGAAAGCCATTTTGGGGGCTGGGAAGGTAGCTCAGCGGTAGAGTGCATGCCTTGCAAGCATGAGGCCCTGGGTTCGATTCCTCAGCACCACATAAACAGAAAAAGCCAGAAGTGGCGCTGTGGCTCCAGTGGTAGAGCGCTAGCATTGAGCTAAAGAGCTGAGGGACAGTGCCCAGGCCCAGAGTTAATGCCCATGACCAGCAAAAAAAAAAAAGAAAGCCATTTTGGGTTGGACATTTGGAAAGCATTTTCTCTCTTGAGAAACCATGTGCCTTTGGTATTTGTATATGGAATTCACTTGTTTATATTTAGGAGAATAGCTGCATGTGTGAATTGGGCATCAGTTGGAAGAAAAATAACAGTCTGCCCTCTACTAGCTATACTACAAAATGTACACATGGTTTTCCTCAGCCAGTTATCTGGAGTGGGAAGCAGAATGTCACAGATGCCCTGAGGAAGATTGGCTACCATAATGCCACTTAACTGCTCCCTGGGTCCTTTCTTCATGGAGAGCACCTTGAAGTCAGGCATATAAATAGACTGAGGTGGTTCATTTTCACCTTCCTTGGGTCTTGGTGGTAGGGACTCTTTATATCTGATTGCCACTAAGCTGTCTGCCATCTCCCTGAGTCTTTTGGTTCTTAAACTATCAACCCTTAACTCGTTTTACCTATTACATACAGCATTGGGGCAACTGCCTGTTTTCTAGAGATTACTAATTAGTAAACTATTTGATTGTCTGCTATGTTTTTCAGATTAAGACCATCTAGCAAAGGAGCTTCTTCTGAGCCCTAGAGTTCCTTTTTGTGCTTCCCAGACTCAGGCACCTGCCCACTCAGGGAGCTCTGCTCACTCCCCACTAATGTAATTCCTACTTCTCTGGACATGGCCTTCTCCTCCCTGTTGGGGACTCATTCCTGCCAACCCTTCTTCCTATCCTGTGGTTTAACAGGGGTGTTCTTTGTGTACTGTTCTTGATTCAGGGTCCATCTCAAACATTTCATCAACTAATTCCACACTACACAACTTTCTGGTCCTGCCCCTCACCCATTTCATTACACACAGAGTCCTTAGCAAAGAATTTAGTGCAACCTCCTCAGCCTTGGTAACTTCTTTCTAGTCACCGTTGTAGTATCGCCAAGCCACTTGCTTATGGCTTCTCTCCCTCCCCCCAACCTTCCCAGCCTGCTTCCAGGATCCTGCATCTTTTTGAAAACTGGTCTGGTTTACCTTCCATTCCTCATTCCCTTTGTTCTCATTTCTAGCCAGGGCCCCTTTCCCTGCACTTCTAAATCCATGTCCAAACAAGTTCTCTGAAAAGTCTTACGTCATCTTTCTTAGCCTACACCCAAGCCCACAACCCCCATTGTCCCAGACCCAAACCCAGCTTTCCCGGCTCCCCATAATTTGCCCCCACACACCCTCTGTAATCATCCCAGCCCTTCAGCAGGACCTAGTTCTTTCTAGGTATTGCCTCCCACTTTATTATCTCCATACCCCTCAACAGCCACCATATCAGTCCATACCAATCTCAGCTTCTGCTGGACCTGAATGTGTTCTGTGGGGAACATGATTCTCTTTGGTTGGTTGATTGGTTTTGGTTTTCACCCCTTACCTAGCTCATGAGTGGTCTCTCTAATCCCAAGTAACTAACATGCATTTTTATCATTAAAAAAAAAGTATTTAGCTGGCTCACGCCTGTAATCCTAGCTACTCAGGTTGAGATCTGAGGATCACGGTTCAAAGCTAGCCCAGGCAGGAAGGTCCGTGAGACTCTTATCTTCAATTAACCACTACAAAACTGGAAGTGGCACTGTGGCTCAAGTGGTAAAGAGGATAGCTGAAGAGCTGAGGATAGCGTCCAAGCCCAGAGTTCAAGCCCCATGACTGACAAAAAAAAAAAAAAAAAAAAAAAAAAAAAAATATATATATATATATATTTGAGGACCTTAGAAAGAGTACCTCCAAGTTATTGGAAGAGATTTGGCAGGTCCTGTTTATTTCTTCAGTAAGTTTTTTTTTTTTTTGACCTCTTGACAACTTGAATGCAACAACAACAAAAAAATTGGTTAGTTTTTAATCTTCAAAGGATGCATGAAAAAACAAGGATCCAGTCAGCTCAACCTCCCCAATACCTTTTAATCACAGTCACTTTCCCCTTCTCTTCCTTGATACTGTTGAATTTTATAGTGTATGTATTTCCTCCTGTTACAGTCTGTGTGTACATTGCAATTTAAGTAAAAAGAATTATTCTGAGTTTAAGGAAACTCAATTTTGGCTTCCATTTAAAAGGCACTCTTAGGCCCCCATTACTTCTTGTTAATTGCAGAACAAACATCTTCCAGAAGAGTACCCTGTGACCTCTTTGAGATTACAAAAGTCAACAGTGTAGGGACCATATTTACACCTAGGTGATCCCATAAGGAAAACCTCCACACTGCTAATGGTCTAGAGAAACTTTTAATCTAATAATCCCCCTTGAGAGCAAACAAGATGTTTGAAATAACTGGAGTGAAGTCAAAACTACATAAAGGCAGTGACAGAGCCGGAACTCACTGTGATCTCTCCCCTTTCCTTTCTTTCTGCTTCTTCCTTTCCTTTTTATGAAGATAATTCTATTTAAAATTACTGTGTTTATGCCTCTCTTCGGGGGGTTGTGTTTAGAAACCAATTGGACTGGACTATCATCGTCATACTTCAATTATTAGTGTTTATTGTCATATATCCCTAATGGTACTAAGTGAATTCAATGGTTTGTTTCATATTATGTTCACAAGAAAAGGGAAGGTTAGATTTGGTGTTGGTAGTGTTATCATTGATTATAGAGGCTTTCCTGACACTGGAGAGAATAGTAATGAAAAAGCCTTTGGAGGCTGGAGGTGTTGCTCAGCAGTAGAGCTCCAACTTAGCGCTGTCCCTGAGTTCCATACCCAGCACCAGAAAAAGCAAAAACAAAACAAAACAAAAAGCCTACCTGGTACTGGTGCCTCGTGCCTGTAATCCTAGCTGCTCAGGAGATTGAGATCTGAGAATCACAGTTCAAGCCATCCCAGGTAGGAATGTCCATGACACTCTTATCTCCAGTAAACCACCAGAAAACCGGAATTAGAGCTGTGGCTCAAGAGGTAGAGTGCTAGCCTTGAGCTGAAGATCTGAGGGACAGTGCCCAGGCCCAGAGTTCAAGCCCCATGACCGACCAAAAAAAAAGCCTTGTGTTACCTTAGCTCCCTGAAGGTGGAATCCAATCTGATGAGGCCAAGACTACCGCTGTCATTCTGACTTTTTTTAAAAATCACACACCTCGAAAATCAGATACAATTTATGACTTTTCTCCAACAAATGACATTTGTTATGATATTTGTGCAGTATGACACATGTCTATACAGCAATGATTATCAAGCTATGCTTGATAATTGTCAGTTCACTTATAGAATGGGATAAACCAAGGTCTATTGTCTGTCTGAATTTTGTAGATTGAGGGAGGGCAGGCTAGGAGCATTCTGTATCTTAAGAAGGATTGACATTTGGACCCTGAGACAGGCTCTATTAAGTTAGCTCAGTCTGGCCCATTTGAGCCCCACAGCTTCACTTTTTGATAGTTAATTGGAGATAAAGGTCCAGGATCCTCAGATCTTAGTCTCCTGAATAGCTAGAATTGCAAGCATGAGCTACCAGTGCCCAGCTTATTGTATATTCTTTTTTTTTTTTTTTTTTGGTCGGCCATGGGGCTTGAACTCTGGGCCTGGGCACTTGTCCTTGAGCTCTTCAGCTCAAGGGGAACGCTCTACCACTTGAGCTGCATTGCCACTTCTGGTTTTCTGGTGGTTTATTGGAGATAAGAGTCTCATAGACTTTCCTGCCCAGGCTGGCTTTGAACCGCAATCCTCAGATCTCAGCCTCCTGAGTAGCTAGGATTACAGATGTGAGCCACTGGTGCCCGGCTGCTTATTGTATATTCTTTTTTTTTTTTTTTTTTTTCTGGTCATGGGGCTTGAACTCTGGGCCTGGGCACTTCAGCTCAAGGCTAGTCCTCTACCATTTGAGCCACACTCCAGTTTTCTGGTGGTTTTTGTTGGAGATAAGAGTCTCACCGCTTTTCCTGCCTGGGCTGGCTTTGAACCTCAATCCTCAGATCTCAGCCTCCTGAGTAGCTAGGATTACAGGCGTGAGCCACCATCACCCGGCTTTATTGTATATTCTTAAAAATAATTTTAATAAAAACAGGACATTAAATTATATATTTAAATCACCATATCCTCATGATATTTCATTTTGGGTAGCCTTGTTGATGTTTAAGTGTATCAACCTGCTTATTTTTTATTTATTTTTGCAATACTTGGGATCTAGCCCAAGGCCTAGAATTTCTAGGCAGTGATAGAACATCATTGAACTACACCCTCAGACCCCCACCTACCTTGTAAATATGACCTAGCTTTATAAACATTTTTCCATGTTTTCACACACTGACCTTTATGTTTGATGTGGGACCAGATTTAAGAAGGCTTGGCATAGATGGGGCAGGGTAGGAATGACTCATTTGGCAGAGGTCAGCCTGCTTAGCGGTCCTTCTCTTGTTGGTTTCATGGGCTATTTTCCTCTACATACTGAAACTCCTATAATAAATATGGAGCATAGTAAGATATTCTTGGAACTACTAGTTCCCCACCCCCTTCCTTGCTTGCAGGTAAGACCATGGTAGACTGTTTTTTTCCCACCCCAGGGTTTAAAAACCATAGAGCATGGGCTGGGAAGGTGGCTCAGTGGTAGAGTGCTTGCCTTGCATGCAAGAGGCCCTGGGTTCAATTCCTCAGCACCACATAAGCAGAAAAAGCCAGAAGTGGCACTGTGGCTCAAGTGGTAGAGTGCTAGCCTTGAACTGAAGAGCTGAGGGACAGCACCCAGGCCCAGAGCTCAGGCCCCATGACTGGCAAAAAAAAAACAACAAAAAAAAAAACCATAGAGCAAACGAGTTAAGAGCTACAATCTAGAGTTCCCAGATTACTAGACAGAAAAGTACCATAGACTACCCTATCCCTAGCAACAGACATTATTTAAGTTTAACTGTTTTAGATTTAAGTACACATAAAAGGTTTGTTTTTTTTTTTTTGTTTGTTTGTTTGGGGGGGGTCCAGTCGTGGGGCCTGAACTCTGGGCCTGGGCGCTGTCCCTCAGCTCTTCAGCTCAAGGCTGGCGCTCTACCACTTGAGCCACAGCACCACTTCCGGCTTTTTTCTTTTTGCTTATGGGGTGCTGAGGAATCGAACCCAGGGCCTTGAGCATGCAAGGCAAGCGCTCTACCACTGAGCCATCTTCCCAGCCCCATAAAAGGTTTTTTAAAAATGTACTTTTATTATTGTTATGGTGTAGTACAGAGGGTTACCATTTTATAATTCTGGTAATCTGTACATTTCTGGACAGTGTCACCTCTTCTTTGCTCTTCCCCAATTTCCCCCTTCCATTCCTGTTCACAGGTTGCATAGTTCATTTTCCAATAGTATATACTGAATACCATGTTCACATAAAAGTTTTGTTTTCTGAAAAACAAAACTCTTCATCACCTTACTCCAGAACAAATATCATTCTTTACTGTGTGAGGAATTGTCCCCTTTAACTGCCTTAAGGCAGCTGTGTTGCCTAATACAGACAGCCCAGGGTCACGGAGGACACTGCTCTTGCTCTGAGGCCCTCCTCTCCCCTCTCCATCACGCTCCTCTCCTTCGTGCCTATTCCTTAAACTATCTAGGTTATGTGTCTCTAAATGTCCAATTTTTAGACTGCCATTCAAAACTTTTAAAAAATATGGATATGGTTATTTAATCCAAGGCTTAAAAAAAAAGAAAGAAAAAGAAGCCCTTCCGTGGGTTTCCATAATGAAAGGATAAAGTTCGTCCCTCTGAGAAACCTTGACCTTGGTGTCATTCTGCCAGCCCTGGGTTTGCCATTTCCCCCACTTCCCTCTCCCTCCTTTCTTACAGTGTGCTGCTATACTCTTGGTGGCTCCCAGAGGGCTTGTTTTCATGGGCCAGAAACAAAGTTATCCTTTTCTTTCTTTTGCCAAGAAAGGCATGAAGAAACATTTTCAACCTTCCTACTGTCCTTATCATCTCATTTTAAAGAGGTCTTTTTAACCTAAACAAATTTATGAGAAATTCAGCAAATACCTGATGTTTCTCATTCTCTCTCATTCTCTACGAAAGAGCGAGAATGGAGGCATTCAGGAAGGCACGCTTTCTCCACGCTGTGCTTTCTGTTGTGAGTATCTGACTGTAACTGGGGCCTTTCTTCAAGCTCTGGCTTGCCTTTGCCCTACTGCCCTCATGCTAGATGACTCTTACCTCTGGTGAGCTCTACAGCTTTAAAGTGTTTGGCTCATGCTCCACTTTCCTTTAGATTGGAATTTTGCTCTTTGTGTCTACACTCTCTCTTGCCCAGTCTGTGAGCCAGGGGCTCTTACATCACTTGGTGGTTCTCCCATCTGGAAGTTTTGTGCCGGAGGATGACTGGTGCCATATCTCAGTTTCCACACTGATCCCAGATTGTGCCCTCCAGCTGTGGCACAGTACAGGACATTTTAAGCAACTAATTTTTTTATAATATTATTTTGATTTGTGATATCAGGGTTTGGACTTAATGCTTCATGCTTGCAAGTCAGGTGCTCTAATGCTTGATCTATACCGCCAGCCCTTTTTGCTCTGGTTATTTTTGAGATGAGGTCTTATTTTGTGCCCAGATCAGATGGGCTGATATCCTCCTATTTATGCTTCTTGACATACCTGGATGATAGGTATGCCACTTCCACACACACAGTCTTTTCTATTGAGAGGAGGGTCTTGTGAACTGTTTGCCTGGGCCAGATTAGAACCTTAATCTTCCCAGTCTCAGCCTCCAGTATAGCTGGGACAAACAGGCACATGATACTGTACATAGCTATTGGTTGAGATGTGGGGGTTCTCATGAACTTTTTGCCCAGACTGGCCTTAGACTATATCCTTCTGATCTCCATCTCCCAAGTAGTTAGGATTACAACTGTAAACCCCTATTGTGCAGCCATTAAGCAACTAAATTTAGCACCTTTCAGAGAAGGCATACTCTTCTGCTTCCCTCTCTTAAGCTTTGGATTGGATCAACTTCAAAAGCAGCAAGAATAGGCCTGAAGCTCTAACTGCAGGAAACTGAAAAGACGTCTACCACTTTTTTTCTTTTCTAAAATGAAATATATGCTTAGTGTCTTAAGCCATGGAATAATGAGTGCAAAGAGATCGGAATTTTAAAGGTCAATGTTCCTTTGTTTTCTCCCTTATCAAATAATTTTTTTTTTTTGGGTCCGGTTTGGGTCCTGAACTCTGGGCCTGGGTGCTGTCCCTCAGCTCTTCAGCTCAAGGCTAGCGCCCTACCACTTGAGCCACAGTGCCACTTCCAGCTTTTTTCATTTTGCTTATGTGGTGCTAAGGAATCGAACCCAGGGCCTCAGGCATTCAAGGCAAGCGCTCTACCACTGAGCCACCTTCCCAGCCCTCAAATAATAAATTTTTTAAAGGAACCTTTGCCTAATGTGATTGTTAATAATATTTGACTATAAACTTGAGGTGTGTAATTTGAATACAATTAGAATACAATTTGAATACAGTTGAATATAATTAGAATCAATGATACAGACAGATACAAAAAACAAACCATCACCACAAGTAGTGTTGCTTGTAGGGAGTCTTGAAAGGATTATTCTTGCCTAGGACAGATCACAGAATTAAAGGTTAATTATAAGGAAAATAAGATGGTGATGTGTGTGTGTTTTGTTTTTTGTTTTAAATATTTCTGTCATTCCTACACATAACATTTCACTGTGGCTAGGTTGCTAATTGTCTAAGCTGTTAGGCCTTCACTTTGTTTTATTTATTTTGGTTTGATTTCATTTATTTATTTATCCCCCCCCCCCTTGATTTTATTTTTGGAAACAGTTTCCCTATCCTGGGATAGTCTTTAAACTCTTGGTCCTCCTACCTCCGCTTCCAGCTATGACCCACACCTGGCTTTGTTGGTCCATACCTGTCTGTACTCCTACACCTGGCTTAGTTGTGTGTATGTTTTTTCTTTTTCCCCTTAGGAAAACAAAATTCTGTTTCATATTTCGAACATTCTAGGAGGTCACTGGCTTCATACAAACTTTGTGAAAATGCAGTTACAATTCTAAATCATTTCAGTAATTGACACTATTCTCTTGAGAGATTTGACTGGTACATTTTAGTTGTGGAGCTGGCAGAGTATGAAGTTGAGTTTGTGTGAGCATGTGTGCACCGGGGTGTAGTAGACTGTTTCCTTTCCAGAATTGTAATGAAGCATCTTCAAGGGCTTTGAAAAAGTTTTCCTCAGGCATATTCAGCAAGCATGGTAGATGCCATTGTTTCGCAAGTTTTCTGTTTTCTTTGTCTGTACAGGTTGTTCCTGACTTCATGGCTGGGAGGAAATTAAGGATGCTGAAGAATGTGTGCTCTTGACTGGTGGGCCTGAACTAGTTAGCTTACTCCCAATCTCCCACAGCTTCTAACTGCACGAGAGGGGCCACAGAAAGACAGTGTTCTAAGTTGGGCATGGAATGGCATGTCTTCACTGGTGACATTCTATCTTTCTGTTTTTAGCCAGATATAAAAGAAACAGGCAGATTAGTATTGCATTCAGGAGTGCATAGAAACTGTGATTGTGGACTCATTTGTCAGTTGTCCCACACACCATGTCCTGACCAACTCTATCCCTAATGCCCTCAACTTTCTCTTACCCAGTCTTCTTACCTCTGAGCAATTAAAAGGTATTTGGGCAAAGAGGTTTCTCTTATCCATTAACCGATTTTAGGAAGAGTCCTTATAACACCAGAAGGAACTCTTAACTAGGGGAACTGTTCCAAAGAACCAATTTTTCCAATTTTATCATCTTATTAGCCTCATGAGCTAGCCTCTGGTGACTCACACCTGTAATCCTAGCTACTCCAGAGGCTGAGACATGAGGCTCCTGATTTGAAGCCAGTCTGGGCAGGAAAATCCATGAGACTCTTACCTCAATAAACTACTAAAAAAAATAAAAAGCCAAAAGTGGTGCTGTGGCTCAAGTGGTAGAGTACTAGCCTTGATCACCAGAGACTCAGGGAAAGGGCCCTCAGGCCCTGAGTTCAAGCCCCAAAACCTGGGAGGAAGGAGAGGTAGGAAGACAATGGAACTCTTATCTTGTATAGCTGTGAGTCAGGGGCTTTTGATAACTGATTGACCCATACCCTAACTGACTTACCCAACTTCAGATGTCTTAATTAGCATGTAAGAACTGGGTCTTTGATATTCATCAGAAAGTGATTAGCAGCAGTAAGTAAATAGGAGTACTTTTGAGACTGGACCATAGAGCACCCAGGCACCCTAGCAGTCTTAGGTGCAGAGTTAGGGGGCGGGACATCCATGATCACAGTCTGGGCAAGCACCCGTGGCTCACACTTGCAATTCTGGATACTCAGGAGGCTGAGACCTGGAGGATCATGATTCTAGGCCAGACTAGCAGATAAGTTCACTAGGCTTTATGTCCAAAATTACCAGAAAAAGCAAGGCTCTGTGCATGGCTCAGTAGTAGAGACTTGCCTAGCCAGAGCAAGGCTCTGAGTTCAAAACACAGTACCAAAAACAAAACACCAAAACAAAAAAGATCAGTCTGATCTCATCTGACAATCCAGAGGGTACAATGTATTCTGGGTCAGTTGTATGTGCAAACAAGCATGTGGCTGGTTTACAGTGGTTACAGGACAATATTACGTGTTACTAAATTATTTTAAGAAAGTGTTCATTTATACTGCAATCCCAATAATTGGGAGACAGTATAAGAAGGATTGCAATTTCAAAGCCATTCTGGGCTACATAGTGAGACCCTATCTGAGAAAAAAAGAACAGCATTATATTCTCTACTTTAGCTACTTAACTAATTTCTGGTGTTTCTCTACTTTGATAAGGATAGCTCTTGCATTTGCTGTAAACAAAAAACAAAATACATGAGTGAGCCTGGAAAGCAAGCTCTTTGAAATGTCATGCCTCTCACACACTGGGGCACAGAGAGTGCTGGTTCATTTGCCTGTGAGGCTGTTAAAGTTGGAGCTGAAGTACATGCTGGGTAGTTGCTGCTCAGTGATTGTGCCACAATTCTGAAGGCAAGTATTTTAAACAAGTCAAACAGCCCCTTGGGTGAGCTACAGGAAGTCCAGCCTTTGGTTTCAAGTGGTCAGTGGGAGATAAAAGTGGACTGTTGGAGGCTAGGCCCCTCATCACTGGATAGCAAACTGTTAAGGAAAGATAAAAGGAAAAAGTAGTATGTTCTTTCTGAACAACACGAGAATTTCTTTATCTCAAGCATCCAAATAAATTAAAGGGGGGTGAGCAAGGGATGGCTTGGCTTTATGATTGAAGCCCTGGGTTGGATTCCTCAGTACCACTTAAACAGAAAAGGCTAGATGTGAAAAGGCTGGATGTGATGCTGTGGGTCAAGTGGTAGAGTGTTAGCCTTGAGCAAAAAAGCTCAGGGACAGTGCCCGGGGCCCTGAGTTAAAGCCCCAGGACTGGCCAAAAAAAAAAAAAAAGTTGTTATTATTGAGATGATGTACAGAGGGGTTACAGTTATTTAAGTTAGGTAAAGAGTACATTTCTTTTTGAACAATGTCACCCTTCCCTTGTGATGGGCTTTGAAAAACTCTATTTGAGAAGCAGGACTAGATTCCACAAACATGCTAAAGCATTTTCTTGTCAGGTAAATATTGGCAGAGGCCAGTTTGGTTTTGCTTTTTAAATTAGAAATGTTCGTGTTATTAAGTGGGCACTAGGTTGGATATCCGAATCTATGTATCACAAAGATTGTGGTATCTGGCCTGTAGAGACCACCAGGTAGACACATGTGGGTCCTCCTTGACTTGGGAAAATGAGCAAGCAGGTGACCATGTCCTAGGGGATTGGACTCTCCCAACGGTGGGAGGCCCCTCTTTTCTCTCAGATGTATTTTTGTGCGGCCAAGTCGCTACTTCAGTATGAGAAGAGTCTTGAGATCTGTCCTGCTGTGGTTGTCTCCCCTCCCCTCCCCCCCTTTTTTTTCTTTTTTCCCCCCCTATTCTTTGTAACATTTTGGGCAAGTTAAGGAGTCTGAAAAGTGGTTTGGTTGTCTGCTTTATGGGGTAGCTTGGAAGATGTGAAGCCACATTTAAGAGCCTGGGCATACTAAGTACTTGATGGGAACTCATCCTAATGCAGATGAAATACTATACTTTGAGAACTTGGAGTTTGTTTCAGACCAGGCTGAGGCAGGGGTCAGCCTTCCCAGCAGCAGGACTAGACCCCTCTCCCCCAGGCAGTGCAAGTGTCATGAACTAATCATCCTCCCAGCTTGTCAGGGCCAGAGCTTCGAACTTCTCCAGGTCTACATTAATTCTCCTATGCCTGGGCCTCTACTGATCTAGCTTGTTAGTACTCAGAACATGCCACCCCTTCCCCAGTCTCACAGCTGTCAGGAAGGTCCATCCTACCCCTTAATTATCATGTTTGGCTTGCTCAGTTTTAAGGAAAGCCATTTTTCTTGCTTTTGTTTTTTGTTTTGGTTGGCTTGAGATAAATACTTAATACCTACCTCCATCTCAGGGTATTTGTTTGCCTTCACAGCTACAATCATGAGTGCTTTTCTTAGAAGCAAAATCCAAGTGGTGGGGCTGGGGTGTTGGCTCAGTGGTAGAGTGCTTGCCTCACATACATGAAGCCCTGAGTTCAACGACTCAGCACCACATAAGCAGAAAAGAGCCAGAAAGAAGTAGCACTGTGGTGCTAGTGGTAGAGCACTAGCCTTGAGCTGAGGAACAGCGCCCAGGCCCAGAGGTCAGACCCTATGATGGACAGAAAAAAAAAAAAATCCAAGTGGTGGGGGAAGGAAGGCCCATCAGTTCCACATGGGCACAGAGGGCGGCCCATTAGGCCCTGAGAGCTGGGCAGACTGTTCCTCAACACAGTCATTCTCAGCTGACAGTTGGTAATGTCTGATTACCCACTGTGAAAATTTGACCACAGCCAACCACTTTTCCAATGGGTGAGGAAAGATGTCCACTGCTCTTTCAAAGCTGTCAGGGGAAGGGAAGTTCATGCAACAATTTTATCTTCCACAAAGTTATTTTGGTTTTTCAAGGAGTGTCATCCTGCAAATGCTCTGAATTCTGGGAATGTGCGGGCCCCCATCTGATGAGAGGTTAACCACCTGCCCTGAGGTTGCTTAGCTTGCACTCCGCTTTCTCCCCAGGGAAGATTATAGAGATTCCGGTTTGGGCTGCACCCTTTCTCCAGCCTGTCAGAAAGGCCAGCCCTTGACCTTGAGGCCTAATGAAAGAGTTGCAGGGTATTGCCCAAAACTCTGCAAACTGCTATTGAACTTTACTCCAGCTTCTTCCTAAAAGCTGTAAATGTGACAGAAGATAACTTAGTGCCGCTTGTGATAGAAGTGTACAGAACAACCCAATGACTAGAATCTGGTTGCCTGAGAGTGCCAGGCAGGCAAAACCCTGGATCCTGTGTGCTGGGGCTGGGAGAGAGGGACACAGAAGGGCAAGTCCTGCCCTTCTGGGAGCCAGTGGTGTGTACTTCCTTGATTAGGCAAATATGGAACTGGCCAGGATTTGTTTCAGCCCGGCACCAAAGCCGGATGGGTTTTATTTCCTGCTCACACCAATGCAGCATGGTGAGTGTCAGCAGCTGTCTGCTCTTCACTGCCAGGGTATTGCATCTTTTGAAAAGCCAACTTACATTTATATTTAACTGCCTTATGGACTCGGATTTTATTTTTTACAAAAATCATCTAGCTGGACTCCCACTCTTAAAAAGGTCTGGCATTCTAACAGAGGAACCTCAGGGGCAAATCAAGGACCTGGGGGGTGAGGGGGGGTTCAGTATGGAGAGGGAATAGCATAACATCAATAGCTCGGACTAGAAGGTGGTATATATTCTATTTGCCAAGTGTTTGAACTGAAGCTAAGGGGTACCACTGGTGGTAAGCCATGCTTCTAGGCCAGGGCTTAAGATTCCATATCATGCTGGACACCAGTAGTTCATGCCTGGAATTCTAGCTCCTCTGGAGGCTGATATCTAAGCCTAAGCAGAAAAGTTCATGAGATTTTGATTTCCAGTTAACCACCAAAAGCCAGACATAAAAACATAGCTCAAATGGTAGAGCATCAGCCTTGAATGGAAAAAGCTGGACAGGGCCCAAGTCCTGAGTTCAAGCCCAATTACCAGCATACTCTCTTTCCTCTAAACTTACTCCCCCCGCCCCCTCACACACACACACAGCTTCCATACATTGGTTTGTCCTTGAAAATGCTTTTGAATCTGACAGTTTTGTGGGAATGGCTTCATTCTCTCAAAAGTATACTGCAGGCAGAAGAGTCATCTCACCTGGTCTCCACCTACTAGGAGAATGACTTTTTGATTTGATTTGATTTTTTAGCATAACATCTGTGACTAGTGGTTATCCCTTCTCTGTTGAATATACCCAGGGGCAGCAAGCTCATACCTTACTGGACCTCATTCCGCCTGGGGGCTGTTCTACTTCAAATTCCAGTTTTAAAGAGTTTGTCTCAGTGCTACATTTCCATACTCCCACCTATATGTCATGTCGGCCCTAGTGCATCCATGGGCTGAGTTTGCCCCTCTTCTAGACCTGCAGATTTTATAGCCACCTCTATGTGTCTCTTTTTCTTTCTCTTAATGGGTTGAACATCTTTCTTTTTTTTTAATTTAATTTAATTTTATTTGTGAACATACTGTACAGAGGAGTTACAATTACATGGGCAGGATAATGCGTACATTTCTTACCAAGCATTGCAGCCTCCTCCTTTGTCTTTCATTTTTTTTCAGCCATTGTTTTGCCCTCTTCCCTTAACCTAGTTTCCAAGTCCTCTAGCTTGCTTATTGTCTTCCTTTTCTGAATGTTTTTTTTCCCATAAACCATCTTTGTGATGCAGCAGAAAGTACAAGGATTTTGGAGTAGGATCCTCTTGGCCTTGCCCTTGAAGAGCTGTGTAGTGTCCACAGATAATATAGATACTACTTAAATATAAGTAAAGTGCCATATATGTTTCTGGCATACAGTAGCTACTGCCCTCTTATTAATTTTCTGGAAAAAAATATAATTAGATCCACACGAGACTGATGAACTTTGACTTGTATCCTGTTGGCCATTACTTATAGAGATATGTGGAGGCCTCTCCCACCCTATTTTGTACTTGTATCTACCTGAGAAACCAGCAGGGCAGATCTAAATGTAGGATGGGGCAGTGTCTTTAAATGTAACCCTATGCCCCAGGCTAGGAGATTTCTGTGCTGGAGGAAGGTGAAGACACCTTGCCCTGTCTCTCTCTTCTGCTTCTGTCCAGTATGGTCACTCCCTGATAAGACAGAGACCACCTTGACCACTACAGTGTTCCCTTCCCTCCACATTTCTTGGGCAGAGTGGAATGCGATACAGGTCTCTGCTAAATTAAGCAAGAAAGTGATGAAAGAATGGTCCCCATGGCCAAACAGAAAAACAATGTTTAAGAAAAGTATGCCCTGCCTAGTGAGAGGGCCAGGAACTTATTCTTCCCACAGCTGGACTGCCAAGGGCAGTCCGTGTCTCCCTCCCAGGAGAGGAGGGCGCTATATGACAAATGGCTGCCAGGTGGCAGCTGCATGTTGGCCTCCCAAATCTGGCAGTAGTTAGATCTACTCCCTAGAGAAGGCTGCAAGCAGTGGAGTCAGCTCTTCCCAGCCATGTACCCTCAGAAAGGGTTGTGAGCAGGACTTTGTGCCCCTCTTTCCTCTGAAGAACCAAGAGCTCTTCAGAGAGGTGTAGGGAAAGAATGGCTGTTCATGATGGTTTGGCCTCACATCTACCAGGAAAGCTCTCCACCTTTGATCTGATTTTTATTTTATCTTTGCCATGATGGGGAAATCAAACCCAGTGCCTTGTGCCTATGAAGTAGACACTGTGTTACTGAGCTACACCCCCAGTCCCAGCAGTTTACATTTTAAATATTCAGTTTATTCTAACTCAGAAAATGTTTTGTAGTCCCTGTTTTCCTAGCCAGAACCTTATTTGTGTTTCTTTTTTTTCCTCCATTATCTAAATGCTTTTTTTCTTTTCAAATTCTTTATTGTGATTAAATGATTACATAATTCCCTAAACTTCACACTATTGTGGGATAGTGATGCTTCGTTAAAGTCACAAACTTGTGTTTATTTCAATGTGCTTTTTATTTTAAAAGGATTTTTATTGTAACTGTTCCTTTACCTAAGGACTGTGGACCATCAGCCATTAGTAGTATTCCTTGTGAAGTGCTGTCTGGGTCCAGACTACTGGGCACTTGAAATGTAATAAAAGTATGGAACAGTCACTCAGAGGGTGGAGATGATTTCCCTTCACACATCCTTCCTCTTTCCTTCCTTCCTCTTTCCTTCCTTCCTCCCTCCCTCCTTAGGACCCAATGAAGAGCCTTTGCAGTTGAGCAGACTTTTTTTTTTTTTTTTTTTTTAATATCCTTGGGTTCCAATTGCTGGGGCTTGAACTTTAGGAACTGGGCACTGTCCCTGAACTTATTTTGCTCAAGGTTAGCACTCTACTGCTTGACCTATACAACCCCACTTCCAGCATTTTTGGGCAGTTAATTGGAGATTTGAAATCTCATGGATTTTCTGATCTGTGCTGGCTCTGAACCTTGAGTAGCTAGAATTATAGGCATGGGTCACCAGCATCTGGCTGATGTGAGGATATAGGAAGGGGCTTTGACAATGCCTTCCCTAAGCTTCTCTCTTTTCTACTTTTTGCTGCGCTTTTCTTACTGCCCAGTAGCAGCAAAAGAAAAAGTCCATAAGAAATCCCTCCAAAGGACTCAAGTTTGGAGGCTGCTCCACAGGGAGCTTTTCAGGGAATATCATATGAATGCCATTTGCTGGAGAGATAGCTTTAAGGAGGCAGGACTACGTGAAGGACCAGGCCAAAATAGTTGGCTACCTGTGTACTACACACAGCCCTGACTGAAGCTCATATTCTTGAAGAACATAGACATAGGCCTTCATATTTATTTACTTATTCTGATAAATAAACCAAAGTTAGAATTGAGATCTGAGGGCTGGGAATGTGGCTTAGTGGTAGAGTGCTTGCCTCACATGCATGAAGCCCTGGATTCGATTCCTCAGTACCATATGTACAGAAAAAGCCAAAAGTGGAGCTGTGCTAGCCTTAAGCAAAAGAAGCTCAAGGATGGTGCCCAGGACTGACAAAAATAACTAGCAATAATAATTGAGATCTGGGTCTTTGCTCCCTTGCCTTGGTTTTTGTTCTGAAGTGTGGAAGACCTCACCTTTTATAAGGAAGCTTTTCAGGAACATTCTTGGGATTTTTTGTTTTGTTTTTGCCCTACTCCATTAACTAGTTTTCAGGACTGAAGAGTTATGAATACAGATTGCTGGGCCTTCTCTCAGAGGAGTTTCTGATTCTGTAGATTTGGGATAAGGGCTGAGAATTTGCATTTCTAGTGATGGATTTTAAAGTTAATACAGATGGTCCCCCAGTTATAATTCTCTGATTTATGTAATTTTTAAAAAAATTTCTTGAACACGATATACTCAGTAGAAACCATGTGTGGAATTTTGAATTTGGATCCTCTTCTTGGCTAGCAATATGTGGTCCTCTGGTCCTTTGGTGAGTGCAGCTCCCAGTCAGCCCTACGATGAGGAGAGGAAATAACTAATGCTCTAGTGTACTGTGATCACATTAGCTGCGTTTTTGACTTATGATGGGTTTGTTGGAATGGAGCATCATCTCACATTGAAGGCA
Organism: Dipodomys merriami; assembly: GCF_024711535.1. Taxonomy (NCBI): domain Eukaryota; kingdom Metazoa; phylum Chordata; class Mammalia; order Rodentia; family Heteromyidae; genus Dipodomys; species Dipodomys merriami. Next base: position 29,584,535 of record NW_027202937.1, on the reverse strand, counting down.
CCTGTGCTGTTTGTGTTGGCCGTGTTCACAGGTCAGTTGCAGTTACCTTTTTTGCTGACTAGCTAAGACTGTTGGTAAAATTCCTTTAAGTTGATTTATCTAGCTTTTCTTCTATGCAGTCTAGCCACTCACCCTCTCCTCCTGTTCCCCACTTCTGACATGCACAGCTCATAGACTTGTCAGGCTTCATTGCAACCTTCATACTTTAAGACCTGAAGTGAAGACTCATGTTGTTCAAAGTCTGCACACGATTTCCATCAGAGCAGAAGTGACCAGGAGAGCTTGTCATGTTGGTGGATCAATTTGGATGAATCATTGGGATGAATTGAGCTGCTAGGGATTTCAAAATGAACCTCAAGTGTGCCTTGTAGTTCTCTTTGCCTACCTGCTTTGAAAATCTGAGAATGTAGAATGTAAAGGCCTTCGTTGCCTTTGAGCAGCAAGGGGAATGTTTTCCAACATTCGCCTGCTACAGTGAACCTTTTTTCTCTGTTGTTAAGTCTGGGCCTCTTTCCAGAGAGATGAGTAGTGGTGAGGGGGCAGTGGAGAGCTCCTTTCTCTGCCCCTCCACCCTAGGCAGCATGGAAGGGGAAACCCTGGATATCTGGAAGAGCAGAAATTATTTAGGCCAAGATTGTGAGACGTTTGAGAACGTGACTAAGAGAGCACATCTGTGCTCTCAAGCCTGTGCCAGGAGTCACACATATTGTCCAAAAGAAGCTTAATAGAGTCCAGAAACAGGATTCACTCTGAGCTCCCACATAATAGTTCTAGGATTTTATAGGCAAATGACTTGACCCCTCTAAACCTTAATTTTCTCATCTCTACAGCGACATTAATCCTCATGGTTATTATTATGAGGATTAATTAAGACAGTGCACTTGGTGTGTGGTATATAGTATTCAGAAATTGTTCGCTGTGATTATTAACTGTAACGACAGAGTGAGAGGTGTCTTGGGGATTGAAGTCAAAAGCCTTTGGTCTGTGGGATTATGTGTTCACAATGGCCAAGAGGACTGCAGTCAGGAGGTGAGAAACTGAGCAGAGAGGTAACCATGGGAACTGCTAGAAGGTGAATGAGGAGTGTAGGAGATGAATGGGAAGTGAGCATATGCTTCTTGCATTCCTGAGATCCTCACCCGCTTTCACTCCATACTTCTCTTTTGAACACAGTCTGTGCTATCCTCACTGGAGGAGAGAGAATGCAGAGCTGGTTGGAGCAGCTTGTGGTGCCCAGTTTTTCAGAGTCTGCTCAAATACTAAAAGGCACGACACGATGCTCTAGGCCTCATTTTACCAAAGTCTGTGCCAGCTGCGGGCAGGGTGGGGTGGGTAGCTTTCATGAGTTACCGCCCTATCCAGGGCATAGCCTGCACCCGAAGCCAAGAAACACATCAACTTCCTGGAACTCAGAGCTGTCATCCCAGCTGTCTCAGCCTTCTGAGCATATGAAAGGCCATCCTGGTTAGAAAGGACAGTTTTTCCCAGGGCTTTCTGCAGACAGAGGTAGAGTAGGCAAGGCCTTTGTGGCACAGCTACTCTGCTTTGGTTCTATCTCTAGGCTAGCCTAGCTTCCTAGCTCCAACCATGCTAGTATTTGAATTCCTCTTATCTTGTAGTCTGTTCTTGGTTGTTCTGAACCTGGCAGCTATGCTCTTATACACTCTACAGATCAACTCCCAAGTATTTGTGATGTCACTGAGACTTAGCATTGCAGCCTAGGGCCTGTGCATTCATCTCAGGCATCTCTACATACTCCATATTTCCTAGGGGCCTAAGAAAAGATTTTTCGATTTCTCTTCAAAAACCCTAGTTTTTTGTTTTTTGTTTTTTTTTTAATTTAAAGAAGACAGGATACGCCCTTGGCTTCTAAAACCATCTTCCCTTTTATCTTTCATCTTTTCATTGCTATCTCCCTGGACCTGGAGAATGCCTTTTTAATCTTCTCTTTCTGGCTTTACAGAGTGTAGTCCCTTATCTCTTTCTTGGCTGGGGGCTGGCCTTCCCCTACCCCACCTCCTCCCAGAGGGACTTC